>NC_138185.1:227785070-229172570 GCF_964194105.1 Spermophilus citellus | reverse complement strand
CCCAGGTCTGCCACCATCTCCAGCAGTGACCTGGCCTCCTGGGACCATGGCCACAGTGGCCTCTGCCTGCCTGGGTGGCTGAGAATGGTGAAATGACTTTCTACCCGCCCTGTGCAAGCAGGGTGTCCCCATGGTGTCTTCTCACCTTGAGCCTGAGATGGGGGTGGTCCTGCCAGTTCCTGAGGTGCTGTAAAGCCATCTTTTATCTTGTTTCCAGGGAGAGTATTTAGCATTTCCCTAGTGACAGTGTTGTCTTGAACAATCCCAGTTTTAGCCTCAGTTATACTCACACATTTCTAACTGTACTGCAGGATTTCCACACCTTTCTGCTCTGCTCCTCCTCCTCATTATCATACTAAATGGCTAAAACCAGGCAGCCTTATCCATGCCTCTGCCTGAAGGCTGTGCTGTCCTGAAAGTTCCTCTGCTATTTTAACAAGTCCATCCCTTTAAACCAGCTTCACAAGAGGAATCAGGACAGGGGGAAAGTAGGCAATTCTGTGACAGAATTATGGTCTCCTCAGCTCCCACCATAAGCCCCTCCCCATATCAAACTCACATACAGTGGTCTGACAATTTTCCAGTGTTTGTTTGTAAATCTTTCTATAATCTTCCACAAACACCAAAAAGCTCCAAAAGCTTCTGAATACACAATCAGGTTAGTGGCAAAGTCACCTCTATGGATCCCTATTCCTATTTTAGTCAGTATTTGCACTGCTGAGGTCAAAATACCTTCAAGAACATGGTGTGGGACAAAAGGTTCAGTCCACCACCATCTGACTCCATTGGTCAGGACACAGTTAATGCAGAACATCATGTCAGAGGTGTTTGGAGAAGGAAGGCTGCACAGGACAGTGTCATGAGGAATGAGAGAGAGAGAGAGAGAGAGAGAGAGAGAGAGAGAGAGAGAGAGAGAGAGAGAAGCACTCTTCACATCAAAATAACACTCCACTCATCAAAAATAAGCCCCTAAATATAAACACCTCCAGGGACGTGTATCCTACAGACACACCCTTCAGAATCTGACCCCATCAACTTTGCAAATTCTTCCAATGTCTCACACAAGAGAGTTTGGAGCTCCTCACATCAAAACTAAAGCTGATACTCACCTTCCAACATGGCTCTTTGAAAGAGGTGATGGGAAGGGGATCTTCAGAGAATCCTGGACCTAGAGGCATGTGACATGGGACAGGCTGGGGTTCTGTGCCCAAATGATAGCTGTGGCATGTCAGGGCAACAGCAGAGCAGGTGACCTTGTGGGCTCCAGGATGAGGGTCAGAGAGACAATTTAAGTGTCCAAAAGAGAATCTTGGCACTAAAAGTAGATGACAATATTGATTCCTAAGGCCCCTGCTATAGAGATTACACACAGAGTTCCTGCTACAATCCCCAATGTGTGCCTTTCCAGACTGGAGGTCACATGTGCAGTCCACCTCCTCAGGGTCTCATGGTGAGAAGGGCTGGGCTGGGCTGTGTGTGCCACACCACTCTCAGGAGATCTCACCACAGTCCAGGACTCAGTGACACGTGGCCATGGAGGGCAAGTCACAGAGCGACTCTCCACCAAGGGCAGAATCCACAGGACCAGCTGCCCCTGCAGGACCTCGTCTCTCCACAGGAAAAGGCAAGAACCAGACCTGAGTGCTCTGCCAACAGTGCTAGGAGTGGACCCAGGTGAGCAGGGTCTACACCCCACTGAATCACAGTGTGTGCAGCTTGCGAACACCAACCCTCCCAGGGATGTCCTTGTCACCACACAGTCCAGAGCAAGATTCATGGAGAAACGTGGAGCTCAGTCATGAGTCACCCAAAGTCCTCCAGCACCTGATGAGCTTTGGGTCTAAGGGAATCTGCTCTGAATGACATAGAGTGCAACATTCAGATGTTCCATCAAACTCTGGAACCCCAAAGCTGAACATGAGCTTATGGTGACTGCACATGTATTAGAATCATGATTCTGTAACTTAGGGTGAGATATAGGTGTGTATAGCCTGCACTTCTGTGATCTGTTCACACACACACACACACACACACACACACACACACAGCCATTAGCCCTATGTTCTCTGGGAGGTGAGCCTGGTCACCAGTTCCCAAAGCCCTCTGTCATGTGTGGATACATCCTGCTCCCTGGAAAGTCCCACCACATATCGCTTTGGAATGAGGGTTCCCTGGGCTTTGTGATATGCACCCCAAGCAGGTGATGGACCTTCCTGAGGGCGCAGCCAGCAGCCTCTCCCAGAGCAAGGTGTCTGCCCTCCCTCCACGTTCTGGATACAGCCTCCCCACACACAGATGCACAATGAGGCCCCAGGTTGAACCACAGACCTGCTCACTCACATTCAGGGTCTTCTCCAGCTGGAAGGGGTTTTCTAGGATGGAAACCTGCTCTGCGGAATGTGGAGACATCCTGGTCCTTCTTCCTTTTCCTGGAGTTTCCCAGATGTAAGGTCTCAGGGATTCAGGGAGGAAGACGTGGAGCAACTGCATCTGAGTTCATGACTCACTCTGGTTCTCTGTCACCAGCGTCCTCTCCCAGGTGCAGCCACAGGAGTCAGGACCCAGGTGGTGAGCTCTCCAAGACATTGTCCCTAACCTGGATGTCTCTGGATTCTCCATCACCAGTGGTTACTGCTGGAGATTCATCCATCAGCCTCCTGGGGTGGGGCTGCCATGAATGGGGCTCACTGATGGTAATGGAGACACAACTTATAACCCCTCCCTGAAGAGTGGAGTCTCCATGTGCAGAGTCCATGTAAGGATCAGTTCTCCCTACAGTTCAAATCTGTGACCAACAAGGATGTGGCTGTGTATGACTGTGCAGGACCACAGTGAGGGTGTTGTAGGGACAAATGAGGCAAGGCACTGAAGATAACAGGAAACAGTTTTATTTGGCTGCAGCCAGGTTCAGAGGGCACAGTTTTTGGTGTAATCAATCAATCCCCTGAATCCTGAGTTCAGGTAGTTTCAGTTTTATACCCAGCGTGTAAGGGGAGGGGCTCAGAAGTTCACAGTTTGCAAAAGTTCACATAAAAGCAGCTTTTTTCCCCACTGTTCTGGGCAAGTTAACTCTTCAAGGACCACACCTGAGAAGGGGGGAGCTTCTTCTCCCCTTTTTATTCTCCACCAGCCAGCTGTTACCATGGAGCCCAGTTGATAACTTCTCTTATCTTAAAAATGTAGACATCTCTGTGAAGCTCAGCTCAAGGCCAGAGGCCTTGTTTGCACATTTCTTCAAAGTACTATAGTGGATATGTGTGTGAAAAACAAGTAAGAGGTATCCAGCACCTGGAGTGCTGGTATCTTCTCGGCTAGTGGCCAAGTAAATAGGGAGACACAAAAATAGGAAGTTTATCTACATGGAACTCTTTTGCAGAGACTCTTTTGCTGACAGTCCTAAAATCAGTCTAGGTGAAGATTTCTGCAGAGGCCCGGTTAAGACTTTTCAGTGGAGAAAGGGGGTACCACTTCAAGGGTACTTCAGGGTGACCCTAAGCACAAGTCTCCCTGCTTGGTAGTGAAGAACAAACAGGGACATTAGGACCAGCTGGTAGCTCAGGACCAGCAGGGGATCAGAATCAGTAGCAGAAAGTCAGGACCAACAAGGGAAGCTCAGACCAGGGGTGGAGCTCAGAACAAGCAGGTGCACTATGGAACCATGAGGGACAGGAAGAGACCAAGGAGCAGGTGCAGAGAGGAATCTGGGAGTGAGGGGCTTCCTGTAGGCCTCTACCTTATAGAACCTCAGAGACCCTGCAATGCACCTGCTGTAGAGGACCTGGGGAATGTCCAAGCCCCTGGCATGGAGCAGACTCTTTGTTAAATTTTGCTGCTTTCATAGGTACCTGTTTTCTTCATCGCATTCTTATGAATCTCTCTGAGAGGCAAACACCTTGTACACAACTGAAAGTAGACTGCAGTCTGCACAACTCAAGGGCCTTTGGAGAATGGAAGCATCAGAGTCATTACCCTCATCTGAAGGTCAGTCTGCTGTGTTGTCATCAAGAGGGACAGCTGCATGCAGGACTCTGTGTCTCTGATTAAGAATGAGGGCTTCCTGCCTGTCCCCGTGGTCTGAGGATTTCCAATCCTTCTGCTGCACCACCAGCAGTCCAAGGGAGGGAGGAGCAGAGGTCCAGGTGCCTGAGCATGGCCTGTGGTCAGCTCAGGACACGTGGTCCCCCCATCACCCCACACTCTCCCTCCTGGGAGGACAGCCCTCCTGATCCCTCCTGCTGGCTCTGCTGGGTCTGCAGGGTGAGCGTGCTGCCCACAGCCACCCTCTGGGTGAGGACAGACAAGTGCTCCTGTGTCAGCCATGGCCATGTGCCTCTTGTCTCAGCCCCTCCCTCTCCTGACCTTGCTCACCACCACAGCCACTGTCCAGCTCTGCCCCTGTGAGGCCAGCTTCTTACATTGACAGGAGAATGGGGCCAGGAAGAGGCAGGCTGTCCTTCAGGCCTGGCCTTTTCTCCTAGCACTGTAACCTAAATTGGGCTCCTCAGCTGTGCACCCCTGTGGTAAGTGCCTGAGGCCATCAACACACGAAGAGGAGCTTTCCTTTGGCTCCTGACTTCCAATGCTGTAGTCCATGAAGAGAGGAGTCCACTGCATTCACACCTTTCCTGGGTGTGCCAGGGGCAATGCAGAGAGCCCACTGTGGGGCCAGCCATTCACCTAGTTTGAAGGACTCCAAGGGGAGGGAAGAAGAGATGGGGTCTGACAGTCACCTTGCAGGGCATGTCCACAGTGATTGACAGATATTCCATGAGTCCCCATGTCCTAAGGGATCCCCACTCCCCCAAAGCTCAAGGGGCTGCAGATCATCCTTAGCGCATGGAATTTTGAGAGGACAATTATGCACACTCATCATTCTATCCCTGGACACAAAGTTCTCACGTCCATCTCATAATGCAGACACATTCAGTCCTCATCCTGGAGTCCCTAAAGACACAAATACTTCACCTTAGCTCAGATGTCCAGTGCAAAGACTCCAAAAGATTCAGGGAAACTTTACTGTGGGCCTTAAAATCAAAGAGGGCTTTTATACTCCCAAGTTTTATGGAGGGCTCTCAGCAGCCCCACCACACAGCCCAGCTGGACATAGCCCCTGGCCTCCTGCTTAGTAAGCCTGGCCTTCAGCTTCCTGAGCAAGTGCTGCTCATTGCGGGCCCCTCTGCTCCTGGGGTCTCCTCAGCAGCCCTGGCCTCATCTCACAGCCCCATGCATCACCTGCCAGGGCTGCCATCAGGGACTCTGACCCCTGACCCCCCATCTGACCTCCCAGCCCTTCCTTTCAAGTATTCATGAAAGCCTCCCTGACCCTGTAGCTCTCACAGTCCGATACCTGCAAAGCCAGCATGGTGTGCCTGAGGACAAGGTCACCCTCAGCAGGGAGCAGGTCCTGGCCTCCCTTGAACCAGGGCTGGGAACCTCTGAGCTCCTTCCTGGCTGAACAGGGGAGACCATGCCCTGGGCAGTCCTGGGTCAGGAGCCCAGAGCTCTCTCCCTCAGGCCCTGACCTGGAGGGTCTTTCAGATCTTCATCTCTGCCTCTGAGCTGGGGAAGCTGGGCCTTGTTGATCCCTGGGGTCCTGAAACCACCCTCCATCCTCTGGGTGCAAAGCCCTGGGCTGCTCCCAGTGGAGCTGCTGGCCTCCCCCTCCTGGCCACAGCTCCTGGGCAGCACCACAAGTGTGCTGCTCTCCTGGCCAAAGTGCAAAGCCCCAGCTCAGCCTGCACTGCCCCTTTCTGCCCCTCCCTGTCCTGCACATGGCCTGACATCAGTCAGGGAGTCACACGCCAGGGCCTCCCCTGTGCCCTTGAGATTGTCCAGCCCACAGTCTCCTCCAGCCTTAGGGAGCACAGCTCCTATCAAGTGTGAGGTCACCCACAAAATTGGGCTCTGAGGTTGTCACCAGGTGTGTCTGCCTAGGAGTTTGATGCAGGTCTTTGGGGCAGTCATGTCCAAGGGGAGAGCAAAGCACAAACACTCCTCTAACTCTTGCCAGATATGAGCTGTTGGACACAGTGACCACCACTCATGCTGCTGTGTGTGATTTTACATTTGCACCATGGAGTTGACACTGTCCTGGATCATGATTTTGTACATGTGTAAAAGAAATTAATGATTGATAAATGCCAACATAAAAATCGACAAAGTTAATCATATTCTCTTAACCCTACAATTTACACCGTTCTACCCATGACACTCCCATCTGCTCTCAGAGCTGCTGTACCTGGGCTTCCACCCAGAGCTGCTATATAGCAGGAGGACATGCAAATAGGGCCTCCCTCTGCTCATGAAAACCAGCCCACCTGACCCTGCAGCTCTGCACAAGAGCCCAGCCCTGGACTCCCAGCTCAGCCCACTCAGGGATCAGGACTGAACACAGCTGCTCACCATGGAGAGTGTGCTCAGCTGGGTTTTCCTGGTGGCTGTTTTCAAAGGTAATGAATGGAGAACCAGAGATCCTGAGTGTGTGAGTGGACAGGAGTGAGAGAGAGAGTGGATGAGTGACAGTATCCTGACCAGGCTGCCTCTGTGTTTGCAGGTGTCCAGTGTGAGGTGCAGCTGGTGGAGTCTGGGGGAGGCCTGGTGCAGCCTGGGGGTTCCCTGGGACTCTCCTGTGCAGCCTCTGGATTCACCTTCAGTAATTACTACATGAGCTGGGTCCACCAGGCTCCAGGGAATGGGCTGGAGTGGATCTCACGCATTAGTCATACTAGTCGTACCATTAACTATGCCAACTCCATGAAGGGCCGATTCACCATCTCCAGAGACAACTCCAAGAACACACTGTACCTGCAAATGAGCAGTCTGAGAACCGAGGACACGGCCACCTATTACTGTACCAGAGACACAGTGAGGGGACCTCAGTGTGAGCCCAGACACAAACCTCCTGCAGGGTGCCCAGGGCCAGCAGGGGGCGCTCAGCACACAGGAGTCAGGTCAGCCCAGGAGCAGGTGCAGAGGGAGGAGGGAGCA
Organism: Spermophilus citellus; assembly: GCF_964194105.1. Classification (NCBI taxonomy): domain Eukaryota; kingdom Metazoa; phylum Chordata; class Mammalia; order Rodentia; family Sciuridae; genus Spermophilus; species Spermophilus citellus. The sequence goes on along the minus strand of NC_138185.1, from coordinate 229,165,583 downwards.
GCTCAGCTCAGGCCCTGAGGTCCCTGCCCACCCAGCACCTCCTGACTCCACCTTGCCTGCAGATTCTTGATGTCCCTCATCTGCCAGACCCTCTGTGAGGTGATTCTTCTCTAGGTCTTGCTTGTCTGGAAGTCTCTCAACACAGACCAGGCGATTTTGAAGACGGAGGTTACTTTTCAGGGACGTTTCCTGAACAGCGCCTTTAAGTGAAGTTTACAGATTTTTATTTTCCTCATTGGGGATTGAATCCAGGGTGCTCCACCCTTGACGTCCATTCTAGGCTTATTTGTGTCTTATTTTGAAACACGTTCTCCCTAAGATGCCCAGGCTGACCTTGAAGTTATGATTCTCCTGCCTCAGACTTCAGTGTCCTGGGGGCTGACCTCCCCACACCTGTCTGAACTTTATGGACTCCTGACACCAAGTCTTACTCCCTGTCTGTTCAGGTGATTCCCATGTACTCTTCAAATGACTCCTTACAATTCCCTGTCCACCCAGTATTCTTCCTGTGATGGATCAGGTCACAGAACACAGTTCTCACTGGAGCCCACCTACTGCCAGAACTTTCCACTCCTGGGGACCATTTGCAATGTCTGGAGGGAGGTGTTTCCACATGTGAAGGAGGGATTCTCCTGGCTTCTATATTTTAGAGACCAATGAGGCTGCCATACATCCAGCCATCACAGAAGAGCACCCACAGTGAGGAATTATCTGACATGAATGTCCATGGACTAACCAGAAAAATGGTGACAGAAAACCCTAAACCTTAATAAAATGCACAGAAATGTGTATGTTCAGAGTGAACCTTGGTGTGTATTGACTGTCTTTCCCTCATGATGAGGCTCTGTGACACCACACCCAGGACTCCAAATGGTGGACGAATCCACTCCTCATGTAGCTGTGCATGGCCTGTGGAGAGGGGTGACCTAAGCAAGGCCTTTAAGAGAAAGGGGGAATCCTTGGAAAGGACCCAGGAGGGAGGGTAGTCTGCTATTCAGGTCGGCTCTGCCACTTCAGGGCCTCAGAACCCTGAAGACATGCTGTGCCCAGGACCACTCTGACCCCATCTCACTATGAGCTGACCCTGAGCCTGAGAAGACCCAGGACAGCTGGCTGCTGGGGAGAGGCAGCGTGGAGCCTGCCTGGGTTTCCAGCCCCTGTGGCTGCATTGCAGGGTCACAGACAGGGACACCTGTGTCTGTCCCTGGTCACATCAGTGCCCAGCCTGTCCTGAGGGTCTGCTCCAGTCTGGGTGAGGATGAGCAGTGGCAATGTTTACATCCCAGATGGTCCTAAGAACACAGCAGCTGTGGGAAGACATGAAACCACCAGTCTCCTCTGACTTCAGCACTCACACCATCAGTCAGCACACTGGTGTTTTACTTTCATTTTGATACACTTTTAGCTGTCGGTGGGCACAAGGCCTTATTTTACTGGTTTGTCTCCCGGGTGCTGAGGATCAGACCAGGCCTCCCACAAGGGCTCTGCACTGGGCCTCAACCCAGCCCCACACACTCCTACTGCTGTGGTGATACATTGGTTTTTCTGGACACTCCCTGGGTCTCTTCCTGATGACTCCCAGGGCCAATGGTCACACAGGACAGTGGGGCTCCTCTGACATGGTCCCAGCAGGTGGGACATGGTGGCTGCACTCTGTCCCCAGGGCTTCCTCCTTCCTCCACCCTCCCCTCCCCCATGCCTCCCTCTTCTCTCCTAGTTTTCTGGTATTTATTTATTTATCTTCTCTATTCAGTGCCACTCAGCTTCTGAGTTGGTCCACACACAGCTGGATCCCCTTGTCTGACCACCTGTCCTGGAGGGTGGGGAACTGCCTTTCTCCTTCACAGGGCTCTGCTGCACCAGGTGAGACTGTGGGTCTGCGAGGACAACTGACCACCACCTGCACCTGTGTCCTGTGTAGAGATGTGGCTTGAACCCCCTCCTTCTGGGGGTCCCTGTCCCTGTGCTGTGCTTTGGGGCCGAGTGCTGGGACATCACTCCCTCCAGTACTACTGAGACCCAGCCCCAGCCCTGTCCATCACACTCTGTCTCCCACAGGGCAGTCTGTCCATTCAGATGGAAGTGCCCTTGATCTCATCCACACGTACACCTCCAGCCAGGACCCAGTGCCTCCCCTACTCCCAGAAAGGGGCTGGGGCTGGGCTCCGAGGACCCAGTGAAGAGGGCACCTAAGTGGCTGTCCAGTCTGGACACTCAAAAGCACGTCCTCCTGTGCAGGAGGAATAATAAGAAGGGGAGAGTGGAGGGGATTCTGAAGTGATGTGTGTGAGCAGAGGTGCCCTGGAGGGTGTCCACGCCTGCCCACTGAGTCCCTTCAACTCCAGCCCCTCCCCGCTCTGGCACCTCTGCTGGGAAGGTCAAGTCCTGCATGGGGGTGGCAGGCCCTCTCCAGCCAGGGCCCTGTCCTTTCCCTGGTCAGCACAGCCCAGCTCCCCTGAGGTCCATGTCTGCTGGGCTGAGGTCTGTTAGTGACCCTGCTTCTCCAGGCCTGGTGGGAAGGTGTCTGTCCTCCTCTGAGGGAGCGCTTGTCCTCCCCGTGGTCCATGCACCCCAGACCAGCTGCAGTCTGTCTCCTGAACCAACCTTCTTTACTCTGGGAGCCAACACTTTCAGCTTTCTCTGAACATCAGCTCACCAGATGCCACCTGCCTTTCCTGAGGCCCTGCCTCAGTTCCTGCTGCTCAACTGCTGAGCTCCTTCTCTCCTAGGACCTGCTGCAGCACCGTGGGATCCCCTCAGCTGCCTTCCCCATTCCTGCAACCTCATTTTCAAGTCCAACTTATTTTCTGGGAAAGACTTAGTTCCCTGTTCTCTGTGTTTGTATTTTACACAGGAGCTGTCCATATGATTAACTGACCCTGTTCTCATCAAGTGCTTCACACTAAGACACGGTGATTGACACCTACATAAGAAGGCCCTGGGAATTCCAAATTGTGTGCAGACCCCTCCCTTTGCTTTACACATGCAAGGAGAGTGCACAGCCTCCATCGATTAGTGCAGCTGTGCAAAGGTAACATGAAGTCTAAATACCAGTTTCAGATTTCTAATGCAATAGTGCCCAACCCTGGGTGCAGTAGTTCCTGATGCCACAGATTCGGGATTTGAAATTTCCATTCTGGCTCAGTGTGGTGAGGAGAATGTAACACTGACTCCATAGTTCACATATGAAGGATGGGTGAACTTGCTGATGCTCTTGGCACGCACACCCTGGGGAGGCTTGAGGCCCGGAGTGTGCACAGCGAGCTGAGGTCACCCACTCCTCTCTCACCTTTCTTCCTGCCCTTCATGGGCAATTTAGTGTAGGAATTCCACATTTTTTCTACATTGGCAAGTTGACACATTAGATCCTTCCTCAGTGTTAGAAGGATGGAAGATTCTAAGAGGGTAAATATGTGAGTAAAGGTGATTTTCTGGTTGTGTAGTGCTGCCCATGAGCTCAGGGTGAATGAATCACAAATTTGATGTTACAGAAAGAGGCAGAGAAATCAGCTGATCTGAGGGTGCTCTGGGAACTGGTCCCTGACCGTAACTGGGCATGTGACCCTGGTGACATCTGGAATGACCAGATTATTGGGTTCCTCCAGTGAAAATACAGAAGTGCCACCAACGGTGTCTCTTGGAGTTGAGGCTGAAGTGTGCACGGCCAGGCTGCTCAGGGTGAGGAGATGAGAAACCTCCCCTGGATGGAGCTGCTGGTCTCACACATGTCAGGAGGTGAGGCAGGTTTGATGGCTGAGCCTGGGGGTCGAGCACCTACTGGGGACAGGAGAATGTGGCAGGATTTTCTCGAATGTCTTGCAAGTGCTGCATACGAGGTGGTAGGTGACAGAGCAGCCTGTGAGTTTACATGGAACTGACCAGTTTACAAGGACCACTCTGACCCAAGGTGTGATTTCAAGGGATGAACGTGTGACCAGAGGCCAGCAGGAACCATTCCTGTGTGTCACTGGGAGCAGCAGGTTGGCACCCAGTAACTGAATGTCTGCAGTGGCCTGGAGGATTGGAAATCCCCACATAAGGGGATTGGACTGCACAGTGATGTGGGTGTTACATTCACACAAGAGGCAGAAACCATCTTTGTCTGCCCTTCCTATTACCATGAAATACATACAAAGGTTTATGGATCTCTCTCAGAATTCATGTCCCCATCCTGCTGATGGACAGCTCAGTGGTTTTCTCTGAAGGACACTTTCCTGGTGCCTGGGTGGACAGCTCAGGACGCGTCCTCTCCTGCACACATCTGTGGATGCACTAGTCAGGTGGACAGGTGACATCAGAGAGTGGAGGGAGGGGAGTGTGCACAGAGCAGGCAGCTCTTCCTCCTGAGGCCCCTGACTCTCCTCTCTGCTGTGTCATCCCAGGGCTTGCTCTGACCCCGACTCTCAGCAAGGTGAGCACCTGAGCTGTGCTTGAGAAACCATCAGTACTCACTGGTCCAGGATGTGATGGACAAGGGCCTCAGCTCTGCCACCTGGTTCCATCATTGGGAGGGGCAATCTCGACCTCCACCCCCTGCTGAGGGCACCACTCTTCACCACAGCAGGATACAGCACCCACCTGTGCCCTCAGCAGGAGCAGCGGAGCCTGAGTAATCATGGAATACTACTCAGACAGGAACAATGGAGGGCTCTCATTTGGGACAACACAGGTGACCAAGGACAGTGCACTCATTGACATAAGCCAGGCACAGAAAGACAGGAACCACTGCCTCACTTACAGCTCTGATCTAAAGTTTCCCAGAGGTGCACAGAGGAGAAGGAGGCTAGCAGGGCCTGGGCAGTGGACCTGGGAGAGGCTGGTCAGAGTGGGGTCACTTCTGATAAGCAGGAGGAGAACCTCCAAGACAGCAGGAGGCCCTGGTGAGTCACCACCTACTATGCACCTGCAGCAGTGCTGAGAGAGCAGGCTTTGATTCCTCACCATGAAATGGTGGAAGTGAGAGCTGCAGCACCTGCTAATACCTGGATCAGCCTTCCCACCATGGTGCCCATCAGGAACCTTCATCCTAGGTAAAGGGTCTCCAGGGGCCCTGCCCTGCCCTCTGTGGGCTTTATTAGAATTACATTTAAATAGTGATGGCAGCAGACACTGAGACCCAGAGGTTCAGTGCCCTCCTTGTTTGCAGAGTTCTCTTTGGAGCTTGGTGAATGCGTTAACTCAGAGAACACGGCCATGACCTCAGGTCAGAAGATTGAGCTTCATAAGATTGTGGAGTTAAGAGTTGACAGAAGGAGGCACATGAGGTCCATTAGCATGATGGCCTTCTCCCACCTGTCAGGGGGAGCACTGAGTGTCCCTGCTGCTGTGGAGACAGTGTGGGCACAGAGGGCCTGGGCTAAGGAGCTGTCCAGGCCACCCCTCCACAGGGCTCTGACCTGCCCCTCAAGGTCATGACTCACAGTGTCCTAGTAATACAACCAGGAAGCACTGAGGTGGGGCCTGGGTTGTGGGGCGCTGCGGGAACTGACGAGGGGTACAGACACAGCACCTCGGGGCCCTGGCTCAGTCTCTGCCCTGAGCACATGAGGTCTGGTTTCCCTTGATGGCCCTGACCTCACAGGGAGCCAGCAGAGGGCAGCACCTGGGGCTCAGGAGAGGACAGACCGCAGGTGGGTGCCCACCTGCAGGAGGACCCTCCTCAGGCAGCACACTGAGCTCTGCCCAGGAATGGGCTGGGCACCAGGAGCAAGGCTCATGCTGCTCAGGAAAGGACCCCACAGGGACCATGGAGATGTGCAGAGATAAGGCAAGGACTGGGCACTGGGGCTGGTCAGATGTTCCCTTACTCCAAAGAGCAGGGTCTTCTCCTAAGCCCACTGCTGAGAGGGACCCTCGGTTTTGTTGGCAGCATTTTGACTGCTCAGCTGTGCACCCCATCTTCCCTGGGGCAGGAGTGTCCCCAACATTCCCTCCACCCTCCCTCCTGAGGATGATGGAGAGTGGGCACAGCTCCTGGGACCAGAGCAGGGCTGGCCCCTGGGTCTGCAGACACATTTCCCAGTGAGACGTGTGGGGAGGATGGGGCTGGAATCTGACAGGCAGGCGGTGTCACTGCTGAGGGTTCAGACAGCAGCATCCTGGGCCTGGGCTGCTCTACATTGCCACCCCCGGCCAGCACAGGCAGCTGAACTGAAGTCACTGTGTGAATTTGGGGTGACACAGTGTACCACACAGACACAGAATACCTTTTATAAGCTTCATGATGGCTTTCTCCATCTCCCAGCCTCAGGATCCCCAAAAGGGGGACAAGAGAAAGTCAGAGAGGCTGACAGGAGAGAGGGGCACGTTCAGGGGTGGGCTTTCATTTTGGGTGATGCTGCTTCTTAGAATTTTCTATCTGAAAAAGGCAGAAGGGGTAGGATTACAAAGGAACAGGTGAGTGTGACTCAACCCCAGCAGGTGACACCTACTCCTGGAGCCACACCCTGTTGTCCCAGCTGGGGGAGCACCCGAGTTACTGGACCTGGCACTACCCTGCCCGACTGAATGCAGTAACTGTTCAGAACCCGGAGCATCAGGACTTAAGGAGGTTCATGGAGGGCGGCTTCCCTCACTAATGGCTCTCCTCACCTGAGACCTACACTGAGCTGATCCCTTGGAATCCAGGGAAACCTCTGCAGATGAAGGGGGAGCTGGACATAGAGAGGAAGTCACATGTCAGGTGCACAGCTCCTCTGGGGACAGCCACTTAGACAGTCTGTCTCCTCCTCTTCCCAAATGCTCTCCATCGCATGTTGCATCAGTCTCCCTGCTGGTGCTGATGTGTCCTGGATTACAGGATGTTTAGAAGATGAGGAAGGCTACAGCTATGTCACACAACCAACATGACAGTGTCACATGTTGTCCAGGAGCAGAAGGACCATGTCACAGTAGCAGACAGTGGGAGAAAAAGCAGTGTGCTGGACTCAGAACTGAGCACTCAGCACCCAGAGCCTGAGTGGTGTGAGGGGTGAGACTGGGCACCAGGAAGGGAGCAGGGTCCTGAGGAAGGTTCTAGGCTCAGGAGGGTGGGCTCCCCCTCTGACAGCCTTCCAGCACCTCTGACACCACCTGCTCTCCTCTCACAGGTAAAGCTCCACCTGGGCTCAAGACAGGGACACACCTCAGGAGCACAGGGGACCTGGGCAGCCTTACCTCAGCCTCTCCAGATATCAGAAGAGCCTCACCCACATGCAAATCCCTCTTCCTGCTCTGGGTTCAAAGGCCCTCTGGGCTGTGGGAGCTCCCAGCTCTCTGCTCAGACAGGGCTGAGGTCTCTGGGAAGGCAGGTGTGGTCTAGAAGATGAGGCTGCTGGGTCTTGTCCTGTGCCTGGTCACAGCTCCCCAAGGTGAGTGTCCCCAGTGTCAGACCTGGGTCCATGGGGAGGATGTGACTGCAGGTGACTGACAGGTTGTGACTGTCCTTGTCCCCAGGTGTCCTGTGCCAGGTGCAGCTGCAGGAGTCAGGACCTGGCCTTGTGAAGCTCTCACAGACCCTGTCCCTCACCTGTGCTGTCTCTGGATTCTCCATCACAACCAGTGGTTATGACTGGAGCTGGATCCGTCAGGCGCCAGGCAAGGGGCTGGAGTGGATTGGACGCATAACTTATGATGGTAGCACTCATTACAGCCCATCCCTCAGGAGCCGAGTGTCCATCTCCAGAGACACGTCCAAGAACCAGAGAGAAGACTTGAGACCAACATCACTGGTGACCAGAGATGAGAGACTCCTTAATAAAATATTGGCACCCTGCACTCAAGGACACACGAGAAGGTGGGGACCATGATCAGTGGGTTTCTCCACAGGGTCAGGAGGTTGGCTCAACATACAGATCCATAATGTCATATCCATCTGTGAGTCACCACATGAATAGAGGTGGGGACAAGAGTCACACCATGACATCAACAGAGGCAGAAAAATAATTTGACATAGTCCAGTACCTCATCGTGTTTAAAAGCCTGGAGAAACTAGAAGAGGTACAAGGGCCTTTCCTCAACCTCATCAAGGGTACATGTGACAAACCCCAGGCCACTACCATACTAAATGGACGTGACGTCAAAACTGTTCCTGCAAGCTCAGGACAGGACAAGGATGTCCTCTCTCCCACTCTGACTCTGTGGGGTCCCTGCACTGCACACATTGACACAGGAGCATTGTCCCAGGATCAACATGCAGAGCAGCATTATTGAGGCTCAAGTGACTACTCTGTGGTCACCAGGGTCAGAGGTGAGGAAGCTCAGAGGACCCTGGGGAGTCTTTTCCATCAACTCAGAGACATTTCAGGGGGATTCACTGATTAGGACCACCCTCAGGATTCTGTGTGGAGCAAGCACTGAGATAGTCCAGGGTTCATAGGATGGACACCGGGTGACCCTCAGGACCATGGTCCTCCTGGATCCCAAGGAGTCCCTGAGACTCAGCACTGTCCTCTGGCACTTTCGCTTCTTGTAAATAGAAGGTGAGGGGCTGAGGATCAGGTGAGGTTCCAGCAGGGGGACAGGTAGCTCATCTGGGTCACCACAGCAGCTGAGCACTACTGAGTGGCAGGGGAACCTCTGACCAGCCTGCTCACTAGGTCCTGTCCTTGCCAAGTCTGCCCACCCCAGACCTGGCACCTGAGAACAGGGGCCTGACTGCCCAGGTCCTTCCTGAGACTCCAGGTGGCCCTGCCCTGAATTGTCCACAGCAGCCCTCTGTGGGGCAGAGAGGAGGCCTCATGACATCCAGGGAGCAAGTGTGACGAACCTTGTGCCTGGAGCTGCTGAGAGGGTGACTCAGATGTCCTCCACTGCTGCCCTGCTGGGCTCCAGTTTAGAAAACAGCCACCACCATGACAGCACAGCCAAGAGCTCTCTGCTGTGGAAGCCCTCACCAGGGCAATCAGGACACAGTCTAGGGTACTCCAGACCCCAGGGCCATTAGAGTCAGAGTCAGGTCCTCTCCTTGGTCCTGTGGCCATAGTCTCCCTCCTAATCAATCCTTTGCATTAAATTTGAAGTTGCTATTTGTACAACTGCCAGGGAAGTGAACAGGACCCACCTGCTTCCACACTCAAGTGGAGGCCAGACGTAGGGCACACATGGCCCCCTCCATGTCAATACATCAGAAGGACAGAGGGTAACAGGTCCCCCAAGCTGAGCCAGCAGGGACCCCACCACGTGTCCATGTTGAGAAGGGTCATCCTCCTTCCTGGTCATCCTCCATCCTGGTCATCCTTCATCCTGGTCACCCTCCTTCCTGGTCACCCTCCTTCCTGGTCACCCTCCTTCCTGGTCACCCCACTTCCTGGTCACCCTCCTTCCTGGTCACCCTCCTTCCTGGTCACCCCCCTTCCTGGTCATCCTCTTTCCTGGTCATCCTCCTTCCTGGTCACCCCCCTTCCTGGTCATCCTCCTTCCTGGTCATCCTCCTTCCTGGTCATCCTCCTTCCTGTTCATCCTCCTTCCTGGTCACCCTCCTTCCTGGTCATCCTCAGCACTTGGAAGAGGCCCAGGCCCTCACCATGACCTCTGGCCCATGAAGCAGGAGCAGGGCTGCTGGCCCACAGCTGTGGCTGTGTCCTCTGACTCTCTCCTGTGGTATTGATAACTGTGGGTGCATTGGAGGGAAACAGAGCACTGGAGTTGGTTTCCCATAGTGATTCAGACCTGGATCAGGACCCCCATTTCTGTGAGCAGACTTCCCCTTCCTGCCCTTCTCCCTCCCTGCTCCCCTCCTGGGCTCTGCTGGTCTTTCTTCTATGTGTCACACATGTCTGAGTTGGAGGTTCATGGATGTTCATGAAGGTGAAGTTCACTGTGCTCCTTCACATCAGCTCACAGCATAGATGGTGAGTTCCCTTCTGCTCTCCTCCCTTCACCCCTCTACCCACCCGCAGGCCCTTCCTGGACCCACTGACCTCCTTCTCTGTCCACTTCACCCTCCTCTCCTCTCCCTCTTCTCCAGCTTCCTCAATTGGGAGAGAAGATGGGCCCTTGGCTTCTGCGTCTGGCCCCCTTCATCAGCTTGATGGTCCCAGTTCCACCTGTTTCCCAGCAAATGCTGTCACTCCATTGTCTTCCTGGCTGAAGACCCACTGTGCGCAGACTCCAAGCTTTCTTCATCTACACCAGCCCCTGTAGGGTGCAGCCCGTCAGAGCTTCTGCTGGAAAGTTGACCATTTCGTCTTCTTCATGAAGAGCCAGTGTTGCTTCTCTCCTGGAAAATCCTTCAAGACCTTGTTTTCCCATGAGATCTTGGGCCCAGGAGATGCCAGCCCTGGGACTTGTCCACAGACCTTCCCTGGACAAGGGAATAACCACCTGGGCACTGCTAGGATGGTTCAGGGGATTCCTAGACAACTGCCCAATCCCTGTATTACAGGTTACTCCATCCCCATGTTGAACCTGTCCCCAGGGGACACTATCTACCTGTTTCTCCATCCCCATGATTGTCCAGACTCCAGGGGACAACATCTGACAGGTTCCTCCATCTGCATGCTCTTCCTGTCCTCAGTTGATTCTGTGTGACCTGTTACCCCGCCCCATGCTCACTCTATCTCAAGTGGATAATATATAACATATTGCTGCCTCTGCACGCTAAACCTGTCCACAGGGCATGATATCAGAGCTGTCACACTATCTGACACTTGACTGTCCCCAATGGATAATATCTACCTGTTACTCTGTTAACATGCTGCCCTGTCCCCAGTGGATAATATCTGGCATGTCCCTCCATCCCTGTACTGGTAAGTCCACAGTAGATGACACCTGACCTGTTACCCCATGCTGGCCTGTACCCAGTGGATATTTTCTGAACAATTACTCCTTCCCCACACTGGTCCTGTCCACAGTGGATACTATCTGGCCTCATAACCCATCTACACACTGGCCCTGTCCCCAGTGGATACTATCTGATGTATTACCTGATCCCCAAGCTTGTCTTCCTACAGTGGTAATCCCTGATCTGTTACAGCATCCCCATTTGGCCTGCCCCAGTGGATAACATCTGCATGAATAAAACTAACCCTACCTGATTCAGTTAGAGTGGCATTGGCTGTCCTTAATCATTCATATGCTCCTCTGGTGAAGCCATCTGCCCTTAGCCTTGTCTTTCCTGGGTTTTGACTCATGATGTGACCTGTGTGTCTGTCCCTGCTCTGCTCAGGCTGCCTGCTACTCCTAGGCTCAGCTGGGCAGGGTCTACACTTCTGGAAATGCATGCATGTGCTCCTGCATGTCATCGGGGAAGTACGTACAGGTGGCCTCATGACCAGTTGTATTCCTAAGGCCTCAGAAACACCTAGTTGAGCAGGTATTATGTCTTTCATTCTCCCCCCCGTGTCACCCATAACATAAATAATCCTGTCCTAAAAGGTGGCTGAAGAGTCCCACAGGCTCCTTGTTCTTTCCACCTGAGGAGTGCATTCACAGCACCTTGGTCAGGTGTTCCCTGAGCAGCTGGGCCTCCCAGTCCTGGGGCTGCATGGTGCTGGGGCTACTCTGGCAGCCTGGACAGCTGAGGGGCTGCTGGCAGAGCAGCAGAGGTGCAGCCCATCTGTCCCCAAGGGCTGCCTAGGGTGGGCCTCCAGCAGGCCCAGGTCAGCAGTTCAGCAGGCCCCATGAGTGCAGAGGTGGCTGTCAGATTAGAGTACAGCACAGGGCAGGCAGCACCTGGGGACAAGGGAGAGATGCTCTCAGCACCCAGGGCTGGCTTTGCACCTCCACAGAGACTCTGTGCAGTGGCTGCTCAGGGCCTGTTCAGCTGCCCTGGGACCTTGTTAGGGGTTACAGGTTCCTGCATTGCCACCTGGTGTCCTGGGAAAGGTGTGTGGCCCTTACAGCTGGCCCTGCTCTCAGCATGTCCTGCCACTCAGGGAGGGCCCAAGGCTCTTCCCCCCTTTGTACAAGTGTGGACTTATGGCCAGCTGTGTCCTGTGTCTGCAGGTGGATGGACAGCTCCTCCCTGACCAGCACACAGCTGGGTAGGGAGGCTGAAGGGAGCAGCCAGCCAGCTGCTTCCCAGGACCCTGGGTGGGGTCCCTGCATGGCTCTGTGCAGTGGAGCCTGGTTTGGGGCCCAGGCTGGCTCTGCTCTGTCCCCACCACTGCTGGGGCCTCTTTCCTGAAGTTCCCAAACTGTGCTGAGGGCTGGGGGCTCAGTGGCTCCAGCAGCACAGGTGCCCCCTGTCAGGGGTGAAGGATGATTGACAGCTGCGTGTGTGGCAGGGGCAGAGGCAGCACCTGCACAAGGGGCCCCACTGAGGGTGGCTTCAGCAGAGGTCCTGCCTGTCACCCATGTGCTCTGTGTGGTGGGGCAGGATGAGCCCTCCCTCCCTCCACAGTGCTCTGTCCTGCACCAGTGGCCACAGACTGACCCAGGCCTATGGGCAGGGAGAAGAGCAGGGCCCTCTGCAGCTCCCTCATCCACTAAGGCAGCCTCCAGGGACCTGGCCGTGTAAACTAAAGTGCAAATTTCACATGTGCTAAGTGTGTGGACGTTTTTGGTTCAAGAACACGCAAACACACAGCAAGCATCCTTTGTAAACATCTTGAAAGTAACTGGATTACACTTTACATTTGAAGCACAAGTCCACAGCTTTTCAGATAAAAAGAATAAATTTTTGATGGTTCAGTCTGACAGGGAACTTTCAGGTGTACGTCAAGATACAGAGGATGGGTCCCTGAAATTAATGTCCAACCTGCGGGAGCTTCGGCCACTCAGAGGTGAGGGAGAACATGGGTGCCCTGGTTCTCCCAGTGGGCACTGGGTGCTCAGGTCATGGCCTGTCCTCAGCTCTGTGCTTCATAGCACCAAGGTGAGCCCAGCCAGTGTGCCTGCTCCCCTGCCATAGGGCTTGTCCCCTTGCTCCTGGCCACAGGCAAGGCTTCTCCTGCAGTCCTGAGCTTAGGACTTGGAGAGGCTCTTCTGCAGACTCGGATGTTCACCTCACAGGGCAGTATGACTGGGCACAGTGTGCATGACACCAACCACTGCCATGGGAGACCCTCACCTACCACAGGACCTTGGTGTTGGCTCTTACTTGCCACAGATGACTAGTTTTATTATGTAGTCACAGCAGCTGTGGCTCAGTGTGTCCAGGGGCAGTGGGGGCCTCTGTGGCTGCCCCTACCGAGGTCCAGTGCATGCATAGAGATGGTGTCCATGTGCTTCTCCCAGTGACAGGGACAGAGTCCAAGATCTGTGGGGCATGGCAGCATGGCACAGTCCTCAGAAAACACAGAAACCCCAAGGACAGGAGAGGAGCCCTGCAGGAGGGAGTCCCTGCAGAGGCCTCCACAAGGTCATCCTCAAAGGACTGAGGCCCTAGGGACACTGCAGTGCCCCCCAGGAGGAGTGCAGAATGCAGCCAAGGACATGGCCAACTCCTACTGTGCAGAGTCACTCAGGGGACCTCAGTGTGAGCCAGACTCAAACCTCCCTCAGGAGGCACCTGTGGCCAGCAGGGGGCGCTCAGGAGCAAGGAGTTGCTGATTGACTAGTGGATTTTTTCCAGTTGTGGTTTTCATTTTGCTGTAAACGTGACACACTTCCTGAGATAGGCCTCCACACTTATGCCTCTGGGCCTTCAATAGATGTTTATCAATTTAAAAAATAATGATTAACTGGTTGATGGTGTAACCTTGAATTCCTTGGTCCTCAAATGAATGTTCAGAGGGCAATATCTTCATGTCTCATGTCCCTAAATTCTAAATTTATAAAGGTCCCTGAACATGCAATATACTTCCTCAAAGAGTAATTTGAAATCATTAAGGCATTACAATTATTGGCATTTCTAGCAGGAGATAAATTGATGGGTCAGAACATCTGGGCCACTTTGCGCAACCACACAGAGACCCACAGTTTCATGTGCAAGCTCCCAGTCTCAGGCTATGTGTTCCTGGGTAATTCTTTTCCCACCTGACACATCAACATGGTCCTCCCTGTGACGTCTTCCCATCCTCTGTGCCCTGCATCTGTGTGGACACAGGAGGTGCATTCTGCACCCTCCAAATGACACCACAGGCTTGGCAGACACAATGCTGGTGATGGACAGCAACAGCCTGCACACGCCTCGCCCCTACCTGCACATGGGCCTCTCACACAGTCGGTTATTTCCCTGGGATCTTTATGTCAATATGAAATGAGGAGATTAAATTCCCTGGAAACTGACCAGGTGTAGGGATTACCAGCATCAGGAATTTGCTGTCATGGTTCACATATGAGGTGGCCCACAAGCTCACGTGTGAGACAAATGAGAGAGGACTAGATTACCAGAGCTTAAACTAAAGTGGATTAATCCACTAACATGGATTGACTTGCAGCAACTGTAGGTAGTAGAGTGTGACTGGAATACATGGATCACTGGGGTGTGCCTTTGGGGGACACTCTGTGCAGTTCACCTGCTTCCTGGTGGCCATGTCCTGAACTGGTTTCCTCCTCCACGCCCTTCTGCCACGGTGTTCTCCCTCCCTGACCAGAGCTAAGGACTTGCCACCTTGCACTCCAGCCTCCTAAGTCATGACCCAAAGGAAACTTTTCCTCTTCTCTGTTCTCAGAATTTTGGTCAGGTGACAAAACAATGTCAAATATTGGTATATTTTTAGGAGGTTTTCGTATGGCTACATAATACATCCACTAAGTTTTTCTTATTTTCATGAACACTTTGTGCTGAATGTTGAAAGCAAACTGAAGCCCTGGCACAGGTGAGGTGTTGAAGACCTCACACCTTGCACGGGTGAGGTGGGGATGAATATAATTTGGCTCCGGAATCCCTAGGGCAGGAGGTGGGGTCATCTTAAGATGCCTCCTACTTAGATGCCTGGAAGAACATCTTTCTAATCAGATGTTTTGCTACAACTTGGAAACTTCACCCAGTGGCACACCTGGATTTGCAGGTGGTGAAAATATGGAGACCAGCAGGTCTTACCTGAGCCACCCCAGGACCAGGAGGTGGGTGCTGCAGGCTCAGTCTTTGCAGGGAGTTCATGGTCAACACCACAGGGAACAAGGAGAGGAGCCCACATGTCTTATTAGTGTGCTGTGCTCACTCAGTTAGGCAGGAGGTCAATTCCTGAACCTCATCAGGAGGTCAGCAACTACACCTGCCCTCTCAGTGACCCCACCTCACTAAAGACAGTGTCCACTGTTCTCTCCAAATGCTGGGCTGTGGGCAAGGCAGGTCTCACTGCAGTGATGCTGCACAGGGAAGGGACCTGGCCTCCTCCCTCACCCAGCCTGCCCTGCATGCCGTCCTGTCTGCTGTCAGCCTGGCTCTGCTGCTCTGGGGACTCAGGGGCTCTCAGCATCAGGCTGCAGCTGAGAGCTGCCTCTGCTCCCAGGACTCTCACCTGGCCCAGCACCTCCCTCCTGTCCTCTCCTGGTGGAGACCAGAGGGCAGGACAGGTGAGGGGAAGAGCTCAGGGCAGATTCCCACCCACTGCTGTCCACAGGCATTGGCTGGACAGTCAGGAGGACAAGCAGGGCAGAGGGTGGGGGAGGGCAGTGGGCACACAGCAGGAAGCCCCTCTCCTCCTGAGACCCTGCTCCCTCCTCCTGCTCAGTCTGTAGCCCCCAAATCTCACAGAGATGAAAGAGAAGAACCAGTCCTGAGAACAAAGGGGGGCTCTTCTCCTGGATGTGGGGAACCCCATCCTCAGCCCTGGGCTCTGTTCAGTCATCACTGAGGGCTTCTCCTTCAGGGCTGGGAGGTGAACCTGGGGCCTCTTGCATGCTGGGCACGTTCCTGCCACTCTGAGACCCTCCCAGGTGCAGGGAGGAAGGGCTTGGAGGAGGCAGGGCTGGGCTCAGGAGGGTGGGCTCCCCCTCTGACAGCCTTCCAGCTCCCTGAAACCACCTGCTCTCCTCTCACAGGTAAAGCTCCACCTGGGTTCAAGACAGGGACACATCTCAGGAGCACAGAGGACCTGGGCAGCCTGACCTCAGCCTCTCCAGATATCAGAAGAGCCTCACCCACATGCAAATTCCTCCTCCTGCTCTGGGTTCAAAGGCCCTCTGGGCTGTGGGAGCTCCCAGCTCTCTGCTCAGACAGGGCTGAGGTCTCTGGGAAGGCAGGTGTGGTCTAGAAGATGAGGCTGCTGGGTCTTGTCCTGTGCCTGGTCACAGCTCCCCAAGGTGAGTGTCCCCAGTGTCAGACCTGGGTCCATGGGAGGTTGTGACTGCAGGTGACTGACAGGGTGTGACTGTCCTTGTCCCCAGGTGTCCTGTGCCAGGTGCAGCTGCAGGAGTCAGGACCTGGCCTTCTGAAGCCCTCGCAGACCCTGTCCCTCACCTGTGCTGTCTCTGGATTCTCCATCACAACCAGTGGTTACTGGTGGAGCTGGATCCGTCAGCCCCCAGGGAAGGGGCTGGAGTACATAGGGTACATATATAGTAATGGTGACACTAACTACAGCCCATCCCTCAAGAACCGAGTGTCCATCTCCAGAGACACGTCCAAGAACCAGTTCTCCCTTCAGCTGAGCTCCCTGACCACTGAGGACACAGCCACCTATTACTGTGCCAGAGCCACAGTGAGGGGACCTCAGTGTGAGCCCAGACACAAACCTCCTGCAGGGCGCCCAGGGCCAGCAGGGGGCGCTCAGCACACAGGAGTCAGGTCACCCGGAGCAGGTGCAGAGGGAGGTGGGGTCCCTTCCCCTCAGTCACTTTACTCTCTCTCCAGGCAGCTCCTTCTGTGTAGTGACCATCCATAGTCTTCTGGAGATGCCTGTGTCTCAGGACACCACAAACTTTTAAGTTCCTCCATCAAGTTTTCCATAAGGAAGAAAGGCTCAAATATAAGTTTTCTGAAGAGGACTTTGGTTACCAGAGTGTCTGCAACCTGGTGCCATTTATGAAAATCTGTGACATTTCATTTCCCCTCTACATCACATGGATCTCCAGGGTCTCCCTTCCAACACCTGACTAATCCATTATTATATTATATTGCCCCCATTGTTTTATCATTATTCTTTTTATTTTATTGTCTTTTTTAATTTATTTAACTTTTGCATTCTTTTTGACAAAATAGTAGAAGCATGAAATATAATTTGTCTCATTTGGGCCCCAATAAGTCAATTTTCCCTCCACTCTCCCATCCTCCTGCCACCTCCCCTCAACTCTACTGATCTTTCTGCAATTTAAGGATGGGTTTTTTTATTATTGTTTCCTGGATATACTGATGGGGTCATCACTTACCTGTACTAATATGTAAATAAGGAAGACTGCTAAGATTCATTCCACTGCTCTTCCCTTATGCTCTCCCTCCTCCCTTTCCCAAAATGAAAAACAAAAAGTGCTATAGTCGTGGTTCTGGACTCATGAGCAGTCCCCAGTAAAAGTCAAACAAGAGGAGGACTCACGCTCTTTGGTTTTATGTCAGTAAACAAGGTTCTCAGAGTCGAGCAAGTGCTCCCTACAGAGGTACATTTGGGACCTCACTGGGTGGTGATATCTTGTTTACAATGTACTACCCGTTTTCCTTCCTGTGACATAAATATGACTCTCCTCCATCGTCTCAGCTCTCCATCACTCCCACAATTATCATCTGTTATTCCCTGATTATTTCTGCTACTTGGGATTGAATCCAGGAGCACTTTACAATGAGCTGCATCCCAAGGTCCCTCAAAGGGACTTTGCTTTTGAAACATGGACTTGCTAAGAAGCCCAGCTGGCCTCACACCTGCAATTCTTCTGCCTCAAATCCTGAGGAGCTGTGAACAGAGGGGTGCCTGGTCATGCCTGGAAAAGAATTATATTATTAATAACTACAAGGTTTTTAACATATAATCAACACAATGATATCCCACCTGAAAACTAAGGATTTCACCCAATGCTTTAAGTCTTGTCTCCTTTGCCTCACTGAAACCTCGTTACTTGATCTGAGGGCCTTGCTCAGCTCCTGCCCCTGCCTTGGTGGATGCTGGCATCACTTTGCATAAACAGGACACCTGCCATTTGCACAGACTCTGTATTTGACTGCTTAAGCATGCTTTGCGGTTATTAAATTTACTCTTAGTTATGTAAATTAGATTTTGGGGATCGACATACAAATATGTTTTAAAGGACATGGATATGCAATGATGTGCTGTGTGTCCTTGTCTTTCACACCTGATGGTGTGTGATGATCAACTAAAAGCATCAGCATCTGTCTCCATCAGACAAACGCTGGCCATTCCAGCTGTATTTTCACACTTACACTGAAACCTAGCCCTAGTGAGGCAGAGGACAGCACCCTGACACAGGGGTGCCAGGTGCCATGATGGGTCCCAGGCTGTGCACACCCAGCTGTCCATCACCTGTCCCTCCTGGGTGTGGGGAGCCCCCTGCTGCTCTGCCCCAGTCACTGTGAAGCACAGCCTGGCTGTGGGCCACAGGTGCCCTGTGAGCTGCAGAGCCCCAGGACAAGGCCCTCTCTGCACGTGGCCCTCACCACCCACCCTCACCCTTACCCTCCCTGCACCTTCCCATCTCCAGGGGCCACTGTCCTCTCTCTTTCCAGGACCTGATGCAGTAGCTTCCCCACATGAGGGATGGTGTGGTGATGGTCTCCCTCTGCCTGACCCATTCCAGCTAGGTCCATGTGCTCCAGGGCCATTCCCAGAGCCAGTAGGGACAGGATGCCATTCCTTTTGTCTAACTTTATTCTTCCCCTGGGGACAGCATATTTTCCACATCTCATTTAAAGGACAACATGGTGATCATGAAAAGGTCCTCAAAACACATGAAACTTTAGTTAAGGACAGGCCTCATGAACTCCACTTCCCACCTGATTTGCACACTGGGCAGAGGTCCTGTCCCCAAGCCTCAGGCTGATCCACACCATGTGTTTTCTGACCTCAGTCCACACTGCACAGGGTGGGCAGCCTGACTGCTGCTCTCCACACTGGCCCTGCAACTGGCAGACCAACACTGCTGGGCCTTAAAGGTCATGCTCCCCGGCTCCACTAGCATGGAATATGGGGACTGTAGGGGCCCCACCTACAAAGCTCTGCCTGAACTGAGGCCTACCCAGGGCACCCCTGTAAGGCAGGTGGAGATGACCCCCCTCCACACTCCGGCACCCTGTGTGCCTGCAGGGTGAGCTTCATGGTGCTTCCAGGTTAGCTCCTTTGTGACTACCTCAGGTCCCAGATCAGAGTTGGCACAGACCAACCCTTTACCCAGCCCCAGGGCTGCATCCACCTCTTTAGATGTTCACTATAATCACCTCAGGCCCCAGCACCTGTGAGGCTGAGTCCAGTCTGTGCTGCTCTGAGCAGCTCCTGAGGCTGAGGGTTCACAAGGAGAGAGCTGTGCTGCAGCAGGTTCTGGAGACCAGGGTGCAAACACCCAGGTGCTGCTCCTGACCAGGGCCCTGAGGCTGCAGCACCACATGGCAGGAGGCAGGAGGCAAAGAGGGGCAGATGGGGCTGGACCCCTGAGAGGTGCTGTGTCACACTGAGGCTCAGGGTGTCAGGAAGACTCTACCAGCCCTAGGGGAACCCAGGTGGCCAGGACCATGATGTCAGGTGTCTTCTCCATTCTAGGACCATGTGGACATGTGAAGAGTGACAGGGCAGCAGTACTGACGGCATGTGGCTGTGATTCTAGGAAGATTCCAAGACACTTGATCCAGACAGAGTCCCTGCTTCCCCTGGGTCTTAAGGGCACAGGAGGAGGACAGGAGGCCTGGATCACAGATGACATATTAGATAGACCAAGCCCATGGAGACACTGGCTGGTCCTTCTCCCAGGTCCCTCACAAGAGTTGCATATATGTGGCCACCTGTGGACACAGCTCATGACAACTGAAAATAAGAACAGAGCCTGGGTATCTCCCTGCCCCCACTTGTGCCCTGTGACCAACACAGATGGCAGCAGCATGTGCACCTGAGGGCTCTGTGCCAACTGGATGCTCCTGAGCTGAAGGAGGCCCTCACAGGGAGGCACAGCCTTCCCCCCGAAGGGAGCCTGTGAGGCCCTCAGCTGGATGCCTCCCTGGAGACCAGGTGGCAGCAGAGGGGAGAAGACACACAGCACATTTCCAATGCAGGACGGTTCTGAGGACCTCACCAGTGTGTGCACCTGGGAGCTGGAGGAGGGTCAGGGCAGCAGTCATGTCCAGGGTGAGAGCAAACACCAGGTAACCAGTCACTCTTGCCACACAGGAGCTAATGGACAGTGAAACAGCATTCATGCTTCTGTGTATTATTTTACATTTGCATCAGGGTGTTAACACTGATACCTCCATCATATGATTTTGTGTTTATATTAAATAAATTAAGATTATGTACAATAAGATCATAGCAGAAGCAATTGTACCTTCCTGAATTCTCCTCTGTCCACCATGCTGCCCCATGACCCTCTGATCTGCTCTCTGTGCTGCTCTACCTGGGCCTCCACCCAGAGCTGCTATATAGCGGGAGGACATGCAAATAGGGCTCCCTCTGCCCATGAAAACCAGCCCACCTGACCCTGCAGCTCTGCACAGGAGCCCAGCCCTGGACTCCCAGCTCAGCCCACTCAGGGATCAGGACTGAACACAGCTGCTCACCATGGAGAGTGTGCTCAGCTGGGTTTTCCTGGTGGCTGTTTTCAAAGGTAATGAATGGAGAACAGAGATCCTGAGTGTGTGAGGGGATAGGAGTGAGAGAGAGAGTGGATGAGAGACAGTGTCCTGACCAGGCTGCCTCTGTGTTTGCAGGTGTCCAGTGTGAGGTGCAGCTGGTGGAGTCTGGGGGAGGCCTGGTGCAGCCTGGGGGTTCCCTGCGACTCTCCTGTGCAGCCTCTGGATTCACTTTCAGTGACTACTGGATGAGCTGGGTCCGCCAGGCTCCAGGGAAGGGGCTGGAGTGGGTTGGAGAAATTAACAAAAATGGTGGTACAACAAACTATGCCAACTCTGTGAAGGGCCGATTCACCATCTCCAGAGACAACTCCAAGAACACGCTTTACCTGCAAATGAGCAGTCTGAGAGCTGAGGACACTGCCACCTATTACTGTGCTAGAGACACAGTGAGGGGACCTCAGTGTGAGCCCAGACAGAAACCTCTTGCAGGGTGCCCAGGGCCAGCAGGGGGCGCTCAGCACACAGGAGCTCAGGTCACCCAGGAACAGGTGCAAAGGAGAGTGGATGGTTTCTCTCCAGGTGATCAGAATCTCCCTGGATCCCATCATGAAGAATCTGGAGGTCTCTTCTGCCTCAGATAATCCCATGCTCTTCTCTTAAAGGAGTCAGGAATGTCTCTCTCTCCACTTATCTCAGGTCAGGCTGCAAAGTACACATGTTAATCTTTGTGTCCCTGTGTGTATCTATATATATTTTTCAATTTGTTTTATTTTTAAATGTATGCCAAAAAATGCATCACAATTTTCATACACATATGGAACAATTTTTCATACCTCTGTTTGTATGTAAAGTATATTCACACCAGTTCATGTCTTCATACATGTACTTTGGATAACATTGACTATCACAGTCCACCATCCTTGCTAATCCATGCCCCCTCCCTTTCCCTCCCACCCCCTTGCCTAATTAGAATTCATCCATTTCTCCCATGCTCCCACTCCCTACCTCACTACGAGGCAGCCTTCTTATATTAGAGAAAACATTCAGCATTTATTTTTCTGGGATTGGTTCACTTAGCATTGTCTTCTCCAAAGCCAACCATTTACCTTCAAACGGCATGGCTTATTTCTCTTTTATTGAAGAGTAAAATTCCATTATGTGTATATGTCACATTTTTTAATCCATTCATCCACTGAAGGACATCTAGGTTGGCTCCACCATTTAGCTATTGTGAATTGTGCTACTATAAACATTGATGTGGCTGTGTCCCTGTAGTATGCTGTTTTTTAAGTCCTTTGGGTATAGACTCAGGAGATTGATAGCTGGGTCAAATGGTGGTTTCATTCCCAGCTTTCCAAGGAATCTCCATACTGCTTTCCAAATTGGATGTACCAATTTACAGTCCCACCAGCAACATATGAGTGTACCTTTTCCCCACATCCTCCCCAACACTTGTTGTTTGTCTTCATAACAGCTGGCATTCTGACTGGAATGAGATGAAATCTTAGAGTAATTTTGATTTACATTTCTCTATTTTCTAGAGATGATGAACATTTTTTCATATATTTGTTGATTGATTGAATATCCTCTTCTGAGAACTGTCTGTTCAGGTCCTTGGCCAATTTATTTACTGGGTTATTTGGTTTTTTTTGGTGTTTAGCTTTTTGTGTTCTTTATATACCCTAAAGATTAGTGCTCTGTCTGATGTGTGAGGGGTAAATATTTGCTCCCAGGATATAGGCTCTCTATTCACCTCACAGACTGTTTCTTTTGCTTAGAAGTAACTTTTAGTTTGGTTTCATCCCATTTATTGGTTCTTGGTTTTAATTCTTGTGCTATAGGATTCTTATTAAGGAAGTTGGGGCTTAATCTTGCATGATGGAGATTAAGGCCTACTTTTTTTCTATTTGATGTAGGGTTTCTGGTTTAATTACTAGGTCCTTGATCCATTTTGAGTTAACTTTTGTGCATGGTGAGAGATAGGGGCTTAATTTAATTTTGTTGCAGATGAATTTCCAGTTTTACCAGCACCATTTGTTGAAGAGGCTATCTTTTCTCCAATGCATGTTTTTTGCACCTTTGTCTCAGATAATTGTAGTTTCTCTGTGTCCTCTATTCTGTACCATTGGTCTACCAGTCTGTTTTGGTGCCTATATCATGCTGGGGTTTTTTGTTTGTTTGTTTGTTTTTACTATTGCTCTGTAGTATAGTTTAAGTTCTGGTATAGTGAGGCCACCTGCTTCACACTTCCTGCTAAGGATTGCTTTAGCTGTTCTGGGTCTTTTATTTTTCGAGAGGAATTTCATGATTGCTTTTTCTTTTCTATGAGGAATGCCATTGGTATTTTAATCAGAATTGCATTGAATCTATATAGTGCTTTTGGAAACATGGTCATTTTGATAATATTAATTCTGCCTATCCAAGAGCAAGATAGATCTTTTCATATTCTAAGGTATTCTTTGATTTCTCTCTTTAGGGTGCTGTAGTTTTTATTGAATGGATCTTTCAGTGCTTTCAGTAAGTTGATTCCCAAGTATTTTATGTTTTTGAGGCTATTGTAAATGGCATAATTTTCCTTATTTCCTTCTCAGAGGATGTGTCACTAATATACAGAAATGCCTTTGATGTATGGGTGTTGATTTTATAACCTGCTACTTTGCTGAATTTGTTTACTAGTTCTAGAAGTTTTCTGGTGGAGATTTTTGGGTCTTCTGGGTATAGAATCATATCATCAGCAAATAGTGTTAATTTAAGTTCTTATTTTCCTATACATATCTATTTAATTTCTCTCATCTGTCTAATTTCTCTGGCCAGTGTTTCAAGGACTATGTTAAATAGAAATGGTGAGAGAAGGCTTCCCTGTCTTGTTCCAGTTTTTAGAGGGAATGACTTCAATTTTCCTTCATTTAGAATGATGCTGGTCTGGGGCTTAGCATAGATAGCCTTTACGATGTTGAGTTATTTTCCTGTTATCCCTAGTTTTTATAGTGTTTTGAACATAGAGTGCTGTATTTTGTCAAATGCTTTTTCTGCATCTTTTGAGATGATAATATGATTCTTATATTTAAATCCATTGATGTCATGAATTATATTTGTTGATTTCCATATGTTGAACCAACCTTGCAACCCTGGAATGAATCCCACATGATTATGTTGCATGATCTTTTTGATATGTTTTTGTATTTGATTTGCCAGAATATTTTTTTTTAAAGAGAGAGTGAGAGAGGAGAGAGAGAGAGAGAATTTTTAATATTTATTTTTTAGTTCTCGGCGGACACAACATCTTTGTTGGTATGTGGTGCTGAGGATCGAACCCGGGCCGCACGCATGCCAGGCGAGCGCGCTACCGCTTGAGCCACATCCCCAGCCCCTATTTGCCAGAATTTTATTGAGAATTTTTGCATCTATGTTCAGTAGAGATATTGGTTTGAAGTTTTCTTTCTTTGATGTGACTTTGCCTGGTTTTGGAATCAGGGTGATATTGGCCTCATAGAATGAGTTTGGCAGTACTTCTTCTTTTTTTTATAATATTTTATTGTTGGTTGTTCAAAACATTACATAGTTCTTAATATACCATATTTCACAGATTGATTCAAGTGGGTTATGAACTCCCATTTTTACCCCGTATACAGATTGCTGTGTCACATCAGTTACATTTCCATTGATTTATAAATTGCCTTTCTAGTGACTGATGTATTCTGCTGTCTATCCTATTCTCTACTATCCCCCCTCCCCTCCTCTCCCCTCCCCTCCCCTTCTCTCTCTCCACCCCCTCTACTATAAATCGTTTCTTCCACTTATATAATTTTTATCCTACTCCTCCTTTCCTCTTATATGTAATTGTGTATAACCCTGAGGCTCACCTTCCAATTCCATGCAATTTCCCTTAACTCTCCCTTTCCCTCCCGCCTATCATCCCTGTTTAATGTTAATCTTCTTCTCCAGCTCTTCGTCTCTACCCTGTCCTTGGTTACTCCCCTTATATCAAAGAAAACATTTGGCATTTGTTTTTTAAGGATTGGCTAGCTTCACTTAGCATAATCTGCTCTAATGCCATCCATTTCCCTCCAAATTCTATGATTTTGTCATTTCTTAATGCAGAGTAATACTCCATTGTGTATAGATGCCACATTTTTTAAATCCATTCATCTATTGAAGGGCTTCTAGGTTGGTTCCACAATCTTGCTATCGTGAATTGTGCTGCTATGAACATCGATGTAGCAGTGTCCCTGTAGCATGCTCTTGTTAGGTCTTTAGGGAATAGACCGAGAAGGGGAATAGCTGGGTCAAATGGTGGTTCCATTCCCAGCTTTCCAAGAATTATTTCCTGAAATAAATTCAAGAGTGTTGATATTAGTTCTTCTTTAAAGGTCTTGTAGAATTTGGCTGTGTAACCATCCAGTTCTGGGCTTTTCTTGGTTGGTACTCTTTTGATGGGATCTTCTTTTTCATCACTTGATATTGGTCTGTTTAAATTGTGTGTATCTTCATGTGTGTATGTAATGTCCATCATTATGATTAACTTTGGCTTGAAGTCAATCTGGGCAATTCGTATGACTTAAGAAATTCATTGATACCTTCACTATCTTTTATTTTATTGGAGTATAAGTTTTCAAAATAATTTCTAATTACCCCCTGTATTTCTGTAGTGTCTGTTGTGATATTAACTTTTTCATAATTTATGCTGATAATTTGAGTTTTCTCTCTCCTTCTCTTCATTAGCATAGCTAAGGGTCTTTCAATTTGACTTATTTTTTTTAAAAACCAACTTTTTGTTTTGTCAATTTTTTCAATTGTTTGTTATGTTTTGATTTCATGATTTCAGCTCTAATTTTAGTTATTCCTTGCCTTCTACTGCTTTTGATGTAGATTTGTTCTTCTTTTTCTAGGGCTTTGAGATGTAGTGTGAGGTCATTTATTTGTTGGCTTTTTCTTCTTTTAAGGAATGAACTCCATGCAATGAATTTTCCTCTTAGTACTGCTTTTATAGTGTCCAGATATTTTGATATGTTGTGTCTATGTTCTCATTCACCTCTAAGAATTTTTTAATATTCTCCTTGATGTAACCTCTGTAACCCAATGTTCATTCAGTAGCATATTGTTTAGTCTCCAGGTAATGGAGAAAATTTTATTATTTTTTATTGTTTATTTTCAGTTTCACTCCATTATGATCTGATAAAGTGCATGGTAGTATCTCTACCTTTTTGTATTTGCTAAGAGTTGCTTTGTGGCATAATATATGGTCTATTTTAGAGAATAATCCATGTGCTGCTGAGAAGAAAGTGTATCCACTTGATGCAGGTTGAAAAATTCTATATATGTCAGTTAAGTCTAAGTTATTGATTGTATTATTGAGTTCTATAGATTCTTTATTCAACTTTTGTTTTGAAGATCTATCCAGTGGTGAGAGAAGTGTGTTAAAGTCACCCAAGATCATTTTGTTGTGGTCAATTTGACTCTTGAACTTGAGAAGAAATTGTTTGATGAACAGCTGCTTCAATGTTTGGGGCATATATATTGATGATTGTTTTGTCTTGTTGGTGTATGGTTTCCTTGAACAGTACGTAATGTCCATTGTTATGATTAACTTTGGCTTGAAGTCTGCTTTATTTGATATGAGGATGGAAACCCCTGCTTGCTTCCTCAGTCCTTGTGAGTGGTATGATTTTTCCCAACCTTTCAGCTTCAGTCTGTGTATGTCTTTTCCAATCAGATGAATCTCCTATAGGCAGCATACAGGTGGGTGTTTTTTTTAATCCAGTCTGCTAACCTGTGTCTTCTGATTGGTGAGTATAAGCCATTAACATTCAGGGTTATTATTGAGACATGGTTTGTATTTCCAGGCATATTTATTTATTATTGTTATTTAACTTGACTTGATTTTCTTTTTTGATTGGTTTTTCCTTTAGGGTACTACCTCCCTCTGCTGATTTTCATTGTTGTATTACATTTCCTCTTAAAGGAATATTTTGTCAAAGATGTTTTGTAGTGCCAATTTTCTAGCTATAAATTATTTTAACTTTTGTTTATTGTGGAAGGTTTTTATTTCATCTTCAAATCTAAACCTTAATTTTGCTGGATATAAGATTCTTGGTTGCCACTCATTTTATTTCAGAGCTTGATATATGTTGTTCCAGGATCTTCTAACTTTCAGGGTCTGTGTTGAAAAATCAGCTGTTATCCTAATTTGTTTTCCCCTATATGTAATCTGATTTCTTTCTCTAGTTACTTTTACAATTCTCTCCTTATTCTGTATGTTGGGCATTTTTATCATAATGTGTCTTGGTGTGGATCTGTTGGGATTTTGTACATTTGGCTTCTTGAATTTGAATTTCCAATTTATTCTTTAAGTTTCATTGAATAGATTGTTCATTCCTTTGTTTTGGACCCCTATGCCTTCCTCTATCTCAATACATCTTAACTTTGGTCTCTTTATGGTATCCCATATTTCTTGAATGCTCTGCTCTGGTTTCTTATCATTATCTCTGTGTGGTCTATGTTCTTTTCTTTTTTTTCTAATTTTTTAATATTTTTTTATTGATTATTTAAAGCATTACATAGCTCATGATATATCATCTTTCATACGTTTGACTCAAATTGTGTTTTGAACTCCCATTTTCACCCCAAATACAGATTGCAGAATCACATCTGTTACATATTCACATTTTTACATAATGCCATATTAGTGACTGTTGTATTCTGCTACCTTTCCTATCCCCCACTATCCCCCCTCCCCTCCCCTCCCCTCCCATCCTCCCTCTCTCCCTCCCCTGCCGCTGTTCAACTCTCTCCCTTTTTTTCCCTCCCCCTTGCCCCTCATAACCTCCTATAATTTTATGTATCATTGAAGGTCTCCTACCATCTCCATATGCTCTCCCTTCTCTCTCCGTTTCTCTCCCCCCATTCGTCTTTGTTTACTGTAGTCTTTTCCTCATGCTCTTTTCAAGATTACATATTTTATCTTCATTATCTGATGTCCTATCTTCTAAGTGGTCTACTCTGTTTGTGATGCTTTTATTTTAGCTTTTAATTTGGTTTATTGTTTTTTTTTATTTCAAGGACTTCTGTTTTTTCTTTTTCTTTTTCTTTTTTTTTTTTAGAACCTCTATCTCCTTGTTGATGTTATCTTTTGCTTCTTGGATTTGTTTATGTAGCTCCTTGTCAAAGTGATCTTTAACTGCTTGTATTTGCTCTCTTATATCTTCTTTGAGTTCACAGAATATTTAAACCATGTATATCCTGAACTCTTTTTTGTCATTTTTTCTTCTGTGGCTGCCAATGATTCTAATGATGTGGTGTCTTGATTTGTTTGTGTTACTTTCTTCCCTTATCTTTCATGTTGCTCATGTGTCTTCCTTTCCAGCTCTGCAAGTCTGGGGGGTTATTACTCTATAGGTTTGTAGTGCTCTTATAGGGTTTCAAGATACCTCTTTTGTGGGGAAGGACAATATTAACTATTCCCAATATCCACAATATATCACTATGTACAATTTGTTGTTGTTAAGAAATTTACAGTTTAGTCTCAATGTACAGAAATTTTGGATTCAATTATTATCTAAAATATAATCAGTAGTTCCATAAAAAGGATTATAGTTTCTGACATTGGACAATGAACTGGGGGTGAGGAGTAGGACAATATGCTGAGGAGAAAGGATGTGAGGATATAGAGTTAATATATCTTAGGAAGTGTGGAAGAGAAATCTAATGAAGAGGGTTAGTAGCAAGAAAATAGACAGGAAGTAATTTAGGGTAGAAAAGTATGTGGGATGACAGTAGAATACATAAAAAACACATATATGTATTTAGAGAAATACAGGGTGTTACAATAGTAAAATTTAGGGATAAGGAAAAATTAAAAAAAGAAAAAATGACATATACAACACCTCTATATTACATTATTCAGATGACTCAGTGCTCGAATTCATATTTCATGTGAAGTTCTTGGTTTCACATGTGTTGGGAGTGTGAGGGCTGGAGGATAGAGGGGGTAAAAGAGATAGAAGCAAAAAATACTCAAAAGAAGAAACCAGTGTTGTTGCTAGTTTTAGAGATCCACATCTTTCCTGATTCTCTTCTTATGAAATAGATGGGGCTGTGTGTTTTAAGCTGGTGTCTCTGCCCTCAGGATTGTGTAGGTAACCAGGGTGGCAGGACTGATCCTGGTGTAGGGCATCTGGAAGAGGTGAGTGCCTCCAGTCTCTTCAGGGAGGGTGCACCTCACAGGTCTCTCTTTGGGACTGCTCCTCTGACATTGCACCTGGTTTTGTCTCTCTCCCTTGACTGGAGCTTTCCCAGCTCCTGGTCTCTCTGTTAGGCTCCAAACTTTGGTCCCATTTCCCTCTCACTTAGCAGTTTCCACGTGCAGGACCTCTCACAGCCAGGCTCACATCAGGTGAGTGGTGCCCTGGTCTCACTGCACACCTGCCCAACTGGGAGCTGCTTTTGTGTTGAGTGTTCATTGTACCGAGTTATTGCCACTTGGGAGGGGGTGGATAACAGGTACCTGGCCAGATGGAGATCTGATCTGAGAGCTGCCCCCACCCAATATAGTAAGAAAGGTTATCAAAGATGGAGTCAGTCTCTGTCCAGCACTGGGGAATCTAGTAGGATGGGGGGAGCCAGGCGATGGCATTGTCCTCTGGATAGCTAGTTGCCAAGTGACCTATAAGGGAGTAGTACCAGAGAACATTCTGGAATTCTGCAGAGTTGCTGATAGGTGATTCTGCAAGGCCACTTGAGAGCCAAACGTGAGTTAAAACTGCGAGCTTTGGGTTTGAGCACCAATGGTCCAGAGCCCTGCTTGAATGCTGAGGCTCTGAGCCTTGCGTGGGGGTCACAGTGGTGGTGATTTCTGAGGAATTCAGCTGTATATGGGTCTCTCACACTCTCTGAGATGCAGTATTCTTACTAGATGAGACCTGAGTCACAGAGTGGCTCAGGAATCTGGCTGCCTCTGGCCCACCATCTCGAGATCCCACACAGAATTGCAATGAAAACCTGTGTCTGCTACTCAGCCTACCACACAGTGTCCTTAGTGTCATCATAGAAACGTCCTTTGACACAGTGGTTCTCCTGGTGACTGCACAGCTGCCCTCCACCCTTGGCCACATCTCCTCCTCATCTCTCCCTGGTGACCTCTCCCACCCTGGTTCATGGGTTGCCTGAGCCTTTCCCTGGGCAGGTGGCGTTCTGCATGAGGATGTGGTGTCCACGGGTCCTGCTGCTGGGGTCATTCTGGGTGTCTGCAGGGCAGTGGGTCTCTCCTGGCCCTGGGTGGTAGAGAGCTCCCTGCTGCCTCCCACCTCACAATCCCAGAGCCCAAATGCCAGCTCTGCCAGGCTCATGAACCCTGTGTCCACCTTAAGCCTCATCTCAGTTCATCCCACAAAGTGACTTGGCTGTGACTCACTGACCTGGACACCCTCAGCTCACCTGGTCTCAGTGTGCACAGAGGGTACTGGGCCCACTCCTCACCCCTGTGTCCCTGGAGTGTGGGGTGAGTGACCTGAGTGTGCACCTAGGAAGGAGCAGGGTGCCCACAGCAGACACAGGTGCAGGACAGGGCAAGGCCACACACCTGTGGGAGCTGGAGCCCACTCTGCCCATCCTGAGGTCCTTGAAGATGAGGCTGGGCCAGGCTTGGCCTGTGTCCACCCAGCTGGACACTGATGGGAGCCTTGGAGCCTGGGATTTCAGGACCTGGGAACATTACAACTGTGATTCCCTCTCATGTGTTGCAGGAGCATCCCGAGGTCCCCTGACCTGGCTCTACTCCTTCATTCATTGTTAGTCACCATCAGTCCCTCCTGCCATGTCTCTGTGCCTGCTGTTTACTTCTCCCAGGTGCAGTCCTGGCAGACCTGGTGGGACCTGGGCCATCCCCCGTCCTGTAGTTGGCTGTGACATCATGGCTGTGGGCAGAGGGCAGAAGGGAAGCCGTGGGCAGGGTGAGCTCTCTGGGGAAAGGCAGGTGAGGACGTGGACTAGACCTGAGTGGTGCTGGGCAGGAGGTCTGCATGGCCACCCTGACACACTCAGGCAAGAGTGGGGGCTGGGCCTCAGGATTGTGTCCTCTGCAGTTCTCCTCTGACTGCAGCTGCCCAGCCAGGCCCTGCCCTGAGCCCCATCACAGCCCTGAAAACTTCTTATTTTGAGGCAGGTTCTCCCTAAGAAGCCCAGTGTCACCCTGAACTAGTCGTCCTCCTGCCTCAGCCTCCTCAGGGCCTGGGGATATAGGTGAGCCCCACCATGCCCAGCTGGACTTCATGAACTCTGAGGCCACGTCTCATCCCCTCATGTTCAGATAGGTCCCCTCTCCCCTTCCCGTGACTCCTTCCCATTCCCAGTCCCTCCAGTGCTCTTCCAGTTATGGATCAGGTCACATACTCACCTTAATACTGACGCCCACATAATATCAGAACTGTCCACCCCTGGGCACCCTTGGCAATGACTGGAGGCAGTTCTTGTTCTCCTATGATAAGGGGGGATTGTCCTAGGCAACCAGTTGTTGGAGACCATTGAGGCTGCCAAACCTCTAGCCATCACAGCACAGCACCACAGTGACATATTGTCTCACCCACGTGCCCATGGACTGAGCTCAGAAATGCTGAGAGAAGTCCCAACCTTGTCAGAATCCACAGAGCTCTGTGTAGTCAGAGTGAGCTTTGGTGGATGTGAGCTGTCTACCCCTCATGATGAGGCTGTGTGAGAGCCACACCACACTCCCAGGGCTCCAATGGAAGGGGTGTCCACTACTCATGCAGCTCTGTGTGGCCTGTGGGCAGGGGTGGCCTGGGCAAGGTCTTGGAGGGAAAGGGGCTCCCTTGGCAAAGACCAAGAGGGAGGGTGGTCAGCTCTGCATGGACTCTGGTAGCTGCAGGTCAGCTCCACTGGTCTCAGGGCCCTGAAGACACAAGATGTCCAGGACCACTCTGACCTCATCTTGCTGTGAGGTGACCATGACCCTGGAAGCCCCAGGACACCTGGCTGCTGGGGAGAGGCAGCTTGGAGCCTGCCTGGGTTTCAGCCCCTGAGGCTGGACTGCAGGGTCACAGACAGGGACACCTGGGCTCTGTCCCTGCTCCTGTCCTGAGAGTCCAGCTCCAGCAGGGTGACCATGAGTGTAGGCAATGTTTATACCCAGATTGTCCTAAGGTACTTCTGGCCCATTCCATGGGATCAGATCATTTGTGTATTTTCAAAGCACGTGTTTAGAGCTGTAGTGTAGATTGTTGTGCGTGATCAATTTGTAAGCTTCAAGTAAGAGTGTCATGTTGTTGGGGCTGGGGATGTGGCTCAAGCGGTAGCGCGCTCGCCTGGGATGCGTGCGGCCCGGGTTCGATCCTCAGCACCACATACCAACAAAGATGTTGTGTCCACCGAGAACTAAAAAATAAATATTAAAATTCTCTCTCTCTCTCTCTCTCTCTCTCTCTCTCTCTCTTTAAAAAAAAAAAAAATAGTGTCATGTTGTCTAACAACTGCGGCCCCTTACATTTCTGTCAGTAATCCTACCAGGTTTGTCCACAGTTTAGTATTTTATTTGTGAATATAATTGTGCAAAATGTGTGGTTCATTTGACATATTTATAGATACATGAGCAATATTTTATAGATTTTAAGATCTGTTTCTTTTTGCCCATATTTCTACTTGAATTTCCTTGTCTGTTATCATCTCTGCATTTACTATGTATTTTTTTTCATATTAAATACAATACCTTGGGCTGGGGTTGTGGCTCAGTTGTAGAGTGCACGTCTAGCATGCGCAAGGCCGTGGGTTCAATCTTTAGCACCACATACAAGTAAATAACTAAAGTAAAGGAATTGTGTCCAACTACTTCTAAAAACAATGTTAAGGAAATAATAAATAAATATAGTACCTTGATGTTCTTTTGATGTATACCTCTGGTAGCCTGAGACATACCTGAATGATAATTTGGCACTGTAAATTTTATTGTAATTTCATGAACAATAGGGATATTACACCTAAATAAGACAGAATTTTCCCCATATCCATCTTCCCCAGTGTCTAGTTTCTGTCTGCTTCTCCTCATTGAGACCTTAGGACTTGCTCTGGGGGCCTCGCTCAGCTTATAACCAAGCCTGGTGGGTGCTGGGGTCACCTCCCATAAACATGATGCCCCTCACTTGCAGAGACTGTGTTTGATTAAGCTCACATTTGTGACTATAACAATGTTACACAGTTAAGTAAATTAGATTTAGGTATTCACAGTTGAATATATTTTGAAAAACATGATTATGAATTGATGTGTTCTATGCAGTTGTCTTTCTCATGTGAGGGTGCTTGATCATCCACATCACTAAGAATGTCAGCATCTCTCTCCATCAGACAACAGCTGGCCATTCCAGCTGTATTTTCACACTTACACTGAAACCTAGTCCTAGTGAGGAGAGGACAGCACCCTGACACAGGGGTGCCAGGCGCCATGATGGGTCCCAGGCTGTGCACACCCAGCTGTCCATCACCTGTCCCTCCTGGGGGTGGGGAGCCCCCTGCTGCTCTGCCCCAGTCACTGTGAAGCACAGCCTGGCTGTGGGCCACAGGTGCCCTGTGAGCTGCAGAGCCCCAGGACAAGGCCCTCTCTGCACGTGGCCCTCACCACCCATCCTCACCCTCACCCTCCCTGCACCTTCCCATCTCCAGGGCCACTGTCCTCTCTCTTTCCAGGACCTGCTGCAGTAGCTTCCCCACATGAGTGATGGTGTGGTGATGGTCTCCCTCTGCCTGACCCATTTCAGCTGGGTCCATGTGTTCCAGGGCCGTGCCCAGGGCCAGCAGCGACAGGATGCCATTCTTGTTCGCTAACTTTATTCTTCCCCTGTGGACAGCATATTACTCATATCTCCTTTAAAGGACAACGTGGTGATTGTGAAAAGGTCCTCAACACTCATGGAACTTTAGTTAAGGACAGGCCTCATGAACTCCACTTCCCACCTGATGTGCACACTGGGCAGAGGTCCTGTCCCCAAGCCTCAGGCTGTCCAACACCATGTCTCTGCTGGCCTCAGGCCACACTGCACAGGGTGGGCTCCCTAACTGCTGCTCTCCACACTGGCCCTGCAGCTGGCAGACCAACACTGCTGGGCCTTAAAGGTCATGCTCTCAGGCTCCTCTAGCATGGCATATGGGGACTGCAGGGGCCACACCTACAAAGCTCTGCCTGAGCCAAGGTCTACACAGGGCACCCCTGTAAGGCAGGTGGACATGACCCCCCTCCACACTCTGGCACCTGTGTGCCTGCTGAGTGAGCTTCATGGGTGCTGCCAGGTTGGCTCCTTGTGACTAATCCAGCTCCCAAATGAGAATTGGCACTGACCAACACTTTATGCAGTCCCAGGACTGTATCCACCTCTTTAGATGCTCACTATGACCACCTCAGGTCCCAGCACCAGTGTGGTTGAGTCCAGTCTGTGCTGCTCTCAGCAGCTCCTGAGGCTGAGTGTTCACAAGGAGAGAGCTGTGCTGTAGCAGGTTCTGGAGAACAGGGTGCAAACACCCAGGTGCTGCTCCTGACCAGGGCCCTGAGGCTGTAGCACCACATGGCAGGAGGCAGGAGGCAAAGAGAGGCAGATGGGGCTGGACTCCTGAGTGGTGCTGGGGTCCCACTGGGGCTCAGGGTGCCAGGAAGGCTCTACCAGCCCTGGGGGAATCCAGGTGACCAGCACCAGGGTGTCAGGTGTCTTCTACATTCTGGGACCATGTGGACATGTGAAGAGTGACAGGGCAGCAGTACTGAGGGCAAGTGGCTGTGCCTCCAGGATTCCAAGACACTTGATCCACACAGAGAGTCCCTGCTTCCCCCAGGTCTTCAGGGCACAGGAGAGGATGGGAGGTCTAGATAACAGGTGATAGATTAGATAGATTGATAGATATATACCATATAAATATTGAAACAGAATAAATTAGTCTGACCTTTGACACAGCATCAAGCCCATGCGGATGAGGACTGGTCCTTCTCCCAGGCCCCTTACAAGAGGTGGATACATGTGGCCCCCTGTGGACTCAACTCATCCAAGTGAAAGTGAGGACAGAGCCTGGGTATCTCCCTGCCCACACGTGTGCCCTTGCCCACCACAGATGGAGCAGCATGTGCACCTGAGGGCTCTGTGCCAACTGGATCCTCCTGAGCTGAAGGAGGCCCTCACAGAAAGGCACAGCCTTCCCCCTACAAGGAGCCTCTGAGGCCCTCAGCTGGACACCTCCCTGGAGAGCAGGTGGCAGCAGAGGGGAGAAGACACACAGCACATTTCCAATGCAGGACGGTTCTGAGGACCTCACAGGTGTGTGCACCTGGGAGCTGGAGGAGGGTCAGGGCAGCAGTCATGTCCAGGGTGAGAGCAAAGACCAGGTAACCAGTCACTCTTGCCACACAGGAGCTGTTGGACACAGTGAACCAGCACTCATGCTTCTAAGTGTGATTTTTATGTCCGTACCAGGGAGTTAGAACAGACACCTCCATCATATGATTATGTGTTTATATTAAATAAACTAAATAGTGGACTCTAAAATCAAATTAGAAAAATTCTCCCCTCCTGAACACTCCTCTGTCCCCCATGCTGCCCATGACACTACCCTGGACTCTCAGAGTTGCTCTACCTGGGCCTCCACCCAGAGCTGCTATATAGCAGGAGGACATGCAAATAGGGCCTCCCTCTGCTCATGAAAACCAGGCCACCTGACCCTGCAGCTCTGCACAAGAGCCCAGCCCTGGACTCCCAGCTCAGCCCACTCAGTGATCAGGACTGAACACAGCTGCTCACCATGGAGAGTGTGCTCAGCTGGGTTTTCCTGGTGGCTGTTTTCAAAGGTAATGAATGGAGAACCAGAGATCCTGAGTGTGTGAGTGGACAGGAGTGAGAGGGAGAGTGGATGAGTGCCAGTGTCCTGACCAGGCTGCCTCTGTGTTTGCAGGTGTCCAGTGTGAGGTGCAGCTGGTGGAGTCTGGGGGAGGCCTGGTGCAGCCTGGGGGTTCCCTGAGACTCTCCTGTGCAGCCTCTGGATTCACCTTCAGTAGCTACTGGATGAGCTGGGTCCGCCAGGCTCCAGGGAAGGGGCTGGAGTGTGTTGGAGAAATTAACCCAAGTGGTGGTAGCACCTACTACCCAGATGCCCTGAAGGGCCGATTCACCATCTCCAGAGACAACTCCAAGAACACCCTGTACCTGCAAATGAGCAGTCTGAGAACCGAGGACACAGCCACCTATTACTGTACCAGGGACACAGTGAGGGGACCTCACTGGGAGCCCAGACACAAACCTCCTGCAGGGTGCCTAGGGCCAGCAGGTGGCGCTCAGCACACACGAGCTCAGGGTCAGCCAGGAGCAGGACAGAGCAGGTGCAAGGGCTGGATCCTCCTGCCTCTGGGGGCCTCTCTTCTACTAGTTTACACTTTTCTTTACTTTAGTGAAAGGTATTTACATGGAAGTTACTCTGGTGTGTTCATATCTGCAAATGGGGCCTTTGGTCAATTTCCCTCCACCTTCCTCCTTTCCCTCCCTCCTCCTTCACCCTCCATTCCCTTCCTCCACTGCTCTACTATCCACTCTATTTTGATGTCCCTCTGTCCCCTTATTTTACTGTACCTTCCACTTCTGAGAGAAAGCCTCAGCCCTTGACTCTCTGAGCCTGAGATATTTCACTTCCCCTGATGTTCTGCAATTCCAACAATTTACCAGAAACACTCTCAGTTAATTCCTCTTAATGGTGAGTAAAACCCCACTCTGTACACACCCCACATTTTCTTTACCCATCCATCTGGTGACGGGCATCTAGGCTGGGTCCATCCCTGGGGGCTGTGAGTTTCTGCTATAAACACTTGTGTGGCTGTGTCACTACAGAAAGCTTAGTTTACATCCTTAGGACTGTGACAAAACGTGGAACACCTGGTCATGTGGTGGTGTCTTAGCTTTTCTGCTGCTGTCACTGAAAGGTCTG
This sequence comes from Spermophilus citellus, assembly GCF_964194105.1. NCBI lineage: Eukaryota > Metazoa > Chordata > Mammalia > Rodentia > Sciuridae > Spermophilus > Spermophilus citellus. The sequence goes on along the minus strand of NC_138185.1, from coordinate 229,129,099 downwards.
ACCAGAACCACTTAGAGGAGGAAAGGTTGATTTGAGGGCTCACAGTGTCAGAGGTCCATGGACAGCAGGTTCCATCCCTCAGATCTCAAGGTGAGGATGGACATCATGGTGGAAGACTGTGGAGGAGGGGAGCTGCTCACATGATGATCAGGAAGCAGAGAGAGACCCTCACCAGATACAAATATATACCCCAAAGCCAACCCCCATGCCCCACCTCCTCCAGCCTCACCTGCCCACCTTCAGTCACCACCCAGTTAATCCCTTACAGGGGGTTAATTCACTGATGGGTTAAGTTCTCTGACACAATCATTTCCACTCTAACCCTTGTTGCAGTCATACATGGGCTTTTGGGGGGACACCTCACATCCAAACCATAACACTCCACCCTTGGCCCCCAGAAGCTCATGTCCACCTCACAATTCAAAACACATTTAGTCCATTTCCAAGATTCCCCATAGTCTCAGTAGTTCAAGCCCTGCCCCAAAGTTCAGGTCCAAAGTCTCCTCTGAGCCTCAAGGCAAACCAGCATTGTGAGATCTAAAGATCAAAGCCATTTACAAGAATCCACTATATAAAGGTTCAGAGTACACATCTCCGTTCAGAAAAATAGGGGCACAGAAGGAAGGGCCGGGGCCAACGCAAGACTGAAATCCAGCTGGGCAGCAAGTCCTGGAGCTCCATGTGCAGGATCTGGGCACAAGGCATGGTGACGTTCTCTCCAAAGTGCTGCTGAAAGCCCAGTCCTTGTCCCAGATGCCAATCCAATAAGAGGACATGGATATGAGAAAAAGGAAACAAGGTTTATTGCTTTTCAGAAAAAAACACAGGGCACTTGGGCTGGGGGTGTGGCTCAAGCGGTAACATGCTGGCCTGGCATGCATGCAGCCTGGGTTCCATCCTCAGCACGACATTCAAACAAAAATGTTGTGTCCGCTGAGAACTAAAAATAAATATTAAAATTGTCTCTCTCTCTACTTCTCTCTACCTCTTTCTCTCTCTCTTTTAAAAATGTTCTCTCTCTCTCTCTCTCTCTCTCTCTCTCTCTCTCTCTCTCTCTCCCCTCCACTCTCTTTAAAAAAAAAAAAAAAAACAGGGCACTCTTGTCCCAAAGGTGTGATTCTGCCTGAAAGGACACCTGTGGAGTCCACACAAAGTCCAAGGAGCAGGCCACACACCACAAGGTCACACAAGATATTTATGGTCAGCACCAGGAGGCATAGCAACAAGGCTGTCCTGCCAGGAGAGCAGCAGCCTGTGGCATTTAGACAGCAGCTTACAGCCCTCAAGAGGGATCTCATGAGCTGCTTAGGAGTTTAGCTGGGGAGGGGGTGATCTTAGGGTACTTAGGAGTTTAAGCTGGGTGGGCTGATCTTAGGGTACTTAGGATTTTAAGCTGGGGGGGATCTTAGGGTACTTAGGAGTTTAAGCTGGGTGGGGGGATCTTAGGGTACTTAGTATTTTAAGCTGGGGTGGGGGTGATCTTAGGGTACTTAGGAGTTTAAGCTGGGGTGGGGGTGATCTCAGGGTACTTAGGAGTTTAAGCTGGGTGGGGTGATCTTAGGGTACTTAGGAATTTAAGCTGAGGTGGGGTGATCTTAGGGTACTTAGGAGTTTAAGCTGGGGTGGGGTGATCTCAGGGTACTTAGGAGTTTAAGCTGAGGTGGGGTGATCTTAGGGTACTTAGTAGTTTAAGCTGGTTGGGGGTGATCTTAGGGTACTTAGGAGTTTAAGCTTGGGGGGGTGATCTCAAGGTACTTAGGAGTTTAAGCTGGGTGGGGTGATCTTAGGGTACTTAGTAGTTTAAGCTGGGGTGGGGGTGATCTTGGGGTACTTAGGAGTTTAAGCTGGGGTGGGGGTGATCTCAGGGTACTTAGGAGTTTAAGGTGGTGGGGTGATCTTAGGGTACTTAGGAATTTAAGCTGATGTGGGGTGATCTTAGGGTACTTAGGAGTTTAAGCTGGGTGGGGTGATCTTAGGGTACTTAGGAGTTTAAGCTGAGGTGGGGTGATCTTGGGATACTTAGGAGTTTAATCTGAGGTGGGGTGATCTTAGGGTACTTTGGAGTTTAAGCTGGGTGGGGTGATCTTAGGGTACTTAGAAGTTTAAGCTGGGGTGGGGGTGATCTTAGGGTACTTAGGAGTTTAAGCTTGGTGGGGGCAATCTCAGGGTACTTAGGAGTTTAAGCTGAGGTGGGGGTGATCTTAGGGTACTTAGTAGTTTAAGCTGGGGTGGGGGTGATCTTAGGGTACTTAGGAGTTTAAGCTTGGTGGGGGTGATCTCAGGGTACTTAGTAGTTTAAGCTGAGGTGGGGGTGATCTTAGGGTACTTAGTAGTTTAAGCTGGGGTGGGGGTGATATTAGGGTACTTAGGAGTTTAAGCTTGGTGGGGGCAATCTCAGGGTACTTAGGAGTTTAAGCTGAGGTGGGGGTGATCTTAGGGTACTTAGTAATTTAAGCTGGGGTGGGGGTGATCTTAGGGTACTTAGGAGTTTAAGCTTGGTGGGGGTGATCTCAGGGTACTTAGTAGTTTAAGCTGAGGTGGGGGTGATCTTAGGGTACTTAGTAGTTTAAGCTGGGGTGGGGGTGATCTTAGGGTACTTAGGAGTTTAAGCTGGGGTGGGTGTGATCTCAGGGTACTTAGGAGTTTAAGCTGAGGTGGGGTGATCTTAGGGTACTTAGGAGTTTAAGCTGGGGTGGGGGTGATAATAGGGTACTTAGTAGTTTAAGCTGGGGTGGGGGTGATCTTAGGGTACTTAGTAGTTAAAGGTGGGTGGGGGTGATCTCAGGGTACTTAGGAGTTTAAGCTGGGTGGGGGTGATCTCAGGGTACTTAGGAGTTTAAGCTGGGGTGGGGGTGATCTTAGGGTACTTAGGAGTTTAAGCTGGGTAGGGTGATCTTAGAGTACTTAGGAGTTTAAGCTGGGTGGGGTGATCTTAGGGTACTTAGTAGTTTAAGCTGGTTGGGGGTGATCTTATGGTACTTAGGAGTTTAAGCTAGGTAGGGTGATCTTAGAGTACTTAGGAGTTTAAGCTGGGTGGGGTGATCTCAGGGTACTTAGGAGTTTAATCTGGGTGGAGGTGATCTCAGGGTACTTAGGAGTTTAAGCTGAGGTGGGGGTGATCTTAGGGTACTTAGGAGTTTAAGCTGGGGTGGGGTGATCTCAGGGTACTTAGGAGTTTAAGCTGAGGTGGGTGTGATCTTAGGGTACTTAGTAGTTTAAGCTGGGGTGGGGGTGATCTTAGGGTACTTAGAGTTTAAGCTTGGTGGGGGTGATCTCAGGATACTTAGGAGTTTAAGCTGAGGTGGGGGTGATCTTCGGGTACTTAGTAGTTTAAGCTGAGGTGGGGTGATCTTAGGGTACTTAGGAGTTTAAGCTGGGTGGGGGTGATCTCAGGGTACTTAGGAGTTTAAGCTGGGGTGGGGGTGATCTTAGGGTACTTAGGAGTTTAAGCTGCGTAGGGTGATCTTAGAGTACTTAGGAGTTTAAGCTGGGTGGGGTGATCTTAGGGTACTTAGTAGTTTAAGCTGGTTGGGGTGATCTTATGGTACTTAGGAGTTTAAGCTAGGTAGGGTGATCTTAGAGTACATAGGAGTTTAAGCTGGGTGGGGTGATCTCAGGGTACTTAGGAGTTTAAGCTGGGTGGGGGTGATCTCAGGGTACTTAGGAGTTTAAGCTGAGGTGGGGGTGATCTTAGGGTACTTAGGAGTTTAAGCTGGGGTGGGGTGATCTTAGGGTACTTAGGATTTTAAGCAGGGGGGGGATCTTAGGGTACTTAGGAGTTTAAGCTGGGTGGGGGGATCTTAGGGTACTTAGTATTTTAAGCTGGGGTGGGGGTGATCTTAGGGTACTTAGGAGTTTAAGCTGGGGTGGGGGTGATCTCAGGGTACTTAGGAGTTTAAGCTGGGTGGGGTGATCTTAGGGTACTTAGGAATTTAAGCTGAGGTGGGGTGATCTTAGGGTACTTAGGAGTTTAAGCTGGGGTGGGGTGATCTCAGGGTACTTAGGAGTTTAAGCTGAGGTGGGGTGATCTTAGGGTACTTAGTAGTTTAAGCTGGTTGGGGGTGATCTTAGGGTACTTAGGAGTTTAAGCTTGGGGGGGTGATCTCAAGGTACTTAGGAGTTTAAGCTGGGTGGGGTGATCTTAGGGTACTTAGTAGTTTAAGCTGGGGTGGGGGTGATCTTGGGGTACTTAGGAGTTTAAGCTGGGGTGGGGGTGATCTCAGGGTACTTAGGAGTTTAAGCTGGGGTGGGGATGATCTCAGGGTACTTAGGAGTTTAAGGTGGGTGGGGTGATCTTAGGGTACTTAGGAATTTAAGCTGATGTGGGGTGATCTTAGGGTACTTAGGAGTTTAAGCTGGGTGGGGTGATCTTAGGGTACTTAGGAGTTTAAGCTGAGGTGGGGTGATCTTGGGATACTTAGGAGTTTAATCTGAGGTGGGGTGATCTTAGGGTACTTTGGAGTTTAAGCTGGGTGGGGTGATCTTAGGGTACTTAGAAGTTTAAGATGGGTGGGGTGATCTCAGGGTACTTAGGAGTTTAAGCTGGGTGGGGGTGATCTCAGGGTACTTAGGAGTTTAAGCTGGGGTGGGGGTGATCTTAGGGTACTTAGGAGTTTAAGCTGGGTAGGGTGATCTTAGAGTACTTAGGAGTTTAAGCTGGGTGGGGTGATCTTAGGGTACTTAGTAGTTTAAGCTGGTTGGGGTGATCTTATGGTACTTAGGAGTTTAAGCTAGGTAGGGTGATCTTAGAGTACATAGGAGTTTAAGCTGGGTGGGGTGATCTCAGGGTACTTAGGAGTTTAAGCTGGGTGGGGGTGATCTCAGGGTACTTAGGAGTTTAAGCTGAGGTGGGGGTGATCTTAGGGTACTTAGGAGTTTAAGCTGGGGTGGGGTGATCTTAGGGTACTTAGGATTTTAAGCTGGGGGGGGATCTTAGGGTACTTAGGAGTTTAAGCTGGGTGGGGGGATCTTAGGGTACTTAGTATTTTAAGCTGGGGTGGGGGTGATCTTAGGGTACTTAGGAGTTTAAGCTGGGGTGGGGGTGATCTCAGGGTACTTAGGAGTTTAAGCTGGGTGGGGTGATCTTAGGGTACTTAGGAATTTAAGCTGAGGTGGGGTGATCTTAGGGTACTTAGGAGTTTAAGCTGGGGTGGGGTGATCTCAGGGTACTTAGGAGTTTAAGCTGAGGTGGGGTGATCTTAGGGTACTTAGTAGTTTAAGCTGGTTGGGGGTGATCTTAGGGTACTTAGGAGTTTAAGCTTGGGGGGGTGATCTCAAGGTACTTAGGAGTTTAAGCTGGGTGGGTTGATCTTAGGGTACTTAGTAGTTTAAGCTGGGGTGGGGGTGATCTTGGGGTACTTAGGAGTTTAAGCTGGGGTGGGGGTGATCTCAGGGTACTTAGGAGTTTAAGCTGGGGTGGGGATGATCTCAGGGTACTTAGGAGTTTAAGGTGGGTGGGGTGATCTTAGGGTACTTAGGAATTTAAGCTGATGTGGGGTGATCTTAGGGTACTTAGGAGTTTAAGCTGGGTGGGGTGATCTTAGGGTACTTAGGAGTTTAAGCTGAGGTGGGGTGATCTTGGGATACTTAGGAGTTTAATCTGAGGTGGGGTGATCTTAGGGTACTTTGGAGTTTAAGCTGGGTGGGGTGATCTTAGGGTACTTAGAAGTTTAAGCTGGGGTGGGGGTGATCTTAGGGTACTTAGGAGTTTAAGCTTGGTGGGGGCAATCTCAGGGTACTTAGGAGTTTAAGCTGAGGTGGGGGTGATCTTAGGGTACTTAGTAGTTTAAGCTGGGGTGGGGGTGATCTTAGGGTACTTAGGAGTTTAAGCTTGGTGGGGGTGATCTCAGGGTACTTAGTAGTTTAAGCTGAGGTGGGGGTGATCTTAGGGTACTTTTTAGTTTATGCTGGGGTGGGGGTGATATTAGGGTACTTAGGAGTTTAAGCTTGGTGGGGGCAATCTCAGGGTACTTAGGAGTTTAAGCTGAGGTGGGGGTGATCTTAGGGTACTTAGTAGTTTAAGCTGGGGTGGGGGTGATCTTAGGGTACTTAGGAGTTTAAGCTTGGTGGGGGTGATCTCAGGGTACTTAGGAGTTTAAGCTGAGTTGGGGGTGATCTTAGGGTACTTAGTAGTTTAAGCTGGGGTGGGGGTGATCTTAGGGTACTTAGGAGTTTAAGCTGGGGTGGGTGTGATCTCAGGGTACTTAGGAGTTTAAGCTGAGGTGGGGTGATCTTAGGGTACTTAGGAGTTTAAGCTGGGGTGGGGGTGATAATAGGGTACTTAGTAGTTTAAGCTGGGGTGGGGGTGATCTTAGGGTACTTAGTAGTTTAAGGTGGGTGGGGGTGATCTCAGGGTACTTAGGAGTTTAAGCTGGGTGGGGGTGATCTCAGGGTACTTAGGAGTTTAAGCTGGGGTGGGGGTGATCTTAGGGTACTTAGGAGTTTAAGCTGGGTGGGGGTGATCTCAGGGTACTTAGGAGTTTAAGCTGAGGTTGGGGTGATCTTAGGGTACTTAGGAGTTTAAGCTGGGTGGGGGTGATCTCAGGGTACTTAGGAGTTTAAGCTGGGGTGGGGGTGATCTTAGGGTACATAGGAGTTTAAGCTGGGTAGGGTGATCTTAGAGTACTTAGGAGTTTAAGCTGGGTGGGGTGATCTTAGGGTACTTAGTAGTTTAAGCTGGTTGGGGGTGATCTTATGTTACTTAGGAGTTTAAGCTAGGTAGGGTGATCTTAGAGTACATAGGAGTTTAAGATGGGTGGGGTGATCTCAGGGTACTTTGGAGTTTAAGCTGGGTGGGGGTGATCTCAGGGTACTTAGGAGTTTAAGCTGAGGTGGGGGTGATCTTAGGGTACTTAGGAGTTTAAGCTGGGGTGGGGTGATCTCAGGGTACTTAGGAGTTTAAGCTGAGGTGGGTGTGATCTTAGGGTACTTAGTAGTTTAAGCTGGGGTGGGGGTGATCTTAGGGTACTTAGAGTTTAAGCTTGGTGGGGGTGATCTCAGGATACTTAGGAGATTAAGCTGAGGTGGGGGTGATCTTAGGGTACTTAGTAGTTTAAGCTGGGGTGGGGGTGATCTTAGGGTACTTAGGAGTTTAAGCTGGGTGGGGGTGATCTCAGGGTACTTAGGAGTTTAAGCTGAGGTGGGGGTGATCTTAGGGTACTTAGGAGTTTAAGCTGGGTGGGGGTGATCTCAGGGTACTTAGGAGTTTAAGGTGGGGTGGGGGTGATCTTAGGGTACTTAGGAGTTTAAGCTGGGTAGGGTGATCTTAGAGTACTTAGGAGTTTAAGCTGGGTGGGGTGATCTTAGGGTACTTAGTAGTTTAAGCTGGTTGGGGGTGATCTTATGGTACTTAGGAGTTTAAGCTGGGTAGGGTGATCTTAGAGTACTTAGGAGTTTAAGCTGGGTGGGGTGATCTCAGGGTACTTAGGAGTTTAAGCTGGGTGGGGGTGATCTCAGGGTACTTAGGAGTTTAAGCTGGGGTGGGGGTGATCTTAGGGTACTTAGGAGTTTAAGCTGGGTAGGGTGATCTTAGAGTACTTAGGAGTTTAAGCTGGGTGCGGTGATCTTAGGGTACTTAGTAGTTTAAGCTGGTTGGGGGTGATCTTATGGTTCTTAGGAGTTTAAGCTAGGTAGGGTGATCTTAGAGTACATAGGAGTTTAAGCTGGGTGGGGTGATCTCAGGGTACTTAGGAGTTTAAGCTGGGTGGGGGTGATCTCAGGGTACTTAGGAGTTTAAGCTGAGGTGGGGTGATCTTAGGGTACTTAGGAGTTTAAGCTGGGGTGGGGTGATCTCAGGGTACTTAGGAGTTTAAGCTGAGGTGGGTGTGATCTTAGGGTACTTAGTAGTTTAAGCTGGGGTGGGGGTGATCTTAGGGTACTTAGAGTTTAAGCTTGGTGGGGGTGATCTCAGGATACTTAGGAGATTAAGCTGAGGTGGGGGTGATCTTAGGGTACTTAGTAGTTTAAGCTGGGGTGGGGGTGATCTTAGGGTACTTAGGAGTTTAAGCTGGGTGGGGGTGATCTCAGGGTACTTAGGAGTTTAAGCTGAGGTGGGGGTGATCTTAGGGTACTTAGGAGTTTAAGCTGGGTGGGGGTGATCTCAGGGTACTTAGGAGTTTAAGGTGGGGTGGGGGTGATCTTAGGGTACTTAGGAGTTTAAGCTGGGTAGGGTGATCTTAGAGTACTTAGGAGTTTAAGCTGGGTGGGGTGATCTTAGGGTACTTAGTAGTTTAAGCTGGTTGGGGGTGATCTTATGGTACTTAGGAGTTTAAGCTGGGTAGGGTGATCTTAGAGTACTTAGGAGTTTAAGCTGGGTGGGGTGATCTCAGGGTACTTAGGAGTTTAAGCTGGGTGGGGGTGATCTCAGGGTACTTAGGAGTTTAAGCTGGGGTGGGGGTGATCTTAGGGTACTTAGGAGTTTAAGCTGGGGTGGGGGTGATCTTAGGGTACTTAGGAGTTTAAGCTTGGTGGGGGTGATCTCAGGGTACTTAGGAGTTTAAGCTGAGTTGGGGGTGATCTTAGGGTACTTAGGAGTTTAAGCTTGGTGGGGGTGATCTCAGGGTACTTAGGAGTTTAAGCTGAGTTGGGGGTGATCTTAGGGTACTTAGTAGTTTAAGCTGGGGTGGGGGTGATTTTAGGGTACTTAGGAGTTTAAGCTGGGGTGGGTGTGATCTCAGGGTACTTAGGAGTTTAAGCTGAGGTGGGGTGATCTTAGGGTACTTAGGAGTTTAAGCTGGGGTGGGGGTGATAATAGGGTACTTAGTAGTTTAAGCTGGGGTGGGGGTGATCTTAGGGTACTTAGTAGTTTAAGGTGGGTGGGGGTGATCTCAGGGTACTTAGGAGTTTAAGCTGGGTGGGGGTGATCTCAGGGTACTTAGGAGTTGAAGCTGGGGTGGGGGTGATCTTACGGTACTTAGGAGTTTAAGCTGGGTAGGGTGATCTTAGAGTACTTAGGAGTTTAAGCTGGGTGGGGTGATCTTAGGGTACTTAGTATTTTAAGCTGGTTGGGGGTGATCTTATGGTACTTAGGAGTTTAAGCTAGGTAGGGTGATCTTAGAGTACTTAGGAGTTTAAGCTGGGTGGGGTGATCTCAGGGTACTTAGGAGTTTAAGCTGGGTGGGGGTGATCTCAGGGTACTTAGGAGTTTAAGCTGAGGTGGGGGTGATCTTAGGGTACTTAGGAGTTTAAGCTGGGGTGGGGTGATCTCAGGGTACTTAGGAGTTTAAGCTGAGGTGGGTGTGATCTTAGGGTACTTAGTAGTTTAAGCTGGGGTGGGGGTGATCTTAGGGTACTTAGAGTTTAAGCTTGGTGGGGGTGATCTCAGGATACTTAGGATTTTAAGCTGAGGTGGGGATGATCTTAGGGTACTTAGTAGTTTAAGCTGAGGTGGGGTGATCTTAGGGTACTTAGGAGTTTAAGCTGGGTGGGGGTGATCTCAGGGTACTTAGGAGTTTAAGCTGAGGTTGGGGTGATCTTAGGGTACTTAGGAGTTTAAGCTGGGTGGGGGTGATCTCAGGGTACTTAGGAGTTTAAGCTGGGGTGGGGGTGATCTTAGGGTACATAGGAGTTTAAGCTGGGTAGGGTGATCTTAGAGTACTTAGGAGTTTAAGCTGGGTGGGGTGATCTTAGGGTACTTAGTAGTTTAAGCTGGTTGGGGGTGATCTTATGGTACTTAGGAGTTTAAGCTGGGTAGGGTGATCTTAGAGTACTTAGGAGTTTAAGCTGGGTGGGGTGATCTCAGGGTACTTAGGAGTTTAAGCTGGGTGGGGGTGATCTCAGGGTACTTAGGAGTTTAAGCTGGGGTGGGGGTGATCTTAGGGTACTTAGGAGTTTAAGCTGGGTAGGGTGATCTTAGAGTACTTAGGAGTTTAAGCTGGGTGGGGTGATCTTAGGGTACTTAGTAGTTTAAGCTGGTTGGGGGTGATCTTATGTTACTTAGGAGTTTAAGCTAGGTAGGGTGATCTTAGAGTACATAGGAGTTTAAGATGGGTGGGGTGATCTCAGGGTACTTAGGAGTTTAAGCTGGGTGGGGGTGATCTCAGGGTACTTAGGAGTTTAAGCTGAGGTGGGGGTGATCTTAGGGTACTTAGGAGTTTAAGCTGGGGTGGGGTGATCTCAGGGTACTTAGGAGTTTAAGCTGAGGTGGGTGTGATCTTAGGGTACTTAGTAGTTTAAGCTGGGGTGGGGGTGATCTTAGGGTACTTAGAGTTTAAGCTTGGTGGGGGTGATCTCAGGATACTTAGGAGATTAAGCTGAGGTGGGGGTGATCTTAGGGTACTTAGTAGTTTATGCTGGGGTGGGGGTGATCTTAGGGTACTTAGGAGTTTAAGCTGGGTGGGGGTGATCTCAGGGTACTTAGGAGTTTAAGCTGAGGTGGGGGTGATCTTAGGGTACTTAGGAGTTTAAGCTGGGTGGGGGTGATCTCAGGGTACTTAGGAGTTTAAGGTGGGGTGGGGGTGATCTTAGGGTACTTAGGAGTTTAAGCTGGGTAGGGTGATCTTAGAGTACTTAGGAGTTTAAGCTGGGTGGGGTGATCTTAGGGTACTTAGTAGTTTAAGCTGGTTGGGGGTGATCTTATGGTACTTAGGAGTTTAAGCTGGGTAGGGTGATCTTAGAGTACTTAGGAGTTTAAGCTGGGTGGGGAGATCTCAGGGTACTTAGGAGTTTAAGCTGGGTGGAGGTGATCTCAGGGTACTTAGGAGTTTAAGCTGGGGTGGGGGTGATCTTAGGGTACTTAGGAGTTTAAGCTGGGTAGGGTGATCTTAGAGTACTTAGGAGTTTAAGCTGGGTGCGGTGATCTTAGGGTACTTAGTAGTTTAAGCTGGTTGGGGGTGATCTTATGGTTCTTAGGAGTTTAAGCTAGGTAGGGTGATCTTAGAGTACATAGGAGTTTAAGCTGGGTGGGGTGATCTCAGGGTACTTAGGAGTTTAAGCTGGGTGGGGGTGATCTCAGGGTACTTAGGAGTTTAAGCTGAGGTGGGGTGATCTTAGGGTACTTAGGAGTTTAAGCTGGGGTGGGGTGATCTCAGGGTACTTAGGAGTTTAAGCTGAGGTGGGTGTGATCTTAGGGTACTTAGTAGTTTAAGCTGGGGTGGGGGTGATCTTAGGGTACTTAGAGTTTAAGCTTGGTGGGGGTGATCTCAGGATACTTAGGAGATTAAGCTGAGGTGGGGGTGATCTTAGGGTACTTAGTAGTTTAAGCTGGGGTGGGGGTGATCTTAGGGTACTTAGGAGTTTAAGCTGGGTGGGGGTGATCTCAGGGTACTTAGGAGTTTAAGCTGAGGTGGGGGTGATCTTAGGGTACTTAGGAGTTTAAGCTGGGTGGGGGTGATCTCAGGGTACTTAGGAGTTTAAGGTGGGGTGGGGGTGATCTTAGGGTACTTAGGAGTTTAAGCTGGGTAGGGTGATCTTAGAGTACTTAGGAGTTTAAGCTGGGTGGGGTGATCTTAGGGTACTTAGTAGTTTAAGCTGGTTGGGGGTGATCTTATGGTACTTAGGAGTTTAAGCTGGGTAGGGTGATCTTAGAGTACTTAGGAGTTTAAGCTGGGTGGGGTGATCTCAGGGTACTTAGGAGTTTAAGCTGGGTGGGGGTGATCTCAGGGTACTTAGGAGTTTAAGCTGAGTTGGGGGTGATCTTAGGGTACTTAGGAGTTTAAGCTTGGTGGGGGTGATCTCAGGGTACTTAGGAGTTTAAGCTGAGTTGGGGGTGATCTTAGGGTACTTAGTAGTTTAAGCTGGGGTGGGGGTGATCTTAGGGTACTTAGGAGTTTAAGCTGGGGTGGGTGTGATCTCAGGGTACTTAGGAGTTTAAGCTGAGGTGGGGTGATCTTAGGGTACTTAGGAGTTTAAGCTGGGGTGGGGGTGATAATAGGGTACTTAGTAGTTTAAGCTGGGGTGGGGGTGATCTTAGGGTACTTAGTAGTTTAAGGTGGGTGGGGGTGATCTCAGGGTACTTAGGAGTTTAAGCTGGGTGGGGGTGATCTCAGGGTACTTAGGAGTTTAAGCTGGGGTGGGGGTGATCTTAGGGTACTTAGGAGTTTAAGCTGGGTAGGGTGATCTTAGAGTACTTAGGAGTTTAAGCTGGGTGGGGTGATCTTAGGGTACTTAGTATTTTAAGCTGGTTGGGGGTGATCTTATGGTACTTAGGAGTTTAAGCTAGGTAGGGTGATCTTAGAGTACTTAGGAGTTTAAGCTGGGTGGGGTGATCTCAGGGTACTTAGGAGTTTAAGCTGGGTGGGGGTGATCTCAGGGTACTTAGGAGTTTAAGCTGAGGTGGGGGTGATCTTAGGGTACTTAGGAGTTTAAGCTGGGGTGGGGTGATCTCAGGGTACTTAGGAGTTTAAGCTGAGGTGGGTGTGATCTTAGGGTACTTAGTAGTTTAAGCTGGGGTGGGGGTGATCTTAGGGTACTTAGAGTTTAAGCTTGGTGGGGGTGATCTCAGGATACTTAGGATTTTAAGCTGAGGTGGGGATGATCTTAGGGTACTTAGTAGTTTAAGCTGAGGTGGGGTGATCTTAGGGTACTTAGGAGTTTAAGCTGGGTGGGGGTGATCTCAGGGTACTTAGGAGTTTAAGCTGAGGTTGGGGTGATCTTAGGGTACTTAGGAGTTTAAGCTGGGTGGGGGTGATCTCAGGGTACTTAGGAGTTTAAGCTGGGGTGGGGGTGATCTTAGGGTACATAGGAGTTTAAGCTGGGTAGGGTGATCTTAGAGTACTTAGGAGTTTAAGCTGGGTGGGGTGATCTTAGGGTACTTAGTAGTTTAAGCTGGTTGGGGGTGATCTTATGGTACTTAGGAGTTTAAGCTGGGTAGGGTGATCTTAGAGTACTTAGGAGTTTAAGCTGGGTGGGGTGATCTCAGGGTACTTAGGAGTTTAAGCTGGGTGGGGGTGATCTCAGGGTACTTAGGAGTTTAAGCTGGGGTGGGGGTGATCTTAGGGTACTTAGGAGTTTAAGCTGGGTAGGGTGATCTTAGAGTACTTAGGAGTTTAAGCTGGGTGGGGTGATCTTAGGGTACTTAGTAGTTTAAGCTGGTTGGGGGTGATCTTATGTTACTTAGGAGTTTAAGCTAGGTAGGGTGATCTTAGAGTACATAGGAGTTTAAGATGGGTGGGGTGATCTCAGGGTACTTAGGAGTTTAAGCTGGGTGGGGGTGATCTCAGGGTACTTAGGAGTTTAAGCTGAGGTGGGGGTGATCTTAGGGTACTTAGGAGTTTAAGCTGGGGTGGGGTGATCTCAGGGTACTTAGGAGTTTAAGCTGAGGTGGGTGTGATCTTAGGGTACTTAGTAGTTTAAGCTGGGGTGGGGGTGATCTTAGGGTACTTAGAGTTTAAGCTTGGTGGGGGTGATCTCAGGATACTTAGGAGATTAAGCTGAGGTGGGGGTGATCTTAGGGTACTTAGTAGTTTAAGCTGGGGTGGGGGTGATCTTAGGGTACTTAGGAGTTTAAGCTGGGTGGGGGTGATCTCAGGGTACTTAGGAGTTTAAGCTGAGGTGGGGGTGATCTTAGGGTACTTAGGAGTTTAAGCTGGGTGGGGGTGATCTCAGGGTACTTAGGAGTTTAAGGTGGGGTGGGGGTGATCTTAGGGTACTTAGGAGTTTAAGCTGGGTAGGGTGATCTTAGAGTACTTAGGAGTTTAAGCTGGGTGGGGTGATCTTAGGGTACTTAGTAGTTTAAGCTGGTTGGGGGTGATCTTATGGTACTTAGGAGTTTAAGCTGGGTAGGGTGATCTTAGAGTACTTAGGAGTTTAAGCTGGGTGGGGTGATCTCAGGGTACTTAGGAGTTTAAGCTGGGTGGGGGTGATCTCAGGGTACTTAGGAGTTTAAGCTGGGGTGGGGGTGATCTTAGGGTACTTAGGAGTTTAAGCTGGGTAGGGTGATCTTAGAGTACTTAGGAGTTTAAGCTGGGTGCGGTGATCTTAGGGTACTTAGTAGTTTAAGCTGGTTGGGGGTGATCTTATGGTTCTTAGGAGTTTAAGCTAGGTAGGGTGATCTTAGAGTACATAGGAGTTTAAGCTGGGTGGGGTGATCTCAGGGTACTTAGGAGTTTAAGCTGGGTGGGGGTGATCTCAGGGTACTTAGGAGTTTAAGCTGAGGTGGGGTGATCTTAGGGTACTTAGGAGTTTAAGCTGGGGTGGGGTGATCTCAGGGTACTTAGGAGTTTAAGCTGAGGTGGGTGTGATCTTAGGGTACTTAGTAGTTTAAGCTGGGGTGGGGGTGATCTTAGGGTACTTAGAGTTTAAGCTTGGTGGGGGTGATCTCAGGATACTTAGGAGATTAAGCTGAGGTGGGGGTGATCTTAGGGTACTTAGTAGTTTAAGCTGGGGTGGGGGTGATCTTAGGGTACTTAGGAGTTTAAGCTGGGTGGGGGTGATCTCAGGGTACTTAGGAGTTTAAGCTGAGGTGGGGGTGATCTTAGGGTACTTAGGTGTTTAAGCTGGGTGGGGGTGATCTCAGGGTACTTAGGAGTTTAAGGTGGGGTGGGGGTGATCTTAGGGTACTTAGGAGTTTAAGCTGGGTAGGGTGATCTTAGAGTACTTAGGAGTTTAAGCTGGGTGGGGTGATCTTAGGGTACTTAGTAGTTTAAGCTGGTTGGGGGTGATCTTATGGTACTTAGGAGTTTAAGCTGGGTAGGGTGATCTTAGAGTACTTAGGAGTTTAAGCTGGGTGGGGTGATCTCAGGGTACTTAGGAGTTTAAGCTGGGTGGGGGTGATCTCAGGGTACTTAGGAGTTTAAGCTGGGGTGGGGGTGATCTTAGGGTACTTAGGAGTTTAAGCTGGGTAGGGTGATCTTAGAGTACTTAGGAGTTTAAGCTGGGTGCGGTGATCTTAGGGTACTTAGTAGTTTAAGCTGGTTGGGGGTGATCTTATGGTTCTTAGGAGTTTAAGCTAGGTAGGGTGATCTTAGAGTACATAGGAGTTTAAGCTGGGTGGGGTGATCTCAGGGTACTTAGGAGTTTAAGCTGGGTGGGGGTGATCTCAGGGTACTTAGGAGTTTAAGCTGAGGTGGGGTGATCTTAGGGTACTTAGGAGTTTAAGCTGGGGTGGGGTGATCTCAGGGTACTTAGGAGTTTAAGCTGAGGTGGGTGTGATCTTAGGGTACTTAGTAGTTTAAGCTGGGGTGGGGGTGATCTTAGGGTACTTAGAGTTTAAGCTTGGTGGGGGTGATCTCAGGATACTTAGGAGATTAAGCTGAGGTGGGGGTGATCTTAGGGTACTTAGTAGTTTAAGCTGGGGTGGGGGTGATCTTAGGGTACTTAGGAGTTTAAGCTGGGTGGGGGTGATCTCAGGGTACTTAGGAGTTTAAGCTGAGGTGGGGGTGATCTTAGGGTACTTAGGAGTTTAAGCTGGGTGGGGGTGATCTCAGGGTACTTAGGAGTTTAAGGTGGGGTGGGGGTGATCTTAGGGTACTTAGGAGTTTAAGCTGGGTAGGGTGATCTTAGAGTACTTAGGAGTTTAAGCTGGGTGGGGTGATCTTAGGGTACTTAGTAGTTTAAGCTGGTTGGGGGTGATCTTATGGTACTTAGGAGTTTAAGCTGGGTAGGGTGATCTTAGAGTACTTAGGAGTTTAAGCTGGGTGGGGTGATCTCAGGGTACTTAGGAGTTTAAGCTGGGTGGGGGTGATCTCAGGGTACTTAGGAGTTTAAGCTGGGGTGGGGGTGATCTTAGGGTACTTAGGAGTTTAAGCTGGGTAGGGTGATCTTAGAGTACTTAGGAGTTTAAGCTGGGTGTGGTGATCTTAGGGTACTTAGTAGTTTAAGCTGGTTGGGGGTGATCTTATGGTTCTTAGGAGTTTAAGCTAGGTAGGGTGATCTTAGAGTACATAGGAGTTTAAGCTGGGTGGGGTGATCTCAGGGTACTTAGGAGTTTAAGCTGGGTGGGGGTGATCTCAGGGTACTTAGGAGTTTAAGCTGAGGTGGGGTGATCTTAGGGTACTTAGGAGTTTAAGCTGGGGTGGGGTGATCTCAGGGTACTTAGGAGTTTAAGCTGAGGTGGGTGTGATCTTAGGGTACTTAGTAGTTTAAGCTGGGGTGGGGGTGATCTTAGGGTACTTAGAGTTTAAGCTTGGTGGGGGTGATCTCAGGATACTTAGGAGATTAAGCTGAGGTGGGGGTGATCTTAGGGTACTTAGTAGTTTAAGCTGGGGTGGGGGTGATCTTAGGGTACTTAGGAGTTTAAGCTGGGTGGGGGTGATCTCAGGGTACTTAGGAGTTTAAGCTGGGTGGGGTGATCTTAGGGTACTTAGTAGTTTAAGCTGGTTGGGGGTGATCTTATGGTACTTAGGAGTTTAAGCTGGGTAGGGTGATCTTAGAGTACTTAGGAGTTTAAGCTGGGGTGGGGTGATCTCAGGGTACTTAGGAGTTTAAGCTGAGGTGGGTGTGATCTTAGGGTACTTAGGAGTTTAAGCTTGGTGAAGGTGATCTCAGGGTACTTAGGAGTTTAAGCTGGGTGGGGTGATCTTAGGGTACTTAGGAATTTAAGCTGAGGTGGGGTGATCTTAGGGTACTTAGGAGTTTAATCTGAGGTGGGGTGATCCTAGGGTACGTAGGAGTTTAATCTGAGGTGGGGTGATCCTAGGGTACTTAGTAGTTTAAGCTGAGGTGGGGGTGATCTTAGGGTACTTAGTAGTTTAAGCTGGGGTGGGGGTGATCATAGGGTACTTAGGAGTTTAAGCTGAGGTGGGGGTGATCTTAGGGTACTTAGTAGTTTAAGCTGAGGTCGGGGTGATCTTAGGGTACTTAGGAGTTTAAGCTTGGGTGGGGGTGATCTTAGGGTACTTAGGAGTTTAAGCTGGGTGGGGTGATCTTAGGGTACTTAGGAATTTAAGCTGACGTGGGGTGATCGTAGGGTACTTAGGAGTTTAGTCTGAGGTGGGGTGATCCTAGGGTACTTAGGAGTTTAAGCTGGGGTGGGGTGATCTTAGGGTACTTTGTAGTTTAAGCTGGGTGGGGGTGATCTTAGGGTACTTAGGAGTTTAACCTGGGTGGAGTGATCTTAGGGTACTTAGGAGTTTAAGCTGGGGTGGGTTGATCTCAGGATACTTAGGAGTTTAAGCTGAGGTGGAGGTGATCTTAGGGTACTTTGTAGTTTAAGCTGGGTGGGGGTGATCTTAGGGTTCTTAGGAGTTTAAGCTGGGTGGGGTGATCTTCGGGTACTTAGGAGTTTAAGCTGAGGTGGGGGTGATCTTAGGGTACTTAGTAGTTTAAGCTGAGGTGGGGGTGATCTTAGGGTACTTAGGAGTTTAAGCTTGGGTGGGGGTGATCTTAGGGTACTTAGGAGTTTAAGCTGGGGTGGGGGTGATCTTAGGGTACTTAGGAGTTTAAGCTGGGTGTGGTGATCTCAGGGTACTTAGGAGTTTAAGCTGGGGTCTGGTGATCTCAGGGTACTTCGAAGTTTAAGCTGGGTGGGGTGATCTTAGGGTAATTAGGAGTTTAAGCTGGTGTGGGGTGATCTCAGGGTACTTAGGAGTTTAAGCTGGGGTGGGGTGATCTCAGGGTACTTAGGAGTTTAAGCTGGAATGGGGGTGATCTTAGGGTACTTAGGAGTTTAAGCTTGGGTGGGGGGATCTCAGGGTACTTAGTAGTTTAAGCTGGGTGGGGGTGATCTCAGGGTACTTAGGATTTTAAGCTGAGGTGGGGTGATCTTAGGGTACTTAGGAGTTTAAGCTGGGGTGGGGTGATCTCTGGGTACTTAGGATTTTAAGCTGGGGTGGGGTGATCTTAGGGTACTTAGTAGTTTAAGGTGGGTGGTGGTGATCTTATGGTACTTAGGAGTTTAAGCTGGGTAGGGTGATCTTAGAGTACTTAGGAGTTTAAGCTGGGTGGGGTGATCTTAGGGTACTTAGTAGTTTAAGCTGGTTGGGGGTGATCTTATGGTACTTAGGAGTTTAAGCTAGGTAGGGTGATCTTAGAGTACATAGGAGTTTAAGCTGGGTGGGGTGATCTCAGGGTACTTAGGAGTTTAAGCTGGGTGGGGGTGATCTCAGGGTACTTAGGAGTTTAAGCTGAGGTGGGGGTGATCTTAGGGTACTTAGGAGTTTAAGCTGGGTGGGGGTGATCTCAGGGTACTTAGGAGTTTAAGCTGGGGTGGGGGTGATCTTAGGGTACTTAGGAGTTTAAGCTGGGTAGGGTGATCTTAGAGTACTTAGGAGTTTAAGCTGGGTGGGGTGATCTTAGGGTACTTAGTAGTTTAAGCTGGTTGGGGGTGATCTTATGGTACTTAGGAGTTTAAGCTGGGTAGGGTGATCTTAGAGTACTTAGGAGTTTAAGCTGGGTGGGGTGATCTCAGGGTACTTAGGAGTTTAAGCTGGGTGGGGGTGATCTCAGGGTACTTAGGAGTTTAAGCTGAGGTGGGGGTGATCTTAGGGTACTTAGGAGTTTAAGCTGGGGTGGGGTGATCTCAGGGTACTTAGGAGTTTAAGCTGAGGTGGGTGTGATCTTAGGGTACTTAGGAGTTTGAGCTTGGTGAAGGTGATCTCAGGGTACTTAGGAGTTTAAGCTGGGTGGGGTGATCTTAGGGTACTTAGGAATTTAAGCTTAGGTGGGGTGATCTTAGGGTACTTAGGAGTTTAATCTGAGGTGGGGTGATCCTAGGGTACGTAGGAGTTTAATCTGAGGTGGGGTGATCCTAGGGTACTTAGTAGTTTAAGCTGAGGTGGGGGTGATCTTAGGGTACTTAGTAGTTTAAGCTGGGGTGGGGGTGATCATAGGGTACTTAGGAGTTTAAGCTGAGGTGGGGGTGATCTTAGGGTACTTAGTAGTTTAAGCTGAGGTGGGGGTGATCTTAGGGTACTTAGGAGTTTAAGCTTGGGTGGGGGTGATCTTAGGGTACTTAGGAGTTTAAGCTGGGTGGGGTGATCTTCGGGTACTTAGGAGTTTAAGCTGAGGTGGGGGTGATCTTAGGGTACTTAGTAGTTTAAGCTGAGGTGGGGGTGATCTTAGGGTACTTAGGAGTTTAAGCTTGGGTGGGGGTGATCTTAGGGTACTTAGGAGTTTAAGCTGGGGTGGTGATCTCAGGGTACTTAGGAGTTTAAGCTGGGGTCTGGTGATCTCAGGGTACTTCGAAGTTTAAGCTGGGTGGTGTGATCTTAGGGTAATTAGGAGTTTAAGCTGGTGTGGGGTGATCTCAGGGTACTTAGGAGTTTAAGCTGGGGTGGGGTGATCTCAGGGTACTTAGGAGTTTAAGCTGGAATGGGGGTGATCTTAGGGTACTTAGGAGTTTAAGCTTGGGTGGGGGGATCTCAGGGTACTTAGTAGTTTAAGCTGGGTGGGGGTGATTTCAGGGTACTTAGGAGTTTAAGCTGAGGTGGGGTGATCTTAGGGTACTTAGGAGTTTAAGCTGGGGTGGGGTGATCTCTGGGTACTTAGGATTTAAGCTGGGGTGGGGTGATCTTAGGGTACTTAGTAGTTTAAGGTGGGTGGGGGTGATCTTAGGGTACTTAGGAGTTTAAGCTTGGGTGGGGTGATCTCAGGGTACTTAGTAGTTTAAGCTGGGTGGGGGTGATCTCAGGGTACTTAGGAGTTTAAGCTGTGGTGGGGTGATCTTTGGGTACTTAGGAGTTTAAGCTGGGGTGGGGTGATCTCTGGGTACTTAGTAGTTTAAGCTGGGGTGGGGGTGATCTTAGGGTACTTAGGAGTTTAAGCTGAGGTGGGGTGATCTCAGGGTACTTAGGAGTTTAAGCTGGGGTGGGGTGATCACTGGGTACTTAGTAGTTTAAGCTGACGTGGGGGTGATCTCAGGGTACTTAGGAGTTTAAGCTGGGGTGGGGGTGATCTCAGGGTACTTAGGAGTTTAAGCTGGGGTGGGGTGATCTCAGGGTACTTAGGAGTTTAAGCTGACGTGGGGGTGATCTTAGGGTACTTAGGAGTTTAAGCTGAGGTGGGGGTGATCTTAGGGTACTTAGGAGTTTAAGCTGGGGTGGGGTGATCTCAGGGTACTTAGGAGTTTAAGCTGAGGTGGGTGTGATCTTAGGGTACTTAGGAGTTTAAGCTTGGTGAAGGTGATCTCAGGGTAATTAGGAGTTTAAGCTGGGTGGGGTGATCTTAGGGTACTTAGGAATTTAAGCTGAGGTGGGGTGATCTTAGGGTACTTAGGAGTTTAATCTGAGGTGGGGTGATCCTAGGGTACGTAGGAGTTTAATCTGAGGTGGGGTGATCCTAGGGTACTTAGTAGTTTAAGCTGAGGTGGGGGTGATCTTAGGGTACTTAGTAGTTTAAGCTGGGGTGGGGGTGATCATAGGGTACTTAGGAGTTTAAGCTGGGGTGGGGGTGATCTCAGGGTACTTAGGAGTTTAAGCTGGGGTGGGGTGATCTCAGGATACTTAGGAGTTTAAGCTGAGGTGGAGGTGATCTTAGGGTACTTTGTAGTTTAAGCTGGGTGGGGTTGATCTTAGGGTACTTAGGAGTTTAAGCTGGGTGGGGTGATCTTAGGGTACTTAGGAGTTTAAGCTGGGTGGGGGTGATCTCAGGGTACTTAGGAGTTTAAGCTGGGGTGGGGGTGATCTTAGGGTACTTAGGAGTTTAAGCTGGGTAGGGTGATCTTAGAGTACTTAGGAGTTTAAGCTGGGTGGGGTGATCTTAGGGTACTTAGTAGTTTAAGCTGGTTGGGGGTGATCTTATGGTACTTAGGAGTTTAAGCTGGGTAGGGTGATCTTAGAGTACTTAGGAGTTTAAGCTGGGTGGGGTGATCTCAGGGTACTTAGGAGTTTAAGCTGGGTGGGGGTGATCTCAGGGTACCTAGGAGTTTAAGCTGGGGTGGGGGTGATCTTAGGGTACTTAGGAGTTTAAGCTGGGTAGGGTGATCTTAGAGTACTTAGGAGTTTAAGCTGGGTGGGGTGATCTTAGGGTACTTAGTAGTTTAAGCTGGTTGGGGGTGATCTTATGTTACTTAGGAGTTTAAGCTAGGTAGGGTGATCTTAGAGTACATAGGAGTTTAAGATGGGTGGGGTGATCTCAGTGTACTTAGGAGTTTAAGCTGGGTGGGGGTGATCTCAGGGTACTTAGGAGTTTAAGCTGAGGTGGGGGTGATCTTAGGGTACTTAGGAGTTTAAGCTGGGTAGGGTGATCTTAGAGTACTTAGGAGTTTAAGCTGGGTGGGGTGATCTTAGGGTACTTAGTAGTTTAAGCTGGTTGGGGGTGATCTTATGGTACTTAGGAGTTTAAGCTAGGTAGGGTGATCTTAGAGTACTTAGGAGTTTAAGCTGGGTGGGGTGATCTCAGGGTACTTAGGAGTTTAAGCTGGGTGGGGGTGATCTCAGGGTACTTAGGAATTTAAGCTGAGGTGGGGGTGATCTTAGGGTACTTAGGAGTTTAAGCTGGGGTGGGGTGATCTCAGGGTACTTAGGAGTTTAAGCTGGGTGGGGGTGATCTCAGGGTACTTAGGAGTTTAAGGTGGGGTGGGGGTGATCTTAGGGTACTTAGGAGTTTAAGCTGGGTAGGGTGATCTTAGAGTACTTAGGAGTTTAAGCTGGGTGGGGTGATCTTAGGGTACTTAGTAGTTTAAGCTGGTTGGGGGTGATCTTATGGTGCTTAGGAGTTTAAGCTGGGTAGGGTGATCTTAGAGTACTTAGGAGTTTAAGCTGGGTGGGGTGATCTCAGGGTACTTAGGAGTTTAAGCTGGGTGGGGGTGATCTCAGGGTACTTAGGAGTTTAAGCTGAGGTGGGGGTGATCTTAGGGTACTTAGGAGTTTAAGCTGGGGTGGGGTGATCTCAGGGTACTTAGGAGTTTAAGCTGAGGTGGGTGTGATCTTAGGGTACTTAGTAGTTTAAGCTGGGGTGGGGGTGATCTTAGGGTACTTAGAGTTTAAGCTTGGTGGGGGTGATCTCAGGATACTTAGGAGATTAAGCTGAGGTGGGGGTGATCTTAGGGTACTTAGTAGTTTAAGCTGGGGTGGGGGTGATCTTAGGGTACTTAGGAGTTTAAGCTGGGTGGGGGTGATCTCAGGGTACTTAGGAGTTTAAGCTGAGGTGGGGGTGATCTTAGGGTACTTAGGAGTTTAAGCTGGGTGGGGGTGATCTCAGGGTACTTAGGAGTTTAAGGTGGGGTGGGGGTGATCTTAGGGTACTTAGGAGTTTAAGCTGGGTAGGGTGATCTTAGAGTACTTAGGAGTTTAAGCTGGGTGGGGTGATCTTAGGGTACTTAGTAGTTTAAGCTGGTTGGGGGTGATCTTATGGTACTTAGGAGTTTAAGCTGGGTAGGGTGATCTTAGAGTACTTAGGAGTTTAAGCTGGGTGGGGTGATCTCAGGGTACTTAGGAGTTTAAGCTGGGTGGGGGTGATCTCAGGGTACTTAGGAGTTTAAGCTGGGGTGGGGGTGATCTTAGGGTACTTAGGAGTTTAAGCTGGGTAGGGTGATCTTAGAGTACTTAGGAGTTTAAGCTGGGTGCGGTGATCTTAGGGTACTTAGTAGTTTAAGCTGGTTGGGGGTGATCTTATGGTTCTTAGGAGTTTAAGCTAGGTAGGGTGATCTTAGAGTACATAGGAGTTTAAGCTGGGTGGGGTGATCTCAGGGTACTTAGGAGTTTAAGCTGGGTGGGGGTGATCTCAGGGTACTTAGGAGTTTAAGCTGAGGTGGGGTGATCTTAGGGTACTTAGGAGTATAAGCTGGGGTGGTGTGATCTCAGGGTACTTAGGAGTTTAAGCTGAGGTGGGTGTGATCTTAGGGTACTTAGTAGTTTAAGCTGGGGTGGGGGTGATCTTAGGGTACTTAGAGTTTAAGCTTGGTGGGGGTGATCTCAGGATACTTAGGAGATTAAGCTGAGGTGGGGGTGATCTTAGGGTACTTAGTAGTTTAAGCTGGGGTGGGGGTGATCTTAGGGTACTTAGGAGTTTAAGCTGGGTGGGGGTGATCTCAGGGTACTTAGGAGTTTAAGCTGAGGTGGGGGTGATCTTAGGGTACTTAGGAGTTTAAGCTGGGTGGGGGTGATCTCAGGGTACTTAGGAGTTTAAGGTGGGGTGGGGGTGATCTTAGGGTACTTAGGAGTTTAAGCTGGGTAGGGTGATCTTAGAGTACTTAGGAGTTTAAGCTGGGTGGGGTGATCTCAGGGTACTTAGTAGTTTAAGCTGGTTGGGGGTGATCTTATGGTACTTAGGAGTTTAAGCTGGGTAGGTTGATCTTAGAGTACTTAGGAGTTTAAGCTGGGTGGGGTGATCTCAGGGTACTTAGGAGTTTAAGCTGGGTGGGGGTGATCTCAGGGTACTTAGGAGTTTAAGCTGGGGTGGGGGTGATCTTAGGGTACTTAGGAGTTTAAGCTGGGTAGGGTGATCTTAGAGTACTTAGGAGTTTAAGCTGGGTGCGGTGATCTTAGGGTACTTAGTAGTTTAAGCTGGTTGGGGGTGATCTTATGGTTCTTAGGAGTTTAAGCTAGGTAGGGTGATCTTAGAGTACATAGGAGTTTAAGCTGGGTGGGGTGATCTCAGGGTACTTAGGAGTTTAAGCTGGGTGGGGGTGATCTCAGGGTACTTAGGAGTTTAAGCTGAGGTGGGGTGATCTTAGGGTACTTAGGAGTTTAAGCTGGGGTGGGGTGATCTCAGGGTACTTAGGAGTTTAAGCTGAGGTGGGTGTGATCTTAGGGTACTTAGTAGTTTATCTGGGGTGGGGGTGATCTTAGGGTACTTAGAGTTTAAGCTTGGTGGGGGTGATCTCAGGATACTTAGGAGATTAAGCTGAGGTGGGGGTGATCTTAGGGTACTTAGTAGTTTAAGCTGAGGTGGGGTGATCTTAGGGTACTTAGGAGTTTAAGCTGGGTAGGGGTCATCTCAGGGTACTTAGGAGTTTAAGCTGAGGTGGGGGTGATCTTAGGGTACTTAGGAGTTTAAGCTGGGTGGGGGTGATCTCAGGGTACTTAGGAGTTTAAGCTGGGGTGGGGGTGATCTTAGGGTACTTAGGAGTTTAAGCTGGGTAGGGTGATCTTAGAGTACTTAGGAGTTTAAGCTGGGTGGGGTGATCTTAGGGTACTTAGTAGTTTAAGCTGGTTGGGGGTGATCTTATGGTACTTAGGAGTTTAAGCTGGGTAGGGTGATCTTAGAGTACTTAGGAGTTTAAGCTGGGTGGGGTGATCTCAGGGTACTTAGGAGTTTAAGCTGGGTGGGGGTGATCTCAGGGTACTTAGGAGTTTAAGCTGAGGTGGGGGTGATCTTAGGGTACTTAGGAGTTTAAGCTGGGGTGGGGTGATCTCAGGGTACTTAGGAGTTTAAGCTGAGGTGGGTGTGATCTTAGGGTACTTAGGAGTTTAAGCTTGGTGAAGGTGATCTCAGGGTACTTAGGAGTTTAAGCTGGGTGGGGTGATCTTAGGGTACTTAGGAATTTAAGCTGAGGTGGGGTGATCTTAGGGTACTTAGGAGTTTAATCTGAGGTGGGGTGATCCTAGGGTACGTAGGAGTTTAATCTGAGGTGGGGTGATCCTAGGGTACTTAGTAGTTTAAGCTGAGGTGGGGGTGATCTTAGGGTACTTAGTAGTTTAAGCTGGGGTGGGGGTGATCATAGGGTACTTAGGAGTTTAAGCTGAGGTGGGGGTGATCTTAGGGTACTTAGTAGTTTAAGCTGAGGTGGGGGTGATCTTAGGGTACTTAGGAGTTTAAGCTTGGGTGGGGGTGATCTTAGGGTACTTAGGAGTTTAAGCTGGGTGGGGTGATCTTAGGGTACTTAGGAATTTAAGCTGACGTGGGGTGATCGTAGGGTACTTTGTAGTTTAAGCTGGGTGGGGGTGATCTTAGGGTACTTAGGAGTTTAACCTGGGTGGAGTGATCTTAGGGTACTTAGGAGTTTAAGCTGGGGTGGGTTGATCTCAGGATACTTAGGAGTTTAAGCTGAGGTGGAGGTGATCTTAGGGTACTTTGTAGTTTAAGCTGGGTGGGGGTGATCTTAGGGTACTTAGGAGTTTAAGCTGGGTGGCGTGATCTTCGGGAACTTAGGAGTTTAAGCTGAGGTGGGGGTGATCTTAGGGTACTTAGTAGTTTAAGCTGAGGTGGGGGTGATCTTAGGGTACTTAGGAGTTTAAGCTTGGGTGGGGGTGATCTTAGGGTACTTAGGAGTTTAAGCTGGGGTGGGGGTGATCTTAGGGTACTTAGGAGTTTAAGCTGGGTGTGGTGATCTCAGGGTACTTAGGAGTTTAAGCTGGGGTCTGGTGATCTCAGGGTACTTCGAAGTTTAAGCTGGGTGGGGTGATCTTAGGGTAATTAGGAGTTTAAGCTGGTGTGGGGTGATCTCAGGGTACTTAGGAGTTTAAGCTGGGGTGGGGTGATCTCAGGGTACTTAGGAGTTTAAGCTGGAATGGGGGTGATCTTAGGGTACTTAGGAGTTTAAGCTTGGGTGGGGGGATCTCAGGGTACTTAGTAGTTTAAGCGGGGTGGGGGTGATCTCAGGGTACTTAGGATTTTAAGCTGAGGTGGGGTGATCTTAGGGTACTTAGGAGTTTAAGCTGGGGTGGGGTGATCTCTGGGTACTTAGGATTTTAAGCTGGGGTGGGGTGATCTTAGGGTACTTAGTAGTTTAAGGTGGGTGGTGGTGATCTTAGGGTACTTAGGAGTTTAAGCTGGGTAGGGTGATCTTAGAGTACTTAGGAGTTTAAGCTGGGTGGGGTGATCTTAGGGTACTTAGTAGTTTAAGCTGGTTGGGGGTGACCTTATGGTACTTAGGAGTTTAAGCTAGGTAGGGTGATCTTAGAGTACATAGGAGTTTAAGCTGGGTGGGGTGATCTCAGGGTACTTAGGAGTTTAAGCTGGGTGGGGGTGATCTCAGGGTACTTAGGAGTTTAAGCTGAGGTGGGGGTGATCTTAGGGTACTTAGGAGTTTAAGCTGGGGTGGGGTGATCTCAGGGTACTTAGGAGTTTAAGCTGAGGTGGGTGTGATCTTAGGGTACTTAGTAGTTTAAGCTGGGGTGGGGGTGATCTTAGGGTACTTAGAGTTTAAGCTTGGTGGGGGTGATCTCAGGATACTTAGGAGATTAAGCTGAGGTGGGGGTGATCTTAGGGTACTTATTAGTTTAAGCTGAGGTGGGATGATCTTAGGGTACTTAGGAGTTTAAGCTGGGTAGGGGTGATCTCAGGGTACTTAGGAGTTTAAGCTGAGGTGGGGGTGATCTTAGGGTACTTAGGAGTTTAAGCTGGGTGGGGGTGATCTCAGGGTACTTAGGAGTTTAAGCTGGGGTGGGGGTGATCTTAGGGTACTTAGGAGTTTAAGCTGGGTAGGGTGATCTTAGAGTACTTAGGAGTTTAAGCTGGGTGGGGTGATCTTAGGGTACTTAGTAGTTTAAGCTGGTTGGGGGTGATCTTATGGTACTTAGGAGTTTAAGCTGGGTAGGGTGATCTTAGAGTACTTAGGAGTTTAAGCTGGGTGGGGGTGATCTCAGGGTACTTAGGAGTTTAAGCTGAGGTGGGGGTGATCTTAGGGTACTTAGGAGTTTAAGCTGGGGTGGGGTGATCTCAGGGTACTTAGGAGTTTAAGCTGAGGTGGGTGTGATCTTAGGGTACTTAGGAGTTTAAGCTTGGTGAAGGTGATCTCAGGGTACTTAGGAGTTTAAGCTGGGGTGGGGTGATCTCAGGGTACTTAGGAGTTTAAGCTGGAATGGGGGTGATCTTAGGGTACTTAGGAGTTTAAGCTTGGGTGGGGGGATCTCAGGGTACTTAGTAGTTTAAGCTGGGTGGGGGTGATCTCAGGGTACTTAGGAGTTTAAGCTGAGGTGGGGTGATCTTAGGGTACTTAGGAGTTTAAGCTGGGGTGGGGTGATCTCTGGGTACTTAGGATTTAAGCTGGGGTGGGGTGATCTTAGGGTACTTAGTAGTTTAAGGTGGGTGGGGGTGATCTTAGGGTACTTAGGGGTTTAAGCTTGGGTGGGGTGATCTCAGGGTACTTAGTAGTTTAAGCTGGGTGGGGGTGATCTCAGGGTACTTAGGAGTTTAAGCTGTGGTGGGGTGATCTTAGGGTACTTAGGAGTTTAAGCTGGGGTGGGGTGATCTCTGGGTACTTAGTAGTTTAAGCTGGGGTGGGGGTGATCTTAGGGTACTTAGGAGTTTAAGCTGAGGTGGGGTGATCTCAGGGTACTTAGGAGTTTAAGCTGGGGTGGGGTGATCACTGGGTACTTAGTAGTTTAAGCTGACGTGGGGGTGATCTCAGGGTACTTAGGAGTTTAAGCTGGGGTGGGGGTGATCTCAGGGTACTTAGGAGTTTAAGCTGGGGTGGGGTGATCTCAGGGTACTTAGGAGTTTAAGCTGACGTGGGGGTGATCTTAGGGTACTTAGGAGTTTAAGCTGAGGTGGGGGTGATCTTAGGGTACTTAGGAGTTTAAGCTTGGGTGGGGGTGATCTTAGGGTACTTAGGAGTTTAAGCTGGGGTGGTGATCTCAGGGTACTTAGGAGTTTAAGCTGGGGTCTGGTGATCTCAGGGTACTTCGAAGTTTAAGCTGGGTGGGGTGATCTTAGGGTAATTAGGAGTTTAAGCTGGTGTGGGGTGATCTCAGGGTACTTAGGAGTTTAAGCTGGGGTGGGGTGATCTCAGGGTACTTAGGAGTTTAAGCTGGAATGGGGGTGATCTTAGGGTACTTAGGAGTTCAAGCTTGGGTGGGGGGATCTCAGGGTACTTAGTAGTTTAAGCTGGGTGGGGGTGATCTCAGGGTACTTAGGAGTTTAAGCTGAGGTGGGGTGATCTTAGGGTACTTAGGAGTTTAAGCTGGGGTGGGGTGATCTCTGGGTACTTAGGATTTAAGCTGGGGTGGGGTGATCTTAGGGTACTTAGTAGTTTAAGGTGGGTGGGGGTGATCTTAGGGTACTTAGGAGTTTAAGCTTGGGTGGGGTGATCTCAGGGTACTTAGTAGTTTAAGCTGGGTGGGGGTGATCTCAGGGTACTTAGGAGTTTAAGCTGTGGTGGGGTGATCTTAGGGTACTTAGGAGTTTAAGCTGGGGTGGGGTGATCTCTGGGTACTTTGTAGTTTAAGCTGGGGTGGGGGTGATCTTAGGGTACTTAGGAGTTTAAGCTGAGGTGGGGTGATCTCAGGGTACTTAGGAGTTTAAGCTGGGGTGGGGTGATCACTGGGTACTTAGTAGTTTAAGCTGACGTGGGGGTGATCTCAGGGTACTTAGGAGTTTAAGCTGGGGTGGGGGTGATCTCAGGGTACTTAGGAGTTTAAGCTGGGGTGGGGTGATCTCAGGGTACTTAGGAGTTTAAGCTGACGTGGGGGTGATCTTAGGGTACTTAGGAGTTTAAGCTGAGGTGGGGGTGATCTTAGGGTACTTAGGAGTTTAAGCTGGGGTGGGGTGATCTCAGGGTACTTAGGAGTTTAAGCTGAGGTGGGTGTGATCTTAGGGTACTTAGGAGTTTAAGCTTGGTGAAGGTGATCTCAGGGTACTTAGGAGTTTAAGCTGGGTGGGGTGATCTTAGGGTACTTAGGAATTTAAGCTGAGGTGGGGTGATCTTAGGGTACTTAGGAGTTTAATCTGAGGTGGGGTGATCCTAGGGTACGTAGGAGTTTAATCTGAGGTGGGGTGATCCTAGGGTACTTAGTAGTTTAAGCTGAGGTGGGGGTGATCTTAGGGTACTTAGTAGTTTAAGCTGGGGTGGGGGTGATCATAGGGTACTTAGGAGTTTAAGCTGGGGTGGGGTGATCTTAGGGTACTTAGGAGTTTAAGCTGGGTGGGGTGATCTTAGGGTACTTAGGAATTTAAGCTGACGTGGGGTGATTGTAGGGTACTTAGGAGTTTAGTCTGAGGTGGGGTGATCCTAGGGTACTTATGAGTTTAAGCTGGGGTGGGGTGATCTTAGGGTACTTTGTAGTTTAAGCTGGGTGGGGGTGATCTTAGGGTTCTTAGGAGTTTAACCTGGGTGGGGTGATCTTAGGGTACTTAGGAGTTTAAGCTGGGGTGGGTTGATCTCAGGATACTTAGGAGTTTAAGCTGAGGTGGAGGTGATCTTAGGGTACTTTGTAGTTTAAGCTGGGTGGGGTTGATCTTAGGGTACTTAGGAGTTTAAGCTGGGTGGGGTGATCTTAGGGTACTTAGGAGTTTAAGCTGAGGTGGGGGTGATCTTAGGGTACTTAGTATTTTAAGCTGAGGTGGGGGTGATCTTAGGGTACTTAGGAGTTTAAGCTGGGGTGGGGGTGATCTTAGGGTACTTAGGAGTTTAAGCTGGGGTGGGGGTGATCTTAGGGTACTTAGGAGTTTAAGCTGGGTGTGGTGATCGCAGGGTACTTAGGAGTTTAAGCTGGGGTCTGGTGATCTCAGGGTACTTCGAAGTTTAAGCTGGGTGGGGTGATCTTAGGGTAATTAGGAGTTTAAGCTGGGGTGGGGTGATCTCAGGGTACTTAGGAGTTTAAGCTGGGGTGGGGTGATCTCAGGGTACTTAGGAGTTTAAGCTGGGATGGGGGTGATCTTAGGGTACTTAGGAGTTTAAGCTTGGGTGGGAGGATCTCAGGGTACTTAGTAGTTTAAGCTGGGTGGGGGTGATCTCAGGGTACTTAGGAGTTTAAGCTGAGGTGGGGTGATCTTAGGGTACTTAGGAGTTTAAGCTGGGGTGGGGTGATCTCTGGGTACTTAGGAGTTTAAGCTGGGGTGGGGTGATCTTAGGGTACTTAGTAGTTTAAGCTGGGTGGGGGTGATCTCAGGGTACTTAGGAGTTTAAGCTGAGGTGGGGTGATCTTAGGGTACTTAGGAGTTTAAGCTGGGGTGGGGTGATCTCTGGGTACTTAGTAGTTTAACCTGGGATGGGGTGATCTTAGGGTACTTAGGAATTTAAGCTGAGGTGGGGTGATCTTAGGGTACTTAGGAGTTTAAGCTGGGGTGGGGGTGATCTCAGGGTACTTAGGAGTTTAAGCTGGGGTGGGGTGATCTCAGGGTACTTAGTAGTTTAAGCTTGGTGGGGGTGATCTCAGGGTACTTAGGAGTTTAAGCTGAGGTGGGGTGATCTTAGGGTACTTAGGAGTTTAAGCTGGGGTGGGGTGATCTCTGGGTACTTAGTAGTTTAAGCTGGGATGGGGTGATCTTGGGTACTTAGGAGTTTAAGCTGACGTGGGGGTGATCTTAGGGTACTTAGGAGTTTAAGCTGTGGTGGGGTTATCTCTGGGTACTTAGTAGTTTAAGCTGGGGTGGGGGTGATCTTAGGGTACTTAGGAGTTTAAGCTGAGGTGGGGTGATCTCAGGGTACTTAGGAGTTTAAGCTGGGGTGGGGTGATCTCTGGGTACTTAGTAGTTTAAGCTGACGTGGGGGTGATCTCAGGGTACTTAGGAGTTTAAGCTGACGTGGGGGTGATCTTAGGGTACTTAGGAGTTTAAGCTTGGTGGGGTGATCTCAGAGTACTTAGTAGTTTAAGCTTGGGTGGCGTGATCTCTGGGTACTTAGTAGTTTAAGCTGACGTGGGGGTGATCTCAGGGTACTTAGGAGTTTAAGCTGGGGTGGGGGTGATCTCAGGGTACTTAGGAGTTTAAGCTGGGGTGGGGTGATCTCATTGTACTTAGGAGTTTAAGCTGACGTGGGGGTGATCTTAGGGTACTTAGGAGTTTAAGCTGAGGTGGGGTGATCTTAGGGTACTTAGGAGTTTAAGCTGAGGTGGGGTGATCTTAGGGTACTTAGGAGTTTAAGCTGAGGTGGGGTGATCTCAGGGTACTTAGGAGTTTAAGCTTGGGTGGGGTGATCTCAGGGTACTTAGTAGTTTAAGCTGGGTTGGGGTGATCTTAGGGTACTTAGGAGTTTAAGCTGAGGTGGGGTGATCTCTGGGTACTTAGTAGTTTAAGCTGGGATGGGGGTGATCTTTGGGTACTTAGGAGTTTAAGCTGACGTGAGGGTGATCTTAGGGTACTTAGGAGTTTAAGCTGTGGTGGGGTGATCTCTGGGTACTTAGTAGTTTAAGCTGGGGTGGGGGTGATCTAAGGGTACTTAGGAGTTTAAGCTGAGGTGGGGTGATCTTAGGGTACTTAGGAGTTTAAGCAGGGTGGGATGATCTTAGGGTACTTAGGACTTTACGCTGGGTGGGGGTGATCTCAGTGTACTTAGGAGTTTAAGCTGGGGTGGGGGTGATCTTAGGGTACTTAGGAGTTTAAGCTGGGGTGGGGTGATCTCAGGGTACTTAGGAGTTTAAGATGGGTGGGGTGATCTCAGGGTACTTAGGAGTTTAATCTGAGGTGGGGTGATCTCAGGGTACTTAAAAGTTTAAGCTGGGTGGGATGATCTTAGGGTACTTTGGAGTTTAAGCTGAGGTAAGGGTGATCTCAGGGTACTTAGGAGTTTAAGCTGGGGTGGGGGTGATCTCAGGGTACTTAGGAGTTTAAGCTGGGTGGGGGTGATCTTAGGGTACTTAGGAGTTTAAGCTGGGTGGGGTGATCTCGGGGTACTTAGGAGTTTAAGCTGGGGTGGGGTGATCTGGATCTCGATTGATGAAAACTGTGGTGGCCACCTTAATCAGCTCACTGGCACGTTTCTCAGTAAAGTCCTCTAGGATTGTAATTTTTTGCAAATGGCTCTCGGAGCCTGTTCCACAAAGGCTGCATTGGTCACCTGTTGCTTGCACCTGTGCATTTCTTCACTTACAAACTTGCATTGTGGCTGTAATGTTTGTATGGTGCCCCTCCTCTCCCGGGCACCTCTGGGCAGGGAGAGGGGTGGCAGCGGCGGTGGCCTGGACATTTAGCTCTGAGTCAGTTAGGCACATCTCTTTTGATCACCGCTGCCAGTTTCATAGGGCAGAGGGGCCTTACGCAGATGTGGGGCTGAGAGAAATGTTCAGGGCTATTGAGGGTGCGAGAGGGAGATGCTGGAGCAGTAGGAGGCTTATCTCGGCTCTGTTTGTCTGCAGATGCTCTCGGCTTAGGCTAGGGCTCAGGGCTGGCTCCGATTCCTTCTAACTCTTGGGAACAGTGAATTTTGTTCTCTGTTTTCTATTCTTTTTGACTTTTTCTGAGGGCTTCTTGACATCTCTTTATCTTTAGACCTTCTTATTCGTTGGGGCCCCACCCTAGGTCTGGATAATGGTCTACATCAGATCAGTCATGGCCCAGGGTTTCTCCATGCAGGGGGGAGAATGATTTTTCCAGCTTATGAGCTCAATGGTGGAGAAAGGCTGGCACACAAACTGCCTTTTCTCCCTCAGACATTTTCCTTCTGGTCAACATGGGCATGTCCTTTGATCCCTTGCAGGGTCATCTGGAGAGTTCTCATGTGGGTTGTGGCTCTGGTCTTGGGACAAATCTCCCACCTTAATCTTGGGAGGTGAAAGAGTCTTTAGTCCTAGGAAGCCTTTGGCTCTGAGGATATCACAGAGGATGGAATAGCCAGTATTGGGGGGACATCATTGTTGCCTCTGAGGACGACATGGCTGAGGGGACAGACTGTTGTCCCAGTGGTCTTGGCAAAGTCGGTCCTGGGACCTCTTCTTGCTCACAGAGAAAAGTGTTTCCTTTCCTGACTTTCCTAGTCAGGTTTTCTGGTTAGCTGCTTTCTGCTGGGTCTTAGAGACCACTGTGCTCCTGGCTAACATCAGCTTGGACTGTCCATCTAGACAGGCTCTCAACCAAGGGGGCTGTTTCTGTACTATCTCTTGACAGCAATCAATGTAAGAGAAATGGTTCAGGGGTTCTGACAACAATCAAAGGACCTCAGCAATGACTCTCTTATCTAAAGATCCTTCTGGTGGCCAGCCCACATCTTGGGTGGGCCACTCTAATTCACAGAGTATGCCACCTTTGTGGAGTGAGTCTCACCCCACAGTTACCAGGAAAACCTTCCTAAAGGTTTCTAACACACATTTCAGAAGGCTCAGTTTCCTTAGTGTACCTCTCATGTTCCACCCTGCATCGGTGTCGCACACTTAGAACAAAACACACTTAGGACAAGATTCATTTTGACCATCTCCGGCCACTCCCCTCTCGGGGACTTAGGGCTCTCTTAGCCTTGCGGGTTGGTATCAACCCCCGACCTGGAGCTTTCACCTAGATGTTGGTTGGTGAAATTCCGCCATAGACTGTATGAGGTGCCACAGAACCGTGGAACAGGACTCTGCACTCGCTTTGGCCCTCGGGTTGGGTAGGAATCCTTCCCTTTGTCATCTCATTCACACACTTTCACACAGACATGGCCAGTACAGAATTTCTATACTGCCCAAATTCCAACAATTCCAAACCAAACAGAAAAAGGAGTCATGGTTTCCCCTCTGCTCGCTGACCACGAACAGAGACTACTCGGGCGACTCCCCAGGTCTGTTTTAGCTCCAACTATTTTGGAGGGTACTCGGGACCCAACAGAGGGTGATCAAGCCTGTCTTCCACCCACTTAGGCCTCGAAGGGGAAGTCAGGTGGGCTACAGAACCAAATGGACCCGGGTCATAACTTTTCAGATGGGCGGTGCTCCAAAACCCTAATTCTGGTTCCTGCTGCCTGTGGGTTCTGTTGTGCTCCAGGGTGGGAGCCCCAGGGCACTGGGTGAGTCAATCATCCTTCAGGCCAAGAGTGGCCTGGGCACGCAAAGGGGACCGCTGTACCCCATCCCCCCAGGGAAGCGGGTCCCTGGAGA
The DNA here is from genome assembly GCF_964194105.1 of Spermophilus citellus. Classification (NCBI taxonomy): domain Eukaryota; kingdom Metazoa; phylum Chordata; class Mammalia; order Rodentia; family Sciuridae; genus Spermophilus; species Spermophilus citellus. The sequence continues at coordinate 229,095,617 of NC_138185.1, read as the reverse complement.
CAAGAGAGGCAGAATAGCCTTTCCTACCTCCTCTGTCCCATCTGGGTCACAAAAAATGTTGTAGGGACAAACGAGGCAAGGCACCGAAGATAGCAGGAAACAGTTTTATTTGGCTGCAGCCAGGTTCAGAGGGTACAGCCTTTGCTGTAATCAACCAATCCCCTGAACCTGAGTTCAGGGAGTTTCAGAGTTCTATACCCAGCGTGTAAGGGGAGGGGCTCAGAAGTTCACAGTCTGCAGAAGTTCACATAAAAGCAGATTTTTTTCCCACTGTTCGGGGCAAGTTAACTCTTCAAGGACCACACCTGAGAAGGGGAGAGCTTCTTCTCCCCTTTCTTTCCTCCCCCTGCCAGCTGTTACCATGGAGCCCAGTTGTAACTTATCTTATCTTAAAAATGTAGACATCTCTGTGAAGCCCAGCTCAAGGCCAGAGGCCTTGTTTGCACATTTCTTCAAAATACTATACTGGATACTTTTGTGAAAACTAGTAAGGGGGTGTCCAGCACCTGGAGTGTGGTATCTTCTTGGCCAGTGGCCAAGTAAACAGAGTGACATGAAAACAGGAAGTTTATCTACAATGGACTCTTTTGCTGACAGTCCTAAAATCAGCCATGGTGAAGAGGGCTTTATTTGTGGAGAAAGGGGGTGCCACTTCAGTACCTGCAAAGGAGCAGTCTGAGAGCAGAGGACACGGCCATCTCTTTTTTTAAAAAAAAATATTTTTTAGTTGTAGTTGAACACAATATCTTTATTTTATTTATTTCTTTTTATGTGGTGCTGAGGTACGAACCTGGGCTGCGCACATGCTAGGCAAGTGCTCTACTGCTGAACCACAACCTCAGCCAATGGCCACCTCTTAATGAGCCAGAGACCTTTGGGGAGATCTCAATGTGAGCAAGACACAAACCTCTCTGAAAAGGCACCATGAGCCAGCAGGGGGCACCCAGCACACAGCAAGCTCCGGGTCAGCCAGGAGCAGGTGCAGAGGGATGTTGAGGGCTGCTCCCCTGTTGGTTGTGGAGGTTCCTCTATCCCAGGACCCTAGGCAGCAAATTTCTCTAGTTCATGGTTCAGTTTTATATCTGAAGATTCTGAATAAGATTTTCACTTTGTTATTTTGCAGAGTGACAGGACATAGGGCTGTTCAGAGCCCCAAACCACAGGCTTCATTTAAAAGCAGGTGCAGAGAGAGGTTGAAGCTGGTTCTGTCCACACTGCTGGAGCTTTGTCTTCACCCATAGATCCCCAGTGGATCTTTCCAGATAGAGATTCCTGGTCCTCTGCTCCACTTTTAAATTGGTACATATCCACTGCAACAGAGCAGAGATTCACCCTGTACAAGCTCAGGGTGAGGCCACACCTGCTCCTGTGAGTGATGTCACAGTAAGCTACATGGTCTCCTGAGCCCTCTTCAGAGTTGAGGGCAACACCTGCTGGGACACACAATCAGTTCCAGAGTGACTTGCTCCTCTGGACTCAGAGTCAGACAATATGGACAGTGGGTTGGGACACAGCTCACTCTAGGACACACAGAGTTCACAGTCCAGGTACATCACCAATGGCCACCAAGGGAGAAAGTTATTCCATATTCTGTCCCTGGGGCCAACCAGTAATCAGAATTTCTTCCATCATCAGGTCACAGACACTCAGGACAGCTCCACAGTCCAGCACAGGGCAGTGTGGCCCCCATCACAAGTGTGCACAGGCAGAGCTCATGGAGCATGATCGCTCCAAAGAGAAGAGCCCTTTAGCAGAAAGAGCAAGAGGAGAAGGTCCCCAGAGGTATGGGGGCTCATGTGCCCTGTCCTGCCCTAAGCCCTGTGTTAAGACCTTCCTGCAGAATCAGGAGGGACTTCTCATGACATTCCACTGTGACGTCCAGTCTGTGGACCATCCACAGACACAGAAAATTTGAGGGACCCTTTGAGTCCCCCCAGTGATGTGCACAGAGATGTGGGTGGGTCCAGCAGAAGTCAGCTGACCTGGGTGGAGCAGGGGAGAGAGCTGAGTCAGTGTCAGGGCTCTGCAGTGAAAGCTCCACCTGGATGCTTAACATTAGCCAGCACCAGAGGAAGAGGCACCCAGGGGCTGTCTCAGCACTGTGCTAAGAAGTGGGGCCAGAGAAGGTGGGCTAGGGCTGTGGGCTCAGCAGCAAGTCCCAGGTCATAAATGCCCAGGTGATAATGGCTGAATAAAATTAATCCAAATTAATTAGTGAATGTGGCATTGGCTGTCCTTCAATAATTGGTACAGTCTTCCTGTGCAGCATTAAACTTGGCCTTGCCTTTCTTGGGATTTGACACATGATGTGACCTCTGTGTCTGTCCCTGCTCTGCTCAGGCTGCCTGCTGCTCCTAGGCTCAGCTGGACAGGTTGCACATTTCTGCACATTCATCTGCTCCTGTATGTCCCCCTGTGGCTGGGGAAATACATACAGGTGGCCTCATGACCACTTGTATTCCTAAGGGCTCAGAAACACCTGGTTGAGCAGGTATTAAGTCTCTCATTCTTTCCCCCCTCTGTGTCACCCATAACATAAATGATTCTTTACTAAATGGTGGCTAACGAGTACCATATGCTCCTTGTTCTTTCTACCTGAGGAGTGTATTCACAGCACCATGGTCAGGTGTTCCTGGAGCAGCTGGGCCTCACAGTCCTGGGGGCTGAATGGTGCTGGGGCCACTCTGGCAGCCTGGACAGCTGAGGCGCTACTGGCAGAGCAACAGAGATACAGTGCCATCTGTTCCCAAGGGCTGCCTGGGGTGGCCCTCCAGCAGGCCCAGGTCAGCAGTGCAGCAGGCATCATGAGTGGAGAGGTGGCTGTCAGATTAGAGGAAAGCACAGGGCAGGCAGCACCTGGGGACAAGGGCGAGATGCTCTCAGCACTCAGGGCTGGCTTTGCACCTCCACACGGACTCCGTGCAGTGGCTGCTCAGGGCCTGCTCAGCTGCCCTGGGACCTTGTTAGGGGTTACAGGTTCCTGCAATGCCACCTGGGGTCCTGGGAAAGGTGTGTGGCCCTTACAGCTGGCCCTGCTCTCAGCATGTCCTGCCACTCAGAGAGGGCCCAAGGCTCTTCCCTCCTTTGTACAAGTGTGGACTTATGGCCAGCTGTGTCCTGTGTCTGCAGGTGGATGGACAGTTCCTCCCTGACCAGCACACAGCTGGGTAGGGAGGATGAAGGGAGCAGCCAGCCAGCTGCTTCCCAGGACCCTGGTGGGGTCTCTTCATGGCTCTGTGCAGTGGAGCCTGGTGTGGGGCCCAGGCTGGCTCTGCTCTGTCCCCACCACTGCTGGGGCCTGTTTCCCAGAAGGTCCCAAACTGTGCTGAGGGCTGGGGGCTCAGTGGCTCCAGCAGCACAGGTGCCCCCTGTCAGGGGTGAAGGATGATTGACAGCTGCGTGTGTGGCAGGGGCAGAGGCAGCCCCTGCACAAGGGGCCCCACTGTGGGTGGCTTCAGCAGAGGTCCTGCCTGTCACCCATGTGCTCTGTGTGGTGGGGGCAGGATGAGCCCTCCCTCCCTCCACAGTGCTCTGTCCTGCACCAGTGGCCACAGACTGACCCAGGCCTATGGGCCGGGAGAAGAGCAGGGGCCTCTGCAGCTCCCTCATCCAATATGTCAGCACCCAAGAAACTGGTCACGTAAAGGGAAATGCAATTTTCACATGTGCTAAAGTGTCTGGGTGTTTTAAGTTCAAAAACAAACAAAAATCATCCTTTCTAAAAATCTTAATTGAAACTGAATTACGGATTTACATTTGAAGTAGGAGCCCACATTTTTTCCAAAGAGAAGAGGATACATTTTAATGTCTCGTTCAGGTACTGAGTTTTACATATAACTCAAGAATCCAAAGCATGAAATAAAAATTTACCAAGCAACAACTTGCAACCCTCCAAGGTGAAGAAGTCTGGAGAATTCGAGTTTTCCCAGGAGGCACTGAGTGCTCAAGTCTTGGCCTTTCAATGATTTCTGTGCTTCTGCAAAGAGCTGCTGACTACACTCCTGGACTTTTTCCCTGTCATGCTTTTTATTATTTTTTGTATACTTTACTCAGTTCTAGGAAAGTTTTTTAAGGTTATGATTGTGGAATAGCACAGGTAACCGTGAAATTAAAAGAATTATAGTAATTGACTGAAGTGGATTGAAATGTGTTAATGTCATAATAGTGAATTCCATGGTGCCAAAATGAATTTCCAAACAATAATATCTTCGGGTCTAATGTTCCTAAAATTAAAATTCTCAAGGTCCACTAACTTACCACATAATTTTCTAGCATTTATTTAAAGTCAGTAAACGTACAAATAATTACATTACAATCAAGAGGTAAATTGAGGGATCTCACAAACACACAGAGCATTTCTGGGTTACTTGCACAGCAACACACACTCAGACCCACAAACTCAACTGCAAGCCCACCCTCTAACCTTAGTTTACCCAGAGGAGCACATGAAAAAACTCGTAAAGGGAGAGGTCAAGAGCTCGCTGCATGAATGTGATCCCTTTGGTTTTCCCTGCGTCCCCAGCTCCGTAGCTCTGCTCCTCTGAAATCCTGTCTGAAACCTGGATCTAAAGTGAGACCCCAGGACTGCAGGGCGACCTCGCTGACCTCAAGCTGCCCACACTGTGAAGGTCAGGAGCAGGTCTATGGAGACCATGCACAGGTACAAACAGACATCTCCTCATTCACTGGAGGTTCCAGAATCCCTGTGTGTGCCCAGAGGCAAGGGGCCTGTGCGCTTCTGAGGAAGCAGAGCTGCAGCCAATGCAGACACATGGGAACGGAAACCTCTGCACTGTCTCTACCTCAGGCCTCATCAGAGCTGCAAGGAGGAACACAGGGCATGGGGATTGTAAATAGAGGGAATTTAAATGTGGGAGACACACACCTCCCACCTCCTGAGGTTGGGGTGGGTCAGGTCCAGCACCCCAGGAGCTGGCCCAGGAGATGCGGCTGCTGTCACTGTTGCTGGCTCTATTCTGCAGGGAGCTTCCAGGAGGAACACCTGCTGCCTTTCCCTCAGGCCTGGCCTTCCCTGGAGGACACGTCCACATTCTCTGTCCATAGTCACTCCCTGTTCCTGGGTAATTCTTCTCCCATCCAACACATCAACATGGTCCTCCCCGTGACATCTTCCCATCCTCTGTGCCCTGCATCTGTGTGGACACAGGAGGTGCATTCTGCATGCTCCACATAAGACCACAGGCTTGGCAGACACGGTGCTGGTGATGGACAGCAACAGCCTGGACACGCCTCGCCCCTCCCTGCACATGAGCCTCTCACACAGTCGGTTATTTCCCTGGGATCTTTATGTCAATATGAAATGAGGAGATTAAATCCCCTGGAAACTGACCAGGTGGAAGGATTCCCAGGACCAGGAATTCGCTGTCATGGTTCACATATGAGGTGGCCCACAAGCTCACGTGTGCGACAAAGGAGAGAGGACTAGATTACCAGAGCTCAAATCTAAAGTGGATTAATCCACTAACATGGATTGACTTGCAGCAACTGTAGGCAGGTGGGGTGTGGCTGGAATACTGGGTCACTGGGGTGTGCCTCTGGGGGACACTCTGTGTCCCAGTTAAATGGAGCTCACCTGCTTCCTGGTGGCCATGTCCTGAGCTGCTTTCCTCCTCCACCCCTCCTGCCATGGTGTTCTTCCTCCCTGGCGAGAGCTAAGGACTTGCCACCTGGCACTCCAACCTCCTAAGTCATGACCAAAAGAAAGCTTTTCCTCCACTGTGTTCTCAGAATTTTGGTCAGGTGACAAAACAACATCAAAATTTTGATATATTTTTAGGTTTACTTATGGCCAAAACATACATCCAATAACTTGTTCTAATTTTCACCAACACATTTTGCTGAATGGTGAAAGAAAACTGAAGCCCTGGCACAGGTGAGGTGTTGAAGACCTCACACCTGGCACAGGTGAGGTGGGGATGAATATCATTTGGCTCCGGGATCCCTAGGTCAAGAAGGAGGATGATCTAAAGATGTCTCTCATTTGGTCTGCCTGGAAGAACTGCTTTCTAAATTAAATGATTTACCAGAATTGTGAAGCTTCACCCAATGGCTCACCTGAATTTGCAGGTGGTGAAAACATGGAGACCAGCAGGTCTCACCTGAGCCACCCCAGGACCAGGAGGTGGGTGCTGCAGGCTCAGTGTTTGCAGGGAGTTCATGGTCAACACCACAGGGAACAAGGAGAGGAGCCCACATGTCTTATTAGTGTGCTGTGCTCCTTCAGTTAGGAAGGAGGTCAATTCCTGAACCTCATCAGGAGGTCAGCAACTACACCTGCCCTCTCAGTGACCCCACCTCACTAAAGACAGTGTCCACTGTTCTCTCCAAATGCTGGGCTGTGGGCAAGGCAGGTCTCACTGCAGTGATGCTGCACAGGGAAGGGACCTGGGCCTCCTCCCTCCCCCAGCCTGCCCTGCATGCCGTCCTGTCTGCTGTCAGCCTGGCTCTGCTGCTCTGGGGGACTCAGGGGCTCTCAGCCTCAGGCTGCAGCTGAGAGCTGCCTCTGCCCCCAGGACTCTCACCTGGCCCAGCACCTCCATCCTGTCCTCTCCTGGTAGAGACCAGAGGGCAGGACAGGTGAGGGGAAGAGCTCAGGGCAGATTCCCACCCACTGCTGTCCACAGGCATTGGCTGGACAGTCAGGAGGACAAGCAGGGCAGAGGGTGGGGAGGGAAGTGGGCACACAGCAGGAAGACCCTCCCCTCCTGAGACCCTGCTCCCTCCTCTCCTGCTCAGTCTGTAGCCGCCAAATCTCACAGAGATGAAAGAGAAGAACTAGTCCTGAGAACAAAGGGGGGCTCTTCTCCTGGATGTGGGGAACCCCATCCTCAGCCCTGGGCTCTGTTCAGCCATCACTGAGGGCTTCTCCTTCAGGGCTGGGAGGTGAACCTGGGCCTCTTGCATGCTGGGCACGTTCCTGCCACTCTGAGACCCTCCCAGGTGCAGGGAGGAAGGGCTTGGGGGAGGCAGGGCTGGGCTCAGGAGGGTGGGCTCCCCCTCTGACAGCCTTCCAGCCCCCTGAAACCACCTGCTCTCCTCTCACAGGTAAAGCTCCACCTGGGTTCAAGACAGGGACACATCTCAGGAGCACAGAGGACTTGGGCAGCCTGACCTCAGCCTCTCCAGATATCAGAAGAGCCTCACCCACATGCAAATCCCTCCTCCTGCTCTGGGTTCAAAGGCCCTCTGGGCTGTGGGAGCTCCCAGCTCTCTGCTCAGACAGGGCTGAGGTCTCTGGGAAGGCAGGTGTGGTCTAGAAGATGAGGCTGCTGGGTCTTGTCCTGTGCCTGGTCACAGCTCCCCAAGGTGAGTGTCCCCAGTGTCAGACCTGGGTCCATGGGGAGGTTGTGACTGCAGGTGACTGATAGAGTGTGACTGTCTTTGTCCCCAGGTGTCCTGTGCCAGGTGCAGCTGCAGGAGTCAGGACCTGGCCTGGTGAAGCCCTCACAGACCCTGTCCCTCACCTGTGCTGTCTCTGGTTACTCCATCACCAGTGGTTACTACTGGAGCTGGATCCGTCAGCCCCCAGGGAAGGGGCTGGAGTACATAGGGTACATACATAGTGGTGGTAGCACTTACTACAGCCCATCCCTCAAGAGCCGAGTGTCCATCTCCAGAGACACGTCCAAGAACCAGTTCTCCCTGCAGCTGAGCTCCCTGACCACTGAGGACACAGCCACCTATTACTGTGCCAGAGACACAGTGAGGGGACCTCAGTGTGAGCCCAGACACAAACCTCCTGCTGCTCACCCAGGGCCAGCAGGGGGCGCTCTGCACACAGGAGTCAGGTCAGCCCAGAATCAGCTGCAGATGTGAGTTGGGGCAGGTTTCCTCCATCTGGAGGCCTGTCCATGTACCAGCTTCCCAGGGGGTCTCTGGGGCCTTGTGGTCTCTACTTATCTCTGATGTGTCTGAAGATAATCATTCTGTTTCTGTCATGTTCTTTTTCTTCTGAAATAGTGCATCTTATATATATTTATTATAGGTTTTCACTTTGACATAGTCACATATATTCATTGTCTATAAAAACTCTGTTGCTCTCACAGCTCCTCCTTTTAAATTTTCCTCCTTCTCCCCATTATTTAACTGATCTTTCTTCCACGAGTTTCTAATTTTCATTAAATTTACACTATTTGTGTGTGTGTGTGTGTGTGTGTGTGTGTGTGTGTGTAACCCACAGTGGTTCACTCCCACAGGTGCAGGACTCCCACGTGGGCAGATTGACCAATAATATCTGCTCAGCTCACTCCTGTCCCCTCCCTTCTCCTGTCCCTCCTCCCTCTCCCTTAGTCACTTCCTGATTCCCACTGATCATTACTCTTGGGGTTCCCCTTCCTTTATCTCCCTTATTTGTGGCAGCTCCCACAGAGGACAGCCAACACTCGCCTGACTCCCTGAGCCTCTCTCATTCCTCTTCCTTAATGTCCTTCAGCTCCGTCCACTCACCATCATCTCACTCCTCCTATTGGCTGAGCAGAGCTGCAGTGTTGGTGCATGACCCACATTTCCTTTATCCATCCACTAGTGAAGGGCACCTGGGCTGGTTGCATAACCTGGTCTTGGGAATTGCACTGTATAAACCCTGCAGTGGCCATGTCCCTGCACTGTGCTGACTTGGGTCTTTGGGGTAAATACCAAGCAGCAGTAGAGCTGGGTCCCATGGTGGCTTCCTCCCTGTTGTTCTGAGGGGTCTCCACGCTGCTCTCCTCAGGGTCGTTCTCATCTGCTGTCCCCACCAACAAGGTGTGAGGGTCCTCTCCCCAGGTTTTCTCCAGCACCTGTTATTACTTCTATTCTTCATAACTGCCATTCTGTGGTCATGGGATGCCGTGCGCACACAGGATAACCAATACTCGGTCACCTTCCTGGAGAGTGTCAGTTGACCTGGTTGACTCAGCGCCCTGACCAGGACAGGTAGGACACGTGAAGAGATGTCAGAACTTGCTGGAAGGTGGACCACAGAATAAAGCTTGAAAATTGACCACAACCTGCAGAACCCAACAGGCATTTTCACCAAGATACAAAGGAGCTCTCTGGAGCTCACCCTGACCTAAATACATGATTTAGCAAATACCAGGGTGGACACTCTCTGCAGCCCAGGAGAATGACAAGCAGTTTCCAGAGTCTCCTTGACTGCACTCCCTTGATGGGTCCTGCACTTAGGAACATCCTTCTCGAGAGATCCATAGAGAGGGGAGCAGAGTAGCAAGAGGTGCAGAGTCCTGCCACACCCCTCCATAGCAGGTGATGGAGAGGACGGGGCAAATCTCCTCAGTGAAGGGTATTCTAGAATGTTCCCTGATGAGATGGGATGAGGCTCCTGTGAAGTCCCTCCCCCACCTCAGTCTCCCCATGAGGACAGCATCAGACAATCCCAAGTGGAGACTCACTCAGCATAATGTCTGAAAAACCCTCCTCCCTCCTGGGATCTCCAGAGATGAGAGGAGCAGAGGAGCAGTTCTGACATGGTGACGGGCACCCATCAGATCCCACATGCGAGGTCTGTCTCCATCAGTTAGGGCGTCTCCTCCACTGTCACCTGAGACCTCAGGCCATCCAGACATGCTCCAGGGAGCCACAGAAGAGGTCCCTTGTGCTGGGGAGCAGGATGGACCTCAGCAGCCCAGCCTGGACACACTCACTGTGCACTCCTGCAGGAGGGGCCCTCACATGGCCAAACTTCACACCCACTGTGCAAGGTGGTCCTGGAAAGTGGGCAGGGCAGCCAGAGATGGGGAAGTGGAGGACACAGGTCTTCTCCTTGTCCACACAGCAAGCCCAGGAGCCCTGGACCTGCACCAGTGCAGTAGGTGGTCCCAGACCACCCAGAAGGGCTGGCAGGACCACAGAGACCTGAGCATCCCTCAGCATCCCCAGGTGCTGTCCAGTGTGTCCAGGGTCAAGCTTGGCTCTGGGTGTTCTTGTGCCTGCTCTGCTGGTGAAGGATAAAGAGGCTCCCTGGGTTCCCAGCAGTCCTGACCTTCAACAGTGGCCATCACCTGCAGAGAGGGACTGTCCATGCTATGTCTCGTGTCCCCCTTCCAGACCCCAGAAGGGTTTTCTGCTTTACTTTAATTATCACCTAATTTTGCCTTAATCACTGATTTTCAGTCCTTATTACATGTTATAATTTTTTAGAAGAATTGTTTTACAGTAAATGAAGTATTTATTTAGGGAAATCGAATGTTCAGTGTGAAGAGCAAGAGTCAGTCTTCCTTAACCATGACCACTGGGCTCCTGCCTGACTCCAGCTCCCCTGGATAGAGTTGTCCCTAGTGTGTCCCAGAAAATGGGCTTCCCCTCCTGGAGCCCAGACAGAGGGCCACCTTCTTGGGAGGAGGCGGGCAGCAGCAGTTTCTCCCTGTGGTCACTGTGCCATGTGCAGCACTTGGGTTCAGTCCTGGCTCCACCATGAAGGTGACTCTCAGAACTTGACAGTTGAGTCAGGTCCCACCTCGGGCCTCTCTGCAGCATGGACATCCTGGTGTGGAACAGGTGGCCTCACTGGCTGAGGCCTCTGTCCACTCACTGCCCTCCCAGGGCCTGTTCAGGCTGTGACGTTTGTGCAGCTGAGTCAGAGCAGAGCAGTGGTTAGAGTCTTCTCCACACTCCCTGCTCTCTCAATGCCTGTGAGCTCCCGTCCTCTCCAGGTTGTGAAAAGGTGGTGGGTGTGGTGAAGGACTTCCCAGATATAAAGAATCTGGACCTTTCTCTCCTGTGGACTCTGCTGCTGGATGAAGGTCAAGGCTGGCTGAGGGACCTGAGCACATGCTGGACCTTGTTCCCCTGTGTCCTTGGACAATTGCTGATGCTAGTGTTGATATCTTCACTGGGAGAGAGTCAACTTCACCAGGGACACCTCCAAGGGCCAGGTATCATTAAGCACTCAACAGGGTGAAACCTGAGGATATGGCTGTGTATTCCGGGGGGGACACAGTGAGGGAACTCAGTGTGAGCCCAGTCACGCACCTGCCTGCAGGGGGCGCTGAGGACCAGCAGGGGGCGCTGAGGACCAGCAGGGGGCGCTGAGGACCAGCAGGGAGTGAGGACCAGCAGGGAGCTGAGGTCCAGCAGAGGGAGGGGAGGACCAGCAGAGACCTGAGGTCCAGCAAGAGGATCACAAAACATTGGGATCTCAATGCCTAAAGGAGACTCAGGACCCACAGGGAGTCAGGACAAGTAAGGGGAGCTCAGAACCAGGAGGGGAGCACAGGCCCACCTGAAGCTCAGGGCCTCCTGGAAACTCAAGGTTAGTGGAGAGCTCAGGAGCAGCAGGGATCTCAGGGCCATCAAGGTTGCTCTTCCCCAGAAGAAGGTGAAGAAAGGTCCTGGAGACGTGTGTTTTAGGAGGATGTGGTAAATTTTCAAGTCAGGAATTACTTCTCTCTGCTTCTGCTACTAAATTTTCAAAATCTATTGTCAGTAAACAATACACAGTTTTACTACTCTGAGTCCATGTTCCTGGAAGGACTAATGTATTCTTGAGTTTCCACACTAACTTCTGAGCCTTGATGACTATCCCAATAAGGTGAGGAATTTAAATTCTCTGTGACTCCTTGTCCTTATTTGCTGGAACACACAGGAGGAGCCACACCTGTGCGTTTGAAGCAGCATCACAGGAACATGAAAAGGAACATGAACTTTGTCCTGCTCCACACTTGTAAAGCAAGAGTGTCCCAGCTCTGGAGGCCACATCAGATCTCCTCATCCCTGGAGAGGATCAAACTCAAGTTCAAAGCTGGTGTATTTTTCCAGTTGACCATGGACATGAGCTGCCTGGGAAGAAAATTCCCCCCAGGGACCCATTCCCAGAAGGTTCCTGACACCGCATCCTCTTGTTTCTGACTCATGCTGTGAACAAATGTTCTTCTGACCAGCAATGAAGGCCATATTCCCTGCAATGTCTGTGCATTGTGACTGTGTTGTTTGCATTGGCACCAAGAGCTCTGCTCCACTGCTCTCTGGGTTTCCCATGTGGGAGATTGGAATAGGCCTTAGTGAGAAAGAAGGTGACTTGAAGAATTTTTTTCAAGTGGAACTCACAACAAAGAGTCTGCATTTGATGGCCTAACCTTGATATTTTTTATTACAACATTTGCATGTAGTTATGCAATTTCAATTTAGTAATTTAAAACTTAAATACATTTTTTTGAGACAGAGAGAGAGAATTTTTTTAATATTATTTTTTTAGTTATCGGCAGACACAACATCTTTGTATGTGGTGCTGAGGATCAAACCCGGGCCACACGCATGCCAGGCGAGCGCACTACCGCTTGTGCCACATCCCCAGCCCTTAAATACATTTTAAGTAAATTAACAATGAGTTGTTGTATTTTGTGGTCTTTCTCATGTGAGGGTGTTTCATCACTAATATCACTAACAATGTCAGCATCTCTCCATCAGACAACAGCTGGCCATTCCAGCTGTATTTTCACACTTACACTGAAACCCAGCTCTAGTGAGGCAGAGGACAGCACCCTGACACAGGGGTGCCAGGTGCCATGATGGGTCCCAGGCTGTGCACACCCAGCTGTCCATCACCTGTCCCTCCTGGGTGTGGGCAGCCCCACAGCTGCTCTGCCCCAGTCACTGTGAAGCACAGCCTGGCTGTGGGCCACAGGTGCCCTGTGAGCTGCAGAGCCCCAGGACAAGGCCCTCTCTGCACGTGGCCCTCACCACCACCCTCACCCCCACCCTCCCTGCACCTTCCCATCTCCAGGGGCCACTGTCCTCTCTCTTTCCAGGACCTGATGCAGTAGATTCCCCACATGAGGGATGGTGTGGGATGGTCTCCCTCTGCCTGCCCCATTTCAGCTAGGTCCATGTGCTCCAGGGCCATGCCCAGGGCCAGAAGGGCAGGATGCCATTCTTCTTGGCAAATCACATTCTTCCTCTGTGGATAGTATATTTACCACATCTCCATTAAGGGACACAAGGTGATCATGAAAAGTGCTTCAACACTCATGGGACTGGAGTTAAGGACAGGCCTCTTGGACACATGTCCCACCTGATGTGCATATTGCCTAGAAGTCCTGTCCCTAAGCCCTAGGATGTCCCACCCAATGTCTCTGCTGACCTCAGGTGATACTGCACAGGGTGGGGTCTCCTGCCTGCTACCCTCCAAACTGTTCCTGTAGCTGGTGGACCTACAATGCATAAGGGGACTCTATAGGGGCCACACCTCTGACAAACGCTGCCTGAGCCCAAAGCCTACCCAGGGAATCCTTTGTAATGCATCCTTGTGGGAGGCCATCCTCGCACATGATTTGCTTTACCTCCCTGGCTGGGTGAGAGGCACTTAGTCACAGCTGTGTCAGAGCTTTCCCAACCCTTTTCCAGGTTCCAGGGCTTGTCTATCCAGAGGTGTGTCTGACCACTTCCCCAAAGAGCCAATCATCACCCCTGACCTTGGAATGCTGCCCCCCCTTAACCTTCATTGAATGGGATTTTCCCTGGAATTTTTTGTTCCCCAATAAAAGTCCACTCCCTGGTGTATTCTCTCTCTCTCTCTTGCTAGTCTCTTCTGTAAACCTCGCCATGGCATTAGGTGGCTGGAGGTGGGAGCTAGGAGGAGCCGTCCCGGAGCTGGTATTAAAGGTAATTAGAGTCTTGTCTCTTTAATTTAAAATGCCCTAGAATTTACTCATGAATTGAACCTTCTTTAATGAAGCCAGCGCTGGTTGCGTGGCAGACATCCTCTAGAGGAAGAGCCACCCCGACACTCTGGCACCCTGTGTGCCTGCAGAGTGAGCATCATGGATGCTTCCAGGTTAGCTCCTTGGTGGCTATTTCAGCTCCCAGATCAGAGCTCATACAAACCAACCCTTTACCCAGTCCCAGGGCTGTGTCCACCTCTTTAGATGCTCACTATGACCACCACAGGCCCCAGCACCAGTGTGGCTGAGTCCAGTCTGTGCTGCTCTGAGCAGCTCCTGAGGCTGAGGGTTCACAAGGAGAGAGCTGTGCTGCAGCAGGTTCTGGAGACCAGGATGCAAACACCCAGGTGCTGCTCCTGACCAGGGCTCCTGAGGCTGCACACCACATGGCAGGAGGCAGGAGGCCAAGAGAGGAGATGGGGCTGGACCCCTGAGTGGTGCTGGGGTCCCACTGGGGCTCAGGGTGCCAGGAAGGCTCTACCAGCCCTGGGGGAACCTAGGTGGCCAGGACTAGGGTGTCAGCTGTCCTCTACATTCTGGGACCAGGTGGACATGTGAAGAGGGACAGGGCACCAGTACTGAGGGCATGTGGCTGTGCCTCCAGGAGGATTGCAAGACACTTGTTCCAGAGAGAGGCCCTTCTTCCCCCAGGTCTGACTGCACACAAGGAGGAAGAAGGCCTGGTTCACACCTGCCTGAACTTTATGAAATCCTGACGCCCCGACTTACATCCTCCCTGTTCAGGGGGATCCTGTCCTTTTCCCATGACTTCTTCCCACTTCCAGGCCACCCAGTGTCCTTCCTGGGATGCAGCAGCTCACAGTGCACACTTCTTCCTGGAGCCCACTTAGTGCCACATCTTCCCCCTGGGGACCTTTGGCAGTGTCTGGAGGCAGCTGTTGTTCTCACATGTTAAGGAGGGCTTGTCCTGGAATCCAGCTTTTAGAGACCAACGAGGCTGCCAAACCTCCAGCCATCACAGGACAGTACTGACAGCAAGGAATTATCTGACCCAAACATTCACGGGGTGAACTGAGGAACAGTGACAGAAATCCTGAACCTTTTAAAAATGAAGATTAACATGTATGTTCAGAGTGGACCTTGGTGTATTGAGGTGTCTCCCCTCCTGATGAGGCTCTGTGACACCTACACCCCACACCCAGGGCTCCAAGGGCAGACACACACACCCCTAATGCAGCACTATGTGGTCTGTGGACAGGTGTGACCTGAGCAGGGTTTTGGAGAGACAGGGGATCCTTTCTCAAACCTCCTGGAATGGTCAGCTCTGCATGGACGGTGGGATCTGCAGGTCAGGACCCTGAGGACACCCTGCTCAGAACCACTCTGACCCCATCTTGTTGTGAGGTTACCCCAAGGCTGAGAAGCCCCAGGACACCTGACTGCTGAGAAGAGGCAGCGTGGAGCCTTCCTGGGTTTCCAGCCCCTGTGGCTGCATTGCAGGGTCACAGACAGGGACACCTGGGCTCTGTCCCTGGTCACATCAGTGCCCACCCTGTCCTGAGGGTCTGCTCCAGTCTGGGTGAGGATGAGCAGTGGCAATGTTTACATCCCAGATGGTCCTAAGCACACAGCAGCTGTGGGAAGACAAGAAACCACCAGTCTCCTCTGACTTCAGCACTCACACCATCAGTCAGCACACTGCTGTTTTACTTTCATTTTAATACACTTTTAGCTGTAGGTGGGCACAATGCCTTATTTTACTGGTTTGTCTCCCGGGTGCTGAGGATCAGACCAGGCCTCCCACAAGGGCTCTGCACTGGGCCTCAACCCAGCCCCACACACTCCTACTGCTGTGGTGATACATTGGTTTTTCTGGACACTCCCTGGGTCTCTTCCTGATGACTCCCAGTGCCAATGGTCACACAGGACAGTGGGGCTTCTCTGACATGGTCACAGCAGGTGGGACATGGTGGCTGCACTCTGTCCCCAGGGCTTCCTCCTTCCTCCACCCTCCCCTCCCCACCCCTCCCTCTTCTCTCCTAGTTTCTGGTATTTATTTATTAATCTTCTCTATTTAGTGCCACTCAGCTTCTGAGTTGGTCCACACACAGCTGGAGCCCCTTGTCTGACCACCTGTCCTGGAGGGGGGGGAACTGCCTTTCTCCTTCACAGTGGCTCTGCTGCAACAGGGTGAGACTGTGGGTCAGCGAGGACAACTGACCACCACCTGCACCTGTGTCCTGTGTAGAGATGTGGCTTGAACCCCCTCCTTCTGGGAGTCCCTGTCCCTGTGCTGTGCTTTGGGGCTGAGTGCTGGGACATCACTCCCTCCAATCTTCCTGAGACCCAGCCCCAGCCCTGTCCATCACACTCTGTCTCCCACAGGGCAGTCTGTCCATTCAGCTGGAAGTGCCCTTGATCTCATCCACACGTAGACCTCCATCCAGGACCCAGTGCCTCTCCTACTCCCAGAAAGGGGCTGGGGCTGGGCTCCGAGGACCCAGTGAAGAGGGCACCTAAGTGGCTGTCCAGTCTGGACACTCAAAAGCACGTCCTCCTGTGCATGAGAAATAATGAGAAGGGGAGAGTGGAGGGGATTCTGAAGTGACATGTGTGAGCAGAGGTGCCCTGGAGGGTGTCCACGCCTGCCCACTGAGTCCCTTCAACTCCAGCCCCTCCCCGCTCTGGCACCTCTGCTGGGAAGTCAAGTCCTGCATGGGGGTTGCAGGCCCTCTCCAGCCAGGACCCTGGGCTTTCCCTGGTCAGCACAGCCCAGCTCCCCTGAGGTCCATGTCTGCTGGGCTGAGGTCTGTTACTGACCCTGCTTCTCCAGGCCTGGAGGGAAGGTGCCCCTCCTCCTCTGAGGGAGGGCTTGTCCTCCCCATGGTCCATGCACCCCAGACCAGCTGC
Source organism: Spermophilus citellus (assembly GCF_964194105.1). NCBI lineage: Eukaryota > Metazoa > Chordata > Mammalia > Rodentia > Sciuridae > Spermophilus > Spermophilus citellus. Next base: position 229,079,070 of record NC_138185.1, on the reverse strand, counting down.
AGTCTGTCTCCTGAACTAACCTTCTTTACTCTGGGAGCCAATGCTTTCAGCTTTCTCTGAACATCAGCTCACCAAGATGCCACCTGCCTTTCCTGTGGCCCTGCCTCAGTTCCTGCTGCTCAACTGCTGAGCTCCTTCTCTCCTGGGACCTGCTGCAGCACCGTGGGATGCCCTCAGCTGCCTTCTCCATTCCTGCTACCTCATTTTCAAGTCCAACTTATTTTCTGGGAAAGACTTAGTTCCCATTTCTCTATGTTTGCATTTTACAGAGGAGCTTTCCATATCATTAACTGACCATGTTCTCATCAAGTGCTTCACACTAAAACATGGTGATTGACACCTACATAAGAAGGCCCTGGGAATTCCAAATTGTGTGCAGACGCCTCCCTTTCTTTACACGTGCAAGGAGAGTGCATAGCCTCCATGGATTAGTACAACTGTGCAAAGGTAACATGAAGTCTAAGTACCAGTTTCAGATTTCTAATGCAATAATGCCCAGCCCTGGGTGCAGTAGTTCCTGTTGCCACAGATTCGGTATTTGAAATTTCCATTCTGGCTCAGTGTGGTCAGGAGAATGTAACACTGACTCCATAGTTCACATATGAATGATGGGTGAACATGCTGATGCTCTTGGCATGCACACCCTGGGGAGGCTTGAGGCCTGGAGTGTGCACAGCGAGCTGAGGTCACCCACTCCTCTCTCAGCTTTCTACCTGCCCTTCATGGGCAATTTACTGTAGGAATTCCACATTTTTTTCTACGTTTTCAAGTTGACACATTAGATCCAGGGATGTTGGTATAGTGCCCTTTGTCATTCCTCAGTGTTAGAAGGTGGGAAGATTCTAAGAGGGTAAAAATGTGAGTAGAAGTGATTTTCTGGTATTGCAGTGTTGGCCATGAGCTCAGGGTGAATGAATCACAAATTTGATGTTACAGAAAGAGGCAGAGATATCAGCTGATCTGAGGGTGCTCTTGGAACTGGTCCCTGACCCTAACGGGGCATGTGACCCTGGTGACATCTAGACTGACCAGATTATGGGGTTCCTCCAGTGAAAATACAGAAGTGCCACCAACGGTGTCTCTTGGAGTTGAGGCTGGAGTGTGCAGGGCCAGGCTGCTCAGGGTGAGGAGATGAGAAACCTTCCCTGGATGGAGCTGCTGGTCTCACACATGCCAGGAGGTGAGGCAGGTGTGAAGGCTGAGCCTGGGGTCGAGCACCTTCTGGGGACAGGAGAATGTGGCAGGATTTTCTCTAATGTCTTGCAAGTGCTGCATAGGAGGTGGTAGGTGACGGAGCAGGTTGTGAGTTTACATGGAACTGACCAGTTTACAAGGACCACTATGACACAAGGTGTGGCTTCAGGGGATGAATGTGTGAGCAGAGGCCAGCAGGAACCATTCCTGTGTGTCCCTGGGAGCAGCAGGTCAGCACCCAGTAACTGAATGTCTGCAGTGGCCTTGAGGATTGGAAGTCCCCACATAAGGGGGTGGACTGCACAGTGTTGTGGGTGTTACATTCACACAAGAGGCAGAAACCATCTCTGTCTTCCCTTCCTATTACCATGAAATACACACAGAAGTTTATGGATCTCTCTCAGAACTCATGTGTCCCCATCCTGCTGATGGACAGCTCAGTGGTTTTCTCTGAAGGACACTTTCCTGGTGCCTGGGTGGACAGCTCAGGACACGTCCTCTCCTGCACACATCTGTGGATGCACTAGTCAGGTGGACAGGCCACATCAGGGAGTGGAGGGAGGGGAGTGTGCACAGAGCAGGCAGCTCTGTCTCCTGAGGCCCCTGGCTCTCCTCTCTACTGTGTCATCCCAGGGCTTGCTCTGACCCCGACTCTCAGCAAGGTGAGCACCTGAGCTGTGCTTGAGAAACCGTCATATCCCCAACTCAACTTCCTCAACTCCCTGAGTGGGATCAATGTTATGATTTTAAAAATACAAAGAAAATGCCAGTACCAGCTTTGAGATTCTAGGAGGAGTTTGGTGCCATGGGGAATCACCTGCCCTGGGAGTGGGGCATCAGAGAAATCTTGGAAGAGATGAGGTGGTTTTCTTTTACTTGGGGAATTTCTGGGTTAAATCGTGGCTATGAAGTCAGGCCATCTTCACAGGAGAAAGCTCATTTGCAACAAATAGTGGCCCTTTTAAGTCTTAAATCGTGATTTTGAGGAAAGGCAGTGAAGGCCTGCTCACAGGCAGCAGCTCTTACTCTCTTACTGCTCCCAGGACTCCCTGGGCCTCCCTGGCAGCAGCTCAGATGGGGAGGACGTGGGAAATGGAGTTTCCTAACAGCCTCCAGAACAGAGAAGGGAGGAGGGGTGGGAGGGGAGCAGTGCACACCTGGGGGCCATGGTCACAGAACAAGAGACACCACCCCACACTGGCTCCCCCTGAAGCTGGGCACCAGGCCTGGTCACTGCTCCACAGGCTCACACACCCTCACCAGGTCTGAAGTGGGCTCAGGACTTCAGGGGGTTGAGAACGACAGGGATGGTGAGCTTGTCCACCCACAGGAAGTGACCCTCCATGACTCCAAGAAGCTGCCCACCTACTCGTGTGTGTCCTTTGAACTTTCCTCTTTCTTTCTCATGACAAGTCCAGGAGGTTTGGACTGGGCAGCAGGTCCTCAAAATAACTACATGCACTTATGAAAGATGACCTTGCCAGATGCTTCCTCCTCTGTGACAATCGATGAATCACCCTCATCCTGACCTGATTACAGGTAGCTCTGTAGCTCACTTATCATCTCAGAGTGGACGACACCTCCTGGTTCTTAATAACTGACCTGGACCTCAGGGAGCACTGGAATCTGAGGACCCCAGCTCCCAGCAGCTGACAGAGCCTGTCTAGAGGTGGTCAGAGGTCACTGACAGGGTCAGCTAGAATTCAGGTCAGGACACCCAGAGGAGGTGCCTTCCACTTCCTAGAACCACGACCCTTTCCTGTCCTCCCTTCTCCACACCACGTGAGGGCACATGAGGAGAGGGCTTCTCAGCTGCTGTGTGACATTGTAGTGCCATCCCCTCTCCACAGAAAATCTTCATGAAGTTTCTCCAGAGACCTCCCCATGACTATTCTTAGACCATCAGCAATAACTCTGCACAGAGCTTTCAGGCTGAGGTGAGGAGCAGAAGCAGGGTGTGATCACAAAGTAACCCAGGGCCTTCACAGAGGCTTTGCATTTCCATGGACACTAGTCAGGTCCTGTGGAGCCAGCAGGCTGGAGGGAAGGGAAAGGGACCCTCCCTGTCCTGGACACTGATATTGCAGAGTGTCCTTGATTTTGCATACAGGCCTGGGTTCTACTGTTCTGGAAAAATCTGCTTCTGCATGGACTTCTGCCAATGGTGAGCCCCTCAGCCCCTCCCCTACTCAATGGGTATAAAGTCCTGAAGCTTTCTGAACTCGGGGTTCAGAGGGATTGACGGACTGTGGTGAAAGTCCCCCTTCTGAACCTGGCCGCAGCCAATAAACCTGCTTCCTGCTAATGCCTGGGTGACCAGCCTCCTCTGTCCCACAGCAATATCATAGCTGACCACTCAGGAGCCCACCATCCCTGCTGAGGAGAAGAAAGGCAGCCATCCACATGGGGCAGCATCTGAGGGCCCCAGACACTTAGGGAGGCTGGCCCTGGACTTACCACCACCTGCTCATGGAGAGACTCTGCACTTGTTATGGACACTCATGGGGTGCCACCTTGTCACCTAAAGCCTCAACAATGCCCAACAGCATCTGCCTTTCAGTCATTCACAAGAACTTTGGATTATGAGTAAAGGATTTTCACACAAGAGGGCACCATTGCCAGCTGCTGTGCTGAGTAGCAATTAAAAGGAAATTCTAGTGAGTTCCAAGCATGGCCTTGGAGACACAGATATGCACAGATTACCAGGGTTAACGGAGCCATTCTGTCCTCTGCCAGGACTGTTTCCACAGTTCCCAGGACATGACAGGTGAGAACATCACCTCCTGGGCCATGGGTTCTGCTCTATTGAAGGGTCTCCCTGAGGATCTTCTATATAGTGAGATTGTGGATCACAGATTTTACCATAAACCACTGAAGGCAAAGATGAATCCATAGGATGTTAGACTAATGAAGGGCCTTAGAAAGTAAACTGCAGCCCTTTTTTCTACAGGTGAGGAAACCAACTTGAAAGGTATTTGCTCAGAGTTACTTGGTGGCCGGCAGAGCTCGGATGAGGACCCCTGGATGCTAATTTGTAATTTTGGAGATTTTCTGGTGAGGGGTCTGGGTTTCTAGGTTTCTGATCAGGCTATTAGCAAATGCACAGAGGATGACTTCTTCTGCTATCTGTAACTCCTAGCTTATTTCTCTTGCGTATTGCTCCTGTTAGAATCTTGAGAACTATACTGCCTAGGAATGGTGAGAGTGACTAATCTTGCCTTTTTCTTGATTCTAGAGGAAATGCTTCTGTCTTTCTCCATTCCCTGTGGGGTTGGCCTTGTCATGTGAAGTATTCTGATATTGTGATACTGAAGCCAGAATTAGACAGGCAGACAGGCAAGGGTCACATCCAGAGAATGGAGGAAGTGAAATGCTAATTCCTTCAGAGCCTTTCTTCCACCCTTATCAGGATAACATGCCCTGCTCCCCTGGGTGCTAAGGCAACCTGTCCCAGGAATTGTCCCTCCATACAGGGAGTTGTGAAAGGTGTTAGTTAACCTGTTAATTAACCTGGGCCCCCTTCATGCTGGATCCCTCCACCTTGGCCCTATGGCCCATCTGCTAATCACCTTTTGGCCATCCCCCTGAGCATCTCCTGGGCCTAGTCATGTATGCAGGAAGGAGAGAGATAGGGGAAGAGAGCAGGAGACAAAGGAAGACTAGGACACATAAACATGCAAGAACTCTCCCTTCCTGAGATAGCAGGATACCAGCTGTGGCCCTCTTCTCTGTCCCTGAATAAGTCTATGTCACCCTGTTTTAAATAAACCCTGCTTTATATGCTTCCTGGGTGTGCTTCTCTAATGGTTCACCATGTGGGGGTGGGGGAGAACTGGTCAATGGTAACTGACAGTTTCACTAATAAGAAAATTCATAGAAAACAATTCACACTGATAAATGCCTATATAACAAAAGAGAAAGATCCCAAAGAAGCAATCTACTATTTTATCTCAGGATCCTGTAAAGCAGGAAAAAACAAATTTCCAAACCAGTAGAAGAAAAGAAACAGTTAACATCAGAGAAATATTGGATGAAATAAGAAATGAAAATTTCAGTGATTCAATGTAACAAAGGATTGGTTCTTCGAAAATATAGACAAGGTTGATCATTCCTCAAACTAACCAAACTAGAAGAATACAGAATGTAATGAATAAATGTAGAGAAGAAAAAGGAGGTATCTTCACAAACATCTCTGAAATACAGACAAAAATCCAGTTGATACAATTCTTTTAGATGAGCATTACAGACTGGGCTTTGGGGACATTAACATGGTAAAATCTAAGAAGCAGTTTCCCATCTCCCAGACTCAAATCATACTGTGAATTCTCCTTCAGACCCAATTTCCCTAGCTGCACTAATTATCAATCATTAAATCTGGCTTCAGAATTAACACAGATATGTGCATCATGTGATTTTGTGCATTTATAAAATGAATAAAGTTAATGGATGATTAGATCAAAATAGAAGAAGTTCTATCTTCCTAAATGCTCCTCAGTCCACCATGCTACCTATGACACTACCCTGGGCTCTCAGAGCTGCTCTACCTGGGCCTCCACCCAGAGCCACTATACAGCAGGAGGACATGCAAATAGGGCCTCCCTCTGCTCATGAAAACCAGGCCACCTGACCCTGCAGCTCTGCACAGGAGCCCAGCCCTGGACTCCCAGCTCAGCCCACTCAGTGATCAGGACTGAACACAGCTGCTCACCATGGAGAGTGTGCTCAGCTGGGTTTTCCTGGTGGCTGTTTTCAAAGGTAATGAATAGAGAACCAGAGATCCTGAGTGTGTGAGTGGACAGGAGTGAGAGGGAGAGTGGATGAGTGACAGTGTCCTGACCAGGCTGCCTCTGTGTTTGCAGGTGTCCAGTGTGAGGTGCAGCTGGTGGAGTCTGGGGGAGGCCTGGTGCAGCCTGGGGGTTCACTGAGACTCTCCTGTGCAGCCTCTGGATTCACCTTCAGTAGCTACTGGATGCACTGGGTCCGCCAGGCTCCAGGGAAGGGGCTGGAGTGGGTTGGCCGAATTTACCCAGGTAGTGGTAGCACCTACTACACAGACTCTGTGAAGGGCCGATTCACCATCTCCTCTGACAACTCCAAGAACACCCTGCACCTGCAAATGAGCAGTCTGAGAGTCGAAGACACAGCCATCTATTTCTGTGCCAGAGACACAGTGAGGGGACCTCAGTGTGAGCCCTGATACAAACCTCCTGCAGGGCACCCAGGGCCAGCAGGGGGCGCACAGCACACAGGAGCTCAGGTCAGCCAGGAGCAGGTGCAGAGGGGGTGGGGCCGGACTTCTGCATCTGGGGCCTCTCAAGAACCAGCTTCCCAGGGGAGCTCTGTGTACATATTTTCTATACTGACCTGTGACTTCTCTGAAAGTAATACTTTGGATTTTTAATTATTACTTCCATTTTTATTAGCACATATTATAAGTAATACTGCATTTCAATTTGACATAATTTAATAATTGTGCAATAAAATTTCTTTCCCTTCACAACCTAACATTTCTCTCTCCCTCCCCTCCTCTTTACCCCTCCCTCCTTACCCTCTTCCTCTTCCTTTTCTTAACACATCTTTTTCGTGATTTGTTACATTAGTTCTTCCTAGAGCACATAAGGGGAAATCCACTGTGGTGTCCTCACACAGGGGCATAGGTGGTTGGTCAATTTCCTTCCACCTCCCCTCCCATCTCTGTCCGTCTTTCCTCACCCTTGATCCCCTTCCTCTCCTCCCTCCTCCCTCTTCTGTTTTCTTGGGATTCCTCCTAGCACATTTTTTTTGGTCTGGAATTTGCATTTCAAAGTAAACAGTTGACATTTCACCCTCTGAATCTGGCTTAATAAACATGATATTCTCCAGTTCCATTCATTGACCAAAAAATGCCCTAATTTCCCTCTTCCTGTGGCTGAGTGAAATCTTCTTCTGTGTATATACCACCTTCTCTTTATCCATTCATCTGTGATGGGCATCTGGAACATTACGTATATAGATGATTTCAGCCCCTCTGGTGCAAGCACTGATGTGGCTGTACAGCTGAGCTATGCTGGATTTAGTTCTTTGTGACAAACACTGAGGAGAGGAGAGCTGGGTCACATCATGGCTCCATTCCTGATCTTTCCTGAAACGTCCATTCTGATTTCTAGAATGGCAGCATTAATTCAAATTCTCACCAACATTAAATCCATGGACCTCTTTCCCACATCTTTGCCAACATTTGCTGTTATTTGTGTTCTTGATGATTGGCTTCTAATGGGTGTGAGATGGATTTTAAATGTAATTTGATTTGCATTTCCTGATTACTAATATTATTGAGCATGATTTCCTATATTTGTTGGCTACTATTACATCCTATCCTGAGTATTCTATTCAGTTCTGTTTCACTTGTTTATTGGGTTATCTGTGTCTCATCGTTAGTGCCCTGGGTTCTTTATGTATACTGGATATTAGTGCCATAACTGGGGAGCAGGTGGCAAAGATCTCCCATTCTGAAAGCCCTCTCTTACACTCCTGTTTCCATTGCTGTGCTGAAGGTTTTCACTTGATGCTGTCCCAGTTACTGATTCTTGATTTTGACCCTTGCAATTCAGTAACCTGGTAAAGGATGTTGGTGCCTGTGTCATACAGAGGAGGGTTGGTGCAATATTGGATTCTACATCTTGCAGACATTCTAGTCTAATTCTTTGGTTTCTTATCAACTTTGAGTTAAGTTTTGTGGGGTGAGAGACAAGGACCTATTATATTCTTTCACAAATTGTTATTCAGTTTTCCCAGCTCTATCTGTGGAAAATTCTAAACACATGTGACATACACAAATTGAAGCAGAAATTGAAAACATTGTCAAGTGTAAAAAAAACTGCATTTATGTTTATTTCTCTTTGTATCTTTTCCTCTATCCCACTGGTCTTCATGTCTGCTTTGGTAACAATACCATTCTGGATTTAATACAATAGGTTTGTCAAGTAATTTGAGGTCAGATGTTGTCATACCCAGGTTCACTCTTCCTTCTTAAATTCGCCCAGAAACAGGTTGATTTTCAACTGATTCAAAGAGAACTTTAAAGAAGAGATAAGGCCAACCTCCTCATATTATTTCATGGAATTGAAAAGGAGAAAACACTGAAACAAATTATTCTAAAATTCCAGTAACACACTGGTACCAAAACGTAACACAGGCACATCCAGGAAAGAAGGCTTCAGACCAACACCACTTCAGACCACTATAAATGCAAGATTCCTTAATAAAACATTGTCACACTGCATTCAAGGGCAGATAAGAAGGTAGTGCACCATGATCAAGTGGGTTTCCTCACAGGGTTGGGAGACCAATAATGTAATTTTCATATGTGACTCACCACATAAATAGAGAACAAGGATCACACCATCCATCAAAGGATGCAGAAAAGGCATTGGACAAAGTCCAGCGCTCAATCATGTGTAAGGACTGGAGAATCCAGGGGCATGGGAACCTGACCTAAACCTCATTAAGACTACAAGTGACAAACCCAAGGCCACCATCATCCTGAATGGAGATAACGATTCCTGTCAGCTCAGGACAGAACAACACTGTCCACTCTCCCACTCTGATTCCCCGGAGTCCCTGCACTGCACACTTTGACACAGGAGCATTTTCACATGAACAACATGCACAACAGCTTTAATGAGGCTGAAGTGACTGCTCTGGGGTCACCAGGAACAGAGTCTGAGGAAGCTCAGAGGACCCTGGTGAGTCTTTTCCATAATCTCAGGGGACGGTCTGCAGTGGAATTCCCTGATTAGGGTCATCCTTGAGATTCTCTGTATAGCAAAGGGAGTCAGGCTGGGTTGCTGCCCTGGACACTGGGTGAACCTCAGGCTCATGGTCCTCCTGGCTCCCAAGGAGTCCCTGAGACTCAGTACTGGTCCTCTGGCACCTCAGTGTGGGGCTGAGGATCAGGTGATGTTCCTGCAGAGGGATGGCATCCAGGCTGGGTCACCACAGCAGCTGAGTATTAGTGAGTGGCAGGGGGCCTCTGTCCAGCCCACTCAGTAAGCCTTGTCCTAACCAAGGTCTGCCCATCCCAGACCTGGCACCTGGGAACAGGAGCGTGACTTCCCAAGTCCTGCCTGAGATTGCAGGTGGCCCTACACCTGAATTGTCCACAGCAGTCCTAGGAAGAGCAGAGGGGAGACCTGATGGACATCCAGGGAGTGAGTGTGATGAGACTGTGCCAGGAGCTGCTGAGAGGGTAACTCAGATGTCTTCCACTGCTATCTGGTTGGCTCTGTCCCAGAAAACAGCCACCACCATGACCAGCACATCCAAGAGCTCTCTGCTGTGGAATCTCTCACCAGGGCAATCAAGACACAGTCTAGGGGACCCCAGACCCCAGGGGCCATTAAAGTCAGAGTCAAGTCCTCTCTTTGGTCCTGTGGCCATATTCTCCCTCCTCATCAATATTCCTAAATGAATTTGCTGTTGCTATTTCTAAAACTGCCAGGGAAGTGAACAGGACCTACCTCCTTCCACAATCAAGTGGAGGGCCAGACATAGGGGACACATTCATATGGATATATGAATACATCAGAATGACAGAGGGTAACAGGTCCCCAAGGCAGAGCCAGTAGGGACTCCCATCACTTGTCCATGTTGGGAAGGGTCTACCTCCTTCCTGGTCATCCTGGGCACTAGGAAGTGGCCCAAGGCCCTCACCCATGACCTCTTTCTCTCGGGTGCAGGAGCGTGGCTGCTGGCCCACAGCTCTGTCTGTGTCCTCCAGAGTTTCTTGTGTAATGCTCATCATTCTTACTGCTTTAGAGTTAATCAAAACATGAGGGTTTGTGTTCACATAATTATTCAAATCTGGAATATAATTCTCTCCTTTTCAGTCCCAGCACACCTTCCACAGACCCAGAGGACTTCAGGGGCACTTAGAGTCTCCCAAGGGACTCCCAGGGAGAGTGGCGTGGGTGCAGCTGGACTCATCTCACTGGGGGAAGCAGGAGAGAGAGCTGAGCCCCAGAGTGAATGTGAAGCTCATCCTGCTCCAGACTTCATGGCAAGAGTGTCCAGCTCTGGAGGCCAGGTCACACCTCATCAGCCCTGGGAGCCAGGCCAAACTCACATTCAAAGCTGTTGCATTTTTGCATTTGACCATGGACAAGAGCTGCCTGGGAAGGAATTCTCCCCCAGGGCCCCATTCCCAGGAGGCTCCTTTCAGTTGTCGTGACCAGTGTCAGCGGCACTAGGCTAGAGCCAGGTGGGCTTCAAGTGCAGTTATAGTGAACACCCTCTTAACACACACAAAACAGTGCTATCTCCATTCTACCCAGCCAGCAAGTCCCTCAGATGTTACAGCCATGCTCTGCTGATAGTGTGATGTCTCTGGCCCACAAGGTGGTCTCTGGATGGTCTCTGATAGTGTGGTGTCTCTGGGCCCACAAGGTGGTCTCTGGATGGTCTCTGATAGTGTGGTGTCTCTGGCCCACAAGGTGGTCTCTGGTTGGTCTCTGATAGTGTGGTGTCTCTGGGCCCACAGGGTGGTCTCTGGATGCTCTGCTGATAGTGTGATGTCTCTGGGCCCACAAGTTGGTCTCTGGATGGTCTCTGATAGTGTGATGTCTCTGGGCCCACAAGGTGGTCTCTTGATGGTCTCTGTAAGTGTGGTGTCTCTGGGCCCACAGGGTGGTCTCTGGATGCTCTGCTGATAGTGTGATGTCTCTGGGCCCACAAGTTGGTCTCTGGATGGTCTCTGATAGTGTGATGTCTCTGGGCCCACAAGGTGGTCTCTTGATGGTCTCTGTAAGTGTGGTGTCTCTGGGCCCACAGGGTGGTCTCTGGATGCTCTGCTGATAGTGTGGTGTCTCTGGCCCACAAGGTGGGCTCTGGATGATCTCTGATAGTGTGGTGTCTCTGGGCCCACAAGGTGGTCTCTGGATGGTCTCTGATAGTGTGGTGTCTCTGGGGCCACAAGGTGGTCTCTGGATGGTCTCTGATAGTGTGGTGTCTCTGGGCCCACAAGGTGGTCTCTGGATGGTCTCTGTAAGTGTGGTGTCTCTGGGCCCACAGGGTGGTCTCTGGATGCTCTGCTGATAGTGTGGTGTCTCTGGCCCACAAGGTGGGCTCTGGATGATCTCTGATAGTGTGGTATCTCTGGGCCCACAAGGTGGTCTCTGGATGTTCTCTCATAGTGTGGTGTCTCTGGGGCCACAAGGTGGTCTCTGGATGGTCTCTGATAGTGTGGTGTCTCTGGGCCCACAAGTTGGTCTCTGGATGGTCTCTGATAGTGTGATGTCTCTGGGCCCACAGGGTGGTCTCTGGATGCTCTGCTGATAGTGTGATGTCTCTGGCCCACAAGGTGGTCTCTGGATGGTCTCTGTAAGTGTGGTGTCTCTGGGCCCACAGAGTGGTCTCTGGATGGTCTGATGCAGGTAGCTAAACCAGAGTGGTGATGGGTTTGGCAATAACAGGGAGGAGCATGGATGCTGTTGCTGGGAGAGTGTGTCTGCAGTGGCCTCCCTGAGTGATTCCTCCCTTCTGATGGGTTGAGTTGACAGTGTCAGCAGAGGGCTCTGTTACTTGGCCAGCTCCTGGGCATCACCACTGGGGGATAGTGCTCCTGTGATGGCCGTAGGCCTCAGGGAGTCTCTGGGTGTTTGTCTCCCTGATTGCCTCTCTCTGGGGAGCTGTGCTTCTCTGTGGGCTTATATAGGTCCCCCTCAGTCTGCGTGACCTCACTGTCACCTTTATCTCCAGGCACCTTCTGCTACTTGCAGAAGGACAGAAAGAAAAGGCAGCAAGTGGGTCCTCCCATGTCCAAGGTAACTGTCAGCTCGGGCTGTCAGGTGTTGCTCTTAGAGTGCTCCTCACACCAGTCCTCTTCCTTCTGTCTCATGCTGTGAACAAATGTCCTTCTGACCAGCATGTGCCCTGCAAGGCCTGTGCATTGTGCTGTGCTGTTTGCATTGGTCCCAAGAGTTGTGCTTACTGCTCTCTGGTTTCCCATGTGGAAGTCTGGAGTAGGCCACAGAGCAGATAATTTAAGGATTTTTTTATTCAAATGGAACTCACAGAAATCTTGGCCATGGCTCCAGTGTTAGCTGGTCAGAAATGTCAGTCTTCCATGAATTGCAGGAGGAGACATCTGAACCAAGCATGAGGCCATTCCATAGCAAAATGGGTCACTGGAGAGGAAGTAATGGAGGAGACTGGGGAGACCACGATGTGGGATCCATGAAACCAGGCTCACACCTGGCACAGGTGATGTGAGGAAGATTGTCACATAGAAGGCTCTAGCTCTCTGTATACTGCTCCTCTCTGCCACTCACTGTCCTGCACCTGCCATGAAATCAGTCAGAAGATCACACACCAGGGCATTCCCTGTGCCCTTGAGATCGTCCTAAGCCACCGTCTGCTCCAGCATGAGAAAGCTCAGTTCCCTCCAAGTGTCAGGCTCTAGACAAAATGGAGCTCTGAGGACCCTGAAGCCAGAATTAGACAGCCAGTCTGTATAAATCAAGTCAGGTCAGATCTAGGAGGCCAATTTAAGTGAGTCTGGGAAGTTGGAGTTGCTCCCTGAGTGACTGAGATGCCTGCAGAGGCGATCCTCCTCCCTATCAAGACACCCTGCCCCTGCTCCCACCTGTTGCTAAGGTAACCTGTTCCAGGAACCGCCCCTTCCTGCAGGGAGGTACAGAGTTGTTAAGTGTGTGTCCTGGGCTACTCCATCTGGCCTTCTCCATCCATGGCTTCTCTCCTTTTGGCCATCTCACCCAGCATCCCCCTGGCCTAATCCCATAAGTAGGAAGGAGAGAAATAAGGGAAACAGGGCAGGAGAACAAGGGAGGCCTAGTGTTGAACCATGACACAAAGAAAAGACCACCTACTCCAATTTTAAACCAAATTAAAGCAAGTTTATATCATGCACACAAGAGAGCTGATCAGTGACTACCTGTCCCAAAAAACAGGGCCAGAGGGACAGTATCTGAAATAAGTGCAGGGAGGTTTTCAAAGCACAAAAAGTTACAAAGGTGGGGTTGTTGGAACTTACACCTAATGTCAGGTCAATGAAGGTGACGTGACTGAGGAACAAAGCAGCAAGCAGTCCACATACTGGAAAGAAACACTGATCAGGCACTGACAGAACTGCCTGTCAATCAGTGGGGTCTCCTGGACAATATGGATCTTAGTCAGCTACCCCTGACCAACCCCAGTAGGACTAGGGACTCTAAAGATCCCTTTTCCTGTCCCAAGCCCTCCCTTCCTGCTTTTGGGCCACTTCACGTGCTACCATATCTCCTACCTTAAAAAGGCTCCTGTTCCAAATGTCCAATCCTGGACTTCCACCATACTGCAGCCCACCAAACTCACCAACCCTCTTATTCTTTTACTAAGAACTTCTATTCCAACCCATAGATGGCACTTCTAAATCCAAGCAAAATGGCAGCAGGATGGCACCACCCACTCTCAGTTTATGGATTCTTGAGGTTTTGCCAAGCACCCCTCAGCCTCTATCAGAATATGGAAAACTTACAAGTGTTTCCTCAAGTTCACATGACCATCCAGGATCAAGAGAAAAAACTCAACACTACCTGGATATAGTTGCCCTTCCTAAAGCTGACCCTTACTCATGGATGGCCCTAATATGTCAGGGCCATCAGCTTCCCAATTATTCTAAGTTAATAACATTTCAGACTGTCCCCTCTGTGGACGTTTTGACTGTACTCCATTAACTGTGATTCCCATTGATCTTCCTCCCAGTACCTCAACCATACCCCAAGGGCCCCCCTCTCCAGTCTTTGAGGAAGTATGTCTTTTTTTTAACTCATCGGGGAATTTTCCACAGCTGCTACACTTCCTCTGGTTCAGCACCCTGTGACCAGATTGTTCAAATTTCTTCCCCAGTCTTTGCTGTGCTGGGGATCTTTTTCTGGTGCAGTAGTACCCTAACAAAAAATGTAAGCCTCAACTTGCCCTTTGCTTTTTGTGTCCCTTCCACCTTGGTCTCTCAATTAACTGTGCAGTGAGGCTGAATTAACATGGCTTGTTACTCCTCCCTTTCCAGGACAAGATGGGCCATCCTCCTACCAGTAGCAGTTGGACTCTCCCTGGCCTCCTCACCTGCTGCCTCTGGACTCGGGGAAGGAGGACTTTGATATGCAGTAACCCCTACTCAGAAGCTTTAACAACTTCAGGAAGTGGTAGAGGCATCAGCCTCCTCTCTTGCTTCCTTACAAAGGCAAATAACATCTATTATCCAAGTTTTATTACAGAATCATCAGGCCCTAGATCTCCTGTTGGAAGACAAAAGAGGAACCTGTCTATTCCTGAAAGAAGAATTCTGCTACTGTATCAATGAAACTAGATTGGTCAAAAAGAATGTCAATACCCTTTGTTGTCTGGGTGAAAAGCTTAAAAAGTAACAATCACCTGACCCTGGCCAAGCTGGCTAAACTCAACCCGCATAATGTGGCTGACTCCCATTCTCACTCCTGCATTAGTAATAGGACTTCTATTAATGATTGCTCCCTGCCTCCTCAGGTTCACCTGAAAGCACATGGGAAATTCCAAGAGTGACCTACAACCAGATGCTCCTACACCCCTATGGTCACCTCCCCACTGAACCAACAACCGAGCCATCTCCTTCCCCCCAGTGCCCCTAGCCAGCAAGAAGTAGGCAGATAAAATTCACCCCCTAAATCACCAAAAAGGCCTGGATGTCAGGTCAGTGAAGGTGACTGAGGAACAAAGCACCAAGCAGCCCATGCGCACTAAGGAAACATTGATCAGGCACTGATGGAACAGCCTGTCAATCAGTGGGTCTCATGGCCAAACCTGGAAATTAGCCAGTTACCCCTGATCAACCCCAGCAGGACAAGGGACTCTAAAAACCCCTTTTCCTTTTCCAAGCCCTCCATTCCTGACTAAGCCAGGTAAAAATTCCAGTCCTGTCAACACCCCTCCCTCCCAGCCTCACTCTTCTCCTCAGACCCTCTTCTTACCCACTCTGTTCATCTGAGGGTTCCTCATGGGAGCAAAATTTCAATAAAGCCTCATTCATCATCCTTTTAAATCTGCCTCATTTTGGTCACTGCTGTCTGGCCTTACAGCTAACAGGGATCTGTCCAGAGTAATACTAGAGCAGATAGCAGGCTAATGATCTACACAGGTTAATATTTCAAGGTAGGGAGTAAATTCAGACTCCAACATCAGAATTTCTGAGGTGCCACTGAGGTTTCAGGGAGGGTTGTTATCTGGTCAAGGAGAGCCAGGCATGGCTGAGTTCAGAGCATGGTCAGGAATTCCAAACTAGTTTACACATCATAGTAAAGCCAGCATTAGACAGTCAGTGTAGATAGGTAAATCGAATCAGGTTGGATCAAAGAGGCTGATTTGAGTGAGTCTGAGAAGTCGGAGCATGTCCTCTGAGGGACTGAAATGTTAATTTCTTCAGAGCCCTTCCTCCACCCTTATCAGGAACCTGCTCCTGCTCCAAACTGTTCCAAGGTAACCTGACGCTGGAATTGCCCCTTGATATAGGTCGTTAATGTGTCCTTGGCTACTCCACCCTGCCCTTCCCCCTTCAGCCCACCTGTTTCCCACCTTTGGGCCCTCCCCCATGCATTCCTGGGCCTAGTCCTGGGCCTAGTCAGGTACCCAGGAAGGAGAAGGTAAGGGGGAAGACAGGAGAACAAAGGAAGCCTAGGACTAAAACAAGGGCAGAACACCTTGCTTCTTGAGATACCAGGATACCAGCTATGGTCCCTTCTCCCTCCCAGGAGAAGTCTAGGTCACCCTTTCTAAATAAACCCTGCTTTGTATGCTTGCCTCAGTGTGTTTCTCTAATGTTCAAACCTCAACATGGGGTGAAGCAGGACTCCTCACCAATAATCAGCAGAATCATATTTGGAAGTCACGCCAAGACCTACAGTAAGGTAAGTTCTCCTCCATGCACCCCACATTGAGGTGCATCTTCCTGTCTCTGTCATTTTGTAGGATGATGGGCACTCATTGGCTATTTAAATGCAGTTAATGCAGCCACTACTCTTCGAGACTCAGGTGAAAGTTTTCCCAGCTTAGGCAGCTCTCAATCACCTGTTCAATACAGAGCAGGCATGTTGGGTTGTGCCTAAGTCACTTCTTACTCTTCTGTCCAGGCCTGGAGAGCAATGCCATGAGTACACAGTGTCCTAATCCTGATCTGCCTTGGATGCATGGAGGTGGAGGAAGGAGTATGGAACAACTGTGGAATATCTGGTTTGGGCTGTGAAAATCCTAAAGTTTCTTCTCTTAAACCTTCTCCCAGCCACCCTAAGGGGTATCTAGGGTGACTGGTAGATGAATGGCACTGAGGGATAGCCCCAATTACATTTGCCTATGTGTGGGCCACACAGCACTCCTAACCTGCATCTATTCCCTCCTGGATGCTCCCTTCCTTCGCCAGTCAGAAACGATAGAAATTCAGGTTGTAGGACTGAGAGAAAGACATGGGAAGATTAGTAAGAAGGTGACCAGGTTCCCCTCATGCACATAGGAAACTTTCATTAGTCTGTTTTAAAATTTCCCCATTATCATTCTGATGCTTAAAATGTGCTGTGTTCTCTTTAAGCTGCGAGAGGGAGGCATTCTTTTAACCAACCCCTCTCATAAACTCCTCAGGAAAAGAGTGTTTCTTTAACAACCAATAGATGTTCCTTTACCTTCAGGAGATGCCTTTAATCTACAGGACAGCAGTTAGGCACAAAAGGTCAACACACATACAATTATCCTCTTTTTATACTCAGGAGTTATAGTTGCAGGGAGGAAAGCAGTAACGCACTTAAGTTCGAATCCTCCCAGGGTCTCTGACATAGGAGAAACTGGGACCCTAGTACTTTGTCAAATGAGGCCAAAAATAACTTTGGCAAAGCCAGGTGATGAGAGATGGGTTTTCAGGACCACAATGAAGCTCAAGTTTAGGTATATGTCCCTAATATATTGGAGGGCTCTGGGCAGCCCCAGTACCCAGTCCAGCTGGATGCAACCCCCTGGCCTCACACTTAGCCTAACTCTGCTGTTCTTCCTCTGAGTAACTTGCTGGTGGCTTTCATCATGGAAAGTGCTGGATTTCACCCAGTGGTATACTCCAGGTTAGTTGAGATGCTCTTGGGACATTGGCCTCTGCTGTGCTGAGGAGGGAACCACAGTGGGCTGCTCCTTTAGCTGTCCCTGCACCCCAGGCAGGTGGCCCCTGTCAAGGTGTGGCTCTCTCACTGTGCACTGCTCTTCAGCTCCAGCCTGCCAGGACTTCTCTGCAGACTTCCAGCCCCTAGTTCATCATGGCTGTTGGACTGCAGTTGGCCTCACTGTGGTCATCTGGGTTTTGGACCAGCCTGTGTCTGGCCTCCTAAGGTGGTTTCCCATCAGTTCTCCTCTCATGTGTTGCAGGACCATCCAGAGGTCCCCTGCCCTGGCTCTTCCCCTTCATTCATTGTTAGTCAACCATCAGTCCCTCCTGCCATGTCTCTGTGCCTGCTGTTCACTTCTCCCAGGTGCAGTCTTGGCAGACCTGGTGGAATCTGGGCCATCCCCAAGTCCTAAAGCCTCAACAATGCCCAACAGCAGCTGCCTTTAGTCATTCACAAGAACTTTGGATTATGAGTAAAGGATTCTCATACAAGATGGCACCATTGCCAGCTGCTGTGCTGAGTAGGAATTAAAAGGAAATTCTAGTGAGTTCCAAGCATGGCCTTGGAGACACAGATATGCACAGATTACCAGGGTGAACAGAGCCACTCTGTCCTCTGCCAGGACTGTTTCCACAGTTCCCAGGACATGACAGGTGAGAACATCACATCCTGGGCCATGGGTTCTGCTCCATTGAAGGGTCTCCCAGAGGATGTTCTATATAGTGAGATTGTGGCTCACAGATTTTACCATAAACCACTGAAGGCAAAGATGAATCCATAGGATGTTAGACTAATGAAGGGCCTTAGAAAGTAAACTGCAGCCTCTTGTTGTACAGGTGAGGAAACTGAATTGTAAGGTATTTGCTCAGAGTTATTTGGCTTCAGGCAGAGCTGGGATGAGGACTCCTGGATTCTAATTTTCAATTCTGAAAGTCATCTGCTGAGGATTCCGGATTTCTAGATATGTGATCATGCCATTAGCACCACACCAAATTTGGCTTCTTCTTTTCTTATCTGTAAATCTTAGTTTATTTCTCTTGTGTTATTTCTCTTGTTAGAATTTCAAGAACTCCATGCCTAGGAATGGAGAGGTTGGCTTTCCTTGTCTTGTTCTTGATTCTAGAGGAAACACTGTCTGTTTTTCTCCATTCACTGTGAAGTTGCTTTGTTATATGACACGTTCTGATATTGGAAACATTCCTTATACCCATTTCTCCAACTGTCTAAACATGAATGGGTGCTGGGTTTTCCCAAAGGTTTCACTTCATCTATGCAGATAATTATGATTCTTGCCCTTAATTCTATTTTAATGATAAACCACACTTATTGATTTATATATTTTCAGTCAATACTTCATCCTTGGCATGAAACAAAATTGATAATAGTGCACAGTCCTCTTAACTCAATTTTGATCATTAGTTGCTATTTTATTGAGAATTTCTACACTTATGTTCACTGGGGTTATTGGTCTGCAATTTTTGTTAATTTGTGTGTATTTTCCTGGATTCAGTGTAAGGAAGGGGGTGGTATTTGCTTTATGAATAAATTTTGGAGTTTTCTCTCCAGTTCTATTTCCAATGAACAATTTCAGAGGATTGGCTTTAGGTATTGTTTGAGTTTCTGGTAAAACTCAGCTGAAAATCCAAGTGGTCCAGGGATCTTCTTTTCTGGAAGCCTGTTACTTGAGCTTCAGTGTGTTGATTGACATTTTGTGTTACATTTTACACACCCTCTTGGTTCAAACTGGGTGGATCATATGTGACATGTCATTTTTCATTGAATTCTAGATTTTCCAACTTATTGGGATATAAGATTCAAAGTCATCCTGGATTATCATCTGGATTTCAGAGATTTCTGTGATGATATCTCCTTTTTATTCTCTAATTTTGTTCTTTTTAGTCTACTTTCTTTTACTTTTAATTAGTTTGACTATGGAGTGATTATCCTTCTCTATTTTTCCATGAACTGCTTCTTTGAATCACTGAATTTTTTTCTTATTTCATTCAATTTTTTTCTAATATTATCTATTTCCTATCTTCCACTTTTTTGGAAATTACTTTGTTACTGCTTTGCAAGGTCCTTAGATAAAATATTAGATTGTTTCTTGGTTTTTTTTTCTTTTGTTATGCACTCATTTATCTCTGTGCATTGTTTTTTATGACAATTATTGTTAGTGTTTGAAAGATAATGGTATGCTGTCTATATATATATATATATATATATATATATATATATATAATCTTCTCCTTTCTACTATTACTCAATCCACATTCTAGAGTATTGTTTAGTTAATCTCCATGTATAAATTAGTTGTCTTTGAATGTTGCTGTTGATTCCTAATTTCTTTGCATTGTGATACCATATAATGCAAGGAATTCACTGTGCAGGCAACACTGCATGGCCATGTAAATCTAAAAAGAATGATAAAAAGTCCTATACTGGAAGGGATGACATTAATAATTTTTGTTTTTGCTAAGACTTGGATTATGACCTAAAATAACATCTATTATAAACATACTTCCGTGAACAGCTCAGAAGAAAAGAAATGCAAATATTCTCATATGAAATACTCTATGGATACTTGTAAGATCCGTGTGATATACATGATCATTTTGCTCAAAAGAGTCTTCATTATTTTGCATCTGGGTGTTAAGTCTGTTGGTGAAGCACATGTTTTGAAATTACTCATTAATATGTATTGTATTCTGAGTATCACTTCAGTAAATGCTTCATTCATGTAATTAGGTGCATCAATACTTGGAGTATAAATTATTACTAATTATATATCTTGGTCTTGGACTGCTCCATTTGCTGGTAGGTAGGGACATTCCTTGGTTATTCTGCTTTATTTGTATTGGATGTCATTGGTGGATGGGAACATAGCTACTCTTGCTTCTGTTTTGACTTCATTTGTAGGAACCTAGTTTTTCCTTTTTTACTATAGCCTGTAGACCTCTCCTTATGATCCTCTCACAGACAGCATAGGGTTGGTCTTCTGTTTAAGTCCCTGCCAGTCTGTGTCCTCTCACAGGAGAGCTCAGAGCATTGACATCCAGAGTTGTCAGAGAGGTGTTCCTTAGGATATTCTGACATTTTGAATTGTTTCATGTGTTTAATTTGCTCTTAATTTCCCAGTGGTTTGTTCCAGTTGGCATCTCTGGGGTTTGCAATCCTTCTGTGTGTGGAATCCTTGCAGTGTTTTTTATGCACTGGCCATAAATTATTTTACTTTGCGCTTATCTTGGAAAGTTTTTATTTCCAGATTGATTCTGAATCATGGCTCTCCTGGGTATAGCAATCATGGTGGAAATTGCTTTCTTTCAGAATTTGGCTTATCCCTTCCAAGCCTGCTGGATGACAGAGTCTCAGCTGAAGACAGAAATTGACCTTCCTTGTTTACCTCTCAGTATGTCTTGGGATATTTCTCCTGTGGTTATAAATATTCTGTCCCTTTTCCTTGGGCATTTTGATTGTGATGTGATCTGGATGGGCACTTTTGGATCTTGTTTATTTGGGGTTTTGCCTTCCTCCTAAATGTGGGTGTGCATCTCCTTCTGAACATCTGTAAATTGTTCTATATTATGTCATTGAAAGGATTCTGACTGCATTTGCCCTGTACCTGATTCCTTTTCAAGTCCACTGAGTAGGTTGCTCTCTTCAGAGTCAGTGGAGGTGAAAAGGGAATGGAGGTTCAGGGCAACTCTGAAGGGGGTTGTTTCAGAGTTCTAGTGTGTACTGGTCATGGTCTTTTTTTTTCTTACTGCTCACTAAATTTTCAAGTCTATATCCTGTCTTCAATGCCTGACATTCAGCTTTGTGTAATTGAAATTGTTTGTGATAGTTTCAACTGCATTCAACATGAGGTATGGCATCTTTCTTTTCCAAAGTTCTCAGGGGTTTTCTCCCAGAATCCCTAGCTCTGTTCTGAAGAAGATTTTATCTACTGTATGTTAGTAGTGCATTCCTCAGATCTTCTTTCACTCCACTAATCATCTTGGTAATCAAATTTATAAGTCATTCCCTGGAATTTTGTTCCTTTTACTATACATGATTTCTTTGTTGAGGGATTGTAGATTTGGGGGGAACTTGTTTGTCTGTTTCCTTATGTTTTCACAGGTCTTCAATTTGTGTCTCTGCTAGTTGGATTCCTTTTTCTCTTTGTGAAGGGACCTTTTAGTCACATGCTGTCACTTTATCTTAGCATCATGACATGGCTTAGCCAAATCCGACTGTTAACCTCAATCTCCAGGCTTTTTAGAAAAGAATGTGCTGCAAGTAACAGTGTTCATTAGAGGTAAGGCAGACACCAGTAAGTACTGTCAGTGGGCTAATCCTCATTTAATTCTATGATCCCAGGCACAGTGTGGGTGAGGAAAGGCAATACCGACTCAATAGTTCACACAGGAATGATCAGAACTCATTTTAACCAAAACATGAAATAAAGTGTGGGGAAGGTGAGGGGTGGGTGATGATGGGAAGACTGAAGTCGGGGCAAAGACAGGGTGGGTGGGCTGGATGTGTGTTGGAGAGACACCTGATTAGCAAATGTCATTTGGATAATGAACAATTTTTCCCTCAGAGGTTCAGATTAATTTGTGCTAGCAGGGCATGGGGTAGTAGACCTAGGAGAGGCTGGTCAGAGAGGAGATCACTTCTGATAAGCAGGAGGAGGACCTCCAAGAAGGCAGGAAGCTCTGGTGAGTCACCACCTACTGTGCACCTGCAGCAGTGCTGAGAGAGCAGGCTTTGATTCCTCACCATGAAGTGGTGGAAGTCAGAGCTGCAGCACCTGCTAACACCTGGATCAGCCTTCCCACCACGGGTGCCCATCGGGAACCTTCATCCTAGGTAAAGGGTCTCCAGGGGCCCCGCTCTGCCCTCTGTGGGCTTTATTAGAATTACATTTAAATAGTGATGGCAGCAGACACTGAGACCCAGAGGTTCAGTGCCCTCCTTGTTTGCAGTCTTCTCTTTGGAGCATGGTGAATGCATTAACTCAGAGAACACGGCCTCAGGTCAGAAGATTGAGCTTCATAAGATTGTGGAGTTAATAGTTGAGAGAAGGAGGCACATGAGGTCCATTAGCATGATGGGCTTCTCCCACCTGTCAAGTGGAGCACTGAAGTGTCCCTGCTGCTGTGCAGACAGTGTGGGCACAGAGGGCCTGGGCTAAGGAGCTGTCCAGGCCACCCCTCCACAGGGCTCTGACCTGCCCCTCAAGGTCATGACTCACAGTGTCCTAGTAATACAACCAGGAAGCACTGAGGTGGGGCCTGGGTTGTGGGGCGCTGCAGGAACTGATGAGGGGAACAGACACAGCACCTCGGGGCCTGGCTCAGTCTCTGTACTGAGCACATGAGGTCTGGTTTCCCTTGGTGCCCCTGACCTCACAGGGGAGCCCACAGAGGGCAGCACCTGGGGCTCAGGAGAGGACAGACCCCAGGTGGGTGCCCACCTGCAGGAGGACCCTCCTCAGGCAGCACACAGAGCTCTGCCCAGGAACGGGCTGGGCACCAGGAGCATGGCTCATGCTGCTCAGGAAAGGACCCCACAGGGACCATGGAGATGTGCAGAGATAAGGCAAGGACTGGGCACTGCGGCTGGTCAGACGTTCCCTTACTCCAAAGAGCAGGGTCTTCTCCTAAGCCCACAGGTGAGAGGGACCCTCGGTTTTGTTGGCAGCATTTTGACTGCTCAGCTGTGCACCCCATCTTCCCTGGGGCAGGAGTGTCCCCAACATTCCCTCCACCCTCCCTCCTGAGGATGATGGAGAATGGGCACTGCTCCTGGGACCAGAGCAGGGCTGCCCCTGGGTCTGCAGACACATTTCCCAGTGAGACTTGTGGGGAGAATGGGGCAGGAACCTGACAGGCAGGCGGTGTCACTGCTGAGGGTTCAGACAGCAGCATCCTGGGCCTGGGCTGCTCTACATTGCCAGCCCCATCCAGCACAGGCAGCTGAACTGAAGTCACTGTGTGAATTTGGGGTGACACAAAGTACCACAGACACAGAATACCTTTTATAAGCTTCATGATGGCTTTCTCCATCTCCCAGCCTCAGGCTCCCCAAAAGGGGGACAAGAGAAGGTCAGAGAGGCTGACAGGAGAGAGGGGGCACGTTCAGAAGTGGGCTTTTATTTTGGGTGATGCTGTTTCTTAGAATTTTCTATCTGAAAAAGGCAGAAGGGTAGGATTACAAAGGAACAGGTGAGTGTGACTCAACCACAGCAGGTGACACCTACTCCTGGAGCCACACCCTGTTGTCCCAGCTGGGGGAGCACCCGAGTTACTGGACCTGGCACTACCCTGCCCGACTGAATGCAATAACTGTTCAGACCCTCGAGCATCAGGACTTAAGGAGGTTCATGGAGGGTGGCTTCCCTCACTAATGGCTCTTCTCACCTGGGACCTATGCTGAGCTGATCCCTTGGAATCCAGGGAAACTTCTGCAGATGAAGGGGGAGCTGGACATAGAGAGGAAGTCACATGGCAGTGCACAACTCCTCTGGGGACAGCCACTTGGACAGTCTGTCTCCTCCTCTTCCCAAATGTTCTCCATCACGTGTTGCATCCAGTCTCCCTGCTGGTGCTGATGTGTCCTGGATTACAGGACATTAGAAGATGAGGAAGGCTGTAATTATGTCACACAACCAACATGACAGTGTCACATGTTCTCCAGGAACAGAAGGACCATGACACAGTAGCAGAGAGTGGGAGAGGAAGCAGTGTGCTGGACTCAGAACTCAGCACTCAGCACCCAGAGCCTGAGTGGTATGAGGGGTGAGACTGGGCACCAGGAAGGGAACAGAGTCCTGAGGAAGGCGCTGGGCTCAGGAGGGTGGGCTCCACCTCTGACAGCCTTCCAGCACCCCTGAAACCACCTGCTCTCCTCTCACAGGTAAAGCTCCACCTGGGTTCAAGACAGGGTCACATCTCAGGAGCACAGAGGACCTGGGCAGCCTGACCTCAGCCTCTCCAGATACAAGAAGAGCCTCACCCACATGCAAATTCCTCCTCCTGCTCTGGGTTCAAAGGCCCTCTGGGCTGTGGGAGCTCCCAGCTCTCTGCTCAGACAGGGCTGAGGTCTCTGGGAAGGCAGGTGTGGTCTAGAAGATGAGGCTGCTGGGTCTTGTCCTGTGCCTGGTCACAGCTCTGCAAGGTGAGTGTCCCCAGTGTCAGACCTGGGTCCATGGGGAGGTTGTGACTGCAGGTGACTGACAGGGTGTGACTGTCCTTGTCCCCAGGTGTCCTGTGCCAGGTGAAGCTGCA
Organism: Spermophilus citellus; assembly: GCF_964194105.1. Lineage (NCBI taxonomy): Eukaryota > Metazoa > Chordata > Mammalia > Rodentia > Sciuridae > Spermophilus > Spermophilus citellus. Next base: position 229,054,463 of record NC_138185.1, on the reverse strand, counting down.
GGAGTCAGGACCTGGCCTGGTGAAGCCCTCGAAGACCCTGTCCCTCACCTGTGCTGTCTCTGGTTACTCCATCACCAGTGGTTATGGCTGGAGCTGGATCCCTCAGCCCCCAGGGAAGGGGCTGGAGTACATAAGGTACATATGGTATGATGGTAGCACTTACTACAGTCCATCCCTCAAGAGCCGAGTGTCCATCTCCAGAGACCCGTCCAAGAACCAGTTCTCCCTGCACCTGAGCTCCCTGACCACTGAGGACACAGCCACCTATTACTGTGCCAGAGACACAGTGAGGGGACCTCAGTGTGAGCCCAGACACAAACCTCCTGCAGGGTGCCTAGGGCCAGCAGGGGGCGCTCTGCACACAGGAGTCAGGTCAGCCCAGAAGCAGCTGCAGATGTGAGTTGGGCAGGTTTCCTCCATCTGGAGGCCTGTCCATGTACCAGCTTCCCAGGGGACCTCTGTGGCCTTGTGGTCTCTACTTATCTCTGATGTGTCTGAAGATAATCATTCTGTTTTTGTCATGTTCTTTTTCTTCTGAAATAGTGCATCTTACATATATTTATTATAGGTTTTCACTTTGACATAGTCACATATATTCATTGTCTATAAAACCTCTGTTGCTCTCACAGAACCTCCTTTGAAATTTTCCTCCTTCTCCCCATTACTTAACTGATCTTTCTTCCACGAGTTTCTAATTTTCATTAAATTTACACTATTTGTGTGTGTGTGTGTGTGTGTGTGTGTGTGTGTGTGTTTAGAAACTCACAATGCTTCACTCCCACAGGTGCAGGACTCCCACGTGAGCAGAATTGACCAATAATGTCTGCTCAGCTCACTCCTGTACCCTCCCTTCTCCTGTCCCTCCTCCCTCTCCCTTAGTCACCTCCTGATCCCCACTGATCTATATTCTTGGGGTTCCCCTTCCTTTATCTCCCTTATTTGTGGCAGCTCCCACAGAGGACAGCCAACACTAACCTGACTCCCTGAGCCTCTCTCCTTCCTCTTCCCTAATGTCCTCCAGCTCCGTCCACTCACCATCATCTCACTCCTTCTATTGGCTGAGCAGAGCTGCAGTGTTGGTGCATGACCCACATTTCCTTTATCCATCCACTAGTGAAGGGCACCTGGGCTGGCTGCATAACCTGGTCTTGGGAATTGCACTGTATAAGTCCTGCAGTGGCCATGTCCTGACTTGGGTCTTTGGGGTAAATACCAGCAGCAGGAGAGCTGGGTCCCACTGTGGCTTCCTCCCTGTTGTTCTGAGGGTCTCCACCTGCTCTCCTCAGGGTGGTTCTCATCTGCTGTCCCACTAACAAGGTGTGAGGGTCCTCTCCCCAGGTTTTCTCCAGCACCTGTTATTACTTGTATTCTTGATAACTGCCATTCTGTGGTCATGGGATGCCATGCTCACCCAGAAGAACCAATACTGGGTCACCTTCCTGGAGATTGCAATCTGGCCTGGTTGACTCAGCGCCCTGACCAGGGGAGGGACACATGAGGAGATGGCAGACCTTGCTGGAAGGTGGACCTCAGAATAAACCTTGAAAATTGACCACAACGTACAGAACACAGCAGGCTTTTTCACCAAGATACAAATGAGCTCTCTGGAGCTCACCCTGACCTAAATATAGGATTTAGCAAATACCAGGGTGGACAGCCCTCTGCAGCCAAAGGAGAATGACAAGCAGTTTCCACAGACTCTCCTTGACTGCACTCCCTTGATGGGTCCTGCACTTAGGAACCTCCTTCTCGGGAGCTCCATAGAGAGGGGAGCAGAGTAGCAAGAGGTGCAGAGTCCTGCCACACCCCTCCATAGCAGGTGATGGAGAGGACGGGGCAAATCTCCTCAGTGAAGGGCATTCTAGAATGTTCCCTGATGAGCTGGGAATGAGGCTCCTGTGAAGTCCCTCCCCCACCTCAGTCTCCCCATGAGGACAGCATCAGACAAGCCCAGGAGGAGACTCGTTCAGCATAATGTCTGAAAAACCCTCCTCCCTCCTGGGATCTCCAGAGCGGAGCAGAGCTGCAGTTCTGACATGGTGACGGGCACCCATCAGACCCCACATGGGAGGTCTGTCTCCATTCCTTAGGGCGTCTCCTCCACTGTCACCTGAGACCTCAGGCCATCCAGACATGCTCCAGGTACCCACACAAGAGGTCCCTTGTGCTGGGGAGCAGGATGGACACCCAGCAGCCCAGCCTGGACACACTCACTGTGCACTCCTGCAGGAGGGGCCCTCACATGGCCACACCTCAGACCCACTGTGCAAGGTGGTCCTGGTAAGTGGGCAGGGCAGCCAGAGATGGACAAGTGGAGGACACAGGTCTTCTCCTTGTCCACACAGCAAGCCCATGAGCCCTGGACCTCTACCAGTGCAGTAGGTGGGCCCAGACCACCCAGCAGGGCTGGCAAGACCACACAGACCTGAGCATCCCTCAGCATCCCCAGGTGCTGCCCAGTGTGGCCAGGGTCAAGCTTGGCTCTGGGTGTTCTTGTGCCTGCTCTGCTGGCTAAGGTTGGAGAGACTCCCTGGGTTCCCAGCAGTCCTGACCTTCAACAGTGGCCATCACCTGCAGGGAGGGACTGTCCATGCTGAGTCTCCTGACCCCCTTCCCAACCCCAGATGGGTTTTCTGCTTTACTTTAATTATCACTTAATTTTGCCTTAATCACTGATTTTCAGTCCTGATTACATGTTATAATTTCTTAGAAGAAAAAAAATTTTGTAGCAAATGAAATACTTATTTAGGGAAATCTCACATTCAGTGTGAAGAGCAAGAGTCAGTCTTCCTTAACCATGACCACTGGGCTCCTGCCTGACTCCAGCTCCCCTGGATGGAGATGTCCCTAGTGTGGCCCGGGACATGCATGGGCTTCCCCTCCTGGAGCCCAGGCACAGGGCCACCTTCTTGGGAGGAGGAGGGCAGCAGCGGTTTCTCCCTGTGGTCACTGTGCTGTGTGCAGGACTAAGGTCCAGTCCTGGCTCCACCATGAAGGTGACTCTCAGAACTTGACAGTTGAGTCAGGTCCCACCTCGGGCCTCTCTGCAGCATGGACGTCCTGGTGTGGAACAGGTGCCCCTCTGGCTGAGGCCTCTGTCCACTCTCTGCCCTCCCAGGGCCTGTTCAGGCTGTGACATTTGTGCAGCTGAGTCAGAGCAGGGCAGTGGTTAGAGTCTTCTCCACACTCACTGCTCTCTCAATGCCTGTGAGCTCCCGTCCTTTCCAGGTGAAAAGGTGGTGGGTGTGGTGAAGGACTTCCCAGATATGAAGCATCTGGACATTTCTTTCATGTGGACTCTGCTGCTGGATGAAGTTCAATGCTGGCTGAGGGACCTGAGCACATGCTGGACCTTGTTCCCCTGTGTCCTTGGTCAATTGCAGATGCTAGTGTTGGGATCTTCACCAGGGACACGTCCAAGGGCCAAGATTCATTAGCACTCAACAGCATGACCCCTGAGAATATGGCTGCATATTCCAGGTGGGGGGACACAGAGTGAAGGAACTCAGTGTGAGCCCACTCACTCAACTGTTTGTAGGGGACACTGAGGACCAGCAGGTAGCTGAGGACCTGCATTAAGCTGAGGACCAGCAGGTGGAGGTGAGGACCAGCAGGGGGAGGTGAGGACCAGCAGGGAGATGAGGATCAGCAGGGAGTGAGGACCAGGGGGAGCTGAGGACCAGCAGGGGGAGGTGAGGACCAGCAGGGAGCTGAGGACCAGCAGGGGGAGGTGAGGACCAGCAGGGAGCTGAGGACCAGCAGGGGGAGGTGAGGACCAGGGGGAGCTGAGGACCAGCAGGGAGCTGAGGACCAGCAGGGGGAGCTGAGGACCAGCAGGTGGAGCTGAGGACCAGCAGGGGGAGGTGAGGACCTGCATTAAGCTGAGGACCAGCAGGGAGCTGAGGACCTGCAGGGGGAGCTGAGGACCAGCAGGTGGAGGTGAGGACCAGCAGGGAGCTGAGGACCAGCAGGGGGAGGTGAGGACCAGCAGGAAGCTGAGGACCTGCAGGGGGAGGTGAGGACCAGCAGGGAGCTGAGGACCTGCAGGGGAATCTCAGAATCAGCAGGACACTTGGGGAGTTCAGGACAAGGAGGGCGAGCTCAGGTCCAGCTGGAGGCTCAGGACCACCAGGGGGCTCCAGACCAGTAGAAACCTCAGAAGCAGCTGCCACCTCAGGGCCATCAAGGGGCGCTCTGGTCCAGGAGAAGGTCGAGAAACATCCAGAGGACTGTTTGTATTAAGAGGCTAATTTTACCAATAAGGTATTTCTTGTCTCTGATTGGGGCTCTTCATTGTTAAATGATACTGTCAGGACATAATATTCTGTTTTTCTACTCTGAGTTCATGGTCTTGGGGGGTTTAATGTACTTCTGAATTTCAAGGGTAAGTTCTGAACCTGGATGACTATCCAATAAGGCTGAGAATTTCCAAATACCGTGTGACTCCTTCTCCTTATTTCCTGTGCACACAGAGGAGGAGCCACACCTGTGTGTTTGAAGCAGAATCACAGTAACATGGAACAGAAGGTGAGCTTGTCCTGCTCCTGACTTTCACAGCAAGTGTCCCAGCTCTGGACGCCACATCACACCAACTCAGCCCTGGGAGTCAGGTCAAAATCAAGTTCAAAGCTGTTGTACTTTTCCCCCAGGGACCCACCCCCAGGAGGCTCCCTCCACCCACCCTCTTGTTCCTGTCTCATGCTGTGTTCAAATGTCCTTGTGACCAGCGATGGAGGCCACGTTCCCTGCAATGTCTGTGCATTGGGACTGTGCTGTTTGCATTGGCACCAAGAGTTCTGCTCCACTGCTCTCTGGGTTTCCAATGGGAAAACTGCAATAGGGCTTAGAGTAAGAAGGTGAGATATAGGGATTTTTCAAGTGGAAATCACAGTAATCCTCACCATGGCTCCACCATTTGTGGATCAGAAATGTCAATCATCCATGAACTGGAAAGTATTTATCTGAACTGAGCAGAAGACCACTAAGGAAAGTTGCAAAGTAAAAAGGGTCAAGGGATATGAAGTCCCGGAGGAGACTAGGAGACCAAGGTGTTAATCCATGAACTCTTGCTTACAGGAGTAATGCAGATCACAGCATCCAGTGAGGCTGAAGGTCAATACAGTCAGTGGACATGTGACTTCAGGAAGGGCCATGTGAATCCCTGACTTGTGGAGCCCAGTGGCTCACAGGTGGAACAGGTGAGCTTGGGAATTCTGTCACATAGAGGGCTCCAGGTTCCCCAGATCAGTAGGTGGGATCATCTGTAGATGTCTTCCATTGGTCTGCCTGGAAGAAAAGCCTTCGAAACCTCTGATTTTCAGGATATGGAAACTTCACCCAGTGGCACACATGGTTTTGCAGGTGGTGAATAATGGACACCTGCAGGTCTCACCTGAGCCACCCCAGGACCAGGAGGTGGGTGCTGCAGGCTCAGTGTTTGCAGGGAGTTCATGGTCAACACCACAGGGAACAAGGAGAGGAGCCCACATGTCTTATTAGTGTGCTGTGCTCACTCAGTCAGGCAGGAGGTCAATTCCGGAACCTCATCAGGAGGTCAGCAACTACACCTGCCCTCTCAGTGACCCCACCTCACTAAAGACAGTGTCCACTGTTCTCTCCAAATGCTGGGCTGTGGACAAGGCAGGTCTAACTGCAGTGATGCTGCACAGGGAAGGGGACCTGGGCCTCCTCCCTCACCCAGCCTGCCCTGCATGCCGTCCTGTCTGCTGTCAGCCTGGCTCTGCTGCTCTGGGGGACTCAGGGGCTCTCAGCCTCAGGCTGCAGCTGAGAGCTGCCTCTGCTCCCAGGACTCTCACCTGGCCCAGCACCTCCATCCTGTCCTCTCCTGGTGGAGACCAGAGGGCAGGACAGGTGAGGGGAAGAGCTCAGGGCAGATTCCCACCCCCTGCTGTCCACAGGCATTGGCTGGACAGTCAGGAGGACAAGCAGGGCAGAGGGTGGGGGAGGGCAGTGGGCACACAACAGGAAGCCCCTGCCCTCCTGAGACCCTGCTCCCTCCTCTCCTGCTCAGTCTGCAGCCCCCAAATCTCACAGAGATGAAAGAGAAGAACTAGTCCTGAGAACAAAGGGGGGCTCTTCTCCTGGATGTGGGGAACCCCATCCTCAGCCCTGTGCCCTGTTCAGTCATCACTGAGGGCTTCTCCTTCAGGGCTGGGAGGTGAACCTGGGCCTCTTGCATGCTGGGCACATTCCTGCCACTCTGAGACCCTCCCAGGTGCAGGGAGGAAGGGCTTGGAGGAGGCAGGGCTGGGCTCAGGAGGGTGGGCTCCCCCTCTGACAGCCTTCCAGCTCCCCTGAAACCACCTGCTCTCCTCTCACAGGCAAAGCTCCACCTGGGTTCAAGACAGGGACACAACTCAGGAGCACAGAGGACCTGGGCAGCCTGACCTCAGCCTCTCCAGATATCAGAAGAGCCTCACCCACATGCAAATCCCTCCTCCTGCTCTGGGTTCAAAGGCCCTCTGGGCTGTGGGAGCTCCCAGCTCTCTGCTCAGACAGGGCTGAGGTCTCTGGGAAGGCAGGTGTGGTCTAGAAGATGAGGCTGCTGGGTCTTGTCCTGTGCCTGGTCACAGCTCCCCAAGGTGAGTGTCCCCAGTGTCAGACCTGGGTCCATGGGGATGTTGTGACTGCAGGTGACTGACAGGGTGTGACTGTCCTTGTCCCCAGGTGTCCTGTGCCAGGTGCAGCTGCAGGAGTCAGGACCTGGCCTGGTGAAGCCCTCGCAGACCCTGTCCCTCACCTGTGCTGTCTCTGGATTCTCCATCACAACCAGTGGTTACTGCTGGGATTGGATTCGTCAGCCTGTAGGGAAGGGGCTGGAGTGGATAAGTCTAATATGTTATGATGGTAGCACTGCCTACAGCCCATCCCTCAAGAGCCGAGTGTCCATCTCCAGAGACACGTCCAAGAACCAGTTCTCCCTGCAGATGAGTTCCCTGACCACCCAGGACACAGCCACCTATTACTGTGCCAGAGACACAGTGAGGGGACCTCAATGTGAGCCCAGACACAAATCTTCCTGCAGGGTGCCCAGGGCCAGCAGGGGGTGCTCAGGGTCAGGACAGGAGCACATGTAGAGGGAGGAAAGAACCTTGCCCCCCAGTCCTGAGCTCCCCTCCCAGGCAGATCCTCATGAGACTAACAGTCATAGTTGTTTTAGAGAAGCCTCCTCCCCTTGGACATCACTCAGGTCTCCTTATCAGGTATGATTTGTCAGGAGTCCCCTCTCTTAGTGCAGGCTGCACTGTCTTGCCTATTGTTGGCCCTTTCTGTGCAATGACATGTACTGCATGGTGCCACCACATGAGCTGTGTGAACAGTTCATGGTTCAGGGGATCGCCTCCTCTCTCAGAAGGTCTTCACATTTTCCCTCCCAGTGTCTCTCCCAGTCCAGTGTTCCCAGTGGTCTTCCTGTGACTGATCGAGATGCTAATGGGGCCAGGACAGTTCACTGATTTGGGACAGCAATTAAACTATAATTTGGAAGTTTATAATAAAATGAGTGCCTATGTTAGAAGGGATGGAGGGAACTACCTACTAAAGGAGAGAAAATCTTAGATTTCAGTCAAATACAACAGGGATGAGAGGAAAAATTCTTGGATTTTGTGGCTCATCTGTATTAGGTTTTTAGCTGCATAGTAGGTGACTCTAATTGTTCTGAGGTGCTGGTCAAACAACTAACCATTGAAAATGTCAATTATATTTCTCAAGAGATAATATAGCCACATCCTAAGAAAGGGACATTTCTGAATTTATTCACCTCTGTTCCTATGTAAGTCCCATGCATTTAGATCTCACAATTGCAGGGACATTAAAACAGGCTCTACAACCTCCATCCAAGAGACACAATTCTCAGATGCAGTGTTTTAATTGTGGAAAAGCTGGATTCAGGGCTAGGGACTATGGATTGCCATGAAATCAGGGAGATTCACATGGTTTTCAGCAGCACCACTGGAGGGGCAACCTCATGGCATAGGGAGGCCACGGCCAGAATGTCATAAATGGCCAGCCTCCATTTAAGGCACCACTGGGAAACAGGAGGCAAGGCTGCCCTGCCTAACAGTAGGGCCATTGAAGTTTACTCAGAAGGAGGAGCCAATGGCTCTTAGTCCTATGTCATCATGCCTGGCCCAATTTCCTTATGCACTAGCCCAACTGGCCCAAACTTACAATTCCTCAAGAAGTTTCTGGCCCAAAGGCCAAGACCTTGGAGCTCTGACCAGCCATGGAGCTAATTTTAACTCCTGAGATAGGCCCCAAACTAATTTGTACAGAGATTTGTAGGCCAAGATGCCAGATACGATAGGTTTATTACTAGGATGCAGCAATTTGATACAGAAAGGTATTCAGGTATTACCAGGTGTTGTTGATGCAAATTTTGATGGGGAGATTAAACTTACATTTCAATCAAATTGCATTATTCAGCTTTCTCCAAAAAATATAATTGAACAGATTTTTTTTATCTTGCTGCTGTATAAAGGGAAATCTAGGGACTGTCCAGACGGAATTCCAAATCCTGAGTTCCCCTACTGGGCCTACTAACCTCAACTGATTAGATAAGAGTACCCTCTATTGGATTTTAAAAACAACCATAAAAATGTCAAAGGCATAGATACAGGAGCAGATAAATCAATTATCTCCAGCAGGTACAGGCCCTGAAAATGACCTTTAAATATTGCACCTGCCAGTATAGAAGGGATTGGTCAAATTTCGCAACCTTCTCAGAGTGCTCAATACTTTGGATGAGAAGATAAAGATGATAATTAAGGACTCTTTAAACCCTATGTCCTGGATACATTGCCGGTAAATTTGGGGGGTCAAGTTATTCTAAGCAGCATGGATGTATTATTAATAACTTCAAATTCCATATACTTGATCAAGGATTTATTTCTCCTAGAGGATTTGAAGGGAATCAGCAAGAAGGTTATTTGTCTATGACTCAGTCTCCTCAGTGAAGACAATTTAATTCACTCAATCAAAAATTTTGATAGGAGCACTGATTTTCTCCTTGGCCCCAAAAAACAGCAGAAAAAATTAACTGGCTTACTAAAGAGCCAATTTGGGTTTGTCAGTGGCCCTTAACAGGGGAGAAATTTCAAATAGCGAATATTGTAGTCCAAGAACAACATCAAGTTGGCCATATAGAGCCTACTTTTTTATCCCTGGAATACTCTAATTTTTGTATTTAAGAAAAAAAAATCTGTAAAATGGAGACTATTATAAGATCTTAGGGCAATTATTTGTATTATCAAGCCAACGGTAGCCTTACAGCCTGAACTTCCTTCTTCTACAGTCATTCCTTTTGATTATTATTTAATTTTAATGGATTTAAAAGATTGTTTTTCTCTACACCATTATATCCAGATAATTGTAAGAAAGTTGCTTTTAGTTTTCCAACTGTAAATTTCAAACAACCAGTTAAGAGATTTTGCTGGAAAATTTTGCCTCAAAGTATGTGTAGTAGTCCAATCCTTTGTCAGAACTTTGTCCCTCAGGCTTTTGCTCCAGTAGGGAAAGAATTCCCTGGTGCATATATTATCCATTATATGGATGATATTCTTTTGGCTCATGCTAGGCCAGATGTATTCTTAAAAATTTTTGCCAATCTAGAAACTTCACTTACTGCAATGGGCTTATGCATAGCACCTGAGAAGTTACAAATGACCTCTTCTTTTGAATGTTTAGGTAATGAAATTGAAGGATGCATGATTTGTCCTCAAAACTTACAAATAAGAGTTGATGGTTTACACAGTCTTAATGATTTCCCAAAGTTACTAGGTGATATCAATTGGCTGAGATCAAGTTTAAAACTAATCTCTGAAGATTTGAGTTCTTTGTTTCAGATTTTACAGGGGGATCCTTCTCCAATTTCTCCTTGTCAACTTACAACAGATGCAAAGATGGCCATAAGAAGGTTGAATTTGCTATTAAAACTTCCCAGCTTACTAGAATTAGCCCACAGAAGCCTATGTATCTGTTAACATTTCCCACTGCTCATACTCCTACAGGAGCGATATGACAATCACTGGGAATTACTAAATGGCTCCACCTAGCTCATTCTCCTCAAAAATCATTGACCCCATTTCATGATTTTATTGCTCAGTTGGTTATTAAAGGGAGAACATGAGTTTTACAAATGGTCAGGTCAGAACCTCATGTTATTGTTGTACCTTTCTCTACTCCACAGAATGATTGGATTTTCCTAGCCTCTAATATTTGGCAAATAGATTTTGCAAATTTCCCTGGTCAAATAGAAAATCACTACCCTCATGACAAAATTATTCAATTTGCTTGGTAACTACCTTTATTTTCCCAAACATTGTATAGGCTCAACAAATAGTTGAGCACTAACAGTATTTACTGATAGGTCAAGATCCGGTAAAGCAGGTTTCTATAGCTGTGCTAATACAGAGATAATGCAGACATCATATGCTTCTGCACAACAAGAAGAACTTCAAGCTCTCATTTGTGCTTTAATTCATTTTTCAAATTAGCCAATCAATATCTATTCTGATAGTTTATATGCAGTTGGAGTTACAAAAAATATTGAAATATCGACTATTAGGTACACCATAACAAGAGTTATTAATTTGTTCCATACTTTACAAAAGGCAATTCAAATGCATCACCATCTGTGTTTCATAGGCTATATATGAGCTTATTCAAACCTTCCAGGTCCTTTAGCATCAGATAATAATAAGATCAATAAACTTACTACAGTTTTTTACTAAATGTCTTTATATGATTTTGTGTAAGCCTCACATTCTTTGCATCATCAAAATGCTTCTACTTTACATAAAAATTAATATTAATAGAGAGAAAGCTCATGAAATTGTTCATTAAATGCTCACAATGTGTTATACATATTTTATCTTTACCATATTTTCATCTTTACCAACTGGGGTTCATCTCTGTGGTTTATGACCAAATCAGTTATGGCAAATGGATGTAACTCACATCCTTCAATATGGCAAATAGTGTTATGTTCATATCATTGTGATACTTATTCTAGATTTATTTTTACTACAGATCATGTACAAGAAAATAGTTCATTGCCTAGCTGCTTTTGCACCATTAGGATTTCCTTTGCAGATTAAAACTGACAATGATCCAGTTTATACTAGTTCTTCTTTCCAGCAATTCTGCCATCATTTTTGTATTGAATATAAAGCAGTTATTCCCTATAACCCTCAAGGTCAAGCCATTATAGAATGAGATCATTTATCTATTAAGCTACAATTACAAAAACAGAAAGGGGGAATAAGACCCCCCAAAATAACCTTAATCATGCTTTGTTTGTTTTAACTGTTCTAAATTGTGACTCTGAAGGTCACACTGTAGCTGAGCCACACATCTTCCATTGCAACACATCCCTTGGGCCAAGTTTGTGGAAACATTTACAAACAAGTCAATGGAAAGGACCAGATCCAGTGATAATGGGTGGTAGAGGTTATGCTTGTATTTTCCCCCAAAATTTATCCTACCAGGGTACCTGAATATGCCATTAGACATAGAGAACCTAAAGCCAAGATTCAAAGGGCTAAAGATCAATCCATAGATGTCAGCCTTGGCTCCCAGAAAGAAAAGGAAGCTTCCTGTACCACCCTATTTACCTGAAGGAAGAGGGAGATGAAGAAGGCCTAGAGAGACCCAACAGTAAAGCTAGCATCATGGAAACAGCTGAAGAACCTAATGCTACAGGCTGAAGAGATGGCTCAGCAACAAGGAAGAACAAAGTCTCCAGCTGTGCTGTTTGTAACCATGCTAGCTCTCTTGAGCTGTCAGGTAAATAGAGTGTTACAGGAAGAAATATTGAACATATTTTCTAGATCCATCTTTAGTGCACTGAGTGGTGTGGACTGAAAGATTTATCCCAGTATTTACCAATGACTCATTAATAATAGGAGGTTTTACAGACACCCATAATCCTCCCAGCCATGTGACTGGATATAATTGTTCTGACTATAGTGGTTAGCTACCTATATGTTGGTCCCACAATAAACATGCTGTGTAAGGGTACCTTTTGAGGAAAAGAGAGAATCTGGGGGTCCTAGAACCTCAAAGCCATATGTTAGAACAGTTATTAAAATAGGACTTTCTCATAACAGACCAGTCATATCTGAAGAGCATCTGCCAATACCTCACTGTTCTAATTGTTCTGCAATAGAATTTGACATCTTCCCTAAGAAGATGGATTGTTCAAACACTTTTCCAGTACAACATAGTGCCTAGAAATAGTGGATGCATTTTAGACTGGTCCTTAAGAATCGAGGAAAGACAATTACACAAGGATGCCATAACCCCTCGAGGCTTTATTAATAATATCTTGACCTCCAGCAAGGGTGGCACCCAGAAAGATGTTTGGTGCTTGATTGCTGCCTCAGAGTTTTTGTATTTTACTGTGTACAAGGTGTACATGCAGACCTATGTTAAATCTCTTTAAGTTTTAAATATTGGAAATGTGAGAGTTAAGAGAAAAACTGATAAATATCTTGTAGCTTGTAAAAAAAATGCAATTTTGTTAATTGTGTCACCAGATAAAATAGAGGGAAAGAAACACTGGAAATTCACCAGCCCTCTTTTGTCTTATTGCCAGCTAACACCTCAGAACCATGGTATGCTGATGCTGGTGCTACAATGTTACAAATGCCTGCCCAGTGTACCAGACCTAAGCGAGCTCTTGGTCTCATAATAATTGGGGTGGCTGCTTTGGTTTCATTCATTGCTTCTCTGGTCACAGCCTCAGTGGCCATATATCAGAACATTCAGCATGCACATTTTCTTAATAATTTGGCTCAAAACACTTTCAGAGTGTGGGGAGCTTCTCTGAATGACCCACACCTTCCAGTCCTGAAGCAAGAGGCTCTGATCAATCACTACATTTCATTGTGACTTGGGCATTGTCCCAGTCTAGGAAGTAGAAGTCATGTCTTCAGGTGTAGGTGTGTCACCCATGGGGTTGAGTTACACTCACCTATTCTTTTACAATCCTACCCTTTTGCCCTGTTTGGGATAGAATGTTCCATGGAAACTCCCTTTGTGTGTCCCCTTCTCTTGCTCTGTCTTTGGGTGTGGCCTTCCTAGATGTCAGTCAACCTGCTGACAGCTGACATCACAAAGCTAGACTCAACCCCCTGAAACCTGACCTCTTGCCTCATTTGAATGGCTTCTTCTCAACAAATGAATTGAGCATGTTCTCTCTTTCTCTCTTTCCATGGACCCCTAAGGTCAGAGGAGCCATCACAGGACCCCTCAAAAAAGGTATCACTGTCTCTTGTGTGAATATTTCCCTGTAGCCCAGTTCACCTGGAGTGACTCTGAGTGTTTCAGTCATGAGAAATGTGACATCAGGGCCCTCTATAATCAGAAAAATATTGACAAAAAGATTAAAACTAAGCTGAATGCTTTAGAAGTTACTGTCATAAATATTGGTAATGAGCTCTCCACTCTAAAGTTCAAGGAAAGGCTCAAATGTCATGCTGGCTATAAATATGTCTGTGTTACTTCTGCCGATTACAATGCTTCCCAATGGAACTAGGAGAAGGTTAAAGACCATCTATTGGGTATTTAACAGGACAATAATAATAGCCTGGATCTTTTGGAGTTACATCATCTTATTTCAAGATATATAAAAAATATAAATAAATAAAATTTATCTTTTGGACCCTACATCTTTAGCTGATCAAATATTTCAAGAATTAAATGGCTTTAATCCTGGAAACATATTGAAAAGATCTGCATGGTATATTATTGAACTGTTACTTTGCTATTAATTCTCTTTTGTATTGTGACAATAGGATGTGGTGCCTTCAAACAGGAATCCAGAAACTCAAGATAACAGCTCATCATTTAGTCTTCCAAAGCAAAAAGGGGATATGTCAGTGGCTGTCCTGAGCAGGAGCTGAGCATGTCCTCTTAGCCTTGAGTAATGAGGGTGTGAAACTGGCCTAGCATACAGTATGAGGCAGGTGGACCTCACCTTTGCTGGGCTAGAAAGTGCAGCTCTGAAATTGAGTGTCACCCAATGGAACTGGGTTATACTCCCATTTTTGCTCTAACATAATGCCTTTCCTTATTTGGGTGGACTTTTCTATCAAATGTCTTTCCCCTAAATAAAGACAAGGGTTCAGGGTGTGCTCGCTCTCTTGCCTCTGGCCTCCCTTTCTCCACTTGCCTTGCTGCATGGGAACTGAGGTCTCAGAGTCATCCCTGGCCTGCTCAAAATGCATTTCTGTGTTTGTGTGCTCTTTTAGTTGCCAACACAATTCACGTGGAGTGACCCTGACTTCATCGCCTGTGTAGGATGTGGGTGATATTAGAGGTAAGAGCCAAATATTGGTTTTTTGGACCCTTTGATTTAACTTTAAGCCTTGTCCTTAAACATCTAGCAAGTCACTCTTATTAGTCTTACAGTGAGAGTACTTGGTTTTAACTTTAATGTTTATAATTCCACAATTATTTTATCCCTTTTAATTACTATCTGTCTATACAAGATGATTTAATATCTCCAATAAACTTAGGTTGTGTGTATGTGAAGCAGTACCTCTAAAAGCAGGCAAGAGTTATAGAGTTTATAAGAAAAATACAAAGTTAAATTAATAAGAGTAAAAACATATTTAGTTTGTACATAATTTTGAACCTTGGCTGAGTTATACATTATATCCCCAGTTTGAGATTATAGTAATCTTTACAATAAAATCAGTCTTTCAAATATAACACTAACAGAGCTAAAGTCTGGCCTATTTGGAGCCATTTTATCATGTGGTAAGATGACTTCACTCAGGTAAGGTGAGACACTTCACAAATCTTAAGTGTTTTAGTCCTGAAGCTGATTTTTACCTCTTTATTGGATATCATTTTATAAAGTTTATATATTGTTTCTTGAGTCTATATGAATGTTACTAACAAAATATGACATCACATCTAAAAATGAATCAAGGAAAGGCTAAGAGAGCTTTTAAATTTTGCTTTGTGGGGAGAAGGGGCATAATGTTTTATAATATTAACCTTTAAACAGATCAGATTCTTGTTATCTTTTAAAAATACATTTATATTTTTATCTCAGTGTATAAATAAATTCCCAATAAAATTTGCTTATTTTTGTAAATCTAAAATTACCATTACAGACAAGTTTAGTTTGGAAAATAGAAGCTTTATGAAATGCTCTTTTAAACCTTTTTACTTTAAAGACTTGTATATCTGAAAACTATGAACACATTTAATATGTAATGAAGAATATCACAATTACATTGATGTTTTTATATTTTTAAAGAAAAATCTACACTCTATAATGTAGTACAATACTCTATAATAAGAGTTATTGTTTAACCAGAGTTGTACAAGCTGTAGTTTCCTTAAGACTAGTTGCTCTAGAGAATAAAACTTAACAGACACAATATTAGGAATAAATTAACATTTTAAGAAATCCTTGTCATTTTAACATAGAGGTTAAACTTTGGTTTATATATAGTATGTTAATATTTGGCTTTAGGGGAAAACCCTGAATAGTTTTAACTGCTTGCATTACTTATATATAACCAATTTAGTTACATACAGACTTTTAAAAATTTACTCTTTATTTACATTTATTTATTACTTAATTGGATCCTTTTGTTGTTTACTTAGATGTATTACAATTTTACTTTACCACATAAGACTTTTGTTTTTACCTAGACACTTTTTTTCCTTTTAAAATAAAATTTAAAAATGCAATGATTTCCTTTGCTGTATGTCTCTGATGT
The DNA here is from genome assembly GCF_964194105.1 of Spermophilus citellus. Classification (NCBI taxonomy): domain Eukaryota; kingdom Metazoa; phylum Chordata; class Mammalia; order Rodentia; family Sciuridae; genus Spermophilus; species Spermophilus citellus. The sequence continues at coordinate 229,038,702 of NC_138185.1, read as the reverse complement.
CCTTAAGAATATGTAACTAATAATAGTATGTTGTACATTTTTATGTGTGTGTTTAAGTGAATAATATAGATATTTTATCAGCATTCAAATGGAATTTTCTCTCAGGTTTACTTTCCACAGTGGTTTAGTTTCTGTCTCCTTTGTCACAGTAAAACCTAAGGACTTACGCTGGGGATTTATTTAGCTTTTTACTGAGCCTTGGTAGATGCTGGGATCATGTTACATAAATATGACTCCCTAAAATGAAAAGTCTGTATTTGATAGCTAAAGCCTGGTTTCCTGGTTATTACAATTGCACTGGTCATGTAAATTAGATTTAGGGATTTCACAGTGAAATATATTTTGAGGGACTTGAATAAGATACGATGTGTTATATGTAGTTGTCTTTTTTATTGATTTTATTTTTTTTTAAAATACATGACAGTGAAATGCATTACTATTCTTATTACACATGTAGAGCACAATTTTTCATATCTTTGTATATGAAGTATGTCACACCAATTTATGTTTTTATACATGTACTTTGTTTTTTAGCATTACAATTCTTATTACACATATATACCACATTTTTTTATATCTCTGTATATAAAGTAGGTGGACATGTTGTTGTATTTCTCATGTGATGTTATTTGATTTTCAACATCACTAAGAATGTCAGCATCTCTCTCCATCAGACACCGCTGGTGATTCCAGCTGTATTTTCGTACTTACACTGAAACCTAGTCCTAGTGAGGCAGAGGCCAGCACCCTGACATGGGGTGCCAGGCGCCATAATGGATCCCAGACTGTGCAAAAATAGTAATTTGTAAAGTTAAAGTATTATGTTTTATAACAACTAATGATATTTTGTTTCTATCAGTAATACTTCCAAGTTTTAAGTCTTTTAACATTTTATTTAAGCATTATAATTTTACAAAATCATGTGGCTTTTGACATATTCATAGATTCATAAACAAATTTTTATGAAGAAAAATTGCTTTCTGTGAATTTGGTGTATGTGAAATTTCTACACATGGAAACAATTTCTCAAATTATTATTAATTTATCTTTATGCAAATTATAAATACAATCATTTTCAATGATTGTATATCTCTGATGGCCTTACAAATACCTAAGTAATAATCATGCATTTACAATTATTTTCACATTACTGAACAAAAATAATATTTTTTTAGGCATTCAGAGGGCATTTCCCCAAAGATTTATTTTCCCTGGGGTTTAGTTTCTGTCTCCTTAGCCTCTTTGAAACCTCAGGACTTGCTCTGGGGGCCTCACTCAGCTCTTCCAGAGCCTCGGGGGGTACGGGATACCTTTCTCTAAACATGACACCTGTGACTTGCAGAGTCTCTGTATTTCATGGCTGAAGCCTGGTTTTCTGGTTATTAAATTTGTACTTGGTTATATAAATTAGATTTAGGAATTTTACAATGAAATATGTTTTGAAGGACTTCAATAAGGTTTCATGTTTTCTATGTTGTCTTTCTCATGTGATGGTTTTAATCACCAACACTACTAAGAATCTCAGCATCTTTGTCCATTAGACAAACAGCTTGTGATTCCAGCTGTATTTTCACACTTACACTGAAACCTAGCTCTAGTGAGGCAGAGGATAGCACCCTGACACGAGGTGCCAGGCGCCATGATGGGTGCCAGGCTGTGCACACCCAGCTGTCCATCACCTGTCCCTCCTGGGTGTGGGGAGCCCACCAGCTGCTCTTCCCCAGTCACTGTGAAGCACAGCCTGGCTGTGGGCCACAGGTATCCTGTGAGCTGCAGAGCCCCAGGACAAGGCCCTCTCTGCACGTGGCCCTCACCACCCACCCTCACCCTCGCCCTCCCTGCACCTTCCCATCTCCAGGGCCACTGTCCTCTCTCTTTCCAGGACCTGCTGTAGCAGCTTCCCCACATGAGTGATGGTGATGGTCTCCCTCTGCCTGACCCATTTCAGCTAGGTTCATGTGCTCCAGGGCCATGCCCAGTGTCAGGAGGGAAAGGAAGCCATTTTTCTTGCCTCTAAAATATTTTCTGCTCTACACATGGCACATGTTTTTCATCCATCTAACCCATACAGGATTCCATTATTGATCATAAAAAGTGCTTCAAACATCATGGGACTGGAGTTAAAGCAAGTTCCTTGGACCCCACATTTCACCTGCTATGCACACTTGGCAGAGGTCCTGTCTCCAACTCCTACCCTATGACTCTGCAGTCCTCAGGCCATGATGCACAGGGCGACATCTCCTGCCTGTTACCCTCCAAGCTGGCCCTGCAGCTGGCAGACATACAGCGCTGGGGCCTTAGGGGACCTTCTCCCAGAGAACCTCTAACCAAGGCACTAGGGGAACTCTGTTTAGGAGCTATATCTAGAATCAAGCTCTGCCTGAGCCCCAGGGCTATCCAGGGCATCCTCTGGAATTCACGTTATAGAAGACCCCTGTGTGTCTGAAGAGTAAGCCCCATGGTTGCTTTCCAGGTTGGCTGCTGGGTGGGTATTCTAGCTCTCAGATTAGAATTGGCACAGACCAACCCTTTACCCAGTGCCAGGGCTGCGTTCACCTCTTTAGATGTTTACTATGCCCACCTCAAGTCCAAGCATCAGTGTGTGCTGAGTCCAGTCTTTGCTGCTCTGAGTAGCTCCTGAGGCTGAGGGTGCACAATGAGAGAGCTGTACTGCCGCAGGTTCTGGAGACCAGGGTGTAAACACCCAGGTGCTGCTCCTGACCAGGGCTCCTGATGCTGCACCACTACATGCCAGGAAGGCAGGTGGCAAAGAGAGGCAGACGGGACTGGACCCCCTGATTTATGCAGGGATCATACTGGGGTTCAACATACCAGGAAGGCCCTCTACCAGCCCAAAGGGAATTTGCCTTTAGAGTGATATTTGTTCCATTCATAGAGCACAGCCATAATACCCATCACCTGCTAAATGCCCAGTCTATTTTTTTTTTTTATAAAACATGGTAAATTTCACAAGGATTTGGTGGAGAAGAAGTTCAACCATGGCCTCCAAGAAATGCATCAATTCTGAATGGGAACCAACTGCTCCAGGCAGGAGACACTCCTCTGCTGAGTCTGAGAGTGCAGGAAAGTCCACAGCTCTGTGACTTGGTGTCCAGCAGTGCGGTTACACTCTCACAGTGATGTCTGGGGAACAAGGGGCATCTCATGTTCATGAGCCATGAGGGGTACAGAGGGTACCTCCACCAGGTGACCTTCCTTCTCCTGTGACTGCCTGAGCTGACAGAGAGCCACTGCATATCTGTTGGTCAAAGGGAGCCACCCTGGAGCTGGCCTACCAGGGACAGGGACTCACTTGATTTATTCTGCTGAAGCTCAGGACCTTTGAGAGGAGGACCTGTCTCTCCTGGTTGACTCAGTGTGCAGCACATGGCTGCTCCTGCACTAGTTATGCCTCTAGAACCACAGGCAAAGGAGCACAATATCTGATTACACTTGAGATCCCGCCCAGGTGATAAGTGACCAAGTGTCTGCTGACCTGAGGAACAGCAGCGGTGACTCTGGAATGAGCAGACTGGGTTCCACTTGCTCTGCCCCATTCAGACATCCCCAGAACAGAGAGGCCCAGAGACCAGGGAAGGCAGGACATTGCTAGTCACCATCAGTCTGTCCTGCCATGTCTCTGTGCCTGCTGTTTACTTCTCCCAGGTGCAGTCTTGGCAGACCTGGTGGGACCTGGGCCATCCCCCTTTCCTGTAGTTGGCTTTGGCATCATGGCTGTGGGCAGAGGGGCAGGAGGAAGTCGTGGGCAGGGTGAGCTCTCTGGGGAAAGGCAGGTGAGGACGTGGACTGGACCTGAGTGGTGCTGGGCAGGCGGTCTGCATGGCCACCCTGACACACTCAGGCAATAGTGGGGGCTGGGTCTCAGGATTGTGTCCTCTGCAGTTCTCCTCTGACTGCAGCTGCCCAGCCAGGCCCTGTAGGGTGAGCTTCCTACATGGAAGGCATCTGTGGTCACGGGATGCCATGTGCACAGAACCACCCAGCTGATGCTCAGTCACAGACCTGGAGATTGTGGTGTGACAGGTGGACCTCTGCTCCCAAAGGATCAATGTTATGATTTTAAAAATACAAAGAAAATGCCAGTACCAGCTTTGAGATCCTAGGAGGAGTTTGGTGTCAAAGGAATCACCTGCCCTGGGAGTGGGGCATCAGAGAAATCTTGGAATAGATGAGGTGGTTTTCTTTTACTTGGGGAATCTCTGGGTTAAATCGTGGCTATGAAGCCAGGCCATCTTCACAGGAGAAAGCTTATTTGCAACAAATAGTGGCCCTTTAAGTCTTAAATCATGATTTTGAGGAAAGGCAGTGAAGGCCTGCTCACAGGCAGCAGCTCTTACTCTCTTACTACTTCCCAGGACTTCCTGGGCCTCCCTGGCAGCAGCTCAGATGGGGAGGATGTGGGAAATGGAGTTTCCTAACAGCCTCCAGAACAGAGAAGGGAGGATGGGGTGGGAGGGGAGCAGTGCACACCTGGGGGCCATGGTCACAGAACAAGAGACACCACCCCACACTGGCTCCCCCTGAAGCTGGGCACCAGGCCTTGTCACTGCTCCACAGGCTCACACACCCTCACCAGGTCTGAAGTGGGCTCAGGACTTCAGGGGGTTGAGAACGACAGGGATGGTGAGCTTGTCCACCCACAGGAAGTGACCCTCCATGACTCCTAGAAGCTGCCCACCTACTCTTGTGTGTCCTTTGAACTTTCCTCTTTCTTTCTCATGACAAGTCCAGGAGGTTTGGACTGGGCAGCAGGTCCTCAAAATAGCTACATGCACTTATGAAATGATGACCTTGCCAGATGCTTCCTCCTCTGTGACACTTGATGAATCACCCTCATCCTGACCTGATTATAGGTAGCTCTGTAGCTCACTTATCATCTCAGAGTGGACGACACCTCCTGGTTCTTAAGAGCTGACCTGGACCTCAGGGAGCACTGGAATCTGAGGCCCCCAGCTCCCAGCAGCTGACATACCCTGTCTAGAGGTGGTCAGAGGTAACTGCCAGGGTCAGCTAGAATTCAGGTCAGGACACCCAAAGGAGGTGCCTTCCACTTCCTAGAACCACGACCCTTTCCTGTCCTCCCTTCTCCACACCAGGTGAGGACACATTAGGAGAGGGCTTCTCAGCTACTGTGTGACATTGTAGTGCCATCCCCTCTCCACAGAAAATCTTAATGAAGTTGCTCCAGAGACCTCCCCATGACTGTTCTTAGACCATAAGCAAGAACTTCTGCACAGAGCTTTCAGGCTGAGGTGAGGAGCAGAAGCAGGATATGATCACAAAGTAACCCAGGGCCTTCACAGAGGCTTTGCATTTCCATGGACACTAGTCAGGTCCTGTGGAGCCAGCAGGCTGGAGGGAAGGGAAGGGGACCCTCCCTGTCCTGGACACTGATATTGCAGAGTGTCCTTGATTTTGCATACAGGCCTGGGTTCTACTGTTCTGGAAAAATCTGCTTCTGCATGGACTTCTGCAGATGGTGAGCCCCTCAGCCCCTCCCCTACTCACTGGGTATAAAGTCCTGAAGCTTTCTGAACTCGGGGTTCAGAGGGATTGACGGACTGTGGTGAAAGTCCCCCTTCTGAACCTGGCCGCAGCCAATAAACCTGCTTCCTGCTAATGCCTGGGTGACCAGCCTCCTCTGTTCCACAGCAATATCATAGCTGAACACTCAGGAGCCCACCACCCCTGCTGAGGAGGAAAAAGGCTGCCATCTACATGGGGCAGCATCTGAGGACCCCAGACACTTAGGGAGGCTGGCCCTGGACTTACCACCACCTGCTCATGGAGAGACTCTGCACTTGTCAGGGACACTCATGGGGTGCCACCTTGTCACCTAAAGCCTCAACAATGCCCAACAGCATCTGCCTTTCAGTCATTCACAAGAACTTTGGATTATGAGTAAAGAATACTCATACAAGTGGGCACCATTGCCAGCTGCTGTGCTGAGTAGGAATTAAAAGGAAATTCTAGTGAGTTCCAAGCATGGTCTTGGAGACACAGATATGCACAGACTACCAGGGTTAACAGAGCCACTCTGTCCTCTTCCAGGACTGTTTCCACAGTTCCCAGGACATGTCAGGTGAAAGCATCACATCCTGGGCCATGTTTTCTGCTCTATTGAAGGATCTCCCTAAGGAGCTTTTATATAGTGTGATTGTGGCTCACAGATTTTACCATAAACCACTAAAGGCAAAGACAAATCCATAGGATGTTATACTAATGAAGGGCCTTAGAAAATAAACTGCAGCCCCTTGTTGTACAGGTGAGGAAACTGACTTGTAAGGTATTTGCTCAGAGTTACTCGGTGGCCAGCAGAGCTGGGACAAGGGCCCCAGGATGCCAATTTTTAATTTTGGAGATTTTCTGGTGAGGGTTCTGGGTTTCTAGGTATGTGATCAGGCCATTAGCAAATGCACAGAGGATGACTTCTTCTGCTATCTATAACTCCTGGCTTATTTCTCTTGCATATTGCTCCTGTTAGAATCTCGAGAACTATACTGCCTAGGAATGGTGAGAGTGACTATTCTTGCCTTTTTCTTGATTCTAGAGGAAATGCTTCTGTCTTTCTCCATTCCCTGTGGGGTTGGCCTTGTCATGTGAAGTATTCTGATATTGTGATACTGAAGCCAGAATTAGACAGGCAGACAGGCAAGGGTCACATCCAGAGAATGGAGGAATTGAAATGCTAATTCCTTCAGAGCCTTTCTTCCACCCTTATCAGGATAACCTGCCCTGCTCCACTGGGTTGCTAAGGCAACCTGCCCAGGAATTGTCCCTCCCTACAGGGAGTTGTGAAAGGTGTTAGTTAATGCATCCTGGGCCCCCTTCATGCTGGACATCTCCACCTTGGCCCTCTGGCCCATCTGCTAATCACCTTTTGGTCATACCCCTGAGCTTCTCCTGGGCCTAGTCATGAATGCAGGAAGGAGAGAGATAGGGGAAGAGATCAGGGGAGCAAAGGAAGCCTAGGACACATAAACATGCAAGAACTCTCACTTCCTGAGATAACAGGATGCCAGCTGTGGCCCCTTCTGTCCCTGAAGAAGTCTATGTCACCCTGTTTTAAATAAACCCTGCTTTATATGCCTCCTGGGTGTGCTTCTCTAATGGTTCACCATGTGGGGGTGGGGGAGAACTGGTCAATGGTAACTGACAGTTTCACTAATAAGAATTTTCATAGAAAACAATTCATAGTGATAAATGCCTACATAACAAAAGAGAAAGATCCCAAAGAAACATTCTATTATTTTATCTCAGGATCATGCAAAGAAGGAAAAAACAAATTTCCAAACCAGTAGAAAAAAAGAAACAGTTAACATCAGAAAAATATTGGATGGAATAAGAAATGAAAATTTCAGTGATCCAATGTAACAAAGGATTGGTTCTTCGAAAATATAGACAAGGTTGATCACTCCTCAAACTAACCAAATTAGAAGAATGCAGACTGTAATAAATAAATGTATAGAAGAAAAAAGAGGTATCTTCACAAACATCTCTGAAATACGGACAAAAATCCAGTTGATACAATTCTTTTAGGTGAGAATTACAGACTGGGCTTTGGGGACATTAACATGGCAAACCCACCCAGAAGCAGTTTCCCATCTCCCAGACTCAAATCATACTGTGTATTGTCTATCATCCCAATTTACCTAGATCCACTAATTATCTATCCTTAAATGTGGCTTCAGAATTAACATAGATATGTGCATCATGTGATTTTGTGCATGTATTGAAAGACCCCCGACCCTCAAATCCCCCGTCCAAAAGAAAACTAGCGTCACACTGGCTGCAAAAGCAAGAGGCAAGTTTATTAATACACAGGCACCTGCGGGCGCACAGCAAACCCTCAGCTGAAGCTTTGGTGAACTGGCACACCGGGCTTTGGGGTACAGATCTTTTATAGGTAAAAAGGAGTTGTTTTCCACCTAGCACAATAACAGGTGTTTTTGAATCCAGCATACATGTCACTTAAAGGGTAAACTTGTTTTTCACTATGATAAACTTGTTTTTCACTATAATAAACTTGTTTTTCACTATGATAAACTTGTTTTTCACTATAGGTTCCTGAAAAACTCATAAATCTCACAGGTTTACATTTTGTTTCCTCCCTGTTCCTGCTTATGATCCCAGTCTGCTCAAGCATGTCCTGTGATGTGGGCAGGGTGCCCTTTCTAACAGGTTATGTGGTGAGCTCACCTGTTTACTGCATACTTTCTACTTTTCATAATCGGGGCTTAGGTTATGGGGCTGGGGTCTTTCAGTATCAAATGAATAAATTTAATGGATGATTAGATCAAAAGAGACGAAGTTCTATCTTCCTAAATGCTCCTCTGTGCACCATGCTACCTATGACACTACCCTGGGCTCTCAGAGCTGCTCTACCTGGGCCTCCACTCAGAGCTGCTATATAGCAGGAGGACATGCAAATAGAGCCTCCCTCTGCTCATGAAAACCAGCCCACCTGACCCTGCAGCTCTGCACAGGAGCCCAGCCCTGGACTCCCAGCTCAGCCCACTCAGGGATCAGGACTGAACACAGCTGCTCACCATGGAGAGTGTGCTCAGCTGGGTTTTCCTGGTGGCTGTTTTCAAAGGTAATGGATGGAGAACCAGAGATCCTGAGTGTGTGAGTGGACAGGAGTGAGAGGAAGAGTGGGTGAGTGACAGTGTCCTGACCAGGCTGCCTCTGTGTTTGCAGGGGTCCAGTGTGAGGTGCAGCTGGTGGAGTCTGGGGGAGGCCTGGTGCAGCCTGGGGGTTCCCTGCGACTCTCCTGTGTAGCCTCTGGATTCACCTTCAGTGACTACTGGATGGAATGGGTCCGCCAGGCTCCAGGGAAGGGGCTGGAGTGGGTTGCTCTTATAAAACACAAAGCTAATAGTTACACTACGGAATACGCTGCATCTGTAAAAGACCGATTCACCATCTCCAGAGAGGATGCCAAGAACACCCTGTACCTGCAAATGAGCAGTCTGAGAACCGAGGACACAGCCACCTATTACTGTACCAGAGACACAGTGAGGGGACCTCAGTGTGAACCCAGACACAAACCTCCTGCAGGGCGTCCAGGTCCAGCAGGGGGCGCTCAGCATTAGGATTTTTAATTTGTACTTTCTTTTTTCATTGTTGCACCATAATTATAAATAATATTGTATTTCAATTGGACACAGCTACACAATCATGGGATATAATTTCTTCACTTCTGTCCCCTGCCATCTCCCTTTCCCTCCCTCCTCTCTACCCCTCCCTCCTGACCCTTTTTCCCTTTCTTTTCTCGACAGGTCTTTTCTATAATTTGGTCTCATTAGTGCCTCTTAGAGCACATAAAGGGGACATCCACTGTGCCATCCTCACACAGGACACAGGAATGCTTCGTCAGTGTCATTCCACTGCTTGTCCCATTTCTGTCCCCTACCTCACCCTTGATCCCCTTCCTCTCCTCCTGCTCCCTCTTCTGTTTCCAGGGGACTCCTCCCAGATCTTTTCCCCTTTTGTGATCTGCAATTTGCATTTGAGATTAAACACTTGACATTTCTCCCTCTGAATCTGGCTGAATAAACTTGATATTCTCCAGTTCCATCCATTGACCAGGAAATGCCATATTTTCCCTCTTCCCTGTGGCTGAGTGAAACACTGTCCTGTGTATACACCACCTTCCCTTTATCCACTCATCTGTTGATGGACATCTGGGAAAGTTATGTAATGTGGCTGTTTTCAGGCCCACTGGTGTAAACACTGATGTGGCTAGATAGCTGTGCTGTGCTGATCTTGGGTCTTTTGGCTAAATACCGAGGAGGGTAGCTGGGTAACATCGTGGCTCCATTCCTGGTCTTCATGAAATGTCCATTCTGCTTTCTAGAATGGCAGCAATAATTTTCAGTCTCAGCAATAACACATCCGTACATCTCTTTCCCACATTTTTGCTGACATTTGTTATTATCTGTGTTCTCGATGGTTGCTTTCTGATTGGACTGAGATGAATTCTCAATGTAGTTTCTTTTTTTTTTTTTTTTTTTTTTTTTTTTAAGGGGGAGAGAGAGAGAGAGAGAGAGAGAGAGAGAGAGAGAGAGAGAGAATTTATTTATTTATTTATTTATTTTAGTTCTCGGCGGACACAACATCTTTGTTGGTATGTGGTGCTGAGGATCGAACCCGGGCCGCACGCATGCCAGGCGAGCGCGCTACCGCTTGAGCCACATCCCCAGCCCCTCAATGTAGTTTCAATTTGCATTTCCTGATTTCTAGGACTATTGAGGATGTTTTCCTATATTTGTTGGCCACTTAGATTTCCGCTCTTGAAGAATGTCCCTTTAGCTCTTTCCCATGTATTTATTGGGTTGTTTGGTCTGGTCATTAAGTGTTTGGGGTTCTCTATATATTCTTGGTATTAGTGCCCTATCTTGGGGGCAGGTGACAATGATGTCCCAACCCTCTCTCCCACACTCTTGCTTGATCCCCTTGCTGTGCTGAAGGCTTTAATTTGATACTATCCCACTTACTGATTCCTGATATTGACCCTTGCACTTTGGTGACCTGGTTGAGGAAGTTGGTGTCTGTGTCAGTACAGAGGAGGGTTGGTGCAATATTTGATTCTAGCCCTTGCAGAGTGTCTACTCTAATTCTTCAATTTCTGATCAACTTTGAGTTGACTTTTGTAGGGTGAAAGATAGTGATCTATTGTATCCTTTTTCATATTGGGTTATTCAATTTTCTCAGCTCTGTTGGTTGAAAACACTGTCATGTCTCCAACAGGATTTTGGAAACTTTGCAAGTGCCAAATAATTGCACTTACGTTGACTTGTCTCTGTACCTTCTATTCCGTTGGTCTTCACGTCTGCTTTGGGGTCAGTGCCTGCTGGTTTTGTTACTGCAGCTCTGTCAAATCATTTCAGGTCAGATATTTTCTTTTTTTGAAATTTGTTTTAATTAGTTACACATGACAGTACAATGATCTTGACATATCATACATTTGAATCAGATGGGGTATAATTTCTCATTTTTCTCAGTGTACAGGTTGCAGAATCACCTTGGTCATGCAGTCACGTATACACACACAGCAGTAATAATGTCTATTTCATTCTGTTGTCCTTCCTTTCTCTCCTGTACCTCCCCATCACTTCTGTCTACCTAATCTAGGTGCCGCAATTCTTTTTTTTTCTCCTCACATCATTATACATGTATTCTGTATAACAATGAGGGTCTCCTTCCATCTTCCATGCAATTCCCCTTCTCCCTCCTTTTCAGTCCCAGCTCTCTTCCCTATTTAGTGATAATCTTCTTCTCATGCTCTTCCTCCCTACCCCATTTTTGAGTCACCCCTCTTATATTAGAGAAGACATTCGGCATTTGTTTTTTAGGGATTGGCTAACTTCACTTAGCATAATCTGCTCTAATGCCATCCATTTCCCTGAAATGCCAGGATCTTTTTTAGTGATGAGTAATATTCCATCATGTATACATGCCACATTTTTTAATCCATTCATCCATTGAAGGGCATGTAGGTTGGCTCCACAGTTTAGCTATTATGAATTGTGCTGCTATAAACATTGATGTGACTGTGTCCCTGTAGTATGCTGTTTTTAGGTCTTTGGGTATAGTCCAAGAAGAGAAATAACTGGGTCAAATGATGGTTCCATTCCCAGCTTTCCAAGGAATCTCCATACTGCTTTCCAAATTGGCTGCACCAATTTGCACTCCCACCAGCAATGTATGCCTGTATCTTTTTTCCCACATCCTCACCAGCACTTGTGTTGTTTGACTTCATAATGGCTGAGATTCTTTCTGGAATGAGATGATATCTTAGAGTAGCTTTAATTTGCATTTTCTCTGACTGCTAGAGATGGTGAGCATCTTTTCGTGTATTTGCTGATTAATTGTATATCCTCTTCTGATAAGTGTCTGTTCCGGTCCTTGGCCCATTTGATAATTGGGATGTTTATTTTTTGTTGTTGTTGTTTAACTTTTTGAGTTCTTTGTATACCCTAGATATTAGGGCTCTATCTGAAGTGGGAGGGGTAAAAATTTTTTCCCAGAATGCAGGCTCCCTATTCACCTCATATGTTATTTCACTTGCTGAGAAAAAAAACTTTTTAGTTTGAATTAGTTCCATTTGTTGATTCTTGGTTTTAACTCTTGTGCTATAGGTGCCTTATTAAGGAATTTGGGGCCTGACCCCAAGTGATGGAGATTAGGGCAAACTTTACTTCTATTAGATGCAGAGTCTCTGGTTTGATTCCTAGATCCTTGATCCATTTTGAGTTGACTTTTGTGCATGGTGAGAGAAAGGGATTCAATTTTATTTTGTTGCATATGGATTTCCACTTCTCCCAGCACCATTTGTTGAAGATGCTATCCTTTCTCCATTGCATGTTTTTAGCACCTTTGTCTAATATAAGGTAGTTGTAATTTTGTAGATTGTTCTCTGTGTCCTCTATTCTATACCATTGGTCTACCACTCTGTTTTGGTGCCAGTACCATGCTGTTTTTGTTACCATTGCTCTGTAGTATAGTTTAAGACCTGGTATCGCTATATCACCTGTTTCACTCTTCCTGCTTAGAATTGGTTTAGCTGTTCCGGGTCTCTTATTTTTCCAGATAAATTTCATAATTGCTCTTTCTATTTCTGCGAGGAATGCCATTGGGATTTTGATTGAAATCCATTGAATCTGTAAAGTGCTTTTAGTAAAATGGCCATTTTAATAATATTAATTCTGCCAATCCATGAGCAAGGTATATCTTTCCATCTTCTAAGGTCTTCTTCTACATCTCTCTTTAGGGTTCTGTAGTTTTAATTGTATAGATCTTTCACCTCTTTTGTTAAGTTGATTCCCAAGTACTTTTTTTTTTGAGAATATTGTGAATGGGGTAGTTTTCCTCATTTTCATTTCGGAGGATTTGTCACTGACATACAGGAATGCCTTTGATTTATGAGTGTTAATTTTATATCCTGCCAATTTGCTGAATTCATTTACTCGTTCTAGAAGTTTCTTGGTAGAACCTTTTGGGCCTGCTAGGTATAGGATCATATCATCAGCAAATAGTGCTAGTTTAAGTTCTTCTTTTCCTATATTTATACCTTTAATTTCTTTCATCTATCTAATTGCCCTGGCTAGTGCTTCCAGAACAATGTAGAATAGAAGTGGTGAGAGAGGGCATCAAAGTCTTGATCCATATTTTAGAGGAAATTCCTTCTATTTTTCTCCATTTAGAATGATGCTGGCCTGAGGCTTAGCATAGATAGCTTTTACAATGTTGAGGTAAGTTCCTTTTATCCCAAGTTTTTCTAGTGTTTTGAACATAAAGGGATGATGTAGTTTTTCGAATGCTTTTTCAGCATCTATTGAGATAATCATATGGTTCTTATCTTTAAGTCTATTGATGTGGTGAATAACATTTATTGATTTCCGTATATTGATCCAGCCTTGCATCCCAGGGATGAATCCCACTTGATCATGGTGCAAGAACTTCTTGATATGTTTTTGTATCTGATTTGCCAGAATTTTATTGAGGATTTTTGCATCTATATTCATTAGGGATATTGGTCTGAAGTTTTCTTTCTTTGAAGTGTCTTTGTCTGGTTTTGGAATCAGGGTGATGTTGGCCTCATAGAATAAATTTGGAAGTACTCCCTCTCTTTTTATTTCCTGAAATAGATTGAAGACTATTGGTAGTATTTCTTCTTTAAAGGTATTGTAAAACTCTGCTGTATATCTGTCTAGTCCTGGGCTTTTCTTGGTTGGTAGACTCTTGATGGCTTCTTCCATTTCCTCACTTGATATTGGTCTGTTTAAGTTGTGTATATCCTCCTGACTCAACCTGGGAAGATCATATGACTTAAGGAATTTATTGATGCCTTCACTATCTTCTATTATATTAGAATATAAGGTTTCAAAATAATTTCTAATTATCTTCTGTATTTCTGTAGTGTCTGTTGTGAAGTTGCCTTTTTCATCTCATATGCTATTAATTTGGGTTCTCTCTCTCCTTCTATTCGTTAGCCTGGCTAAGAGTCTGTCAATCTTATTTATTTTTTCAAGAAAGCAACTTTTAGTTTTGTCAATTTTTTTCAAGTATTTCTTTTGTTTTGATTTCTTTTATTTCAACTCTGATTTTAATTATTTCTTGACTTCTACTGCTTTTGCTGCTGATTTGTCCTTCTTTTTCTAGGGCTTTGAGATGTAGTGTGAGATGACTAATTTGTTGGCCTTTGCTTCTTTTAAGGAATGAACTCCATGAAATAAATTTTCCTCTTAGTACTGCTTTCAGAGTGTTCAAGAGATTCCGATATGTTATGTCTGAGTTTTCATTTACCTCTAAGAATTTCTTAATTTCCTCTTGGATGTCTTCTGGTCATTGTTCATTCAGTAGCATATTGTTCATTCTCCATGTGACGTAGGATTTCTAATTTCTTATTGTATCATTGATTTCCAATTTCACTCCATTATGATCAGATAAAATACATGGTAGTATCTCTACTCCTGGGCTGCGGATGTGGCTCAAGCATTAGTGTGCTCGCCTGGCATGCATGCGGCCCGGGTTCGATCCTCAGCACCACATACCAACAAAGATGTTGTGTCCGCCAATAACTTAAAAAAAATAAGAAATATTAAAAAAAAATTCTCTCTCTCTCTCTCTCTCTCTCTCTCTCTCTCTCTCTCTCTCTCTCTTTGTCTCTCTCTATTAAAAAAAAAAATACATGGTACTATCTCTACTCCTTTGTATTTGCTAAGAGTTGCCCTGTGACATAATCTATGGTCTATTTTTGAGAAGAATCCATGTGCTTCTGAGAAAAAAAGTGTATCCGATTGATGTTGGTTGGTACATTCTATATATGTCAATTAAGTCTAAGTTATTAATTGTGTTATTGAGTTCTATAGTTTCTTTTTTCAACTTTTGTTTGGAAGATCTGTCCAGTGGTGAGAGAGGGGTGTTAAAATCACCCACAATTTATTGTGTAGTGGTCTATTTGACTCTTGAACTTGAGAAGAGTTTATTTGATGAACATAGCTGCACCATTGTTTGGGGCATATATATTAATGATTGTTATATCTTGTTGGTGTATGGTTCCCTTGAACAGTAGGTAGTGTCCTTCTTTATCCCTTTTGATTAACTTTGGCTTGAAGTCTACTTTATTGGATATGAGTATGCACACCCCCACATGCTTCCGAGGTCCATGTGAGTGGTATGATTTTTTCCCAACCTTTCACCTTCAGTCTGTGTATGTCTTTTTCTATCAGATGAGTCTCCTGTCAGCAGCATATTGTTGGATCTTTTTTTTTAAATCCAGTCCACTAGCCTATGCCTTTTGATTGGTAAGTTTAAGCCATTAACATTTAAGGTTACTATTGAGATATGGTTTGTACTTCCAGCATATTTATTTATTTTTGTTATTTTACATAATTTATTTTCCCTCTTTCATTAGTTTTCCTTTACCGTACTACCTCCCACTGTTGGTTTTCATTGTTATTTTTCATTTCCTCTTCATGTAATGTTTTGCCAAGGATGTTTTGAAGCGCTTTTTTTCTATCTTCTAGTTCTATTAACTTTTCTTTATTGTGGAAGGTTTTTATTTCATCTTCAATCCTAAGGCTTAATTTTGCTGGATACAAGAATCTTGGTTTGAACCCATTACTTTTCAGCATTTGAAATACGTTGTTCCAGGACCTTCTAGCTTTCAGAGTCTGTGTTGAAAAATCAGCCATTGACCTGATTGGTTTAACACTAAATGCAATTTACTTCCTTTCTCTTGTGGTTCTTCAAATTATCTCCTTATTCTTTATGTTGGTCATCTTCATTATAATATGTCTTGGTGTACATCTCTTGTGATTTTGCACATTCAACGTCCTGTAGGCTTCTAGGATTTGGATTTCTGTTTCATTCTTTAAGTCTGGGGAGTTTTCTAATATTATTTTATTGAACAGATTGCTCATTCCTTTGGTTTGGATCTCTATACCTTCTTGTATCCCAGTAACTCTTAAATTTGGTCTCTTTATGCTATCCCATATTTCTTGGATGTTCTGCTCATGGTTTCTTATCAGTTTTGCTGAGCGGTCTACGTTCTTTTTGATATGATATACTTTATCTTCATTGTCTAATGTTCTATATTCAAAGTGTTCTACTCTGCTGGTAATACTCTCATTTGAGTTTTTAATTTGGTCTATTATTTCCTTCATTTTTAGGATTTCTGTTTTTTTTTTATAACGTCTATATCCTTGTAGAGTTGACTTTTGCATCTTGGATTTGTTTATGTAATTCATTGTCGAAGTGACCTTTTATTGTCTGAATTTGCTGTCTAATATCTGCCTTGAGATCATCTGAAGCATGTATATCCTGAAATCTTTATCTGACATTCCATCTGCTGCAGATGTTACCTCTTCTAATATTGAACTGACCTGCATTGTTTGTGGTCCTTCCTTTCCTTGTCTTTTGATACTGCTCATGTTTCTTTATAGCTATGTGTAACTGTTGTGTTAATGCTTTTCCCCTATATATTTATATTGCTCGTGTATAGTTCCAAAATATCTCTTTTGTGGAGAAAGAAAATGTTAACAGTTCTCAATATCAATAATAAATCATCTATGAGCAAGTTTTTATTATTAATAAATGTATAGTTAGACAATTTGTCTACAGAGGTTGGCTTCAATTATTATTTAAAATATAGTCATTAGTTTCATAAAAGGCATACCATTTCTGGTGGCATACATAGAACTGAAGGTCAGGCATAGGACATTATGTTAAAGGGGGAAAGAAGTGAGGGTATGGGGTTAATCTAACCTAGCAACTTTGGAGGAGAACTCTAACGAACAGTCAGGAGTAATTTATGGAAGAATGTATAAATTCAAACTCCTATCTGTATTTAGAAAATTACCCTATGTATAAATAATAAAGTTAGGGGGTTGAAAATGGGATAGAAAAAAGAAAGAAGGAAAAGAGGGGAAAAAACAAGGAAAGAAAGAAAAAAAGAGAGAAGTATAAAAAATATGAAGAAAAAAGAAGGGGAGGTGGGGCATTTGCAATTCCTGTATATCATACTATTCTGATCATTCAGTTGTTAAAGTCCTATTTCATGCAAAGTTCTTGATTTCACATATGTTGAGGTTGTGAGGACCAGGGGGGAAAGATAAAGGAGAATGGATGAGAAGAAAACAAAGCAAAAAAAAAAAAAAATCTGAACTCTGTTTTCTTTTCTTGCACTAGGTGGCACTGTCTATTCCTAGCTTGAGTCTCTGTGCTCAGGGTAGTGGAGGTAGCCAGTGTGAGAGGACTTGAGCTTCCACCTGGAGCCTCCTTACTCTTAGCCTCTGAGATGGAAACAAGGTGCCTGTACAGTTGCTGTTCCACTTTGATAGCTACACCCCAAAAATCTTTTTTTTATATTTTTTTTATTGGTTGTTCAAAGCATTACAAAGCTCATGATATATCATCTTTCATACATTTGACTCAATTGGGTAATGGACTCCCTGTTTTACCCGAAATACAAATTGCAGAATCACATCGGTTACACACTCACATTTTTACATAATGGCATATTAGTGACTGTTGTATTCTGCTACCTTTCCTATCCCATACTATCCCCCCTCCCCTCCCCTCCCATCATCCCTCTCTACCTCATCTGCTGTTGTTCAATTCTCTCCCTTGTTTCCCCTCCCCCCTTTCCCCTCACATTCTCTTCTATGTAATTTTGTGTAACATTGAGGGTCTCCTACCATTTCCATATGCTTCTCTCTCCCTTTCTCTCCCCCCACTCGTCTTTGTTTAATGTTAATCTTCTCCTCATGCTCTTCCTCCCTGTTCAGTTCTTAGTTGCTCTCTTTATATCAAAGAAGACATTTGGCATTTGTTTTTTAAGGATTGACTAGCTTCACTTAGCATAATCTGCTCTAATGCCATCCATTTCCCTTCAAATTCTATGATTTTGTCATTTTTTATTGCTGCGTAGTACTCCATCGTGTATAGATGCCACATTTTTTTATCCATTCATCTATTGAAGGGCATCTAGGTTGGTTCCACAGTCTAGCTATTGTGAATTGTGCTGCTATGATCATTGATGTGGCAGTATCCCTATAGTACGCTCTTTTAAGATCCTCAGGGAATAGTCCGAGGAGGGTGATAGCTGGGTAAAATGGTGGATCCATTCCCTGCTTTCCCAGGTATCTCCATACTGCTTTCCAAATTGGCCTTACCAATTTGCAGTCCCACCAGCAGTGTACAAGTGTACCCTTTTCCCCACATTATTGCCAAAACTTATTGCTGTTTGACTTCATAATGGCTGCCAATCTTACTGGAGTGAGATGGTATCTTAGGGTGGTTTTGATTTGCATTTCTCTGACTGCTAGCAATGGTGAGCATTTTTTCATGTACTTGTTGATTGATTGTATGTCCTCCTCTGTGAAGTGTCTGTTCAGGTCCTTGGCCCATTTGTTGATTGGGTTATTTGTTATCTTATTGTTTAATTTTTTTATAATATTTTATTGTTGGTTGTTCAAAACATTACATAGATCTTAATATACCATATTTCACAGATTGATTCAAGTGGGTTATGAACTTCCATTTTTACCCCGTATACAGATTGCTGTGTCACATCAGTTACATTTCCATTGATTTATAAATTGCCTTTCTAGTGACTGATGTATTCTGCTGTCTATCCCATTCTCCACTATCCCCCCTCCCCTCCCCTCCCCTCCCCTTCTCTCTCTCCACCCCCTCTACTATAAATCGTTTCTTCCACTTATATAATTTTTATCCTACTCCTCCTTTCCTCTTATATGTAATTGTGTATAACCCTGAGGCTCACCTTCCAATTCCATGCAATTCCATCCAATTGCATCAAATTGTTTAATTTTTTGAGTTCTTTGTATATTCTGGATATTAGGGCTCAATCTAAAGTGTGAGGGGTAAAAATTTGTTCCCAGGATGTAGGCTCTCTATTTACCTCTCTTATTGTTTCTCTTGCTGAGAAAAAACTTTTTAGTTTAAGTAAGTCCCATTTATTTATTCTTGTTATTAACTCTTGGGCTATGGGTGTCCTATTAAGGAATTTGGAGCCCGACCCCACAGTATGTAGATCATAGCCAACTTTTTCTTCTATCAGACGCAGAGTCTCTGATTTGATATCTAGCTCCTTGATCCATTTTGAGTTAACTTTTGTGCATGGCGAGAGAAAGGGATTCAGTTTCATTTTGTTGATTATGGATTTCCAATTTTCCCAGCACCATTTGTTGAAGACGCTATCCTTCCTCCATTGCATGCTTTTAGCCCCTTTATCAAATATAAGATAGATGTAACTTTGTGGATTAGTCTCTGTGTCCTCTATTCTGTACCATTGGGCCACCCACCTGTTTTGGTACCAGTACCATGCTGGTTTTGTTACTATTGCTTTGTAGTACAGTTTGAAATCTGGTATCGCTACACCTCCTGATTCACACTTTCTTCTTAGAATTGCTTTTGCTATTCTGGGTATTTTGTTTTTCCATATAAATTTCATGATTGCTTTAACTATTTCAACAAGAAATGCCGTTGGGATTTTAATTGGCATTGCATTATACCTGTAGAGAACTTTGCGTAATATCGCCATTTTGATGATGTTAGTTCTGCCTATCCATGAACAGGGTACATTTTTCCATTTTCTAAAATCTTCTTCTATCTCTCTCTTTAGGGTTCTGTAGTTTTCATTGTATACATCTTTCACCTCTTTTGTTAGGTTGATTCCCAAGTATTTTATTTTCTTTGAGGATATTGTGAATGGAGTGGTTTTCCTCATTTCCATTTCAGAAGTTTTGTTGCTGATATACAGGAATGCCTTTGATTTATGCGTGTTGATTTTATATCCTGCCACTTTGTTGAATTCATTTATTAACTCTAGCAGTTTCTTTGTAGACCCTTTTGGGTCTGTTAAATATATTATCATGTCATCCACAAATATCAATAATTTAAGTTCTTCTTTTCCTATTTTTTTATTGTTTGTTCAAAACATTACAAAGCTCTTGACATATCATATTTCATACATTAGATTCAAGTGGGTTATGAATTCCCATTTTTACCCCAAATACAGATTGCAGAATCACATCAGTTACACATCCACATTTTTACATAATCCGATATTAGTAACTGTTGTATTCTGCTACCTTTCCTATCCTCTACTATCCCCCCTCCCCTCCCCTCCCATCTTCTCTCTCTACCCCATCTACTGTAATTCATTTCTCTCCTGGTTTATTTTCCCATTCCCCTCACAACCTCTTATATGTAATTTTGTATAACAATGAGGGTCTCCCTCCATTTCCATGCAATTTCCCCTTTGTCTCCCTTTCCCTCCCACCTCATGTCTCTGTTTAATGTTAATCTTTTTCTCCTGCTCTTCCTCCCTTCTCTATTCTTAGTTGTTCTCATTATATCAAAGAAGACATTTGGCATTTGTTTTTTATGGATTGGCTAGCTTCACTTAGCATAATCTGCTCTAGTGCCATCCATTTCCCTGCAAATTCCACGATTTTATCATTTTTTAGTGCTGCATAATACTCCATGGTGTATAAATGCCACATTTTTTATCCATTCATCTATTGAAGGGCATCTGGGTTGGTTCCACAGTCTAGCAATTGTGAATTGTGCTGCTATGAACATCGATGTGGCAGTATCCCTGTAGTGCGCTCTTTTAAAGTCTTCAGAGATTTGACCCAGCTATTGCCCTTCTTTTCCTATTTTTATGCCTTTAATTTATTTTGTCTGTCTAATTGCTCTGGCTAGTACTTCAAGAACTAAATTGAATAGAAGTGGTGATAGAGGGCATCCCTTTCTTGTTCCAGATTTTAGAGGGAATGCCTTCAGTTTTTCTCCATTTAGGATGATGCTAGCCTGATGTTTAGCATATATAGCTTTTACAATGTTGAGGTAAGTTCCTGTTATCCCTAGTTTTTCTAGTGTTTTGAACATAAAGGGATGCTGTACTTTGTCAAATGCTTTTTTTTTTGCATCTATCGAGATGGTCATATGGTTCTTGTCTTTAAGTCTATTTATGTGGTGAATAGTATTTATTGATTTCCGTATATTGAACCAGCCTTGCATCACAGGGATGAATCCTACTTGATCACGGTGCACAATTTTTTTGATATGCTTTTGTATTCAATTCACCAGGATTTTATTGAGAATTTTTCCATCCAAGTTCATTAGAGATATTGGTCTGTAGTTTTCTTTCTTTGAAGTGTCTTTGTCTGGTTTCGGGATCAGGGTGATGTTGGCCTCATAGAATGAATTTGGAAGAGCTCCTTCTTTTTCTATTTCTTGAAATAGCTTGAAAAGTATTGGTATTAATTCTTCTTTGAAGGTTTTGTAAAACTCTGCTGCATACCCATGTGGTCCTGGGCTTTTTTGGTTGCTAGTCTTTTGATGGCTTCTTCAATTTCTTCCTTTGTTATTGGTCTGTTTAAATTGTGTGTGTCTTCCTGACTCAATCTGGGCAGATCGTATGACTTAAGAAATTTATCGATATCTTCACTATCTTCTATTTTATTGGAATATAGGGTTTCAAAATACTTTCTAATTATCTTCTGTATTTCTGTAGTGTCTGCTGTGATATTGCCTTTTTCATCCCATATGTCAGTAATTTGAGTTCTCTCTCTTCTCTTTGTTAGCATGGCTAAGGGCCTGTCGATCTTATTTATTTTTACAAAGAACCAACTTTTAGTTTTCTCAATTTTTTCAATGTTTTTTTTTGTTTCAGTTTTGTTGATTTCTGCTCTAATTTTAATTATTTCTTGTCTTCAACTACATTTGCTGTTGTTTTGCTCTTCCTTTTCTAGGTTTTTGAGGTGTAGTGTGAGTTCATTTATTTGTTGGTTTTTTCTTTTTTTGAGGAAAGAACTCCAAGAAATGAATTTCCCTCTTAAAACTGCTTTCATTGTGTCCCATAGATTCCGGTATGTTGTGTCTGTATTGTCATTTGTCTCTATGAATTTTTTATCTCCTCCTTTATGTCTTCTGTAACCCATTGATCATTCAGTAACATATTGTTCATTTTCCATGTGATGTAGGATTTTTCCTTCTTTCTTTTATCATTGATTTCCAGTTTCATTCCATTATGATCAGATATGGTGCATGGTATATCTCCACACTTTTATATTTACTAAGAGTTGCCCTATGGCATAATATATGGTCTATCTTTGAGTAGGATCCATGTGCTACTGAGAAGAACGTGTATCCACTTGATGATGGTTGATATATTCTATATATGTCGGTTAAGTCTAGGTTATTGATTGTGCTATTGAGTTCAATAGTTTCTTTAATCAGCTTTTGTCTAGAGGATCTCTCTAATGGTGAGAGTGGTGTGTTGAAGTCACCCACAATTATTGTGTTGTAGTCTATTTGACTCTTGAACTTGAGGAGAGTTTGTTTTATGAATGTTGCAGCTCCATTGTTTGGTGCATACAAATTGATAATTGTTATGTCTTGTTGGTGGATGGTCCCTTTTAACAGTATATAGTGTCCTTCTTCATCCCTTTTGATTAACTTAGGTTTGAAGTTGATTTTATTCAATATGAGTATGACCACTCCTGCTTGCTTCCGAGGGCCATGTGAGTGATATCATTTTTTGCAACCTTTTACCTTCAGCCTGTGTATGTCTATTCCTAGCCTATGAGTCTCCTGAAGGCAGCATATTGTTGGATTTCTTTTTTTGTTCCAGGTTACTTGCCTATGTCTCTGGATTGGTGAGTTTAGGCCATTAACATTTAAGGTTACAATTGAAATATGATTTGTACTTCCAGTCATGTTTATTTATTTATTTATTTTAGTTTGGTTAGTTTTTACTATTTGGTTATTTTCCTCCCCCTTTACTGAGATAACTCCTGCTGTTAGTTTTGGGCACTATTTTTCAATTCCTCTTCTTGTAGTATTTTGCTCAAAATGCTTTGCAGTGCTGGTTTTCTGGCTGCGAATTCTCTTAGCTTTCGTTTATTGTGAAAGATTTTAATTTAATTGTCAAATCTGAAGCTTAATTTTGCTGGATACAGTATTCTTGGTTGGAACCCATTATTTTTCAGCGTTTGGAATACATTGTTCCAGGATCTTCTCACTTTCAAAGTCTGTGATGAAAAATCAGTCGTTAACCTAATTGGTTTACCCCTAAATGTAATCTGCCTCCTTTCTCTTGTAGTTTTAATATTCTCTCCTTGTTCTGTATGTTTTCTCTCTTCATTATTATATGTCTTGGAGTTGGTCTATTACGGTTTTGAATGTTTGGGTCCTGTAGGCTTCCAGGATTTGGCAATCCATTCCATCTTTCATCTCTGGGAAGTTTTCTAGAATTATTTAATTTAATAGGTTGTCCATTCCTTTGGTTTGATTCTCTATGCCTTCTTCTATCCCGATGACTCTCAAATTTGTTTTTTTTTTATGACATCCCATATCTCTTGATTAGATTGCTCATGGGATTTAAGCATCTTTTCTGTGTTGACTATATTCTTTTCAAGTTGATAAACTTTGTCTTCATTATCTGATGTTCTGACTTCTACTTGATCTAGTATATTTGTAATATTCTCATTTGAGTTTTTAATTTGGTTTATAGTTTCCTGCATTTCTAGGATTACTGTTTGATTTTTTTAAAGATCTCTATCTCTTGGTAAAGCTCGTTCTTTGCCATTTGAATTTGTTTGTTTAATTCATTTTCAAAATATACTTTTATTGCTTGGACTTGCTGTCTCATGTCTTCTCTAATATTCCTTTCCATCTGAGTTAGGTATGCCTTGAGTTCTTTCCCTATCTCTGTTTCTGATGCTTCTAGGTCCTCCTGTATATTTAAGTTGTCCTGCAAGTTTGTCCTCCTTTTTTCCCTTGTTTTTTCATGATGTTCACGCTAGTTTCCAGCTCTATTTGATTGCTGTATTTCTGCTCTCTTCTATAAATTTGTTTTGTTTTTTTATATCTCTGTTGTCCCTCCTTTGTGTTGTTAGACTATGCTTGCTAAAGTGGATTCCGCTGGGAAGGAATTCCGACGGCCGAGCTCCAGTGACGTCACCTCTCTGCTATCGCGGGTCCCAGGCTCCTTACTGGGTGTCCAAATGGAGGGGTGGGACTGGACTGTCTCTGGTTTGTTTCAGCTCCTGGACACTGGCGGCCGGGCAGTCTCCAGCCTCCCAGTTACGCTGGCAGCCGGTGGGCGGTCCTTCGTCAGTGGGTGGGGGGACTCCAGCTGCCCAGTCGCTCGGACAGCGGGTGGGCTGTCGCTGGTGTGCGGGTGATCTCTAGCCACCCAGTCACGGGGTGGTCGCCAGTGGGCGTGCGGTCTCCAGCCGCCGCCCAGTCACAGTGGCAACAGGCTGGCTGGCGCTGGTGGGCAGGGGGTCTCCAGCTGCCCAGTCGAGTGGGCAGCCGGCTAGTGATCGGTTGCCTGTGGGTGTGCGGTCTTCAGCCACCTAGTTGCACGGGCAATGGGCTGGCTGTCGCCTGTGGGTGGGCGATCTCTAGCCACCCAGTTGCAGGGGCAATGGGCCGGCTATCGCCGGCCAGCGGGCGGTCCCCAGCCACCCAGTCACGCAGGCAGCCGGCAGGTGATTGGTCGCTGGCTGGCGTGTGGTTTCAAGCTGCTCAGTCGCAGGGGCAATGGGCCAGCTGTTGCAGGCGGGCGTGCGTTCTCCAGCCACCCAGTCACAAGGGCCTGGCCTCTAGTCCCCTGGTTTCTCCTGCCAGTCCTGTTTTCTCCTGCTATACCAGATTTCCCCTGAGTGATGCCTCTCGGCAGTTCAAACTGTACTCTGGGGCTGCCGTTTTTTGGGCATGGAGGGTGGCTATTGAGAACCCCCAACACTCTATTGTTTTGATTTTTTCTGCTTGCCACTCCCACCGCGCTGGCAATACAGGTTTAGTTTTCCCTGCTGATGGGAGGGGGAGTTGATGGTCGGGATTCTCTAGTTTTCCCCGCATCTTTATGCAGGGTTGCTCTGATAATCCCTCCCCCAGAGAGCCTAGGAGAGATTTTATGGGAATTCCCCACTGTATGGGAGATGAGCTGAGTAACACGCACCTGTTTTATTTTTGCAATCTGTCAGAGAGTGGCGGTGATTACTTCAGCTCTCCAAGATGGTGGCCGCTGGTTTCCTTGGTGGAGTTTCCGTTGTGGGGGATAGAACTGTCCCACTTCCTTCCCCGTCTGAAATCCCGAACTCAGCCCGGGGCTCTGTGAGTGCTCAGGGGCCGCAGTCTTGGCTGGGCACAGAATCACGAGCCACTCAAGCAGGAACAAAACTTCATTTTTGAAAAAGCTGCCAATATTCCATAGGCGTTGGCAAGCCAAACCCGGTCCTCCCATGCGGGCGTCTACCGGAACCGCGCCTCTCCCGGAACCGGGGGGCCCAGACCTCCCCCGGAATTTCCTCCTACTATCCTTCCCCAACCAATGGGAACTCTCCAGGAGTCCCGTAACATGAGTCCGGTAGCAGGCCAAGGTGAACAGCAGGAGCCCAATTTCCATATGAATGTAAATCTTAACATAATCATATCATCTCAGTGGCTAGCTGTCGTCACTTTACAACCAAAGGTGCCATGCATCATATTATTTGCTTGTGGCTCCTAGCATCTGCCCCCTTCTGTTTAATTAAGCAACAAGCAATGTGGCTAGGGACCGTGCCTGGTAGGTTGTCCAATTCAACATATGGTTCTTACCAGTCATGGGAGAACTGACCTTTACGCGTCAGCTTTCTGTCTTAGGTTGAATCCACTGCAATCAGATCAACCCGTCACTGACTACCGGTCCAGCATTCAACCATGCTTGTGGATAGGCCTATGCACCAGTGTGGGGGTGAGGTTCTTGCCTCACATCTGTTGGCCCCCAAATTTTGCCTTGGTGCCAGTGGGGGGGTGAGGTTCTTTGCCTCACCTCTGTTGGCCCCCAAATTTTAGACCATCACTAGTAGAAGGGGGGAGGATATAGAAATGCCACAACACCAAGCCGATTGATGGCTCCTTTGGAAAAATTGCATCACTGGTGACACCATCAGCAAAGATATGCCAGCATTACCACAATTAACATGGGGTGAGCTGGCAAGGAAATTGCATCACTGGTGACACCATCAGCAAAGATATGCCAGCAGTACCAAAATTCGGTGCACCAGATGATATTTCACAATGCATGCAACTGATATATAGTCCAGGCAAGTTCTGCAAGCAGTTCAAATTGGAGGAGTCTATCAATATGTCCATTTCCTCCCAAAGTAAATCAAGTCCTTGATTGAGCATTACTTGTTGAGTTATATTCATTGATGCATCAGTTTATACAGTTTACTGTGATAGCTATCATAGAAGCTGTAGTTTGGTTTTATCTTAGTCTTCACTGGAATTGGGATGGAGATGGAAATTCTGGCAATGATGCTAAAGAGACATTATCCTGAACAGAATTATTAAATATAATGAAAAGGAAAGGTGAAAGTAAACAAACAGATCTGTTAAACTCCTTTAAAAACAATCCTTAACAGCTGTTTACCTAATTTAAATTAGTAAACAAACAGATCTGTTAACCATCTTTAAAAACAATCATTAACAGCTGTTCACCTAATTTAAATTATACCATATAAATCACGTGAATAAAAAAAAAATTCGGATCCATTTTTTCATGAGCGCTCCTCATATAAGAAATATGGACATACACACATACAGACATACAACACAAAACAGAAGTGTGCACACAACATACAACACATAAGACAATAGTAAATAAAGGCCTTGTAGCTATACATAGGTGAAATCTCCATTGCAATGTTTAAAAACTCCACAGTCAAAAAATAAAACACAGTCAAAAAATAAAACTGATCAGAAAAACATTAACCTAGGTTTGTATGAGCTCAAAAATAAAATAGAACTTTATGATGTGGGAAAAATGCAATAATAAAATAGATATTGAAAAATCACCTTGGTTAATCACTGTCACAGATGTAAGAATAGCCAAGCTGGAGCTCTGGATATCAGCTGTTATGGATTTGAGTCAAATCATCTTCTTTTTCTGTAGAAATTGTTTTAGTTAATCTCTCTGGAATCCAAATCGGTTGCTGTTCCTCCTGTGGAAAAACACAGACACAGCCCCGATTCCAGACTATCACTGGATCCAGGCCTTTCCATTGTCCTGTTAGAATATCTTTCCAAAGTACCTTAGGCTTATGTACATTTTTGGGGTACAAATGTCTTTCCGCAGCACTAAGTCCCGATTAATCCAAATTTAAAATTTTAGAGTAAAAAGGGTTATTTTAAGTTTATCTTTGGGGGATATATACCCCTTTCCAATTCCCTCCTTTTGTTTTAATAAGTACAATTTAATAGTTTGATGAGCTCTTTCAACTATGCCTTGTCCTTGTGGATTGTATGGAATTCCTGTTATGTGAGTAATGCCAAATGATGAGCAAAATTGTTTAAAAGAGGTGGAAGTATAACCAGGACCATTGTCCGTTTTTAACTGTTTTGGAATGCCCACAGTGGCAAAATTTTGTAAGCAATGAGCTATAACATCTTTAGTTTTTTCTCCGGCATGAAGGGAGCCCATCAAAAATCCAGAAGAAGTATCAACTGTAACATGTAAATATTTTAATTTTCCAAATTCTGGCAAGTGTGTGACGTCCATCTGCCAAATATGGTTAGGTATCAGTCCTCTAGGATTGACTCCAAGATTAACTTGTGGTAAAAAGGTCACACAATTTTGACATTGTTTTATTATATTCCTGGCTTGTTCCTTAGTTATTTTAAAACACTTTTGTAAAGTATTAGCATTAACATGAAACCTTTTATGAAAATTTGTAGCTTCTTCTAATGTAGAGAAAATATGTACGTCATGTGTAGTTTTATCTGCTAAATCATTGCCCAAACTAAGGGCTCCAGGCAATCCTGTATGTGCCCTAATATGTCCTATAAAGAATGGATCTTTTCTGTCCCATATTAGACTTTGTATAGTGGAAAACAAAGAAAAAACTGTAGAGGAAGGGGAAATCCTACCAGCATCTTCAAGGGACATAATAGCATTAACTATATATTGACTATCAGAAAATAAATACAGAATCTTTGAACATCACAAAAGCTTGTAAAACTGCATTGAGCTCTACCTTTTGAGCTGATTGTTTGGGTACTAAAAATGTAAAAGTTTGATCAGGAGTAACTACTGCTGCTGTACCATTATTAGACCCATCAGTGAATATATTTGGAGCATTCATGATAGGTGTTTTCCTTGTCATTTTAGGAAAAACTACAGGATGCTTAGACCAAAAAGACAACAAAGGATTAGATGGTAAGTGATTATCAAATGAAACACTAGTTTTACACATGATTATTGCCCAAGTATTTAACTCATTAGCTAACTCATCAATTTGATCCATAGTATATGGAGTAATAATTTTATTGGGAGAAATCCCAAACACTCCCTTTGCTGCTTTTATTCCTTTGAGTATTAATTGTCCTACAGCCTCAGGATATGTAGTAAGAATAGTGTTAGGAGAATAAGATAAATGTATCCACAATAATGGACCTTCCTGCCAAAATACTCCTGTAGGAATATTTTTTGTTGGTAGTACAATAAATAATAAAGGCAAACTTATATCAATTCTATCCAAATGCATATTTTCCATATATGTTTCAATGATTTTTAATATTTTTCTTGCTTCAGGCGTTAACATGCGGGGTGAATTTGGATCTGATCAACCATTTAGAATATCAAATATAGATCCTAACTCTCCTGTTGGTATGCCTAGATAAGGCCTTATCCAATTTATGTCTCCCAATAAGTTTTGAAAATCATTAAGTGATTTGAGTTGATCTACTTGTATTTGAATTTTTGGTGGACGGACCATTGTTGAGGATAATAGAACTCCTAAATAATTAATTGGAAGATTTAATTGTACTTTATCTATTGCTATCTCTAGATTATATTTTTTCAATAAGTTTGTAAGTGTGGCATAACATTCTAGTAATGTGTTTTTATCTTTATGTGCCAATAACACATCATCCATATAGTGAAATATTTGTAGTTCAGGATTTTGATTTCTAAGTGGCTGGATTACTTTATTAACATAAATTTGACACATAGTTGGGCTGTTAGCCATCCCTTGAGGGAGTACTTTCCATTCATATCTCTGATCAGGACCTTCATGATTCAGTGCAGGGATAGTAAATGCAAAATGTGGACTATCCTCGGGATGAATTGGAATTGAAAAGAAACAATCTTTAATATCTATAGCTAAAACATGCCAGGTTTTTGGTAAAGCAGACAATTGGGGAATCCCTGATTGAGCAGGTCCCATAATAACCATCTCATTATTAATGGCTCTTAAATCTTGTAATAATGTCCATTTACCAGATTTCTTTTTAATGACAAAAGTGGGAGTATTATGGGGGGATACAGAAGGTTGTATATGTCCTTCCGCTAATTGTTGTCTGACCAAGTCATGGGCTACTTGTATCTTTTCTTTAGTCAGGGGCCACTGAGGAACCCACACTGGTCTTTCTGATTTCCAAGTAATTTTGATTGTCTCAGTGGCCCTTTCTGAAAACCCAATCCATGTCTAATTACTTCTTGATCTATTTGAATAGGTGCTCTCATACCTTGTTCTTGTTCTCTTAATCTTTTTTCTTTCCTAAAGCCTTGTTTAGCCCTAGTAGTGGGTGTGTTAGTATTGATGTTATTTGTTAATGTCAATCCTAATTGATCTAGGACATCTCGTCCCCATAAATTTACGGGAAGATGATCCAATACATAGGGCTGTATAGTTCCTTCACATCCTTCAGGATCCCTCCAATCTAATACCATAGCACTTCTATGGGGATTTTTTGCCACTCCTAGGCCTCAAAGCATTTGAGTGGCTTGTTGTAATGGCCAATGTTTTGGCCATTCTTGACGAGATATGATGCTGAGTTCAGCTCCTGTGTCCAGCAGCCCATTAAAGTCATGTCCTTGAATATTTAATTTTAGCATTGGGTGAGAATCTAAATTTAAAGACAGCATAGCCCAATCTACACCTGTGGAGCCTAATCTCTTGGAACCTCTTTCTACATTACAACTGGAAAATTTATCATGCAGGCTGGGTATTATTAATAACTGTGCTATTCTATCTCCTGGTGAAATTACTGATATACCTCTTGGAGAACTAGCTATAATTTTTATTTCACCCTCATAATCGGGATCAATTACACCAGGACTTATCATAAGTCCTTTTAGTGTAGAAGAACTGCGTCCCAGTAATAAGCCTAGTGTTCCCTGGGGACGAGGTCCTTTTACTCCTGTGGGAATGATTTGAACTCCCATCTCTGGAGTTAGTACTGCTCTGGCAGAGGTGCAGATGTCCAACCCTGTGCTCCTTCTAGTTTGTCTGATGAGGGATTTAATGGATAATGCGTCCTGGGCACTACCTTGATGGTGCTGCTGGGTTCCTCCATTGCCCCATATATTTGTGGTTTTGGGCCCCAGGGCATTGGGCCCTCTAGTCCGTTTTTTGGCAATGGAGCTTGATACCTTTCTCCATGATATCGTGGGTAAACACTTGGTCCTTGTCCGTTTTTTGACAACGGAATACCCTCTATGGTGTTTTGAGAACGGCATTCATTAGCCCAATGTTTCCCTCTATGGCATCGTGGGCAAATACCCTGTATTCTATTCCTTTGATACCCAGCTTTGTTAAACCCTCCTCTTATGGGGCAACTCCTTTTAAAATGTCCTGTTTGATTACAATTATAGCATGTTTTTGGCCTGGCATCTAAAGCCTGTTGTACTGCTGCTAAGACTTGCCCTTGTTCATTAATGTCTCTACATAATTTAATATATGTGTTTAAATCTTCATGTCTCCATGGTCTAATGACCTCTCTGCAGCAACGATTTGCTTGGTCATAAGCCAGTTGTTTTATAAATGGCATTACCTGTTCTGTATTTCCAAATATCCTAGAGGCTGTCTGGATAAGTCTATCTACAAATTCAGCGTAAGGTTCATTAGTTCTTTGTATTACCTTAGATAATTGACCTTGTAAGTCTCCATGCCCCTGTAAAGTTTTTCATGCCCTAACTGCATCTACAGCAATTTGTGCGTATACGCCAGGGTCATATTCAATTTGCTGTCTTTGACCCTCATAAGGTCCCTTTCCCAATAGCATATCTATATTTCTTTGAGGGTAACCGGCTTCTGCATTTCGCCTAGCTGTCTCCATGCAAAATTCCTCATTGGCAACCTTCCATAACAAATATTGTCCTCCGTTTACCACAGATCGACACATGTTAGCCCAATCTGCTGGTGTCATGTCCAAGTTGGTAACAGATTCGACCATGCTTATCGTGAAGGGAGCTTGCGGCCCATAGGTTGTTACAGCCTCCTTTAATTGCTTTACTGTTTTGAAATCTAAAGCACGGTGAATTTGTTGCCCTCCTGCCTGCTCAATTACAGGGCATGCTAATCTTTGGGGTCCTGCCTCAGAATTCCGTCCATCAACTACGGGAGTTGAGGGCCGCTCAGCGGTAGATGGAGCTGTTGGTTGAATTACGCCCTCTGGTGATAGAACGGAGTTAGTAGCAACCTCCTGTTGTAATTCTCCACCTGATGGCTGTTTTTCCTCTAAGCTTTCTTTCTTTAAATTTTCCTCTGTCTGACTAGCTTGAGAGACCTTCTCTTTTGCTTGACCTAGCCTTTTTTCTACCATAGTTTGGACCTCTAACAATTTACTTAACAGTTTTTCGGTTTGTTTTTTACTAGATTCTAATCTACTATAAAGGTAACATAATCCAATAAGATAGCATAAAACAAAGCCAAAACAGAATGAAACAAAAACGGAACAGAGAATGGTTATATCAATTTTCTCTGTCTCAGGGCTGAATAACTTCAAACCTTGAGCCAACCATTTTTCCCAGTTCGCCTGAGAAAATTCTAGGGCTAGGGAGCTTGAAATAAAAACAAAATAAATCAAAACAAGAACACATTGTTTTTTGAAATGGTCACCCATTCTGTCGCTTTCCCTCAGGGGCGAGCAATTTTACTCACCTCTAAGTTTCAGGTGTTCCCCATACGGGCCACCAAATGCCGCAGTCTTGGCTGGGCACAGAATCACGAGCCACTCAAGCAGGAACAAAACTTTATTTTTGAAAAAGCTGCCAATACTCCATAGGTGCTGGCAAGCCAAACCCGGTCCTCCCACGTGGGCGTCTACCGGAACCGCGCCTCTCCCAGAACCGGGGGGCCCGATCCTCCCCCGGAATTACCTCCTACTATCCTTCCCCAACCAATGGGAACTCTCCAGGAGTCCCGTACATGAGTCCGGTAGCAGGCCAAGGTGAACAGCAGGAGCCCAATTTCCATATGAATGTAAATCTTAACATAATCATATCATCTCAGTGGCTAGCTCTCGTCACTTTACAACCAAAGGTGCCATGCATCATATTATTTGCTTGTGGCTCCTAGCACTCAGGTGGCAGGATTCCACAGAATCTGCAGCAATCTCCCTGCTTGCTGGTCGCTTCTCAGCGGCTCCCCGCCGTCTGTAGCTGCGGGGCAGGCCGTGTGGATCAGTCAGCCGGGATCTCCGGTCACACAGTTGGCTCATGTATGAGACTCAATTACCGAACCTTGGTGCTGGAAATCCTTCCTCTAGGTTTCGGTGCACCCCCATTTTGCTGTAAGTTCCTAACAAGATAGTTTTTTGTCGTTCTAACTCATTATTCACCCACGCAGTGGCGTGGTACATGGGGTGTGATGCATTCTATTTGTGGCCATCTTGGACCCCAAAAATCTTGTGAGAAAAATTTGAGTCATCACATTGGTGGTGGGGGAGTTGGAAACAGGTACCTGATCAGCCGCAGAACTGTGCTGGTAGCCACGCCCACCAATTGATGGCGAGTAACATTTTCCAAGATGGATTCCATCTGTTTCCCACATAGGGTGTTTGGTGAGGTGGGGGGTGCTGGGGAGACCTTGTGCTTTGTCCAGAGCTCAGTCTAATGACCCTCAAGCAAAGTCTCTTCATTCTATAACAAATTCCATCTGCCAAGATCAGATATTTTCATAACTTCTGGTTCAATCTTTCTGCTTAGAATTACATTGACTATTTTGTGTTTTTAATTTCTTCACACAAATATCAGGATTCTTTTTTTGGTTGTTTGAAGAATGTCTTTGGTATTTTTTGGAGATTTCATTGAATCTCTGTAACATTTTATTAGTTTGGTCATTTGATAATAATCATTCTGACAATAGCAGAAAACAGCATTTCTTTCTACCTCTAAGGTCTTCAGTTTTTCCTTTTGTTATTAATCACTGTTTCCATTGTAGAGATTTTTCAGCTCCTTGGTTGATTTCTTTCCAATACTTTTTAAGTTATTTAGAATGGGAACATTTTCCCAATTTCTTTCTCAGCAGACCTCTTTTGGAAGTATTTGAAAATGGTTTATTTATGTATTCATGTTGTACTTACCTACATTGCTAAATGTTTTTATCAGATCTAGAAGTGTTCTGATGGAGATATTGGTTCTTCTAGACATTGGGTCACACCACCTAAAAGCAGCATATTCAGACTTTGGTGTTTCCTCTGTAACCCTTTAATTTCCTTCTCTGGCCTGATTGCTCTGACTAGAGATTGTAGGGACTGTGTACACAATGCAAACTATCAAAGACACAAGGACATGGTTCCTATAAAACAAATAAAAATATAGAAGCCCTTGGCACACTATAAAAATAAAAAAAAGAAGCCAAAAATGAACAAAGTTAGATGCAAAAGAAGATATGCCTACAGGCTCTTCTGAAATCCAGAAAATTATTGCAAACTGCTTTTTAAAAAATATCCTTCAGGGGCTGGGATTGTGGCTCAGAGGTAGAGCGCTCCCCTGTAACACACGAGGCACTGGGTTCGATACTCAGCACCACTTAAAAAATAAAATAAAATAAAGATATGTGTCCACCTATATCTAAAAAGAATATTTAAAAAATCCTCCAGTAAATGAGAAAAACTTGAAGAGATTTAAAAATTTTTAAACACAATGAAACTGGCTGAAATTGAAGCAAAAGAATGTAAAAATTTAAATAGAAAAATGCCAAGCAATGAATTTGAAAAGCCATTAAAGACTTTCCAAGAGAGAAAATCCCAGAAGCAGATTAATTCTCAGTTGAATCTAAGAGAACTTTAAAGAAGGAATAAGAAGAGATAAGTCACCTCCTTATATTATTTCTTTTTTTAAGAGAGAGAGAGAGAGAGAGAGAGAGAGAGAGAGAGAGAGAGAGAATTTTTAATATTTATTTTTTAGTTCTTGGCGGACACAACATCTTTGTTGGTATGTGGTGCTGAGGATCGAACCCGGGCCGCATGCATGCCAGGCGAGCACGCTACCACTTGAGCCACATCCCCAGCCCCTTATATTATTTCTTGAAATGTAAAAAGAGAAAACACTGAATCAATCATTCTGTGAAGTCAGTTACTCCCTGACCCAAAGCCAAATAAAACACATTCAGGAAAGGAGATTCCAGACCAATAACACTGATGAACACAGATGTGAGGTTCCTGGACACAGGAATATGGACACAGAGCTTTGAAGGACACATTAGAAGGTGGCCGTGATCAGGTGGGTTTCTCCACAGGGTGGGAGGTTTGCTCCACATATGCAGATTAATAATATCAACATGGGATTCACCACATAAACAGAGGTGAGGACAAGGGTCACACCGTCACATCAACAGGTTCAGGAAAAGCATTTGAGGAGGCCAGCACCCCTCATGTTTAAAGGACAGGAGAAGCTAGACATCCAAGGGCCTGACTTCAACCTCGAAAAGGCTGCATGTGACAACCCAAGGCCACCACCATGCTGAAGTGAGACATCCTGGAAACCGTTCCTCTCAGCTCAGGACAGGACAAGGGTGTCCTCTCTCCCACTCTGATGCCCCGGGGTCCCTGCACTGCACACTTGGATGCAGGAGCATTTTCACATGAACCAAATGCACAGAAGCATCATTGAGGCTGAAGTGACTGCTCTGGGTCACCAGGGCCAGAGGCTGAGGAAGCTCAGAGGACACAGGTGAGTCTTTTCCATCAACTCAGAGAAGGGACATCACTGGGCTCTCCTGGTTAGGGCTGTCCTTGGGATTCTCAGTACAGCAAACAGGAAGCCAGTCAGGTTGGGTGACCTGGACACCTGATGAACCCCAGGCTCATGGTCCTCCTGGCTCCCAAGTCCCTGAGACTCAGCACTGGTCCTCGGGCACTTTTGCTGCTTGTAAATGGAAGGTGAGGGGCTGAGGATCAGGTGAGGTTCCTGCAGGGGGACAGGCAGCCAGGCTGGGTCACCACAGCAGCCGAGTAATAGTGAGTGACAGGGGGACATCTGACCAGACACGCAGCAAGTCCTGTCCTCACCAAGATCTGCCCACTCCAGACCTGGCACCTGAGAACAGGAGCCTGACTGCACAGGTCCTGCCTGAGATTCCGGGTGGCCCTACTCTGAAGTATTCACAGTCTTGGCAGGGGCAGATGGGAATCCCGAGGGACATCCAGGGAGGGAGTGCAATGAGACTGTGCCAGGAGCTGCTGAGAGGGTGACTCAGATGTCCTCCATCACTGCCCTGCTGGACTGTGGCCCAGAAAACAGCCACCACCATGACCAGCACAGCCAAGAGCTCTCTGCTGTGGAAGCCCTCACCAGGACAATCAGGACACAGTCTAGGGGACTCCAGACCCCAGGGGCCATTAGAGTTAGAGTAGAGTCCTCTCCTTATCTCTGTGGCCATAGCCTCCCTCCTATTCAATCCTCGTGAACCAATTTGTTGTTGCTATTTGTACAACTTCCAGGGAAGTGAACAGGACCTACCTGCTTCCACACTCAAGTGGAGGCCAGACGTAGGGCACACATGGCCCCCTCCATGTCAATACATCAGTAAGACAGAGGGTAACAGGTCCTCCAAGCTGAGCCAGCAGGGACCCCACCACTTGTCCATGTTGACAAGGGTCATCCTCCTTCCTGGTCATCCTCCTTCCTGGTCACCCCCCTTCCTGGTCATCCTCCTTCCTGGTCACCCCCCTTCCTGGTCATCCTCCTTCCTGGTCATCCTCCCTCCTGGTCATCCTCAGCACTTGGAAGAGGCCCAGGCCCTCACCATGACCTCTGGCCCATGATGCAGGAGCAG
The DNA here is from genome assembly GCF_964194105.1 of Spermophilus citellus. NCBI lineage: Eukaryota > Metazoa > Chordata > Mammalia > Rodentia > Sciuridae > Spermophilus > Spermophilus citellus. The sequence goes on along the minus strand of NC_138185.1, from coordinate 229,002,586 downwards.
GGCTGCTGGCCCACAGCTGTGGCTGTGTCCTCTGACTCTCTCCTGTGGTATTGATAACTGTGGGTGCATTGTAGGGAAACAGAGCACTGGAGTTGGTTTCCCATAGTGATTCAGACCTGGATCAGGACCCCCATTTCTGTGGGCAGCCTTCTGTCGCGTCTACCCGCCAGCAGGAATGACGACAACAAACAGGATTCTTCTCTAGCACGCTTTATTGGGAGCTTCCATTATGGTTCGTTGAGAGAAAGGACCCTGAGCCCGAAAAGACCACCCCTAATATACTAGAGCCGCAGCCTAAGTCTCACGCAATTGGACAAATGCGCATAGCAACACAGCAGCAGCCAATAAGGCAAGGAATTCAGCACTGGTGCCCAGAGCCAGGAAGTACAGGTCAACTGGTTCTTACCAGCTTTTACTGGTTCTTAGAACACTCAGTACATTATCATATCGGCTCACTCCGGAACTGGCCGACCACAAAGCACTGAGTTATTGTCCAAGAACTAAGCCAACACCCACACAAGGCAGCGCAGCAAAATGGCTCTCCACAGTTCCCCCTTTTTTACTTTGTTTGAACCATTTAAAATTCACCCGATCTAGGAAGTGTCCTCATGATGTCCCCTCTGATCAAGGGTGGCATTCAAAGGCCAAACAAGGAAGTCACCTTTCTGAGTGCAATGGGCAACATTTACCCTTCAGAGTGCAAAGGCTGTCTTTCTAAGACATGGAAGCCTTCCAAGGTGCAATGACAACAAGGTCACTTGGTGTGCAAAGGCCATCCACATCAAAACAGGGGTTTTAGGATTTTGCCAAGCTGGCGAGCCAAATTTGTGGGGAGGCCCCAGCTTCCAATGCAGCGAGTGCCTGAACCACCTTGACCCTATCACTTTGCTGCGTGCGCCGCATACGACAAATCATCCAAAGGCATAAGACAAGGCCAAAAAGAAGCATATACCGAATAACCCAACTCCTACCCACTCTTTAAAGTAGGAAAATATAGAAGAGGCCCAGGAGGCAAAGTCTGCAACAGAAAGAGGCTCCACACGTGTTCCATTCAAGTTGGCAGTCTGAGACAGCAATTCTTGAGTGAGCCGTTCTCCTTCTTTAGTCCAGTTTCCCTGTAAAAATCTAGACAATCTGTTACTTTGTTCCACAGAAGCAGTCATATTATAACGTAAAGGAGTAACACACAATTTGATTCCTTGTAAAGCAATACTAGCCACCATGGTTGGATAATGAGCTATAGTCTTATGAGCAGTAGAAGAATGATGAATCCAGAGCAGTGGCCCATCCTGCCACAAATCTCCAGTAGGAGCATTTTTTGATGGCAAAACTAATAGTTGAATGTGCTGGTTGGGCACTGCTCGGAGTAATTGTGCAGAGCGAAGAGCTTGCTCAACAAGGTGTAGAGCCTTTCGAGCCTCAGGCGTCAGCTCTCGCGGAGAGGAAAGTTGTGAATCACCTTCTAACAAGGTAAAAAGAGGTTGTAATTCATGTGTAGATATTTTTAAATAAGGTCTTATCCAATTTATATCTCCAAGCAATTTCTGAAAATCATTAAGAGTTTGCAGGTGATCAGTACGTATAGTGATCTTTTGAGGTCTAATAACTTTGGAGTCTATTGTAGCTCCTAGAAAATGTCCAACAGCACCTTGCTGGATTTTATCGGGTGCTACATGAAGGCCAGCTCCTTCCAAATATTTAATCATAGAGGCAAAAGCTACCTCTAATAGAGCATCATTAGGTGCTGCAAGCAAAATATCATCCATATAATGACATATCCTCAGCTTAGGAAATTTGTCTCTGATAGGTTGTATGGCAGTTCCCACAAAAAGTTGACACATAGTGGGACTATTTGCCATGCCCTGAGGTAAAACCTTCCATTGATACCTTTCATCAGGCTTTTCATGGTTAATGTTAGGCAAAGTAAATGCAAATCTTTGACAATCTTGTTTGCATAAAGGAATAGAAAAGAAACAGTCTTTGATGTCAATTATAATTATAGGCCATTCCCTTGGCAGGCTAGATAACAAAGGCAGGCCCCTTTGAATAGAACCTATCAACTGCATTTGAGCATTTACCGCTCTCAAATCATGTAACAATCTCCATTTACCTGATTTCTTTTTGATAACAAAGATAGGAGTATTCCAATATTCCAAGGAGAACAAGAGGATTCTAAATGTCCTAACTGCAATTGTTCATCTACCAAATGTTTGGCTGCATTGAGTTTTTCTAAGGATAGGGGCCACTGGGGGATCCAAACTGGATTATCAGTGATCCAAGGTATGGGAATTGCTTCCCCAGTGGCCCCTACGAAAAACCCAGCCCCCGGGTCCCATTGTTTCCACTAGGCATTAATGGTTTTGTTTGTCCCTGTAACCCTTTTCCCAATCCTTTACCTGGAATATGTCCCATATTTTTCATAATCTGTTGGCTTTGTGGAGAAAATTCATTGGTCAATACTAATTTCATCTGAGACAAAATATCTCGTCCCCATAATGTAACAGGTACATCTATAACATACGGTATCACTGTACCCTTTTGTCTCTCGGACGTTGTCCAATTGAGCGACTTGGTGCTGATCAGAGGGGCATTAGCATAACCTAATCCTTGTAATGTATGGGAGGATGACTGCAGTGGCCAAGACTGTGGCCAGAATCTTGCACTGATAACGCTTCTATCTGCTCCTGTATCGAGGAGACCTGGAAATTGTTTGCCCTCAATGATTAATTCCAACATTGGCCTCTCTTATAGTTGTAAAGACAAGTTTATTAATTGTACTCCTGTAAAGCCCAACCCTTTATCCCCCCTCACATCCTTCTGAGAAGGGAAATAATCATGAAGACTAGGCAACACAAGAAGTTGAGCAATCCTATCTCCTGGGGATATGACTATCATATTTCTGGGTGCACAACATAGAATCTTTATCTGACCGTCAAAGTCAGGATCAATCACCCCAGGGGTAATGACCAATCCTTTTAATGCTGATGATGACCTACCAAGCAACAGTCCCACTGAATTCTTGGGCAATGGACCTTTAAGGTCAGAAGGAATTGGCTGAATTCCCATACTTGGTGTTAATACGAGTCTGGTGGTGGCACAGATGTCCAACCCTGCAGACCCTTGTGTTGCTCTCCTCAGGGTTCTGTCGGGCGAAAAGATGGTTGATACTGTGCATTCTCTTGCAGCGCCCCATATATTTGAGGGCCCTGAGTTCGGGGGCCCCGACGCCCGTTTTTTGACTCGGTCACAGGATTAAGTGGGTTTCCCTGTATGTCTTTAACAGATCTGCACTCATTAGCCCAATGTCTTCCCTTTTTACATTTTGGACATAACCCTGGAATGCGAGGAGATGACATTTTTGGTTGTTATTTGAAAGGACAAGTTTTTCTTAAATGTCCTTTACGACCACAATTGAAACAAGAAGAAAAACCTCGGTTCCCTTTGGTTGCCACAACCACTGCCGCAGCCAACCCTGCATTTGTCAAAGGGCCTCCAATCTCTCGGCAGGCTTTTATCCAGGCATCCAACCCTTTCTCTTTTATTGGTGTTATAATCCGTTTACATTCCGAGGTACACTGTTCATACACCAATTGTTGTACTAATGGCGTTGTCTGGTCTATGTCCCCAAAAATCTTGGAGGCTGCCTCAAGCATACGAGCAACAAAATCTGAAAACGGCTCAGCAGGGCCTTGTATAATTTTTGTAAGATTCCCCATTGTTTCACCTCTATTAGGGAGGGCCTTCCAGGCATGTAAGGCCAAAGTATTAATCTGTTGATATACTACTAATGGATAAACATTTTGATTTTCGGCCCACTGACCTGTCCCGGTCAGCATTTCCACATCCCAGGCTTGTTGACCATCAGCTGCATTCGCATAAGCCTGTTGTATAGCGGCATCCAAGTATAATGATTTAAAATCAAGATATTGTCCCATGGAGAGAAAAGCCTTTGCTAAATGATACCAATCCATTGGTGCCATAGCACTAAGATGTAAGCGTTCAAGCAATGCAATTGTAAAAGATGCTGTGACACCATTAGTCCTGACAGATTCAGCTATGTCTTTAACTAATTTATAAGGAATGGGCTCAAAATATCTCTGTCCCTGTGCATCCTCAAAAACAGGATATGCACCAACAGGATATGCACCCTCCTCCTCCAGCTTCCTCCAAGTACTGCGTTTTATGAAGCCACAAGCTCCGCCTGGAGCAGTGGGTGGAGACCCATTACGTGGCAACAGTTGTTTAGCTACAGGATACGCTGGAGGCTTCGGAGGAAGAAGGGCGGCGGCCATTGCCGCGTCATAGCGGCCATGCTCATATTCAGCCGCCATTTTCTCTAAGCTTTGTTCTTCTTCTGGGGTAAAGCCTTCTGACTCGCCTTCCGATTCAGACTCATCTGAATCAACTATCTTTACTTTACGGAAGGCAGATAAATCTGGATAAAGTTTTGGGCGTGCTCCTAACGCTGGAGTCACATCCTTTTGTTCCTTGAGTGCACTTTCACTTAACATTGCATTAGATCCCCCTTTTTGTTTTGTTTCATGCCTTTCTTGCTTAGATTCCTCTGACTCTGACCTACTATCCTGATGCTCCATCAAAATCTCCTGTCCCCTTTTTAGTGGTTTCAGGAAAACAGACTGATATTGACCCATGATAGAGCACTATACTAAGCCAGAGCCACCGGATCAGGGGATTACTTACCGGCGCCACCGCACCGCGTGTAAAGTTCTGAATCCTCCCACAAAATATCGGGGGTCCCCTCGTAGCCGACAGATGACAATTCCCGGGATTTCGGCACCACTTGTCGCGTCTACCCGCCAGCACGAATGACGACAACAAACAGGATTCTTCTCTAGCATGCTTTATTGGGAGCTTCCATTATGGTTCGTTGAGAGAAAGGACCCTGAGCCCGAAAAGACCACCCCTAATATACTAGAGCCGCGGCCTAAGTCTCACGCGATTGGACAAAAGCGCATAGTAACACAGCAGCAGCCAATAAGGCAAGGAATTCAGCACTGGCGCCCAGAGCCAGGAAGTACAGGTCAACTGGTTCTTACCAGCTTTTACTGGTTCTTAGAACACTCAGTACATTATCATATCGGCTCGCTCCGGAACTGGCCGACCACAAAGCACTGAGTTATTGTCCAAGAACTAAGCCAACACCCACACAAGGCAGCGCAGCAAAATGGCTCTCCACAGCCTTCCCCTTCCTGCCCTTCTCCCTCCCTGCTCCCCTCCTGGGCTCTGCTGGTCTTTCTTCTATGTGTTACACATGTCTGAGTTGGAGGTTCATGGATGTTCATGAAGGTGGAGTTCACTGTGCTCCTTCACATCAGCTCACAGCATAGATGGTGAGTTCCCTTCTGCTCTCCTCCCTTCACCCCTCTGCCCACCCGCAGGCCCTTCCTGGACCCACTGATCTCCTTCTCTGTCCACATCACCCTCCTCTCCTCTCCCTCTTCTCCACCTTCCTCAATTGGGAGAGAAGATGGGCCCTTGGCTTCTGCGTCTGGCCTCCTTCATCAGCTTGATGGTCCCAGTTCCACCTGTTTCCCAGCAAATGCTGTCATTCCATTGTCTTCCTGGCTGAAGACCCACTGTGCACAGACTCCAAGCTTTCTTCATCTACACCAGCCCCTGTAGGGTGCAGCCCGTCAGAGCTTCTGCTGGAAAGTTGACCATTTTGTCTTCTTCATGAAGAGCCAGTGTTGCTTCTCTCCTGGAAAATCCTTCAGGACCTTGTTTTCCCATGAGATCTTGGGCCCAGGAGATGCCAGCCCTGGCAGATGTCCACAGACCTTCCCTGGACAAGGGCATAACCACCTGGGCACTGCTAGGATGGTTCAGGGGATTCCTAGACAACTGCCCAATCCTTGCAAGTTACTCCATCCCCATGGTGAACCTCTCCCCAGGGGATAATACCTGACCAGTCACTCCATCCCCATGGTGGCCAAGACCCAGGGAAGAACACCTGATCTGTTATTTCACCCCATGCCCTGTCCCCTGTGGACAATATCTGACATGATACTATATCCCCCTGTTGGCCATGTCCCCAGGGGAGAACATTCGACCTGTTACCCCACCCCCATACTTACTCCATCCTCAGTGGATAATATCTAACATGTTATCACATCCACATGCTAATCCTGCCCACAGGGGATGATATCTGATCTCTTACCCCATCCCAACACTGGCCTGTCCACAGGGGATAATATCAGACATGTCACCACATCCCCATGCTCACTGTCCCAGTGGACAACATGTGACCTGTTATTCCATCCTAATACTGTCCCTGTCCCTGTGGATAATATCTGACCTGTTACTCCATTCTGATGGTTGACTGTCCCCAGTGGATAATATCAGAACAGTTACTCCATCCCCATGGTGGTCAGTCCACAGTAGATAATATCTGACCTGTGCCCAGTGGATATTGTCAGAGATATTACTCCATCTCCAGTCTTACTACATTACCTAGGGTGTGTCTCCTTGGTCCTGGCTACAGACAAGGCTTTTCCTGGAGTCCTGAGCTTCAGGACTTGGTGACATTCACCATCAGACTCAGATGTTCACCTCACAGGTCAGTATGGCTGGGCACAGTGTGCATGGCACTGACCACTGTTCATGGGAGACCATCACCTACCACAGGACCTTGACATTGCATTTTTCTTGCAACAGATAAAAAGTTTTATTATGCAGTAACAGAAGATGTGGCTGAGTGTTTCCAGGGGCAGTGTGGTCCTCAGTGGCTGTCCCTCCAGAGAGACAGTACATGCATACTGATAGTGTCCCTGTGCTGCTCACAGTGACAGGCACAGAGACCAAGACCCATGGGGCATGGCAGCATGACAGAGTCCTCAATGGAAACCCAGAAATCTCCAAGCACAGGTCAAGCAGTCCTGCAGAGGGGAGTCCCTGCAGGAGGCCTGCACGAGGTCATGCTCAACAGGACTTAGGCCTAGGGACAGTGCAGTGTCCCCAGGAGGAGGGCAGAGGGGAGCTATGAGGAGGCACTTCCCCCACTACAGCCTGCAGAGCCACCAACACACAGAGCCAGGCCACAGGAGCTGAAGGGAGGACATCAAAGCCAGGAGGGACCCCCCTTGGCTGCCCCAGAAAGGCACAGGGTGGGGCTAGTGGAGTCTGCACCCTGCACCTGCCCAGTGAGGAAGGGTGGCCAGCGTCACATCAGCAGAGCCTTCTGGGGCCCTGAGGTTGATGGTGGTCCAGCTGCCATTGGACGGCCTGATCCAGTCTCCACAGAGGTAATGGAGTGTGACCTGTGCCAGGTCCAGCACGGTGTCCGCAGCACATGACGTGTTTGATTCCCAGCTCCAACATGAGGAGCATGACCCCAGGGGCACCCACACCTGACCACATGGGGTATAGGTGACACTGTGGACCATACTCCAAAATTGGAGCTGGAGTGAGTGAAGACCATGTGGCCCTGGGGAGGAATTGGAGCATTTAGCACATTGGGATGGGTGTTCCTGGAATCCACAGGGCTTGATGGCAGGGACCTCTTCTCCTTCATGTGCTGGCACTTGAACACCCCTGGTACCACTAAGAGGTGCTCACCTGGTTCAGACTGTACCCGGGATGGCTGTCACCCCTGCATAGGATGAGGTCCACATCGAGGGCCTTGAGGGAAGGACATTGACATGGCCTTTGCCATCTCAGGAATCCATGGCCATCATCTGTCCTGGGAGCTTGCAGCCACCGAGCACTGTGGCAGTGGGAGCTGGCCCTTGGCACACAGCTCACCTGCCCAGGGACTCAGCCTGCTCCCCTCAGAGACTGAGAACAACAGGGGACATGAGCATCTGCCCACTCTGGGGGTTTGTGCTACATGCAAGACAGGACTGAGAATCTGACCTCTGACCACTCATCCAGATACTGGATCTTCAGGACTCTGGGTGTCTGCTCATACCCTGAGTCAGCTTAGGTCACTGTCATGAAAAGACCTGACAGAAAAACTTGAGCACAAACCTTCTGTGCTTCTCCTTCCTTTTGCTGGAGGCTCCCAGATGTGAGGTCTCAGGGACTCAGGGAGGAAGACCTGGGGCAGCTATATCTGAGCTCAAGACTAACTCTGCTTCTCTGTCCCCAGGGTCCTCTCCCAGGTGCAGCTGAAAGAGTCAGGGCCTGGGTGATGAATCACCTGCCCCCAGTCTCCCTGGAGGAATCTGGCTCTGGGCTGGAGGACCCACCATGACCACAGGCTGACCTGCTCCTTCTCTGCGTCCTCACTGGGCTCTAATAAAAGGGGACTGAACTGTGTATGTCACCCAGGGAAGTCCCTGCAGTGGCTGGCAAGTGTTTGGTACACCCAGCCCTGAGGAGCTGGCTCACAAACTCCTAGGACCCCTGAACCAACCAGGAGGTCTTCACCATGACCAGCCTTCACCCTGAAGACGCAGCCCCCATGACTGTGACCACCCTGGACCCTGCAGACGTAGCCCCCATGACTGTGACCACCCTGGACCCTGCAGACGCAGCCCCCATGACTGTGACCAGCCTGGACCCTGCAGACGCAGCCCCCATGACTGTGACCAGCCTGGACCCTGCAGACGCAGCCCCCATGACTGTGACCAGCCTGGACCCTGCAGACGCAGCCCCCATGACTGTAACCAGCCTGGACCCTGCAGACGCAGCCCCATGACTGTGACCACCCTGGACCCTGCAGACGCAGCCCCCATGACCGTGACCAGCCTGGACCCTGCAGACGCAGCCCCCATGACCGTGACCAGCCTGGACCCTGCAGATGCAGCCCCTCATGACTGTGACCAGCCTGGAACCTGCAGACGCAGCCCCCATGACTGTGACAACCCTGGACCCTGCAGACGGAGCCCCCATGACCGTGACCAGCCTGGACCCTGCAGACGCAGCCACCATGACTGTGACCACCCTGGACCCTGCATATGCAGCCCCCATGACTGTGACCAGCCTGGACCCTGCAGACGCAGCCCCCATGACCGTGACCAGCCTGGACCCTGCAGACGCAGCCCCCATGACCGTGACCAGCCTGGACCCTGCAGACGCAGCCCCCATGACCGTGACCAGCCTGGACCCTGCAGACGGAGCCCCCATGACCGAGACCAGCCTGGACCCTGCAGACGCAGCCCCCATGACTGTGACCACCCTGGACCCTGCAGACACAGCCCCCATGACTGTGACCAGCCTGGACCCTGCAGACGCAGCCCCCATGACTGTGACCAGCCTGGACCCTGAAGACGCAGCCCCCATGACTGTGACCACCCTGGACCCTGCAGACGCAGCCCCCATGACTGTGCTCAGGTGCTAAAGGCACAGCCTGGGGCTTCCTGCACAAGGGCTCAGGTGGCCTCACCTCTGACCTGCCCCTCTGCCAATGGGGACAATGTGGAGAAAGGGCCTTCCTGCCAGCCTCTGTGGCTCCCTCTCCACCCAGAGCCTCAGACCCCTGGAATCCTGTTTCTCCTCTAATTCTCTGGCCACGTCCCTTGGACTGCACAAGCAGGTGCCCTGTTGTGCTCTGCTTCATGATGGCAGCATGCAGGGTGCCTGGCCCCTGGCCACACGGATGCACAGGCCACCTGCTCCAGGGGCTCCAATCGCACCCAGTGGCAGAACACCACTGAGCACAGCTGGGCCTTCATTAACTGCTGTGTAGGAGCTGCACTGGCATTGGGGGTCAGAGCCCATGCAAGAAGGCAGGACAGACCCCACTTCCTGCAGTGAAGAAGAGACATGTGTCCCTAGGGGCACTGAGGACATAACCCATGAGATGGTGGCAGGTCCCAGGTCTCCCCACTGTGCAGGCCTGGTGCAGGCTCTGTGCAAACCTGACTCCAGGGGTCCCTGTGATCTGCTCCTGATGGGGCTCGTGGCCAGGAGAGAAGTGGGTGCTCAGAGAAGGGGACAGCCTGAGAGCTGAAGCAGAATGTGTGTGCTCCATGTCAGACTCCCATCTAACCAGCCACATTAGCAAGTTATAAAGAACTTAATAAAACAGAAACTGGAAATCTAGAAAATTGTCAAAAAGTTACTAAAGCAGGAATGTGGAAACACATTATGAGAATCTCTAGGTTGAAATTTAGGCATGAAAACAGAATTGCCCACAACGTTAGGAGAACCTTTCTGCCATTCCACAGTGGGCTGGGTTCAGAGAGTGAGCAGGTCAGCATGAGGGAGGACCAGTTAAATCAAGGTGTGTATGTGGATTGTAGCACCAGGAAATCATTACCAGGAGGCAGAGTTCATCAAAAGGGACCTTCTGGTCAGGAGGAGAGAGGATCCCTGTGGTCAACCTAGTTGAAAACCACCTCACCCCACGAGGCTGTGAAGAAGTCAGACTCTGGAAACATCTGCATCACACACCAACAGCCCGTGCAGGGCAGGGGTAAGGCCTCACCACTGAGCAGCAGAAGAGGTTCACACCTGCACATGCTGGGGGAGAGTGCCCGAGAGGACACTGCAGCTCCTGAGCAGAAGCTCTCCTTCATCTGCCCCCAGGAAAGTCCAAATTCACACCCCAGGAGATTCCTCCCAGGGTGGAATTGCTCAGAGCACCAGGAAAACCTGACAGAGAGGTGCTGGTGGAGGCAGGGCCTGGAGCTGTGGGAGGGCAGAGGGGACTGCACCTCTCCTCCAAGGGTGACCTTCACTCAGGCCTGGGAGCTGCCCTTCTGGGCACTTGCTGTGGAGGAGGGAGACCCCAGGCTCACAGGACACCCTGCAGATGGCAGCCACCTGTGTGTCCTAAGAAGAAGCAGCCCACAGCCCTCCACTGTGGAAAGGACAGGTGGACTTGGAAATCCCATGGCAGGAGCACATGTCATCAAGAAAACCAACCAGGGACACCTGACTTTAGGGACCCCAGGGCCCTGGGAGTTCCCAGCTCCATGCCACAGACCCTCACCTGGGCCTCACACTCACTCTGGTGACAGGACCTGAACTGGCGCTGGCTCTCCAGACAGGCCCATGTGAGAAGCTGCACCACATAAGACAGAAGGTCCTCTGCTCAGCAGTGCTCTCCTGAGGGACCTGGGCCCAGCTGGACCCCAGGGGAAGCTCACTGAGGGGGTCTGACACCTGCCACCACCTGCAGTTTGTCCTTCAGGCCCAGCCTCTTCTCCTAACCTAGTACCTAAAACTCTGCTCCTCAGCTTTGCATCCCTGAAGTAGGTACCTGAGACCATCAGCACATAAACAGGATCTTTATTATGGATGAAGACATTAAAGCTCCAGTCCATGCTCAGCTGAGTCCTTTGCATTTACACCTTTCCTGGATGTGCCAGGGGCAATGCAGAGAGCCCCCTGTGGGGAAGTCACTCTCCATGTTGCTAGGAATCAAAGGGAGGGAGGAAGAGAGGGGGTCTGCCAATCCCCTTGCATGGTATGTCCTCAGTGATTGACATAAATTCCCCAAGTCCACATGTCCCAAGGGATCCTTCATTCCTAACAATGGAGGCTACAGAGCAACCTTATCACATGTTATTTGGGGACGACAATGATGCACACTAATCATTCTTTCCCTATACACAAAGCTTTCGCATTCACCTCATAATGCAGAACACATTCAGTGTTTTGAGACGCTAAAAGCATAAATATTTCAGCTGAATTCAGAAGTCCAGTGCAAAGATCCAGAAGGTTCAGGAAAACTTGACTGTGTGCCTTAAAATCAAACAGGGGTCACAGACTCCTAAGCTCTATGGCAGGAGTGAATATTCCCATTTCAAAAGGAAAAGACAGAGACATTAAAGGGGACTGAAGCCCAGCAACACTAACATTAAACCCACTGCTCCAATTCTGTCCTCAAGGTCACCCTAGGGGGAGAAGGGTGAGGGCTCTTGGCAACCCCAGCACACAGTCCAGCTGGACATAGTCCTCAGGTCTCAATCTCAGTGAGCTTGGCCTACATACAGCATGCCGCCTCCTGGGCAAGTGCTGCTGACTGCTGGCTCCTCTGCTCCTAGGGTCTCCTCAGCAGCCCTGGCCTCATCTCACAGCCCCATGCATCACCTGCCAGGGCTGCCAGCAGGGGCTCTGACCCCTGACCCCCATCTGACCTCCCAGCCCTTCCTTTCAAGTATTCATGTAAGCCTCCCTGACCCTGGAGCTCTCACAGTCTGCCACCTGCAAAGCCAGCATGGTGTGGCTGAGGACAAGGTCACCCTCACCAGGGAGCAGGTCCTGGCCTCCCATGAACCAGGGCTGGGAACCTCTGAGCCCCTTGCTGGCTGAACAGGGGAAACCATGCCCTGGGCAGTCCTGGGTCAGGAGCCCAGAGCTCTCTCCCACAGGCCCTGCCCTAGAGGGTGTTTCAGATCTTCATCTCTGCCTCTGAGCTGGGGAAGCTGGGCCTTGTTGATCCCTGGGATCCTGAAACACCCTCCATCCTCTGGGTGCAAAGCCCTGGGCTGCTCCCAGTGGAGCTGCTGGCCTCACCCTCCCAGCTCAGCCCACTCAGTGATCAGGACTGAACACAGCTGCTCACCATGGAGAGTGTGCTCAGCTGGGTTTTCCTGGTGGCTGTTTTCAAAGGTAATGAATGGAGAACAGAGATCCTGAGTGTGTGAGGGGATAGGAGTGAGAGAGAGAGTGGATGAGAGACAGTGTCCTGACCAGGCTGCCTCTGTGTTTGCAGGTGTCCAGTGTGAGGTGCAGCTGGTGGAGTCTGGGGGAGGCCTGGTGCAGCCTGGGGGTTCCCTGAGACATGGCTGTGCAGCCTCTGGATTCACCTTCAGTAGCTATGGGATGCACTGGGTCCACCAGGCTCCAGGGAAGGGGCTGGAGGGATCTCATTTGTTAGTACTGATGGCAGTAACACTTACTATTCCAACTCTTTCAAGGGCTGATTCACAATCTCCAGTGACAACTCCAAGAACACACTGTACCTGTAACTGAGAAGTCTCAGAGTCTAGGACAGAGCCACCTATTACTGTGCCAAACACATGGTGAGAAGACCTCATTGTGAGGCCAGACACAAACCTCTCTGCAGGGTGCCCAGGGTCAGAAGGGGGCACTCAGCACACAGAGAGCCCAGCCTCAGCCCAGGTGCAGGTGCAGAGGGAGGTTGAGAGCTAGTTTTCTATATCTGGGTTCCTCTCCATAAACCAGCTTCCCAGGGAGCCACCTGGACTTCTTGTCTGTGCTAAAATTTGGCTTCTCTGAAAATATAAATCCTGGCTTTTTTATGTAGATTTCCTTTTAATATGAGTGTATCATAGTTATCCTTATTATTGCTTTTCCATTAACCTATTGATAGACATCCATTCAGTATCAAAGCAATTCCTCCCTGTGGTCACTGTGCTGTGTGCAAGACTGAGGTCCAGTCCTGACTCCACCATGAAGGCGACTCTCAGAACTTGACAGTTAGTCAGGTCCCACCAAGGGCCTCTCTGCAGCATGGACGTCCTGGTGTGGAACAGGGAGCCCCACTGGCTGAGGCCTCTGTCCACTCACTGCCCTCCCAGGGCCTGTTCAGGCTGTGACCTTTGTGCAGCTGAGTCAGAGCAGGGCAGTGGTTAGAGTCTTCTCCACACTCACTGCTCTCTCAATGCCTGTGAGCTCCGTCCTCTCCAGGTTGTGAAAAGGTGGTGGGTGTGGTGAAGGACTTCCGAGATATGAAGCATCTGGATGTTTCTCTCCTGTGGACCCTGCTGCTGGATGAAGATCAGTGCTGGCTGAGGGGTCTCCCACATCACTGCACTCACAGGCCTCTCTCCACCATGCAGCCTGTGGTGCTGAGCAGGTGTGGGATTTGCTGAAACCCTCCCCACATTCACTGCATGGGAAAGGCTGGTCTCCAGTGTGAACCCTTAGGTGTGCAATGTGATTGGCATTTCTGCTGAAGACTTTCCACATTCACTACACCTGGGTGTCCTGTCCAGTGAGATCTATCTGGAGTGTGAAAGGCTGGACTGATGGTGAGCAGCTGCCCACATGCTCCATTCCTGGGGCCTTAATCCCTGTGGGAGGCCCCTACACTCTCAGTGCTCCCTGGAGGCTGCCCTCTGGTGAGTACCCTGGTCCCTGAACACACTTGAGCTGGCTGAACGTCCTTCCCACCTCCCTGCTCTCCAGGCCTCTCCCACAGGTGGTTCTGCAGCTGCTCAAGGCTGGGACCCCGTCCTCCTCTTTTAAGTGTTGCTCCCCAGGGCACAGCATGGGGTGCTGAGGGTTCCCACTTAGCTCTCCTCCTGGGGTGCCTCTGCCCAGATGGAGCCTCCACAGCCTCTGCTCTGTGCCAACAGCCCTTCACCATCCACAGGGGGTTCTGCAGCCTCAGGAGCCCAGGCCAGGTCCTGCCCACAGCTGATGACCTCAGACTCTCTCCCTGCTGGTGCTGTCACGGCAGCCACCACAGGCATCTGGTCTCTGTGAGGGCACAAAGTCCTGCTCAGTGCTGCCCTCCTGCCCTGGCCACCTCAGCAGAGCCAGCTCTCCCCTGGTCACTCTTAGAAGATTCTAAAATCCCTGATTTCCACGTTACCCCTGACTGACCACATGAGGAAATTAAGTAACTCCTGTTGTGTTAAGTGCTCTGGGAGAGAGGGAGAGACTGGGGGAGAGAAAGTAGGAGGTGACCCCAGGCCCAGAGTCCCTGTGGTGCAGCTGTGCAGACACAGACACAGGCAGACCTCAGACGTCCTCTGAGAACTTGAGAATCTCAGGGATCCCAGGGTGTGAGCCGCTTCATCACGAGGGTTTTATTTTTTAATTGCTTTTATTTTTTAAATACATGACAACAGAATGCATCACAATTATTATTACACACATAGAACACAATTATTCCTATCTCTGGTTGTGTATAATGTATGCTCACAACAATTCCTGTCTTCATACATGTACTTTGTATAGTGATGCACATCACATTCCACAATTATTTCTAGCCCCCTGCCCCCTTCCTTCCCCTCCCACCCCTCTGCCCTATCTAGAGTTCATCTGTTCCTCCCATGCTCCTTCTCCCAACCCCACTATGAGTCAGTCAACTTATATCAGAGAAAACCTTCACCATTTGTTTTTTGGGGGTTGGCTAACTTCACTTAGCATTATCTTCTTCAGCTGCATCCATTTATCTGAAAACGCAATGATTTTATTCTCTTTTATTGCCGAGTAATATTCCATTGTGTATATATGCCACATTTTTAATCCATTCATCAACTGAAAAGCACTTAGTTTGGCTCCACTGTTTAGCTATTATGAATTGTGCAGCTATAAATATTGATGTTGCTGTGTCCCTGTAGTATGCTGATTTTAGGTCCTTTGGGGATAGACCAAAGAGGGATAGTGAGGTCAAAGGGTGGTCCCATTCCCAGCTTTCCAAGGAATCTCCATACTGCTTTCCATATTGGCTGCACCAATTTGCAGTCCCACCAGCAAGGTATGAGTGTGCCTTTTCCCCACATCCTATCATGAGGGGGTTTAAGCAGGAGTGTTGCAGACTACAGTGACCTCACTGACCCTGGGAAACAAGGATGGGAGCTGTCCATTGACCATGCTGTCCCCAGCACCTACAAGAGCCCCACAAGCACATCACACCACCCATCCAGAACCTTCCTGTGTGGCTTACAGAGCAGAGTAAAGGCCCTCAGGAGGCTACCCCCTGTGTCCTCCCTCTGCATGGCTGTGCACCCCTGCAGGGAACATCCTCTCTGTGTGGTGCTGCCACCCCTGACCACTGGGCCTCCCCATTGCTGGATGGCTGGCAGGAGGAGGACCAGCAGGAAGGAGCCCCCAGTTCCCCCCACCCCAGCCCCAAGTGCCTCTGAGCAGCAGGAGACAAACACCTCTCTAGGAAGGGCAGGGTCCTGCCCTGTGCTCCCCACTTTATCCTTGTCTTCAGTCTCAGGCTGAAAGCCCAGCACTGACTGAGCAGCCCTGTCTCCTCCTCATGGGGCCTTCATTGTAGCCTTGACACTGCTCCTCGGCCTGGTGACAGCACCCTGTGTGAATGTCCAGGGATTTCAGGAGCAGGGTGTGGGCATGCAGTTCTGGTGTGATTGACTGAAAGTGAGGCTGTTGTTCCCCTCATGTCCCCACCCAGGTGTAGATCCAGAAGGTGGGGCCAGGCCTGCTGAAGTCCCTGCCCACCCTGACCCTCCCCTGTGCTGACTCTGATTCTCTCTACCCAGTTATGGTGTGAGCTGGATCCACCAGGCTTCAGGGAGGGGCCTGGAGTAGTTTAGAAGGATGGATGGAGGTGGAAGCAGATACCATTCCACACGTGGTCCTGAGTGCCTGCTGGTCCTCGATGCTCCTTGATGGAGTTGAGCACATCCTGGTCCTTTCCCCCAGGTGTCCGTGGCCTACTGCAGCTGCAGGAGTTGGGACCCGCCTGGTAGATGGTCAGATTCACCAGGGACACTTCCAAGACCCAGGTTTCATTAGCACTCAACAGGTGAAACATGAGGATATGGCTGTGTGTTCCAGTGGGAGACTCCAATAAGGCTGAGCGATTTAAATACTGTGTGACCCCTTCTCCTTATCTGCTGTGCACACAGAGGAGGAGCCACATATCTGTGTTTGAAGCAGCATCACAGGAACATGGGACAGAACCTGAAGCTTGTCCTGCTCCTGACTTGTACAGCAAGAGTGCCCCAGCTCTGGAGGCCACATCAGACCCCCTCAGCCCTGGGAGCCAGGTCAAACTCCAGTTCAAAGCTGCTGTATTTTTGCAGTTGACTATGGACACAACCTTCCTGGGAAGGCAATTCCCACCCAGGGCCTCATTCCCAGGAGGTTCCCTGTGACCAGTCCTCTTGTTTCTGTCTCATGCTGTGAACAAATGTTCTTCTGACCAGCAATGGAGGACCATGTTCCCTGTATTGTCTGTGCATTGTGATTTTATTGTTTCCAATGGTCCCAAGAATTCTGCTCTGGAATCCTGGGCTTCAGATGGGAAAGAACACTGGAATGTGCCTTACCCAGAAAACGTGGGGAACAGGAACTTTTATCAAGTGTGACTCAGAAATCTTGACCATGGTGCCAATATCAACAGTTCTGCAATGTCAGTCATCCAGGAGTGGGAGGAAGAATCACCTGAATTGAGCATAAGGCCACTCAGGAAATTTCCAACCAACACAAGTTGACAGGAGAGGAAGTCATGGAGGAGCATGGAGGGACCCAGATGTTGGATCCATGAAATCTTCAACATACAGTAATGCAGGGCATAGACTAGAGTGAGGCTGTTGTCAATGCAGTGAATGGCCAAGTGACCTCAGGTAGGGCCTTGGAAAGCAGTGGGTGCTGGAGCCCACTGACTCACACCTGGATGACGGGTACAGAGATCAGTGTCATGACAGGGGTCCAGGTTCACAGATCCGATGGAAGAACAGCAATATAAATCAGATGATTTGCTGGGACTTGGAAACTTCACCCAGGGGCTCACCTGGATTTGCAGGTGGTGAAAACATGGAGACCAGCAGGTCTTACCTGAACCACCCCAGGACCAGGAGGTGGGTGCTGCAGTCTCAGTGTTTGCAGGGAGTTCATGGTCAACACCACAGGGAACAAGGAGAGGAGCCACATGTCTTATTAGTGTGCTGTGCTCACTCAGTCAGGCAGGAGGTCAATTCCTGAACCTCATCAGGAGGTCAGCAACTACACCTGCCCTCTCAGTGACCCCACCTCACTAAAGACAGTGTCCACTGTTCTCTCCAAATGCTGGGCTGTGGGCAAGGCAGGTCTCACTGCAGTGATGCTGCACAGGGAAGGGGACTGGGCCTCCTCCCTCACCCAGCCTGCCCTGCATGCCGTCCTGTCTGCTGTCAGCCTGGCTCTGCTGCTCTGGGGACTCAGGGGCTCTCAGCCTCAGGATGCAGCTGAGAGCTGCCTCTGCTCCCAGGACTCTCACCTGGCCCAGCACCTCCATCCTGTCCTCTCCTGGTGGAGACCAGAGGGCAGGACAGGTGAGGGGAAGAGCTCAGGGCAGATTCCCACCCACTGCTGTCCACAGGCATTGGCTGGACAGTCAGCAGGACAAGCAGGGCAGAGGGTGGTGGAGGGCAGTGGGCACACAGCAGGAAGCCCCTCCCCTCCTGAGACCCTGCTCCCTCCCCTCCTGCTCAGTCTGTAGCCCCCAAGTCTCACACAGATGAAAGAGAGGAACTAGTCCTGAGAACAAAGGGGGGCTCTTCTCCTGGATGTGGGGAATCCCATCCTCAGCCCTGGGCTCTGTTCAGTCATCACTGAGGGCTTCTCCTTCAGGGCTGGGAGGTGAACCTGGGCCTCTTGCATGCTGGGCACGTTCCTGCCACTCTGAGACCCTCCCAGGTGCAGGGAGGAAGGGCTTGGAGGAGGCAGGGCTGGGCTCAGGAGGGTGGGCTCCCCCTCTGACAGCCTTCCAGCTCCCCTGAAACCACCTGCTCTCCTCTCACAGGTAAAGCTCCACCTGGGTTCAAGACAGGGTCACATCTCAGGAGCACAGAGGACCTGGGCAGCCTGACCTCAGCCTCTCCAGATATCAGAAGAGCCTCACCCACATGCAAATCCCTCCTCCTGCTCTGGGTTCAAATGCCCTCTGGGCTGTGGGAGCTCCCAGCTCTCTGCTCAGACAGGGCTGAGGTCTCTGTGAAGGCAGGTGTGGTCTAGAAGATGAGGCTGCTGGGTCTTGTCCTGTGCCTGGTCACAGCTCCCCAAGGTGAGTGTCCCCAGTGTCAGACCTGGGTCCATGGGGAGTTTGAGACTGCCAGTTAATAACAGGGTGTGACTGTCTTTGTTCCCAGGTGTCCTGTGCCAGGTGCAGCTGCAGGAGTCAGGACCTGGCCTGGTGAAGCCCTCGCAGACCCTGTCCCTCACCTGTGCTGTCTCTGGATTCTCCATCACAACCAGTGGTTATTACTACTGGAGCTGGATCTGTCAGCCCCCAGGGAAGAGGCTAGCGTACATAGGGCACATAAGTTATGGTGGTAGCACTAACTACAGCCCATCCCTCAAGAGCCGAGTGTCCATCTCCAGAGACACGTCCAAGAACCAGTTCTCCCTGCAGCTGAGCTCCCTGACCACTGAGGACACTGCCACCTATTACTGTGCCAGAGACACAGTGAGGGGACCTCAGTGTGAGCCCAGACACTAACCTCCTACAGGTTTCCCAGGGCCAGCAGGGGGCGCTCAGCACACAGGAGTCAGGTCAGCCCAGGAGCAGGTGCAGAGGAGGTCTGGGGTGGTTTCCTGTGTCTGGGTCCTCTCACGTGCTCACTTCCCAGGGGAGCCTCTGTGTTAGAGTCTGTAAACAAGTCAGGATGGTGCCTGGCATTTTGCCAGAGGGAGTGGTTTATGAAGTAACACCAGGGAGCCATTAAGTGTGGAGATTACTTATTGGTTGACTGCTGTATCTAGTTTATGTTAATTAAGATAAGCTGTGTGGAATGTATAAATACCCCTCCTGTCCTACAGTAAATGGCTCCCACTCCTGCTGTATCAATGTACACAAGTTGTTCGTCACCCCCGGTTATTGTGCTATAGCCGGACTGCGGCACCTCTGTATTTGTGGCCTACACTTAACTTTGATGGCTTTGAAAATGATTATTTTTAACTCTATTTTTCCTTTAAAAACAGGTCATCATAGATATCCTTGTTATTCACTGTGACCTGGTCATGCACAGTCATTGACTTTAAAGTCTCTTTCTCTCACTGTGCCTCCTCATTCTTTTCCTCTGTTCCCCAATTTCTTTGCCCTACTTATCTTTCCTGCATTTCTTTAGACTTTTCATGAAATCAACACTCTATGCACTGTGTGTCTATATAAACACTGTATTTTATATTATATAATGAAACTCTATGCTGCACTGTACATGTGCAGGATCCATGGGACTGGCCCTTCACAACTGCCCAGTTCTCTCCTGGCTCCCCCTTTCTCTGTCCCTCCTCCCTCACCTTGGTCACCTTCCTCTTTCACTGATCTATTCTATTATCTTGGGATTCCTGATGCCTTTATTTTTCTTATTTTCTCTATCTTCCACATGTGAGAGGAAACTCTCAATCCCGATGCTCTTTGCTTTCCTATGCCCCTTGTGCTAATGTTCTCCAGCCGCATCCATTTACCACACCTGCACTCTTCCTAATGGCTGAAGAGAGCAGCATTATTGATAGAAAATCCACATTGTCTTCATTCATTCATTATCGATGGAGCAGGTGCAGAGGGGGTGGGGCTGCACGCCTGCATCTCATGAACCAGCTTCCCAAGGGAGCGCTACGTACATATTTTATGTACTGATCTGTGACTTATATAAAAGAAACAATTTGGATTTTTAAAATTTTACTCGAGCTTTATCACCACATCAAAATTATAAATAGTATCACATTTCAGTTTGCCATAATAAAAAATCATGGGACATAATTTCCTTTTTTCAGCAACCTAACATTTCCCTTTCCCTCCCCTCCTCTCTACCCCTCCCTCCTGACCCTCTTCCTCTTCCTTTTCTTAACACATCTTTTTAGTGATCTGTTTACTTTAGTGCTTCTTAGAGCACATAAGGGGAAATCCACTGTGGTGTCCTCATGCAGCTGCACAGGTGGTTGGTCAATTTCCTTCCAGCTCCCCTCCCATCTCTGTCCCTCTTTCCTCTCCCTTGATCCCCTTCCTCTCCTCCCTCCTCCCTCTTCTATCTCCTTGGGATTCCTCCCAACCCTTTTTTTGTCTGTTTTGTCTGGAATTTTTATTTCAGAGTAAACACTTGACATTTCACACTGTGAATCTGGTTAATTGAGATTAACATGATATTCTCCAGTTCCTTCCATTGACCAGAAAATGCCCTATTTTCCCTCTTCCCTGTGGCTGGGTGAAACCCTGTTCTGCACAGACACCAGCTCCCTTTATCCAGTCATCTGTGATGGGCGTCTGGGAACGCTCTGTAGTAGAGCTGTTGTGAGAAGCCCTGGTACAGACATTGAGGTGCTGTATAGCTGTGGTTTGCTGAATTTACTTCTTAGGGATAAATACCAAGGAGTAGGAGAGCTGGGTCACATTGTGCCTGTATTCCTGGTCTTTCAAGAAATGTGCATTCTGACTTTCTAGAATAGCTGCACTAAGTAGAAGTCTCACCAACAACACTTCCCTGGATCTCTTCCCACATCTTTGCCAACACGTTATTATTTGTGTTCTTGATGATGGCCCTCTAATTGGTGTAAGATGAATTCTTATTGTAGTCTCAATTTGCATTTTCTGATTGCTAAGATTTTTTAGCATGATTTTCTATATTTTTTGGCTACTATTATTTTCTATTTTGGGAAGTCTGATCCGTTCTTTGCCATTTACTTATTGGGTTATATTTATCTCCTCATAAAGTGCTTTGGGTTGTTCACATGGACTGGATATTAGTTCCCTGTCTGGGGAGCAGGTGACAGTGATCTCCCTTTATGAAGCGTCTCTCCCACACTCTTGCTTGTTTCCATTGCTGTGCTGAAGGTTTTAATCTGATACTGTCCTACTTACTGATTCTTGGTTTTGATCCTTGCACTTTAGTAACCTGGTTGAGGAAGTCAGTGCCTGTTTCAGTACAGAGGAGCGTCGGTGCAATATTTGATTCTAGCTCTTGCAGTGTGTCCAGTTTAATTGTGGCCAACTTTGAGTTGGGTTTTGTAGGGTGGGAGACAGTGACCTATCATAATCTTTCACATCTTGATATTCAGTTTTCCCAGCTCTATCTATTGATTAGGCTGTCATTTCTCCAACATGATTTTGGAAACATTTTCAAGTGCCATGTAACAGCACTTATGTTGGTTTGTCTCTGTGTCTTCTACTCTGTCCCATTGTTCTCATGTCTGCTTTGATGCCAGCTCCATGCTGGATTTGATGCAGTATCTCTGTCAAATAACTTTTTATTTTATATTTTTTAGCTGTATTTGTACAAAATACCCTTACTTATTTATTTTTATGTGGTGCTGAAGGTCAAACCAAGGGCCTTGCACGTGCTACACAAGTGCTCTACCGCCAAGCCACAACCCCAGCTGCTCTCTCAAATAATTTGAGGTCTGATGTTGTCATATCTCCAGGTTTGCTCTTCCTACTTGGGATTGCTTTGGCTGTTGTGTGTTTGTAATTTCTCCACACAAATATTAGGACTCTTTTTTCTCTTAGGAATGTTTTTGGTATTTGTTGGAGATTTTGTGGTATCTGTGTGACACTTGGGTCAGTTTGGCCATGTGGTATTATTAATTCTGACTGTTCAAGAACATAGTAGGTCTTCTCATATCAAAGTTCCAGAATGTCCCCCTGTGGTGTTCACTGTTTCCATTATACAGATTTTTCACTCCTTTGTTGTATTTTTCCAAGTATTTTTAAGGTTTATTTAATTGATTTTATTTTTTTTAAATATATGACAGTGGAATGCATTCCAATTCTTTTTTTTTAAAGAGAGAGAGAGAGATGAGATAGATAGATAGATAGATAGATAGAGAGAGAGAGAGAGAGAGAGAGAGAGAGAGAATTTTAATATTTATTTATTTTTTAGTTCTCGGTGGACACAACATCTTTGTATGTGGTGCTGAGGATCAAACCCGGGCCGCATGCATGCCAGGCGAGCGTGCTACCACTTGAGCCACATCCCCAGCCTCTCCAATTCTTATTACACATATAGAGCACAATTTTTCATATCTTTGTATATAAATTATGTTTACGCCAATTCATGTCTTTATACATGTACTTTTTGCGTTACAATTCTTATTACACATGTATACCACAATTTTTCATATTTCTCTTTGTATATAAAGTATGTTGACAACCAATTCATATCTTCATATGTGTACTTTGGATAATGATGTCCATCACATTGCATCATCCTGTCTAATCCCCTGTCCCCTCTTTTTTCCTCCCACCCTTCTTCCCTATCTAGTATTCATCTATTCCTTTGATGCTCCCCCTCGCTACTCCACTATGAGTCATCCTCCTTGTATCAGAGAAAATATCCGGCATTTATTTTGGGGGGATTGGCTAACTTCACTTAGCATTATCTTCGTCAATGCCATCCATTCACCTGCAAATGCCTTGATTTTATTCTCTTTTAATGTTGAGTTATATTCCATTGTGTATATATGCCACATTTCTTAATTCATTTGTCTGCTAAAGGGCATCCAGGTTGGCTCCACAATTTAGCTATTGTGAACTCTGCTGCTATAAACATTGATGTGGCTGTGTCCCTGTAGTATGCTGTTTTTAAGTCTTTTGGGTATTGTCTGAGAAGAGGGATAGCTGGGTCAAATGGCGGTTCCATTCCCAGATTTCCAAGGAATCTCATACTGCTTTCCATATTGGCTGCATCAATTTGCAGTTCCAACAGCAACATATGAGTGTAGTTTTTCCCCACATCATCACCATCATTTATTGTTGTTTTTATGCATAATAGCTGCCATTCTGACTGGAGTGAGATGATATCTTAGAGTAGTTTTTTTTTTATAATATTTTATTGTTGGTTGTTCAAAACATTACATAGATCTTAATATACCATATTTCACAGATTGATTTAAGTGGGTTATGAACTCCCATTTTTACCCCGTATACAGATTGCTGTGTCACATCAGTTACATTTCCCTTGATTTATAAGTTGCCTTTCTAGTGACTGATGTATTCTGCTGTCTATCCCATTCTCCACTATCCCCCCCTCCCCTCCCCTCCCTTCCCCTCCCCTTCTCTCTCTCCACCCCCTCTACTATAAATCATTTCTTCCACTTATATAATTTTTATCCTACTCCTCCTTTCCTCTTATATGTAATTGTGTATAACCCTGAGGCTCACCTTCCAATTCCATGCAATTTCCCTTAACTCTCCCTTTCCCTCCCACCTATCATCCCTGTTTAATGTTAATCTTCTTCTCCAGCTCTTCATCTCTACCCTGTCCTTGGTTACTCCCCTTATATCAAAGAAGACATTTGGCATTTGTTTTTTAAGGATTGGCTAGCTTCACTTAGCATAATCTGCTCTAATGCCATCCATTTCCCTCCAAATTCTATGATTTTGTCATTTCTTAATGCAGAGTAATACTCCATTGTGTATAGATGCCACATTTTTTTAATCCATTCATCTATTGAAGGGCTTCTAGGTGGGTTCCACAATCTTGCTATCGTGAATTGTGCTGCTATGAACATCGATGTAGCAGTGTCCCTGTAGCATGCTCTTGTTAGGTCTTTAGGGAATAGACCGAGAAGGGGAATAGCTGGGTCAAATGGTGGTTCCATTCCCAGCTTTCCAAGCAATCTCCACACTGCTTTCCAAATTGGCTGCACCCTTTTGCAGTCCCACCAACAATGAACAAGTGTACCCATTTCCCCGCATCCTCGCCAGCACTTGTTGTTGTTGGACTTCTTAATGGCTGCCAATCTTACTGGAGTGAGATGGTATCTTAGGGTGGTTTTGATTTGCATTTCTCTGACTGCTAGCGATGTTGAGCATTTTTTCATGTACTTGTTGATTGATTGTATGTCCTCCTCTGAGAAGTGTCTGTTCAGGTCCTTGGCCCATTTGTTGATTGGGTTATTTGGTATCTTATTATCTAATTTTTTGAGTTCTTTGTATACTCTGGATATTAGGGCTCTATCTGAAGTGTGTGGGGTAAAGATTTGTTCCCAGGATGTAGGCTCCCTGTTTATCTCTCTTATTGTTTCTTTTGTTGAGAGAAAACTTTTTAGTTTGAGTAAGTCCCATTTGTTGATTCTGGTTGTTAACTCTTGCGCTATGGGTGTCCTATTGAGGAATTTGGAGCCTGACCCCACGGTATGTAGATCATAGCCGACTTTCTCTTCTATCAGACGCCGTGTCTCTGCGCCATGCACAAAAGTTAGAGTAGTTTTGATTTGCATTTTTCTAATTACTAGAGATGATAAACATTTTTTTTCATGTATTTGTTGATTGAGTGTATATCCTCTTCTGAGAAGTGTCTGTTCAGGTCCTTGGCCCATTTGTTGATTGGGTTATTTAGGTTTTAGTTTGTTTGTTTGTGTGTTTGTTTGTTTGTTGTTTGTTTTTTGGTGCTAACCTTCTTGAGTTCTTTATATACTCTAGAGAGTAGTGCCCCATCTGATGTGTGAGGGGTAAAAATTTTCTCCCAGGATGTAGGCTCTCTGTTCCCCTTAGAGATTGTTTCTTTTGCTGAGTAGAAACTTTTTAGTTTGATTCCACCCCATGTATTGGTTCTTGGTTTTAATCATTGCATTATAGGAGTCTTATTAAGGAAGTTGGTACCTAATCCCACTTGATGAAGATTAAGGCCTACTTTTTCTACTATTAGACACAGAGTCTCTGGTTTCATTCCTTGGTCCTTGATCCATTTCGAGTTTAGTTTTGTGCATGGTGAGAGATAGGTGTTCAATTTCTGTTTTTGCATATGAATTTCTAGTTTTCCTAGCACCATCTGGTTCAGGTCAAGCAGAGTCTGGTCCAGCATCCTTTGTGTACAAGGTGCTCCTCGTTGGTGCATTTCAGCTTATCTTCCAAATCATCAGTTGTCTTTTCCAGTTTGGCAAACTCAGCACGGGTCTCTGCCTCCTTGAGTTTATCAGTGAGGATCTTTATTTTTTATCCTCATATTTGTCTTCTGTTTGAGAATACTCTTCTTCAGCAGCATTCGGACAGTCGGGTTCTGGTCCATCAGTCTGAACTGCTCATCCATCTCTTGGCAACAGGACTCTGCCAGCTCAGCTCATTACTCTGTGCATTCCAAGTCTCCTTCAATGGTCACTAACTTATGAGCCACCTCTTCGTAGGCCTGCCTACTTCTTGTGCAATGTGCTTAGCTTCTTTGAGTTGGATTTCCTGGAGATCCGTCTTTTCTTCATATTTTAGGGCCCAGTTTTCAGTAAGCTTCAAACCTCTCTCACTCTCATCCGCAGCTTTTCTGCTTCCTCCAGCTTTTGCAGGGCAGTAGCGAGGCACTCCTGAGCACGGCCCAGGGCAGTAGTTAGGCGCTCCTGAGCACCTTCCAGCTCCTCTTCAACCAGTTGGATCCTGCAGTTCAAGGAGGCTACCTCAGCCTGTTCCCAGGCTGCCCTTCTCCCTCAACTTCCCACTGGAGGCGCCCAGCCCTCTCCTGGGCATCATCCACTTGCTGCTGCAGTACCTGGATCTTACACTTCACCACCTCGACAGTGGTGATTGCACCATGGTGCCCACCCACCTGCTTCTGATATCTGCCTTCTGCCTCCTCTGCTCAGCACTGCAGCCTCTTCTCACTTGTAGTGTCCATCTTTATCCCTTTTGATTAACCTTGGCTTGAAGTCTACTTTATTGGATATGAGAATGGAAACCCCTGCTTGCTTCCACAGTCCATGTGATTGGTATGATTTTTCCCAACCTTTCACCTTCAGTCTGTATATGGCCTTTCCTATCAGATGAGTCTCCTGGAGGCAGCATTTTTTTTGGTACTTTTCTTTTAATCCAATCTGCTAGCCTATGTCTTGTGGTTGGTGAGTTAAGCCATTAATATTTAGGGTTACAATTGAGACATGGTTTATATTTCCAGCAATATTTCTTTATTTTTGTTATTTAACTTGACTTGTTTTCCTCTTTGATTAGTTTTTCCTTTAGGGTACTACCTCATTCTGCTGCTTTTCATTGTCATTTTTCATTTCCTCTTCATGGAATATCTTTTGTAGTGCCAGTTTTCTAGCTATAAATTCTTTTAACTTTTGTTTATCATGGAAGGTTTTCATTTCATCTTCAAACCTAAGCTTAATTTTTCTGGATACATGATTCTTGGTTGGCACCATTTTCTTTCAGAGCCTGATATGTGTTATTCCAGGATCTTCTAGCTTTCAGGGTCTGTGTGGGAAAATCTGCCATTATCCTGATTGGTTTTCCACTATATGTAATCTGATTCCTTTCTCTTGTGGCTTTTAAAATATTCTCCTTATTCTGTATGTTGGGCCTCTTCATTATGATATGCTTTGATGTGGATCTGTTGTAATTTTGTACATTTGGCATCCTGTAGGCTTCTTGAACTTGGATTTTCAATTCATTCTTCATGTTTGGAAAGTTTTCTGATATTATTTCATTGAATAACGTGCTCATTCCTTTGGTTTGAACCTCTATGCCTTCCTCTATCACAATAACTCTTAAATTTGGTCTTTTTTATGCTATCCCGTATTTCTTGAATGTTCTGCTCATGGTTTCTTACGATTTTCACTGTGTGGTCTATGGTCTATTCAAGATGATTTATTTTATCTTCATGTCTGATGTCCTGTCTTCCAAGTGGTCTACTCTGTTGATGCTTCAATTTGAGTTTTTAATTTGGTTTATTATTTCTTTCATTTCAAGGATTTCTGATTTTTTAAGAACCTCTATCTCCCTGTTGAGATGATCTTTTCTTTCCTGGATTTCTTTATGTAGCTCATTGTTGAAGTCAACTTTCACTGCTTGTATTTGTTCTATTATGTCTTCTTTTGAGTTTCCAGAACATTTTAATCATGTGTATCCTGAAATCTTTCTCTGTCATTTTTCTGCTCTAGCTGCCAATGATTCTAATGAAGTGTTGTCTTGACTTGTTTGTGGAACTTTCTTCCCTTGTCTTTTCATGTTGCTCATGTGTCTTACTTTCAACCTCTGTGGGTCGGGGGTGTTTGTTTTTTACCCTATAGATTTGTAGTGCTCTTGTAGGTTCCAAGAGCCCCCCCTTTTGGGGAAGGACGATGTTAATAGGTCCCAATATCAACAATATTTCACCTGTGAACAATTTGTTGTTATTAAGACATTTACAGCTTAGTTTCAATGCCCAGAAATGTTGGGTTCAATTATTATTTAAAATATAATCAGTAGTTTCATAAAAAGGTTTACGGTTTCTGGTTGTGGACAGTGAACTGGGGGTCAGGTTTAGGATGATATGCTGCTCAGATGGAGATTTCATCTGAGAACCACACCCACCAAAAATGGCGAGAAAGCTTTTCCAAGTTGGAGTTGTTCTGCTTCCAGTGCCGGGATGTCTGTTGAGGTGGGGGAGCTGGGCAATGGCCTTGTGCTGTGGATACGTAGCAGCCAGGTAACCAGTGTAGGAGCCAAGTGCAGTCTGGAGTTCTGCAAAGGTGCTGATAGGTGGTTCTGCTAAGCCACTTGAGTGCCGTGCATGAGTTAGAACTGCAGGCTTTTGACCTGGAGTCTGGAGTCCTACTCAAACACAGAGGCTCTGATTTCTGCATGGGGGTCACATTACTGGTGATTTCTGTGAAAATCTGCTGTTTAGAGATCCTCTCACACACTCTAAGATGTGGTATTCTGACTAGGTGAGACCTGGGTCATGGAGTGTCACAGAATGGTGACTCTTTCTGGCCCACCAACTTGAAGTCAGTCTTAAGGTTATTTTGAATGGGACCATTTTCCTGATTTTTTTTTCTCAGCAAGCCTATTTTAGTAATATAAGAAAGTGGTTTACTTATGTATGTGTGATGTATTTAACTATATTGCTAAAGTTATTTACCAGATCTGAAAGCATCCGATGAAGACATTGGCTCTTCTATGTATTGGATACCCTGCAAGCAGCATAGTCAGACTTCTGTCTTTCCTCTGTAACCCTTTAATTTCCTTCTCTTGCTTAATTGCTATGTTTAAGAGTTTTTAGAAA
Organism: Spermophilus citellus; assembly: GCF_964194105.1. Lineage (NCBI taxonomy): Eukaryota > Metazoa > Chordata > Mammalia > Rodentia > Sciuridae > Spermophilus > Spermophilus citellus. The sequence goes on along the minus strand of NC_138185.1, from coordinate 228,974,063 downwards.
CTATGTTAACAATGCAAACAATCAAAGAAACAAAGAAATGGTTCCTAGAAAACATAAAGAAGATTGAAAAATCATGAAGGAACTAAAGTTAATAAAAAACAGAAGACACAAACCAAAAAAAATAGACATAAAAGACAAGATATGGCTACTCTGATATCCATAAGATTATTAGAAAATATGTTGAAAAATATCCTCTAATACACTAGAAAAACTGAAGAGATTGAGGAAATTCTAAACACCTGTGACCCACACAAATTGTAGCACAAAAATATCAAAATCTAAAACAGAAAAAAATCAAGCAATGAAATTGAAAAGCCATTAAAGTTATTCCAAGATCCAAAAGCTCAGAAGAAGATTCTTAGTTAATTCTAAGAGAATTTTAAAGAGAGATAAGGCCAACCTCCTCCTAATATTCTGTGAAATGGAAAAGGAGAAACACTGGAGAAATCATCCTAAAAAGCCAGTAATACCCTGATACCAAAACCAAATAAAGACACATCCATAAAAGAAGACTTCAGACAAATAGCATTGATCAACATAGATGTGCAGTTCCTTAATAAAATATTGACAAAATACATTCAAAAACATATAAGAAGGTGATGACCATGAGTAGGTGGTCACCACCACAGGGTTGGGAGGTTGGCTCAACATAGACAGTCCATAACGTCATATCCATCTGTGATTCACCACATAAATAGAGGTGAGGACAAGAGTCACACCATCACATCAACAGGTACAGAAAAGGCATTGGACAAACTTCAGCACCCCATCATGGTTAAAGCACTGGAGAAACTAGAGGTATGAAGGCCTCATCTTGACCTTCTAAAAACTACATATGAAAAACCCAAGGCCACCACCATACTGAATGAAAAAAAAAAGAGTTCCTCTTAGCTCAGGACAGGGACAAGGATGTCCACTCTCCCACTCTGATTCCCCGGGATCCTTGCACTGCACACTCTGATACAGGAGCAGTTTCACATGAACAACACACAGAACAGCATTATTGAAGTGGAAGTGACTGCACTGTGGTCACCAGGGACAGATGCTGAGGAAGCTCAGAGGACTCTGAGGACTCTCTTTCATCATCTCAGGGGAGAGTCTTCCATGGGATTCCCTGATCAGGGCTGTCCTTGGGATTCTCTGTACAGCAAACAGGGAGCTAAACCAACCCCCACACAGGGTTGGTGCCCTGGTCATTTGGTAAACCTCAGTCTCATGGTCCTCCTGGATCCCAAGGAGTCCCTGAGACTCAGCACAGGATTCAGACAATTTTGCTGCTTGTAGATGGAAGGGAAGAGGCTGAGGATCAGGCTAGGTTCCTGCAGGAAGACAGGAAGCTAGCCTGGGTTATCACAGCAGCTGAGCCCTAGTGAGTGGCAGGGAACACTCTGAGAAGCCAACTCAGTAAACCCTTTTCTTGACAAAGTCTGTCCACCCCAGACCTGGCACCTGAGAACGGGAGCCTGGCTGCCCAGGTCCTGCCAGAGACAATAGGTGGCCCTGAACCTGACTGTCCACAGCACTCCTGGAAAGGGCAGAGGGGAGGCCTGATGGACATCCAGGGAGGGAGTGTGATGACCCCTGTGCCAGGAGCTGCTGAGACAGTAACTCAGATGTCCTCCATCACTGCCCTGCTGGACTCTGACCCAGAAAACAGCCACCACCATGACCAGCACAGCCAAGAGCTCTCTGCTGTGGAAGTCCTCACCAGGGCAATCAGGACACAGCCTAAGCGACTCCAGACCCCAGGGGCCATTAGGGTCAATCAAGTTCTCTCCTTGGCCCTGTGGCCATAGTCTCTGTCCTAATCAATCCTCTTGAGCCAATTTGCTGTTGCTCTTTCTACAACTCCCAGGGAAGTGAACAGGACTTCCCTGCTTGCACACTCAAGTGGAGGCCAGACGTAGGGCACACATGGCCCCATCCATATGAACACATAAGAAGGACTGGGGGGATAACAGGCCCCCCAAGGCAGAGCCAGCATGGACTTCCATCACCTGCCCATGTTGAGAAGGATCTGCCTCCTTCGTGGGTCATTCTGGGCACTTGGAAGTACCCCAAGGCCCTCACCATGACCTCTGGCTCATAAATGCAGGAGCAGGGCTGCTGGCCCTGCAGCTGGGGCTGTGTCCTCCACACTTTCTTCTGTAATGGTCCTAAGTTTTACTTCCTTAGAGTTAAACATAACATTAGGTTTCCTTTACACATCATTATGCATATTTGGAAGATAATTTGCTCCGTTCAGTCCCGGTACTCCTTCCACAGACACACAGGATTTGGGGGACACTTTGAGTCCCCCACAGGGACTCCCAGGGAGAGCTGGGATGGTGCAGCAGTAAAGCCAGAATCAGGCAGATAGGCAAAGGTGGGATCCAGAGAATGGAAGGATTGGAATGCCAGTGCCTTCAGAGCCCTTTCCCACCCTAATCAAGATAACCTGGTCCTGCTCCAACCTGTTGCTAAGGTAACCTGCCCCAGGGATTTTCCTACAGGGAGTCGCCAGCCATTCTGCCTCTCACCTTTTGGTCATCCCACTGAGCATCTCCAGGGTCTAGTCACTTATAGAGGAAGGAGAGAGAGGAGGGGAAGAGAGCAGGGGAACAAAGGAAGCCTAAGACCTGAGAAAAAGGAGGAGCAGCCTCACATCCAGGGAACCAGGTTACCAGTGATGGGGATACCTCCAGTTATGGTGACGATTCTGCTTCCTCACCTGTTGGAGTATGAACTAGAGAAGCACACCGACACAGGCGTTATTAAAGCAGGGCTTATTTAAAAGGGTGACATAGACTTCTCCTGGAGGGAGAAGGGGCCATAGCTGGTTTCCTGGTATCCCCAGAATAAAAGGGGTTCTGCCACTTTTATATGCCCTAGGCTGTCTTTGCTCCCCTGCCCTCTTCCCCTTATCTCTCACTGAGCCCAGAAGTGGGGCCAGAGGGGCAGGGGAGAGGCTAGGCAGGCTGTGTGGACCTGGTGACCATGGCCTCACCCAGTGCATCTGGAGGTCTACCATCCACAGTTTAGATATGAGGTTCCCAGGGGCTCATCTCTGAGACAAAGCAAGAGCATTTGATGGGGAAAGGTTGGGTAGGAGAGCCTCAACCTAACCAGAGCCTTACCCCAGTACCCAATAAGGGATTAGCTGGGTGGTGACTGTGGGTGGGAGGGCTGTGGCTGGAGGAGGGGGTCATTGTGGTGAGCCTGTGGGGGTTGTATTTCATCTGTGATAGGGGAGGGTCTCTGTCCTTCCATGTTGGTGTCCAGGGCTGCTTCCCCCCCCCAGTGCTCTGCCCTGATCCTGCCTCACCTTGGGCCTGGGGAATGGAATAGACTGTCCATGGACTGAGACCTTGGAGTCTCCAGGTAGCAGCATCACAGAGAGGGATGCCCTGGGCTCTGGACAGGCTCCTGCTGTGACAGCCCCTGCCTGTGAGGGGTCTGCTGAGACTTGCCTCAAAGAAGAGAAGCTGCTGTCCTCACCCACAGCCTCTGGCTTTTCCTTCAAGGGCACCTGCTCAAGGTCACCATGAGGGTGTCTGGCCCTGAGCTGGAGGACCCACCATGATCACAGGCTGACCTGCTCCTTCTCTGGGACCTCACTGGGCTGTACTAACAGGGACTGGGCTGGATGTGTCACCAAGGGAAGGCCCTGCAGGGGCTGGCCATTGTTTAGTCCACCCAGCCCTGAGGAGCTGGCTCACAAACTCCTAGGACCCCTGCAACAACCAGGAGGTCTTCACCATGACCAGACTGGATCCTGCAGACACAGCCCCCATGACTGTGACCCGCCTGAACCCTGCAGACACAGCCCCCATGACTGTGACCACCCTGGACACTGCAGACGCAGCCCCCATGACTGTGACCACGCTGGACCCTGCAGACGCAGCCCCCATGACCGTGACCACCCTGGACCCTGCAGACGCAGCTCCCATGGCCGTGACCACCCTGGACCCTGCAGATGCAGCCCCCATGACCGTGACCACCCTGGACCCTGCAGACGCAGCCCCCATGACCGTGACCACCCTGGACCCTGCAGACGCAGCCCCCATGACCGTGACCAGCCTGGACCCTGGAGACGCAGCCCCCATGACCGTGACCAGCCTGGACCCTGAAGACACAGCCCCCATGACCGTGACCACCCTGGACCCTGCAGACGCAGTCCCCATGACCGTAACCACCCTGGACCCTGGAGACACAGCCCCCATGACTGTGACCACCCTGGACCCTGCAGACACAGCCCCCATGACTGTGACCAGCCTGGACCCTGCAGACGCAGCCCCCATGACTGTGACCACCCTGGACCCTGCAGACGCAGCCCCCATGACTGTGACCAGCCTGGAACCTGCAGACGCAGCCCCCATGACTGTGACCAGCCTGGAACCTGCAGACGCAGCCCCCATGAGTGTGACCAGCCTGGACCCTGCAGACGCAGCCCCAAGACTGTGACCACCCTGGACCCTGCAGACGCAGCCCCCATGACCGTGACCACCCTGGACCCTGCAGAAGCAGCCCCCATGACTGTGACCAGCCTGGACCCTGCAGACGCAGCCCCCATGACTGTGACCAGCCTGGACCCTGCAGACGCAGCCCCCATGACTGTGACCAGCCTGGACCCTACAGACGCAGCCCCCATGACTGTGACCAGCCTGGACCCTGCAGACGCAGCCCCCATGACTGTGACCAGCCTGGACCCTGCAGACACAGCCCCACGACTGTGACGAGACTGGACCCTGCAGACGCAGCCCCCATGACTGTGACCACCCTGGACCCTGCAGACGCAGCCCCCATGACTGTGACCAGCCTGGAACCTGCAGACGCAGACCCCATGACTGTGACCAGCCTGGAACCTGCAGACGCAGCCCCCATGAGTGTGACCAGCCTGGACCCTGCAGACTCAGCCCCCAAGACTGTGACCACCCTGGACCCTGCAGACGCAGCCCCCATGACTGTGACCACCCTGGACCCTGCAGACGCAGCCCCCATGACTGTGACCACCCTGGACCCTGCAGAAGCAGCCCCCATGACTGTGACCAGCCTGGACCCTGCAGACGCAGCCCCCATGACTGTGACCACCCTGGACCCTGCAGACGCAGCCCCCATGACTGTGACCAGCCTGGACCCTGGAGACACAGCCCCCATGACTGTGACCACCCTGGACCCTGCAGACACAGCCCCCGTGACTGTGACCACCCTGGACCCTGCAGATGCAGCGCCCATGACTGTGACCAGCCTGGAACCTGCAGACGCAGCCCCCATGACTGTGACCAGCCTGGAACCTGCAGACGCAGCCCCCATGAGTGTGACCAGCCTGGACCCTGCAGACGAAGCCCCCAAGACTGTGACCACCCTGGACCCTGCAGACGCAGCCCCCATGACTGTGACCAGCCTGGACCCTGCAGACGCAGCCCCCATGACTGTGACCACCCTGGACCCTGCAGACACAGCCCCCATGACTGTGACCAGCCTGGACCCTGCAGACGCAGTCCCCATGACTGTGACCAGCCTGGACCCTGCAGACACAGCCCCATGACTGTGACCAGACTGGACCCTGCAGACGCAGCCCCCATGACTGTGACCACCCTGGACCCTGCAGACGGAGCCCCCATGACTGTGACCAGCCTGGACCCTGCAGACACAGCCCCCATGACTGTGACCAGCCTGGACCCTGCAGACGCAGCCCCCATGACTGTGACCACCCTGGACCCTGCAGACGCACCCCCCATGACTGTGACCAGCCTGGACCCTGCAGACGCTGCCCCCATGACTGTGACCACCCTGGACCCTGCAGACGCAGCCCCCATGACTGTGACGACCCTGGACCCTGCAGACCCAGCCCCCATGACTGTGACCAGCCTGGACCCTGCAGACGCAGCCCCCATGACTGTGACCACCCTGGACCCTGCAGACGCAGCCCCCATGACTGTGACCAGCCTGGAACCTGCAGACGCAGCCCCCATGACTGTGACCAGCCTGGAACCTGCAGACGCAGCCCCCATGAGTGTGACCAGCCTGGACCCTGCAGACGCAGCCCCCAAGACTGTGACCACCCTGGACCCTGCAGACGCAGCCCCCATAACTGTGACCACCCTGGACCCTGCAGAAGCAGCCCCCATGACCGTGACCACCCTGGACCCTGCAGAAGCAGCCCCCATGACTGTGACCAGCCTGGACCCTGCAGACGCAGCCCCCATGACTGTGACCACCCTGGACCCTGCAGACGCAGCCCTCATGACTGTGACCAGCCTGGACCCTGCAGACGCAGCCCCCATGACTGTGACCAGCCTGGACCCTGCAGACACAGCCCCATGACTGTGACGAGACTGGACCCTGCAGACGCAGCCCCCATGACTGTGACCACCCTGGACCCTGCAGACGCAGCCCCCATGACTGTGACCAGCCTGGAACCTGCAGACGCAGCCCCCATGACTGTGACCAGCCTGGAACCTGCAGACGCAGCCCCCATGAGTGTGACCAGCCTGGACCCTGCAGACGCAGCCCCCAAGACTGTGACCACCCTGGACCCTGCAGACGCAGCCCCCATGACTGTGACCAACCTGGACCCTGCAGACGCAGCCCCCATGACTGTGACCACCCTGGACCCTGCAGAAGCAGCCCCCATAACTGTGACCAGCCTGGACCCTGCAGACGCAGCCCCCATGACTGTGACCAGCCTGGACCCTGCAGACGCAGTCCCCATGACTGTGACCACCCTGGACCCTGCAGATGCAGCGCCCATGACTGTGACCAGCCTGGAACCTGCAGACGCAGCCCCCATGACTGTGACCAGCCTGGAACCTGCAGATGCAGCCCCCATGAGTGTGACCAGCCTGGACCCTGCAGACGAAGCCCCCAAGACTGTGACCACCCTGGACCCTGCAGACGCAGCCCCCATGACTGTGACCACCCTGGACCCTGCAGACGCAGCCCCCATGACTGTGACCACCCTGGACCCTGCAGAAGCAACCCCCATGACTGTGACCAGCCTGGACCCTGCAGACACAGCCCCCATGACTGTGACCAGCCTGGACCCTGCAGACGCAGTCCCCATGACTGTGACCAGCCTGGACCCTGCAGACACAGCCCCATGACTGTGACCAGACTGGACCCTGCAGACGCAGCCCCCATGACTGTGACCACCCTGGACCCTGCAGACGGAGCCCCCATGACTGTGACCAGCCTGGACCCTGCAGACACAGCCCCCATGACTGTGACCAGCCTGGACCCTGCAGACGCAGCCCCCATGACTGTGACCAGCCTGGACCCTGCAGACGCAGCCCCCATGACTGTGACCACCCTGGACCCTGCAGACACAGCCCCCATGACTGTGACCAGCCTGGACCCTGCAGACGCAGTCCCCATGACTGTGACCAGCCTGGACCCTGCAGACACAGCCCCATGACTGTGACCAGACTGGACCCTGCAGACGCAGCCCCCATGACTGTGACCACCCTGGACCCTGCAGACGGAGCCCCCATGACTGTGACCAGCCTGGACCCTGCAGACACAGCCCCCATGACTGTGACCAGCCTGGACCCTGCAGACGCAGCCCCCATGACTGTGACCACCCTGGACCCTGCAGACGCACCCCCCATGACTGTGACCAGCCTGGACCCTGCAGACGCTGCCCCCATGACTGTGACCACCCTGGACCCTGCAGACGCAGCCCCCATGACTGTGACGACCCTGGACCCTGCAGACCCAGCCCCCATGACTGTGACCAGCCTGGACCCTGCAGACGCAGCCCCCATGACTGTGACCACCCTGGACCCTGCAGACGCAGCCCCCATGACTGTGACCAGCCTGGAACCTGCAGACGCAGCCCCCATGACTGTGACCAGCCTGGAACCTGCAGACGCAGCCCCCATGAGTGTGACCAGCCTGGACCCTGCAGACGCAGCCCCCAAGACTGTGACCACCCTGGACCCTGCAGACGCAGCCCCCATAACTGTGACCACCCTGGACCCTGCAGAAGCAGCCCCCATGACCGTGACCACCCTGGACCCTGCAGAAGCAGCCCCCATGACTGTGACCAGCCTGGACCCTGCAGACGCAGCCCCCATGACTGTGACCACCCTGGACCCTGCAGACGCAGCCCTCATGACTGTGACCAGCCTGGACCCTGCAGACGCAGCCCCCATGACTGTGACCAGCCTGGACCCTGCAGACACAGCCCCATGACTGTGACGAGACTGGACCCTGCAGACGCAGCCCCCATGACTGTGACCACCCTGGACCCTGCAGACGCAGCCCCCATGACTGTGACCAGCCTGGAACCTGCAGACGCAGCCCCCATGACTGTGACCAGCCTGGAACCTGCAGACGCAGCCCCCATGAGTGTGACCAGCCTGGACCCTGCAGACGCAGCCCCCAAGACTGTGACCACCCTGTACCCTGCAGACGCAGCCCCCATGACTGTGACCACCCTGGACCCTGCAGACGCAGCCCCCATGACTGTGACCACCCTGGACCCTGCAGAAGCAGCCCCCATAACTGTGACCAGCCTGGACCCTGCAGACGCAGCCCCCATGACTGTGACCACCCTGGACCCTGCAGACGCAGCCCCCATGACTGTGACCACCCTGGACCCTGCAGATGCAGCGCCCATGACTGTGACCAGCCTGGAACCTGCAGACGCAGCCCCCATGACTGTGACCAGCCTGGAACCTGCAGATGCAGCCCCCATGAGTGTGACCAGCCTGGACCCTGCAGACGAAGCCCCCAAGACTGTGACCACCCTGGACCCTGCAGACGCAGCCCCCATGACTGTGACCACCCTGGACCCTGCAGACGCAGCCCCCATGACTGTGACCACCCTGGACCCTGCAGAAGCAACCCCCATGACTGTGACCAGCCTGGACCCTGCAGACGCAGCCCCCATGACTGTGACCACCCTGGACCCTGCAGACACAGCCCCCATGACTGTGACCAGCCTGGACCCTGCAGACGCAGTCCCCATGACTGTGACCAGCCTGGACCCTGCAGACACAGCCCCATGACTGTGACCAGACTGGACCCTGCAGACGCAGCCCCCATGACTGTGACCACCCTGGACCCTGCAGACGGAGCCCCCATGACTGTGACCAGCCTGGACCCTGCAGACACAGCCCCCATGACTGTGACCAGCCTGGACCCTGCAGACGCAGCCCCCATGACTGTGACCACCCTGGACCCTGCAGACGCACCCCCCATGACTGTGACCAGCCTGGACCCTGCAGACGCTGCCCCCATGACTGTGACCACCCTGGACCCTGCAGACGCAGCCCCCATGACTGTGACGACCCTGGACCCTGCAGACCCAGCCCCCATGACTGTGACCAGCCTGGACCCTGCAGACGCAGCCCCCATGACTGTGACCACCCTGGACCCTGCAGAAGCAGCCCCCATGACTGTGCTCATGTGCTAAAGGCACAGCCTGGGGCTTCGTGCACAAGGTTTCAGGTGGCCTCACCTCTGACCTGCCCCTCTGCCTATGGGGACAATGTGGAGAAAGGGCCTTCCTGCCAGCCTCCATGGCTTCCTCTCCACCCAGAGCCTCAGAGCCCTGGAATCCTGTTCCTCCTCTAATTCTCTGGCCACGTCCCTTGGACTGCACAAGCAGGTGTCCCGTTTTGCTCTGCTTCATGAAGGCAGCATGCAGGGTGCCTGGCCCCTGGCCACACGGATGCACAGGCCACCTGCTCCAGGGGCTCCAATCCCACCCAGTGGCAGAACACCACTGACCACAGCTGGGCCTTCATTAACTGCTGTGTAGGAGCTGCACTGGCATTGGGGGTCAGAGCCCATGCAAGAAGGCAGGACAGACCCCACTTCCTGCAGTGAAGAAGAGACATGTGTCCCTAGGGGCACTGAGGACATAACCCATGAGGTGGTGGCAGGTCCCAGGTCTCCCCACTGTGCAGGCCTGGTGCAGGCTCTGTGCAAACCCAACTCCAGGGATCCCTGGGATCTGCTCCTGATGGGGCTCGTGGCCAGGAGAGAAGTGGGTGCTCAGAGAAGGGGACAGCCTGAGAGCTGAAGCAGAATGTGTGTGCTCCATGTCAGACTCCCATCTAACCAGCTGAATTAGCATGTTATAAACAACTTAATAAAACAGAAACTGAAACACTAGGTGATTATCAAGGAGTTAATAAAGCAAGAATGTGGAAACACGTTTATGAGAATCTCTAGGTTCAAATTTAAGCATGAATACAGAATTGCCCACAAATTTAGGAGAACCTGCCTGCCATTCCACAGTGGGCTGGGTTCAGAGTGACCAGGTCAGCATGAGGAGAGACCAGGTAAATCAAGGTGTGTATGTGGATTGTGACACCAGGAAATTATTACCAGGAGGCAGAGGTCATCAAAAGGTACCTTCTGGTCAGGAGGAGAGAGGATCCCTGTGGTCCACCAAGTTGAAAACCACCTCACCCCACGAGGCTGTGAAGAAGTCAGACTCTGGAAACATCTGCATCACACACCAACAGCCCGTGCAGGGCAGGGGTAGGGCCTCACCACTGAGCAGCAGAAGAGGTTCACACCTGCACATGCTGGGGGAGAGTGCCCGAGAGGACACTGCAGCTCCTGAGCAGAAGCTCTCCTTCATCTGCCCCCAGGACAGTCCAAATCCACACCCCAGGAGATTCCTCCCAGGGTGGAATTGCTCAGAGCACCAGGAAAACCTGACAGAGAGGTGCTGGTGGAGGCAGGGCCTGGAGCTGTGGGAGGGCAGAGGGGACTGCACCTCTCCTCCAAGGGTGACCTTCACTCAGGCCTGGGAGCTGCCCTCCTGGGCACTTGCTGTGGAGGAGGGAGACCCCAGGCTCACAGGACATCCTGCAGATGGCAGCCACCTGTGTGTCCTAAGAAGAAGCAGCCCACAGCCCTCCACTGTGGAAAGGACAGGTGGACTTGGAAATCCCATGGAGGAGCACATGTCAGCAAGAAAACCAACCAGGGACGCCTGACCTGTAGGGACCCCAGGGCCCTGGGAGTTCCCAGCTCCATGGCCACAGCCCTCACCTGGGCCTCACACTCACTCTGGTGACAGGACCTGAACTGGCGCTGGCTCTCCAGACAGGCCCAGGTGAGAAGCTCCACACATAAAGACAGAAGGTCCTCTGCTCAGCAGTGCTCTCCTGAGGGACCTGGGCCCAGCTGGACCCCAGGGGAAGCTCACTGAGGGGGTCTGACATGGGCCACCACCTGCAGTTTGTCCTTCAGGCCCAGCCTCTTCTCCTAACCTAGTACCTAAAACTCTGCTCCTCAGCTTTGCATCCCTGAAGCAGGTACCTGAGACCATCAGCACATAAACAGGATCTTTATTATGGATGAAGACATTAAAGCTCCAGTCCATGCTCAGCTGAGTCCTTTGCATTTACACCTTTCCTGGATGTGCCAGGGGCAATGCAGAGAGCCCCTGTGGGGAAGTCACTCTCCATGTGGCTAGGAATCAAAAGGGAAGGAGGAACAGAGGGGGTCTGCCAATCCCCTTGCATGGCATGTCCTCAGTGATTGACCTAAATTCCCCAAGTCCACATGTCCTAAAGGATCCATAATTCCTGACACCCCAAGGGCTCCCGAACAACCTTATTACATGGAATTTTGTGAGGACAATGATTCACACTAATCATTCTCTCCCTGGATACAAAGCTTTCATGTCCATCTCATGATGCAGAACACATTTATTCCTCATCCTTGAGAACCTAAAGGAATAAATGCTTCAGCAGAGCTCAGAAGTACTGTGCAAAGACTCCAAAAGATTCAGGGAAATCGACTCTGTGCCTTAAAATCAAAGAGGGTTTCCATACTCCTAAGCTCTATGGAAGGAGTGAGTATTCCCATGTCAAAAGGAAAAAAGCACAGACATGTTGAGGGACTTCAGCAGGACTGCTGAAGCTCAGAATTGGACTGCTCCAATTCTTTTCTCAGGGTCACTGTACTGAGAGAGAGGTGAGGGCTCTGGTCAGGCCCAGCACACAGCCCAGGTGAACACAGTCTCCTGGTCTCCCTCTCAGTGAGCTTGGCCTACAGCATGCAGCCTCCTGGGAAAGGGCTGCTCACTGCTGGCTCCTCTGTTCCAGGGGTCTCCTCAGCAGCCCTGGCCTCATCTCACAGGCCCCTGCATCACCTGTCAGGGCTGCCAGCAGAGACCCTGACCCTGACCCCCATCTGACCTCCCAGCCCTTCCTTTCAAGTATTCATGTAAGCCTCCCTGACCCTGTACCTCTCACAGTCTGCCCCCTGCAAAGCCAGCATGGTGTGGCTGAGGACATGGTCACCCTCAGCAGGGAGCAGGTCCTGGCTGCCCTTGAACCAGGGCTGGGAACCTCTGAGCCCCTTGCTGGCTGAACAGGGGAAACCATGCCCTGGGAAGTCCTGGGTCAGGAGCCCAGAGCTCTCTCCCACAGGCCCTGCCGTGGAGGGTCTTTCAGATCTTCATGTCTGTCTCTGAGCTGGGGAAGCTGGGCCTTGTTGATCCCTGGGATCTGAAACTACCCTCCAACCTCTGGGTGCAAAGCCCTGGGCTGCTCCCAGTGGAGCTGCTGGCCTCACCCTCCTGGCCACAGCTCCTGGGCAGCACCACAAGTGTGCTGCTCTCCTGGCCAAACTGCAAAGCCCCAGCTCTGCCTGCACTGCCCCTCTCTGCCCCTCCTTGTCCTGCACATGGCCTGACATCAGTCAGGGGGTCACACACCAGGGCCTCACCTGTGCCCTTGAGATTGTCCAGCCCACAGTCTGCTCCAGCCTGAGTGAGCTCAACTCCCACCAATTTTGATATCATCTAAAAAACAAGTTCTGATAACGTAACTTAGTGTGTCCACCTTTGAGTTGTAGGAGGTTCAGGGGACCACACCTGTCCAGGATAAGAGCAGAAGCCTAAATACTCAACTTGCTCTTGCCAGATATGGGCTATAGGGCACAGTGGATCACCAATCTAGCTTCTGTGTGATTTCATAACTGCATCATGGAATTGATCCTGATCCCTCTGTCATGATTATGTAGATGTGGAAAACACATTAATGGATGATGTAGGCAGAACAGAAAAATACTCAAAAGCAGTTTTACTTTCCAAAATGCTGCTGTGTGCTCCTAACTGCACCTGCTGCTCACCTCTACTCTAAATGCTCTTCTACATGGCCTACACCCAAAGCTGCTATATAGCAGGAGCACATGCAAATAGCGCCTCCCTCTGCCCATGAAAACCAGCCCACCTGACCCTGCAGCGCTGCACAGGAGCCCAGCCCTGGACTCCCAGCTCAGCCCACTCAGTGATCAGGACTGAGCACAGCTGCTCACCATGGAGACTGTGCTCAGCTGGGTTTTCCTGGTGGCTGTTTTCAAAGGTAATAAATGGAGAACCAGAGATCCTGAGTGTGTGAGTGGACAGGAGTGAGAGGAAGAGTGGATGAGTGCCAGTGTCCTGACCAGTCTGCCTCTGTGTTTGCAGGTGTCCAGTGTGAGGTTCAGCTGGTGGAGTCTGGGGGAGGCCTGGTGCAGCCTGGGGGTTCCCTGTGACTCTCCTGTGCACCCTCTGGATTCACCTTTAGTAGCTACTGGGTCTTCCAGTCTTCAGGGAAGGGACTGTAGTGGGTCTCATACTTTATCAGGGTAGTGGTACTTTAAAGTATGCCAACTCCATGAAGGGCCCAATTCACCATCTCCAGGGAAAAGGCCAAGAACACGCTGTGCCTGCCAACAAGCAGTCTGACTTCTGAGGACACGGCCACCTATTACTGTGCTACAGACAGTGTGGGGACCTCAGTGTGAGCCCAGACACAGATCTCCCTGCAGGGTGCACAGGGCCAGCAGGGGGTGCTCAGCACACAGGGAGCTCAGCTCAGCCCAGGAGCAGGTGCAGAGAGGAGCTGAGGCTGGTTTCCTGTGGGATATTGAGGCTTTTTCTGTATCCCCCTGGGTCCTAGGCAAGTAATACTTTTTAATTCAGTTTGTATATATCCTTGATGTCTTTGGTGGAAGTGTTTGTTCCTTGCTTTTTCAGGGCATCTGAAACACCAGGGCCATTCAGAGCCCCATGTCACAGGGTCCAGGTTAAACACTTGCAGAGGGAGGTTCAGATGGATTCCTGCTACGCACTGGGGCTTCCCCTCCATTCAGAGATTCTCTGTGGATCCTTTCCAGACTTAGGACCCGGGGCCTCTGCTCGCAATTCTACAATCAATAGTCACCACTGCATGGGAGCAGAGATTCACCAGGCACAAGCACAGGGTGAGGCCACCTGCTCCTGTGAGTGACCTCATAGCGGGCCACGTGGCTCCTTAGCCCTCTGCAGAACTGGGGATAGAACATGCTGAGACCCATCATCAGTCACCAGGTAGACTTGCTCCTCAGGACTCAGACAAAAAGACAGTGGGGTCAGGACACAGATGATTCTAGGCAGTCATGCCACCAAGGGCCCCTGAGGGAGGAGGGCTTGATCCCTTATCACGTGCCTGATGTCAATTGTTCATCAGAAAACCTGCTGTCATCAGGTCACAGAGACTCAGGACAGCTCCACAGTCCAGCACAGGGCAGCGTGGCCCTCATCACAAGTGTGCACAGGCAGAGCTCATGGAGCATGATCCCTCCAGAAAGAAGAGCCCTTTAGCAGCCAGAGGAGAAGGAGAAGGTCCCCAGGGGTGTAGGGGCTCTGTGTTGGGGCCTTCCTGCAGAACCAGGAGGGACATATTCATGACAGTCCATTGGGATGTCCAGGCTGGGGACCTTCTACAGATACAGAGAAATGGAGGGTCACATTGAGACCCCAACAGTGATGCCCGGGAGAACTGGGTGGGTGCAGCAGGACTCTGCTGGCCTGGGGAGCAGGGGAGAGAGCTGAGCCTCCACAGTGTCAGGGATCTGCAGAGAAAGTTCCACTGGATGTTTAAGGGTAACCAGCACCAGAGGAAGAGGCCCCCAGGGGCTTTCTCAGCACTGTGACCAGATGTGGGGCCAGAGGGAATGGAGAAGTCCCCAGTCATAATGTCTAGGTGACGATGGCTGTATAAAATGAATTAAAATAATTAGTGAATGTGGCATTGGCTGTCTTCAAATATTTGGTACAATTCTCCTGTGAAGCATCTACCCTTGACCTTGTCTCTCCTGGGTTTTGACTCATAATGTGACCTCTGTGACTGTCACTGCTCTTCTCAGGCTGCTTGCTGCTCCTAGGCTCAGCTGGGAAAGGTGCACAGTTCTGGAAATTCATGCATCTGCTTCTGCATGCCCCACTGTGGTCAGGGATTATGTCCAGGAGGCCTCATGATCACTTGTATTTCTAAATCCTCAGAAACACCTTGTTGAGCAGGTGTTATAACTTTGCATTCTACTCCCACTACTGTGTCACCTAAAGCAAATAATTATTTCCTAAATGGTGGCTGAAGAGTCCCATGGGCTCCTTGTTCTTTCCACCTGAGGAGTGCATTCACTGCACCTTGGTCAGGTGTTCCTGGAGCAGCTGGGCCTCACAGTCCTGGGGGCTGCATGGTCCTGGGGCCACTCTGGCAGCCTGGAGAGCTGAGGGGCTGCTGGCAGAGCAGCAGAGGTGCAGCCCATCTGTCCCCAAGGGCTGCCTGGGGTGGCCCTCCAGCAGGCCCAGATCAGCAGGGCAGCAGGCCCCATGAGTGGAGAGGTGGCTGTCAGATTAGAGGACAGCACAGGGCAGGCAGCACCTGGGGACAAGGGCAAGATGCTCTCAGCACCCAGGGCTGGCTTTGCACCTTCACAGAGACTCTGTGCAGTGGCTGCTCAGGGCCTGCTCAGCTGCCCTGGGGACCTTGTTAGGGGTTACAGGTTCCTGCAATGCCACCTGGGGTCCTGGGAAAGGTGTGTGGCCCTTACAGCTGGCCCTGCTCTCAGCATGTCCTGACACTCAGGGAGGGCCCAAGGCTCTTCCCTCCTTTGTACAAGTGTGGACTTGTGGCCAGCTGCGTCCTGTGTCTGCAGGTGGATGGACAGTTCCTCCCTGACCAGCACACAGTTGGGGAGGGAGGCTGAAGGGTGCAGCCAGCCAGCTGCTTCCCAGGACCCTGGTGGGGTCCCTGCATGTCTCTGTGCAGTGGAGCCTGGTGTGGGGCCCAGGCTGGCTCTGCTCTGTCCCCACCACTGCTGGGGCCTGTTTCCCAGAAGTTCCCAAACTGTGCTGAGGGCTGGGGGCTCAGTGGCTCCAGAAGCACAGGTGCCCCCTGTCAGGGGTGAAGGATGATTGACAGCTGCGTGTGTGGCAGGGGCAGAGGCAGCACCTGCACAAGGGGCCCCACCTGAGGGTGGCTTCAGCAGAGGTCCTGCCTGTCATCCATGTGCTCTGTGTGGTGGGGCAGGATGAGCCCTCCCTCCCTCCACAGTGCTCTGTCCTGCACCAGTGGCCACAGACTGACCCAGGCCTATGGGCAGGGAGAAGAGCAGGGGCCTCTGCCGCTCCCTCATCCAATATGTCAGCACCCAAGAAACTGGTCACGTAAACGGAAATGCAATTTTCACATGTGCTAAAGTATCTGGGTGTTTTAAGTTCAAAAACAAACAAAAATCATCCTTTCTAAAAATCTTAATTGTAACTGAATTACGGATTTACATTTGAAGTAGGAGCCCACATTTTTTCCAAAGAGAAGAGGATAAATTTTAATGTCTCGTTCAGGTACTGAGTTTTACATATAACTCAAGAATCCAAAGCATGGAATAAAAATTTACCAAGCAACAACTTGCAACCCTCCAAGGTAAAGAAGTCTTGGGGAATTCGAGTTTTCCCAGCAGGCACTGAGTGCTCAAGTCTTGGCCTTTCAATGATTTCTGTGCTTCTGCAAAGAGCTGCTGACTACACTCCTGGACTTTTTCCCTGTCATGCTTTTTATTATTTTTTGTATACTTTACTCACTTCTAGGAAAGTTTTTTAAGGTTATGATTGTGGAAATAGCACAGGCAACAGTGAAATTAAAAGACTTATAATAATTGACTGAAGTGGATTGAAATGTGTTAATGTAATAATAGTGAATTCCATGGTCCCAAAATGAATTTCCAAACAATAATATCTTCGGGTCTAATGTTCCTGAAATTAAAATTCTAAAGGTCCACTAACTTACCACATCATTTTCTAGCATTTATTTAAAGTCAGTAAAAGTACAAATAATTACATTACTATCAAGAGGTAAATTGAGGAATCTCACAAACACACAGAGCATTTCTGGGTTACTTCCACAGCAACCCACACTCAGACCCACAAACTCAACTGCAAGCCCACACTCTCACCTTAGTTTACCCAGAAGAGCAGATGACAAAACTCGTAAAAGGAGAGGTCAAGAACTCGCTGCATGAATGTGATCCCTTTGGTTTTCTCTGCATCCCCATCTCCATAGCTCTGCTCCTCTGAAATCCTGTCAGGAACCTGAATCTAAAATGAGACCCAGGACTGCAGGGCGACCTCACTGACCTCAAGCTGCCCACACTGTGAAGGTCAGGAGCAGCTCTATGGAGACCATGCACAGGTACAAACTGACATCTCCTCATTCACTGGAGGTTCCAGAATCCCTGTGTGTGCCCAGAGGCAAGGGGCCTGTGTGCTTCTCAGGAAGCAGAGCTGTAGCCAATGCAGAGACATGGGAATGGAAACCTCTGCACTGTCTCTACCTCAGGCCTCATCAGAGCTGCAAGGAGGTACACAGGGCATGGGGATTGTAAATAGAGGGAATTTAAATATGGGAGACACACACCTCCCACCTCCTGAGGTTAGGGTGGGTCAGGTCAGCACCCCAGGAGCTGGCCCAGGAGATGTGGCTGCTGTGGCTGTTGCTGGCTCTATTCTGCAGTGAGCTTCCAGGAGGAACACCTGCTGCCTTTCCCTCAGGCCTGGCCTTCCTTGGAGGACACGTCCACATTCTCTGTCCACAGTCACTCCCTGCTCCTGGGTAATTCTTCTCTCATCTGACACATCAACATGGTCCTCCCCGTGACGTCTTCCCATCCTCTGTGCCCTGCGTCTGTGTGGACACAGGAGGTGCATTCTGCATTCTCCACATGCAGACCACAGGCTTGGCAGACACAGTGCTGGTAATGGACAGCAACAGCCTGGACACGCCTAACCCCTACCTGCACATGGGCCTCTCACACAGTCAGTTATTTCCCAGGGATTTTTATGTCAATATGAAATGAGGTGATTAAATCCCTGGAAACTGACCAGGTGGAGGGATTACCAGGACCAGAAATTCGCTGTTTTGGTTCACATATGAGGTGGCCCACAAGCTCACTTGTGAGACAAAGGAGAGAGGACTAGATTACCAGAGCTCAAACCTAAAGTGGATTAATCCTCTAACATGGATTAACCTGCAGCCACTGTAGACAGGTGGGGGGGTGGCTGGAATACTTGGATCACTGGGGTGTGACTTTGGGGGACACTCTGTGCAGCTCACCTGCTTCCTGGTGGCCATGTCCTGAGCTGCTTTCCTCCTCCACGCCCTTCTGCCATGGTGTCATCCCTCCCTGGCCAGAGCTAAGGACTTGCCACCATGCACTCCAGCCTCCTAAGTCATGACCCAAAGGAAGCTTATCCTCCTCTGTGTTCTCATAATTTTGGTCAAGTGACAAAACAATGTCAAATATTGGTATATTTTTAGGAGGTTTTCTTATGTCCACATCATACATCCACTAAGTTTCTCTGGTTTTCACGAACACTTTGTGCTGAATGATGAAAGCAAACTGAAGCCCTGGCACAGGTGAGGTGTTGAAGACCTCACACCTGGCACAGGTGAGGTGGGGAAGACTGCCACATGGAGGGCTGCAGGATCCCCAGATCAGGAGGTGGGGTCATCTTAAGATGCCTCCTACTTAGATGCCTGGAAGAACAGCTTTCTAATCAGATGATTTGCCAGGATTTGGAAACTTCACCCAGGGGCACACATGGCTTTGCAGGTGGTGAAAACATGGAGACCAGCATGTGGGGGGCCGTGACACTGAATGACTGGCATTTTTCTTTTCATAATTGGAAGAGACTCTGTCGGTCACTTTCGTAGTGGCCTGGACACTGCCCAGATGCTCAAGTAGCAGAATGTGTCTTCATGCATAGACATGCCTTCCCCCAGCCCAAGGGGTCGAATTACCTTACCTGTCCTTGTAACGCTGCCCCACGTGGAACTTTCTAAAGACTTAGGTTCCCCCCCCCCAATAAAAGCTCATTTTAAAATGCACTAGCTCTCCCTCGCCAGCTTCTTGTGACTGTCCTCACTCTCTCATTTAGGGAGTTTGAGCCAGGGTAAAGGAGCCATATGAATTTGATTTAAAGGTAAAGTGCGTGTCTGTGCTTTACTTGATATCACAGGATATTCCCATTAGTGACCTTAAGTTTACCTGCCCACACTGGTCAGGGGTGCACCAGCAGGTCTTACCTGAGCCACCCCAGGACCAGGAGGTGGGTGCTGCAGGCTCAGTGTTTGCAGGGAGTTCATGGTCAACACCACAGGGAACAAGGAGAGGAGCCCACGTGTCTTACTAGTGTGCTGTGCTCACTCAGTTAGGCGGGAGGTCAATTCCTGAACCTCATCAGGAGGTCAGCAACTACACCTGCCCTCTCAGTGACCCCACCTCACTAAAGACAGTGTCCACTGTTCTCTCCAAATGCTGGGCTGTGGACAAGGCAGGTCTCACTGCAGTGATGCTGCACAGGGAAGGGGACCTGGGCCTCCTCCCTCACCCAGCCTGCCCTGCATGCCGTCCTGTCTGCTGTCAGCCTGGCTCTGCTGCTCTGGGGGACTCAGGGGCTCTCAGCCTCAGGCTGCAGCTGAGAGCTGCCTCTGCTCCAGGACTCTCACCTGACCCAGAACCTCCATCCTGTCCTCTCCTGGTGGAGACCAGAGGGCAGGACAGGCGAGGGGAAAAGCTCAGGGCAGATTCCCACCCACTGCTGTCCACAGGCATTGGCTGGACAGTCAGGAGGACAAGCAGGGCAGAGGGTGGGGCAGGGCAGTGGGCACACAGCAGGAAGCCCCTCCCCTCCTGAGACCCTGCTCCCTCCTCCTGCTCAGTCTGTAGCCCCCAAATCTCACAGAGATGAAAGAGAAGAACTAATCCTGAGAACAAAGGGGGGCTCTTCTCCTGGATGTGGGGAACCCCATCCTCAGCCCTGGGCTCTGTTCAGTCATCACTGAGGGCTTCTCCTTCAGGGCTGGGAGGTGAACCTGGGCCTCTTGCATGCTGGGCACGTTCCTGCCACTCTGAGACCCTCCCAGGTGCAGGGAGGAAGGGCTTGGGGGAGGCAGGGCTGGGCTCAGGAGGGTGGGCTCCCCCTCTGACAGCCTTCCAGCCCCCTGAAACCACCTGCTCTCCTCTCACAGGTAAAGCTCCACCTGGGTTCAAGACAGGGACACATCTCAGGAGCACAGAGGACCTGGGCAGCCTGACCTCAGCCTCTCCAGATATCAGAAGAGCCTCACCCACATGCAAATTCCTCCTCCTGCTCTGGGTTCAAAGGCCCTCTGGGCTGTGGGAGCTCCCAGCTCTCTGCTCAGACAGGGCTGAGGTCTCTGGGAAGGCAGGTGTGGTCTAGAAGATGAGGCTGCTGGGTCTTGTCCTGTGCCTGGTCACAGCTCCCCAAGGTGAGTGTCCCCAGTGTCAGACCTGGGTCCATGGGGAGGTTGTGACTGCAGGTGACTGACAGGGTGTGACTGTCCTTGTCCCCCCGTGTCCTGTGCCAGGTGCAGCTGCAGGAGTCAGGACCTGGGCTGGTGAAGCCCTCACAGACCCTGTCCCTCACCTGTGCTGTCTCTGGATTCTCCATCACAACCAGTGGTTACTACTGGAGCTGGATCCGTCAGCCCCCAGGGAAGGGGTTGGAGTGGATAGAGTACATACATAGTGGTGGTAGCACTAACTACAGCCCATCCCTCAAGAGCCGAGTGTCCATCTCCAGAGACACGTCCAAGAACCAGTTCTCCCTGCAGCTGAGCTCCCTGACCACTGAGGACACAGCCACCTATTACTGTGCCAGAGACACAGTGAGGGGACCTCAGTGTGAACCCACAGTGACTGACAGATATTCCATGAGTCCCCATGACCTAAGGGCTCCCCACTCCCTCACAGCCCAAGGGGCTGAAGAACATCCTTAGCACATGAAATTTTGAGAGGACAATGATTCACACTAATCATTCTATCCCTGGACACAAAGCTCTCATGTCCATGTCATAATGCAGGACACATTCCGTCCTCATCCTTGAGTCCCTAAAGGCACAAATACCTCATCTTAGCTCAGAAGTCCAGTGCAAAGACTCCCAAAGATTCATGGAAACCCTACTGTGGGCCTGAAAATCAAAGAGGGCTTCCATACTCCTATGTTTTTTGGGAGGGCTCTTGGCAGCAGGGACTCTGACCCCTGACCCCCATCTGACCTCCCAGCCCTTCCTTTCAAGTATTAATATAAGCCTCCCTGACTCTGTAGCTCTCACAGTCTTCCACCTGTGAAGCCAGCATGGTGTGGCTGAGGACAAGGTCACCCTCACCAGGGAGCAGGTCCTGGCCTCCCTTGAACCAGGGCTGGGAACCTCTGGGCCCCTTGCTGGCTGAACAGGGGAAACCATGCCCTGGGCAGTCCTGGGTCAGGAGCCCAGAGCTCTCTCCCACAGGCCCTGCCCTGGAGGGTCTTTCAGATCTTCATCTCTGCCTCTGAGCTGGGGAAGCTGGGCCTTGTTGATCCCTGGGGTCCTGAAACCACCCTCCATCCTCTTAGTGCAAAGCCCTGGGATGCTCTCAGTGGAGCTGCTGGCCTCACCCTCCTGGCCACAGCTCCTGGGCAGCACCACAAGTGTGCTGCTCTCCTGGCCAAAGTGCAAAGCCCCAGCTCTGCCTGCACTGCCCCTTGCTGCCCCTCCCTGTCCTGCACATGGCCTGACATCAGTCAGGGGGTCACACGCCAGGGCCTCACCTGCGCCCTTGAGATTGTCCAGCCCACAGTCTGCTCCAGCCTGAGTGAGATCAGCTCCCACGAAGTGTGGGAACATCCACAAAATGGGGCTCTGAGGTTCTCACCAGGTGTGTCTGCCTGGGAGTTGGATGCAAGTCTGTGGGGCAGTGATGTCCAAGGTGAGAGCAACAGCACAAACACTCCTCTAACTCTTGCCAGATACGTGCTGTTGGACACAGTGACCACAACTCATGCTGCTGTGTGTGATTTTACATTTGTACCATGGAGTTAACACTGTCCTGGATCATGATTTTGTACATGTGTAAAAGAAATTAATGGGTGGTAAATGCCAACAGAAAAATCGACAAAGTTAATCATATTCTCTTAACCCTACTATTTACACGGTTCTAACCCATGACACTCCCACCTGCTCTCAGAGCTGCTCTACCTGGGTCTCCACCCAGAACTGCTATATAGCAGGAGGACATGCAAATAGGGCCTCCCTCTGCTCATGAAAACCAGCCCACCTGACCCTGCAGCTCTGCACAGGAGCCCAGCCCTGGACTCCCAGCTCAGCCCACTCAGGGATCAGGACTGAACACAGCTGCTCACCATGGAGAGTGTGCTCAGCTGGGTTTTCCTGGTGGCTGTTTTCAAAGGTAATGAATGGAGAACAGAGATCCTGAGTGTGTGAGTGGACAGGAGTGAGAGGAAGAGTGGATGAGAGACAGTGTCCTGACCAGGCTGCCTCTGTGTTTGCAGGTGTCCAGTGTGAGGTGCAGCTGGTGGAGTCTGGGGGAGGCCTGGTTCAGCCTGGGGGTTCCCTGCGACTCTCCTGTGCAGCCTCTGGATTCACCTTCAGTGACTATGGGATGAACTGGGTCCGCCAGGCTCCAGGGAAGGGGCTGGAGTGGATCTCACGCATTAGTTATAACAGTGGTACCATAACCTATGCCGACTCCGTGAAGGGCCGATTCACCATCTCCAGAGACAACTCCAAGAACACCCTGTACCTGCAAATGAGCAGTCTGAGAGCCGAGGACACGGCCACCTATTACTGTGCTAGAGACACAGTGAGGGGACCTCAGTGTGAGCCCAGACACAAACCTCCTGCAGGGTGCCCATGGCCAGCAGGGGGCGCTCAGCACACAGGGAGCCCAGGTCAGCCCAGGAGCAGGTGCAGAGGGAGGAGGGAGCAGCTCAGCTCAGGCCCTGAGGTCCCTGCCCACCCAGCACCTCCTGACTCCACCTTGCCTGCAGATTCTTGAGGTCCCTCCTATGCCAGACCCTCTGTGAGGTGATTCTTCTCTAGGTCTTGCTTGTCTGAAATTCTCTCAACACAGACCAGGCGATTTTGAAGACGGAGGTTACTTTTCAGGGACGTTTCCTGAACAGCGCCTTTAAAGTGAAGTTTACAGATTTTTATTTTCCTCATTGGGGATTGAATCCAGGGTGCTCCACCCTTGACATCCATTCTAGGCTTATTTGTGTCTTATTTTGAGACAGGTTCTCCCTAAGATGCCCAGGCTGACCTTGAAGTTATGATTCTCCTGCTTCAGACTTCAGTATCCTGGGGGCTGACCTCCCCACACCTGTCTGAACTTTGTGGACTCCTGACACCATGTCTTACTCCCTGTCTGTTCAGGTGATTCCCATGTACTCTTCAAATGACTCCTTACAATTCCCTGTCCCCCCAGTATTCTTCCTGTGATGGATCAGGTCACAGAACACAGTTCTCACTGGAGCCCACCTACTGCCAGAACTTTCCACTCCTGGGAACCATTTGCAATGTCTGGAGGGAGGTGTTTCCACATGTGAAGGAGGGATTCTCCTGGCTTCTAGATTTTAGAGACCATGGAGGCTGCCATACATCCAGCCATCACAGAAGAGCACCCACAGCGAGGAATTATCTGACATGAATGTCCATGGACTAACCAGAAAAATGGTGACAGAAAACCATAAACCTTAATAAAATGCACAGAAATGTGTATGTTCAGAGTGAACCTTGGTGTCTATTGATTGTCTTTCCCTCATGATGAGGCTCTGTGACACCACACCCAGGACTCCAAATGGTGGACGAATCAACTCCTCATGTAGCTGTGCAGGGCCTGTGGAGAGGGGTGACCTAAGCAAGGCCTTTAAGAGAAAGGGGGTATCCTGGGAAAGGACCCAGGAGGGAGGGTAGTCTGCTATTCAGGTCGGCTCTGCCACTTCAGGGCCTCAGAACCCTGAAGACACACTGTGCCCAGGACCACTCTGACCCCATCTCACTATGAGCTGACCCTGAGCCTGAGAAGCCCCAGGACACCTGACTGCTGAGAAGAGGCAGCGTGGAGCCTGCCTGGGTTTCCAGCCCCTGTGGCTGCATTGCAGGGTCACAGACAGGGTCACCTGGGCTCTGTCCCTGGTCACATCAGTGCCCACCCTGTCCTGAGGGTCTGCTCCAGTCTGGGTGAGGATGAGCAGGGGCAATGTTTACATCCCAGATGGTCCTAAGAACACAGCAGCTGTGGGAAGACATGAAACCACCAGTCTCCTCTGACTTCAGCACTCACACCATCAGTCAGCACACTGCTGTTTTACTTTCATTTTAACACACTTTTGGCTGTCGGTGGGCACAAGGCCTTATTTTACTGGTTTGTCTCCCGGGTGCTGAGGATCAGACCAGGCCTCCCACAAGGGCTCTGCACTGGGCCTCAACCCAGCCCCACACACTCCTACTGCTGTGGTGATACATTGGTTTTTCTGGACACTCCCTGGGTCTCTTCCTGATGACTCCCAGTGCCAAT
The DNA here is from genome assembly GCF_964194105.1 of Spermophilus citellus. Classification (NCBI taxonomy): domain Eukaryota; kingdom Metazoa; phylum Chordata; class Mammalia; order Rodentia; family Sciuridae; genus Spermophilus; species Spermophilus citellus. The sequence continues at coordinate 228,949,424 of NC_138185.1, read as the reverse complement.
GGTCACACAGGACAGTGGGGCTCCTCTGACATGGTCCCAGCAGGTGGGACATGGTGGCTGCACTCTGTCCCCAGGGATTCCTCCTTCCTCCACCCTCCCCTCCCCTACCCCTCCCTCTTCTCTCCTAGTTTTCTGGTATTTATTTATTTATCTTCTCTATTCAGTGCTACTCAGCTTCTGAGTTGGTCCACACACAGCTGGATCCCCTTGTCTGACCACCTGTCCTGGAGGGTGGGGAACTGCCTTTCTCCTTCACAGGGCTCTGCTGCACCAGGTGAGACTGTGGGTCTGCGAGGACAACTGACCACCACCTGCACCTGTGTCCTGTGTAGAGATGTGACTTGAACCCCCTCCTTCTGGGGGTCCCTGTCCCTGTGCTGTGCTTTGGGGCCGAGTGCTGGGACATCACTCCCTCCAATCCTCCTGAGACCCAGTCCCCAGCCCTGTCCATCACACTCTGTCTCCCACAGGGCAGTCTGTCCATTCAGATGGAAGTGCCCGTTGATCTCATCCACACGTAGACCTCCAGCCAGGACCCAGTGTCTCTCCTACTCCCAGAAAGGGGCTGGGGCTGGGCTCCGAGGACCCAGTGAAGAGGGCACCTAAGTGGCTGTCCAGTCTGGACACTCAAAAGCACGTCCTCCTGTGCAGGAGGAATAATGAGAAGGGGAGAGTGGAGGGGATTCTGAAGTGACGTGTGTGAGCAGAGGTGCCCTGGAGGGTGTCCACGCCTGCCCACTGAGTCCCTTCAACTCCAGCCCCTCCCAGCTCTGGCACCTCTGCTGGGAAGGTCAAGTCCTGCATGGGGGTTGCAGGCCCTCTCCAGCCAGGGCCCTGGGCTTTCCCTGGTCAGCACAGCCCAGCTCTCCTGAGGTCCATGTCTGCTGGGCTGAGGTCTGTTACTGACCCTGCTTCTCCAGGCCTGGAGGGAAGGTGCCCCTCCTCCTCTTAGGGAGGGCTTGTCCTCCCCACGGTCCATGCACCCCAGACCAGCTGCAGTCTGTCTCCTGAACCAACCTTCTTTACTCTGGGAGCCAGTGCTTTCAGCTTTCTCTGAACATCAGCTCACCAGATGCCACCTGCCTTTCCTGTGGCCCTGCCTCAGTTCCTGCTGCTCAACTGCTGAGCTCCTTCTCTCCTGGGACCTGCTGCAGCACTGTGGGATCCTCTCAGCTGCCTTCTCCATTCCTGATACCTCATTTTCAAGTCCAACTTATTTTCTGAGAAAGACTTAGTTCCCTGTTCTCTGTGTTTGCATTTTACAGAGGAGCTGTCTATATGATTAACTGACCATGTTCTCATCAACCGCTTCACACTAAGACATGGTGATTGACACCTACATAAGAAGGTCCTGGGAATTCCAAATTGTGTGCAGACCCTCCCTTTGCTTTAGACGTGCAAGGAGAGTCCACACCTCCATGGTTTAGTGCAACTGTGCAAAGGGAACATGAAGTCTAAATACCAGTTTCAGATTTCTAATGCAATAGTGCCCAACCCTGGGTGCAGTAGTTCCTGATGCCACAGATTCGGGATTTGAAATTTCCATTCTGGCTCAGTGTGGTGAGGAGAATGTAATACTGACTCCATAGTTCACATATTAATGACAGGTGAACTTGCTGATGCTCTTGGCATGCACACCCTGGGGAGGCTTGAGGCCCGGAGTGTGCACAGTGAGCTGAGGTCACCCACTCCTCTCTCAGATTTCTTTCTGCCCTTCATGGGCAATTTACGGTAGGAATTCCACATTTTTTCTACATTGCCAAGTTGACACATTAGATCAAGGGATGTTGGTATAGTGCCCTTTGTCCTTCCTCAGTGTTAGAAGGTGGGAAGATTCTAAGAGGGTAAATATGTGAGTAAAAGTGATTTTCTGGTGTTGCAGTGTTGGCCATGAGCTCAGGGTGAATGAATCACAAATTTGATGTTACAGAAAGAGACAGAGAAATCAGCTGATCTGAGGGTGCTCTGGGAACTGGCCACTGACCCTAACTGGGCATGTGACCCTGGTGACATCTGGAATGACCAGATTATTGGGTTCCTCCAGTGAAAATACAGAAGTGCCTCCAATGGTGTCTCTTGGAGTTGAGGCTGAAGTGTGCATGGCCAGGCTGCTCAGGGTGAGGAGATGAGAAACCTCCCCTGGATGGAGCTGCTGGTCTCACACATGTCAGGAGGTGAGGCAGGTGTGATGGCTGAGCCTGGGGGTTGAGCACCTTCTGGGGACAGGAGAATGTGGCAGGAATTTCTCTAATGTCTTGCAAGTGTTGCATAGGAGGAGGTAGGTGACAGAGCAGGTTGTGAGTTTACATGGAAGTGACTAGTTTACAAGGACCCCTATGACCCAAGGTGTGGTTTCAGGGGATGAACGTGTGACCAGAGGCCAGCAGGAACCATTCCTGTGTGTCCCTGGGAGCAGCAGGTCAGCACCCAGTAACTGAATGTCTGCAGTGGCCTTGAGGATTGGAAGTCCCCACATAAGGGGGTGGACTGCACAGTGTTGTGGGTGTTACACTCACACAAGAGGCAGAAACCATCTCTTTCTTCCCTTCATTTTACCATGAAATACACACAGAAGTTTATTGATCTCTCTCAGAACTCATGTGTCCCCATCCTGCTGATGGACAGCTCAGTGGTTTTCTCTGAAGGACACTTTCCTGGTGCCTGGGTGGACAGCTCAGGATGCATCTTCTCTTGGACACATCTGTGGATGCACTAGTCAGGTGGACAGGCCACATCAGGGAGTGGAGGGAGGGGAGTGTGCACGGAGCAGGCAGCTGTGTCCTCCTGAGGCCCCTGACTCTCCTCTCTGCTGTGTCATCCCACGGCTTGCTCTGACCCCGACTTTCAGCAAGGTGAGCACCTGAGCTGTTTTTGAGAAACCATCAGTACTCACTGGTCCAGGATGTGATGGACAAGGGCCTGAGCTCTGCCACCTGGTTCCATCATTGGGAGGGGCAATCTCAACCTCCACCCCATGCTGAGGGCACCACTCTTCACCACAGCAGGATACAGCACCCACCTGTGCCCTCAGCAGGAGCAGGGGAGCCTGAGTAATCATGGAATACTACTCAGACAGGAACAATGGAGGGCTCTCATTTGGGACAACACAGGTGACCGAGGACACTGCACTCATTGACATAAGTCAGGCACAGAACGACAGGAACCACTGCCTCACAGCTCTGATCTAAAGTTTCCCAGAGGTGCACAGAGGAGAAGGAGGCTAGCAGGGCCTGGGCAGTGGACCTGGGAGAGGATGTCAGAGTGGGGTCACTTCTGAGAGGCAGGAGGAGAACCTCCAAGACAGCTGCTCCTCAGGAGGCTCAGGTGAGTCACCGCCTACTGTGCACCTGCAGCAGTGCTGAGAGAGCAGGCTTTGATTCCTCACCATGAAATGGTGGAAGTCAGAGCTGCAGCACCTGCTAATACCTGGATCAGCCTTCCCACCACGGGTGCCCATCGGGAACCTTCATCCTAGGTAAAGGGTCTCCAGGGGCCCTGCCCTGCCCTCTGTGGGCTTTATTAGAATCACATTTAAATAGTGATGGCAGCAGACACTGAGACCCAGAGGTTCAGTGCCCTCCTTGTTTGCAGTGTTCTCTTTGGAGCATGGTGAATGCATTAACTCAGAGAACACGGCCATGACCTCAGGTCAGAAGATTGAGCTTCATAAGATTGTGGAGTTAAGAGTTGACAGAAGGAGGCACATGAGGTCCATTAGCATGATGGGCTTCTCCCACCTGTCAAGTGGAGCACTGAAGTGTCCCTGCTGCTGTGCAGACAGTGTGGGCACAGAGGGCCTGGGCTAAGGAGCTGTCCAGGCCACCCCTCCACAGGGCTCTGACATTCCCCTCAAGGTCATGACTCACAGTGTCCTAGTAATACAACCAGGAAGCACTGAGGTGGGGCCTGGGTTGTGGGGCGCTGCAGGAACTGATGAGGGGAACAGACACAGCACCTCGGGGCCTGGCTCAGTCTCTGCAGTCAGCACATGAGGCCTGGTTTCCCTTGATGCCCCTGACCTCACAGGGGAGCCAGCAGAGGGCAGCACCTGGGGCTCAGGAGAGGACAGGCCCCAGGTGGGTGCCCACCTGCAGGAGGACCCTCCTCAGGCAGCACACAGAGCTCTGCCCAGGAACGGGCTGGGCACCAGGAGCATGGCTCATGCTGCTAAGGAAAGGACCCCACAGGTACCATGGAGATGTGCAGAGATAAGGCAAGGACTGGGCACTGCGGCTGGTCAGACGTTCCCTTACTCCAAAGAGCAGGGTCTTCTCCTAAGCACCCTGCTGAGAGGGACCCTCGGTTTTGTTGGCAGCATTTTGACTGCTCAGCTGTGCACCCCATCTTCCCCGGGGCAGGAGTGTCCCCCACATTCCCTCCACCCTCCCTCCTGAGGATGATGGAGAATGGGCACAGCTCCTGGGAACAGAGCAGGGCTGGCCCCTGGGTCTGCAGACACATTTCCCAGTGAGACGTGTGGGGAGGATGGGGCTGGAACCTGACAGGCAGGTGGTGTCACTGCTGAGGGTTCAGACAGCAGCATCCTGGGCCTGGGCTGCTCTACATTGCCACCCCCGTCCAGCACAGGCAGCTGAACTGAAGTCACTGTGTGAATTTGGGGTGACACAAAGTACCACACAGACACAGAATACCTTTTATAAGCTTCATGATGGCTTTCTCCATCTCCCAGCCTCAGGAACCCAAAAGGGGGACAAGAGAAGGTCAGAGAAGCTGACAGGAGAGAGGGGGCACGTTCAGAAGTGGGCTTTCATTTTGGGTGATGCGGTTTCTTAGAATTTTCTATCTGAAAAAGGCAGAAGAGGAAGGATTACAAAGGAACAGGAGAGTGTGACTCAACCCCAGCAGGTGACACTTACTTCTGGAGCCACACCCTGTTGTCCCAGCTGGGGGAGCACCCAAGTTACTGGACCTGGCACCCTGCCCGACTGAATGCAGTAACTCTTCAGACCCTGGAGCATCAGGACTTAAGGAGGTTCATTGAGGGCGGCTTCCCTCACTAATGGCTCTCCTCACCTGGGACCTACGCTGAGCTGATCCCTTGGAATCCAGGGAAACCTCTGCAGATGAAGAGGGAGCTGGACATAGAGAGGAAGTCACATGTCAGTGCACAGCTCCTCTGGGGACAGCCACTTAGACAGTCTGTCTCCTCCTCTTCCCAAATGCTCTCCATTGCGTGTTGCATCCAGTCTCCCTGCTGGTGCTGATGTGTCCTGGATTTCAGGACATTAGAAGATGAGGAAGGCTACAGCTATGTCACACAACCAACATGACAGTGTCACATGTTGTCCAGGAGCAGAAGGACCATGCCACAGTAGCAGAGAGTGGGAGAGAAAGCAGGGAGCCGGACTCAGAACTGAGCACTCAGCACCCAGAGCCTGAGTGGTGTGAGGGGTGAGACTGGGCACCAGGAAGGGAGCAGGGTCCTGAGGAAGGGGCTGGGCTCAGGAGGGTGGGCTCCCCCTCTGACAGCCTTCCAGCACCCTTGAAACCACCTGCTCTCCTCTCACAGGTAAAGCTCCACCTGGGTTCAAGACAGGGACACATCTCAGGAGCACAGAGGACCTGGGCAGCCTGACCTCAGCCTCTCCAGATATCAGAAGAGCCTCACCCACATGCAAATTCCTCCTCCTGCTCTGGGTTCAAATGCCCTCTGGGCTGTGGGAGCTCCCAGCTCTCTGCTCAGACAGGGCTGAGGTCTCTGGGAAGGCAGGTGTGGTCTAGAAGATGAGGCTGCTGGGTCTTGTCCTGTGCCTGGTCACAGCTCCCCAAGGTGAGTGTCCCCAGTGTCAGACTTGGGTCCATGGGGAGGTTGTGACTGCAGGTTACTGACAGGGTGTGACTGTTCTTGTTCCCAGGTATCCTGTGCCAGGTGCAGCTGCAGGAGTCAGGACCTGGCCTGGTGAAGCCCTCGGAGACCCTGTCCCTCATCTTTGCTGTCTCTGCATTCTCCATCACGACCAGTGACTACCACTGGCACTGGATCCGTCAGCCCCCAGGGAAGGGGCTGGAGTGGATAGGGTACATAAGTTATGGTGGTAGCACTAACTACAGCCCATCCCTCAAGAGCCGAGTGTCCATCTCCAGAGACACGTCCAAGAACCAGTTCTCCCTGCAGCTGAGCTCCCTGACCACAGAGGACACAGCCACCTATTACTGTGCCAGAGACACAGTGAGGGGACCTCAGTGTGAGCCCAGACACAAACCTCCTGCAGGGTGCCCAGGGCCAGCAGGGGGCGCCCAGCACACAGGAGCTCAGGTGCCACCTTCAGAGCAGCAGAGGGGAGTGGATGGTTTCTCTCCTGGTGATCAGTGTCTCCCTGGATCCCATCATGGAGAACCTGGAGGTCTCTTCTGTCTCAGATCATCCCATGCTCTTCTCTTATGGAGTCAGGCGGGTCTCTTTCCACCTGTCTCAGCTCAGGCTGCATAATACACGTGTGAGTCTGTGTGTTCCTGTGTGTATATATATATCTGTGTTATGTGTGTGTGTGTGCAGGAGTGTTGTGTGTGAGTCTGTGTGACTCTGTATGGGTGAGACCCCTGGAAGGCAGACTCTGCTACCTTGTCACATTGCTGTCCCTGAGCTCCAGGCCTGCCCCCTGCTCCAGCAGCCAGTCCCTGGGCAGCTGCAGAGGACTCACATGGGGAAGGCTCAGCAGGGTCTCAGACACCTCCACCCATCACAGCCAGGACCCTGACCCTGCCAGGTGCTCTTTACACACTGACCTGGTCACCCTCCCCAGGGCAGGCAGCTGTCAGTTCACACCAGGGCTGCAGCCTCCTCTTCCAGACCAGAGCACGGGATCCCAGAGTCCTCAGCCCACGAGGACACACACACACACACACACACAATCACATTCACACTCACACTCACACACAGTCACACACACACACACACACACATAGACACTCACATTACTCAGCCTACCACACAGTGTCCTTAGTTGTCATCATAGAAACGTCCTTTGACACAGTGGTTCTCCTGGTGACTGCACAGCTGCCCTCCACCCTTGGCCACATCTCCTCCTCATCTCTCCCTGGTGACCTCTCCACCCTGGTTCATGGGTTGCCTGAGCCTTTCCCTGGGCAGGTGGCGTCCTGCATGAGGATGTGGTGTCCATGGGTCCTGCTGCTGCTGGGCTCCACCCCAGGGACCATGGCAGTGTCTGGAGTCAGTCTGGGTGTCTGCAGGGCAGTGGGTCTTTCCTGGCCCTGGGTGGTAGAGAGCTCCCTGCTGCCTCCCACATCACAATCCCAGAGCCCAAATGTCAGCTCTGCCAGGCTCAGGAACCCTGTGTCCACCTTAAGCCTCATCTCTGTTCACCCCACAAAGTGACTTGGCTGCGACTCACTGACCTGGACACCCTCAGCTCACCTGGTCTCAGTGTGCACAGAGGGCACTGGCTCCATGGACCTAGGAAGGAGCTGCTGTCAGAATTTCACATGAAGCCCGACTTACACCTGGAAGACGTCTTCATCTGCGTCCTCAGACTGCTCCACATTATCTCCTACAACCAGTTCTGAGGACTTGGGATCTCATGGAGAAGGTTGTCACAGACAGACCCCTCTCCTGGTATTAATTGCTGTGACAGTCCTCTTTCCCTCCCTGTGAGAACGGCCCCTGACAAGACCCATGTAGAGGAGGTGAACGTTGTTTTGGCTCCGGGTTGTACAAGTTCAGTCAATGGTTGGCCACTCCATGGCTCTGGAACTGAGGGGAGACAGAACATCATGGAGGAAGGACACCAATAGAAAGAAGGGGCTCACCTCGCGGAGGCCACGACACACAGGGGAAATGACAGTTTACAGTGGACACACCCCGTGACTCCCCTCCTCCAGCCAAGCCCCACCTGCATGAAATCAGCCCCATCTAGTCCATCAAACTAGGGTGGATGCACATATCAGGTTAAGATCTCATCATCTAACCATTCACCTCTGACTCTTCCTGCCCAAACACAGGAGCTTGGGGGACAGTCCACCTCCCACCTGCAACAGAAAGATGAGCAGAGCAGAGGAAGGGAACAGGAGGAGGGAGGGGAGGGACCGAGGAAGGGCTGGGGACTGAATTGGAACCAGTTAGAGTCCAAGCTTGAATAATAACATCAAAACACGCCGCGCACAGTGGTGCACGTCTGTAATCCCAGCAGCCAGGGAGGCTGAGGCAGGAGGATCACAAGTTCACAGCCAGGCAAAAGCAAGCCACTAAACAACTCAGTGAGATTCTGTCTGTAAATAAAATAAAAAATAGGGCTGGGGATGTAGCTCAGTGGTCAAATGCCCCTGAGTTCAATCCCCAGTACCAAAATACAAAACAAATAAAATGCAATATTATGAGTATTTATAATGAATTAATAAAAATCTTTTTTAAAAAAAAACTGCTTTGAATATTCAGGATCTCTTTCTATCTAAAATATATTGTAAAAGAGTTTTGTTAATTTTGTAACAAAGGCTATTGAAGTTTTAATAGGAAGTGCACTAAAACCATAGATCTATTTGGGAATTAAAACACATTCATGATTTTTGTATTTCTACTCCTGGGACACTGGGTTACCTTCAATTTCCTTCTTATGTTTATTTGTAGAATGTTTCATAAATTTGAACATCTCTCTTTAAACAGATTAATTATACACCTAAGTGTTTTGCACATTTATATATATATATATATATATATATATATATATATATATATATATATATATATATATTAGAGACAGAGAGTGAGAGAGAATTTTTTAATATTTATTTTTTAGTTTTTGTTGGACACAACATTTTTACTTTATTTTTATGTGGTGCTGAGGATTGAACCCAGTGCCCTGCTCATACCAGGCAAGTGCACTACTGCTTGAGCCACATCCCCAGCCTCCATACTTTTGATTCACAAAAATTGTGGTTAGTCTTGTTCTTTTTCATGCCACCACCTCATGCTGCTCCCTCATGGCAGGAAGGCCTGGTCAGTGACAGGTCTGCCCTTCCCCTCCCTGTCCCCCTGCAGCTCTCCCCTCTTCTCAGGTCCTAACAGGATGGTGCACAGTCACACTGTCCTTCTGTCTCATTCTGCTGCTTCTCATCCTATCACATCCTGGAGGAAGGCAGCCTGATTGTTATTTAATTCTCTCTTTATGTAGAGCTGGGTAGTGTTTTAGTCACCTTTTGCATTGCTGTCACCAATATGTGTGCCAAGGGCCATGTAAAGAGGAATCATTTATTCAGGCTTAGTTTTAGAGGTCTCAGTGCACAGTCAGCTAACTCCACAACTCTGGTCCTAGGTGAGGTAGACCATCATGGCAGAAGGGTAACCAGCTCAGGATATGGTAACAAGGAAGCTTAGAGAGAGCTCTGCTCACCAGGGACACAATCACAACTCCAAAAGCACACCCCCAGTGACCTACCTCCACCAACACCCAGGTGATCCACGTCAGTGCATGAGTCCACTTACTAGTTTCCAATGCTCACGATCTATTCTTTCCACCTCTACAATTTTTTGCATTGCCATACATGATCTCTTGGTGACACTCCATTTCTAAATCTTAGTATTCTTCCCCAGGTCCCAAATGTTCATGCCCATCTCACATTTCAAAATACACTGAGACTACCTGCAAGAGTCAGCACTGTTTTAACATCCCCAGGGTCACCCAAAGTCCTGGTAGAGAATCTCTCCTGAGGCTCAAGGCAAACTCCTCACTGTGGGAGTAAAGTTCAAAACCAAGTTACAGGTGTCTGATATATAAAGGTGCAGAGTCAACATCTCCAGTTTGAAAGTTAGAAATGAGGCATAGAATAAAGGGATGGGAGCAAAGTTAGACCAAAGTCCAGCTGGACAAGCAGGTCCTGTAGTTCTGTGTCCAGCACCTGGGGTACATGGCATCCTCTGCTTTACCCACAGGGCTGGTGCCGCTCAGCTCCAGTGACCTTGCTGGGTGCAGCCTCATGGCCTCTCTTGGGGCTGGTCTCTACTGGACTCATGCAGTTTCCTTGGCATAAGTTCCATGTTGCTGGCATCTCTTATTGGGGACTTTGCCCCTGGAGTTTCACCTTTCTCCTAACATCTCCATGCACTGTCCTCTCAGGGGCAGACCACAGGGACTGTTACCTCCAATCTCTGACCTTCCCACCTTCCTTGGAGTCTTGTTGGAAGACCTGCCCCTACCTCCAGTGTCCAGCAATCCTGCAGAACCTGCACCTCGGGGTTGGCTCCCAGGTCTGCCACCATCTCCAGCAGTGACCAGGCCTCCTGGGACCATGGCCACAGTGGCCTCTGCCTGCCTGGGTGGCTGAGAATGGTGAAATGACTTTCTACTCCCCCTGTGCAAGCAGGGTGTCCCGTGGTCTCTTCTCACCTTGAGGCTGAGATGGGGGTGGTCCTGCCAATTTCTGAGGTGCTGCAAAGCCAACTTTTATCTTGTTTACAAGGAGAGTATTTAGCATTTCTCTAGTGACAGTGTTGTCTTAAGCAATCCCAATTTATTTAGCCTGAGTTTTATTCGCACATTTCAAACAAAACTAAAAGTTTTCCACATCTTTCTGCTCTGCTCCTCCTCCTCATTATCACACTAATCTTGGCTAAAACCAGGCAGCCTTATCCATGCTTCTTCCTGAATGCTGTGTTGTCCTGAAAGTTCCTCTGATATTTTAACAAGTCCATCCCTTTAAACCAGCTTCACAAAAAGAATCAGGACATGGGGGAAATGTAGGCAATTCTTTTAATCTCCACAGCTCCCATCCCTTCTCCCCCTATGAAACTCACATACAGTAGTCTAAATCTTTTCTAGAATGTTTTTCTAAATCTGTATTATCTTCCAGAGACTTCAAAAAGCTCCAAAAGTTTAGGAACCACAAGTCATGTTAGTTGCAAAGACCTTTCTTATGCATACCTGTTTCTATTTTAGTCAATATTTGTATTGCTGTGATCAAAAAGCCTATCAAGAACATGATGTGGGACAAAAGGTTCAGTCCACCACCATCTGCTCAGGACACAGTTAATGCAGAACATCATGACAGAGGTGTTTGGAGAAGGAAAGCTGCTCATGACAGTGTTATGAGGAATCAGAGGGGGGGGGAGAGAGACGGACTCCACTCATCAGGCACAAAAATAAGTCCCAAAATATAAATACCTCCAGGGACCTGTACCTACAGACACACCCTAATTGTCTACATTTACCAGACCCATCACTCCCTGTTACTGCATCAATCCACTGATTTATCCCAACCTTCAGAATCTGACCCTGTCACCTCTACAAACTCTTCCAATGTCTCACACAAGAGGGTTGGAGCACCTCACATCTAAACTAAAGCTGATACTCACCTTCCAACATGGCTCTTTGAAAGAAGTGACAGGAAGGGGATCTTCAGAGAATCCTGGACCTACATCAGTAGATGCATGTGACAGGGCAGAGGCTGGGCTTCTGTCACCTGCCGAAATGATAGCTGTGGCATGTCAGGGCAACAGTGTAGCAGGTGACCTTGTGGGCTCCATGATGGGGGTCAAAGAGACAATTCAAGTGTCCACAAGAGAATCATGGCACTAAAAGTAGATGACAATATTGATTCCTAAGGCCCCTGCCATAGAGATCACACACAGAGTTCCTGCTACAATCCCCAATGTGTGCCTTTCCAGACTGGAGGTCACATGTGCAGTCCACCTCCTCAGGGTCTCATGGTGAGGAGGGCTGGGCTGGGCTCTGTGTGCCACCACCACTCTCAGGATATCGCACCAAGATCCAGGACTCAGTGACATGTGGCCATGGAGAGCAAGTCACAGGGTGTTGTTTACAGAGACCTGAGTTTGGGCACAGGTAGCCCCTCGGTCACATGAACTTGAGGGGCCATTTATAGAGACCTGCCATGACACCAGTAGCCTACTGGGTCCAGGTGAGCTTGCTCCTTCTGAGAAGCTTTGGCTGTGCAGATGGACTGAGCCAGCAGGAAGGTCCTCTCTCCAACATGGTGGGGACACTGCAGTGATGGAGAAAGACAGAGACAGAGAACAAGGTCTGCCCCACCCTGGGGAGCTGGGAGGGCTCCTGCAGGACACTGAGCCCACACCCCTGAGCTGAGGGCCTCTCACAAGATGCTTCTGCTTCCCTCCTGAGAAGGCCCTTGCTCCTCACTGCTCTCCATCACGGGCAGAATCCACAGGACCAGCTGCCCCTGCAGGACCTTGTCTCTCCACAGGAAAAGGCAAGAACCAGGCCTGAGTGCTCTGCCAACAGTCTAGGAGTGGACCCAGGTGAGCAGGGTCTACACCCCACTGAACCACAGTGTGTGCAGCTTGTGAGCACCAACCCTCCCAGGGACGTCGTTGTCACCACACAGTCCAGAGCAAGGTCCATGGAGAAACATGAAGCTCAGTCATGAGTCACCCAAAGTCTTCCAGCACCAGATGAGCTTTGGGTCTAAGGGAATCATCTCTGAATGACATAGATTGCAACATTCAGATGTTCCATCAAACTCTGGAACCCCAAAGCCAAACATGAGCTTATAGTGACTGCACATGTATTAGAATCATAGTTCTGTATCTTAGGGTGAGATATAGGTGTGTAAAGCCTGCACTTCTGTGATCTGTTCACACACACACACACACACACACACACACACACACAGCCATTAGGCCTATGTCCTCTGGGAGGTGAGCCTGGTCACCAGTTCTCAAAGCCCTCTGTCATGTGTGGATACATCCTGCTCCCTGGAAAGTCCCACCACATATCGCTTTGGAATGAGGGTTCCCTGGGCTTTGTGACATGCACCCCAAGCAGGGCATGGACCTTCTTGAGGGCACAGCCAGCTACCTCCCCCAGAGCAAGGTGTCTCCCCTCCCTCCATATTCTTGACATAAGCCTCCCCAGAGGGAGATGCACAATGAGGCCCCAGGTTGAACCACAGACCTGCTCACTCACATTCAGTGTCTTCTCCAGCTGGAAGGGGTTTTCTAGGATGGGAACCTGCTCTGGGGAAATTGGAGACATCTGGTTCTTCTTCCTTTGGCTGGAGGTTCCTATATGAGAGGTCTCAGGGATTCAGGGAGGAAGACGTGGGGCAGCTGTGTCTGAGTTCAAGACCCACTCTAATTTTCTGTCCCCAGTGTCCTCTCCCAGGTGCAGCTGTAGAAGTGGGGACCTGGATTGTGAAGCCCTAGCACATATTGTCCCCAACTTAGGATGTCTCTGGATTCTCCATCACCAGTGGTTACTGTGGGAGCTGGATCCATCAGAGTCCAGGGAAGGGACTGCAGTAAATGGGGCTCATTGATGGTAATGGAGGCACATCTTATATCCTCTCCCTGAAAAGTTGTGTCACTGTGTCCAGAGACCATGTAAGGACCAGTTGTCCCTACTGTTGAGCTCTATGACCCGTGAGAATGATGCTGTGTGTTACTGTGCAGGACACACAGTTTGGGACTTAAGGGGAACCCCAGGCACAAGCCTCCCTGCATGGTAGCTAAGTACAAACAGGGCACTAAGACCAGCAGGGAGCTCAGGACCAGCATGGGGATCAGAATCAGTAGCAGAAAATCAGGACTTTCAAGGGAATCTCAGGGACCCACAGGGGTGGAGCTCAGGAAAAGCAGGTGCTCTGGGAATTCATGAGGGACAGAAAGGGACCCAGGAGCAGGTGCAGAGAGGAAGCCAGGAGTGAAGGGCTTCCTGTAAGCCTGTGGGGTTTCCTCTCCTTCTTTACATTATAAAACCTCAGAGAGGTTTTATAATGCAATGCACCTGCTGTAGAGGACCTGGGGAATGTCCAAGCCCCTAGCAGTGAACACACTCTGTTAAATTTTCTGCATTTAAAAGTACATATTTTCTTCATTTCATTCTTATGAATTTCTCTAAGAAGCAAACACACCTTGAACACACCTGAAAGTAGACTGCAGTCTGCACAACTCAAGGGCCTTTAAAGAATGGAAGCATCATTACCCCCATCTGAAGGTCAGTCTGCTGATGGTGTCATCAAGAGGGACAGCTGCATGCAGGACTCCGATTAGCAATGAGGGCTTCCTGCCTGTCCTCGTGGTCTGAGGACTTCCAATCCTTCTGCTGCACCACCAACAGTTCTGGTCCCCTGGCTTCTCCCCATCACCCTGGACAGCCCCTCTGCCTGGAGGGAGCAGGAAGGACAGCCTGACTGAACTCAGGGCAGCATCCAGGATCCTCAGCGCCAGGAGGCCTTGCTCAGGGGAGGGGTGTGCAGCAGCATCCCTCTCCTCAGCTCTCCTCTGCTGCACATGTGGATTGTCCTGCTTGAATTTGTTCAGGTAACTCCCAGGGACATGGTCACTGACTAATTTGGGACAGCTGTGTGAAACCGAGCTCTAGTGAGGCAGAAGACAGCACCTTGATACATGGGTTCCAGGTGGCATGATGGATCCCAGGCTGTGCACACAGCTCTCCTCCTCTGGTGATGGAGAGCACCAGCTCAGACACTAGGGAAAGGCTCAGAAAGAATGAGTTCTGCACACAGAAATCAACCATTTATGACTCAGTCTGCACTTTTCCATAAAACAATGGGCAGCACAATAGAGCTTCCATCAGGTGATATGTGCACATGCAGCAAATGAAACATTAGGAAGGGTTCTTGACCCGTAAGGCCCCTGTAATGGTAGGGCATCCTATTGAAGGGAATGTGATGGCTGCCACAGCTAAGAAGCAAGCTTATGTCTGCTGGGGCTGAGCTCTATTTGAGGCCTCCAAATACAGATTGCTGTATAGCGGTTCCTCTTGCCAGACATAAGCTGTTAGGCCAGTGAACCAGCACTCATGCTTCTGTGTATGACTTCACACTTGCATCATGGAGCTACCATCTCAAATATATATTTTAGTGGGTTGTAAAAATAAATCCATAATTGAAAACAGAAAAGATCACAGAAGAAATTTTCCCTTCCTGAAAGCTAATCTATCCACCATGCAGCTCCATGACCCTCTGATCTGCCCTCAGAGCTGCTCTACCTGGGCCTCCACCCAGAGGTGCTATATAGCAAGAGGACATGCAAATAGGGCCTCCCTCTGCTCATGAAAACCAGCCCACCTGACCCTGCAGCTCTGCACAGGAGCCCAGCCCTGGACTCCCAGCTCAGCCCACTCAGGGATCAGGACTGAACACAGCTGCTCACCATGGAGAGTGTGCTCAGCTGGGTTTTCCTGGTGGCTGTTTTCAAAGGTAATGAATGGAGAACAGAGATCCTGAGTGTGTGAGTGGACAGGAGTGAGAGGAAGAGTGGGTGAGTGACAGTGTCCTGACCAGGCTGCCTCTGTGTGTGCAGGTGTCCAGTGTGAGGTGCAGCTGGTGGAGTCTGGGGGAGGCCTGGTGCAGCCTTAGGGTTCCCTGCGACTCTCCTGTGCAGCCTCTGGATTCACCTTCAGTGATTACTACATGGACTGGTTCTGCCAGGCCCCTGGGAAGGGGCTTTAGTGGCATTGTTACCAAAATGGACCTGTAGATCAATGGTACAGAATAGAGGACATAGAGACTAACCCTCATAATTACAGTTATCTAAAATTAGACAATGGCACAAAAACATACATTGGAGAAAAGACATTGTCTTCAACAAATGGTGCTGGGAAAACTGGAAACACTATGCAACAAAATGAAATTAAACCCCTATCTCTCTTGGGCTGGGGATGTGGCTCAAGCGGTAGCGCGCTCGCCTGGCATGCGTGCGGCCCGGGTTCGATCCTCAGCACCACATACCAACAAAGATGTTGTGTCCGCCGAGAACTAAAAAATAAATATTAAAAATTCTCTCTCTCTCTCTCTCTCTATCTCTCTCTCTCTCCCTCCTCTCTCACTCTCTCTTTAAAAAAAAAAAAACAAAAAAAAACAAAAAACCCTATCTCTCACTATTCACAAACTCCACTCAAAGTGTATCAAGGACCTAGGAATTAAACCAGAGACAGTGCATCTAACAAAAGAAAAAGTAGGCCCAAGTCTCCCAACTTTCCATCATGTCTGATTAGGCCTCAACTTCCTTAATAAGACTTTTATAGTGCAAGAATTAAAATCAAGAATCAATAAACAGGGGCTAGGGATGTGGCTCAAGCGGTAGCGCGCTCGCCTGGCATGCATGTGGCGCTGGTTCGATCCTCAGCACCACATACCAACAAAGATGTTGTGTCCACCAAAAGCTAAAAATAAATATTAAAAAATTCTCTCTCTCTCTCTCTCTCTCTCTCTCTCTCTCTCTCTCTCTCAAAAAAAATTAATAAATGGGGTGGATTCAAACTAAAAATCTCCTTCCTACCAAAAGAAACAATCAGTGTGGTGAATAGTGAGCCTACATTTTGGGAGCAAATTTTTACCACACACATATCAGATAGAGTGGGAATCTCAAGGATATATGAAGAACCCAAAACTCTAAACACCAAAGAAACAAATAACCCAATCAATAAAGGGGCTCAGGAACTGAACAGACATTTCTCAGGAGAGGATATACAATCAATCAACAAACATGGAAAAATGTTCCAGCAACCCCACAGCTGCAGGAGGGAGAGAGGCAGGACATGGTGCTGCTGGCCTTCATGTGCAGGAAGAGGTGGCCACAAATGTGCAGGTGCACCTTCTACTGACAGGCAAAGGTTATATCCTTCCCTGAGTCCATGGCAACTGCCTCCTTATGAGGCAATGCCCAAGCCAGCAAGGTACTATAACAGTTCGGAAATGTCCAGGCCACCAGGCAGGCCCAAGCCATGGTCTCCCAGAAACTCATTCCAGGAGGCAGAGATCCTTTTGAAGATCAATAATTTGGCCCACAAAAGCATTGCAACCAGATGTGGCTCTGTGCTCTGAGAGCCTGGGGAAGTCACCAGCCAGGGAGGACAAGAGATGAGAAGTGGGGTAAGGGAGGACAAGCCTTCCCAGTCAACATGGCCCCCACCCCATAGCACCCTGCCACTTGGTATCCACATGCATTTGGTGTCCAGAAGGAGGTAAAGATGGGCCTGAAGAGAGAGAGAGAGAGAGAGAGAGAGAGAGAGAGAGAGAATTTTTAATAATATTTTATTTTTTAGTTTCGGTGGACACAACATCTTTTTATTTTTATGTGGTGCTGAGGATCGAACCCAGCACCCCGCGCATGCCAGGCAAGCATATTACCTCTTGAGCCACATCCCTAGCCCCCTGGGGGGCCATTTGCAGAGCAAATTCTGGAATCACTCTGTCTTGAACTTAATTGCCCTCAAGATTGGAAAGACCTAGACAGAGCAGCTCTTGAGCCCATGACACTTTTGAAGTGGAAAGCATTCTTCTATGATGATGTGAACAGCAGGGGATCCTAACCACACCACAAATGTTATCCTCCCAGCTGAATGCTTGCAGGGAGAGGGGGTCTACAGTTCCCCTGGGGTACAGGCCACAGGCCCACCAAAGTACTTCAATCAGGTGTGGCTCTGTGCTCTGAGAGCCTGGGGAAGTCACCAGCTGGGGCAGGTACTGTCTCTATACAGGGCTTAAGGCATAGAGCCATGGAGGACTTGCCAGTTTACTGAGAGAGTAAACAAGGTGTAGAAGGGAAGGAGTCTCATGAAGGACCTAGGGCCGCACTACCAAGGAGTTGATCTGGGATGGACTAAAGAAGGAACACAGAGCATGAGTGGCACCAGCACATATTGGCACACTGGATGACTGGATTTTGGTCACCCAGGATACAGGGACACAAGCAGCTCAAGCCTCTCTGCTGGCCTCAGCCATGGCAGTTATATGAAAGGACTAAGGAGGCTTGCAGACAGCTAGTCAGAGACTGCAAAAAATGTGCACCTTTTCTCTCCATTGGCCCTTTGAGTGGTACAAGGACCTGTGAGCAGGGAGAGGGAGGGAGGGGTACAGGGACCTGTGTGGAAGAACAGGGAGGGAGCGGTACAGGGGGCTGTGATCAGGGAGAGGGAAGGAGGGGTACAGGGGGCCTTGGGTCCTCAGGGGTGGGAAGATACAGGAAGGAGCTTCCCAAGACCCTGCTGAGGATGGCCTGCCCTTCAGGATCCTAACCCCAGTTATGTGGACCAGAGCAGGAGGTGCTTTGAGCCCTGTGCAGGACCAGGAGTCACTCAGGAAAGGCTCAGGTGGAGGTTCAGGCCGCAGCCTGGGAAAGAAGTCAGCCTGTCACTCATGGGAGAGGAAAGTGCTCCTGTGGGACCCTGAGGCCAAGCATGGGCTCATGAGGGACATGGAGTGCTGGGTGCAGGAGGAGGGAAGCTCAGGTCCCCAGGCTGCCTGATTTGGTGATGGAGGAGTGCTGAGCCTCTCAGGGAGAAGTCTGTCCCCAAGCAGACCCACAATCTGAACCCCACCTTGCCCCTGTGCCTCTCCCAAGAAGCAGCCTAAGGCAAGGTGACCTGAGGCTCTGGCAGACCCATGGTGCTTTCCTGTCACAAGGCCCCTGGGCGACAACCCCATCAGGAAGGATTTGGGACAGGGGGTATTCAGCTGAGCCCCAGAGGAGGCCACTCCTAGTCAGGAGACATGATGGAGCAGTGCCACTACTCACAGACCCAAAGAGAGGAGGGCAGGGTCTCATGCTCCTGGTCAGAGGGAGCCAGCTGGCCCACCAGGGGGCAAGGTGTATGACCCCTGGGCCTAGGTCTGTGTCAGGGTCTAGGGAGTCACTCCAGCAGGTCTCCCACAGGGAGTATCACCTGGTGGGATCACCATAAGCACGCAGGCCATTGCGGCTCCCAAGGTGCCCCAGGGCCACCACAGCTTCTCTGGACAGCCAAGTGGGATGTGGGGCCAGCAGGCCGAGTGCAGCACACTGTCTCCAGCTGTCCCACAGGGAGGAAGGAGTGTCACCAGGAGGGTGAGAACTGGACACTGTCCATGTGACTGAGCCCAGCTCTGGTGGGGGAGCCCACCCCATGCCAGCAGGGTGGCAACAGGACATCAGAGGAGTCACTGCAGGGGACACAGGCTCACACTGACTTCGCACAAGGCTCCTGCTCTGGGGGAGCAGACAGGGAGAGGGTAGTGCCAGGCAGACCTGGTTGAAGAGGCTCCCAAACCCAGGGATCCGAAGAGCTGAGCAAAGGGGAGGGGGTGAGGAGCCCCAGGGCCCAGGGAGCTGCAGAGTTGAGGGGGGGTGAGGAGCCCCAGGGCCCAGGGAGCTGCAGAGCTGAGCAGAGGGGAGGCAGGAAGGAGCCCTGGGGCCCAGGGAGCTGCAGAGTTGAGCAGAGGGGAGGGAGGGACGAGCCCGGTGGACAGGATATCTCGAAGGCAGGGATGAGGGGCCAAATTTGGATGCAATTTCATGGCCCTGTTAATTCCCTGAACTTAGAAACAAAGTGTCACAGGGGCTTAAACCATTTTCCCAGTCCGGTGGGATCTTCTCCTCCAGGCTTAGAGGGCAGAAGGCTGAGACCAGGGGTCATAGGGCTTAGCTACCTCCCCAGGCTCCAGGCATGTCTTGTCCAGCTACAGAGGGGAACTTTACAGATGGCGGGAGTGCCAAGGTGGCCCCTCAGCACTTGGCCAGTGCAGGGGAACACTGGGGCTGATGTAGGAAATGACCACAAACCAGCAGTTGAAAGCCACAGGAACTTGTCCTCTGCCAGCCCTGGAGGGCAGAGGCCAAGACCAGGGGTCCCAGGCTGAGATCCCTGCATAGGCTCCAGGGAGCCTCCTCCTGCCTCTCCAGCTCCTGGGGCTCCAGGTGGCCCTGGGCTGGTGGCCCCTCACTGCAGTCTCTGCCTCTGTGTCCAGGTGCTACTCCTTTGTGCCTGTGTCCCCTTCTCTGTCTCTAGTGAGCATACTGCGATTGCATAGGGCCACCCTTACCCAGGATGGTGTCATCTTGAGATCATTACTGAATTACATCTGCAGAGACCATAAATGCAAAAGAAGCCCTATCCCGAGGTCCCAGTGCACTTGGGGTGCTATTCAGCCCACTGGGGTTGGACATGGGGAGGAATCCCAGGTGGGGAGCAGGGGTGTATGGGCAAGCCCATGTGGGATGCCTGATAGACTTCCAAGCAGGGTGTTAGGCAGAAATCTATTCTGGGAGCTGGTGTGTGCTCATCTACAAATGGGGGAGTCATCCCCAGGTTGGAGTGTGTAAGTCATGAGTCAGATGAGACCATCCGCCCCAGGTGCAGAAGGAGGCTGCCCTGGGAATCTAGGCAGGACCTGGGAAAGGGCTAGCATTTGGCAGGTGGAGGAGGAACATTCTGGAGATAGGACAGCTGGACCAAGGGAAGTGGAGAAGGGTGAGTGCCTGGCGTCCTGTTGTGGGGTCACGGGGACATGACAACTGGTTTGGTGCCAGGGCCCCTGGAATGTGGGAGCAAAGGGCGTGTGGGGCTCTGTGCCCCCACAGTGTGTCTCAGGGAGAGCTAGGTCTTGGCTGCATAGAGGCCACTACCCTGTCTGCAGCCAGAGGAACCCTTGGTGTGGGCCTGCAAGAGAGCAGCACCTCCTGCCAAAATCCTCTCCTTGGGGAGTATCCTGGCAATCCTGCTGGCAGAAAGCGGTGGTGGCAGGAGAAGCGCAGGGTCCCTGGCACCACTGTACTCAGTGGAGTGGCACGTGGGCAGAGGCCTCTGAAGGAGCCTACAGGAGGCTGGGGGAGTGACGCCCAGACCATCTCGGAGGGCGGAGGAAGACGCGGGGAGGGACTCTGGTGCCTGTGAAAGTTTGGGTGCCATGGCCAGGTGTGTGAGGCTGGGTAGGGTCAGCAAGTGAAGCTCGGAGATCAGCAGTCGGTTCTTTACAGGATGCCTGTGGGTAGAGCCCTGCCCAGCGCCCCATTTGCCTGCCCAGGGATCCCCGTGCCTCCCCAGCGCCCCCTCTAGGCCTGCTGGGCCAAGACTGTGCTCCCTGTGAGCCTGCCTGGGTGAGCCCTGTGGACTCCCAGTTGCAAGAGGGTGCTCTTCTGCAGTAGGAGAGGAGCACAGTGTCTCGCTGCCCAGGGAAGCACCTGTGCGAGGTGAGAACCCAGGAGGGCTGGGGAGCCGAATGGTCGGCCCTAAGGGGAAGTCTCAGGGATGCCTGGTGGGGCTCTGGCCGCGACCTGGGAGGCTCTCTATGGAAGCAAGGTCCTAAGGGCTGCTGCTTCTCCTACTCCAATGCAGAGAGCACAGGGCAACTCCTGCAACTGCTACCTTGGCTCTGCAGGACAGAACAAGTGACATACCACCGTCTAGGGCTCTGTTGGTTTGGTGAAGCACAGAGGGAGGGATGAGGGAGGGGAGGGCGGAAGACAGTTGGTGCTCTCACTTGGTGGACCCTTCAGCCTGAGTGCAGTGGAGTCCCAAGGAGCTGAGGGAGCAGGACAGGATGAGGGCTGAGGAGCATGTGAGCCGCCCCAGTATGGGAGCCCTGGGCTGCTGGGCCTCCTGGTGCCAAACAAGAAGGGCCCTGTGAACTGAGTCCCACCAAGGGCAGGCGTGGCACAGCAACCCAATTAACAGGAGCATTAGAAGTGAGCCCTTCTGGGGGAGAGGTCTCCTGGGCAGAGTGGCCAGGGTGTGTGCTCGGGAGCCAGCCACCTGCAGATCGCACCCCACCCCAGCCTCTGAGCCGGGCCCACCTGGACAGTGGCTCAGCTTAGCAGCCCCTGCTTCCCAGGCTGTAGCTGGGGGTCCTGGAAGGTGGAGAAGTAGTGGGCACACTGTGCCACCAGAAGGAAAGGGCACAGGGACTCCTGGAACCTTGCCAGGGAGTGCCTCTTCAAGTGACAGGGCACCTGCATGTTCTGTCCATATCTTGGTTCATGCAGGGTGCCAGGTGGCAGAGGAGCCAGGAGGGGCACAGGCTTGGCTGGGTCCTTCTCTGCATCGCCATGTCTGCCTGGGTGAGGCTTCATGAGCAGAAGAGGCTGTCCTTGAGACCACAGGATGTGTCACACATCTGGGAGCGCCCAGCCTGAATAGTCCAGCAGCCCTCACCCGATGACCAGGAGAATGGGACAGGGAACAGGGCACTCACAGCCCTGTCATCCTCCCAGGCCATGGCATCCCCCAGGATTGAGACTGTCATCAGGGAGAGGTACAGGATGGGGGAGTGTCCCGTGTGGGAAGAGGAGACCAGGCAGCTGGTGTATGTGGACATCAACGCCAGGACTGTGTGCCAGTGGAACCCAACTCTGGGGAGGTGTAGGCCATAGGCCTGAGTAAGTGGACCTGGGGGCTGCAGATGTTGGGCCTGAGGAAGTGGGCCTGGGGCTATACACTGTGGGTCACAGTAAGTGTGGGTCTGGGGGCTGGAGACGTTGGGCCAGAGTAAGTGGATCTGGGGGCTGCAGATGGTGGGCCTGGGGCTACACACTGTGGGCCACAGTAAGTGTGGGTCTGGGGGCTGGAGATGTTGGGCCAGAGTAAGTGGGCCTGAGGAAGTAGGTCTGGGACCAGCAGACAGTGGACCTGAGGAAGTGAGTCTGGGGGCTACAGACTGTGGGCCTGAGGAAGTAGGCCTGGGGGCTGTAGATGGTGGGTCAGAGGAAGTAGGCCTGAGGGCTGCAGATGGTGGGTCAGAGGAAGTGGGCCTGGGGCTGCAGACTGTGGGCCAGAGGAAGTGGGGATGGGGCTGCAGATGGAGGGCCAGAGGAAGTGGGTCTGAGGGCTGTAGACCGTGGGCCAGAGGAAGTGGGCCTGGGGGCTTCAGACAGTGGGTCTGGGGCTGCAGAACGTGGTCCTGAGGAAGGGGGCCTGGGGTCTGCAGACAGGGCCAGAGGAAGTGGGGATGGGGCTGCAGATGGAGGGCCAGAGGAAGTGGGTCTGGGGGCTGCAGAATGTGGGTCTGGGGGCTGCAGAACGTGGTCCTGAGGAAGTGTGGGTCCCCTGGAGCTCCAGTTGTTCCTGGGGAGGGAGCTGTGAGACCATCCTATGTGCCCAGGGGCCCATTCCCCTGAGGTCCTGGGGCTCCTTTAGCTATGAAGCTGTCCTGCCTGCCCATGGCCCGTGTCCCCTGAGGTCCTAGGGCTTCTTGGTACCTTTGTCATAGGTGTCCAGCATCACTCATGGCCTGAGGGTTGCAGGGGCCCAGCCGGGGCACCTGCTTGCTCAGCACCTGGCTGCCTGCTCTGGAGCCCCTGGAGTGTGGGCTGTCACACCCTGGGCACAGGACAGACCGTGGGGGTGGGAAGTCCTGGTGTACAGGATGGACCAAAGATGGGCTCGCTGTTCTCCAGACAAAGTCCTGGAAACGCTGACATCCTCCTGGCGGCTGTGTGGAGCCCACGCCTGGCTCTGACCCCGGGTTGTGCCACACACGCACCTGTCCTGACTCAGGAGCCAGGGTGGGGGTGACTGTGCTTTTTCCAGGCTCATGTGTGTGCGTGGACCCACACACCTGGGTGGTATCTGTGTCCGTGGGGCTTACACACCTATGTGGCTGACGACCCCTGTAAGCTCACACACCTGTGTGGCTGATGACCCCTATGGGCTCACACACCTGAGAGTTACCTTTGTGTCTGTGGGACTTGCACACCTGTGTGGCTGATGACCCCTGTGGGCCTTCTGAGGAGCAAAAGCAGCACTCTGGGAGCGTCCTCCACTCACCCTCACCCTGCCCAAGGGCAAGTGCCACTGTCCCCCTTGCAGATCAGGGCTGGCCCAAAGTCTGTGTCTGGCCTCAGGTATGCTCCTGTGGAGCCTGCCCCAGGTCCAGCGGTCCTACCCGAGGACTCAGGGGCACCCGCGGCTCTCACACTGGCACTGATGGCCCTGCAGGCAGGCTCAGCAGCCTCCAGTCCCATCTAGAGGCCCTGTGGTGGCCGTTGTGGGGAGGGGGGCGCAGAGAGGTGGTCCACGCAGGCCCAGCAGGACTGGTCCTGTGCTGAGCCGTGCTCTGTGCCCTGACGGTGCCTCCCAGCAGAAGCCCCATGGGTGGGGTGGCACTGTCTCCTGGAGAAGCAGCAGCTGGGCCACCCTGCTGTCCTGTATCCTCTGTCCTCCCAGGAGACTCTGGTGGCTGTGTGGCTCTGTGCACAGTAGGCAGCTACATGGTGGCTTCTGGTACCTGCCTTGGCCTCCTGGACTGGGAGACGGGGCAGGTGGAGTGGGCGGCCTGGCTGGACCATGACAAGCCCCACAACAGGTTCAATGATGGGAAGGTCGACCCCACTGGGAGGTTTGAGGCAGGTGAGCTGCTGAAAGGACTGGCTGTGGCCCGGTTAGCCGAAGGTGGCCCAGGCCACCTGGAGAGTCTGTCATCATGGCAGGTGCCAGCTTTTTGGGGACCTCAGGAGCTCTCCCCAGTGCTGGCAAGCAGCACCCGAGGTTATGCAGGTGCTGGGCAGCCCACAGATTCCCTCCCGCTCCAAAGCCCACGGCTTTCATGTAATTCTTCCTGGGTCCCTGCCCAGAGAGGACCCTGGGAGGGTCAAAGCCGCCAGGGTGGAGCAGCGGCCAGGGCTGCTGGCCAGAGGCCATTCACGTGCAGCTGAGGGCCCTGCACCTCTGCCTGAGCAGGCCTCTTCCCAGGTAGAACATCTCTGGGGTGCCCCCTTCGCCCAGCACAGAGGCTCATTCACAGATGCTGCCTGAGGGCCATCCTGCCTGCTGTACCCCAACTGAGGGTGACCACAGCTCTCTGCCCAGCACGTCTGTGTGGGGTGGACAAGGCAGGTTGGGGTGCTGCCCACTGACCTTCCACTCTCTTCAGGCACCATGCCAGAGGTGTCCGCTCCAGGAGTGTGGGAGCCGGGGCAGGGCTCCCTGTATACACTCTACGCTGACCACTCTGTGATCAGACAGCTGGATCAGCTGGGCATCCCAATGGGCTGGACTGGTCCCTGGACCACCTCACTCTCTACCACATGGACAGCCTGGTCTACTCTGTGCAGGCCTATGACTACAACGTGCAGACAGGAGGCCTGGGTAGGGGCCTCCCTGGCCAGTCCCCCACGCGCTCCCCAGGTGAAGGCCTCCATGGCCAGTTCCCCACACCCTCCCTAAGGTATGGGCCTCCATGGCCAGTCCCCCATACCTTCCCTGGGGTAGGAGCCTCTATGGCCAGCCACCCACACTCTCCCCAGGTGGGGTCCTCCGTGGCCAGACCCCCACATCCTCCCTGGAGTAGGGGCCTCCGTGGCCAGCACCACAAGCCCTCCCTGGGTGGGGCCTCCCGTAGCCAGTCCCCCACACCCTCCCCGGGGGGGAGCCTTTGTGGCCAGTCCCCCCACATCCTCCCGAGTCCCCTCCTGGGGTCCCAGATGCACCACCAGGTCTGTAACTCCCTCCCATGGTTGAGGCCATGCAACATGACCTCCTGGTCTGGGCTGTGAGGGGCCACGTGCCTCTGTCCTGCCGCAGCAAACCCATGGCTGGTGTGCCAGCTGGAGCCAGAGCAAGGAATGCCAGATGGGCTGTGCATGGACACCACAGGGACACTTTGAGTGGCCTGCATTGAGGGAGGCAAGGTGATCCGCATGGACCCTGACACAGGTGTGTGCACAGGGCAGTCAGTCAAGCAGGGGCCATGGGGTGCTCTGTGCTATGGTGTTCAGGGTCCAGGAGTGGGAAGGCAGCACCACATGCTTGTCCAGCTACAGGGCGACCTGTGCAGATGGCGGGAGTGCCAGGATGGCCGCTCAGCACTTGGCCAGTGTAGGGAACACTGGGGCTGATGTAGAAAATGACCACAAACCAGCGTTGAAAACCACAGGACCTTGTCCTGTCCCACCCTGGAGGGTGGAGGCTGGACCAGGGTCCCAGGCTGAGCTCCCTGCACAGGCTCTAAGGAGACTCCTCCTGCATCTCCCAGCTTCTGGGCTCCAGGTGGCCCTGGCTGGTGGCCCCTCAGTCCAGTCTCTGCCTCCGTCTCCAAGGGGCTCCTCCTCCTTCACAGGCTGAGGAACCCCACCTTCCAATGCAGCTCAAGCCAGGCCTCCGTCCCTGGGGTCGGGCCAGGCTCAGCTCTGGCAGGGCACTCCCCACCTGACCTCTGTTCACAGCTGACAATAAATGTGGCCACCTCAATGTCATCTCTGCAGCTGCTGCCCTGGGATGTGCCCCCCTGGACTGCCCCATGCTCTGTCCAGTGTCACCCATCTTCAGGGTCTGTGTCCCCTCTTCTGTGTCTTGGGAGATCACGGCCATTGCATGAGGGCCACCTGACCCAGGAGGAGCCCATCTCAGGACCCTTCACTAATGACCTCTGCAGAGACCCGGTTACCACACCAGGTCCCACTCACAGGTTCTGGGGTGCAAATGTGGACAGGACTCACCTCTTACAATGGTGTCCAGCTCCCTCCAGGAGCCTGGCCTCTCCAGCTCCTGGGCTCCAGGTGGCCCTGCTGACCCCTGCAGTCCATGAGTCAGGGCAGAGTTGGGGATCAAGTGCTGCAGGTGCCAGGCAGAACCAGTAGGCCCAGGACCCCACTGGGGAGTGGGCACTGTCAGGTCACCTTTGTTCCTGCAGCAGGTGGGTGGCTGGGCTCCAGGGACGTACCTGAGCTTTATTCACAGGGATGCGGCTGTGCACCCTGGAGATGCCAGTGTTCAGGTTGATGTCCTGCTGCTTCCAGGGTGGGGGGGCTGACTACCCCGGCTTGTGCGTGACCTCTGAAGTGGACAGCCTGAGTCCAAAGCAGCTGTTGCGGGAGCTGCAGGCAGGACACGTCTTCAAGGTCAGTGGGGTCTCCCTGCCAGGGTCAGCTTGGCTGCCAGCCACGTCTGCTCAGCCAGGTGTAACGCATCTTGACCTCAGGGACCGGAGTATGCTTGGCAACATCCATGGGGACATCTGTCCACCTGGAAAACAGCCCTCCCGAGGCCCCACGTGCCCTGCTGTGCACAGAGACATTTACAGGAAGTATAGGAAGCTGGCGTGGCTGGCACTGCCATGGCTGGCACTGCCAGGAGACTCAGCCGCGCCCAGGGACTCACCTCCACCCTCTCCTCCTGCAGGTCATGGGCCTGGGGGTGAGAGGCCTTGCGTTCTGCCACTTCACTGGCTGAGGAACCCCACCTTCCAATGCAGCTCACACCAGGCCTCCGTCCCTGGGGTTGGGCCAGGCTCAGCTCTGGCGGGGTGCTCCTCGCCTGACCGCTGTTAACAGCTGACAATAAATGTGGCCACCTCACTGTCATCTCTGCAGCTGCTGCCCTGGGATGTGGTCCCTCCCCCCAGGACTGTCCCATGCTATGTCCAGTGTCACCCAGCTTCAGCTTGTAATGGCCCCGTGTGTTCTCCAAGGTCCCCACGAGTCACCTGCACTCTGCAGAACATGTGGCCACACTGGTATCTCTGAGGTTGGCCTCTCTGCCTCCACTTGGTGCTGGGTCACTGAGAGCAGGATCCTGAGCATGGGCTGTAGCTGTGCTGGACGTGCACAAGTCCATCTGCTAGGGATAGAGCCAGACATCAGGTGCCTTCACAGCACTGGGCGCCCAGTGCCTTTACTTCCCAAACAGCCTATTTACCCCTGAAAGGCACTCGCACTCCAGCAGTGACCCAGTCCTCGGCCCAGCCCTGGCACCTGCCAACTGCCTGTGTCTGGATGGCCTGCTGTGGATAGGACCTGCCCACAGAGTCCACACTGAGTGACCCTCTGTATCGGCTTCTCTCACTGAGCCCCATGTCTCAAAGTCTGTCCCACTTGCAGCATGTGTCAGAGCTGCATTCTTTTTCAGGGCTGAGTAATATTCCACCATGTTGATGGACTTGTCCTGTTCCCCCATTCCTCCTCAGTGGACATTTGGGTCACTTCTCCCTTCTGACCCTTGTGCATGGTGCTGCTGTGAATGTTCACACACAAGTTTTCATTCCAGCGTTTGTTTCTGGGTCTTTAGGGACATACCTAGGCTGGAGGTGCTGGTGGAATGGGAACTCCCTGCATAACCGTGTGAGGCCCCTGCACACTGTCCCTCCACAGGGGGCTCCACGCTGCCCTCCCACATACACATGCTAAGAGCGATGAAGAACTTTGAGTCCCCGACTCCAGAGGGCTCAGCACAGAGCTCCTGGAGGTCCCCACACAGGTAGCCTGCAGGTGCAGACAGCACCGGGAGTCTCTGTCCTGGGGTCCCTGTGGTCATGGTGGCAGAATGCAGCTTGTCCTGTGGGCAGGGGTGGGCAGTGCTGTGACCAGGAAGGGCTGACCTGGGACTTGAGCCTCCATCTGGGAGTGAGGCCTGTGTGGAGTTGGTCCTGGCCGAGTGGTCAGTCCTGGAGAGGGGCGGCTGGCCTGGGAAGAGGGAGAGACCTGGTCTCAGGTGCAGCCCCTGATTCAGGGTGCTGAGGGGCCAGGCGGGGACCTTGGGGAGGCCAAGCAGGGGCCCAGGAAGTGGGCATCCTCCTGATGACCACCACTGTCTACTCAGGGGCTGGGAGTCCAGGAGGCAACTGGGCTTTGCCTTGTCTATATTGGAAAGCACTGGTGTCCACTGTCTATGTGGTACTGGTTTGTGCCACACAGAGGGCTGGAGAGGAAATTTGTAAGACAGTGGACGCCCACGCTGTCCCAGGCCAGGGGGCGGGGTGCCAGGTCCTCACTGGAGTCTCCCTCCTGCCCGCCCTGGCTGTGCAGTCTCTGTGCCTGCCTGAACAGACGGTCAGCCAGGAGAGTGGTCACCTGGGCCAGCACTCACCTCTGTGGGAGTGTCCACAGCTTGCCAGCTGCCTGCCCCAGGCCTGCAGGGACCCCTTCTATATATGGATATCACATT
The DNA here is from genome assembly GCF_964194105.1 of Spermophilus citellus. Lineage (NCBI taxonomy): Eukaryota > Metazoa > Chordata > Mammalia > Rodentia > Sciuridae > Spermophilus > Spermophilus citellus. The sequence continues at coordinate 228,920,820 of NC_138185.1, read as the reverse complement.
AGAACCAAAAACTACAGAGCAGCAATTATATCAGTTTTCAATGCTATATTATGTTTAACATTTGATACAAAAGGCCACAGAGTAGCCATATCAGTTTTTGATACTATAGGATGGACATAATAATAGTATTAATCACAACAGGGCAGCTATTATGTTACTTTTAGATGCAACAATATAGATATCATATTAGCTGTGAAGGCCACAGGACAAATACTGTAACAGTTTTATTTTTTATTTTTTTAATTTTTTTGATATCAAAAATTGAACTCAGGAGAACTCGACTACTGAGCTACATCCCCTGCCCTATTTTATATTTTAGTTAGAGATAGGGTCTCACTGAGTTACTTAGCACCTCACTTTTGCTGAGGCTGGATTTGAACTCACAATCCTCCTGTCTCAGCCTCCTGAGCCACTGGGATTATAGGCATGTGTCACTGCACCTGGCCCTAGATCAGTTTTAGATCCTATATTATGGACATCATATTCATATCAGAGGCCACAGAGAAGCTGTCATATCAATTTTAAATGCTATATTAGTCTTAAAGGACACAGGGCAGCCACTTTATCAGTTTTTGATGCTCTAGTATAGATATCATATTCAATACTAGTATTGAAGCCCATGGAGCAGGAATTGTATCACTTTTAGAAGTAACAATATGGATATTGCAGTATTAAATTATTATAATAACTTGAAATGCCATTATTTTATTTTATTAATTAATGGATATCATTTTATTATAAAGGCTACAATGCAGGTATTTTAATAGTTTTGGAAGCTAGAGCATGAATATTATATTAACATTAAAGGCCAAAGGGAAGCTAGTATGTTAATTTTACATGTACTGTTCTATGGATATCATAATAATATGAAAACCACAGGGCAGTTATTATATTAGCTTAAGATGCAATAAGATGGATATTACATCAATATTAAAACCCACAGGTCATGCATTATGTTTCTTTCATATGTTATAGTATAGATATTATATTAGTATTAAAGGTCACAGGGAAGCCAAGTAGTAGTTTTAGAGTTTATACTATGGATATGATGTTGGTATTAAAGACAATATGCAACTGTTATATTATTTACAATGATAAAGTATGGATACTACATCAGAACTATAGGCCATAGGACTGCTATTTTTATTAGTTTTAAATGCTATAGTGTGGATATCATAAAAGAATTGAAGGTCACAGAGCAGGTATTTTATTCATTTTAGATGTTGTAGTATGGATTTTATATAGTATTAAAAGGCCACAGGGAAACTATCACTTCAATTTTAGGAGATACAGTGTTGATATTATTAAAGGCCATAGGGCAGCTAGTATATTAGATGCTATATGTGGATATTGTATTAATATGAAAGGCCACAGAAGAGCTATAATATTACCTTTAGAGGCCACAGTATAGTTATAATATTAATAATAGTGTCACAGGCAGCTCCTATAGTACTTAGTATAGGTGCTGTACTATGCACACCATATTAGTATTAAAGCCCAGCCAGGCATTGGCACATGCCTGTAATTCCAGTGAGTTAGGAAGCTGAGGCAGGAGGATTACAAGTTCAAGACCAGCCTCAGCCACTTAGTGAGTCCCCAAGTAATTTATCAAGACCCTGTGTCAAAATAAATTTAAAAAAAATTAAAAAGGGCTGGGGATGGGGTTAAATGCCCCTAATTTCAATTCCTATTACCAAAAAATATATTAAAGCCAAAACTTTAGTTATTTTATTAGTTCTATATGCTATACTATGTAAATCCTATTAGTATTAAGCTATTATACTCATTTTAGATACTGTAGTTTAGATATCATATTACTTTATTAAATCCCAGAACCACAGGCATTTTGTTAAATTATTTTAACTTTAGATGCTATAGTATGGATGTCATAATAGTATCAATGTCCACAGGGCAGCTATTATATTACTTTAGATGACATAGTATAGAGATTTTATTAAATTTAAGGCTAAAGGCCATAGGGATGATATTATATCCATTTTAAATGCTATATTATAGATATATTATATGGATATTATATTAAAGGCCACAGAGTAGCTATTATATCAATTTAAGATGCTATACTAAGGATGTCGTATTGGTATTAAAGGATGCAGAGAAGCTATAATATCAGTTTTAGATGCAATCATATGGCTACTACATTAAGCCACAGAGTAGATATTATATTAGCTTGAGATGCTATAGCATGGTTATTAATTTAGTATAAAAGACTACAGGGCAGCTATTATATTAATTTTGGATGCTATAGTTTGGATATATTATTAACATTAGAGGTTACTGGGAAGTTATTATATTAGTAATAGAATTAAACCCTCAGTACAGTTATTATATTAGTTGTACTTACTATAGTATAGATATTACTTCAATATTGAAGCCACAGAGCAGCTATTATATTAATGTAGATGCTCTAGTATGGATATTATACTAATATGAAAGGCTATATGAGAGCTATACTAACCTATTCTGCAGCCACAGTATGCACATATTAATACTAAATACCACAAGGAAAGTTTTTACAGTAGTGTAAGATGCTACAGTAAATATACTACATTATTATTAAAGGAAAAAGTTTAGTTGTTACATTAGTATTAGATACTATATTAGTTTTAGATAGTATTCTGAATATCATAATAGTATTGGCAGCTACTATATCAGATTTAGATGCTACATTATGGAGAATTTATTAATATTAATAGCCATAGGACAGCTATCTTATCAGTTTTATATGCCAAACAGGTAATCACACTAGTACCAACTGCTTCAGATCAGCTATTATATTAGTATTAAGACCACAGGGGAGATATTATATCCATTTTAGATAATAGAGTATGCATATCTTATTTGTATTCAGGGCTACAGGGCAGTTATTATATCAGTTTTAGATGCTACACTAAGCAGTTTTAGATGTTATACTAATATGATATCATATCAGTATTAAAGGCATCGTGGCAACTATTTGTTTTAGGTGCTGCAGTATGTATATTATTTAGTATTAAAACCACAGTACAGCCATTACATTAATTCAGATGCTACAGTATGATACTATATTAATATTAAAGGTCATAGGGCAGATATTTTATCAGTTTAAGATGACATAATATGAATATCATATTAGTATTATATATTATATTATTAAAGGCCACAGGGCAGCTCTTATATTAGGAAGGATATTTTATTAGTTTTAAAGATCTCGGGGAAGCCATTATATCAGTTTTAGATGTTCTAGCATGGATATCATATTAGTATTAAATGCCCAGGTCAACAATTATGTCACTTTTAGATGTTTAAGTATGCATAACATATTAGTATTAAAGTCAACATGGCAATTGATATATTAATTTCAATAGTATAGCATGAATATCATTAGTTTAATGGCTTCAAAGCAGATATTTTACTAGATTAATGTACTATAATATAAATATCATGCTAATATTAAAGGTCACAGAGCATCTGTTTATGCCTTTTAGATTCTATATCATATATATTAAATATTAAAATCCACCAGAGAGTTATTATATTGGTTTCACAGCCTGTAGAAAAGGTATCACATTCATATTAAAGGTCATGTCTATTATATTGGTTTTAGAGGCCATAACATAGATATCATATTAGTATTTAAAGCTAAGGAGAGCTATTGTATTAGTTTTAGATGCCATAATATGGATATCACATTAGATTTAAAGGCCACAGCCCAGCTACTATATTCATTTTAGATACTACAGTTTAGATATCATATTAGTATTAAAAATCTTTAATGCTTCTAATATCTGTTTTTGATGCTATAATATGAAAATCATATTAATAGTAAATGCCACAGAGCAGCTATTTTATCAGTTTTCCATGCCATAAATATGGAGATCATATCAGTAACAAAGGCCACAGGACAGCTATCATATTAGATTTAGATGTCATAATATGGATGACATATTAATAGTGAAATCTATAGGGAAGCTATTATATTAGATTTCATGCTATCACAAGGTTATTATATTAATATAAAAAGACAGAGGGAAGCCATAGGATAGATAATAATATCTGTATTGGAAGGCCACAGGACAACTTTTATATTAATTTCAGGGACTATAATTTTTATATCATATTAATATTAAAGGCCATGGGGCAGGGGCTAGGATTGTGACTCAGTGGTAGAGCACTTGCCTGGCATGCATAAGGCAATGGATTTGATCCTCAGTACCACATTAAAATAAATAATTAAATACAGGTATTGTGTCCATCTATAACTTTAAAAAATATTTTTAAAAGGCCACAGGGTAGGCTGGGGTTGTGGCTTGGTGTAGAGTGCTTGCCTAGCATGTGTGAGGCCTTGGGTTTGATCCTCAGCACCACATAAAAATAAATAAATATGTAAATAAATAAAATAAAGGTATTATGTCCACCTACAACTAAAAAAAAAAAATTTAAAGGACATAGGGCACGTATTATATTAGTTTTAGATGCTAAATTATGGATATTATGTTATTATTAAAGATCACAGTTTACCTATTTTATTAGTTTTAAATGTTGTACTATGGATATCATTAGTATTAAAGACCAACTATTATAATATTTTAAGTACCAGAGAGCATAACAGGTTAGTGTTGAAGGCCACAGGAAGCTATTATATTAGTTTTAGAGTCCACAGAATGGATATTACATTAGTATGTAAGGCCATAATGCCACTATAATATCAGTTTCTGATGCTGTATTATGGATTTTTGTTACAATTAAAGGCCACAGTACAGTTATTATATTAATTTTAGAGGCTATAGTACAGAGACCACATTTGAATTACAAAGCACAGGTCAGCTATTATATTAGCACTAGGTGCTATAGTATGAACATCATTAAGTATTAGAGGCAAAGGTACATGAATTAGTTTAAGATGCTATATATTGATATTATATTAATATTAAAGAACACAGGAGATCTATTAGATGAGACAGTATGTATGTTACATTAGTATGAAAGGCTATAAGACAGCTACTATATTAGATTGGGATGTTTTGCTATGGATATAATATTACTGTAAAAGACCAAAAAGCAGTTATTATATTAGTATTAAATGCTAGTGTGTGCATACTATATTAGAATTAGAGACCAAAGGTCAGCTATTACATGTTTTAGAAATACATTGAAATCTCTTGTAGATAGAGACTCATGCTTATAGTCCTAAAATCAATTATGGTGAAGATTTCTGGAGAAACTTAGTTAAGATTTTCTGTGGAGGAGGGGGTGCCCTACAGAAGATTCTTTTAGTAGTGCAGCCACACTAAGGTAACTTCTGACCAGCAATTAACCCTAGTGCCCACATTAACATGAGACTGACTTGTAGATGAAGCCCCCTAAATAGGATGACCACCATGACAGTTCTGGAGAGCACCAGCTAAGGTCAAAACCTCCAGTGCCCAATGTGAAGGAGGAGTTGAACACCTGATAGGCAGAATACAGAGGTGGTCCCCAGTTCTCCAGGTAAACATCAAACACTAATGAAGTTTAGGGACAGCCAAGGGATGAGAGAGAGTGATGGAGAGAGAGAGAGAGAGAGAGAGAGAGAGAGAGAGAGAGAGAGAGAGAGAGAGAGAGAGAGAACACTTAGGTGAACACTAAGTTGGCAAAAGGTGACAACAATATAGTAAGTAAGTGACATTTCTGAATACTTGAACAAAAGCCATATAGACTTACAAAAGTAGTCTTTACACTATCTGAGGAAAGTACTTCAACCCTGAAGAAGTAAGCAGTTGGCCTTTTGAATACAATAGAACACAAATGAAGAAAATCAAATGTTGATGAAGAATCTGGGTTTTAGAATTTAAAGAACTAAATGTAAAGGAAATACCTAAAAATCCAATTACATGGACAAGTCATTAGAAGACATGAAGAATCTTAAACAACTTCTAGAATAGGTCAGAATCTCAGGAACACAGTTGAGTTGAGGCTGGCTGATCATCCTTGGGAAGGACAGTTTTGTCATGAGAGGAGGTGGTGAAGGGCTACCCAGTAACTTGTAAGAGATTATTGTCCAGGGTTACACAAGGGGCTGAGAAAGGAGGTGGTAGAGGGATATACAGGAGATGAGGGCAGTTAGTGAAGGAAAACATAGGAGTTGAGAGGTGTTGGTGGAGGGCTACAGAGGATGGGATGAGAAGAGATGGTGGAGTGCTACAAAGAAGCTGTGAGAGGACATGGTCAAGGGCTACACATGAGCCCTTGAGAGGAGGTGACAAGGGAGTACATAGGAGCGGATAAAAGGAAGTGGTGGAGGGCTAAATGCTGAGATGAGAGGAGAAGATGGAGGGCTACACAGAAAGCTGTGAGAGGAGGTAATGAAGGTTACACAGGTAGAGATGAAAGGTGCTGGTGTAGTGTTACACAGGAGGAGATAAGAGGAGAAGGTTGAGAGCTACACAGGGTCAGTAAAAGCAGACAGTGGAGGGCACACTAGAAGCCATATGGGATGTGATACAGGGCTACACAGGAATTGATAAGTGGTGTAGGGTCACAGAGTGGGTCATAAGAAGTGGTGGTCAATGTTAACACAGTATGAAGCATAGTATCCCAGGGATGCTTAATTCTAAGGAATTCTTGGTTTGACCCTTATTCTGACCCCTCTTACCTATTCATAACTCTAAAACACTAACACTACTTCCTATCTCCTAGCTTTTACCTCACCCTAGAAACCCTAAATATAAGCCCACAAACCATGTGCTTCTGTTTAACATCTATTCTGTAAACAACCCCTACCTACTCTGTACTCAACATCTGACCACACTCCAGACCACAAATTTGCTCAGGCTCAACTCCATCCATAATACCCACCCTAACCATAATGTTCACCACATAATTTTGTTTCTCTGATTTTGATCTTGAGAAGGGGCTAGGCTTCAGCCTGGCTGACCTTGAGAAGATGGTTTCAGTGTGGATGACATTTGAAGGTAGGCCTCATTCCTCCATCCAGGGCTGGTTGGCCACATCTGCTCTATTCTTGTAATGCATTCTTCTGGAGCAGGTTGGAGAGATCCTGGTTTGCCTGAATGTGATTTTGACCTGAAACAATCAAGCTACTTTTCCCACAGTCATTGTGAATATTGCACCTGAGTGTCACACCAGTCCTGTACTGGGACATCTTTATATCCTGTTAATGATATTAAAACAGGCTCTGAGCATTCAGATGGCTTCTATGGGGCACATGCTGGTAAGTGGGAACAACCCCAAACCCCACTCCCAGCTCCTCTACCACCTTTACCATATCTAAGACAAAGAAGAAGGGATTATAGTCCCTGACAGGGTGTTCTCCACAGGGACAGTGTTCTCTGAGGCAGATGTTGCTTCTGGGGATGGGATACTGTCCCAGGAGCAGCTGAAGTGTAATGAAGCAGGGTGACGGGGCATTTACAAGGTATAGTATAAATATCATATTAGTATTCAAGGCCTACATAGCAGCTATTATATTAATTTTACAAGATGTAGTATAGTAGGATGTTATATTAGAATAAAAGTGCACAAGGCAGTTGTTATTTCTGTATCAAGGCCACATTATTAATATTATATTAATATTAAATACACAGAACACCTATTATATTAGCTTTAGTTGCTATAGTATGGATATTAAAGTAGTATTAAAGACCACCATGCAAGTATTATACTGGTTTTGGATGCTATAGTATTAACATTATCTTAGTATTTAATGTCACAGGGCTCCTATTATATTAGTGTTAGATACTATGGCATGATATTAATGTTAAAGGCCACAGGGAAGCTATTATTTAAGTTTTAAATACTATAGTATGGATATCACATTAGTATTCATTGCCATAGGGCAGCTATTATATTAGTTTCAGATGGAGTGCTATGGATATAATATTAGTGTTAGAGGCCACAAGTCAGCTTTTATATTAGTTTTAGATGGCATGTTTAAATATTGTAATACTATTGGAGGCCAAGGGCATATATTACATTAGTTTTAAGATGTAATAATATGGCATCACTTCTTCCCCAGCTCATGGCCTGGTTGGTGGGGTCCCACAAGGCTCAACATGCATATCAAGAAGTGTTATTTCTGTTCAGGGTCCACCTACCCTGTCCATGGCATGATGTTCACCTTCAATTATTCCAAGGTATTCAGATTCTGTAAATCCAATGTACTAAGAACTTTAAAATAAAGCATAATCCTCACAAGGCCAGGTGGACTAAAGCATTCAGGAAAGCAGCTGGTCAAGAGTTTACAGTGGATAATTCATTTGAATTTGAAAAATGTAGAAATGAACCTGTCAAATGCCAGCAAGAACTACGGAATAAAACTATTAATGCAATGAAGAGAGTTGAAGAGATCAAACAGAAACGCTAAGCTAAATTTATAATGAACATATTGAAAAAAAAAAGAGCTACAGAAAGTTCAGGACATTAAAGAAGTCAAGCAAAACTTCCATCCTATCTGAGCCCCTCTTGCAGGCAAAGGAAAGAAGTTGGAAAAAAAAATGGTACAGCAGTTACAATAGGATGTGGACACGTGGACATGTTTCTTATAAATCTTGCTCTCTGTAACCATTTCTATATGTACATTTGAAAATCTCCTTTGGAGACTTAGAATTTAATTCTAAAGTATTGATTTTTATATAAAGTCATTGAAGTTAAAGATGATTACAAATAATTTTCTTCTACATTGCTATCTGCAAAGCATCAGATTATGGTTGTTACATTACACCTCACTGTAACATCTTCACTGATAGATGTGCTTATATAAATCATGAAAATTGTGTTTATAAATGCACAAGTGGATTGTGGGCAGAATAATGGCACTGGGCATCATTTATGTAATAACTAATTACAAAAATTTATGGCCAGTGATATATAAAATAATTGTTTTTGCAATTAAAAAAAGATGCAGGGGCTGGGGTTGTAACTCAGTTGTATAGTGCTTGCCTAGCATGTGTGAGGCATTAGGTTTGATTCTCAGCACTGCATATAAATAGATAAAGTAAAGGTCCACTGACAACCAAAAAAATTTTTTTAAAGATACATAATATAAATATTACATTAGGTTAAAGGCAACAGGGAATATTCTTATTATTTTTATTTGCTAATGTATGGACATTACATTAATATTAAAGATAATTAGAGACCCTAGAAAGCCTCACTTTATTAGTTAAGGTACTATATTATGAATATTACATTAGCATTCAAGGCCACATTGCAGTTTTTATATTAGCTTGAGATGCTGTAGTATGAATATCATTTACTATAAGAAGTTACAGGGAGTTATCATATTAATTTTGGACAACATAACTTGGATATTATATTAATGTTAAATGCAACAGGGCAGCTATTATGTTATTTATGTGCCGTAGCATGGATATTACAGAAATATTAAAGGCCACAGAGAAGTTACTATGTTTATTTTAGCTGCTCTTATATGGCTATTAAATTAATATCAAAGGTCACAAGGCAACTAAAGTACTAATTTTAGATGCTATGTTATGAATATTTTGTTACATTAGAGGCCATAGGACAGGTATTACATCAGTTTTAGATGTTATAATTTGGACATTATATTAGAAATAAAAGTGACAGGGCATTACAGTGCTATAATTTACAATTCTATAATTTGTGTACTGTACTATAATATTATATTGATAGCCAAGTGGCAGTTATTTATTAGTTTTACATGCCATAAGATAGATATCCTATTAATATAAAGCCACATGGCAGCTATTATATTAATATTAGGTGGTACAATGTGAATATCACAATAGTACTAAAGGTCATAGAATGAATATATATATGACATAGCATTTAATATTAAAATACACAGTTTTAGTTTATTAAAATATTAATTTTAGATGTTGTCTATGGACGTCACAATAACATTAATGTCCACTGGCTGGCTATTCTGTTTTATTTGAATGCTATATTATAAATATCATATTAGTTTTAATTGTCCTAGGGCAAGTATTATATTAGTTTCAGATACTATAGTTTTGAGATCTCATTAGTATTAAAGGCACCTATTTATTTAAGATATCCCATGCTATGGGGCTAGAATTGTGGCTCAGTGGTAGAATGCTTGCCTAGCACGTGCGAGGCCCTGGGTTCAATCCTCAGCACCACATAAAAATAAATAAATAAAATAAAGATATTGTGTCCAACTACAACTAAAAAATAAATTAAATAATATATCATGCTATGGATATTATAATAGTTTTAAAGGCCAAAGTTCAGCTATTGTATTAGTTTTAGATGCTATATGTGGATATCATGTTAGCATGAAAAGTGAAATTAAAGCAATTACATTGGTTCTGGAGGCTACACTATGGATATTATATTAATGTTAGAGCCTTCAGGATAGATATTGTTAATATAATACACAGAGAGATGAGAAAGGAGGTGGTAGAGGAATATATACAGGAAATTAGAACAATTGGTGAAGGAAAACACGGGAGTTGAGAGGCCTGTTTTATACGCCACAGTAAGGATATTGTTTTAATAATAACAGGCAGTTATATTAATTTTTGTTACTATAATATCTACATCATATTAATATTAAAGGCCACAGGACAGTTATTACATTAGTATTAGACGCTATATTAAAGATGTTACATCAGTATAAAAGACAAAGGACATTAATATATCAGTTTTCTTTTTGCTACTGTATGGATAGCATGTTAGTATTAAATGTCATAGGGCAGCTATTATATTTGTTTTAGATGCTATAGTATGGATATTATATTAAAATTAAAATCCTCAAAGCAATATCATATTAGTTGTAGATTGTACAGTATGGATATTATAGTAGTGTTTAAGGCTACAGGGCACAAACTGTATTAGTTTTAGAATCTATAATATAGGGAATATATTAATTATAGTCACCAGAGTTCAGCTATTATCTTTTTTTTTTTTAGTTTTAGAAGCTACAGTATTGATATGAATATTAAAGGCCACAAGACAACTATTATATCAGTTTCAGAGGCTCTAGCATGGATATCACATTAATATTTAAGGTCATAGGGCACCTATTACATTAGTTTTAGATGCAGAAGTGTTACTACTAAAGGCACAGGGCTGCTATTGTATTAATTTTAGATGATATAGATGACTATTATATTAGAAATGAAGTCCAGAGTCAGCTGTCTCAGATGCAATAATATGGATATTATAGTTATGTTCAAGGACACAGGATAGCTATTACATGAGTATCAGAAATACACTATGGATATTATGTTACTGTTAAAGACCACAGGGAAGTTATTAGTTTTAAGATACAAAACTATAGATTTTGAGTATTAACACCACAGAACATCTATTATAATATTATTAGATAGTACAGTATGGAATCATATTAGTATTAAAGGCAAGAAGTATTAGTTTTACACATTATAATATAGATATTATGTTTGGGTTAAAGGGAAGCTTTATACTAGTGTTAGACACTATAGCATAGTTATTATTAAATTAATACTGAAGGTCATAGGGTAGTTACTGAATTAATGTAAAATGGCATGTATATTACATCAGTAATGAAAGCCAAACAAAGTTCAGCTATTATTTTAGTTTTAGAAGCTATAGTATGATATCATGGTAATATTAAATGCCATAGGACAGCTATTGTATTAGTATTAGATGTTATACTAATAATGTTATATTAATATTAAAAGCCAGAGGGAATTAATATATCAGTTTTCAATGCTATCAATATGGATGTCATGTTAGTTAAACATCACAGATCACTATTATATTAGTGTTAGGTGCAATAATATGGTATTGTATTAAAATTAAAGGCCATACAGCATCTCAGCATCTATTACATTAGTTTTAGGAAAAAAAAAAAAAAATATATATATATATATATATATATATATATATATATATATATATATATATATATATATATATATCAGGGATTGAATTGAATCCAGGGGTACCTAACCACTGAGAAACATCCCCAGCTCTTTTTTATATTTTATTTAGAAATGAGGTCTTGCTGAGTTGCTAAGTGCCTCACTAAGTTGCTGTGGCTGGCTTGAACTCATGATTCTCCTGCCTCAGCCTCCTGAGTTGCTGGGATTAGAGGCATACACCACTGCACTTAGCTAGAATCTATATTACTGATATTATATCAATTATAAATGCCACAGGGCAACCATTATATTAGTGTTGGATGCCATAATACAAATAACATGTCAATATTAAAGGGCACAGGGCATACATTATATTAGTTTTAGATTAGTTTTATTATTAAAGGCCATAGGACAAATATTATATCAGTTTGAGATGTTATATTTTGGCTATTATATTAATATAAATGGCTACAGGGCAGCTATTCTTTTAGATGCTATAGGATGGATATTATATTAGTAATAAAGGATACAGGGAAGCTATTACACTAGTCTTAGAGTACACAGTAGGGATGTCATATTAATATTAAGACCACAGAGCAACATTATATTAGTTTTAAATATGTACTATGGATATCATCATATTAGTATTAAATACCTCAGTGCAGCTCTGATACCAATTTTCAATTCTATAGTCTAGAAATCATATTAATATTAAAGATCACATCTATTATCACATTTCCATGTTCTAACATAAATATCATATCAGTAATAAAGACCACAGGGACTACTCTTATATTTTAGAGGTCACAGTATGAATATTTTAAACTATTATATTAGGATTTGAGGCCAGAGTATGGATATTATATAAATATCAAAGGCCACAGAGGATATATGTTATTAATTTTAGGTGCCATAATATGTATATCAGATTAGAATTAAAAGCCAAAAGGCAGCTATTATATCAGTTTAAGATGTGTTGGTATGATTTTATATTAATAATAAAGGTCACAAGGCAATTATTAAATTACTTTTAGATGCTATAGTATGAATATTAAAATAATATTAAAGGCCACAGGGTAGCTATTATATTAATTTTAGATCACATAGCATAAATATCTTATTAGTATTAGAGACCACAAGCCAAATATTATTTTAGTTTTAGATGCTATAATTTGGATATCATATTAGAATTAAACAGCCTCAGTACCATTGTTATTTCAGATTTGAAGGCCACAACATTGATATTATATTAATATTTAAGGCTGCAGAGCAATTGCTATATTAAGTGTGTATGGTACAGTACAGATATCCTATTAGTGTTACAGGCCAGCAACACAGCTTCCCAGCTGCCAAGCCATGCAGCTGGTGCACTGGTCTCTGTTGAGAAGCAGCAGCCAAGCAGCAGAGCAAAGCAGAGGAACAACAACCTGGGCAGGCTGGAACACAGGTGCCAAGCATGGGCCACAGCCTCAAAGAGTCTGCCAAGCTGGCATTGGGGGTCTGAGGTGGGGTGGATCACTGCCACAAGCAGGCCATGGTGCACTGACCTGCCATCCCAAGATGACACTGACCTGTCATTCCAGAGGAGCAGGGAGATAAAGGAAGTAGGACAAACCTGAATGAAATTCAGCGCTAAAAAATAGTGTTAGTGCATTTCCAAACCCTAATTAGCATAATGTTTGGACAAACAGCATTGGTACGTTTTTCAAATGCTGATTAGCATAAGTTTGGACCAATAGTGTGGACCCAAGTGCTGTATAATCCTAGACTGGCACAATCAGATGGCAACCCTTTTCAGAGCTCCTCTTGCACTGCTCATACTGTGGGGAGTCCTGATTCTATGCTCATGTGAATAAATCCTATTCTCACACTCATACATCCTGATCTGTGGATTTTATTCTTCAAATTCACAAGACAAAAACTCAGAAAGAAGAAGAAACTAACAGTGAGCTGCTGGGGTCTGCTGTGTCACTGGAGGGTATGGCTCACCATTAGAGCTGCAACACTTCTCAGCTGCAGAGGGCTGGAGCTTGTGCAGACCCCTCTGCCAGTAGAAGGAAGAAACTCTATTTTAACAGGGCAGTAATTATATCAGTTTTAAGTGAAATCATGTGGATACTATATTAAATGCTGCAGTGCAGCTATTATATTCATTTTAGATGCTATATTATGGATATCATATTAACAATAAATGCCACATAACCACTATTATATGAGTTTAACAGATTATAGTATTAATATTAAATTGATGTTAAGTGCCACAGAGCAGCTATAACATTAGCTTTAGAGCTGTAGTATGGATATCATATTAGTGTTTAAGGCCTCAAAGGATCTATTATATTAGAATTGATGCTAAAAATGGATCTCATTTTAGTAATAAAGGCCATAGGACACATATTACATTACTTTAAAATGCTTTAATATGTATATTACATTAAAGAATTCAGGACACATTTTATATTAGTTTTAGATGTTATAGGATGCATATTACACTACATTAAAGGCCACAGGGCATGTATTATATGTTTTTTATTAGTTTTTAGTTTTTAGTTTTAGGTGGACACAATATCTTTATTTTATTTTTATGTGGTGCTGAGAATTGAACCCAGTGTCTCATGCATGTTAGGAGAGCACGCTACCACTTGGGCCACATCCCCAGCCCGTATTTTATGTTTAAGGTGATATAACTAGTATTAAATGTCACAGTGCAATTATCGTATTAACTTGAGATGCTATAGTACGGATATCATTTTACTACAAAAGGCCACAATACAGTTATTATATTAGTTTTGAATGATATAGCATGGATATTAATATTTACAGCTACAAGGCCACTATTATATTAATATTAGATACTATCATATGGATATCGTGATAGTATTAAAGACTCATGCAGCATTATATTAGGTTTAGATGCCATAATACAAATATTACATAAATATAAATGGCTGTAGCACAACTATTATATTTAGATATGAGTATCAAAGGTCACAGAACAACTATCATGTCAGTTTTATAGGCTATACTACATATATTAGTAGTAAAAGCCACAGGGCAGATGCTGTACTTTGTATATTTTATTAGTAAAGAAGGCACAGGAAAGCTATTGTGTTAGGTTTTGATGCTGAAGTACTGGTATTACATTAATATTAAAGACCAAGGGGAAGTTATTTTGTTATATTTAGATGGTATACTAAGGATATCATGTTAGTATTAAAGGCCACTGGGCAGCCATTATATTAATTTTAGATGATAAATATGGATATTACATTAACATTTAAAGGCCATAGGGCAGCTAATATATTACTTTTAGATTCTATAACATGAAATATTATATTAATATTAAAGGCCATAGGACAGCTAATATTCTAGTCTCAGATGCTACAATAAGGACAGTCCATCCATTACAGGTAAAAGTGCCCCTATTATTTACTTCTATATGCTCTTGTAGAATATCACAGTAATATTAAAGTCCAGAGGAGAAGTATTATGCTAGCTTTAGAGATCATATTGTGGATATCATATCAGTATTAATTGACACAGGGCAAGTATTATATTAGTTTCAGATGCTATAGTATTGATCTCATTAGTATTCTTATTTATTAATTTTTATTCTAGTATTAGAGATTGGGCATGGGATGCTTAACCACTAAGCCACAATCCCAGCCCTTTTTAAAAATTATTTTTTAATATGTATTTTTTAGTTGTGGGTGGATATAATACCTCTATTTTACTTTTAAGTGGTGCTGAGGATCAAACCCAGTTCCTCACACGTGCCAGGTGAGCATGCTACCACTGAGCCCCAGCCCCAGCCCTTTATTTTTATTTTGAGTCAGGGTCTTGCTAAGTTGCTTAGGGATTTGCTAAATTGTTGAGGCTGGCTTTGAATTTGTGATGCTTCTGCCTTAGCCTCCCAAGTCACTGAGATGACAGGTGTGTGTCTCTGCACCCAGCTATTTATTTAATTTGAGATGTCATGCTATGAATATTATAATATTTTAAAGGCAACAGGAAAGCTATTGTATTAGTTTTAGATACTATATTATAGACATCGTATTAGCATGAAAGGCAACATTTAAGCTATTACTAGTTTCAGAGGCCACAGTACATTACATTAATGTTAAAGGCCACAGGATATGTATTACTTTTCCAGGCTACACTATTGATATTATTACTAATAAAGGAAACAGGAAAGTTATTGTATTAATTTTAGTTGCTACAATATCTATATAATATTAACATTTAAGGACACAAGGTAGTAGTATATCTGCATTAGATATTGTATTAATGATGTTATATTAACAGTAAAAGATGAAGGGCACTGATATATTGATTTTTCAATGCTATTGTACAGATATCATGTTAATATTAAAGGTCAGCTATTATATTACTTTTAGATGCTATAGTATGGATATTATATTAAAATTAAATATCAAAGAGTACCTATAATATTAGTTTTAAAATCTATAATGCTGATATTATATTAATCATAAATGTCACAGAGCAGCTATAATATTAGTATAGGATGCTATAGCATAAATATTTTATTAAAATTAAATGTCACAGGAAAGCTATTATATTGGTTTTAAATCTATAATAATGATATTAATTATAAATGTCACAGTACAATTATTATATTAGCTTTGAATACTATAGTATGGCTATCATATTCATATCAAAGGTCAAAGTGCAGCTGAACACAAAATTAGTCAGGCAGTCAGTAAAGATAGGTAGATTGAGTCAGATCAGTCAGATCAGAAGCCAATTACAGTTAGTCCAGGATGTTGGAGAGGGATTGAAATGCTAATGCCTTCAGAGCCCTTCCTCCACCCTTATCAAGATAATCTGTTGCTAAGGTAACCTGGCCAGGAATTGTCCCTCCCTTGAGGAGGTTGTAAAAGTTGCTAGTTAATTCACCCTGGGCCCCCTTCCTGCCCAAATGCTCCACTTTGGCCCCTCCACCCCATCTGCTTCTCACCTTTTGGCCATCCCACTGAGCATCTCCTGGGCCTAGTCATGTATGCAAGAAGGAAAGAGATAAAGGGAAGACAGCAAAAGAACAAAAGAAGCCTAAGACATATAAAAAGGCTCTTTGTGATAGAGAGGTGGGAGGGAAAAGGAGGGAGAAGGGGAATTGCATGAAGATAGAAGGAGACCCTCATCATTACAGGTGAGGAAAAAGAAAAAAAAAAAGAAGTGTGTCACATTAGATTGGGTAGAGAGAAGTGATGGGAGGGGAGGGGGGGAAGAAAGGGTAGCAGAATAAAATAGACATTATTATTGCTGTATGTATATATTTGACTGCATGACCAATGGGATTCTGCAACCTGTACACTCAGAAAAATGAGAAATTATACCCCATCTGATTCAAATGTATGATATGTTAAGATCATTATATTGTCATGTGTAACTAATTAAAACAAATTTTTAAAAAAATGAAAAAAAAAAGGCTCTTGGAATTCCAGGATACCAGCTATGGCCCCTTTCTCCCTCCAAGGAGAAGTCTGTTACCCCTTTTTAAATAAATCCTGTTTTATATGCTTGCTTTGGTGTGCTTCTCTAATGTTATATGTCAACATGTTAAGAAGCAGAACTCGTTACTGGTATTACAGCCATTTGATCAAATTTAGATGTTCTAATATAGATACCATATTAGTATTAAAGGCCAAAGGTAAAAATTATACCACTTTTAGTTCCTTGAGTATGAATACCACATTAGTATTAAAGTCAACAGGGCAGTTAATATATTAATTTTAGATAAGATTATAGGAATATCATATTAGTTATTAGCCATAAAGCAGATATTATATTAGTTTAAAGTGCAATAGTATGGATATAATGTTCATATTAAATGCCACAGGGCATCTATTTATCTGTTTTAGATGCTATAATATGGACAATAAATAAATATGAATATTGACCTGGAAATTATTATATTGGTCATAGAAATATATACAGGTCATAGAAAGAATGGTATATTAATATTAAAAGTCACACTACGTCTATTGCATTGGTTTTAGAGACTATAATATACATATTATATTAGTATTAAACACTACAGGGCAGCTATTATATTAGTTTTAGATGCTATAGTATGTATATCATATTAGTATTCAGGGCCACAGTACAGCTATTACATTAATTTTAGATACTATAGTTTAGATATCTTATCAGTGTTAAGGGCCACAGAGCAGCTATTATGCCAGTTTTAAAAAGATTTAGTATAGATATTACATTTACATTATAGATCATAATGCAGCTATTATATTAGTTTATAATGCCAAAACACAAATATAATATTAATATCAAAGTCCAGAGAATAGTTATGAAATTAGTTTCAAATGCTATACTATGGATATTATATTAAAACTAAAGGCCAAAGGGCAGATAAAATATTATTATATGATTCTGTGGTATACATGTTATAACATCTATTAGTATTAAGGACCAAAGTTTACCCATTATATTAGTTTAAGATGTTATTTTATTAATATTACATTAACTCAATGGCCAGATGTCAGCTATCATATTAGTTTTTATGCTATTCTATGGACATAATATAAATATGTGTCAGCTATTACATTAGCTTAGATAGCAAAGTATGAATATTACATCGATGTTACAGAACAAATGGTAGTTATTTTATCAGTTTTAGGTACTAATATGTGAATAGTACACTAGTGTTAAAGGCTACAGGATATATATCATATTAGCTTAGGATGCTATAATATGGATATTAATTAATATAAAAGGTCACAAGGCAGCTATTATATTTATTTTAGATGCTATATTATGAATATTATAGTACTATAAAGACCACAACTTGGATATTTTATTAGTATTAGATGTGAGATATATATATTAGTTTTAGATAAAATAGTATGGATATTATATTACTGCTGAAAGCCATAGGGAAGCTATTACTTTAGGATGCTAGAGCATGAATATTTCCATAGTATTAAAGGACATATGCCAGATATTATGTTAGTTGTAGATGTTATAGTGTGGACATCATTTGGTTTTAGAGACCACAAGGCAGCAGTTATAATAGTGTTAGTGTCTATAGCTTCTATATGATATCAGTTTTTAAGGCCAGAGGGCAGATATCTTATCAATTTTAGGTATTACATTAATATAAAAGGCCACAAGGCAACTATTGTTTTAGTTTGAGATTCTATAGGATGGATATTATGTTAGTAACAAAAGACATAGGGAAGCTAACTAATAAGTTTTAGAGGACTCGGTAGGGACATCATATTAATATTAAAGGCCACAGAGGAACTATTACATCACTTTTAGATGCTAAAATATGGATCTCATGTTAGTATTAAAGACCTCAGGATAGCTATATCATTTTTGATGCTATAATGTGAAAAATCATGTTAATATTAAAAGATACACCATAGCTATTATATCAATTTTAGATGCTGCTATGGATATTATATGAATATATAAGGCTACAATGCAGCTGTCCTTTTAGTTTTAGATGCTACAGGGTAGATATTATATTAGTTACAAAAGACATAGGAAAGCTATTAAGCAAGTTTTAGAGGACTGAGTAAGGGATATCCTATTGATATTAAATGCCACAGGGCAGCTATTATAATAGTTTTAGATACTGTAGTATGGACTTACATTAATATAATAATCAAGGCCACAGGACAGATATTATATGATTTTAAGATGGCATAGTATAGGGCTAGGGTTGTGGCTCAGAGGTAGAACAATTTCCTATCATGCATGAGGCACTGGGTTTGATCCTCAACACCACGTGAAAATAAAATAAAAACATTATGTCCAACTATAACTAAAAAATATTTTTTTAAAAAGATGGCATAGTATAAATGCTATTTTAATATTAAAAAACAAAGGGAAGCTATTATATTAGTATTGAATGCTATAGTATGAATATCACATTAGTATTTAAGATCAAATGCGTATTACATTAGTTTAAGATGCTTTAGAGTGGATATTATGTTAGACTAAAGACCATGGGTTACATTTTATGTTAGTTTTAGATTCTAGCATAAATATTGTATTAATGTTAAAAGTCCAGAATATCTATTACATCAGTTTAAGATGCAATAATATGAATACTACATTATTACTAATTACCAGAGGGCAGCTATTATATTAGCTTGAGATGCTAGAGTATGGATATCATTTTACTAAAAAAGCCTACAGGGCAATTATTACATTTTGGATGATATAGCATGGATATTTTACTACTAGTAACAGCTACAAAAGCAACTATTATATTAATATTAGATGCTGCCTTATGAATTTCATAATAGTATTAAATACTCAGGGCAGCTATTATATGAGTTTTAGATGCTATAGTACAAATATTATATCATATTAAAGGCAAAAGCACAGCTATTATATTTATTTCAAATAGTGTATTATGAATATTAGTATCAAAGTCTACATGGTAACTATCTATTAGTTTTAGATGCTATACTTTGTATATTACCTTAGTGGTAAAGTCCAGTAAAGGCAGACATTATGTTAGTTTTATTTACTGCACTACGCATACCATTAGTATTGAAGGCCACAGAGAAGATATTGCATCACTTTCAGATGCTATTATATGGATATAAGTATTAAAGTCCATAAGAAAGCCATCATATTAGTTTTTGGCTCTATATTATGAATATTATATTGATATGAAGGCCAAAGAATAGTTGTTATTTTAGATGCTATCATGTATATATTATTTTAGTATTAAAGGACACAAAGCAGCTATTATATATTCAAAACTAAGAGTATGATATGTTTATTATATTAATATTAAAGAACCCAGACAGCTATTATATTAGGTTTAGATGCTATACTATGGATAGCATATTATATTAAAGGCCATAAGATATCTAGTATACTAGTGTCAGATCATATGTGATTATTACTAAGGGCACAGGACATGTATTAATATAACATCAATATTATATTAATTATTATGATATTAATATTTAAGGTCACAAGGCACCTATTATATTAGTTAGAGATGGTGCCATATAATTATTACATTGATATTAAGAAATGCAGGGCATCTATTTTTAGCTTGAGAAGTGATAGAATAGATATACTATTATAAAAAACTATAGGCAGCTAATATATTAGTACAGAATTCTATAGTGTGGTTAGTACATCAATATTAAAGGTCACAGGGCAGCTATTGTATCAGTTTTAGAGTCTATAATATGGATATCACAGTAGTGATATATATGGATATTACTTTAATGTTAAAGGACACAGGGAATATATATTAGATTATTATTATTAAGTTAGATTACATAAGACAGTATATATTCATTGGTATTAAAGGCCACAGGAGAGCTATTCTGTAAGATTGAGAGGCTATAGTATGAATATCATATGACTGTAAAAGACTACAAGGCGCTATTAGTTTAGTATCAGATGTTATAGTTTGGATATCATATAAATATACAGGTCACATGGCAACTATTATATAAATTTTAAATTCTATATTATTGATACTGTAGTATTTTTTAAAACCACATGGCGGTTATTATATTTTAGATATTATATGTTGGATATCACTAGTATGAAAGATTACAAGAAAGTTAATATATTAGTATATGATGCTGTAGCATGGATATCACATCAACATTAAAGGCTGCAGGGCAGCTAGTATATTTATTTAAGTGCTATATTAGTGATAGTTTATTAATATTAAAGTTCACAAATCAGCCATTATATTAGAATCAGATGCTACAGTATAGTTATCACATTAATAATAATGCCACATGGTAGGTACTATATTTGTTTAATATGCTATAGTATTGATATTACATTGATAATGAAGGCAATAGTGCAGCTATTATATTAGCTTTACACGCAATAGTATGCACATGATATTAGCACTAAAAGCCACAGGGCAGTTATTATACTAGTTTTAGAGGCTGTGCTATGGATATATTTAGAATAGTATAGGCCAAAATACAGTTATTCTATTATCTTTAGAATGCATATTATAGTAGTACTAAAGGCCATAGAAGAGCTCTTCTGTTTTAGATGCTATACTACAGATATTACATTGTTATTAAAGACCACAGGAGAGTCACTTTGTTATATTTATATATATATATATATATATATATATATATATATATATATATATATATATATATGCCAAAGCATAGCTATTATATTTATTTCAAATAGTGTTTTATGAATATTAGTATCAAAGTCTACATGGTAACTACATGTTTTAGATGCTATAGTATAGATATTACATTGTTATTAAAGACCACAGGAGAGTCATATATAACTAAAAAATATATAAATATATATATTTATATGGATGTCATTAGATAAGGGGAATTAGTCATATTTTATTAATTTTATTATTTTAGATGCTATAGTACAAATATCATTTTAGTATTCAATGTCACAGGGCAGCTATTACAATAGTTTTAGACTGTATAATATGGAGATCATATTAGCATTAAAGGTCATAGGGCAGAAATTTTATTAGTTTTAGAAGCTATAATATGAACGATATAGTATGGGTATTATATTATTATTAAAGGCCACAGGGTAGCTATTATATTAGTGGTGGACTGTATAGAATAGAGATAATGTTAGTAATAAAGGCCATAGTACAGCCCTTATATTAGTTTTAGAATCTATAATAGGATAATATATTAATTATAATCACCACGGGTGTTATGATTTGGATATGAGGTGTCTCCCAAAGTTCATGTGTGAGACAATGCAAGAAGGTTCAGAGAAGAAATTATGGGGCTATAAGAGCCTTAACTCAATCAGTAAATTAATCTCCTGATTGGATTAATTGAGTGGTGACTGGAGGCAAGTGGGGTGTGACTGGAGGAGACGGGGCATTTGGGGTAAGCCTTTGACATATATATTTGTATCCAGCAAGTGGAGATCTATCGAGCTAGTGAGCTAGCTAGATATCTCCTTCCTGATCATCATGAGAGGTGCTTCCCTCTACCACACTCTTTCACCATGATGTCCTGTTTCACCTTGAGCTCCAAGGAATGGAACCAGCAATAGATTGAGACCTCTGAAACCATAAGCCCTCAAATCACCTTCCTTCCTCTATAACTTTGCTGGTTGGGTCTTTTAGTCAGAGCAGTGAAGAATCTGAGTAAAATAAATTAGTACCAAGAAGAGGAGTCACTGCTGTGACTAACCTCACCATATGGTTCAGAAGCTTTTGGAGCTCTTTTGAAATTGGTGCAAGAAATTTTGAGATGCTCAACAGTGCAAGCTGAAAATGGTTTAAACTGTTGTAAGCAGAACTTAGTGGCCAATTCTTGTGGGAGCTCAGAAGACCAGAATGCCAATGGGACCAAGAACAGTGAAGACAGGGCTTGAGAGGGCTCAGAGGAGGATACTATTGGTAAGTGGACTAGAGGCCATTAATGTTATGTTCTGGCTGAGAAGTTGTCTGCATTTTGCTTATGTCCTAAGACTTTCTAGAGGCTGATTTTAAAAGTGATACCCATCTTAACCTGGCAGAAGAAATGTCTAGGCAGCACAGAATTCAGGAAGTGGCATGGGTATTGTTGGTGGCTTTTAGCCAAGTTTATTTTGACATTCAGAAGCAGAAAGCAGAAAAATTTGAAAAACATGAACTTGAAAGATGGGAATAAAACTGGGACCAAGGAAGTTGCAGTTTTTAAAGACTTTACCATTACTAATGAAATGCTAAAGACTTTGCCCAGAGACAATAAAAAAGATGGCTTGAGGGCATCTCAGGAGCTAGCAAGACCACACCCAACTCAGGCACAAGGGAGTAAAAGTGAAAATTCTCTTGGAGACCAATGGGGAATCCTTTTTTTTTTTTTTTTTAAGAGAGAGAGGGAGAGAGAGAGAATTTTAATATTTATTTTTTAGTTTTCGGCTGACACAACATCTTTGTTTGTTTGTGGTGCTGAGGATCGAACACAGGCCGCACGCCAGGCGAGCGCGCTACCGCTTGAGCCACATCCTCAGCCCTGGGGAATCCTTCTGGCACAAGGGGGCCTAGAAAGTTTTTTCAACATGTTTCCACCAGACACTCTGAGGCTGTTGCATCCAAGGTTCCTGAAGGCTTTACCACTTATTGCTTTGAATGGCAATAGACATTGGCACCAACCACGTGGTGCTGGTTCTGCAGGAATGCAGGATGCTGGAATTAGGGGGTCATAGAGATTTCCACCAAGATTTCAAAGGAAGGCCTGGGAGACCAGGCAAAGTGCAGCAGGGTTGGAGTCCATGCAGGCAGCCCCTGAGAGGGCAAAGTGTGGAGGTGTGAGACCCCCAAGATTAAGAAATGCCAGTAATGTGGGACACCATCCTAAGAAAGCAGCAGGAATCAAGCAGAGACAAGCCAACAGAAAGCCACTTGGCTACAAACCACAAGGCCACAGGGGCAGATCTACACAAGCCTTTTGGAGACAACATCATGATGCTATGAGCTCCAGATACCAATCACAGAACTACAGAACTTATTTTCCCAGCTGGATTTCAGTCTTTGTTCTTATCCCTTCTTCCTTTCTTTTTTTTTTAAAGAGAGAGTGAGAGAGGAGAGAGAGAGAGAGAGAGAGAATTTTTAATATTTATTTTTTAGTTCTCGGCGGACACAACATCTTTGTTGGTATTTGGTGCTGAGGATCGAACCCGGGACACACGCATGCCAGGCGAGCACGCTACCACTTGAGCCACATCCCCAGCCCCTTTATCCCTTCTTTCTATGCCCCTATTTTTCTGAATGGAAATGTTTGCTCTGTACCATTATATATTGGATACTTGTAAATTGCTTTTAATTTTATGGGAGCTCAAAATGCAATATTGCCTTAACTTTGGACTTGAACTTTGAGCAATATTGGAACTGTTGAAACTATGGGGACTCTTAGGAATGAATTAAGTATTCATGTATAAAACAATGCAAGAAGTTTCAGAGATTGGGTTGTAAGAGTCTTAACACAATCTGTAAATTAATCACCTGATGGGATTGATTGAGTGGTAACTGAAGGCCGGTGAGGTGTGGCTGGAGAACTTGGGGCATTGGAAACATGTCTTTGGGGATATATTTGTATCTGGCAAGTGGAGATCTCTTTCTCTGTCTCTGATTTCTGATCATCATGAGAGCTGCTTTCCTCCACCACACTCTTTCACCATGATGTCCTGCCTCATCCTAAAAGACAAAAAATGGATCCAGCTGTCTGTGGACTGAGAACTCTGAGACTGTGAGCCTCCAAATGAGCCTTTACTCTTCTACAATTGTGCTTTTAGTTACAGCAATGAAAAAAATTTGACTAAAACAATAGGGCGCTATTTTGTTAGTCTTGGATATGACATGTAGAAGTCATATTAGTATCAAAGGCCACAGGGCAGCCATTATATAAGTTTATATGTCACAGTTTGAATATTCTATTAATATTAAAGGCTACATGGCAGATATTATGTAAGTTTTAGAGGCCAAAGTATGGATATTATGTTAATATTAAAGGCCACAGGGCAGCTATTATTTTTTTTATTCTATACTATGTATATCACATTAGTATTAAAGGCAGCCATTATATTAGTTTATAAGCCACAGTATGAATATTATATTAACATTAAAGCCATGTGGCAGCTATTATATTAGTTTTAGAGCAAAAGTATGGGTATTATGTTAATATTAAAGGTCTCAGGTCAATTGTTATATTAGTTTTAGAGATTAAAGAATGGCTTTCATATTGAAGTCCACAGTACAGCTATTATATTAATTTTCGATGCTATACTGTGGATAAAATATTAGTACTAAAGGCCGCAGGGAAGATATAAAATTAGTTTTAGATGTAATACTATGGATATTCCTGTAACATAAAAAGTGACAGAGAAGCTATTGCATAAATTGTAGAAATTATAGTAAAGACATTATAATAATATTAAAGGCTAGAGGGCATCAAATCTATTAGTAACAGATTCTATACTATGGACATCAGATTAGTCTTTAGCACCACTGCATAGCTATTTTATTAGTTTTATGTGCTACATGTGGAAAATATGTTAGTATTAAGGCAATAAGAGAACTATTATATTGGTATTACATGCTTCACTATGGATATCAAATTAATAATAAGGCCACAAATCAGCTACTACATTCATTTTAAATGCTATGTATGGATATTATATTAGAGTTAAAAGCCACAGTGCAGCTATGATATCAGGTTTTGATACTGTGCTATGGATATAGTAACAAGGCACAAGGCAGTAATACATTAGTTGTATATGCTCTAGTATGGATATTATATTACTATTAAAGGCCATTGGACAAATATTATGTCAGATTTAGATGATACAGTATACATATTAGTTTTTGATGCTCTAATACCTATTTATGATACTAATATCCTATTAGCTTTAAAAGCCACAGTACAGATATTATATTACTTTTAGATACTAATAAAAATGTTACATGAATATTAATATATTAGTATCAGATGCTACACTATGAATAGTACAAATAAAAGAAAAAGTGCAGCTATCATTTAGTTTTAGATATTCTAGCAGGATATCAAAGTAATATTAAAGGACACAGGATTAACTATTATATTAGCTTTAGATACTATGTAATAAATATTATATTAGTATTACTTGCCACAGGTCAAGTATTATATTCATTACAGATGCCATGGTATTAATATCAAATTCATGCCAAGGCCTTATTGCAGCTATTGCATTAGTTGTAGATGCTATTTTATGGGAATCATATTAGCATGAAAGCAACATTGAAGCAATTACATTGGTTCTGGAGGCCACACTGTGGATATCATATTAATGTTAAAGGCCATAGAAAATGTATTTGGATATTATGTTAATAATAAAGGAAAGAGGTCAGTGATTTAATTAGTTTTAGTTGCTATAGTATCTACATCATATTAACATGAAAGTTCACAGGGCAGCTATAATGTCAGTATTAGACACTCTACTAAAAATGCTATATTAATGTTAAAAGCCACAGGGGACTAGTATATCAATTTTAATGCTATTGTATAGATATCATGTTGATATTAAAGATCATAGGGCAGCTATCATATTAGTTTTAGATACTATAGTATAGATATTATTTTAAAATTAAAGGTCACAGGGCACTTGTTACATTAGCTTTAAAATCTATAATACCTATATTATATAAATTGTAAATGTCATATGAAAACTATGATATTAATTGTGGATACTATGGTATGAATATCATGTTAGTACTAAAGGCCATGAAATAGCCATTATATTAGATTATA
This sequence comes from Spermophilus citellus, assembly GCF_964194105.1. Lineage (NCBI taxonomy): Eukaryota > Metazoa > Chordata > Mammalia > Rodentia > Sciuridae > Spermophilus > Spermophilus citellus. The sequence goes on along the minus strand of NC_138185.1, from coordinate 228,893,714 downwards.
GGCCACAGTGTATGTATTATATTAATATTAAAGGCCACATTGCTGCTACTATGTTAGTTTTATAGGCCAAATAATGCATATTATATTAATATTAAATGCTACAGGGCTGTTGTTATTTTAGTTTTATGGCTAAAGTATGGATATCATATTCATATTAGGGTTAGATGGCAACACACCATTTTTATATTGGTTTTAGAAGCTGTAATATGGATATAATATTAATATTAAAGACCAAAGAACAGATAATATATTAGCTATAGAAGCTATAATATAGATAACATAATAGTCTTTAAGGCTACAGGGCAGATATTTTATTAGTTCCAGCTGCCACAGTATTGATACTGTATTAGTATTTTTTTTTTACTGTATTAGTATTGAAGGCAACTGAACAGCCATTATATTCATGTTAGTGCCACACTATCTATATCATATTAGTATAAAAGGCCACAGCACAGCACTTACATCAATTTTATATGCTACAATATGAATATCATGTTAGTATTAAATGCCACAGGGCAGCTATTATATTAAGTTTTGATGCTATAATTATAGATGTATTAGTAATGAAGGCCACAGAGCACCTACTATATCAGTTTTAGATGCTAAGTTTAGATACTGGATTAGTATTAAAAGGACACAAGGCAGCTATTATTTCAGTTTTAGAGGCTACCATATGGATATCATGTTAATATTAAACCCACAGCAAATCTATCAGTTTTTGATGTTCTTATATGGATACCATATCAGCATTAAATGCCACAGGCAGCTATCACATGAGTTTTATATGCTATAATATGAATGTCATATGAGTACTAAAGGCCATAAGGCAGCTGTTCTTTCAGTTTTAGATGCTATAGTATTAATATCTTATTATTATAGGCCAAAGGGCAGCTATTATATTAGTTTTATATACTACATTAGTATTAAAGGTCACAAAGCAGATATTACATAAGATTTAGTTGCTATTTTATGGATGCTATATTAGTACTAAGAGCACAGGACAGGGAGTATATTAGTTTTAAGATTCTGTAGTAGGAATGTTACATTGATATTGAAGGCCAGAAGAGATCTATTATATATGTGTATGGATATAATAATAATATAGAAGGCCACAGGCAAGTTATTCTATTGTTAGAAGAAGTCACAATATGTATGTATGTATATTAATATATTAATAATATTAAAGGCCACAAGAAAGCTATCTTATTAGTTTAAGATATTATATTATAGAGGCTGGGTTTGCAGCTCAGTGGTAGAGCACTTACCTAGCACATGTGCAGCACTGGGTTTGATCCTCAGCACCACATAAAAATAAATAAATAAAACAAAGGTCTTGTGTTCATCTACAACTAAGAAAAATATTTTAAAATTTAAAAGATGTTATAGTATGGATTTGCGTTAATAATAAGGGCAACAGGGCGGATATTATATTAGTATCAGTTGTAGTAGTACGGACATTACATTAATATTAATCATCACAGGCAGGTATTATATTCATATTTGATGGTTTACTATGCATATTACATTAGTATGCAAAACCAATGGGCAATTATTGTATCAGTTTGAGACACTATAGTATGATCATTTATACTAATATTAAAGGCCCCAGGGTAGATATTATATTAGGTACAGATACAGTTGTATGGAATATATATAGTATATATAATATATATAGTATATATATTATATTTATAATATTATTGCATTAATATTAATGGCCAACAGGCAGGTTTTATATTAATTTTATATGCTATAGTATAAATATCAATTAGTAATGAAGCCACTGGGTACCGATTATATTAGTATTTGATTCACTAATATAGAATGTCATATTAATATTATAAGCCACAGGACATATATTAGTTTAAGATGCTATTTAGTTTAGGATGTTCAATTAATACTAAAGTTCACAGACCATCTATTATATTAGTTTAAGATGCTATACTAAGGATATTACTTTAGTATTGAAAACTCAGGGTAACTATATTATAGCTTGAGCTCAATAATGAATATCATTTACCACAAAAAACTACATGGGCTATTACATTAGTTTTCAAAGCTATGACAAGGATTTATATTAACATTAAAGGCCACAGGGCAGCTATTAATTTTGCATGCTATAGTATGGATATTATTGAGTATTAAAGACATAGAACAACTATTAAATTAGTTTTACATGCTATAGAATTGATATTACATCGAATTTAAAGGCCACAGAGCAGCTATTTTATTTATTTTAGATGCTATTATATAAATATTATATTATTGTTAAGGGCATCTAAATATGAGTATGGGTATCATATTAGGATCAAAAGCCATAGAGAAACTATAATATTAGTTTTAAATGCTATAATATGGGTATTATATTAGAACTAAAGGGCTCAGGGCAGCTATTTTATCACTCTAAGATGAATAGAGTATGGTATTACATTAATATTAAATACCCCAGTACTACTTGTATTATTTTTAGATGACACAATATGGATAACATTCTAGTATTAGATTTCACAAGGGATTTATCGTATTATTTTAGATGCTATGGTGGGTACCATATAAGCACTAAAGGCCATAGTGAGCAATTATATTTGCTTTATTTTATTTTAAGATAGAGAGATAGAATTTTTCAATATTTATTTTTAGTTCTCAGCGGACACAACATATTTATTTTATTTTATGTGGTGCTGAGGATTGAACCCAGTGCCCCGTGCATGCCAGGCAAGCACGTTACTGCTTGAGCCACATCCCTAGCCCATTAGCTTTATGTTTTATATTATGAATAACATGTGAATACTAAATGCCGCAGGGCAGCTTTTATGTTAGTTTTAGATGTTATAGGATGGATATTGTATTACGATTAAAGGCTACTGTAGAGGAATTATATTAGTTTTAAAGATGATATTATAGCTATAATATTAATATTAAACTGCATAGGTCAGTTATTTTATTAGTTTTAGATGCTACATTATGAATATTAGTGTCAAAAGGCCACAGGGCAGGTATTATTTCAGATTTAGAGGCCACAATATTGATATTATACTAATAACCACAGGAAGCTATTTTATTAATTTTAGATGCTATATTACAGAAATTAGTATTAAGGATCAGATGGCAGATATTAGATTTAGATGATCTCTAGTGTGTATGTCATATTAATATTAAATGTTATAAGGCAACTGTTATATCAGCTTCAGATGGTATAGTTTGGGCATCATATAACTTAAGGCAATTAAGCAGATATTGTTAATTTTAGATGCTATTTACAGATATCATACTAGTACTAAAGGCCACAGATCACCCATTATATATTAGCATTTGGTGCTATACTGTGGATATATATTAATATTGAAGGTCACATGACAGCCATTGTATTAGTACTAGGGGCCACAGTATATTTATTTTATTAATACTAATACCTACAAAAAGTTAGTTCAGGTGTGTGATACTATGGATTTTACATTAATAACAAAGACCAAATTGCAGCTATTACATTATTTTTAGATGCTGTTTTATGAATACCATATTAGTATTAAAGCCCACAGAGCAAAGATTATATCAGTTTTAGATGTTTTAGGATGGATATTATATTAGTATGAAAGAAGACAGGACAGCTATTATATTCATTTCAGATGCTATATAATATGGTCATTATTATTAAAAGCTTTTTGGCAACTATTAGGTTAATTTTTGATGCCATAATATGCATATCATGTTAGAATTAAAGGCCACAAGGCAGTTATTATATTCAATTTTTATGTTATAATCTGGATATTTTATTAGTACTAATGTCCTCAGGGAACTTATTACAATAATTTGAGATGTTATAGTGAGGATAAAATAATAATACTAAATCTATAGGTAGCTAATATATCAATTTTCAATGCTATCACATAATATTAGTATTCAAGGTCATGGGGTGGCTAATATAACAGTTTTACATGCTATAATATAGATATGATATTAGTGTTAAAGGCCACAATGAAGTTACTTTATCAGTATTACCTAATAATGTGGATAAGATATTAGTATTAAAAGATACAGGGCAAATATTATCAGTTTTAAATATTATAGTATGACTATCATATTAGCATTAAAGGCCACACAGGACAGCTCTTACATTAGTTTTGGATGCTCTAGTATAGATATCATAGTAGTATTAAAGGCCACAAGGCAATTATTATGCCAATTTTAATTGCTACTGTGTGTATATTTTATGAGCATTAAAGGTCATGGGATGCTTTTCTATCAATTTTAGATGTGAAAGTAAAGATATTATTTTAATATTAAAAGCCACATGGAAGCTACTATATTAGTCTTATAGGTATTTATAGATGTTATATCAATATTACATGTCACAAGGTAGCTATTATATTCATTTTATATGTCCTAGTATCGATGTTATATTAAAATGTAAGACCATATGAATACCATATTAGTGTTAAAGGCCATAAAGCAGATATTGTATGAATTTTATGTAAAATATTATGGATATCATATTAGTACTAATGGTACTAATAAAAAATATTATATTAATGTTGAATGTTATAATACAAATATCATAGTAGTATTCAAAGCCACATGACAGCTATTATATTAGTTTTAGATGCTATAGTATGGATATTATATTAATATTAAAGACCATAATGGAGCTATTATAATAGCTTTAGAGCCACAGTATGGGTATAATACTAATATTAAATATACCATTTTAGTTATTATATCAGCTTTAGATGCCACAATATGGATATTATATTAAAGTTCACAGGGGAGTTATTATATCAGTTTTGGTTCCATAGTACTGCACAAGGCAGCTGTTATTTCCCTTTTAGAGGCCACATGATTGATATTATATTAATATTAATGGCCATAGGACAGCTATTATATTAGTTGTAGTTACTATACTATGAATATCATCATAGTATTAAAGGACATAGTGCAGGTATTATATTAGTTTTGGATTCTATAGTATTGATATCATAATAGTATTAAACTAATTTTGGATATTATACTATGGATATTATATTAGTACGAAGAGCCAATAGGCCACTATTATATTATTTCTGGATAGTATAGTATTATTTTAGTTAGGTTTTTCACCATTGTATCTCAACGTTCTGACAAGAACATTTTTAGAGAATGAAAATTTTATTTGGCACTCACAGTTTCCAAGGTTTCAGCCCATAAAAGGCCAACTCCATTGTTGTGGAGGAGGAAAGCCACTCAGAATGTGGCAAACAGGAAGCAGATACAGAGCTCTGCTCATCAGGAACAAATACACCTCAAAAGAATGCCCCCAGTGAACCACCTCCTCCAGCCACACACTACCTTACTACAGTTTCCACCCACTTAAACCCTCAGTGGATTAATGGACTGATTGGGTTAAGGCTCTCATAACCCAATCATTTCATGTCTAAACTTTCTTGCATTTTCTTACACATGACATTTTGAGTGACATCTCATATCTAACCCATAATATTCTGCTCCCAGCCATCAAAAGTTCATGCTCATCTCACAATGCAAAATACATTGAGTCCATTGCCAAGAGTCTAGATGTTCTTCAGTTTCAGAATTCCCCAAAAGCCCGATTCCAAAGTCTCTTCTGAGATTCAAAATGAAATCACAGTGTGAAAACCCCTGTAAAAATCAATACACACACACACACACACACACACACACACACACACACACACACACACATACATTCAATATATAATGGCACAGAGTAAACATTTCCATTCTACAAGGGAGGAATAGGGGCATAGAGAGAAGGGACGGGACAAAAGCAAGACCAAAATCCAGCTGGGCAAACAAAACCTGTATCTTCACATCTAGCATCTGAGGCATATGGCATTGTGATATTCTATCCTAAGTGCCTGGGTAGCTCCACTCCTATGGTTTTGTTAGTAGCAGTCTATGTGGCCTCTTCTTGGCCTGTCTCTGCTCAATTCCTTGAGTTTCCTTGGCAGATGTTCCATGATACTGGTATCTCTTAATCTCAGAGATCTCCAATGCAGTTTCAGCTTCCTTCTCATTAATTCATTCATCAACCTCTCAGGGGCTACCTGCAGAGACTCCAACCCTGTTACACTTTGCCTGGTCTCCCAGGTTTTCCTTTGACATCTCCATGGATGCCTGGATGACCCCCTTAGTCCAGCATCTTTCAACCCTACAGAACTAGCACCACATGGTTGATGCCAGGTTCCCACCATCTCAAACAGTAGTCAAGCCTCCTGAGACCATGGTTTCAGCAGCCTGGAGGTACCTGAGCCTCTAAGCATGGTGAAACAACTTCCTAGGCCCCCTTGTGCAAACAAGATGGGGATGGTCTTGCAGATTCCTGAGATGCCTTCAGGCCAACTTTCCTATTGTCTCTGAGTAAAATATTTAGCAACTCTTTTGTGGTTCTACATAGCCTCAGTTTGCCTCACACTTTTCTGGCAAAACTGCAAGTTATTCAAATCTCCACTGATTTATGATCCTGATTATAACAGCAAACCTGGCCAAAAGTTGCCAGCAATATTTTTGTCATTGCCTAAATGCTTTGCTGCCTTGAAATTACCACCCACCAGATTACTTACACTATCACCTTTAAATTCAGCCTCCCAGAAAGTCTCAGAACAAAGCAAAATATACACAACTTCTTAGCCAAAATTTAACAAGAATGGCCTCTCATCCTATTTCCAATACAGTTCTCTTCTCCTGAAACCTCACAAGTCCAGTCTTTACTATCTGTACTCCAATCAGCATTACAGACTTCTGGGCTCCCACCAGAACCCCCCATTAAAATCCACCTACAACATTCTAAAGATTCAGCTTGCATCTCTAAACTTTTCAAAATTTCTTCCCCAAAAAAACAGCTTCCTAGGCTTCTGAACCCCATGTGACCATGTGCTATTATTCAGAGCAATTAATCCACTCTAGGTACCACCTTGTATTTTAGTTAGCTTTTTCTGCCACTATGATGAAAAGACTTTAGAGGAGGAAAACTTTAGAGGAGGAAAAGTTTATTGGGTGTTCATAGTTTCAGAGGCCTCAGTCCAAATATGACCAACTGCATTGTTCTTGGCCCAAGGTAAGGCAAACATGATCATGGCCAAAGGGTATGGAAGAAGCTGCTCAGGGCATGGCAAAGAAAGAGATCCCTGCTCACTAAGAACAAATCATAAACCCCAAAGGCATGTCCCCAGTGACCCATCTCTCCAGCAACACCCTAAATTAACACCCATCCTAAATTAATAGCCTCTGGTTAAAAACCACTTAATCCCAATGTGTGAGTTAATGCACTAATTAGGTTAAGGCTCTCATAACCAAATCTTTTGACATCTCAACTTTCTTCCATTGTCTTACACAAGGGATTTTGGGGAATTTCATATCTAAACCATAACAGGTATGAAAGGCCAAAGCTTAGCTACTATTTTTAGATGCTGTAGTAATGGATATCATATTAAAGATAACAGGGCAGCATAGATGTTATGATGGAGACTATATCAGTATTAAAGGTCACAGGGCAGATATTACATCAGTTTTAGATAACAGTATGCCTATTATGAGTGCTAAAGGCCACACTACAGATATTATATTAATATAAAATGCCATAGTATGAATAACATATTAATATTAATTGCCACATGGCAACTATCATATTATATTCAATGCTCTAGTATGGATATCATATTAGTATTGGAAGTCAGGGAAACTACTGTGTCACTTTTAGATTCTCTAGTATGGTCATCGTATTAGGATTAAAGACAATAAGGCAGCTATTATATTAATTTTAGAGCCCACACGATAAATAGAACATAAACTTAAATGCCACAGGGCAGCTATTTTATGATTATCATATTAGTATTAAAAGCCACAGGGCAGCTACTATATCAATTTTAGGTGATATATATTGGTATCACATTAGTATTAGTTTGAAATGCTAAAATATGGATATCATATTTATATTGAAGGCCACAGGAAAACTATTATAGCAGTTTTAGATGATATAATAAGAATATCATAGTATTAAAGACCACAGCTCAGCTATTTTATTAGTTTTAGATGCAATAGCATGTATATTCCATTAATATTCAAAGCCACATAGAAGCTATTGTATCAGTTTTACAACAAATAGCATGGATACTGTATTAGTATCAAAGGCCATAGGGAGCTATGATATTAACAAGTTATATTAGTCTTGAAGCCAAAGTTCCGCTATTATAATAGTTTAACATGTTATGTTATTAATATTACCTTAATTCAAAAGCCACTGGGCAGCTCTTATGTTAGTTTTAGATGTTATACAATGGAAATATATACTAGTAAGAAAGCCCATAGTGCAGCTCTTTACAGCTCTTATATTACTGTTGGATGCTACACTACAAAAATTATATTAATATTGAAGGCCACAGGGTAGATGTTATACCAATTTTAGATACAATAGTATTAATATTATAATAATTAGAAAACCAAAAAGTAGCTATTATATTAGTTTTAGCAGTTACATTTAGATATTATATATGTATAAAATGCCACAGGGCAGCTAATATATTAGTATAAGATGCTACAGTATGGATATTACATCAATGGTAAAAGCCACTGGACAGGTATTATATTGATTTTGGATACTATAATCCAAAATCATGTTACTGTTAAAGTATTATAATGTGGCTATCATATAATTATAAATTTATTATATTATATTAATTTTAGATACTATAGTATGTATATTAACATAATATCCACAAGGCAGATATTAGTTTTACATGGTATATTATAGGAATAAGTATTGGTCACAGAACACCTGTTTTATCAGTTTTTGATACTATAGTATGGATGTTATATTAATATAAAGGCCACAGCATAGCTATTATATCAAATTTACATGTTATATTAAGCTTTAAATACTATATTATGACCATTATATCAGTATTAAAGTCCACAAGGCAGATATTATATTAGTTTTAGATGCTATTGTATGGATATTACATTCATATTTAAGGCCACAGGACAGATTATATTTGCTTTAGAACTCACAGTATGGATATAGTTGAATACAAAGTTCAGCTATTGTGTTAGTGTTACATGCCACAGGCCAAGTATGATATTCATTTCAGATGCTATGGTATTAATATCACATTCAGGTAAAGGCCTCAGCGCAGCTATTGCAAAAGTTGTAGATGCCATCTTATGGGCATCATATTAGCATGAAAGTGACATTGAAGCAATTACATTGGTTCTGGAAGGCACACTGTGGATATCATATTAATGTTAAAGGCCACAGAAAATTTATTATATTAGTTTTCCAGGCCACACTTTGGATAATACATTAATAATAAAGGAAACAGGTCAGTGATTTAATCAGTTTTATTTGCAGTAGTATCTACATCATTTTTAACACTAAAATTCACAGGACAGCTATTATATCAATATTAGATGCTCTACTAAAGATGTTATATTAATGTTAGAAGCCACAGGGCACTAATAATATTAATTTTCAATGCTATTGTGAGGATATCATGTTAGAATTAAAGATCATGGGGCAGTTCTTATATTAGTTTAGATGTCATAGTATGGATATTGTATTAAAATTAAAAGTCACAGAGCACCCATTACATTAATTTTAAAATCTATAATATCTATATCATATAAATTATAAATGTTAGAAGAAAGCTATTATATTATTATCAATACTATAGTATAAATATTATAGATTATGAATATTATATTAATATAAAAGGCCACATGGAAGCTATTATATTAGTTTTAGATTCTATAATATGGATATTACATTGCTATGAAAAGCCATAGTTCAGTAGTTTTATTTTATTAGTTTTAGAATATATAGTATCAATAATATATTAATATAATCACCAGAGGGTAGCTATTATATTAGTTTCAAATATAATACTGATCACAAGTTCAAGACCAGCCTCAACAACTGAGGAGGCCCTAAGCAACTCAGTGAGACCCTGTCTCAATTTTTGTTTTTAAAAAGGGAGTGGGGTGGGGCTGCTCAGTGGCAGAGACTTGCCTTGCAAGTGTGAGGCACTGAGTTCGATCCTAGCACCACTTAAAAACAAATAAAGGCACTGAGTCTACATACAACTAAAAAATTTTTTTAAATGGGGGTGGTGGTGTTGGCTGGGGATGTAGCTCAGAATTGCTTTGGTTTAAATTTCCAATACCAAAAATAAAAAATGATTGGGCAGCTATTATATCAATTTTTGAAGCTATAGTTGGGTACCATAATGGTATTAAAGATTACTGGGCAGTTATTGTATTAGTGATATATTCTATACTATGAATATCATACTAGCATTAAACACCATCATGTAGTTATTTTATTATTTTCAGATGCTATGGTATGGATACTATGTAAGTATTAAAGGCCACAGGATAGCTCTAAGGCCAGTTTTAGATGCTATATATGGATGCTATATATGGATATCACATTAGAACCAAAAGCCACAGAGCAGCTACTATATCAGTTTTCAATGCAATATTATGTTTAACATATAATACAAAAGGCCATAGAGCAGCCATATCAGTTTTTGATACTATAGGATGGTCATAATAATAGTGTTAAAAACAACAAGGCAGCTATTATGTTACTTTTACATGCTGCAATATAGATATCATATTAGCTACGAAGGCCACAGGGCAAATACTATATCAGTTTTATTTTTATTTTTATTTTTTTGGTATCAGAGATTGAACTCAGGAGAACTTGACCACTGAGCTATATCCCCAGCCCTATTTTATATTTTAGTTAGAGACAGGGTCTCACTGAGTTGCTTAGCACCTCACTTTTGCTGAGACTGGCTTTAAACTCATGATCCTCCTGTCTCAGCCTAATGAACCACTGGGATTACAGGTATGTGTCACTACACCTAGCCCTATATCAGTTTTAGATGCTATATTATGGATATCATACTAGTATCAGAGGCCTTGGAGCAGCTGTCATATCAATTTTAAATTCTAAAAGTCTTAAAGGACACAGGGCAGCCACTTTATCAGTTTTTGATGCTCTAGTATGGATATCATATCAGTATTGAAGACCATGGGGCAGGAATTATATCACTTTTAGATGTAACAGTATGAATATTACATTAGTATTATATTATTATATTAACTTGAAATGCCATTATTTTATTTTATTAATTAATGGATATTATTTTATTATAAAAGGCTACAGTGCAGCTATTTTAATAGTTTTGGAAGCTAGAGCATAAATATTATATTCACATTAAAGGCTAAAGGGAAGCTAGTATATTAATTTTACATGTACTGTTCTATGGATACCATAATAATATGAAAACCACAGGGCAGTTATTATATTAGCTTAAGATGCAATAAGATGGATATTACATCAATAATAAAATCCACAGAGAATGTATCATATTTTTTTCATATGTTATAGTATAGATATTATATTAGTATTAAAGGTCACAGGGAAGCTAAGTATTAGTTTTAGAGTTTATACTATGGATATGATGTTGGTATTAAAGACAATAGTGCAACTGTTATATTATTTATAATGATAAAGTATGGATACTACATCAGAACTATAGGCCACAGGACTGCTATTTTATTAGTTTTAAATGCTATAATGTGGATATCATAAAAAATTGAAGGTCACAGAGCAGGTATTTTATTCATTTTAGATGCTGTAGTATGGATTTTATATAGTATTAAAAGGCCACAGGGAAACTATCACTTCAGTTTTTAGGAGATACAGTGTTGATATTATTAAAGGCCATAGGGCAGCTAGTATATTAGATGCTATATGTGGATATTGTATTAATATAAAAGGCCACAGAAGAGCTATAATATTACCTTTAGAGGCCACAGTATAGTTATAATATTAATAATAGTGTCACAGGCAGCTCCTATAGTACTTAGTATAGGTGTTGTAGTATGCACACCATAATTAAAGCCCAGCCAGGCATTGGCACATGCCTGTAATTCCAGTGAGTTAGGAAGCTGAGGCAGGAGGATTACAAGTTCAAGTCCAGCTTCAGCCACTTAGTGAGTCCCCAAGTAATTTATCAAGACCCTGTGTCAAAATTTAAAAAAAAAAAAAATTAAAAAGGGCTGGGGATGGGGTTAAATGCCTCTAGTTTCAATTCTTAATACCAAAAAAATGTATTAAAGCCAAAACTTCAGTAATTATATTGTATGTATATATATATATATATATATAATTAGTATTAAGCTATTATACTCATTTTAGATACTATAGTTTGGGTATCATATTACTATTAAGTGCTAGAACTATAGGCATTTTGTTAAATTATTTTAACTTTAGATGCTATAGTATGGATATCATAATAGTATTAAAGTCCACAGGGCAGCTATTATATTACTTTTAGATGACATAGTATATATATTTTATTAAATTTAAGGCTAAAGGCCATAGGGCTGATATTATATCCATTTTAAATGCTATATATTATAGATATCATATTATATGGATATCATATTAAAGGCCACAGAGTAGCTATTATATCAATTTAAGATGCTATAATAAGGTGTCATATTGGTATTAAAGGATACAGGGCAGCTATTATATCAGTTTTAGAGACAATCGTATGGGAATTACATTAGTTGCCACAGGGTAGATATTATATTAGCTTGAGATGCTATAGCATGGATATTAGTTTTGTATTAAAAAACTACAGGCCAGCTATTATTTTAGTTTTGGATTCTATAGTTTGGATATATTATTAACATTAAAGGTTACAGGGAAGTTATTATATTAGTAATAGTATTAAACCTCAGAACAGTTATTATATTAGTTGTACTTACTATAGTATAGATATTACTTCAATATTAAAGCCACATATCAGGTATTATATTAATGTAAATGCTGTAGTATGGATATTATACTAATATTAAAGGCTACAAGAGAGCTATATTATCCTATTCTGCAGGCACATATGCATATATTAATACTAAATGCCACAAGAAATTTTTTACAATACTGTAAGATGCTACAGAAAACATACTACATTAGTATTATTTTTTTTCCTTTTTTTCAAACTATTTTATTGATTGTTTAAAGCATTACATAGCTCATGATATATCATCTTTCATACATTTGACTCAAATTGTGTTTTGAACTCCCATTTTCACCCCAAATACAGATTGCAGAATCACATCTGTTACATATTCACTTTTTTACATAATGCCATATTAGTGACTTTTGTATTCTGCTACCTTTCCTATCCCCTACTATCCCCCATCCACTCCCCTCCCTTCCCATCTTCCCTCTCTACCTCCCCTGCTGTTGTTCAATTCTCTCCCTTTTTTTCCCTCCCCCTTGACCCTCATGACCTCTTATGATTTTATGTATCATTGAAGGTCTCCTACCATTTCCATATGCTTTCCCTTCTCTCCGTTTCTCTCCCCCCATTCGTCTTTGTTTACTGTAGTCTTTTCCTCATGCTCTTCCTTCCTGTTCTGTTCTTAGTTGCTCTCTTAATAACAAAGCAGACATTTGGCATTTGTTTTTTAGGGCTTGGCTAGTTTCGCTTAGCATAATCTGCTCTAATGCCATCCATTTCCCTGCAAATTCTATGATTTTGTCATTTCTTAGTGCTGCATAATACTCCATTGTGTATAGATGCCACATTTTTTTATCCATTCATCTATTGAGGGGCATCTAGGTTGGTTCCACAGTCTAGCTATTGTGAATTGTGCTGCTATAATCATTGATGCAGCCGTATCCCTATAGTGTGCTCTTTTAAGGTCCTCAGGGAATAGTCCAAGAAGTGCGATAGCTGCGTCAAATGGTGGATCCATTTCCAGCTTTCCCAGGAATCTCCATACTGCTTTCCAAATTGGCCTCACCATTTTGCAGCCCCACCAGCAGTGTACAAGTGTACCCTTTTCCCCACATCATCGCCAACACTTATTGTTCTTTGACTTCATAATGGCTGCCAATCTTACTGGAGTGAGATGGTATCTTAGGGTGGTTTTGATTTGCATTTCTCTGATTGCTAGAGATGGTGAGCATTTTTTCATGTACTTGTTGATTGATTGTATGTCCTCCTCTGAGAAGTGTCTGTTCAGGTCCTTGGCCCATTTGTTGATTGGGTTATTTGTTATCTTATTGTTTAATTTTTTAAGTTCTTTGTACATTCTGGATATTAGGGCTCTATCTGAGGTGTGGGGGGTAAAAATTTGTTCCCAGGATGTAGGCTCTCTATTTACCTCTTTTATTGTTTCTCTTGCTGAGAAAAAACTTTTTAGTTTAAGTAAGTCCCATTTGTTTATTCTTGTTATTAACTCTTGGGCTATGGGTGTCCTATTAAGGAATTTGGAGCCAGACCCCACAATATGTAGATCGGAGCCAACTTTTTCTTCTATCAGACGCAGTGTCTCTGATTTGGTATCTAGCTCCCTGATCCATTTTGAGTTAATTTTTGTGGATGGCGAGAGAAAGGGATTCAATTTCATTTTGTTGCATATGGATTTCCAGTTTTCCCAGCACCATTTGTTGAAGATGCTATCCTTCCTCCATTGCATGCTTTTAGCCCCTTTATCAAATATAAGATAGTTGTAACTTTGTGGATTAGTCTCTGTGTCCTCTATTCTGTACCATTGGTCCACCTGCCTGTTTTGGTACCAGTACCATGCTGTTTTTGTTACTACTGCTTTGTAGTACAGTTTGACCTCTGGTATTGCTATACCTCCAGATTCACACTTCCTGCTTAGAATTGCTTTTGCTATTCTGGGTCTTTTGTTTTTCCATATGAATTTCATGATTGCTTTGTCTATTTCTACAAGAAATGCCGTTGGGATTTTGATTGGCATCACATTAAACCTGTAGAGAACTTTGGGTAATATCGCCATTTTGATGATGTTAGTTCTGCCTATCCATGAACAGGGTACATTTTTCCATCTTCTGAGATCTTCTTCTATCTCTCTCTTTAGGGTTCTTTAGTTTTCATTGTATAAATCTTTCACCTCTTTTGTTAGGTTGATTCCCAAGTATCTTATTTTCTTTGAGGATATTGTGAATGGAGTGGTATTAAAGGCCAAAGTTTAGTTAGTATATTAGTTATATTTTGTTAGTATTTGTTAGTATATTAGTTATATTTTGTTTAGTTAGTATATACTATGTTATATTTTGATAGTATTATGGGTATCATGATAGTATTGGCAGATATTATATCAGATTTAGATGCTACATTATGGAGAATTTATTAATATCAATGGCCATAGGGCAGCTATCTTAACAGTTTTAGATGTCAAAACAGGTAATCAAATTAGTACTACAAGACAGCTATTATATTACTATTAAGACCACAGGGGAGATGTTATATCCATTTTAGATGATAAAGTATATATATATATATATATATATATATATATATATATATATATATATATATATATATATCTTATTTGTATTCAAGGCTACAGGGCAACTATTATATCAGTTTTAGATGCTACACTAAGCAGTTTTAGATGTTCTACTAATATGATTTCATATCAGTATTAAAAGTATCAGGGTAACTATTTGTTTTAGGTGCTACAGTATGTATATTATTTAGTGTTAAGACCACAATACATCTATTATATTAATTCAGATGCTACAGTATGATATTATATTAATACTAAAGGTCACATGGCAGATATTTTATTAGTTTAAGATGACATGATATGAATATCATATTAGTATTATATGTATTATGTCATATTATTAAAGGCCACAGGGCAGCTCTTATATTAGCTTTGGATACTATAGGATGGATATTTTGTTATTTTTAAAGATCTCGGGACAGCCATTGTATCAGTTTTAGATTTTCTAGCAAGGATATTACAAATTAGTATTAAATGCCCAGGTCAACAATTATGTCATTTTTAGATGTTCAAGTATGTATAACATGTTAGTATTAAAGTCAACATGGTAATTGACATATTAATTTCAATAGTATAGCATGGATATCATTAGTTTACTGGCTACAAAGCAGATATTTTACTAGCTTAATGTACTATAATATAAATATCATACTAATATTAAAGGCCACAGAGCACCAGTTTATCAGTTTAAGATTCTATATCATGTATATTAAATATTAAAATTCACCAGAGAGTTATTATATTGGTTTCACAGGCTGTAGAAAAGGTGTCACATTCATATTAAAGGTCACAGGACATCTATTACATTGGTTTTAGAGGTCATAATATGGATATCATATTAGTAGTAAGGCTATAGGGGCACTATTATATTAGTTTTAGATGCCATAATATGGATATCACATTAGATTTAAAGGCCTCAGCCTAGCTACTATAATCATTTTAGGTACTATAGTTTAGGTATCATAGTAGTATTAAAGGCCTCTAATGGCTCTGATATTTGTTTTGATGCTATAATATGAAAATCATATTAATAGTAAATGCCACAGAGCAGCTATTTTATCAGTTTTCCATGCCATATTATGGTGATCGTATCAGTAACAAAGGCCACGGGACAGCTATCATATTAGATTTAGAGGTCATAATATGGATGACATATTAATAGTGAAGTCTATAGAGTTCATGCTATCACAAGTTTATTATATTAATATTAAAGGCAGAGGGAAGCCATAGGATGGATATGATATCAGTATTAGAAGGCCACAGGACAGCTTTTATATTAATTAAAGGGCCATAAGTTTTATATCAGATTAATGTTAAAGGCCATGGGGCAGGGGCTAGGGTTGTGACTCAGTGGTAGAGCACTTGCCTGGCATGCGTAAGGCAATGGATTTGATCCTCAGTACCACATAAAAATAAATTAATTAAAAAATGGTATTGTGTCCATCTATAACTTTAAAAAAAATATTTTTAAAAGGCCACAGGGCAGGCTGGGGTTGTGGCTTGGTGGTAGAGTGCTTGCCTAGCATGTGTGAGGCACTGGGTTTGATCCTCAGCACCAACTAAAAATAAACTTATAAATATGTAAATAAATAAAATAAAGGTGTTTTGTCCATATACACTAAAAGAAACTTTTAAAAGGACACAGGGCAAGTATTATATTAGTTTTAGATGGTAAATTATGGATATCATATTAATATTAAAGGTCACAGGGTACCTATTTTATTAGGTTTAAATGCTATATTATGGATATCATTAGTATTAAAGACCACAGGGCAACTATTATAATATTTTAAGTACCAGAGAGCATAACAGGTTAGTGTTGAAGGCCACAGGAAGCTATTATATTAGTTTTAGAGTCCACAGTAGGGATATTACATTAGTATGTAAGGCCATAATGCCACTATAATATCAGTTTCTGATGCTGTATTATGGATTTTATATTACAATTAAAGACCACAGTGCAACTATTATATCAGTTTTAGAGGCTATAGTATATATACCGCATTTGAATTAAAGAGCACAGGTCAGCTATTATATTAGCACTAGGTGCTATAGTATGAACATCAATAAGCATTAGAGGCAAAGGTACATGAATTAGTTTAAGATGCTATATATTGATATTATATTAACATTAAAGAAGATCTATTATATTACACAGGAGATCTATTATATTACATGAGACAGTATGTATGTTACATTAGTATGAAAGGCTATAAGACAGCTACTATATTAGATTGGGATGTTTTGCTATGGATATCATATTACTGTAAAAGACCAAAAAGCAGTTATTATATTAGTATTAAATGCTATAGTGTGCACACTATATTAGTATTAGAGACCAAAGGTCAGCTATTACATTTGTTTTAGATATACATTGAACTCTCTTGTAATTAGAGACTGTGTGCTGAAAGTCCTAAAATCAATTATGGTGAAGATTTCTGCAGAAACTTAGTTAAGATTTTCTGTGGAGGAGGGGGTACCTCTACAGAAGATTCCTTTAGTAGTACAGTCACACTAAGGTAACTTCTGACCAGCAATTGACCCCAGTGCCCACATTAACATGAGACTAACTTGAAGATGAAGCCCCCTAAATAGGATGGCCACCATGACAGTTCTGGAGAGGACCAGCTAAGGTCAAAAACTCCACTGCCCAAAATGAAGGAGGAATTGAACACCTGATTGGCAGAGTACAGACATGGTCCCCAGTTCTCCTGGTAAACATTAAACAGTAATGAAGTTTGAGGACAGCCAAGAGACGGGGGGGGGGGGGACCAAGTGAACACTAAGTTGGCAAAGGCATGACAATAATGTAGTAAGTAAGTGACATTTCTGAATACTTGAACAAAAGCCATATAGACTTACAAAAGTAGTCTTTACATTATCTGGGGAAAGTACTAAGAATCAACTCTGAAGAAGTAAGCAGTTGGCCTTTTGAATACATTAGAACACAAATGAAGAAAATCAAAGGTTTATGAAGAATTTGGGTTTTAGAATTTAAAGAATTAAATGTAAAGGAAATACCTAAAAAGCAATTACATGGACAAGTCATTAGAAGACATGGAGAATCTTAAACAACTTCTAGAATAGGTCAGAGTATCAGGAACACAGTTGAGTTGAAGCTGGCTGAGCATCCTTGGGAGGGACAGTTTTGTCATGAGAGGAAGTGGTGAAGGGCTACACAGTAAACTGTAAGAGATTATTGTCAAGGGTTACATAAGGGGCTGAGAAAGGAGGTGGTAGAGAAACATACAGGAGATAAGAGCAGTTGGTGAAGGGCTACAGAGGATGGGATGAGAAGAGATGGTGGAGTGCTACAAAGAAGCTGTGAGAGGACATGGTCAAGGGCTACACATGAGCCCTTGAGAGGAGGTGACAAGAGAGTACATAGGAGCAGATAAAAGGAAGTGGTGGAGGGCTAAATGCTGAGATGAGAGGAGAAGATGGAGGGCTACACAGAAATTTGTGAGAGGAGGTGGTGGAAGGTTACACAGAGATGAAATGTTCTGGTGGAGTGTTACACAGGAGGAGATAAGAGGAGAAGGTTGAGAGCTACACAGGGTCAGTAAAAGCAGACAGTGGAGGGCACACTAGAAGCCATATGGGATGTGATACAGGGCTACACATGAAGCTGTGAGAGAAGTGGTGTAGGACCACAGAGTAGGTCATAAAATGTGGTGGTCAAGGACAACACAGTATGGAGGATGCTATCTAAGAAATGCTAAATTCTAAGAAGTCTGGTTTGACCCTGATCCTGACCTCTATTGCCTACCTGTAACACTAAAACACTAACTCTATTCCCTATTTCTTAGCGCTTACATCACCCAAGAAATCCTGCATCTAAGTCCACAAACTATGTACTTCTGGCTTATCATCTATTCTGTAAATCATCCCCACCTATCCTGTGCCCAACACCTGACCACAACCCAGACCACAAATTTGTTCAGGCCCAACCCCAACCATAATTCCTGCCCAAACCCTAATGCTCACCATATAATTTTTGTTTCTGATCTTCACCTTGTGGAGGGACTGGGCTGCAGTGTGACTGACCTTGAGAAGGGGATGGCTTCAGTGTCTATGATATTTGAAGCCTGGCTTTATTCTTCTATCCAGAGCTGGTTGGTCACATTTGCTCATTTCTTGGAGTATATTCTTCTGGACTAGGTTGGAGAGATGCAAGTCCTGCTTCCCCTTAATATGAACTTGACCTATGACAATCAAGCCACTTTTTCACAGTCATTGTGAATACTGCACAGAAGTGTCACACCAGCATTGTACTGGGGCATTTTTATACCATTAATGGTATTAAAACAGGCTCTGTGTATTGAGGTGGTTGCCCTGTGCCATATGCTTGTAAGTGGCAGAGCTAGAGTCCTGTGCACAACCCCCAGCCTCACACCCAGCTCTCCTAACACCTTCACTATCTCCAAGACAAGGAAGGAAGAATCTCAGTCCCTGACCAGGACAGTGTTCTCTGGGGCAGGTGTTGCAGGTGATACTGTCCTAGAAATGGTGGATGAGTGATGAAGAAGGGTGAGGGGGTGTTCACTCAGCTTTACCTGATCCTAAGTTTTGGCCTGGATCCCATATCAATTTCAATCCCTATGAGCTCTAACCACAAGAATCCTGGCCTGGAAGGGTTGAGGTCAGGCTGCACACTCCCCAAACAATGGAGGCTGCTTTCTTACACAAGAGCATCTGGTAACTTCAAACTCATTTTCCAGCCTCCTGGGAGCCAGAAGTGGCCTTCATCAGACCCTCCAGTTGTGTCCTGTCTCATCCCAGATTCCAAACATAGCTTCTTTTCTGCCCAGAATGGCCACAGTCCAACCTGGCCAGTCATCTTTGCAGGACAGAACAGAAGTTGTCCTTTGCAGATCAGGCAAAGGAGGTGTCTGGAGACTGTTGGCATCATTCAGCCTTACCTATATCCCAGGAAAAGAGGAGATGGAGGCCAACTCTGCTGGTCCACTGGAGCTACTAGGGCCCCAACTGGACAAATGGGGAAACCCAGTGCTCTTGTGGCAAGGGTTTTTATACTTGTATACTTGGCTTAAAGTTGCACAGAGCATAAAAGTGCAACCAGAACTTGGCACAGGACTCTGAACATGTGGGGTTTTGCCAGGTCCAGAGCCTCTTGGGACACTTAGAGATTAACCTATGCAGATGGAAGTCAGTCTCCATTCCTTTCCTCGTTTCTCTCATTTGTGCTGCTGCTATTAGTATCAGCAAGAAAAAAAGAAACTCAGCTTTTCCTTCTCTGTTTCTTTCATGACTTTCCATTCCTCTCAGCCTTCTTTTTCTCCTCAGCAGCCTGTGTTAAATCTGGCTAGGCTAGAATATGTGCTCAGGTAAACCATAAGCCTCAGAGTCTGGAATCACTGGTACCACAGGCCTCCACGCCTGTTTATAATTTTGGAAGTTCCGGATTATCTTCTAATTTGTTTCTCCAGATTCCACACAGAATTTATCTACATAGATTATATGTGTAGCCTCTTGTAGTTAACTTCTCAGCCAGAAGAAACATTTTATATGTTACTCATTTCCTATAAGGGTTTCTGTTTTACTTGATATTGTTTCTTTGGTTGTCCTTCACTTACTTCTCCTTTCTTCTCTCTTCTACTCTATTTCCTTATCTATCTCTTTCATGGTGAATAAATGCAGCATAAAAGTGGAAAACCTGATTTTTCTTTCCTTTATTCCATGACTCTACCCTCCTCATTAAACTCTCTTTTTCTCCATGGTGTCCTGGATGTGTTTTCAGAGTCTGGGCTGATACACTTGCATCCACATCAAACACCAGCCTTTACCTCTAAAATTGCTGGTACCTCAGGCTACCTTACTTACCATTTCTGATATGGAAGATCTGAATTATCTTCTACCTTGTTCCTCCTGATTCTGCATGAAAATTTTCTTTGAAGATTTGACTTGTGTCACTTGAACACATTTTTATATTCCTTTTGATATTTTTGTTGTAGTTAACTTCTGAAGTAGAAAAACAATTTTATAGGTTATAGCATCATTTAAACATTTTTATTTAGATTGATTTTGTTCCTTGGTTGCCATTCATTCATCATTCATTCACTCATGTATACTTCAGTTCCGGGAAACCAACCCAGACATCACTTATTCCAGATAAAGCCTCCACCACTAAGCTCCATACACAGCCCTGGAAGTTGAGCAATTGATTATGGAAGACTTATTTTCCCCAATACCACTAAGACTAGGAGAGAAAGCCTGAGGCATACAGAATTCATTTAGCTAGCCTCAAGAGAAAGCCCAGATTTCCTGTGGTACCAGTGTGTGTGTGTGTGTGTGTGTGTGTGTGTGTGTGTGTGTGTGTTTATTTCATGTGTAACACAAAGGATACTCTAACTAATCCCCTGGGAAGCTGAGGCTGGAGAATGGGAGGATGGCATGTTGCAAATGATCCTGTTAAACCTCATGAGACCATGTCTCATAAAAAGGACTCATTATGGCATGGTGACACTCAGTAACCCTGCAAACATGGCAGTGGAAGTAGCAAGGAGCATTCCAACTGCTATGAGTATCAGCAAGAAAAAAAGAAACTCAGCTTTTCCTTCTCTGTTTCTGCAGAACTATGCCCACTGTGCCCTGGCAGCTTTGCATGGGACCCAATCTGTTTTGGGTGCATAAATTAACACAGAAACATTAGTAGATAATAGAAGAAAATGGTATTGGAACACTGGGAATCAGTACTTTTGCATAGGAAGCTCTGGGAAATGTTGTTTACTGTAGTCTGCCTGAAGTTGAGACAAAATTGAAAAAAACAAGATGAATCTGGTTGTTTGGAAAGTGTGAAGCTGCCAGTGAACTCTATTCTCTTCTATCAGGAAAAGTAAGTGAAATTAATGAGGCACTTCGCAGAAAATCCAGTGCTTGTGACAAATTCTGTTATGAAGATGGGTGGTTGAGGAAGATGACACTGAGAGAAGAAGAATTTGAGAAGTATATGAAATCTGTTGGGGAGTAAAAATGGCACTCTAAGTACACTCATTCAACACAGCTGTCTTAAGTAAAAAGATACTACTTTCAATACTGCTACTGGAGAAAAATACCCCTTATCTTTGCAGATAAACATAATATGCATTATTTTGACAAGTCCTTATGATTTTTAGAGTAAGTTTTAGGCTCTGGTGAAATTATCTGTGATAAAAATTATTTTTTAAAAATTATGTAATCCAATTATGAGTCTTGATATAAGTCTTATGTAATATTGTAATTTGCTTACAACCATTCCTACATTGGGGTGAATAGACTTCATTATCTTCCCACTGGAAAAAACTAGGAGTGGAAGAAAGTGTTTGTCATACAGTGTCAGAAGAAAATACTGTCCTAATTGTATAACATACTGTATTTGTTGGTGTTTTTTTTAATATACTAAAGGAACAGCTTTGCAGCAAGATAAGAAACAAAGTATTCAACTTACAAAAAAGCAAAAAGAGTCTGGGGCTGTGAAGTGGCATGCCCCTGGTTTCCATCCTCATATCTTTTCCTTAGTTATCAATACTGTGCTGCCTTTCTTAAAGAGAGAAACCTGACTTTTTCTTCTCTGTTTCTTCCATAACTCTCAATTCCTCTCAGGCCTTCTTTTCTCCAGTGTCCCAGCTGTGTTCCCCGAGGATGGGCCAGAACATCTGCACTCAGGTCAAACTCCAGCCTAGGCTTCTGGATTTGTGGGTATCACAGGCTGCCATACCTACCTGTTTCTGATTTGGAAGTTGTTCCTCCTGAACCCATAAAAAAATTCTAGTTAAAGATTTGACTGTCTTTTTGAAAGCATTTTGATGTTTCTTTTGACACCAACCATAGTAAATATCTCAGTTAGAAAATAATTTTTTTTGTTACTAGCATCCCATACATGTTTTTGTTTTGACTGATTTTGTTTCTATTCTTGCCATTTACTCCTTCATTCATTCACTTATTTATTTCACACTTCTGGGAATTCAACTTCAGGCATCACTCACTCCAGGTCTC
The DNA here is from genome assembly GCF_964194105.1 of Spermophilus citellus. Taxonomy (NCBI): domain Eukaryota; kingdom Metazoa; phylum Chordata; class Mammalia; order Rodentia; family Sciuridae; genus Spermophilus; species Spermophilus citellus. The sequence continues at coordinate 228,870,365 of NC_138185.1, read as the reverse complement.
CAGCACTGGAGAGTACGCAGTTCAAGGTACAGAAGGATTTGGGTTTCCCAACAACTCTAGCCCTAGAAAATACAGGCTGAGGAACAAAAATTTTGTTTTTCTTCTTTAAACAGGAATAATAGAATTCTTTGATATCCATGTTCATTTTTTAAGAAATTTTCCTGTGACTAGGGTGGCTGAGATGGGAGAATATTATCGTGGGAAGCCTCATGCAACCCTGTCTCAAAATTAAACATTAAAGAGGCTGGGGCTGCAGGTACTGTTTACTTGGGTTCACTTCTTAGCTTCATAAAAAATAAAATTATTTTGTGCTTTCTCTCTCTCTTTTATTTCCCTGTTTAATGCTGTATTTATTCCAAAAGAAAGAGAAACGACTTTCTTCTCTGTCCATGATTTTCTGTTCCTTTCTCTCCTTTTTCTCCTCAGTTTTCTACTGTGTTGGATGATCATAGGCTTATGCTTCTGCACTCACAAGACCCCCAACCTCAGTTTCTGAAAAAGCTGGTGCACAGGCTGAAGTTGCTGGCACCATAGGCTACCACACAGACATTTCTTCTGGCACCAACTTCCATTAAATTCTCCACTATCAAAAAATTTTGTAGGTTAATCCCATCCCATATTTTTTTGCCTTATATTGTTTTCTGGTTGTTATTCATACATCTACTAATTTATACTGCAGTCCTGAAAATCTATTCCTAGGCATAACAAATCCCAGGGAATGGCTCTATCACTGAGCTCCATCCTCAGCCATTGGAGTTTTGCACCTCAAGGTAGAGGAGACTCCATGTTCCCTAACAATGTAAAGCTTCCAGGGTGAAAATCAGCATGAGAGATCCTCAACTTTTCCTTCATGATATCTTCCATGACTTTCCATTCTTCTCAGCACTTCCTTTTCTCCTCGAAGTCCTGGCTATGTTCCTCTGAGCTACTTTTCTATACCTGCATTCATGCACTCTCCTAGTTGAACCTTCTGGAATTGCTGATACCTCAAGCTTCTCCTCATGCCTGAATCTGATTATTAACAGATTATATTCTAATTTTTACTTTGATATTTCTTTTGATACCAACCACAGATAACTTCTCTGCTAGAAAAAAATATTGCAGGCTACAAGCATCCCATAAATGTTTTTGTTTTGCCTTATTATTTTTCTGTTGTTTTTTGGTTGCCATTAATTTACTCATTTATATTGCACCTTGGGAATCCAATCCCAGGCATGACACTTTCCAAAGATAGTCATTAACCGTGAGTCCTCTTCCAATTCCTGGGAAATTAGCATTTTAAGTTAATAGTACTCAATGTTTCCCTACAGAGATAAGCTGATGATAGACAACCAGATGCATGCTGAATTTGTTTATTTAACTTAAAGATGAAACAGATTTTGTTAATTCCCACATTAGTAATTCAAGAATTGGCCCAGTGACTAGAGAGGATGAGGCTGAAGAATAGGTAGATGGCATGTTTAAAGTGATCCAGGGAAGCAATGCCAGAACCCATCTCAAAATAAAACAAAACAGGGCTGGGGATATGGCTCAAGTGGTAGCATGCTCGCCTGGCATGCATGAGGCACAGGTTCGATCCTCAGCACCTCATACCAACAAAGATGTTGTGTCCGCGGAGAACTAAAAAACTAAATATTAAAAAAAGAATTCTCTCTCTCTCTCTCTCTCTCTCTCTCTCTCTCTCTCTCTCTCTCAAAAAAAATAAATAAAACAGGCAAAGACTGTGAAGTATCATGCATTTATGTCCAATCATAGACATGAAATAAATCATTTCATTCTCCTTTTTCTTATATCTCTCCTTTGTGCTGCTTTTATTTTCTGGAGAAACTCAACTTTTCTCTGTTCCTTCTATGACTTTCTATTCCTCTCTTCATGGTCCTGACTATTCACTCAGGGCTGCCTGGTATACCTATACTTGTGTGAACCTACAGCCTCTTCTTCTGGAATCACTGTAACATAGGCTACCACAATTATCCATGTTTATTTTTTGAAGGTCAGAATCATGCACAAAATTTATCTTCGAAGATTTAACTTGTGTCCACTTGAGTACGTTGTGATATTTCTTATGACATCAAAATATTAAAATCTCCATTAGAAAAAAGTTCATATGTTACTAGCATACTGTAAATATTTCTTTTGGCCTGACTTTATTTTTGGTTGCTGTTCATTCACTCACACATTTACATTACATTTCTCAGAATCATGTCCTAGGCAACACACATGCCAGGTAATGTTCTAACACTGAACTCCATTCCCAGCCCTGGAGGTGAGCCAAGGAAAGACAGCATGAGGCACACAGAATTTATCTTGCTTAAAGAGGGAGCCTAGATTCCTTTGCTACCCATGTATTACATAAAATAAACTCTGCTCAGTGACAGGGACGTTAAGGATGGAGAATGGGAGCATGCTATGTGCATTGTGATTTGGGGCAACCTTGTGAACATTTCATGAAAATATTCCAGGAAAAACGGCAACACAAAAAGCTCTACTTTTCCTTCTCTGTTTTTTTCCATGAATTTTCAATCCTCTGTCTATTTTTATCCAAGGAGTCCCTGTTGTGTCCCCCAAGCTAGCCTCCTACACATATACTCCAGAGGTCCTCAGCAACAGCTCCTGCAACCACTAGAACAACATGCTATTATACAATTTAATTTCTATTTGTGAAAGGTCTGATTTTCTTCTAAATTGTTTTTCTTGATCATAAATGATATTTCTTTTCAAAATTTGATTTCTGTCATCATTTTTAAATATCTTTATTTTATTTGTATGTGGTGCTGAGGATCGAACATAGGGCTTCACACATGCTAGGCACTGAGCCACAATCCCAGCCCTGATTTCTGTCATCTTAATTACCTTTTGATATTTATTCTGACACCATTATTTAAATTTTTTTTAAAATTTGTATAAGACAGCAGAATGCATTACAATTCTTATTACACATATAGAGCACAATTTTTCATGTGTCTGGTTGTATACAAAGTTTATCCACACCAATTTGTGTCTTCATACATGTACTTTGGATAATAATGGGGCACCAACCATTTTGAAACACTTTACTGTAAAATGTTTTTACAGGTTAATAGTATCTCAAATCAATTGGTGTTTTATTCCTTCTCCCATCCATTCAGTTTTCATATTTCTCTATCCTGATGCCTTTCTTCATGCAATAAAAATCAAACCTTAACTCTTAACACTAACCTTAAACCTCTATCCCATGCCATAAACCAAAACTTAACCCTATCCCTAACCATATTGCCAATCCTAACCCCAAAGCCAACCATTAACCTTAATCCTCTAACTCTAACCCCTAAGTCTAACCCTAAACCTTAAGTCTAATTCTCACCATAAACCTCTAACCATTTCCCTAACCTAGCCCCAACCCTTTTCCCAACAGCAAACCCCTAATCCAACCCCTAACCCCAATCTTAATATAAACTATAACACTACCTACCTGAATATGGCAGAGTTCCCACTTGAACTTATGGAAGCAGCAAGTGCCCAGGTGGCTTACAACTTCTAACATGGACACAAATGAGACATTCCATGACCCTCTTCTTTGAATCATTTGCTATAGTGGCTCATAGCAGCCAGAAAACTATTTAGTACTATCAATTCACCATAAAGCATATCTTTCAAACATATTTTAAATAATATATTTGAGCAAGCATATGACCACACACACAGGGAAAGGTAAGTGGTAAAGGGCCTGTAGCTGTTATGCCCTCCCCAGGCAGCATCCTGCCAGCACCTTCAACAACAGAGAGTCCTAAAACTCTATCCTTTTCTTTTTTGGATGCTTCATTAAGTACCCATGATTCATTAAATCATTGATCATTTGTTACCATTTTAGCCTTCAGTTCCTCTGTTCTCCTTATATATGTGGGAAGGCTCAAGTTCAAACTCTGTAATGATGTTTTGTTTTTTTTTTCCCACTGAACATGGTCATCCTGTGTTGCCCAGGAGCCCTAGACCATTAATCACCTCACTGGTATCAGACAGACACATTGCTTCATAGATTGAAGAATGAGGAGCTAAGCGACAGGAAACTGAAGCAGAGACCAAGAATGTATTTCTTGGCACAACAAGCCACAAAGTAGCTTCAAATTGACAAAGAACTTGAATATACACTTTTTACTAGTTAACATGAAAGATGATTAACAGGATATTGTATTAGTGTCATTATAGACATGCAAGTTAAAAGTGCAGTGAAATTTCCTCACTTTTACTACTACTACTAATAATAAATAATAATAAATAATAAATGTCAGAGGCCTGAGAATATCACATGCATCTGAATCTTCAGAGATAATATTTTGAGTGTCAGAGGCCTCAGCAAGTATATGGGCTACAGGCCTCAGTGTTGATATTACATGAGCATCAGAAGCCTGAGGGAGGAGGCATTGAATGTGCCCTGAGGGAGGACATTCAAAATGTGTCTGAGGCCTAGCTGAGGATAGTTTGCTTGTTGAAGGGCTAAGGGAAAATATTGTTTGTCAGAGGCCCCAGGGAAGATACCAGGTGTTAGAGGCCTTAGTGTGGGTAGGTGTGAGAACCCTGAATGAAGATTTCATTTATTTCAGAAGCCTCAGTGAGACTACAATGTTATTATCACAGGACTCAGTGAATACACTAGGTTAGTGTCAGAGGACAAGAAAGGACTTTCTATACATCAGAATCCTCTAGGAGTTTATTATATGGATTTCAAAGACCTCAGGAAAGATATCATGTAATTCTTGGAGCTGTGAGTGGGGACATTTTAAGTTTCAGAGTCCTCAGGAAGTTGATTAGGGGTGAACATACCTTCAGTGTGATTGCATATGAATGTCAGATGCCTCAGTGAGTATGGGATATGAATGTCAGAGGAGGCATGGAAGATATCCTATCAGGGTAAGAGACACCCAGGAGAATTCTATATAAATAGCATAGCCCAAATGAGGATATTGCAGGGGTCAGAGTCCAGTGTACCTATGATAAGAGTAGGAGGCCTCTGTAATCCTATCATATACCTTAGAATCTTCATGTGGATATTTACTGTCAGAGTCCAGAGCAAGGCTATGAACTGATAGTCAGAAGCCTCAGTGAAAAATCATACATATGATCCAGGACTCTGTGAAAACATTATGTCCAAGTCAGAGGCCTCATTGAGAATGGGTCAGAGTCTTCATTGAGCTTACTCCATGATTGCCTCAGGACACAGTTAGGACATGTTCTGTGTTCAGGGCCTCAGTAAGTTGATAATATGCATCTGAGGACTCAGTGTGGATAATATATGTGAGAGAACCCCCAGTCACACTAATATATGATGTAAACATCCTTAGTAAGGAAAATATTTGATTGGAATAGACCTTGTTGAAGGCATTGCATATGTTTGACATCTTGGTATGTATAATCTATGGCTTAAATGTCTCATGAAGAAAATCCTATGTGTCTGAGGCCTCACAGAAAATATTATGGAAGTGCCAGGCTACTCAGTAAGAACATTGCATGTGTTAGAGTCCTCAATGAAGAGATTATACCACTGTCACATCCCTCAATAGGATATTACAGTGTGGAATGCCTCAGCATTTGTACAGCTTGGGTAAGAGTCCTCTGTGGAGTTATTGTCTGTGTCAGAGACTTCAAGGGGATACTTAAAAGTGTCATAAGGATCTGTGTTGATAGGAAGGTACTTTCAGAGTCTTCAGTGATTTTTTTAATATTTTAGACAATAGGGGTCTTTGTCAGTGAGGCTCTTAGGTGTGCCTGAGCTCTTGCTGATATATACACTGATGGCCAAGAGGATTGAGGATATTTTTTGAGTCCCACAAGTCTCTATGAATAAGTTGTGTAACTGTCAGAGGAACAAGGGAGGAGAGGATATGAGTGATAGAGATCAGAGTGAAGATATTGTACACTTAAGAATCCTCAATAAATAGAATAGGAGTGTTTATGGACTCAGTGAGATAATCAAGAAATGCCAGAGACCTCAGTGAGTATCTGATGTGTCAGAGAAGGACTCACTAAGGATATTACATGAGTGTCAGAGACCTCCATAAGAATGTTTCACAAGTGCCATAGGCCTGAGTCAGGACATATATGTGCTGTAATAAGAAGAGGACTCTGTTAGCATATTATATGTGAAAGTTCTTTGAGGATCAAAAGCCTGAGTGAGAATAATACATTTGTTAGGGGACATACTGAAGATATTCTGTCAAGGTCAGAGGCCCCAGTGAGGATGTGATATGTGTCAGACTTCACTGAGTTTATTTTGTTAAAACCACAGGCCTCAATTAGGATTGTTAAATATTTGTGTCAGAGGCCTCAGGGTAGATAGTATAAGTGTCAGAATCCTCACTTACTATTTTATATGACTGTGAGGTGAAGAAAACTTCTGAATATTAGAGGCCTTCCTGAGGATTTTGTCCTCAGTGAATATATTTTAGGGCTCAGAGTTCTCAGTGAGGAAATTCTATGTGTCAGAGGCCTCCTTGAGAATAATGATGGCAGAGCCAGGGTACCCAGTGAGGACATTGTATGTGATGAAGTTTTCAGGGTAGAGAGAATATCAGTGTGAAAGGCCTCAGTGAGATTATGAAATGAACACCACAGGCCCTCGTGATGATCTAACATGTGTAAGAGGCCTCACTGAGAACAGAATCTCTCTCAGAGGTCAGCGAGGAAAATACGAGCTCAAATGACTCATTCCATACTGTACATAGGATGGAATCCTCAGTGGGGATTTTATATGTGTCAGAGACCTCAATGAGACATATATGTCTCTGAGGACTCATTGTACCTCATGTTACCTACAGAGGCCTCAGTACTTTTGGATGACTCTAGAGGGTCTAAATCTGTGTGGACTTCTGGTGCCCCAGAGCACTCAGTGTGATATTCCTTGAGTGTCAGAAGCCTTGATTAGGATATTTCTGAATGACAGAAGCCTCAGGGTGGATATTATATTGATCTCACTGTCCTATATGAGGATGATATCCATTTCAGAGTCCTCAGTAAGAATATCATTAGTGTTTTGGGACTCAAATGAGATAGGGTGTGAATGTCAGAGGCCTCAGGGAGGATTCATGTTGGCTTTAGAGGAAGACTCACTGAGGATGTGATTTGAGTGTTAGAAACCTTTCTGAGGCTATTATAGAGGCTTCATATGGATATTAAGTGTCAGAGTCCAGTGCCAGGTATTACCAGAGTATCTGAGGCTTCACCAACCCATCCCCTTGAATGGGATCAAGGTCACAGTACAGATATCCTGTTCATGGCAGTGGCCTCAATGACGATATGTGGAAGATTCTTCAGTGACAATATAATGTGTTTGTTACAGGCTTCACTTTTGACATCATATTTTGTAGAGTCAGCAGTAAACTTACTATACTTGTCAGAGGCCTCAGTTTTCTCCTATAGAAAGGGACCTCTGTGAGTACATGACAGCAGTGCCAGAGGCATCAAGAAGACATTCTAAGTGGAAGAGACCTCTGTTATCCAATTATTCATCTCAGATGTCTCCAATACTTTATTGTTAGTATTGGAGACCTCAGTATGACTCTTATAGATACTGTAGGTGTCAATGTAGATATTAAATATTTCAAAGACCTCAGGAAGATAGCAGCCTCGGGGAGTATATTATACCTCTCAGATGGTTCAGGGAGTATTTTAAATGCACCAGCCACCTCAGCAAGGCTATTCCTGAGTCAGATGTCTCAGTACCAGTACTTCATTATTGTCAACAGCCTCAGTGAGGATACCATTAGGGTCACATGCCTCAGTGAGAATACTAAATGCATTTGAATCCTTAGTGACAATGGGACTTGTGTCAAAGGACTTATGATATCATATGTTTTAGAGGCTTCTCTGAGAATATTATAGTTGTCAAAAGAGTCAGTCAGTAATATATTATATGTCAGAGCCCTCAGTGAAGACATTGTCTTTTTAAATAGTTTCATGTGTTTAGTGAGAGCTCTGAATAAAAATATTATTGTGTTTCAGAGGCCTCAATGTGGTTTTTCTTATTTGTCACAGGCTCTCATGGATATTTTATGACTGACACAGGCCTCAGTAATGATATTGAGCATGTTAGAAACCTCTGTGAGGACATTATATGTCAGAGCCCTCATTGATTATATGTGTAGAGGACTCATTGAAAATATTATAGGTGTCAAAGAACTTAGTTTTTATGTGAGTTTTAGAGATCTTATTGAGAATATTTTTATGTGACATAGGCTTCCACAAGGATTTCATATATGTGTCAAATGCCTCAATGAAGATATTATATTTTTCCTAGTTCTCTGTGAGGATATCTTATGAGTTTGAAGGTTTGACATGTTATTTTCTAGGGGTCTCAATGTGTATGTGATATCAGCCAGTGGTATCATTAATGATATTTATTGATAACAAACTCATATTATTTCAGTGCATACTATATATGTTAGAGTCTTCATAAGGATATTATATTGTATTTAAAGCCTCAGTGAAATGTTTTATAAGTGTAAAAGGCCTAATTGAGGGTATTATACTATTCTTTCCTGTTAAAAGAAAACAGGAAACAATAGAAAGAACTCCCAGTGGAAAGAATGGTCAAAGCTATTCCTGAAGGCTTCAAGCAGGAATGAAGTAAGCAACAAAGTATTAGAGTTGGATAACAAACAAAATCTTGGAGTAAATATCCAGATGCTCATTTATTTACAAATAAATGACTAAACAGATAAACAAAAGAGGCTAAATAATAACCCCTTATGCAGAATTTCAAGTAATTGAGGTGGAAATTTGGCCCCCAAGGAGTTAGGCCTAACTTCCTACTCCTTAAGAGGGGCTCTGCATAGTGACTTACTCCAAAACAATATATATAATGTGTACATGTAGAGAAACATAACATCACAGTGAGAAATCTGGCAAACACTACATCAGTCAGGTGAGCACCTTGAGGATATGGAATGAAGAACAGCACTTCATCTGTAATCTGCTTTCCCCAATCCTTAACCTGTCTACATATGAGAAAAACATCAATTGAAAATCTAAAAAGTACCTGACAGGTACTCCTCAACTGTCAGGTCCTCCTCAACCATCAAGGGCATCAGAGAAAGGAAGGTCAGAGAAACTGTCGCCACGAAGAAAAGCCTATGGAGACAGGATGACTGTCTTGCGGGATCTTGGATGGGGTCCTGGAACTGAAAGAGGCTGTACTGAGAATCCAAAGGAAACACAGACATTAGTTAATAAGAGCATATCAGTATCTGTTTATCATGAAAAATCATGTATGAAGTTAACACATCTGAGATAGCTCACATAAGTCATAAGAGAAAAAAAACTGGGTAGAAGTTACATAGTAGATCTCTGCATTTTCTTTGCAATTTCTGCATAAACATAAAACTACTCTAAAATAAAATCTTAAGACATGGCTATATTTTTCAAATACCTGCTCATTTAATTACTCAGAATGTCAATTACTAATAATTGACATTCTTAACTAGTTCTGCATTTTGTTAAGAGCATTTATAACAAAAATGTGTCAAACTAACATAATGTAAGATAAATACTTATTTTATATGTTTTATGTTAAAGTAATAATATGTTTAAACTTATTTATCATTATTTATTTTGCTATTGCTAGGTTCTGGATTTTCTCTCTAAAAATTTCAAAACTTTAGAGAAAAAAATCTACATTTTAGAGACACTATTTCAAGTCATGGTTGAACTTTTTCAAAAGAGTCATGATAAAAAATATGTTACAAGAGCAGATTGATTCATTGTGAATGAATCATTGATCCCAAGGAATTCTTATCTTTCATTTGTTTCTATGTATACCTTTCAACAGTAATAGCATCAAATATTTGCCACTAGGAAAAATATTTAAACGAAAAATGTAAACAGAATTTGTGACAATAACTTATGATGCTTTCTAAAAAAAGAAAAATTGAAAAGAATATCAAAGTCAGTTTCCTCCATGATGTTCTTCAGAAGTGGTAAAACTAGAGAAACTTCACTGGAAGCATGGTTTATGAGTGATCTTAGATATTCTCGTGTTTTACGGGGAAATTATATTTTAGAAATCATAAAAAAATATTGGATGCCCAAACTCTTGAATGTTTTCAAATGTAGTTGAATTTCTATGTAAGTTTCTCATTGAGATAGCTAGTCATAAAGCTAATAAAAACAAAGAATCTATGGGGCTGGGATGTAGCTCAGTGGTGGCATACCTTATCCAGAATTCAGGAGGCCCTGAGTTTGATCACTAGCACCACAATTTTTTTTTAAATCAGTGCCTTATTTGTGTAATCAAATAGAAAGTGAACAATCACCACTCTTAGGAAAATGTTAAGCCTGAAAAACAGTTAAGAATCAAAATACTCTTACAATAGAAATAGCCTATTGTGACCAGATGTGTCATATCATAAAGTACATTCACATTACACTATCAAAATATCAGAATCAAAATACTCTTACAATAGAAATAGGCTATTGTGACCAGAGGTGTCACATCATTAAGTATATTCACATTAAATATCCTCTCAGAACAATAAAAAAGACTTTGATGACCATTTAGAAGGAGAAAATGGCTATAATATAGATTAGAAAATTATTAAGAAATTAGAAACATGAGGTGAGGGGCTGTGGGCACGGAGAGCGGCTGGCCTAGGCTTGGCGGGTGGAAGGGTCCCTCCTGCAGGGTTTGTGGAGTTAGCCGGGCGCACAGGGTAGTTGTGTTGTGTCCCCTCTGGCTGTCCGTCTTGAGGAAGAGCTGAGTGGGCAGGAAGGATGGAGGACCAAGGGTAGTTGCCCCGGAGGTGTTCTGAGTGCTCCGAGGCCCTCATAGGAGGAGTGACCCAGGAATCCCCGAGCTCGGGAAGCTTGGGGGTGTGGAGAGGAGAATCCCATCCTCAACCAACGCCCAGAGCTGGGCAGATCTGATGTTGGGCTGCAGACATGCTCTGTGTGGTGGGTGGGGTGCGGGTGGTCTTTTTCCTCGGCCCATCTTGCACGTCATGCACGCGAGGAAGTGAAAGGGGTGCGGCCTCCGGGCACCTCTTCAGCTCCCTTGTGACCTGCCCTGTAGGAGTACCCTGCAATCATGTAGGAATAGGAGACGCTGGCAGAGCCTTGCACTCAGGACAGCAATGATGACACTGAAGATGTTTCATTGTTTGATGCAGAAGAAGAGACAACTAATAGACCAAAAAAATCTAAAATCCGACATCCAGTGGCATCATTTTTCCATTTGTTCTTCTGAGTCTGTGCCATTATAGTCTATCTTCTCTGTGAATTGCTCAGCAGCAGCTTTATTGCTTGTATGGTGACAATTATCTTGTTGTTGTCACGTGTCTTTTGGACAGTGAAAAATGTCACAGGTAGAGACTGATGGTAGGCCTTGGGTGGTGGAATCATATTGATGAGGATGGAAAGAGTCATTGGGTGTTTGAGTCCAGGAAGGCATCTCCTCAGGAGAATAAAACTGTTTCAGAAGCTGAATCAAGAATCTTTTGGTTAGGACTAATTGCCTGTCCAGTGCTGTGGGTGATATTTACCTTTAGTGCTCTCTTCTCCCTCAGAGTAAAATGGTTGGCATGGTTATCATGGGTGTGGTGCTACAGGGTGCCAACCTGTATGGTTACATTAGGTGCAAGTGGGCAGCCGGAAGAATTTAACCAGCATGGCTACCTGGTATCTTGGAATGCAGTTTTTAAGACAAAACACCAGAAATGAACAGACTTCTTGAATAGAGAGAAAATTATATTTTCTGTGATACTGGGGAATGGCTGAAGAGATTCTTAATTATGAATTGTTTAGAGCTCAGTCCAGTGTAAAAAGGAGCATTGATTTTTGTTTGTTTGTTTTGTTTTCACTTGCAAAGTTACTATAAAAACTGTTTTCTTTTTTAAACAAAGTTTTAATTTTCTTTTTCTAGTAGTTGAGGCTGGGAAGTATGATATCATTAAGAACATTGTCAGAATTTATTTTATGGTGTACATATGTATGCATATAGTAATGTATCCGTATATCCCAAATTAATGTGTTAGTTTACATATGTTACAGAGATATTTGCATTTTGATCCATAGAATATAGGATGTTCTTAGTCTATCTCAAAGGTATGTGTGTTTACATACTATTTCTATAGGTTATTTTCAGAAATAAGTTGATTTCATGATTAAGAGTAAACACTTGGTTTGTGTATGAGTTAAAAAGAAAAAATTGTTAATATTAAATATATACTTCATGTTGAAATTGTTTACCTTAGACATGCACAAGTGAAACTAGTTTCTAAAATTTTCTTTTATTTTTATACTTAAGGCCTAAATAATAAATGGAATCTTTATAGTTTATGTTTAAGGGATACCCAGGGATTACTGCTGTTCTATTTATTTCATAGAAAGGATAGTCATATTTTATTTTGGAACTTCCTGGAAACTCTTCAGTGGCCTCTGGACTAATAAAATATTTTAGTACTAAATGAATATAATTCTTATGTCATAGTAAAAATAATCATAAATACTTGGCATAATAAATGCCTAAAGACATTTTATGAATCTATTTTTTCTTGCTATAATGGGGATATTGTAAATCATACATTTGTATTAATAATTTTTCTTAAACAAGGCAATATATTTAACTGTAAACTAAACCAATCTACAAATTATTGTAGGCAGTTGTAAATTCTGTTGAGATATTGAAAACTTTGTTGGAGTCTTTTAATCAGCAGATTATGTTGTGAATGTATTTGTACATTGTTAAAATATGTTTAAAGATGTTTTGTTTTAGTTGAATAAATGTGTATTGGAGTGAAAAAAAGAAATTAGAAACATGATAATGACATAAAAATTCTCTAGGCCATACTAGGCACTTTGAACTATAATCACAGCTATTTTGAAGACTGAAGCAGGAGGATCACAAAGTTTGAAGCCAGCCTCAATACCTCAGGAACTTAGCAAAATCCTGTCTCAACATAATATTTTAAAAGGGCTGAAATTCATTGCTTGCTTAACATAGTCATGGTTATGAGCTTAATTCTCATCACCATAAATAAATTTAAAAGAATACTCCAAACTAAGCATATAATATGAGACAACTGGGGCATTTATAGAAAAGGATGGAAACCCCAAAATAATTCAACTATATTTAATTATTTTTCAGCTCATGATATTAACATGTCTAATCTCCACTTATATTACTTCATTAAAATATGGTAAAAAGTGTATGTACTTTTTTTAATGATTTCAAAATATGAGTTATACTCAACTCATATTTTGAAATCATTAATATATAATATAGAGCACCAGCATTTATATAAAATGAAATCAGGCCATTTCCTACACAAAGTAATATTTAGTAAGTACTAATGTATACACACATTATTTCAAAAGAAATTAAGATTGATGAAATCAAAAGGTCACTGGTATGCTTTTAAATGATATTTTGAATATATGAGAAACACTTAATAGAGTTCTCCAAAAAGAACATCTGACAATATATAAAGCATGCTTATTAGAAGGTCAATTCCCTTGCTTGCAAGGAGTAAGAGAAACTAACTACTTGATGAATGTAAGACTTTAATAAGATATTCGAATATGCTTTCTAAATTTGAAAAAGTAGAAAATGTCTGTTTAAAAAAGTCTATTTTTGGTAAATGTATCTGTTTTTGTAAAAGAATCTATTGACTTTTCTCTTACACAATGTAATTATTTCAGTGGTTTTAAGCTGGAATATCATGTAATATCAATAGCTGAAATTTTAAAATATCACCATCCTCTTTCTTTCTATAAAATTGATTAGCAAATTTTGCTTAGAATAATTTCAATCCAATTTGGAAAAGATCTGTGTGTGTGTGTGTGTGTGTGTGTGTGTGTGTGTAAATACATAATATTTTGAAAAATTCCCCTGACACTTGGGTTATGTCAAAGACATATTGTCTGTGTGTGGTGCTGGAATGGAACCCAGGGACTCTCACATGTTAAGCAAGTTCTCTGCCACCAAGTTACACACACTGTCCCAAAGACCTTAATAAGAAAATGATAATTAAAACTTTTTGAAATAATGAGAACTGTCAAACAAGATAATTCAATCAAAACAAGGTAAACTAAAAAGTATATTTAAAAATATTGTTGATAAAAATAGCAGAAGTTCAAAGTTAGAGAAGAAATTAAAAATCAAACTGCAGAAACCTACTACATAAAATTGGAAACCTAGAGGGAATGGGTAATTTCCTAGTTAAAAAAAAAAACACATTAATAAAAGATTAAAATAAGAAAACTATGAATGATCAATCAGCTTAAAAAGTTTAAAATGATGCTTACAGATCTCCCATTGAGACAAAAACCAGGAACATAGGGGTCCACGGTTGAGTGTTAACTGACTTTTAACAAATTCTGGATTTACTTAAAATGTTCATGATCTAGGAGGAAAGAATGAAATCATTACTTAAAATAAATACTTCAATTAATTAAAATTAATTTCCTCAATTAACTTTGTGGTATAATACCAAAGCATTATATAGTCAACATATTTCAGCAGATGTAGAATGTCAACACAGTATTTAGCATACCATTACAAATACACTGCCAAATAAACTGACTTACTCAACCAAAGACAAAATGTTTTCTCAATCAAAATTTTGATTAATTTAGTTCCATAAAATCCATGAACTATTTTTTCACAAATTCTGGCTTATTAGAAATAACATATTTAAACTTAAATAACCTTGTGGGTTTCATACATCTACTTTTCCATTTTTTAATATTTTTCCTGCTTTAACACAGTAAAAATAAGCAGTTAGAACAATTCCTCCTCCCTCTGTGCCAGAAATCATCCAAGTAGCTGTGTTATGATGACAAGTAATCAGAGCCTCTTGAAGGGATGTTTCCCCAAAGTAAACCTTGCTGAAATAATGAAGGAGAGCATGGCTCCCTCCTCAGCTCTCAAATGGGCGCAGGGAGTGAATCTGCTTTCTCTTCACACTTCCTACCTTTTCCTCACCTGCCGCCTATTTATCCAGAAGTTTCTGGAAGATCTCTCTGAGGCTGCTCTGGGCATGCCTATAGACATGACCCACAGAATCCTCAAGCCAGGATCTCTCTACGGCTAGTCTGAGAAGAGCATCCCTGTAGATATGACTCAGTGTCCCCAAGCGAGGCATCCCTCTGACGTTGCTGTGAGGAGAAGGGAGCTCTGGATGACCCTACACACATGACCCACAGTGTCTCCAAGTCAGGCATCTGCCTGAGGATGGTCTGAAAAGAATGGAGCTCTAGGTGTCCCTATAGCCTTGACCCACAGCTGGTCTTAGAACAGAGTTATAGCCTTGATCCACAGTGTCCCCAAGCTGTGAGTCTCTCTGAGGCTAAAGAGAAGGGACCCTACAGTCCTTGTAGACACAACACAAAGTGTCCCCAAGGTGAGAGTATTCCTGAGTCTGCTCTAAGAGAAAGCTCCAAGTCCCCATACACATGAACTACATTGTCCCCAAGGTGGGAGTATGCTTGAGTCGCCTGAGAAGAAGGCAACTCTCTGTCCCATACATATGACCCACCAGGGTACCCAAGTTAGGAGTTGCCTCCTCAGACCAGAGGTGCTCAGAGAACCTAGGGTGCCGAGCTGGTGGAGTATTGCTTCAGACAGGAGGCACATGGAGGACCCAGGGTCCCCGAGCTGGGAGACCCCAGGTACATGGCATACCCAGGTTCCCTGACCTGGGAGTATCTCCTCAGACCCCACGCACACGGAGGACCCAGCGTCCCGACCTGGGAGTATCTCCTCAGACCTGACACACACGGAGGACCCAGCGTCCCGACCTGGGAGTATCTCCTCAGACCCAACGCACACGGAGGACCCAGCGTCCCGACCTGGGAGTATCTCCTCAGCCCTGACACACACAGAGGACCCAGCGTCCCGACCTGGGAGTATCTCCTCAGACCTGACACACACGGAGGACCCAGCGTCCTGACCTGGGAGTATCTCCTCAGACCCGAGGCACACGGAGGACCCAGCGTCCTGACCTGGGAGTATCTCCTCAGACCTGACACACACAGAGGACCCAGCGTCCCGACCTGGGAGTATCTCCTCAGCCCTGACACACACGGAGGACCCAGCGTCCCGACCTGGGAGTATCTCCTCAGACCTGACACACACGGAGGACCCAGCGTCCCGACCTGGGAGTATCTCCTCAGACCCCAAACACACAGGAGGACCCAGCGTCCCGACCTGGGAGTATCTCCTCAGACCCCAGGCACACACGGAGGACCCAGCGTCCCGACCTGGGAGTATCTCCTCAGACCCCAGGCACACACGGAGGACCCAGCGTCCTGACCTGGGAGGACCTCCTCAGACCCCACGCACACGGAGGACCCAGCGTCCCGACCTGGGAGTGTCTCCTCAGACCCCACACACACAGGAGAACCCAGCGTCCCGACCTGGGAGAACCTCCTCAGACCCCACGCACACGGAGGACCCAGCGTCCCGACCTGGGAGTATCTCCTCAGACCTGACACACACGGAGGACCCAGCGTCCCGACCTGGGAGTATCTCCTCAGACCCCACACACACAGGAGGACCCAGCGTCCCGACCTGGGAGAACCTCCTCAGACCCCACGCACACGGAGGACCCAGCGTCCCGACCTGGGAGTATCTCCTCAGACCTGACACACACGGAGGACCCAGCGTCCCGACCTGGGAGTATCTCCTCAGACCCGAGGCACACGGAGGACCCAGCGTCCCGACCTGGGAGTATCTCCTCAGACCTGACACACACGGAGGACACAGCGTCCCCACCTGGGAGTATCTCCTCAGACCCAACACACACGGAGGACCCAGCGTCCCGACCTGGGAGTATCTCCTCAGACCTGACGCACACGGAGGACCCCGCGTCCCGACCTGGGAGTATCTCCTCAGACCCCAGGCACACGGAGGACCCAGCGTCCTGACCTGGGAGTATCTCCTCAGACCCAACACACACGGAGGACCCAGCGTCCCGTCCTGGGAGTACCTCCTCAGACCCAACACACACGGAGGACCCAGCGTCCCGACCTGGGAGTATCTCCTCAGACCCCACACACACGGAGGACCCAGCGTCCCGTCCTGGGAGTACCTCCTCAGACCCAACACACACGGAGGACCCAGCGTCCCGACCTGGGAGTATCTCCTCAGACCCCACGCACACGGAGGACCCAGCGTCCTGACCTGGGAGTATCTCCTCAGACCCCACGCACACGGAGGACCCAGCTTCCCGACCTGGGAGTATCTCCTCAGCCCTGACACACACGGAGGACCCAGCGTCCCGACCTGGGAGTATCTCCTCAGACCTGACACACACGGAGGACCCAGCGTCCCGACCTGGGAGTATCTCCTCAGACCTGACACACACGGAGGACCCAGCGTCCTGACCTGGGAGTATCTCCTCAGACCAGAGGCACACGGAGGACCCAGCGTCCTGACCTGGGAGTATCTCCTCAGACCTGACACACACGGAGGACCCAGCGTCCCGACCTGGGAGTATCTCCTCAGACCCCACGCACACGGAGGACCCAGCGTCCCGACCTGGGAGTATCTCCTCAGCCCTGACACACACGGAGGACCCAGCGTCCCGACCTGGGAGTATCTCCTCAGACCCCAGGCACACACGGAGGACCCAGCGTCCCGACCTGGGAGTATCTCCTCAGACCCCAGGCACACACGGAGGACCCAGCGTCCCGACCTGGGAGGACCTCCTCAGACCCCACGCACACGGAGGACCCAGCGTCCCGACCTGGGAGTATCTCCTCAGACCCCAGGCACACGGAGGACCCAGCGTCCCGACCTGGGAGTATCTCCTCAGACCCCACGCACACGGAGGACCCAGCGTCCTGACCTGGGAGGACCTCCTCAGACCCCACGCACACGGAGGACCCAGCGTCCCGACCTGGGAGTGTCTCCTCAGACCCCACACACACAGGAGGACCCAGCGTCCCGACCTGGGAGAACCTCCTCAGACCCCACGCACACGGAGGACCCAGCTTCCCGACCTGGGAGTATCTCCTCAGACCTGACACACACGGAGGACCCAGTGTCCTGACCTGGGAGGACCTCCTCAGACCCGAGGCACACAGAGGACCCAGCGCCCGACCTGGGAGTATCTCCTCAGCCCTGACACACACGGAGGACCCAGCGTCCCGACCTGGGAGTATCTCCTCAGACCTGACACACACGGAGGACCCAGTGTCCTGACCTGGGAGGACCTCCTCAGACCCGAGGCACACAGAGGACCCAGCGTCCCGACCTGGGAGTATCTCCTCAGCCCTGACACACACGGAGGACCCAGCGTCCCGACCTGGGAGTATCTCCTCAGACCCCAGGCACACACGGAGGACCCAGCGTCCCGACCTGGGAGGACCTCCTCAGACCCCACGCACACGGAGGACCCAGCGTCCCGACCTGGGAGTATCTCCTCAGACCCCAGGCACACGGAGGACCCAGCGTCCCGACCTGGGAGTATCTCCTCAGACCCCACGCACACGGAGGACCCAGCGTCCTGACCTGGGAGTATCTCCTCAGACCCCACGCACACGGAGGACCCAGCATCCTGACCTGGGAGGACCTCCTCAGACCTGACACACACGGAGGACCCAGTGTCCTGACCTGGGAGTATCTCCTCAGACCCAACACACACGGAGGACCCAGCGTCCTGACCTGGGAGTATCTCCTCAGACCTGACACACACGGAGGACCCAGCGTCCCGACCTGGGAGTATCTCCTCAGACCCGAGGCACACGGAGGACCCAGCGTCCCGACCTGGGAGTATCTCCTCAGACCTGAGGCACACGGAGGACCCAGCGTCCGGACCTGGGAGTATCTCCTCAGACCCCACGCACACGGAGGACCCAGCGCCCGACCTGGGAGTATCTCCTCAGCCCTGACACACACGGAGGACCCAGCGGCCTCGAGCTAGGAGGACCTCCTCAGAGCCGAAGCAGGTCTGAGGAGGAGCTCCGCATCCCCACACACGTGACCCACAGTACCCTCAAGCTGCGTGTATCCCGGAGGCCGGTCTGCCGCTCCCTGGTGGTTCACCCAGCACGCTCGCAGTTTTTCCTGAGACAAGAGCTCTAGTCCTCACCCTGAAGAAGGGAGGACAAAGATGGAACGTGCGCCACTGTCCCCTGCTACCCCGCCCAGTGTGAGACTCTGCTCATACACAGGGGCATCACTCCCTGATGGCCATGCCCAGTGCCAGACTCTGCTCATGCGCAGAAGCACCACTCCCTGATGGCCACGCCCAGTGCCAGACTCTGCTCATGTGCACAGGCACCACTCCCTGATGGCCACCCCCAGTGCCATACTCTGCTCATGCGCAGAGGCACCACTCCTGATGACCACGCCCAGTGCCAGACTCTGCTCATGCGCAGAGGCACCACTTCCTGATGGCCACGCCTAGTGCAGGCTTCTGCTAACCTGCAGTGGTAGTAGGATGGCTTGTCTTTCTTATTTCTCTCAGCGCCTTTTTGTAGCCTCGGCTACTACTGAATAGGATCTATTCCCACTTCTTTAACTAAGTCTGACTGTGTTAATTTGTGCCATCACCAGAAGTGGAATCTCAGGAGAAGAGAAAAGAGAGGCCAAGAGACTGAGACCCTGGTCCCTGGACTCAACCAGGCCACGCACTGCTGTAGCCAGGGGCCAGGCAGGCAGAGGAACAGACATGAGCACCTGCAGGGAGACCCTGGACACTTCACTCTTGTGCCCAAGGGCAGAAGGCCAAAAGCACGTCAACACAGAGGCCTCTGCGAAGTGTAGACAAGTGACTGAGTGATGTAGCCAAGGACTGCCAAATTTTAACGTCATGGGTTTTAAGAAAAGCAGTTAAATACCAGCCCATGTTGACTGCTTTCAAGGTTGTGAGACCCTGAGCTCACAGGACCCCCCAGCAGCCTCTGGGAGCTGCAGGGTGCACCCCTTGCCCTGGGGCATTCTAGATTGAATTATCTTTACTTGTTTCCCAGATCTCACCATGAATGCCTCTGGGAGTTGCACAGTTATTCCCAGAGATTCTTGACAGTCTAATTTGGTGTTCTGCCCACACAGCCCTCACCAGGCAGGATCATCAGAGCTGTGTGCCACATGCTATCTCAAGTGCCCTGGAGGACCCTGGCAATGGAGACTGGTGTTCTTCCCATGTTGCCCTCACTCCAGAAGCCTATGGGGAACTGCAAGTAGCAGAATTATCCTCATACCCCATGCAGCCTTCACTACAGAGGCATCTGGGGGCTTCAGAACCCCCAGGATCATGGACATTGTAGCCTGGTGCTGGGTTGGTGCAGCCCACACTATAGTTGCTTTTCACAGCTCTCAGGCCCCAGGAATTCTGTGTATTGTAGTCCACTTTGCTCAAGCATTCCTGACCTCAGAGGTCTAGAGCTGCAGGCTATTGATTATTCTGGGCAGTGCAGACCATCCTACCTAAGTGGACCTCACCATCAAGTCTCCCAGTATCAGCACACCACAACCCTGCCTGGACACCCCTGAGGAGTCTGGGTGGTGCAATACAAATCTTGCCCATGCAGTCCTCAAGAGGTAGGTGTCTGGGAGCTGCAGGCCCTGGGGG
This sequence comes from Spermophilus citellus, assembly GCF_964194105.1. NCBI lineage: Eukaryota > Metazoa > Chordata > Mammalia > Rodentia > Sciuridae > Spermophilus > Spermophilus citellus. Next base: position 228,849,819 of record NC_138185.1, on the reverse strand, counting down.
ATTCTGGTAGTGTATTCTTGCCTTCAGCCCACACAGCTCTCACTGTGGAGGCCTCCGAGTGGCAGGCCACACAGGCACCTGGACATCTCCAAGAATTCTGAGTAGTGTACTTCAGTTCTCTACCCCGCAGCCCTCACCACAGAGTATTTTGGGGGCTGCAGTTTCCTGAGGATTCTGGGTAATGTAAGTCAGTGTTTTGCCTGCGTGCCTCCTGTGAAGGCCAGGATAAATGCAAGCCACATGCTTGCCTTGGTAATGCAGACCTCACTGTGGAGGGTTCTTGGACTGTAGGCTTCAGAGTCATCAGGGTATCCCCAGGAATTATGGGTAGTGTAATCTGACCTTTAGCATGAACAGCCTTTGCTGTGGAGGCCTCTAGGAGTTGCAGGCCACATGCTCACCCAGGCAACATGTCCCCTAAATGATTCCGGGTAGTATAGTTAAGTTCTGTTTCCTACAATTCTCATCACAGAGGATCCTGGGAGATGCTGGAACTAAGATTTGTGGGTAACATAGTCCTGTATTTTGCCCATTCACCACAGAGGGTTCTGGGAGCTATAGCCCCTGAGGACTATAGGTAATGTAGGCTAATAATTTGATCACCACAGAGGAAGGTACAGCTTATGAGGATTCTGGGTAATGTAGTTTAGTGTTTGCCTGCACAACCCTACTGCGAGGACCACAAGAACTGCAGACCCATGCTTTCCCTGGTACCCTGGAGAGTCTAGGTACTAAAGCTCTCATCACAGAAACTTCTGTGAGTTATAGGCAGTGAAGACATACCCTGCATTGAGCCTGGTGTTCTGCCTTTGCAGCCCTCAACCCAGAAGCTCCTGGGAACAGCAGACACCCAAGGGATATGAGAAGCACAGTTTGTCATTCTGCCCACACAGACCTCACTGCAGAGGTCTATGCAAGCTGCAGGTCCCTTAGGGCTCTGGTCATGCATCTGTCATTTGGTCCATGCTGCCCTCAATGCAGAGGGCTGTAGGAACTGCAGGTCCTGAAGGATTCTGGGTAGCACAGGCCATCATAACCTTTGCAGCTCTTGCCCCAGAGCCTCCTGGGAGCTGCTGGCCACATTCTCACTAGCCACTCCTGAGAACTCTGGGCAATGTAGTAACAAATAAGTGTTCTCTTTCCTACATTGTATCTGACATAAAAGGGCCACACTCCCATTTAAAAACCTGGCTTATATCTGTTTTAACTATGTCTGTTTCTGATTATTAACAGTGTTTCCTAAATGTTTAAGAGATTGAAAGCTATCCTTTCACTTTTGCTAGTCCTGATAACATGCAAACCTGTGATTATAATTTTTATACACTATGGATTCTAAATTTTACTTTAAAGTTAAACAGTTAATTGTGACACTAACCATTCCCAGCTTTTTCATATTTTGGATATATTCATGTTCTTACAGAATACAAGCCTTTTAAAATGTAAGACTTGGTAGAGCCCTTTACCAAGATGATGTTCTCTAAACTAAAACTGTGTGTAGCAATAGTCTCTTTCAGGTTTATATAGAAATAACAAATTTGATTGATATTTATTTATGATATTTAATGTTTTATAACTGGATAAGGGTAACCTGTTATCAATAAGTTATATATAAAATTTTGTGTTACTCTTTATACTGGGATGGGAATTTAAATGTATTTTTGGAAAGTAATAAGCAGAGCCTGGTTTATTTAAAGGCTGAAAATGTGGAATATGATTTTGCCATTTTTTCCCACAAAAAAGAAGTTAAGAGCTCTCTTAGCCTTTATATTTTATTCATGTTTCACATGAAATGTTGTTTGTTTGTTTTAATTATAAAGAAAAGAAGTTTATTTGGCTCAAGGTTCTGGTCCAAGATTAAAGGGCTGAATCTAGTGATGGCCTTTTTGCTGGCAGAATACTGAGGTGGCTCAGTACATATAGTGAGGGAAGGGACTGGGATTCTCCAGATAGCTGGTTTCTATAGCAGCCTCACTCTCAAGTTAGCCCATAAGTCCATTAATCTGCTCATGATATAGATGGATCAACCCTTCTCAAGTTAACCCATAAACTCATTAATCTGTTCAGGATATGAATGGGTCAACCCTGCACAAGGACAAAGCTCTAAAATGGATCAACCCTGCACAAGGACAAAGCTCTCATATGGATCAACCCTACACAAGGATGAAGTTCTGATTGCTTTGATCACCTCTTGAAGACCCCACCTATTTTTCTTTCTTTTTTTTTAAACTGGGGATTTTATCCAGGGATATTTTCCACAGAGCTACATCCCCAGTTCTCTTTAATTTATTTTTTATTTTAAGAAAAGATCTTGCTACATTGATGAGGTTGGCCTCAAACTTGAGCTCTTCTCCCTCAGCCTCTAGAGTCATTGGGATTTCAGGTGTGCCTTGTGGTTCTACCTCATCTATTTATTTATTTTATTTGTTCAAATTAGTTATATGTGGCATATTGACATATTGTACACAAATGGAGCACACTTTCTCTTTCTTCTGGTTGTACATGGTGCAGAGTCACTCCAGTTGTATAATCATAGATGTACATAGGGTAATTATGTATGACTCATTCTACTGTCCTTTCCATCCCTGCAGTCATAACCTTCCTTCACAGTCCTCTACACAAACCAAAGTTTCTTCATTATTTCCTACCTCCCCACCCCACTGTGAATCAGTATATGCTTATCAGAGATAATGTTCACCTTTTGTTTTGGAGGAATTGGCTCATTTCCCTTAGCATGATATTCTCTAGTTCCATCCATTTATCTGCAAATGCCATAATTTCATTCTTCTTTATGGCTGAATAATTTTCCATTGTTTAAATGTATCACTTCTCTTTATCCATTCATTGGTTGAAGGGCATCTAGGTTGGTTCCATTGTTTACCTATTGTGAATTGAGCTGCAATAAACACTGATGTAGCCGCATCACTGTGGTATGCTGATTTTAAGTCCTTAAGGTATAAAATGGGGAATGGGATGGCTGGGTCAAATGGTGGTTCTATTCTGAGTTTTCTGAGGAATATCCATACTGCTTTCCATAGTGGTTGCCCCAATTTGCAGTTCCACCAGCAATGTATGAGTGTGTCCTTTCCCCCAAATCTCTGACAACACTTATTATTGCCTGTATTCTTGATAATTGCCATCTGATTGAGATGAAATTTTATAGTAGTTTTGATTTACATTTCTTTTTTATTTGTTTGTTAATGGATTATATTTCTTCTTCTGTGAAGTGTCTTTTCAGTTCCTTAGCCAATTTATTGATTGGATTATTTTTTACAGTGTTAAGTTTTTTGAGTTCTTTATATATGTCCTGGAGATTAGTGCTCTATCTGAGGTGCATGTGGTAAAGACTTCTTCCCATTCTGTAGGCTCTCTCATTACATTATTGATTGTTTCCTTTACTGAGAAGAAGTGTTTTAGTTTGAATTCATGCCATTTATTGATTCTTGATTTTACTGCTTGCACTTTGGGAGTCTTCTTAAGGAAGTCAGGTCCTAAGCCACCATCATGAAAATTTGGGCCTACTTTTTCTTCCATTAGGTGAAAGGTATCTATTCTAGTGTGTAAGTCTTTGATCCACTTTGAGTTGATTTTTGTGCAAGGTGAAAGATAGAGGCTTAATTTCATTTAGCTATGTATGGATTTCCAGTTTTCCCAGCACCATTTATTGAAGAGTCTATCTTTTCTCCAATGTATGTTTTTGTCTAGTATGAAATAACCATATTTATGTGGTTTTTGTATCTGTGTCTTCTATTTTGTACCATTGGTCTACATGTCTATTTTTATACCAATACCATGCCATTTTTGTGACTGTTGCTCTGTAGTATAGTTTAAGGTCTGGTATTGTGATGCCTTCTGCTTCACTCTTCTTGCTAAGGATTGCTTTGGCTATTCTGGGTCTCTTCTGTTTCCAAATGAATTTTATGATTGCTTTTTCTAGTCCTATGAAGAATGCCATTGGGATTTTAATACGAATTTCATTGAATCTGTATAACAGTTTTGGTAGTTTGGCCATTTGGACTATATTAATTCTGCCTATCCAAAATCATGGAAGATCTTTTCAACTTCTGAGGTTTTCTTCAATTTTTTTCTTTAGTATTCTGTAGTTTTCATTATAGAGGTCCTTCACCTCTTTTGTTAGGTCAATTCCCAAGTACTTTATTTATTTGTTTGTTTATTTATCGAGGTTATTGTGAGTGGAGTGTTTTTCCTAATTTCTCTTGCAGTGTATTCATAACTTACTTTCCTGAATTCATTTTATTAGGTCTAAAAGTTTTTCTGGTGGAATTTTTGGATCTTCTAAATATAGAATTATGTCATTGGCAAGTAGTGATAGTTTGTGTTCTCCTTTTCCTATGAATACTTCTTTAATTTCTTTTGTCTGTCTGATTACTCTAGCTAGAGTTTCAAGGGCTATGTTGAATAGAAGTGATGAAAGAAGGCATTTCTCTGGCTTGTTCCAGTTTTTAGAGGAAATGCTTTCAATTTTTCTCCATTTAGAATGATGTTGGCCTTGGGCTTAGCATACATAGCTTTTACAATGTTGAGGTATGTTCTGTTTTTCTAGTGTTTTGAGAATGATCTTTATGTTGCTGTATTTTGCCAAATGCTTTCTTTGTACCTATTGTGACAATCATATGATTATGCTTCCCCACAGTCAGAACCCTTATAAGAAGGCCTCTTGAGGGGCCGGGGTTGTGGCTCCGAGGTAGAGCGCTCACCTGGCATGTGCAAAGCCCTGGGTTTGATCCTCAACACCACATAAAAATAAATAAACAAATAAATATATTGTGTACAACTAAAAAAAGGGGGGGGGGATCTTGATTTATAACAACAAGCTTCAATATCTGGCCACACAGTGACCAAGCAACAGCAGCAGTCACCCTCACTAAGTCAGAGTCCACAAAGGTACTGAGCTGCAAATCTCCACATCAGTTTAATAGGCAACTTAAAGAACATGTGCCCTCCATGGTTACCTAGTCCTGGATCTTCTCCAGTTCAAAGTCAGAACTTTCCCTTACTCAAGAGTGAGCCTTGCACCTCTCTCTGACCAACACACCTTGCCAGGACAGTCCAACCACACCATGCTGTGCTCCTGGAGGGATGGCAAAGATGACCACCACTCCGAGGCAGAGGCTGCCTTTTGTCCACATGTGACTCTTCAGCCTGCTCCCTGCAGAAGTCAAATAGATGGTGTCCTAACTCAAGCAAGGTTCTACCCAGCAACCTCCCACTTCCTGGAGGTAGAGCATGATATTCTTGAGAAAGATGCTCATACACCAAGTATGTGGAAGTCCAGCTTCATGGGCAGCCCTAAGCAGGACACAGCTCTGCAGCAAGTCCAGGCTGTTCCAGCAAGCAGTCCACCCATCCCAACTTGACAGACTCTGGGCTGGAGATGTCTATGGTAGAAAAACATGCTGTATGTGTGGCTCATGTCACCTCCAACAGCGTAGGCCCTTAGGGTTTAGGCACATAGACAAGCTGTTGGCACAAAGAAAAGACATCATTTTAGAAGCTGCTCGGGCAGTCTACTGGGCTGTGGTAGAGAGGTCACCCCGGACTTCAGGCATCAGCCTAGTAGCCATGTCCATGATGGGCTGCAGCTTTGTAACATTCTGGTTCACAAGAGGGATGAACCTGCTGGCAATCTCTTGTAAGCTGCAAGTGGTCCACTGGCAGCTGGGCATAAGATGGAACAAGACACATGTAGGCTGCTTGAGGGCACAGATAGCCAAGGTGCCCTCTGCCACTCCATTAGCTCATCTTCCAGTCACCCCTATGGCCACTCAGGGAACAGGAATAACCTTTTATTTCCCACTGGTAGAAGAGAATGAAAGATGACCTTGGGTCCTGGATAATGTAGTAGATTGGGTATGGCCTCATGTGTGTGTTTGTGTGTGTGTGTGTGTGTGTGTGTGTGTGTGTGTGTGTTGTACCAGAAGCATTTGAATGTGGCTTAATTTGGAAATGGGTCTTTGTAGAGACAATGAAGTTAAGGATCTCAAGATGAGCTCATCTTGGATGCCCCTGGTAGGGCTATGTCCAAGTGCCAGACTCTGCAGGCTGAGCAATATCCTGTAGCTGTGTAGCTTCCAGGTGAGGAGGCCAAGCCTTCCATGTGCACACTTGGTTCATAAGCAGAGGCAACTCTCTGATCAGTGAGCTTACTGCCAGTGCAAGTTGTTATTCTTCATTCATTAATGAAAATTGCAGGCTTATATTCATTTCATAGGGATGCTGTAAAAACATTACACAAACCAGATGGTTTGAGCAATAGAAATGCATTGTCTCAAGTTCTTGGAGTTCAGAGATCAGGTTGTCAGTGGGACCTGCTCCTCTGAGGACCATGACAAATTCCCTCCTGTCTTCAGTGGTATGCTGGCCATCTTTGGAGCTCCTGGGCAGTGGAAGCATCACCCAAGCATGATCTCAGTGCAATGTGCTCTCCATGCATGCACAAACTCCCTTTTCTAATGAGGATACTGGCATATTGGATCAGGACTGCCCTATTGCACTTTGACTTTGTCTTAATGAATTGCACCAGCAAGAGCCAATTTCCAGATGGAATCAATAAGCCACATTCTAAGAGGGGCTAATACTTAAACATGCAGGTTTGGAGGAGGGGACAATTCCACCCTGAATGGGGCACAGGAACAGAAATGTGCCAGCACAATTTCCCACTGCTTGTGAGCAGTGGTTGCAGGTGGCTCCTCTTTGTGTTGTAGACATTCAAGGGATGCTTAGACTCCTGCCTTTCAGCTTATCACCACTGAAAGCCAGTCTGGAGGATCTGGGACCTGGATAAAATCATGTGCACAGCAGGCTGTGTGCACATTGTGTGCTCAAAGGGATAAATGTGATTGACGTGTTGTAATCATTTCTACTTTATTGCTATTTGTTCTGGCCAACAGTGTCACCTAAATTAAGTCTACTCTTTAAATAATATTTCATTATGCGAAGTCAGAGATCCAGATGGATCTTTCACTGGGTCCTTGTGGCTTTTCCTCAACTTCCTTTTGGGTCAGCTCTCCTGTCCATCTGCCTGTTCCTAAGCAGCCATTCTGCTGTGTTTGCTGTATTGTTGGATTATTACCTGCTCATATGTATTCAGTTTACTAAGAATAAATTTGTTTGATACCCTTTTAAAACCCTCTTAAGAAGTGACTCTCTAACTCATTAGCCTAAGATGGCTTTTAGTTCCCTACCAATTCAGAAATTCTGGATTTTAGTGGCTCCACTTCAGTTTTTGGAGGAGACAAGAAGGACCTGCTCAGTGTTCGTGAGGGCAGAGCCAGACTGGGAGCAAGTGTCTCTGTCACCCTCCACCAGGACTCCTTGTATGCCCTCAATAACATTGTATATGTGGACTTCCCAATTCAAACAATGCTGGGCTGCGGATATAGCTCAGTTGGTAGAGTGCTTGCCTCACATGCACAGGGCCCTGGGTTCAATCCTCAGCACCACCACCAAAAAAAAAAAAAAAAACCCAAAAAACAAAGAATGTCTTTGTTCCCAAAGTGTAGGCTCTCTATTCACCTCACTTATTGTTTCTTTTGCTGAGAAAAAGCTTTTTAGCTTGAATCCATCCTATTTATTGATTCTTGATATTAATTCTTATGCTATAGGAGTCTTATTTAGGAAGTCAGAGCCTAATCCGACATGATGGAGATTTGTGCCTACTTTTCCTTCTCCTGCTCTTGCTGATGCCAACCCTGTTCTAGTCACACATGGGAATCATGTTCATAATGCTGGAATTCTCAGCTGACCATGCTGGTGGGGCTCTCTCTCCAGACCCCTCTGCTGATATCTGCTCAACTCAGGGGCCAGCTGGATAGTAGGGGTGGATTCTACTTTGCTCTTTGTACTCAAAAGCACAGCAGCTTTCAAGATGCACAGGCCAGAGCTGTGTAAGAAGCATAGATTGGAATGAAATGCCTGCATCAAAAAATCAATTGGAGCCCAAATTTAATGTATAAGAAAAATGTTTAAGAACTTGAGATTGTTTAAAGCATGGCACATGATGTCTCCATCTTCTGTGGTGCTTCCACGACGTCCAAGTCTTCTGCAGCGCTCCCAGAACGTCCATGTCCTCCCATTAGGTCCCATGACATCTGTGTCCCCTGTAGCATTCCCAGGATGTCCACATCCTCTGTGGCACTCCTATAAGGTCCCATGATATCCGTATTTTGGAAACCAGCTTCTCATGAAATTTGAAATATTAGCCAGTAATGTTGAATTCAGCTCAGCAAACTATCTTTCATTGTTTGTTCAATGAGAGGCTGAGTCATCCCTTGAGATGCTGGCAGACCTGCTATCCTGGTCAGCTGTGCACTTGTGACACATTTGCAGATGGCCACAGAGTAGCAAAGCACTTGCTCACGTCTGCACAATAAGCTGTTGCCCAACTTCTGGCCCCATTGCAAGAAAAACTATCATTTTCAGATGTCCTTCAGAATGACAGTTGGAGCCTCAGCTGTGGCCAGGTGTCTTGGTTCAAACCAACATAGTGTGTGTGAAAATATTGTAATTTTGAAATATCTTGGTAATTTCTTATTTGGCCCATTGGTGAACTACTTAGGGGCAGGTTCTTTAATTTTTGTGCAGTGCGACTTTCCAAATTTTCTTTCTGTGAGTGATATATTTTATTCTATTGTAGTCAGAGAATATGCTTAGTTTGATTTCAATTCATTTAGACTTAAGATTAGTTTCATGGCCTAACTTATGATGTTCTCTTGCCGTGGAGGGAAGCAGGCTCTGCTGTTATTGGAGAAGCATTCTGTAAATGTATGTTGGGTCTTGCTGGTTATACGGTTTTTCAGTCTTTTCTGTTTCCTGTTGGTCTTCTGTCTCCTTGTTCTGTGTTATCCTCAATGGGGTGCTGTTTCCTAGTGGTCTTCTGTCTCATTGTTCTATGAATTATCCACGGTGGAGTATTCAGTTCACTGCTGTGTTAAGCCACTTGCTTTTCCCTTGAGATCTGGGTTTTGCTTTGTGTGTTTGGAGTTCTGTTGTCACTGCATGTACTGTTATATCCCACTGGTACAAGGCTGGGGACACCAGTAAAATGGTACATGATCTTTGTCTTTACTTCCTGGCACAGAGATCCTAAGACCCTGGGACTTTCCTGAGTGAGGAGGGGGTTGGGTGGCCACTGGTTCTGATGAAGTGATCTTTCTCAGCAAACTATTAGCTAGCTTCTGGATACAGACTGGTCACCAAAAAGACTAACCCTTGATTGGAAGGTTGGGACCTTTAGCTCCATATCCCTCCAGGGAGCTCCTGCCAGGCTAGAGATAGCATTAAGAGATCATGAGCAATTGGTGAAGGCGTTCCTGCACCTGCTTGCTGTCTGAGAAGATCACAGTGTGGGGGATGCTGTGGCAGGACCACACCATCTGGAAGCCAGAACCATGGGGATGCTATGGCAGGACCACGCCATCTGGAAGCTGGAACTAATCCTAAGTCTAAATGGATTGAAATCAAACTAAGCATATTCTCTGACTATAATAGAATGAAATATATCACTCACAGAAAGAAAATTTGGAAAGTCAAACAAGCCCCTAAGTTGTTCACCAATGGGCCAAATAAGAAATTACCAGGACATTTCAAAATTACATCATTTTCACACACACCATGTTGGTTCGAACCAAGACACCTGGCCACTTGTTTATGATACTCATGATATGGAAAAAAGGGCATACGTTAATCAGTAATAAAAGTATGTATTGCCTGAGAATGCAGGAAAATTCCCATAATGAGACTAAGGATACAATTAAGACATGACCCAAGGTATGTTTCAATATCTCTCAGGATACAAACAATAGTGTTATTCCTTAAGGAATTCACAGGAAAAAGATTGCAAATCGAGGTTCCTGAGAAAAGCTTAACAATTTATGTCAAACCCCCATTCTAAAGTCAAAAACCTGTGCAACATATGTTCCCCCCACCAACAGACCCTCCTTTGCCTTACACAGGAATTCATGATGAGAATGGAAAACACATAGTTTATATAAATGATAAATGGTTTTAGGTGCAAAGCCTGCCCTTTAGTTAAAGATTACAAAGACATAAGAATTGGTGTGCTTTGACTAAGGATCAAGGAAACTCTTTAAAAAGGCAGTTAAATAGATCATATGAAAAAAAGAAAATTACCTTGGAAATTAAAAATAAAATAATGTAAAATTAATATAGTTATATTTTAGAGGCACTTCAGAGTAGTAGGCTTTTTAAGTAATAGACTTTCACTATTTTAAGTGTGTTTTACAGGGATTTTAGTTTAGAAGTAAGAAAGCTTATCAATAATCATAGGTATGCTTTATTTATTTATTTATTTATTTATTTTAGAGAGAGAGAGAAAGAATTTTAATATTTATTTTTTAGCTCTTGGCGGACACAACATCTTTGTTTGTATATGGTGCTGAGGATCGAACCCCGGCCACACACATGCCAGGCAAGCACGCTACTGCTTGAGCCACATCCCCAGCACAAGACTTTCACTATTTTAAGTGTGTTTTACAGGGATTTTAGTTTAGAATTAAGAAAGCTTACCAATAATCATAGATATGCTTTAAAGTTAAAGGTTGATGAAATAATTATAGGTATGTATGCTTAGAAGTTAGAAGTTAATAATAGGTCAAGAGTTATGTAGTCTAGCTGTGTATCCTAGCACCTACTTATTGAGGTGAAAAATGTAAAAGCTTAATCATGATTGCCTAAAGTTATAGAAATATATTTTTAAAAATTTACTCAATATCTTAGGTAATCAGCATATGTCAAAAAAGATTATAACTCTTGAAAATCATGTAAAGCAAAGAAGTTTCAGGCTTTGAGGATATCCATTAACTACTTGAAAAAAAACACACACTTATAAAAAAGTTATAAAAATAAAGGTTCCTCTAGGGGCAGCAGATTTTTTCTGGAGGCTGCTGGTAACTTGCAACCTGTGGGCCCGACTCTTCTTCTTTCACAGACGCATTCCTCCTTCAGTACTCCTGGATCCGCTGCTGGGGCTAGACCCCGGCAACCAATGATGTGACCAATCTTGCCTATGGAATGAATCCACAATAAGCAGGGGCTAGGGAAGAATGAAAGAAGTTCCCTGTATTTGACAAAGCAGAATGAAGGGAAGCAGGGTGGGTGAAGAATTAGGAAAGTCAGTGGAATGAGTCCGACATCACTTCCCTGTGTGCACATGTGAATATACTACCTGTGTAACTCCAAATCATGTACAACCACAAGAATGGGAAGTTATACTCCTTATGTGTATAATATGTCAAAACACATTCTACTGTCATGGACAACTAATAAGAACAAATAGAAAAAATTAAAGACAAAAACCTAAATGATGGGGTTCAAGAGCCTCCAGGCTAGCAGGCAGGCAGATATCACCCGCATGGGGCTTATAGGCTGTGAGCCTCCCTCTTCTACTTTGCCCCACGCATTTCTTTTATTCAGCTGTTCTTGAGTTGCATCTTTCATAATAAACAGGCAGGTGGAGCTCACACTATAGTCCGCAGGCAGATTTTTTTTTTTCTATTTTCAGGTAGCTTATTTTTTCTTTGTCTTTTCAGCTGATTAGATGAGTTCCACACAGATTATCAAGGTTCTTCTCCTAAACCTGCAGATTGTAGATGTTAACAACTGCTACAGTGTTCAGTGAAGTTGGACTGTCATTATTGTTTCCTAGCTGAGTAGGAGCCAAGGTGAATCATAACCAGAATGCTATGAGCTGAGCCTCGTTTTCAAGGGATGTCGATTTCTAACATCCCTGTCTACACTTCCTGGGCAGTTGCTGATTTTGAGTGTCCCATTGGCCACTCTGGTTACCTGGCCTTGGGCTGGGATGGAGGGCCTCGCATGTGTGTCCAGCAACCCCAGGCATCCTCGTGCTGGCAAGGGCCTATTTAGCTCTTGTTTCAACCTTTTCAGTGGATTTAAGTGGGTTCTCAAAAGCCTGAGAGCACAGAAGTTATCACCTTGGCTTTTCGGCACAGCCTGTCACCAACATAGTGGAGATGACAGTGTTTATGGGGTGCAGAGTGATCTCAGCCCTGGAACTGCCTAATTGTTCTCCTCTGAAATCACCTGGTTTCAGGAATCTCTGCTGCTGTGCATCTCAGTTCCCCTGAGAGGCTCCTTGTTCTCGTCTTCCCAGGGGATGACCCTGCTTGGGCACACTGCTGTCACAGATCTTGTTAGCTTTTCTGGGAAGGCTTCTTGCTGTCTACCTGTGGGGCATTGCCTTTTTCAAAAAATTTTAATATTTTTTAAAAGAGAGAGAGAGAGAGAGAGAGAGAGAGAGAGAATTTTTTAATATTTATTTTTTAGTTTTCGGTGGACATAATATCTTTTGTTATGTATGTGGTGCTGAGGATCAAACCCTGGCCGCACGCATGCCAGGTGAGCACGCTACCGCTTGAGCCACATCCCCAGATTCCAATATTTTAATATATTCACTTTATTAATTTATTTTTATGTGGTGTTAAGGATCAAACCCAGGGCCTCACATATGCCAGGCAAGTGCTCTACCACTGAGCCACAACCCCAGCCCCTGGGGTGATTTTACATTAGTGGCATAGAGCAACTGGTCTCTGGGGCCATGTTGCCCTCTGAGGTCTTGGAGGTGAGCCCAGGTGTGCAATCAGCCTTGGGTTACCTGGAGGTAGGGCAGGGGACCCTACATCTCTGTGACCGCATGGTCTCCACACTTGGAGCTCTTCTCCAGTTCTCCAGGAGACTCACTGGTCCAGGGGACACCATGCTGGGCTCCTGTCTGTCCTTCCAGATCCCTTTTCCACCCTGTGTTGCTCCCTAACTTCAGGGTAATATCCCCAGAGCCCCCTTTCCCTCTAGTCCTGATTCCACCTATGGCGGGTGCTGGGGGGAGATGGAAGGTTCCTGGCCAGACTCTGTCTGCAGGCCTCTGGATGGCAGAGGCTTGTGCTTCTGAGGCAGGGCTTGGCCCTTGGTCAGCCCTGAGTCCTCATTGCTTTACTCCCCCCTCCATCCCAGGAGAGCAGGGGCTTTCCCTCTTTCTTACTTCTGCTGCATCCTTGTATAAACCTCTCTTATTACAATTTCTTTTTTGTTGGGCGGGGAGGGGGGGAGGCGTACCAGAGATTGAACCCAGGGGCACTTAACCACTGAGCTACATCCTCAGCCCTTTTTGAAGTTATTTTTTATTTTGAGATAGGGTCTTGCTAAGCTTAGGGCCTCCTTAAGTTGCTCAGGCTGTCCTGGAACTTGTGGTCCTCCTGCCTCAACCTCCCCTGTTTCTAGGATTACAGGTATGTGCCATTACTCCTGGCCTTCTCACAATTTCTTCAGCCACCCACTGAGGATGCTGCCTTATACTGCAAGGTCCTGAGTGCCACAGATCCCTAGAAGCAGAGTCCAGTGTTGGGCCAGGGTGGTGGGCCAGAAACGTGGTGGATAATCTTTCCTCCAGTGGCAACCTGCCCACCAAAGTCCTGCCTACAAAGCCAATGTCTCATGAGGAAACAGGACCCCTTGATAGGACTGTAGTCTCAGAGGACCCAAGCAAGGGTTAATTGTCAGGACATGTGACTAAATCACTCAGGGTCACTTCAGATGAATTGGGCTGGGAGGAAATAATCACACAGAAACAGAGAAAATACCTTTTTCTTGGAGTTCAGTGATGACTCCTCATCCCCAGCTCCCACAGTGGAAGCAAGAGAGTTAGACAAAAGAGAGAGAGAGAGAGAGAGAGAGAGAGAGAGAGAGAGAGAGAGAGAGAGAGAGAGAGCACACGGAAGCCCTATTTATTGAGGAGAAGGCACTCGAGTAAGTTCTATCCAGATGTGGAAAGGGATTGGGTTCAGGGGGGTATAGCCCAGTCTCATTGGGTGATGCCCACGTTCAGAACTGTAACTCCCCTGCCATGTGGAGATGGGCATCCACCTACTTCCATGAGGAAAGGAAGCCAGTCTACACATTTCTATTGCTCAAAACTAGGGGGTGCTCAGCTCCAATGTGGGAGCTCCCCACAGTTAATGCTCTGCTGTGCCATCTGGAAATTCTTAGTAATTGTTTAGCAAGAAGATCTGGTGACCAGTCCTGTGAGGACTTGGACTTGAGGGCAGTACACTGGTGAATCTGCTCCCAAGGGAACTCTTGGTGTTACTTCTACTCCCCACGGATCTTACTGTGTTGGGACATCTGCATCCTGGCTGAAGACACAACAGGCCAGCCTCAGCGCTCTCTTCTGCGTCCTCCAGCTGTTCTTAGCCTAGGGTCAGTGCTCTTTCCTCTCCATCAACTAGCCCTCAGGAAGGCTGGAGCCAGGCTAGGACAGGGTGGAGGGCCTGGCCTTAGAGCTCCCTCCAATTCTGTTTATGTTCTGATGCACCCTTGTCTGCTTGGCCTCGACCCTGTGAGAGACTGGAATTCTGGAGTCTGGGCTTCGGAAAAGGAAGAGGCCTTACAACTCCTTCCTGGGCCCTGGGCTTTAGTTGAACCAACACCATCATTTAGAGCTGCAGTGTGCAGTTTCAGGTTTAGAGATGGCAGCTTGCATTCTGCTAGCCAGACAGCACTTTGGATTCTGCTAACCAGTCACCTAGGAGTCTGCTAGCCAGTCACCCTACAACTTGGATTCTGCTATCCAGTCACCTAGGAGTCTGGTACCCAGTCAGCAACTTGGATTCTGCTAGCAGTCACCCTACACCTTGGAGTCTGCTAGCCAGTCACCCTACACCTTGGAGTCTGCTAGCCAGTCACCTTTGCTCTTTCCCATTGTTTCCTGAGTGCACAATCATCCAAAGCTCAAGAGAGGTTTACTAGTCAACAGGTGGAAAAAGGTTCAGAACTCACCTCATTCCCCTCTGCTCCTCAGGAGGAACATCCTGCTGGACGTCCAGACTGGGCCTGTGTTAATATTTAAAAGTATACATCTGCACACACATTTGTAAAATATAACTGCACCATAACTGTGTATGCCTATCAGTTTCTGAGCTGTTTGGTTTTTGTCTTACGGGAAACATCTTGATGGGCTCTCCATGTGGCTCCATGATGTCTGCCCAGCATCTTCTTCTGGCAGTGTCCACAGGCTGGAGTCCATGGTCCTGTGGCATTTGTGCTGCTTACCACCTTCCTGTACAGCCAGCACTTACCCTGCATGTCTAAGGGTGAACACTCTCTAGGACATACCCAGCAGTGAGCCTGCTCCATAGGTAGTGTTGAGAATGGCATTTCTGCTCCCATTCCTGATAGTGAGACATGACTTGATATCAATTTTATTTCACTTTTATTAGTTCATTATAGATATATATAATATTGGGGATCATTTTGACAACATTATATATTATTAAGCCCACATCTTCTCCCCAAGGTGCCTCCTCCAGCCTGTAGCACGAAGGCTGGCTGGTCTTAGGGGGACCTCGTCTTCTCTCCTGAAGCCCACATCTGCTGCCCCAGGCACCCTGCCTGTGCCCTGCAGGATGGTTGGTCCTTGGGGAACCTCCTGTGCTCTGGGTGACCGCTCCATTCTTTGTTTTTTTTTTTTCCATTTCTTCTGAGCACTTTTCACAAAATGGCATCCTTAGACAGGAGTGCAGGGCAGGCTGTGGATGCACTGCCAACCTCTCTAGGATTTGGACATGGCTGATATCAGAGTCAGAGGGAATGTGCTTTGTTGTCTCCAAGCACACGCACTGGGTTTGTTTTGAGGATAGGATTTGATCTCTCTCCCTTGGTGTGCCATGTCTGCATGAGGCAGGGACCCCTGCTCTCATCTTTAAGGTCTTTGTCCTCTTATGCATCTTCTACATGGGCTTCTGGCTCAGACATGTCCTCCTGCCCACACACTGTCAGAATCCCCTTTCTCAACACAAGTCTGACTGTGCCACTACTTGAAGCACTGGTGGCCGAAGCACTTCTGCAGTAGCTCTTGTCCCCAGCCAGACACTGCTGTGACCTTTGTCTTTCTCATGCTTTCCTCTCTTGGGCTGTCCTCTCCCTGAGCTATTCTGTGCTGGATCAGTTCTCTTAGCCATTGGGTGCCAGTTCAGGTGACCTGCTATCCACCGAAACTTCCAACTCCTGCATGGAGTTGATCGTTCTTGCTTCTCTGCTCTCAAGCTATGACCATCTTTAGGTGTGGGTCTGCATTTCCATTGCCATGTCGTCTGCAGAGTTGGAGACCATGGCTGATTCCTTTGTGCTTTCTTGCTGCCTGGGCAGTTCCTGGCACACACCCAGGAATTAACCCTATATGTCAACAGGCCCCTGCTCCTAGGCTGGCTTGGTGCTTCCCGCACGTCTGTCTCACGTCTGCTGGTGGGGTGTTGTCCTGGGGACGCTTTTCTCCTCCTCACTGTACGCTCCCTCCTGGGGAGTCTTCTCTAGGGGCAAGGGTGAGTTTATGGAGGAGCCCTCCCCAGTGGTAGAGATGACCCCAGCACTACCATTCTGGTCTCTGGTTGTAGAAGAAGGTCACTTTCCAAATATTATGAGGACCAGAGGCAGACAAGAAGTGACTAATGTGAAGGGAAGGGGTATGTGTGGTGTGAGAGGAGACACACTCACCCCTTCTGCAAGTGACAAAACAGTTTCCTCTGTTTCCGATGGTGCCCAGAAAGGAGGCGCTGCCATCAAGACATCTGCAGCTTCTGTCCATTGTGGAGGTGCAGTTTCTAGTCACGAGCCAGAGCTCAGGTCACTCTCAGTGCCCCAGCCCTTCCTGCACCCAGTGGATGAGGCTGACGGCCCTCATGACCTTTAAGCCAACCTGCTCATTAACAAGAACCACAGAACAGGCAACCAAACCCGAAGCATGTCAGACCCCAGAGTGACTAAAATTAGACCATGTCTGTGAACATTTGAATCAACACAGCTGCCCTGTGCCTCAGTCACCCACGGGCTCACTGTGGTCCTGAGACCCAGGGGACAATGAGAGGCAGGGGAACATGCCACAGGACAAAAGCCTCAGGAAGCTGCTGAGTAATGAGACCTTTCCGTCGAGTTCATGGAAGGCCAGGCTCAGTCCACTTTCTACAAAGTTGGCACCTGTTTATCTCTAGAAGCAGAAACTTCTGGTTTCCCTCCTCTATCTGGAGCTGCATTGTTGAGCTCTTGGTGCCAGAAAAGTGATAGGGTGAGCCCTGGGCAAGGCAGTGGGTTTGCTCTGAGTCGGGACTCTGCCCCTTTCTCACTGAATGCTCTGAATGAATCACTTCATTGTCAGCAGCTCCTCTCCTCCCTTTGCTGGTGATGGGGATGCCTGCCCATGGCAGAGGCTTGTTGGGAACCCCGAGTGCCTGCCTGTGAGCCCAGAGTGCTGCTCTCACTTAGCCGGCAGCTGGATGGGATGCAGGGCTATTCTGGAGGGGTGGCCCCGTCCCCCAGGCAGCGAGGACCTGGCATTGCTGGGCCATGAGAATGAGAATGAATCAGATGCGGGACACCTGGCTGGTCCCTGATTGCACATGCCAGGTGTGTGCATGGAGGTAGATGAGTCAGTCATGCTGTTTTCTACAGAACCTCTTCTGTCCTTTTGAGAAATTAACATTATTTTGTTTTGAAAAGATGCTTGTCCTTGAGGTTCTTCAAGGGCTGAGGCACATCCCAGTAGTTCTATGAGCTACAGCACCAAGCAGAGTTGAGCTTAGTGTCTCTCAGGGCAGTCTGATGAGACCATTGTGACTCACAGGACCTCCTGTGGCCTTGAGCAAGCCCTGTACCTCTCTGAGCATCAATTTCCTCTTATGAAAAAATCAAAGATTAATATTCTGATTACGGTTATATGGGATTTAAGTAAGATGTTTAATAAAATACTCAGCAAGGATGATATAATAAAAACATATAAAACATAAAATGAATAAGTAAAAACATGAAACTGTAGGATAAAATGAAAAGTCAGAATTTTAGAACATGACAAATAAAAGTTAATTGAATTGGTATAATGGATAGAAGCCATTTATTAACATCAAATAGCTTCGGCTAAGACCCTGAGGCAGGTGGGACTCTGTATGCAGTGCTGTGGGTGGACAGCAGTCCACAGCAGCAGAGCCCAGGCATCGCTGAAGTCCAGGTACAGGCAGGAGTGGGGCACTTGAGCTCGTCAGCCCAGCATCTTCCTCCAGGAGCAAGAAGCAGGGCAGCAGGTCAGGGACAGGGACAGGGCTGAGTCAACTTCTCAACTTCTGATGTGCCCTGTCAGAGCCAAGGGTGATACAATGGATTGCTCCCCTATCTGGCACAGCAATAGGTGACCATGTCCTCAGCACTCAGACTCCTCATTTTCAGGTACATCATATTCTTGGTGTTGTCTCTGGAGATAGTGAATTGGCCCTTCACAGAGTTGGCATAGTTTATTGTACCACCATTCTTGTTAATACCTCCAACACACTCCAGCCCTTTCCCTGGAAAATGGCAGACCAGTTCATCCAATAGTCACTGAAAGTGAATCCAGAGGCTGCACAAGAGAGTCACAGGGAGCCCCCAGGCTGCACCAGGCCTGCCCCAGACTCCACCAGGTGCACGTAACACTGGACACCTGCAAATATACCGGTAGCCTGGTCAGGACACTGTTAACTATCCACTCTTTCTCTCACTCTGTTCACTCACACACTCAGGGTCTCTTGTTCTTTATTAATTTCCTCTGCCCTTTGGAGCCCTGGGTGTGGGATATGAATGTCACATAGCCTCATCATGAGGAATAGACATTTCATATACACCAACCATCACTCTGAACATACACATTTATGTGGAATTTAATAAGGTTTAGGACCTCCTGTCAGCATTCCTCAGTTTGGTTTATGAACATTTGGGTCAGTTAATTCCTTGCTACAGGTGCTAGGCTGATAGCTGGAGGTTTAGCAGCCACAATGGTCTTTAAATTGGACTATCACTTTCTTAACATGGGAGAAATAAAATGACTCCAGACATTGCCAAATGTCCCCACGGGTGGAAGTTTCC
This sequence comes from Spermophilus citellus, assembly GCF_964194105.1. Taxonomy (NCBI): domain Eukaryota; kingdom Metazoa; phylum Chordata; class Mammalia; order Rodentia; family Sciuridae; genus Spermophilus; species Spermophilus citellus. The sequence goes on along the minus strand of NC_138185.1, from coordinate 228,830,886 downwards.
TTCATTATATGAGTTCTAGAATGACATGTGTATGATGAATGGGAATGGGAAGGAGTCATTGGAAGGGGACAGGGGACCCAAATGAGCTTGAGTGGAGAAGATATGGCATCAGAAGTTCAGAAAATTTACCCAGCCATGATGGAGCTCACTTGTACCCCAGAAGGCTAAGGCAGGAGGACAACTAGTTTAAAGCCAGTCCCAGGTTTCTTAGGGAGAATCTGCCTCAAACTAAGACACAAACAGGGCTGGGTTGGAGGTCAGGGTTATCACATCTTGTGTTCCATCCCTGATACCGAGAAGACAAGTCTATAACATTCATATAAATGTCACTATGTGGGGAATGTCAGAAAATATTAATCAGAAAATATTGTTGAGTGGTCTACTCTGACAGTGGAAATTCAGACAAGCCTGACACCTACTGCCGTGCCAGATACAAGGCCAGTAAGGGGACATTCAGCACACAGGAAACTCAGGGTCACATAGGAGCAGGTGTGGGGGTGGGGTGAGGGCTGGTTTCCTAGATGTGGATCTCTCTCCATGAACTAGCTTCCCAGGGAGCCACCTGGACTACCTTTGGTCCCTCTGAAAATATGAATCCTGGTTTTTGTGATATATTTTGTTTATTTTTAATATCAGTACATAATAGTTATCCTTATTATTGAGATTCCATTAACTTAGTCATATACATTAATTGAATATAAAAGCTCCATTTCTGCCCTAGTAGCTCCTCTTTCCTTCCTCCCCATATCCTTTACTCCACTGGTTTTCCTTCTGATTTTTTATAGTTTTCTTTGGGTTAACTTTGTATGTACACATTTATATATGAGAAACTTACTGTGGTACATTTCTACATGTGCAGGATTCATATGTGTGCAGAATTGGCCATTCACATCTGCTCAGTTCTCTCCCTGTCCTCCCTTTTCCTGTCTCTCCTCCCTCACCCTTGGTCACCTTTGACTTCTCCACTGATCTCTTCTATTATCTTGGGATTCCACCTGTCTTTATTTTCCTTATTTTTCCTGGCTTCCATGTATGATAGAAAACACTCATCTGTAACTCTCTAAGCCTTTCTTATTTTACTTGCCATGATGTCATCCAGTTCTGTCCATTCACCATAATTTTATTCTTCCTAATGCTTGAGTAGAGCTGCATTGTTGGTATATGATTCACATTTCAATTATTCATCCATTATTGATGAGCATGATGGCTGGTTGCATAACCTTTCTCTTGGGTAAGATAATACATAAGATAATACATGAACCTAGCTGAAATGAGTCAGGCAGAGAAAAACCATCACCATCACCACACCATTACTCATGTGGGGAAGTTGCTGCATCAATATCCTGGGAAGAGAGAGGACCATGGCCCCTGGAGATGGGAAGGTGCAGGGAGTGTGAGGGTAAGAATGAGTGTTGAGGACCATATGCAAAGGGAGGCCTTGTCCTGGGGCTCTGCAGCTCACAGGGCACCTGTGGCCCAGAGCCAGGCTGTTCTTCACAGTGACTGGTGCAGAGCAGCTGATGGGTTCCCAACACCAAGGAGGGACAGGTGATGGACAGCTGGGTGTGCACAGCCTGAGATCCATTGTGGTGCCTGTGTCAGGTGCTGTCCTCTGCCTCAACAGAACTACATTTCAGTTTAACTATGAAAATAAACCTGGACTGGCCAGTTGTGTGTCTGATGGAAAGAGATACTTACATTCTTAGTAATGTTGGTAATGAAACACCATCACTTGTAAAATAAAAGAAAACACAACATATTAATGTTTATTCAGGTTTTTTTCAAAATATATCGAACTTTCAATCCCTGAATCTAATTTCCATAACTAAATCTAAACATTTTAACCAGAAAACCAGTCTTAAGCAATCAAATACAGACTATCTGCAAGTAAGTGGCATCATGATTAGGGACAGAGACTCCAGCATTGACCTGGACTAAGGATGGAGCTGAGTGAGGCCCCCAGAGCAAGTCCTGAGGTTTCAATGAGGCAAAAGAGACAGAATCTAAACCACTGAGAAAAATAAAACATTGGAGTATTCTCTCTTTATTTAGATACAACATCCATTTTGTTCACTAAATTACAACATATTGTACAATATTAAATTATTATTCAGGTATTTCTCAGGCCAGCAGAGACACACAACAAAGGAACATCATTGAATTTGTAATTTATATGAAGAGACCTTAAATAATAAATAGAAAAGATACCATATAGAAAAATTTCAGGTAGAAAATATAGGCAGGAAGCAATATCTCTGCTACAAAATTTTGCTTATGTATTTGTGAATATGTCAAAATAAACCACACAATTTTGCACAATTATACAGCACAATTTAAGCACTGAGTTTACCATGGCTGTTAAAATGGGTTTGGTTACTCTTCAGTCACATACCTGGAGATTGTAGTATGGGCAGGCTGACTCACCACCTTGACTAGGGTGAGAACACATGAAAAATCAGACTGGACTTGTGGCTATAGACCTGACCATAATCATTGCACACACACAAAAATACTTTCTCTATCATGGAGCCTGAGGTGCTGAGCAGGTGTGGAATTTGCCTAAAACCATCTCCACATTCACTGCATGTGAAAGGCTTTTCTCCAATGTTAACTCTTAGATGTGCAATGTGATTGGCATTTCTTCTAAAGATTTTTGACTTTTACTACACCCCTGATATCTTGTTCCAGTAGGATCTATCTGGTGTATAAAAGGCTGGACTGATGGTGAATATCTTCTCACATTCACTCCTTTCCTAGTTCCTTTTCCCTGTGAGAGGCCCCTGCACTCTCAGTGCTCCCTGGAGGCTGCCCTCTGGTGAGTCCCCTGGTCCCTGAACACACTTGAGCTGCTGAATGTCCTTCCCACCTCCCTGCTCTCCAGGCCTCTCCCACAGGTGGTTCTGTAGCTGCTCAAGGCTGGGACCCCTTCCTCCTCTTTTAAGTGTTGCTCCCCAGGGCACAGCATGGGGTGCTGAGGGTTACCAATTAGCTCTCCTCCTGAGGTGCCCTCTGCCCAGATGGAGCCTCCACAGCCTCTGCTCTGTGCCAACAGCCCTTCACCATCCACAGGGGGTTCTGCAGCCTCAGGAGCCCAGGCCAGGTCCTGCCCCACAGCTGATGACCTCAGACTCTCTCCCTGCTGGTGCTGTCACGGCAGCCACCACAGACATCTGGTCTCTGCATGGGCACAAAGTCCTGCTCAATGCTGCCCTCCTGCCCTGGGCACCTCAGCAGAGCCAGCTCTCCCCTGGTCACTCTTAGAAGATTCTAAAATCCCTGATTTCCACCTTACCCCTGACTGACCAGATGAGAACATTAAGTAACTCCAGTTGGTTAAGTGCTCTGGGAGAGAGGGAGAGAGACTGGGGGAGAGAAAGTAGGAGGTGACCACAGGCCCAGAGTCCCTGTGGAGCAGCTGTGCAGGCACAGACACAGGCAGACCTCAGACGTCCTCTGAGAACTTGGGAATCTCAGGGATCCCAGGGGTGTGAGCAGCTTCATCACGAGGGTTTTATTTTTTAATTGCTTTTATTTTTTAAATACATGACAACAGAATGCATCACAATTATTATTACACACATAGAACACAATTTTTCCTATCTCTGGTTGTGTATAATGTATGCTCACAACAATTCCTGTCTTCATACATGTACTTTGTATAGTGATGCACATCACATTCCACAATTATTTCTAACCCCCTGCCCCCTTCCTTCCCCTCCCACCCCTCTGCCCTATCTAGAGTTCATCTGTTCCTCCCATGCTCCTTCTCCCAACCCCACTATGAGTCAGTCAACTTATATCAGAGAAAACCTTCACCATTTGTTTTTTGGGGATTGGCTAACTTCACTTAGCATTATCTTCTTCAGCTGCATCCATTTACCTGAAAATGCCATGATTTTATTCTCTTTTATTGCTGAGTAATATTCCATTGTGTATATATGCACATTTTTAATCCATTCATCAACTGAAAGGCACTTAGTTTGGCTCCACTGTTTAGCTATTGTGAATTGTGCAGTTATAAATATTGATGTTGCTGTGTCCCTGTAGTCTGCTGTTTTTAGGTCCTTTGGGTATAGACCAAAGAGGGATAGTGAGGTCAAAGGGTGGTTCCATTCCAAGATTTCCAAGGAATCTCCATACTGCTTTCCATATTGGCTGCACCAATTTTCAGTCTCACCAGCAATGTATGAGTGTGCCTTTTCCCCACATCCTATCACGAGGGGGTTTAAGCAGGAGTGCTGCATAACACAGTGACCCCACTGACCCTGGGGAACAGGATGGGAGCTGTCCCTTGACCATGCTGTCCCCAGAACCTGCAGCAGCCCCACAAGCACATCACACCACCCATCCAGAACCTTCCTGTGTGGCTGACAGAGCAGAGTAAAGGCCCTCAGGAGGCCACCCCCTGTGCCCTCCCTCTGCATGGCCTTGCACTCCTGCAGGGAACACCCCCTCTGTGTGGTGCTGCCACCCCTGACCACTGGGCCTCCCCATTGCTGGATGGCTGGCAGGAGGAGGACCAGCAGGAAGGAGCCCCCAGTTCCCCCCATGCCAGCCCCAAGTGCCTCTGAGCAGCAGGAGACAAACACCTCTCTAGGAAGGGCGGGGTCCAGCCCTGTGGCCCCCACTTTATCCTCGTCTTCAGTCTCAGGCTGAAAGCCCAGCACTGACTGAGCAGCCCTGTCTCCTCCTCATGGGGCCTTCATTGTAGCATTGACACTGCTCCTCGGCCTGGTGACAGCACCCTGTGTGAATGTCCAGGGATTTCAGGAGCAGGGTGTGGGCATGCAGTTCTGGTGTGATTGACTGAAAGTGAGGCTGCTCTTCCCTCATTCCCCACCCAGGTGTAGATCCAGAAGGTGGGGCCAGGCCTGGTGCAGCCCCTGCCCACCCTGTCCCTCACTTGTGCTGACTCTGATTCTCTCTACCCAGCCATGGTGTGAGCTGGACCCACCAGGCTTCAGGGAGGGGCCTGGAGTGGGTTAGAAGGATGGATGGTGGTGGAACAGATACCATTCCACACGTGGTCCTGAGTCCCTGCTGGTTCTCGGTGCTCCTTGATGGAGTTGGGCACATGCTGGTCCGTTCCCCAGGTGTCCTTGGCCTACTGCAGCTGCAGCGGTTGGGACCTGCCTGGTAGATAGTCAGATTCACCAGGGACACTTTCAAGAGCGAGGTTTCATTAAGCATTCAACAGGGTGAAACCTGAGGATATGGCTGTGTGTTCCAGTGGGAGACTCCAATAAGGCTGAGGGATTTAAATACTGTGTGACCCCTTCTCCTTATTTGCTGTGCACACAGAGGAGGAGCCACATATCTGTGTTTGATGCACCATCACAGGAACATGGGACAGAACCTGAAGCTTGTCCTGCTCCTGACTTGTACAGCAAGAGTGCCCCAGCTCTGGAGGCCACATCAGACCCCCTCAGCCCTGGGAGCCAGGTCAAACTTCAGTTAAAAGCTGTTGTATTTTTGCAGTTGACTATGGACACGAGTTTCCTGGGAAGAAAATTCCCACCCAGGGCCTCATTTCCAGGAGGTTCCCTGTGACCAGTCCTATTGTTTCTGTCTCATACTGTGAACAAATGTTCTTCTGACCAACAATGGAGGACCATGTTCCCTGTATCGACTGTGCATTGTGATTTTATTGTTTCCAATGGTCCCCAAGAATGCTGCTCTGGAATCCTGGGCTTCAGATGAGAAAGAACACTGGAATGTGCCTTACACAGAAAGCAGGTGGGAAACAGGAACTTTTATCAAGTGTGACTCAGAAACCTTGACCATGGTGCCAGGGTCAACAGGTATACAATGTCAGTCATCCAGGAGTGGGAGGAAGAATCACCTAATTGAGCATGAGGCCACTCAGGAAATTTACAACCAACACAAGTGACAGGAGAGGAAGTCATGGAGGAGCATGGAGGGACCCAGATGTTGGATCCATGAAATCTTCAACATACAGTAATGCAGGGCATAGACTAGAGTGAGGCTGTTGTCAATGCAGTGAATGGCCAAGTGACCTCAGGTAGGGCCTTGGAAAGCAGTGGGTGCTGGAACCCACTGTCTCACACCTGGATGACGGGTACAGAGATCAGTGTCATGACAGGGGTCCAGGTTCACAGATCCGATGGAAGAACAGCAATATAAATCAGATGATTTGCTGGGACTTGGAAACTTCACCCAGGGGCTCACCTGGATTTGCAGGTGGTGAAAACATGGAGAACAGAAGGTCTCACCTAAGCCACCCCAGGACCAGGAGGTGGGTGCTGCAGGCTCAGTGTTTGCAGAGACTTCATGGTCAACACCACAGGGAACAAGGAGAGGAGCCACGTGTCTTATTAGTGTGCTGTGCTCACTCAGTCAGGCAGGAGGTCAATTCCTGAACCTCATCAGGAGGTCAGCAACTACACCTGCCCTCTCAGTAACCACACCTCACTAAAGAGAGTGTCCACTGTTCTCTCCAAATGCTGGGCTGTGGGCAAGGCAGGTCTCACTGCAGGGATGCTGCACAGGGAAGGGACCTGGGCCTCCTCCCTCACCCAGCCTGCCCTGCATGCCGTCCTGTCTGCTGTCAGCCTGGCTCTGCTGCTCTGGGGGACTCAGGGGCTCTCAGCCTCAGGCTGCAGCTGAGAGCTGCCTCTGCTCTCAGGACTCTCTCCTGGTGGAGACCAGAGGGCAGGACAGGTGAGGGGAAGAGCTCAGGGCAGATTCCCACCCACTGCTGTCCACAGGCATTGGCTGGACAGTCAGGAGGACAAGCAGGGCAGAGGGTGGGGGAGAGCAGTGGGCACACAACAGGAAGCCCCTCCCCTCCTGAGACCCTGGTCCCTCATCTACTGCTCAGTCTGTATCCCCCAAATCTCACAGAGATGAAAGAGAAGAACTAGTCCTGAGAACAAAGGGGCGCTATTCTCCTGGTTGTGGGGAACCCCATCCTCAGCCCTGGGCTCTGTTCAGTCATCACTGAGGGCTTCTCCTTCAGGGCTGGGAGGTGAACCTGGGCCTCTTGCATGCTGGGCACGTTCCTGCCACTCTGAGACCCTCCCAGGTGCAGGGAGGAAGGGCTTGGGGGAGGCAAGGCTGGGCTCAGGAGGGTGGGCTCCCCCTCTGACAGCCTTCCAGCACCCCTGAAACCACCTGCTCTCCTCTCACAGGTAAAGCTCCACTTGGGTTCAAGACAGGGACGCATTTCAGGAGCACAGAGGACCTTGGCAGCCTGACCTCAGCCTCTCCAGATATCAGAAGAGCCTCACCCACATGCAAATTCCTCCTCCTGCTCTGGGTTCAAAGGCCCTCTGGGCTGTGGGAGCTCCCAGCTCTCTGCTCACACAGGGCTGAGGTCTCTGGGAAGGCAGGTGTGGTCTAGAAGATGAGGCTGCTGGGTCTTGTCCTGTGCCTGGTCACAGCTCCCCAAGTGAGTGTCCCCAGTGTCAGACCTGGGTCCATGGGGAGGTTGTGACTGCCGGTGACTGACAGAGTGTGACTGTCCTTGTCCCCAGGTGTCCTGTGCCAGGTGCAGCTGCAGGAGTCAGGACCTGGGCTGGTGAAGCCCTCTCAGACCCTGTCCCTCACCTGTGCTGTCTCTGGTTACTCCATCACCAGTGGTTACTGGTGGCACTGGATCCGTCAGCCCCCAGGGAAGGGGCTGGAGTGGATACTGTACATAAGTTATACTGGTAGCACTAACTACAGCCCTTCCCTCAAGAGCCGAGTGTCCATCTCCAGAGACACGTCCAAGAACCAGTTCTCCCTGCAGCTGAGCTCCCTGACCACTCAGGACACAGCCACCTATTACTGTGCCAGAGACACAGTGAGGGGACCTCAGTGTGAGCCCAGACACAAACCTCCTGCTGCTCACCCAGGGCCAGCAGGGGCGCTCTGCACACAGGAGTCAGGTCAGCCCAGAAGCAGCTGCAGATGTGAGTTGGGGCAGGGTTCCTCCATCTGGAGGCCTGTCCATGTACCCGCTTCCCAGGGGATCTCTGTGGCCTTGTGGTCTCTACTTATCTCTGATGTGTCTGAAGATAATCATTCTGTTTCTGTCATGTTCTTTTTCTTTTGAAATAGTGCATCTTACATATATTTATTATAGGTTTTCACTTTGACATAGTCACATATATTCATTGTCTATAAAACCTCTGTTGCTCTCACAGCTCCTCCTTTTAAATTTTCCTCCTACTTTTCATTATTTAACTGATCTTTCTTCCACGAGTTTCTAATTTTCATTAAATTTACAGTGTGTGTGTGTGTGTGTGTGTGTGTGTGTGTGTGTGAAACTCACAGTGGTTCACTCCCACAGGTGCAGGACACCCACGTGGGCAGAATTGACCAATAATATCTGCTCAGCTCACTCCTGGCCCCTCCCTTCTCCTGTCCCTCCTCCCTCACCCTTAGTCACCTCCTGATCCCCACTGATCTATACTCTTGGGGTTCCCCTTCCTTTACCTTCCTTATTTGTGGCAGCTCCCACAGAGGACAGCCAACACTCGCCTGACTCCCTGAGCCTCTCTCATTCCTCTTCCCTAATGTCCTCCAGCTCCGTCCACTCACCATCATCTCACTCCTCCTATTGGCTGAGCAGAGATGCAGTGTTGGTGCATGACCCACATTTCCTTTATCCATCCACTAGTGAAGGGCACCTGGGCTGGTTGCATAACCTGGTCTTGGGAATTGCACTGTATAAACCCTGCAGTATCCGTGTCCCTGCACTGTGCTGACTTGGGTCTTTGGGGTAAATACCAAGCAGCAGGAGAGCTGGGTCCCACTGTGGCTTCCTCCCTGATGTTCTGAGGGTCTCTACCTGCTCTCCTCAGGGTGGTTCTCATCTGCTGTCCCACTAACAAGGTGTGAGGGTCCTCTCCCCAGGTTTTCTCCAGCACCTGTTATTACTTGTATTCTTGATAACTGCCATTCTGTGGTCATGGGATGCCATGCTCACCCAGAACAACCAGTACCTGCACCGGTGCAGTAGGTGGGCCCAGACCACCCAGCAGGGCTGGCAGGACCACACAGACCTGAGCGTCCCTCAGCATCCCCAGGTGCTGTCCAGTGTGGCCAGGGTCAAGCTTGGCTCTGGGTGTTCTTGTGCCTGCTCTGCTGGCTAAGGATGAAGAGGCTCCCTGGGTTCCCAGCAGTCCTGACCTTCAACAGTGGCCATCACCTGCAGGGAGAGACTGTCCATGCTATGTCTCGTGTCCCCCTTCCAGACCCCAGATGGGTTTTCTGCTTTACTTTAATTATCACTTAATATTGTCTTAATCACTTATTTTCAGTCCTGATTACATGTTATAATTTCTTAGAAGAAAAAAATTTTGTAGCAAATGAAATACTTATTTAGGGAAATCTCACATTCAGTGTGAAGAGCAAGAGTCAGTCTTCCTTAACCATGACCACTGGGCTCCTGCCTGACTCCAGCTCCCCTGGATGGAGATGTCCCTAGTGTGTCCCAGGACATGGGCTTCCCCTCCTGGAGCCCAGGCAGAGGGCCACCTTCTTGGGAGGAGGGGGGCAGCAGCATTTCCACCCTGTGGTCACTGTGCCATGTGCAGGACTGAGGTCCAGTCCTGGCTCCACCATGAAGGTGACTCTCAGAACTTGACAGTTGAGTCAGGTCCCACCTCGGGCCTCTCTGCAGCATGGACGTCCTGGTGTGGAACAGGGGGCCCCACTGGCTGAGGCCTCTGTCCACTCACTGCCCTCCCAGGGCCTGTTCAGGCTGTGACCTTTGTGCAGCTGAGTCAGAGCAGAGCAGTGGTTAGAGTCTTCTCCACACTCACTGCTCTCTCAATGCCTGTGAGCTCCGTCCTCTCCAGGTTGTGAAAAGGTGGTGGGTGTGGTGAAGGACTTCCCAGATATGAAGCATCTGGACGATTCTCTCATGTGGACTCTGCTGCTGGATGAAGGTCAAGGCTGGCTGAGGGGTTTCCCACATCACTACACTCACAGGCCTCTCTCCACCATGGAGCCTGTGGTGCTGAGCAGGTGTGGGATTTGCTGAAACCCTCCCCACATTCACTGCATGGGAAAGCCTGGTCTCCAGTGTGAACGCTTAGGTGTGCAATGTGATTGGCATTTCTGCTGCAGACTTTCCACATTCACTACACCTGGGTGTCCTTTCCAGTGGGATCTATCTGGAGTGTGAAAGGCTGGACTGATGGTGAGCAGCTGCCCACATGCTCCATTCCTGGGGCCTTTTCCCTGTGAGAGGCCCCTGCAGTCTCAGTGCTCCCTGGAGGCTGCCCTCTGGTGAGTCCCCTGGTCCCTGAACACACTTGAGCTGCTTAACGTCCTTCCCACCTCCCTGCTCTCCAGGCCTCTCCCACAGGTGGTTCTGCAGCTGCTCAAGGCTGGGACCCCTTCCTCCTCTTTTAAGTGTTGCTCCCCAGGGCACAGCATGGGGTGCTGAGGGTTCCCACTTAGCTCTCCTCCTGGGGTGCCCTCTGCCCAGATGGAGCCTCCACAGCCTCTGCTCTGTGCCAACAGCCCTTCACCATCCACAGGGGGTTCTGCAGCCTCAGGAGCCCAGGCCAGGTCCTGCCCCACAGCTGATGACCTCAGACTCTCTCCCTGCTGGTGGTGTCATGGAAGCCACCACAGACATCTGGTCTCTGCATGGGCACAAAGTCCTTCTCAGTGCTGCCCTCCTGCCCTGGCCACCTCAGCAGAGCCAGCTCTCTCCTGGTCACTCTTAGAAGAGTCTAAAATCCCTGATTCCCACCTTACCCCTGACTGACCAGATGAGGACATTAAGTAACTCCTGTTGTGTTAAGTGCTCTGGGAGAGAGGGAGAGAGACTGGGGGAGAGAAAGTAGGAGGTGACCACAGGCCCAGAGTCCTGGTGGAGCAGCTGTGCAGGCACAGACACGGGAGGCCTCAGACATCCTCTGAGAACTTGAGAACCTCAGGGATCCCAGGGGTGTGAGAAGCTTCATCATGAGGGGTTTAAGCAGGGGTGCTGCAGAATACAGTGACCCCACTGACCCTGGGGAATAAGGATGAGAGCTGTCCCTTGACCGTGCTGTCCCCAGCACCTACAAGAGCCACACAGGCACAACACACCACCCATCCAGAACCTTCCTGTGTGTCTGTCAGAGCAGAGCAAAGGCCCTCAGGAGGCCATCCCCTGTGCCTTCCCTCTGCATGGCTGTGCACCCTGCAGGGAACACCCCCTCTGTGTGGTTCTTTTTCTTAGGTGTCTTTGCCAATTGCATCTGCTGGGGTTGGGACCTGCACTAGTATACAGTCAGCATCACCAGGGACACTTCCAACAGCCAGGTTTCATTAGAACTCAATACAATGCAACCTGAGGATATGGCTGTGTATTCCAGGGGGAGACACCCAGTGAGGGAACTCAGTGTGAGCAGTCACTCACCTTCCTGCAGGAGGCGCTGAGGACCAGCAGGGAGCTGAGGACCTGCAGGGGAATCTCAGAATCAGCAGGACACTTGGGGAGTTCAGGACAAGGAGGGGGAGCTCAGGTCCAGCTGGAGGCTCAGGACCACCAGGGGGCTCCAGACCAGTAGAAACCTCAGGAGCAGCTGCCACCTCAGGGCCATCAAGGGGCACTCTGGTCCAGGAGAAGGTCAAGAAAAATTCAGAGGAGGTTTGTATTAAGAGGCTAATCCTGTCATTTCAGTTTGTAAAAACCAGCTGCACACCCTGGGGAGGCAGGAGCAGAGGTCCAGGTTCTTTAGCATGGCCTGTGGTCAGCTCAGGACACGTGGTCCCCCCATCACCCCACACTCTCCCTCCTGGGAGGAGAGCCCTCCTGGTCCCTCCTGCTGGCTCTGCTGGGTCTGCAGGGTGAGCATGCTGCCCACAGCCACCCTCTGGGTGAGGACAGACAAGTGCTCCTGTGTCAACCATGGCCACGTGCCTCTTGTCTCAGCCCCTCCCTCTCCTGACCTTGCTCACCACCACAGCCCCTGTCCAGCTCTGCCCCTGTGAGGCCAGCTTCTTACATGGACAGGAGAATGAGGCCAGGAAGAGGCTGTCCTTCAGGCCTGGCCTTTTCTCCTAGCACTGTAACCTAAATTGGGTCCTCAGCTGTGCACCCCTGTGGCCAGTGCCTGAGGCCATCAACACATGAAGAGGAGCTTTCCTTTGGCTCCTGACTTCCAGTGCTCTAGTCCACGAAGAGAGGAGTCCACTGCATTCACACCTTTCCTGGGTGTGCCAGGGGCAATGCAGAGAGCCCACTGTGGGGACAGCCACCCACCTAGTTTCTAGGACTCTAAAGAGAGGGAAGAAGAGATGGGGTCTGACAGTCCCCTGCAGGGCATGTCCACAGTGATTGACATAAATTTCATGGTGTCCCCAGGTCCTAATGTATCCACTACTTCCCCACAGTCCAAGCATCTACAGAACCATCTTAGAACATGGAATGATGAAGGACAATTATGCACAGTAATCATTCTATCTCTGGATACAAAGCTTTTACATCCATCTCATAATGAAGACACGTTCAGTCCTCATCCTTGAGACCCTAAAGGCACAAATACTTTAGCTGAGCTCAGAAGTCCAGTGCAAAGACTTTAAAACATTCAGGGAAATACTACTGTGGGACTTAAAAACCAAAGAGGGCTTCCATATTTTCACGTTTTATGGGAGGGCTCTTGGCAGCAGGGACTCTGACCCCTGACCCCCATCTGACCTCCTAGCCCTTCCTTTCAAGTATCCATGTAAGCCTCCCTGACCCTGGAGCTCTCACAGTCTGCCGCCTGCAAAGCCAGCATGGTGTGGCTGATGACAAGGTCACCCTCAGCAGGGAGCAGGTCCTGGCCTCCCTTGAACCAGGGCTGGGAACCTCTGAGCCCCTTGCTGGACGAACAGGGGAAACCATGCCTTGGGCAGTCCTGGGTCAGGAGCCCAGAGCTCTCTCCCACAGGCCCTGCCCTGGAGGGTCTTTCAGGTCTTCATCTCTGCCTCTGAGCTGGGGAAGCTGGGCCTTGTTGATCCCTGGGATCCTGAAAACACCCTCCATCCTCTGGGTGCAAAGCCCTGGCTGCACCCAGTGGAGCTGCTGGCCTCATCCTCCTGGCCACAGCTCCTGGGCAGCACCACAAGTGTGCTGCTCTCCTGGCCAAACTGCAAAAAACCCCAGCTCTGCCTGCACTGCCCCTCTCTGCCCCTCCCTGTCCTGCACATGGCCTGACATCAGTCAGGGGGTCACATGCCAGGGCCTCACCTGTGCCCTTGAGGTTGTCCAGCCCCCAGTCTGCTCCAGCCTGAGCGGGTTCAGCTCCCACCAACTGTGGGAACATCCACAAAATGGGGCTCTGAGGTTCTCACCACGTGTGTCTGCCTGAGAGTTTGATGCAGGTCTGTGGGGCAGTGATGTTCAAGGTGAGAGCAACAGCACAAACACTCCTCTAACTCTTGACAGATAGGTGCTGTTAGACATAGTGACCACCACTCATGCTGCTGTGTGTGATTTTACACTTGCACCATGGAGTTAACACTGTCCTGGATCATCATTTTGTACATGTGTATAAGAAATTAGTGGGTGGTAAATGCCAAGCAGAAAAATAGGCAAAAGTAATCATATTCTCTTAACCCTACTATCTACACCATCCTAACCCATGACACTCCCATCTGTTCTCAGAGCTGCTCTACCTGGGCCTCCACCCAGAGCTGCTATATAGCAGGAGCACATGCAAATAGGGCCTCCCTCTGCTCATGAAAACCAGCCCACCTGACCCTGCAGCTCTGCACAGGAGCCCAGCCCTGGACTCCCAGCTCAGCCCACTCAGTGATCAGGACTGAACACAGCTGCTCACCATGGAGAGTGTGCTCAGCTGGGTTTTCCTGGTGGCTGTTTTCAAAGGTAATGGATGGAGAACCAGAGATCCTGAGGGTGTGAGTGGACAGGAGTGAGAGGAAGAGTGGATGAGTGGCAGTGTCCTGACCAGGCTGCCTCTGTGTTTGCAGGTGTCCAGTGTGAGGTGCAGCTGGTGGAGTCTGGGGGAGGCCTGGTGCAGCCTGGGGGTTCCCTGTGACTCTCCTGTGCAGCCTCTGGATTCACATTCAGTAATTACTACATGCACTGGGTCCGCCAGGCTCCAGGGAAGGGGCTGGAGTGGGTTGGCCGAATTTACCCGGGTAGTGGTAGCACCTACTACCCAGACTCTGTAAAGGGCTGATTCACCATCACCACTGACAACTCCAAGAACACCTTGTACCTGCAAATGAGAAGTCTGAGAGTCTAGGACACAGCCATCTATTTCTGTGCCAGAGAGACAGTGAGGGGACCTCAGTGTGAGCCCAGACACAAACTTCCCTGCAGGGCACCCAGGGCCAGCAGGGGGCGCTCAGCACACAGGAGCTCAGGTCAGCCAGGAGCAGGTGCAGAGGGGGTGGGGCTGGACTTCTGCATCTGGGGCCTCTCATGAACCAGCTTCCCAAGGGAGCTCTATGTACATATTTTCTGTACTGACCTGTGAGTTCTCTGAAAGTAATACTTTGGGTTTTTAATTATTACTTCCATTTTTATTAGCACATAATATTATAAGTAATGCTGCATTTCAATTTGAAATAATTTAATAATTGTGCAATAAAATTTCTTTCCCTTCACAACCTAACATTTCTCTCTCCCTCCCCTCCTCTTTACCCCTCCCTCCTTACCCTCTTCCTCTTCCTTTTCTTAACACATCTTTTTAGTGATCTGTTTACATTAGTGCTTCTTAGAGCACATAAGGGGAAATCCACTGTGGTGTCCTTATGCAGGTGCACAGGTGGTTGGTCAATTTCCTTCCACCTCCCCTCCCATTTCTGTCCCTCTTTCCTCACCCTTGATCCCCTTCCTCTCCTCCCTCCTCCCTATTCTGTTTTCTTCGGATTCCCCCTAGCACATTTTTTTTTTGGTCTGGAATTTGCATTTCAAAGTAAACAGTTGACATTTCACCTTCTGAATCTGGCTTAATAAACATGATATTCTCCAGTTCCATTCATTGACCAAAAAATGCCCTAATTTCCCTCTTTCTGTGGCTGAGTGAAATCTTCTTCTGTGTATATACCACCTTCTCTTTATCCATTCATCTGTGATGGGCATCTGGAACATTACGTATATAGATGATTTCAGCCCCTCTGGTGCAAGCACTGATGTGGCTGTACAGCTGAGCTATGCTGGATTTAGTTCTTTGTGACAAACACTGAGGAGAGGAGAGCTGGGTCACATCATGGCTCCATTCCTGATCTTTCCTGAAACGTCCATTCTGATTTCTAGAATGGCAGCATTAATTCAAATTCTCACCAACATTAAATCCATGGACCTCTTTCCCACATCTTTGCCAACATTTGCTGTTATTTGTGTTCTTGATGATTGGCTTCTAATGGGTGTGAGATGGATTTTAAATGTAATTTGATTTGCATTTCCTGATTACTAATATTATTGAGCATGATTTCCTATATTTGTTGGCTACTATTACATCCTATCCTGAGTATTCTATTCAGTTCTGTTTCACTTGTTTATTGGGTTATCTGTGTCTCATCGTTAGTGCCCTGGGTTCTTTATATATACTGCATATTAGTGCCCTAACTGGGGAGCAGGTGGCAAAGATCTCCCATTCTGAAAGCCCTCTCTTACACTCCTGTTTCCATTGCTGTGCTGAAGGTTTTCACTTGATGCTGTCCCAGTTACTGATTCTTGATTTTGACCCTTGCACTTCAGCAACCTGGTAAAGGATGTTGGTGCCTGTGTCATGCAGAGGAGGGTTGGTGAAATATTGGATTCTAGATCTTGCAGACTTTCTAGTCTAATTCTTTGGTTTATTATCAACTTTGAGTTAAGTTTTGTCGGGTGAGAGACAGGGACCTATTATATTCTTTCACAAATTGTTATTCAGTTTTCCCAGCTCTATCTGTGGGAAATTCTAAACACATGTGACATACACAAATTGAAGCAGAAATTGAAAACATTATCAAGTGTCAAAAAAACTGCATTTATGTTTATTTGTCTTTGTATCTTCTCCTCTATCCCACTGGTCTTCACGTCTGCTTTGGTGACAATACCATCCTGGATTTAATACAATAGGTTTGTCAAGTAATTTGAGGTCAGATGTTGTCATACCCAGGTTCACTCTTCCTTCTTAAATTCGCCCAGAAACAGGTTGATTTTCAACTGATTCAAAGAGAACTTTAAAGAAGAGATAAGGCCAACCTCCTCATATTATTTCATGGAATTGAAAAGGAGAAAATACTGAAACAAATTATTCTAAAATTCCAGTAACACACTGGTACCAAAACGTAACACAGGCACATCCAGGAAAGAAGGCTTCAGACCAACACCACTTCAGACCACTATAAGTGCAAGATTCCTTAATAAAACATTGGCACACTGCATTCAAGGGCAGATAAGAAGGTAGTGCACCATGATCAAGTGGGTTTCCTCACAGGATTGGGAGACCAATAATGTAATTTTCATATGCGACTCACCACATAAATAGAGAACAAGGATCACACCATCCATCAAAGGATGCAGAAAAGGCATTGGACAAAGTCCAGTGCTCAAATCATGGGCAAGGACTGGAGAATCCAGGGGCATGGGAACCTGACCTAAGCCTCATTAAGACTACAAGTGACAAACCCCAGGCCACCACCATCCTGAATGGAGATAACAATTCCTGTCAGCTCAGGACAGAACAACACTGTCCACTCTCCCACTCTGATTCCCCGGGGACTCTGCCCTGCACACTTTGACACAGGAGCATTTTCACATGAACAACATGCAGAGCAACATTATTGAGGCTGAAGAGACTGTTCTGGGGTCACCAGGAACAGAGTCTGAGGAAGCTCAGAGGACCCTGGTGAGTCTTTTCCATAATCTCAGGGGACGGTCTGCAGTGGGATTCCCTGATTAGGGTCATCCTTGAGATTCTCTGTATAGCAAAGGGAGTGAGGCTGGGTTGCTGCCCTGGACACTGGGTGAACCTCAGTCTCATGGTCCTCCTGGATCCCAAGGAGTCCCTGAGACTCAGCACTGTCCTCTGGCACCTCAGTGTGGGGCTGAGGATCAGGTGATGTTCCTGCAGAGGGATGGCATCCAGGCTGGGTTACCACAGCAGCTGAGTATTAGTGAGTGTCAGGGGGCCTCTGACCAGCCCACTCAGTAAGCCCTGTTCTAACCAAGGTCTGCCCACCCCAGACCTGGCATCTGAGAACAGGAGCGTGACTTCCCAAGTCCTGCCTGAGACAATAGGTGGCCCTACACCTGAATTGTCCACAGCAGCCCTAGGAAGAGCAGAGGGGAGACCTGATGGACATCCAGGGAGTGAGTGTGATGAGACTGTGCCAGGAGCTGCTGAGAGGGTGACTCAGATGTCCTCCATTGCTGTCTGGTTGGCTCTGTCCCAGAAAACAGCCACCACCGTGACCAGCACATCCAAGAGCTCTCTGCTGTAGAAGCCCTCACCAGGGCAATCAAGACACAGTCTAGGGGACCCCAGACCCCAGGGGCCATTAAAGTCAGAGTCAAGTCCTCTCTTTGGTCCTGTGGCCATAGTCTCCCTCCTCATCAATATTCCTAAATGAGTTTGCTGTTGCTATTTCTAAAACTGCCAGGGAAGTGAACAGGACCTACCTGCTTCCACAATCAAGTGGAGGCCAGATGTAGGGGACACATTCATATGGATATATGAATACATCAGAATGACAGAGGGTAACAGGTCCCCAAGGCAGAGCCAGTAGAGACTCCCATCACTTTTCCATGTTGGGAAGGGTCGACCTCCTTCCTGGTCATCCCAGAGCCCTGTGCACACTGAAGCCTACTCTACAGTAGCCACACAAAGGCCTGTGGTTTTAGTTTGTGAAAACCAGCTGCACAACGTGGGGAGGCAGGAGCAGAGATCAGCGTGTCTGACCACTACAAGATTCTGCAAGATTCAGGGAACTCTCTACCATGTGCCTTAAAATCAAAGAGGGATCCCATACTCCCAAGTCCTATGGCAGGGGTGAGTACTCCCATTGAGAAGGAAAAAGACAGAGACATGTTGAAGGGGTCTGAAGCCCAGCAGTCCTGACATTAAACCCAGTGCTCCAATTCTGTCCTCAGGGCCACTGTGGGGGACAGTGGGGAGGGCTCTGGGCAGCCCCAGTACACAGTCCAGCTGGACGCAGCCCCCTGGCCTCACCCTTAGCCTCACTCTGCTGTTCTTCCTCTGAGTAACTTGCTGGTGGCTTTCATCATGGAAAGTGCTGGATTTCACCCAGTGGTATACTCTAGGTTAGTTGAGATGCTCTTGGACATTGGCCTCTGCTGTGCTGAGGAGGGAACCACAGTGGGCTGCTCCTTTAGCTGTCCCTGCACCCCAGGCAGGTGGCTCCTGTCAAGGTGCTGCTCTCTCACTGTGCCCTGCCCCTCAGCTCCAGCCTGCCAGGACTTCTCTGCAGAGTTCCAGCCCCTAGTTCATCATGGCTGTTGGACTGCAGTTGGCCTCACTGTGGTAATCTGGGGTTTGGACCAGCGTGTGTCTGGCCTCCTAAGGTGGTTTCCCATCAGTTCTCCTCTCATGTGTTTCAGGACCATCCCGAGGTCCCCTGCCCTGGCTCTGCTCCTTCATTCATTGTTTGTCACCCATCAGTGCATCCTGCATGTCTCTGTGCCTGCTGTTTACTTCTCCCAGGTGCAGTCTTGGCAGACCTGGTGGAATCTGGGCCATACCCAAGTCCTAAAGCCTCAACAATGCCCAACAGCAGCTCCTTTTAGTCATTCACAAGAACTTTGGATTATGAGTAAAGGATTTTCACACAAGAGGGCACCATTGCCAGCTGCTTTGCTGAGTAGGAATTAAAAGGAAATTCTAGTGAGTTCCAAGCCTGGTCTTGGAGACACAGATATGCACAGACTACCAGGTTAACAGAGCCACTCTGTCCTCTGCCAGGACTGTTTCCACAGTTCCCAGGACATCACAGGTGAACACATCACATCCTGGGCCATGGGTTCTGCTCCATTGAAGGGTCTCCCAGAGGATCTTCTATAGAGTGAGATTGTGATTCACAGATTTTACCATAAACCACTGAAGGCAAAGATGAATCCATAGGATGTTAGACTAATGAAGGGCCTTAGAAAGTAAACTGCAGCCCCTTGTTGTACAGGTGAGGAAACCGACTTGTAAGGTATTTGCTCAGAGTTATTTGGTTTCAGGCAGAGCTGGGATGAGGACTCCTGGATTCTAATTTTCAATTCTGAAAGTCATCTGCTGAGGATTCCAGGTTTCTAGATATATGATCATGCCATTAGCACCACACCAAATTTGGCTTCTTCTTTTCTTATCTGTAAAACTTAGTTTATTTCTCTTGCATTATTTCTCTTGTTAGAATTTCAAGAACTCCACACCTAGGAATGGAGAGGTTGGCTTTCCTTGTCTTGTTCTTGATTCTAGAGGAAACACTGTCTGTTTTTCTCCATTCACTGTGAAGTTGCTTTGTTATGTGAAGTATTCTGATATTGGAAACATTCCTTCTACCCATTTCTCCAACTGTCTAAACATGAATGGGTGCTGGGTTTTCCCAAAGGTTTCACTTCATCTATGCAGATAATTATGATTCTTGTCCTTAATTCTATTTTAATGATAAATCACACTTATTGATTTATATATTTTCAGTCAATACTTCACCCTTGGCATGAAACAAAATTGATAATAGTGCACAGTCCTCTTAACTCCAGTTTGATCATTAGTTGCTATTTTATTGAGAATTTCTACACTTATGTTCACTGGGGTTATTGGTCTGCAATTTTTGTTAATTTGTGTGTATTTTCCTGGATTCAGTGTAAGGAAGGGGGTGGTATTTGCTTCATGAATAAATTTTGGAGTTTTCTCTTCAGTTCTATTTCCAATGAACAATTTCAGAGGATTGGCTTTAGGTATTGTTTGAGTTTCTGGTAAAACTCAGCTGAAAATCCAAGTGGTCCAGGGATCTTCTTTTCTGGAAGCCTGTTACTTGAGCTTCAGTGTGTTGATTGACATTTTGTGTTACATTTTACACACCCTCTTGGTTCAAACTGGGTGGATCATATGTGACATGTCATTTTTCATTGAATTCTAGATTTTCCAACTTATTGGGATATAAGATTCAAAGTCATCCTGGATTATCATCTGGATTTCAGAGATTTCTGTGATGATATCTCCTTTTTATTCTCTAATTTTGTTCTTTTTAGTCTACTTTCTTTTACTTTTAATTAGTTTGACTATGGAGTGATCATCCTTCTCTATTTTTTCATGAACTGCTTCTTTGAATCACTGAATTTTTTTCTTATTTCATTCAATTTTTTATAATATTATCTATTTCCTATCTTCCACTTTTTTTGGAAATTACTTTGTTACTGCTTTGCAAGGTCCTTAGATAAAATATTAGATTGTTTCTTGGGTTTTTTTTTCTTTTGTTATGTACTCATTTATCTCTGTGCATTGTTTTTTATGACAATTATTGTTAGTGTTCGAAAGATACTGGTATGCTGTCTTAATACATTTATATATATATATATATATATATATATATATATATATATATATATATCTTCTCCTTTCTACTATTACTCAATCCACATTCTAGAGTATTGTTTAGTTAATCTCCATGTATAAATTAGTTGTCTTTGAATGTTGCTGTTGATTCCTAATTTCTTTGCTTTGTGATACCATATAATGCAAGGAATTCTCTGTGCAGGCAACACTGCATGGCCATGTCAATCTAAAAAGAATGATAAAAAGTCCTATACAGGAAGGGATGACTTTAATAATTTTTGTTTTTGCTAAGACTTGGGTTATGACCTAAAATAACATCTATTATAAACATACTTCCATGAACAGCTCAGAAGAAAAGAAATGCAAATATTCTCATATGAAATACTCTATGGATACTTGTAAGATCCGTGTGATATACATGATCGTTTTGCTCAAAAGAGTCTTCATTATTTTGCATCTGGGTGTTAAGTCTGTTGGTGAAGCACATGTTTTGAAATTATTCATTATTATGTATTGTATTCTGAGTATCACTTCAGTAAATACTTCATTCATGTAATTAGGTGCATCAATACTTGGAGTATAAATTATTACTAATTATATATCTTGGTCTTGGACTGCTCCATTTGCTGGTAGGTAGGGACATTCCTTGGTTATTCTGCTTTATTTGTATTGGATGTCATTGGTGGGTGGGAACATAGCCACTCTTGCTTCTGCTTTGACTTCATTTGTAGGAACCTAGTTTTTCCTTTTTTACTATAGCCTGTAGATCTCTCCTTATGATCCTCTCACAGACACCATAGGGTTGGTCTTCTGTTTAAGTCCCTGCCAGTCTGTGTCCTCTCACAGGAGAGCTCAGAGCATTGACATCCAGAGTTGTCACAGAGAGGTGTTCCTTAGGATATTCTGACATTTTGAATTGTTTCATGTGTTTAATTTGCTCTTAATTTCCCAGTGGTTTGTTCCAGTTGGTATCTCTGGGGTTTGGAATCCTTCTGTGTGTGGAGTCCTTGCAGTGTTTTTTATGCACTGGCCATAAATTATTTTACTTTATGCTTATCTTGGAAAGTTTTTATTTCCAGATTGATTCTGAATCATGGCTCTCCTGGGTATAGCAATCATGGTGGAAATTGCTTTCTTTCAGAATTTGGCTTATCCCTTCCAAGACTGCTGGATGACAGAGTCTCAGCTGAAGACAGAAATTGACCTTCCTTGTTTACCTCTCAGTATGTCTTGGGATATTTCTCCTGTGGCTATAAATATTCTGTCCCTTTTCCTTGGGCATTTTGATTGTGATGTGATCTGGATGGGCTCTTTTGGATCTTGTTTATTTGGGGTTTTGTCTTCCTCCTAAATGTGGGTGTGCATCTCCTTCTGAACATCTGTAAATTGTTCTATATTATGTCATTGAAAGGATTCTGACTGCATTTGCCCTGTACCTGATTCCCTTTCAATTCCACTGAGTAGGTTGCTCTCTTCAGAGTCAGTGGAGGTGAAAAGGGAATGGAGGTTCAGGGCAACTCTGAAGGGGGTTGTTTCAGAGTTCTAGTGTGTACTGGTCATGGTCTTTTTTTTCTTACTGCTCACTAAATTTTCAAGTCTATATCCTGTCTTCAATGCCTGTCATTCAGCTTTGTGTAATTGAAACTGTTTGTGATAGTTTCAACTGCATTCAACATGAGGTATGGCATCTTTCTTTTCCAAAGTTCTCAGGGGTTTTCTCCCAGAATCCCTAGCTCTGTTCTGAAGAAGATTTTATCTACTGTATGTTAGTAGTGCATTCCTCAGATCTTCTTTCACTCCACTAATCATCTTGGTAATCAAATTTATAAGTCATTCCCTGGAATTTTGTTCCTTTTACTATACATGTTTTCTTTGTTGAGGGATTGTAGATTTGGGGGGAACTTGTTTGTCTGTTTCCTTATGTTTTCACAGGTCTTCAATTTGTGTCTCTGCTAGTTGGATTCCTTTTTCTCTTTGTGAAGGGACCTTTTAGTCACATGCTGTCACTTTATCTTAGCATCATGACATGGCTTAGCCAAATCCGACTGTTAACCTCAATCTCCAGGCTTTTTAGAAAAGAATGTGCTGCAAGTAACAGTGTTCCTTAGAGGTAAGGCAGACACCAGTAAGTACTGTCAGTGGGCTAATCCTCATCTAATTCTATGATCCCAGGCACAGTGTGGGTGAGGAGAAGGCAATACCGACTCAATAGTTCACACAGGAATGATCAGAACTCACTTTAACCAAAACATGCAATAAAGTGTGGGGAAGGTGAGGGGTGGGTGATGATGGGAAGACTGAAGTCGGGGCAAAGACAGGGTGGGTGGGCTGGATGTGTGTTGGAGAGACACATGATTAGCAAATGCCATTTGTATAATGAACAAATTTTCCCTCAGAGGTTCAGATTAATTTGTGCTAGCAGGGCATGGGGTAGTAGACCTAGGAGAGGCTGGTCAGAGAGGAGATCACTTCTGATAAGCAGGAGGAGGACCTCCAAGAAGGCAGGAAGCTCTGGTGAGTCACCACCTACTGTGCACCTGCAGCAGTGCTGAGAGAGCAGGCTTTGATTTCTCACCATGAAATGGTGGAAGTCAGAGCTGCAGCACCTGCTAATACCTGGATCAGCCTTTCCACCACGGGTGCCCATCAGAAACCTTCATCCTAGGTAAAGGGTCTCCAGGGGCCCTGCCCTGCCCTCTGTGGGCTTTATTAGAATCTCATTTAAATAGTGATGGCAGCAGACACTGAGACCCAGAGGTTCAGTGCCCTCCTTGTTTGCAGTGTTCTCTTTGGAGCATGGTGAATGCATTAACTCAGAGAACACGGCCATGACCTCAGGTCAGAAGATTGAGCTTCATAAGATTGTGGAGTTAAGAGTTGACAGAAGGAGGCACATGAGGTCCATTAGCATGATGGGCTTCTCCCACCTGTCAAGTGGAGCACTGAAGTGTCCCTGCTGCTGTGCAGACAGAGTGGGCACAGAGGGCCTGGGCTAAGGAGCTGTCCAGGCCACCCCTCCACAGGGCTCTGACATTCCCCTCAAGGTCATGACTCACAGTGTCCTAGTAATACAACCAGGAAGCACTGAGGTGGGGCCTGGGTTGTGGGGCGCTGCAGGAACTGATGAGGGGAACAGACACAGCACCTCGGGACCCTGGCTCAGTCTCTGCACTCAGCACATGAGGCCTGGTTTCCCTTGATGCCCCTGACCTCACAGGGGAGCCAGCAGAGGGCAGCACCTGGGGCTCAGGAGAGGACAGGCCCCAGGTGGGTGCCCACCTGCAGGAGGACCCTCCTCAGGCAGCACACAGAGCTCTGCCCAGGAACGGGCTGGGCACCAGGAGCATGGCTCATGCTGCTCAGGAAAGGACCCCACAGGGACCATGGAGATGTGCAGAGATAAGGCAAGGACTGGGCACTGCGGCTGGTCAGACGTTCCCTTACTCCAAAGAGCAGGGTCTTCTCCTAAGCACCCTGCTGAGAGGGACCCTCGGTTTTGTTGGCAGCATTTTGACTGCTCAGCTGTGCACCCCATCTTCCCTGGGGCAGGAGTGTCCCCAAGATTACCTCCTCCCTCCCTCCTGAGGATGATGGAGAATGGGCACTGCTCCTGGGACCAGAGCAGGGCTGGCCCCTGGGTCTGTAGACACATTTCCAAGTGAGACGTGTGGGGAGGATGGGGCTGGAACCTGACAGGCAAGTGGTGTCACTGCTGAGGGTTCAGACAGCAGCATCCTGGGCCTGGGCTGCTCTACATTGCCACCCCCGTCCAGCACAGGCAGCTGAACTGAAGTCACTGTGTGAATTTGGGGTGACACAAAGTACCACACAGACACAGAATACCTTTTATAAGCTTCATGATGGCTTTCTCCATCTCCCAGCCTCAGGAGCCCAAAAGGGGGACAAGAGAAGGTCAGAGAGACTGACAGGAGAGAGGGGGCACGTTCAGAAGTGGGCTTTTATTTTAGGTTATGCAGTTTCTTAGAATTTTCTATCTGCAAAAGGCAGAAGAGGAAGGATTACAAAGGAACAGGTGAGTGTGACTCAACCCCAGCAGGTGACACCTACTCCTGGAGCCACACCCTGTTGTCCCAGCTGGGGGAGCACCCAAGTTACTGGACCTGGCACTACCCTGCCTGACTGAATGCAATAACTGTTCAGAACCCGGAGCATGAGGACTTAAGGACGTTCATCGAGGGTGGCTTCTCTCTCTAATGGCTCTCCTCAACTGAGACCTATGCTGAGCTGATCCCTTAGAATCCAGGGAAACCTCTGCAGATGAAGGGGGAGCTGGACATAGAGAGGAAGTCACATGTCACGTGGACAGCTCCTCTGGGGACAGCCACTTAGACAGTCTGTCTCCTCCTCTTCCAAAATGTTCTCCATCACATGTTGCATCCAGTCTCCCTGCTGGTGCTGATGTGTCCTGGATTACAGGACATTAGAAGATGAGGAAGGCTACAGCTATGTCACACAACCAACATGACAGTGTCACATGTTCTCCAGGAACAGAAGGACCATGTCACAGTAGCAGACAGTGGGAGAGAAAGCAGTGCGCTGGACTCAGAACTGAGCACTCATCACCCAGAGCCTGAGAGGGTGTGGTGAGTGAGACTGGCCACCAGGAAGGGAGCAGGGTCCTGAGGAAGGTGCTAGGCTCAGGAGGGTGGGCTCCGCACTGACAGCCTTCCAGCACCCCTGAAACCACTTGCTCTCCTCTCACAGGTAAAGCTCCACTTGGGCTCAAGACAGGGTCACATCTCAGGAGCACAGAGGACCTGGGCAGCCTGACCTCAGCCTCTCCAGATATAAGAAGAGCCTCACCCACATGCAAATCCCTCCTCCTGCTCTGGGTTCAAAGGCCCTCTGGGCTGTGGGAGCTCCCAGCTCTCTGCTCAGACAGGGCTGAGGTCTCTGGGAAGTCAGGTGTGGTCTAGAAGATGAGGCTGCTGGGTCTTGTCCTGTGCCTGGTCACAGCTCCCCAAGGTGAGTGTCCCCAGTGTCAGACCTGGATCCATGGGGAGGTTGTGACTGCAGGTGACTGACAGGCTGTGACTGTCTTTGTCCCCAGGTGTCCTGTGCCAGGTGCAGCTGCAGGAGTCAGGACCTGGCCTGGTGAAGCCCTCGCAGACCCTGTCCCTCACCTGTGCTGTCTCTGGTTACTCCATCACAACCAGTGGTTACTACTGGAGCTGGATCCGTCAGCCCCCAGGGAAGGGGCTGGAGTACATAGGGTACATATATAGTGGTGGTAGCACTAACTACAGCCCATCCCTCAAGAGCCGAGTGTCCATCTCCAGAGACACGTCCAAGAACCAGTTCTCCCTGCAGCTGAGCTCCCTGACCACTCAGGACACAGCCACCTATTACTGTGCCAGAGACACAGTGAGGGGACCTCAGTGTGAGCCCAGACACAAACCTCCTGCTGCTCACCCAGGGCCAGCAGGGGGCGCCCAGCACACAGGAGTCAGGTCATCTCAGAAGCAGGTGCAGATGTGAGTTGGGGCAGGTTTCCTCCATCTGGAGGCCTGTCCATGTACCTGCTTCACAGGGGGTCTCTGTGGCCTTGTGGTCTCTACTTATCTCTGATGTGTCTGAAGATAATTATTCTGTTTTTGTCATGTTCTTTTTCTTTTGAAATAGTGCAACTTACATATATTTATTATAGGTTTTCACTTTGACATAGTCACATATATTCATTGTCTATAAAACCTCTGTTGCTCTCTCAGCTCCTCCTTTTAAATTTTCCTCCTTCTCCCCATTATTTAACTGATCTTTCTTCCACGAGTTTCTAATTTTCATTAAATTTACAGTGTGTGTGTGTGTGTGTGTGTGTGTGTGTGTGTGTGAAACTCACAGTGGTTCCCTCCCACAGGTGCAGGACTCCCACGTGGGCAGAATTGACCAATAATATCTGCTCAGCTCACTCCTGGCCCCTCCCTTCTCCTGTCCCTCCTCCCTCTCCCTTAGTCACCTCCTGATCCCCCACTGATCTATACTCTTGGGGTTCCCCTTCCTTTATCTCCCTTATTTGTGGCAGCTCCCACAGAGGACAGCCAACACTCACCTGACTCCATGAGCCTCTCTCATTCCTCTTCCCTAATGTCCTCCAGCTCCGTCCACTCACCATCATCTCACTCCTCCTATTGGGTGAGCAGAGCTGCAGTGTTGGTGCATGACCCACATTTCCTTTATCCATCCACTAGTGAAGGGCACCTGGGCTGGTTGCATAACCTGGTCTCGGGAATTGCACTGTATAAACCCTGCAGTGGCCATGTCCCTCCACTGGGCTGACTTGGGTCTTTGGGGT
Source organism: Spermophilus citellus (assembly GCF_964194105.1). Lineage (NCBI taxonomy): Eukaryota > Metazoa > Chordata > Mammalia > Rodentia > Sciuridae > Spermophilus > Spermophilus citellus. Next base: position 228,804,123 of record NC_138185.1, on the reverse strand, counting down.
AAATAACAGCAGCAGAAGAGCTGGGTCCCACTGTGGCTTCCTCCTGTTGTTCTGAGGGTCTCCACCTGCTCTCCTCAGGGTGGTTCTCATCTGCTGTCCCACCAACAAGGTGTGAGGGTTCTCTCCCCAGGTTTTCTCCAACACCTGTTATTACTTGTATTCTTGATAACTGTCATTCTGTGGTCATAGGATGCCATGCGCACACAGAACAACCAATACTCGGTCACCTTCCTGGAGATTGTAATCTGGCCTGGTTGACTCAGCACCCTGACCAGGGCAGGGACACACGAAGAGAAGGCAGACCTTGCTGGAAGGTGGACCACAGAATAAACCTTGAAAATTGACGACAACGTGCAGAACACAACAGGCATTTTCACCAAGATACAAATGAGCTCTCTGGAGCTCACCCTGACCTAAATACAGGATTTAGCAAATACCAGGGTGGACAGCCCTCTGCAGCCCAGGAGAATGGCAAGCAGTTTCCACAGACTCTCCTTGACTGCACTCCCTTGATGAGTCCTGCACTTAGGAACCTCCTTATCGGGAGCTCCATAGAGAGCGGAGCAGGGTAGCAAGAGGTGCAGAGTCCTGCCACACCCCTCCATAGCAGGTGATGGAGAGGACGGGGCAAATCTCCTCAGTGAAGGGCATTCTAGAATGTTCCCTGATGAGCTGGGAATGAGGCTCATGTGCAGTCCCTCCCACACCTCAGTCTCCCCATGAGGACAGCATCAGACAAGCCCAAGAGGAGACTCGTTCAGCATAATGTCTGAAAAACCCTCCTCCCTCCTGGGATCTCCAGAGAGGAGCAGAGGAGCAGTTCTGACATGGTGACGGGCACCCATCAGACCCCACATGTGAGGTCTGTCTCCATCAGTTAGGGCATCTCCTCCAATGTCACCTGAGACCTCAGGCCATCCAGACACGCTCCAGGGACCCACACAAGAGGTCCCTTGTGCTGGGGAGCAGGATGGACCTCAGCAGCCCAGCCTGGACACACTCACTGTGCACTCCTGCAGGAGGGGCCCTCACATGGCCACACTTCAGACCCACGGTGCAAGGTGTTCCGGGTAAGTGGGCAGGGCAGCAAGAGATGGAGAAGTGGAGGACACAGGTCTTCTCCTTGTCCACACAGCAAGCCCAGGAGCCCTGGACCTGCACCAGTGCAGTAGGTGGGCCCAGACCCCCCAGCAGGGCTGGCAGGACCACACAGAACTGAGCGTCCCTCAGCATCCCCAGGTGCTGTCCAGTGTGGCCAGGGTCAAGCTTGGCTCTGGGTGTTCTTGTGCCTGCTCTTCTGGCTAAGGTTGAAGAGGCTCCCTGGGTTCCCAGCAGTCCTGACCTCCAACACTGGCCATCACCTGCAGGGAGGGACTGTCCATGCTGAGTCTCGTGTCCCCCTTCCCAACCCCAGATGGGTTTTCTGCTTTACTTTAATTATCACCTAATTTTGCCTTAATTACTGATTTTCAGTCCTGATTACATTATAATTTCTTAGAAGAAAAAAAATTGTAGCAAATGAAATACTTATTTAGGGAAATCTCACATTCAGTGTGAAGAGCAAGAGTCAGTCTTCCTTAACCATGACCACTGGGCTCCTCCTGACTCCACCTCCCCTGGATGGAGATGTCCCTAGTGTGGCCCAGGACATGGGCTCCCCCTCCTGGAGCCCAGGCACAGGGCCACCTTCTTGGGAGGAGGAGGGCAGCAGCGGTTTCTCCCTGTGGTCACTGTGCTGTGTGCAGGACTAAGGTCCAGTCCTGGCTCCAACATGAAGGTGACTCTCAGAACTTGACAGTTAGTCAGGTCCCACCCTGGACCACTCTGCAGCATGGACGTCCTGGTGTGGAACAGGGGGCCCCACTGGCTGAGGCCTCTGTCCACTCTCTGCCCTCCCAGGGCCTGTTCAGGCTGTGACCTTTGTGCAGCTGAGTCAGAGCAGGGCAGTGGTTAGAGTCTTCTCCACACTCACTGCTCTCTCAATGCCTGTGAGCTCCGTCCTCTCCAGGTTGTGAAAAGGTGGTGGGTGTGGTGAAGGACTTCCCAGATATGAAGCATCTGGTTGTTTCTCTCATGTGGACTCTGCTGCTGGATGAAGGTCAGTGCTGGCCGAGGGACCTAAGTACATGCTGGACCTTGTTCCCCTGTGTCCTTGGTCAATTGCAGATGCTAGTGTTGGGATCTTCACTTGGGGTGAGTCAGCATCACCAGGGACACCTCCAAGAGCCAAGATTCATTAGCACTCAACAGCATGACCCCTGAGAATATGGCTGCATATTCCAGGTGGGGGGACACATAGTGAAGGAACTCAGTGTGAGCTCAGTCACTCACCTGCTTGTAGGGGACACTGAGGACCAGCAGGGAGCTGAGGACCTGCAGGGGAATCTCAGAATCAGCAGGACACTTGGGGAGTTCAGGACAAGGAGGGGGAGCTCAGGTCCAGCTGGAGGCTCAGGACCACCAGGGGGCTCCAGACCAGTAGAAACCTCAGAAGTAGCTGCCACCTCAGGGCCATCAAGGGGCGCTCTGGTCCAGGAGAAGGTCAAGAAACATCCAGAGGGTTGTTTGTATTAAGAGGCTAATTTTACCAATAAGGTATTTCTTGTCTCTGATTGGGGCTCTTCATTGTTAATGATACTGTCAGGACATAATATTCTGTTTGTCTACTCTGAGTTCATGGTCTTGGGGGGTTTAATGTACGTCTGAATTTCAAGGGTAAGTTCTAAACCTGGATGACTATCCAATAAGGCTGAGAAATTCCAAATACCGTGTGACTCCTTCTCCTTATTTGCTGTGCACAAAGAGGAGGAGCCACACCTGTGTGTTTGAAGCAACATCACAGGAACATGGAACAGAAGGTGAGCTTGTCCTGCCCCTGACTTTCACAGCAAGTGACCCAGCTCTGGAGGCCACATCACACCACCTCAGCCCTGGGAGCCAGGTCAAAATCAAGTTCAAAGCTGTTGTACTTTTGCAGTTGTTCATGGACATGAGCTGCCTGGGAAGGCAATTTCCCCCAGGGACCCACCCCCAGGAGGCTCCCTCCACCCACCCTCTTGTTCCTGTCTCATGCTGTGTTCAAATGTCCTTGTGACCAGCGATGGAGGCCACGTTCCCTGCAATGTCTGTGCACTGTGACTGTGCTGTTTGCATTGGCACCAAGAGTTCTGCTCCACTGCTCTCTGGGTTTCCAATGGGAAAACTGCAATAGGGCTTAGAGTAAGAAGGTGAAATATAGGGAATTTTCAAGTGGAAATCACAGTAATCCTCTCCATGGCTCCACCATTTGTGGATCAGAAATGTCAATCATCCATGAACTGGAAAGTATTTATCTGAACTGAGCAGAAGACCACTAAGGAAAGTTGCAAAGTAACAAGGGTCAAGGGATATGAAGTCCCGGAGGAGACTAGGAGACCAAGGTGTTAATCCATAAACTCTTGCTTACAGGAGTAATGCAGATCACAGCATCCAGTGAGGCTGATGGTCAATACAGTCAGTGGACATGTGACCTCAGGAAGGGCCATGTGAATCCCTGACTTGTGGAGACCAGTGGCTCACAGGTGGAACAGGTGAGCTTGGGAATTCTGTCACATAGAGGGCTCCAGGTTCCCCAGATCAGGAGGTGGGATCATCTATAGATGTCTTCCATTGGTCTGCCTGGAAGAAAAGCCTTCAAAACCTCTGATTTTCAGGATATGGAAACTTCACCCAGTGGCACACCTGGCTTTTCAGGTGGTGAAAACATGGAGACCAGCAGGTCTCACCTGAGCCACCCCAGGACCAGGAGGTGGGTGCTGCAGGCTCAGTGTTTGCAGGGAGTTCATGGTCAACACCACAGGGAACAAGGAGAGGAGCCACATGTCTTATTAGTGTGCTGTGCTCACTCAGTTAGGCAGGAGGTCAATTCCTGAACCTCATCAGGAGGTCAGCAACTACACCTGCCCTCTCAGTGACCCCACCTCACTAAAGACAGTGTCCACTGTTCTCTCCAAATGCTGGGCTGTGGGCAAGGCAGGCCTCACTGCAGTGATGCTGCACAGGGAAGGGACCTGGGCCTCCTCCCTCACCCAGCCTGCCCTGCATGCCGTCCTGTCTGCTGTCAGCCTGGCTCTGCTGCTCTGGGGGACTCAGGGGCTCTCAGCCTCAGGCTGCAGCTGAGAGCTGCCTCTGCTCCCAGGACTCTCACCTGGCCCAGCACCTCCATCCTGTCCTCTCCTGGTGGAGACCAGAGGGCAGGACAGGTGAGGGGAAGAGCTCAGGGCAGATTACCACCCACTGCTGTCCACAGGCATTGGCTGGACAGTCAGGAGGACAAGCAGGGCAGAGGGTGGGGGAGGGCAGTGGGCACACAGCAGGAAGCCCATGCCCTCCTGAGGCTCTGCTCCCTCCTCTCCTGCTCAGTCTGTAGCCCCCAAATCTCACAGAGATGAAAGAGAGGAACTAGTCCTGAGAACAAAGGGGGGCTCTTCTCTTGGATGTGGGGAACCCCATCCTCAGCTCTGGGCTCTGTTCAGTCATCACTGAGGGCTTCTCCTTCATGGCTGGGAGGTGAACCTGGGCCTCTTGCATGCTGGGCACATTCCTGCCACTCTGAGATCCTCCTAGGAGCAGGGAGGAAGGGCTTGGAGGAGGCAGGGCTGGGCTCAGGAGGGTGGGCTCCCCCTCTGACAGCCTTCCAGCTCCCCTGAAACCACCTGCCCTCCTCTCACAGGTAAAGCTCCACCTGGGTTCAAGACAGGGACACATCTCAGGAGCACAGAGGACCTGGGCAGCCTGACCTCAGCCTCTCCAGATATCAGAAGAGCCTCACCCACATGCAAATTCCTCCTCCTGCTCTTAGTTCAAATGCCCTCTGGGCTGTGGGAGCTCCCAGCTCTTTGCTCAGACAGGGCTGAGGTCTCTGGGAAGGCAGGCGTGGTCTAGAAGATGAGGCTGCTGGGTCTTGTCCTGTGCCTGGTCACAGCCCTGCAAAGTGAGTGTACCCATTGTCAGACACCGCCCCTTGGAACCTCCAATCAGCATGAGACAGGGAAAATACCTGGAATGCCAGATGACCCCTAAGTATTTATGGTGGTTGATAACACTTTTGCTTCAGGGAACTCCCTCTTCCTTCCCTGCACTGTAAGGATTACTCCACCTCTGACTGCTTACAAAAAGGGACACTGAATGCAGTAATGTGTTGGTATTATAGATTGTTTCTTGGGAATGATCTTGGCTGAATGTGTGTCTAAAAGATGATGTTTTATTGTAACAATCTGATGTTTTGATAAAATAAGTAGATTTGACATGGGATTACTCATTTATGAGTACTTTTGTTGGATATCTGATTGATTTACAAGGTTAAAATGCTAAATTTTAAATGTACCATTGAGTACACTTAACTCCTTGAATTACATTGGGTAACATTGTTGGTGTTTTCTTAAGTTGGAAAATTAAGAAAAAAAAAAGGTATAAAGTTGCTTTGTCATCCCTGATACATAGACATTGTGTTTTCATGAAATGGTAAACAGATGTGATTCTAACTACAAGAAGATTTCTACATACAAAGGCCCAAAAGTTACAACTATTCCAATTAAGAGTACTGTAAGTAAAATCAAGTATTTATTTTTATTAAAATAAAATAATCTGCCTAATTTCAGAAATTTACAAGGATTGTTTCAAAATGTGAACAGAAAAGGAGGTTAACAGATGGAAAGGGGAAATTAGAAGGTTCTAGGTATGTATTTAATAGAAGAAAAATGTGTTTCTGGATAAGAGAGTCTATGTGATTAAGTAAATAAGCGGGTTTAAGTAAGTGTTAAAGAAGGTCTGGGTAGGTTTCTCTTTACAATCTGTCATATGTTAAAAGAACAAAAATATCTTAAAACATTAGTTTACCCATAACATTGTGTTTATTAAGTTTTGTTTCTTGTTTCTAGAGCAAGTAACCTTAAAGGAATTAAACAGCTGGTTAAACAAGAACTGTTATTTTAGAGAATTGTACCATGTTATTTCTTTAAAAGCTAAACTTGGTTAATATAAAAACATCATTGTAATTGTGGTGCTATTAATGTGTTCATATCTTCCAGGTGTACAAGTCTGTAAGGTAGAAGCTTTAAAAGAACATTATATTAAGCTGGTGTTCTAAAGTTGAATGGTAATTTTAGGCTTAAAAGAAAAGACATATTGGAGATTTATTTGTATCATTTGATGTTCTATAACTGGACCTGTTATCAAAAAGATATGTATAGTTTTATGCTACTTTTTACACTGAGGTACAATTTAAATGTATTTTTAAGTTAATGAGAGCCTAATCTGTATAAAGATTAATATTGCAAAACACAAGAGTACTTTGCTACTTTTCTACAAAAGGTTAAAAGCTTTCAGCCTTTCATTAATTCATGTTTTAGATGTGATACTATATTGTGTTAGCTAATATTCTTATAAAGTTGAGCAACAATTTATGTAAGCTTTGTAAAATGATGTTTAAAAAGCAAAGATCAGCTTCACAACTACAGCACTTTACTTAAGATTTATGAAGAGTCCTGCCTTACCTGAGATAAGGCCTGTGTCCCATCTCACTGCATGTGAAAATGACTATGAAAGAAGTAGGCCAGATTTCAGTACATTTAATGTTCTGTCCAAAACTTGGTTTTTGTCAAGATTACTAAGATCTCAAACAGGAGATATGATGTATAACTCTGCCAAAGTTCAAGGTAGCTATTACATGAACTAAATATGTTTTTACTCTTGTTTATTTTATTTTGTAGTTTTCTTATAAATGGTCTAAAGATTGCTTGTTAATGTTTTGCAGAGGTGTTGTTTTAAGAACACACAACCTGGGTTAATTTAAGATAATAAGTTATCACCTACAGGATAGAGAGATAGACATTAAAGCCCAGTACTCTGGTGATATTGATTTGCTGGATGTTTAAGATTAAGATTTAAAATTAAAGTTAAATGAAAAAGGCCACGAAAAAACAATGTTTGGCTCTTGTCCTCTGAGTCAGTCTGAATCCAGGGAACAGGGGACTTCTCTAAAGAGCTTTGCAACTCTGGGCCACATAACCTCCTGGTCAGGGAGATTAATGAAACCACTGGAGAACAGAAAGCCAATCAGTGCATTTGCTATAAAGAGGAGGGTCACCAGAGAAGGGAGACATCCCTGATGCTTCCAAGGGAAGCCACCTGGTCAAGCAAGACCTGGACCCGTCCTAGTGCAAATGGCACTAGCAGAACTGAGAAGCTGCTCTCAAGTTCCCCCAGGACTCCCATAAAAGCTCAGCTGACTGTTAACAATAGATAGAAACAAAAGTCAGTTTGACTGCTTCATCTTAAACACTTAGCAAAGACAGTTAAAACCAAAACACAGTTATTCCTGGGCATTTAAAATAATAATAATAGTTAAATGTAACTTAAGGTATACACCTTGTGTTAGCCCCAAGAATAAGTAAGACTGGAGGCTACAAAAGAGATTCTTAGGCAGGAATGCCTGATAACAATCAAAAGAGACTATCAAGAGGAATTGCCAGAGTGGTTTTTGTTTAAGGCCTACAGATATTCCTAACCTACACAGGGAGGCTTGGTGTTTGCTAGTATGATTATCCAGCCCTAAGTAACAGATTTAAAGGTTTCCCTATTAGACACAGAGGTCATACTAATAAAAGGATTTTGCAAGATCAGATGACATTAAATTATTAACCTGTATCTTAAGAGGAAGGAAATCTGAACACTAAAAGTTAAATGTTATGTTTACAGTCCTGATAACTGGGGGTGTTAAAGGCTGGTGAGGGACTTTTATGTGGTGACATGTTCCAGCTTCTGCAACATTTATTCAGTACTCATGGTTTTCTTTTCTCTCATAGAAGCACCCTTCCCCAGATGACTTTACAACCTGTTTTTCCCCAACCAGATTTCAAACCAAACTGACTTCTAAAAGGGAACTCACATGCCCCATGTCATCTCCCACGTCTTCGAGCTCCCCCATGTTACATGCCCCATATCAGCTCTGAAGCAGCCAGAATGAGCCATCGCCCCTTCTCCTTACAGCAATAAGGAGTTCCTAAAATTAGACTGGGAATGAAGCCAGAAATAGATAGACAGTGTAGATAGGTAAATCAAGTCAGGAGGCCAATTTTGAGTGAGTCTGGAAAGTTGAAGACTCCCACAAGGGTTACTGTTCACTCTAAAATTACCCTAGTGTCAAACTTAATAGGACCACTTGTGAACAAGCTAGTGGCTTTCATCAAGGACAGAGGAAACACAGTTCAGATGTTGGTTCTGCATACCCACTATCAAGCCCTAGACCCAGAAGGAGAATCCTACCAAGATGTAGGGCCTGCCAACATAGGCCTCCAACTGAGGGAACCATGATTGGTTCCCAAGTTTCCAGACACAGGGGGGATTGAAAAACTAAAGTGACTCAATTTTTGAGAAACCAGCCTCTACATCAGAGCATAGCCTGTCCTAAGGAAGGGGGTGTGACCCTTGTCCTTCGAAAAACCCACAGAGCACTTCTACATACTCACCCTGCTGAGTTGTTTATCTGTGAATAACAGGAGAGATCTGGGGAGACAGGTGTCCCTGACACAGTTAGGCTAGGTGAGGACCCATAGCAACCCCCCTAGCAACCTCCAATCAGCATGAGACAGGGAAAATACCTGGAATGCCAGATGACCCCCAAGTATTTATGGTCGTACACCCCTCATGGCCTAAACCAATCAGTTCAAAGGAATCTCCCCTCTTGTACTAACCAATCACCACTACCCAACTTGCTCCTGCCACTGAATTTGCTAATCAATGTTAAGAGTTGTTGTTTGACTTTCCCGAAGTATGGAATGATTTGCTGTGTGATGTTTTGACGCATAGAGTATCCCCAAAAACCTATAAAATCTCACTGAACAAAGGACCAGGACTCACTCCCTGGGAATGCTGCCTCTGGAATGATTGTGATTCCAGACTCAAGCTTGCAATAAAGACTCTTGTGTGATTGCATCAGATTCTGCTATTGGAGGTCTACTGGGATCCCGCAAATCTGGCATTACAACATGTTCTTTAAAATTTTTAAATATTGCTTTCCAGAATGGAAGTCAACAGTTTTAAATATCTCAACATTTAGGATTAAAGAAAGAAGCTGCTATATGATGGACTACTTGAAAATATTTTGCCAGTAAACACAGTTTAATTTAGTATCAATTTTAAGCAAATTTCCATAGTAAATAAGTATTTGATACTTGCAAACTTCCTAAAATCTCACAACAAACAAAAGTGCACAATTTAATAATTAGAAATCAATGAGAAAAAAAAATTAAAAAGAAGAATTTTTAAAAATATGAGCACATTAGTTGATATGTAAAGGATTTTCTTTACATTCAGGTAATTATGATGACTTAGCAAAAGAAACTGAAGATAAGATAAATGTGGTGAGATGTTTTTAAACCTTTAGCTTCTCTGAGTTGCATATTCATTATATACAAATTCAAGCTGAGATAAACCTGCTATGGTTCTTGTCAATTAGTTGCTCAGCTACCTTGTCTCAGGGGTGGGGGGTAGTGGGGGTTGGGGGTGAGGGGGTAGAAATGTGGAATGAACACACAGACTCCAGGAGCTGGTGAGAGAACTGGCTGGAGACCCACCTCAGGTTGCCCTCCAGTAGCTCAGTTTATTTTTGGAATGCATGCAATTGTTATAGGGTTCAGGTAGGGTGTGCCCATCAATCATGCACATGCAAGATATTATCCATAAGCCAATCATCTTATGCCTAATGTAACCACACTATGAGACTTCTGTAAATATGGCTATCATCAGGAAGGGTCTTTGTCCCTAGGGGAGGGGGTTTCTATGTTAAGTGTTCCATGTTGAATCTCGTAGTGATAGACCCAACCCGATTTTCTCTTAAAATTGGGAGCCATCTCACCACAAAGCCAGGAAAAGCTAATTTCGGCTTCATTATAAATTACTGCAAAGTCTGAACTTGCTTGGAATGCATGCCCGTGCCTTGAACTCACCCATGCCTGGCTCTCTGACCAGATAGCAGCCCTCTCTGAAACTTTAGTGATGCCTCATAAATCTTGGCCTTCCATGGCCAGATAATGACCCTCTCTGAGGCTCTAATGACCTTCATAAATTCTGATGCCGGGTCCAGCAAAAATGTTATGCTCATTAAAGTTTTGTTATCTGTAACCCCCCTTTGTGTAACTTTCTGGGCTATAAAGCTGTGCTGCAAGAAAGCTGGGGGTCTGTCTTGTTCCTGCTGTTTTGGGTGGGAGAGGCAGCCTGGCTGGTCAAAATAATAAGCTTGCATTAATTTGATTTTAATTGGAGTCAGTGGTCTTTCTTGTGTCTTGGTCTAACACTAGCTATCAGTTTCCTGGCCTGGCAGCTTGGCAATGCTAACCACAAAGCTAAGGGTGTGGTTTTACTAAGGGCTCACGAGAGCAGAGCATCCCATGCTGCAGGCCTTCCTATCAGGCTCATAGCTGTTAGCTGCTAGCTGTAAATGGAAAGTTATTCCAAAATAGACCAATTTGTTACTTACATGGTCAAATAATGGATTGACAAATTTTGCCTCAGACTAGGCTACAGATTAGTTCACAGCCATGCACAGAATAATAGTCCATTTCATTTGCTTTTATTTTATGCCATGTTGAACTCATCAATAGTTTAGTGGATTCAATTACCCCAATTTGTTCTATGCACTATTAAATATAAACCCCAGGCATTCAGTTCTTCTCTATCGTGAAACCTAAAGCCATGGAAATAATGAAAAATGCCTTCTTCAGCTATCTTGAATAGCAGAATGACCAATTATATATTATATTTTTCTGTCTTTCATATGAATTGATATCTCATCATCCACATCATTAAGAATGTCAGCATCTCTCTCCATCAGACAACAGCTGGCCATTCCAGCTGTATTTTCACACTTACACTGAAACCTAGCCCTAGTGAGGCAGAGGACAGCACCCTGACACAGGGGTGCCAGGCGCCATGATGGTTCCCAGGCTGTGCACACCCAGCTGTCCATCACCTGTCCCTCCTGGGTGTGGGGAGCCCACCAGCTGCTCTGCCACAGTCACTGTGAAGCACAGCCTGGCTGTGGGCCACAGGTATCCTGTGAGCTGCAGAGCCCCAGGACAAGGCCCTCTCTGCACGTGGCCCTCACCACCCACCCTCACCCTCACCCTCCCTGCACCTTCCCATCTCCAGGGGCCACTGTCCTCTCTCTTTCCAGGACCTGCTGCAGTAGCCTACCCACATGAGGGATGGTGTGGTGATGGTCTCCCTCTGCCTGACCCATTTCAGCTGGGTCCATGTGCTCCAGGGCCATGCCCAGGGCCAGCAGGGACAGGATGCCACTCTTGTTAAATAACTTTAGTCTTCCCCTGGGGACAGCATATTTTCCACATCTCATTTAAAGGACAACATGGTGATAATGAAATGGTCCTCATGGAACTTTAATTAAGGACAGGCCTCATGAACTCTACTTCCCACCTGATCTGCACACTGGGCAGAGGTCCTGTCCATAAGACCTAGGCTGTCCCACACCATGTCTCTGCTGGCCTCAGGCCACACTGCACATGGTGGGCAGCCTGACTGCTGCTCTCCACAGTGGCCATGCAGCTGGCTGACCAACACTGCTGGGCCTTAAAGGTCACGCTCCCAGGCTCCACTAGTATGGCATATGGGGACTGTAGGGGCCACACCTACAAAGCTCTGCCTGAACCGAGGCCTACCCAGGGCAGTCCCTGGAAAGGCAGGTGGAGATGAACCCCTCCACACTCTGGCACTCCGTGTGCCTGCAGGGTGAGTTTCATGGGTGCTGTCAGGTTAGCTCCTTGGTGACTAACTCAGGTCCCAGATCAGAGTTGGCACAGACCAACCCCAGGGCTGCATCCACCTCTTTAGATTTTCACTATGACCACCTCAGACCCAGCACCAGTGTGGCTGAGTCCAGTCTGTGCTGCTCTGAGAAGCTCCTGAGGCTGAGGGTTCACAAGGAGAGAGCTGTGCTGCAGCAGGTTCTGGAGACCAGGGTGCAAACACCCAGGTGCTGCTCCTGACCAGGGCTCCTGAGGCTGCAGCACCACATGGCAGGAGGCAGGAGGCAAAGAGAGGCAGATGGGGCTGGACCCCTGAGTGGTGCTGGTGTCCCACTGGGGCTAAGGGTGCCAGGAAGGCTCTACTAGCCCTAGGGGAACCCAGGTGGCCAGGACCATGATGTCAGGTGTCTTCTCCATTCTGGGACCATGTGGACATGTGAAGAGTGACAGGGCAGCAGTACTGAGGGCATGGGGCTGTGCCTCCAGGAGGATTACAAGACACTTGATCCAGACAGAGAGTCCCTGCTTCCCCCGGGTCTTCAGGGCACAGGAGGAGGACAGGAGGCCTGGATCACAGATGACAGATAGACCAAGCCCATGGGGGACACTGGCTGGTCCTTCTTCCAGGTCCCTAACAAAAGGTGGATACATGTGGCCACCTGTGGACACAGCTCATGACAACTGAAAGGGAGGACAGAGCCTGGGTTTCTCCCTGCCCACACTAGGGCCCTGTGCCCACCACAGATGGCAGCAGCATGTGTACCTGAGGGCTCTGTGCCAACTGGATGCTCCTGAGCTGAAGGAGGCCCTCACAGGGAGGCACAGCCTTCCCCCTGCAGGGAGCCTCTGAGGCCCTCAGCTGGTTGCCTCCCTGGAGAGCAGGTGGCAGCAGAGGGGAGAAGACACACAGCACATTTCCAATGCAGGACGGTTCTGAGGACCTCACCAGTGTGTGCACCTGGGAGCTGGAGGAGGGTCAGGGCAGCAGTCATGTCCAGGGTGATAGCAAAATACCAGATACTTGGTCACTCTTGCCACACATGAGCTGTTGGACAGTGAACCAGCACTCATGCTTCTGTGTATGATTTTACATTTGTATCAGGGAATTAACACTGATACCTCCATCATATGATTCTGTGTTTATATTAAATAAATTAAGATTGTGTACAATAAGATCATAGCAGAACCAATTGTACCTTCCTGAATTCTCCTCTGTCCACCATGCTGCTCCATGACCCTCTGATCTGCTCTCTGTGCTGCTCTACCTGGGCATCCATCCAGATCTCCTATATAGAGGGGGACATGCAAATAGGGCCTCCCTCTGCCCATGAAAACCAGCCCACCTGACCCTGCAGCTCTGCACAGGAGCCCACCCTGGACTCCCAGCTCAGCCCACTCAGTGATCAGGACTGAGCACAGCTGCTCACCATGGAGAGTGTGCTCAGCTGGGTTTTCCTGGTGGCTGTTTTCAAAGGTAATGAATGGAGAACCAGAGATCCTGAGTGTGTGAGTGGACAAGAGTGAGAGAAAGAGTGGACAGTGCCAGTGTCCTGACCAGGCTGCCTCTGTGTTTGCAGGTGTCCAGTGTGAGGTGCAGCTGGTGGAGTCTGGGGGAGGCCTGGTGCAGCCTGGGAGTTCCTTGCGACTCTCCTGTGCAGCCTCTGGATTCACCTTTAGTAACTACAACATGCACTGGGTCCGCCAGGCTCCAGGGAAGGGGCTGGAGTGGATCTCACACATTAGTGATGGTAGTAGTTACAAAAACTATGTCGATTCTGTGAAGGGCCGATTCACCATTTCCAGGGAAAACTCCAAGAACACCCTGTACCTGCAAATGAGCAGTCTGAGAACTGAGGACACAGCCACATATTACTGTGCTAGAGACACAGTGAGGGGACCTCAGTTTGAGCCCCACACAAACCACCCTGCAGGGTGCCCATGGCCAGCAGGGGGCGCTCAGCCTTCAGGGAGCTCAGGGTCACCCAGGAGCAGATGCAGAGGGAGGTGGGAGCAGCTCAGCTAAGGCCCTGAGGTCCCTGCCCACCCAGCACCTCCTGACTCCAACTTGCCTGCAGATTCTCAAGGTCCCTCCTCTGCCAGACTCTCTGTGAGGTGTTTCTTCTCTAGGTCTTGCTTGTCTGGAATTCGCTCAGCACAGACGAGTCATTTTGCAGATGGAGATTAAATTTCAGGGATGTTTCCTGAACAGCACCTTTAAAGTGAACTGTATGGATCTTTCTTTTCCTCATTGGGGATTGAATCCAGGGTGCTCCACCCTTGATGTCCATTCTAGGCTTTATGTGTCTTATTTGGAGACAGGTTCTCCCAAAGATGCCCAGGCTGACCTTGAAGTTATAATTCTCCTGCCTCAACCTGCAGTGTCCCTGGGTCTACAGGTGAGCTCCCCACACCTGTGAACTTTACACACTCCTGACACCATGTCTCACTCCCTGTCTGTTCAGGTGATTCCCAGTCCCCTTCCCATGACTCCTTCCCTTTCCCCCTCCACCCAGTGACCTTCCTGTGCTGTATCAGGTCACAGAACACAGTTCTCCCTGGAGCCCACCTACTGCCAGAACTTTCCACCCCTGGAGACCATTTGCAAAGTCTGGAGGGAGTTGTTTCACCTGTGAAGCAGCGATTCTCCTGGCTTCTAGTTTTTATGACAAATGAGGCTGCCACACCTCCAACCATCACAGGACAGCACCCACAATGAGGAATTATCTGACATGAATATCTATGGACTAAATAGAAAGAGGGTGACAGAAAACCATAAACTTTATTGAAATGCACAGAAATGTGTGTATTCAGAGTGAACCTTGGTGTGTGTGAGCTATCTGTCAGTCATGATGAGGCTCTGTGACACCCAACCTCAAACCCAGGGCTCCATATGGTGGACACACCCACTCCTCATGCAGCTGTGCAGGGCCTGTGGACAGGGGTGACCTAAGCAGGGTCTTCAAGAGAAAGGGGCTCCCTGGGCAAGGACCCAGTGGGAAGGATGGTCAGTTATTCAGGTCAGCTCTGCCACTGGCCTCAGGCCCCAGAGGAAATACTGTGCCCAGAACCACTCTGACCCCATCTCACTATGATCTGATCTTGAGCCTGAGATGCCCCAGGACACCTGGCTGCTGGGGAGAGGCAGCATGGAGCCTGCCTGGGTTTCCGGCCACTGTGGCTGCATTGCAGGGTCACAGACAGGGACACCTGGGTCTGTCCCTGGTCACATCAGTGCCCTCCCTGTCCTGAGGGTGTGCTCCAGTCTGGGTGAGGAGGAGCAGTGGCAATGTTTACATCCCCGATGGTCCTAAGAACACAGCAGCTGTGGGAAGACTTGAAACCACCAGTCTCCTCTGACTTCAGCACTGACACCATCAGTCAGCACACTGCTGTTTTACTTTCATTTTAATACACTTTTAGCTGTCGGTGGGCACAATGCCTTATTTTACTGGTTTGTCTCCGGGTGCTGAGGATCAGACCAGGCCTCCCACAAGGACTCTGCACTGGGCCTCAACCCAGCCCCACACACTCCTACTGCTGTGGTGATACATTGGTTTTTCTGGACACTCCCTGGGTCTCTTCCTGATGACTCCCAGTGCCAATGGTCACACAGGACAGTGGGGCTCCTCTGACATGGTCACAGCAGGTGGGACATGGTGGCTGCACTCTGTCCCCAGGTTTTCCTCCTTCCTCCACCCTCCCCTCCCCACCCCTCCCTCTTCTCTCCTAGTTTTCTGGTATTTATTTATTTATCTTCTCTATTCAGTGCCACTCAGCTTCTGAGTTGGTCCACACACAGCTGGATCCCCTTGTCTGACCACCTGTCCTGGAGGGTGGGGACCTGCCTTTCTCCTTCACAGTGGCTCTGCTGCACCAGGTGAGACTGTGGGTCAGCGAGGACAACTGACCACCACCTGCACCTGTGTCCTGTGTAGAGATGTGACTTGAACCCCCTCCTTCTGGGGGTCCCTGTCCCTGTGCTGTGCTTTGGGGCCGAGTGCTGGGACATCACTCCCTCCAATCCTCCTGAGACCCAGTCCCCAGCCCTGTCCATCACACTCTGTCTCCCACAGGGCAATCTGTCCATTCAGATGGAAGTGCCCTTGATCTTATCCACATGTAGACCTCCAGCCAGGACCCAGTGCCTCTCCTACTCCAGAAAGGGGCTGGAGCTGGGCTCCGAGGACCCAGTGAAGAGGGCATCTAAGTGGCTGTCCAGTCTGGACACTCAAAAGCACGTCCTCCTGTGCAGGAGAAATAATGAGAAGGGGAGAGTGGAAAGGATTCTGAAGTGACGTGTGTGAGCAGAGGTGCCCTGGAGGGTGTCAACGCCTGCCCATTGTGTCCCTTCAACTCCAGCTCCTCCGAGCTCTGGCACCTGTGCTGGGAAGGTCAAGTCCTGCATGGGGGTTGCAGGCCCTCTCCAGCCAGGGACCCTGGGCTTTCCCTGGTCAGCACAGCCCAGCTCCCCTGAGGTCCGTGTCTGCTGGGCTGAGGTCTGTTACTTACCCTGCTTCTCCAGGCCTGGTGGGAAGGTGTCCCTCCTCCTCTGAGGGAAGGCTTGTCCTCCCCACAGTCCATGCACCCCAGACCAGCTGCAGTCTGTCTCCTGAACCAACCTTCTTTACTCTGGGAGCCAGTGCTTTCAGCTTTCTCTGAACATCAGCTCACCGAGGTGCCACCTGCCTTTCCTGTGGCCCTGCCTCAGTTCCTGCTGCTCAACTGCTGAGCTCCTTCTCTCCTGGGACCTGCTGCAGCACCGTGGGATCCCCTCAGCTGCCTTCCCCATTACTGCTACCTCATTTTCAAGTCCAACTTATTTTCTGGGAAAGACTTAGTTTCCTGTTCTCTGTGTTTGCATTTTACAGAGGAGCTGTCCATATGATTAACTGACCATGTTTTCATCAAGTGCTTCACACTAAGACATGGTGATTGACACCTACATAAGAAGGCCCTGGGAATTCCAAATTGTGTGCAGACCCTCCCTGTGGGAGGCCATCCTTGCACATGATTTGAGTTATGTCCCTGGCTAGGCGAGAGGCGCTTTGGCACATCCTGGTATCCAGAGCTTTCCCCACCCTTTTCAGGTCCGAGGGCTTGTCTATGTGGAGACGTGTCTGGGTACTACCCTGAAGACCCAATCCTCTCACATTACTTTGGGACACTGCCCACCTTAATCTTAATTGGATGGGATTTTCTCCAGAACTTTTTTTTCCCCCGAATAAAAATCCACTCCCTGGCGTGTTCTTTCTCGCTGGCCTCTTCAGTAAACCTCACTACCATAATAGGTGGCTGGAGGCTGGAGGTAGGGGGAGCCATTCTGGAGCTTGTTTAAAGGTAATTAGAACCTGTCTCTTTAATTCAAACACCCTGAGGATTTCTCACAGAGCTGAACCATCATTTATGAAGCCTGTGCTGGCCTCGGGCTAAAACCCTCTCTTTGCTTTAAGTGCAAGGAGAGTGCACAGCCTCCATGGATTAGTGCAACTGTGCAAAGGTAACATGAAGTCTAAATACCAGTTTCAGATTTCTAATGCAATAGTGCCCAACCCTGGGTGCAGTAGTTCCTGATGCCACAGATTCGGGATTTGAAATTTCCATTCTGGCTCAGTGTGGTGAGGAGAATGTAACACTGACTCAATAGTTCACATATGAATGACGGGTGAACTTGCTGATGCTCTTGGCACACCCTAGGGAGGCTTGAGGCCCGCAGTGTGCACAGCGAGCTGAGGTCACCCACTCCTCTCTCAGCTTTCTTCCTGCCCTTCAGGGGCAATTTAGTGTAGGAATTCCACATTTTTTCTACGTTGCCAAGTTGACACATTAGATCCAGGGATGTTGGTATAGTGCCCTTTGTCCTTCCTCAGTGTTAGAAGGAGGGAAGATTCTAAGAGGGTAAGTATGTGAGTAGAAGTGATTTTCTAGTATTGCAGTGTTGGCCATGAGCTCAGGGTGAATGAATCACAAATTTGATGTTACAGAAAGAGGCAGAGAAATCAGCTGATCTGAGGGTGCTCTGGGAACTGGTCCCTGACCCTAACTGGGCATGTGACCCTGGTGACATCTGGACTGACCAGATTATTGGGTTCCTCCAGTGAAAATACAGAAGTGCCACCAACGGTGTCTCTTGGAGTTGAGGCTGAAGTGTGCGCTTCACACTTCAGTATGAAGTATGAGAAGAGAGCAGCTCAGATCAGGCCCTGAGGTTCCTGCCCAGCCAGCACTTGCGTGACTCCACCTTGCATGGAGATTCTCGAGGTCCCTCCTCTGCCAGACCCTCTGAAGCTTCCCCTTCTCTGGGTCAGGTTTGTCTGAATTTCTCACTCTGAGCACAGACTTCTCATCCATACTTCCTTGTGAAGCTAGTTATTTTACAATGACATTTCCCACATAGTGACTTTTATGTGAACTTTATAAACTTATCTTTCTAGTACTGTGGATTCAACACAAGGTGCGCTAACCCTGAGCTCCTTCCCAGACCTGTTTGTGTCTTAGTTTGAGTCATCATCCCCTAAGATGCCCAGACTGCCCTTGAAATAGTTGTCCTCCTGCCTTGGCCTCCTGAGCACCTGGGTGACAGGGGTGCTCCACCATGTCCAGGTCAATTTTCTGAACCTCTGCTGCCATGTTTATCCTCTCATGCTCAGGTGGGTCCCCTGTCACCTTGCCATGACTCCTTCCCACTCCCAGTCCACTCACTGTCATCCTGTGATAGATCAGGTCATCATATACATGCCATCCTGAAACCCAAATAGTGGGAGAAACTTTCACCCCGGGGACCTTGGCAATGTTAAGAACAGGGTTGTTCAAGTAAAACAGTTATTAGAGGTCATTGAGGCTGCCACACCTCCAGCCATCAGAGCACATCATGGCAGCAAGGAATTCTCTGTCCCAAGTGCCCATGGACTGCGCTGAGTTGTCCCGACCGGCAGGACACATCAACATGGACAGCAAACCTAGATGGGGAGGAATGAAGGGACAAGAGACACGAAGGGTGACAGCAAGACAAAAGTTCTGATCAAGCTGCAAACTTTTATTGTTCACACAGGGGTATTTATGGGCTGGGGATGGGAGAGCTCTCTTATTGGCAGTTGCTGGAAGTCTTCACAAGATGAGATAGCGCAGGATGTTTCAGGAAGACAGATGGCCACAAGATGTCTCAGGGAGATGGATGGCTGCAGGGTGTCTCCCAGGCGAGATGTCTCCTAGGGGGCTGTTTCTTGTAACTGTCAGGCTATTCTTTGAAGGAGAACTCCCTTTGGTCCCTGGCACTGAGGAACACTGACAGAAAGCCTTAAACCTTGTTAAAACCCACAGAAATGTGTGTGTTCACAGTGAACTTTGGTGGATGTGAGCCGTCTCTCTCAGGATGAGGCTCTGTGACACCCACACCCACAACCAGGCCCAAAGGCAGAGGTGCCCACCCCTCATGAAGCTGTGTGTGGCTTGTGGACAGGGGTGACCTGAGCAAGGTGCTGAAGGAAAGGGGGCTCCCTTGGCAAAGACCCAGGATCGAGGGTGGTCAGCTCAGCATGGACTGTGGAAACTGCAGGTCAGCTCTGCCACTGGCCTCTGGACCCTGAAGGCATGCTGTGCCCAGGTCCACTCTGACCCCATCTTGCTGAGAGGTGACCCTGACCCTGAGAAGCCCCAGGACACCTGGCTACTGGAGGGAGGCAGCCTGGTGCCTGCCTGTTTCCAGCCACTGTGGCTGGACTGCAGGTCACAGACAGGGATGCCCTGGGCTCTGTCCCTGCTCAGGTCAATGACCACCCTGTCCTGAGAGTGTATCTTCAGTCTGGGTGAGGATGAGCAGTGGCCATTTTTATATCCCAAGTAATTCTAAGTTAATCCAGATTCATCCAGAAAATGAAAGCATTTGTATATTTTCAGTATATGTTTTTAGAGCTATAGTATTGATTTTGTATTATACATTTGTAAGTTGCCAAATTAGATTGTTGTGTTTTATAACCACTTGTGTTCCTTATATGTCCGTCAATAAAACTTACAACATCTTCTTTATTTCAACATTTTATTTGTGAGTTTAATTGTGCAAAATGTGTGATTAATTCTGATGTATTCATGGATACATTAGCAAATTTTACAGCATAGACGTTGCTTTCTGCCTATAATTCCTACCTGGTATCATCTCTTTGAATTATTATCTATTTTTCTTCATATTAAACACAAAAACAATGATGTTCATTTGTTGTATGCCTCTGAGAAATATTATAATATTAATTTAGCATTATACATTTTTTGTACTTTAGTGAACAATAATTGATATTGCATCTAAATATAGACAGAATTGTCCCAATCTCTGTTTTCTCCTGTGGTCTAGACTGTCTCCTTTGCCTCAGTGAAACCCTAGGTCTTGCACTAGGGGCCTTTCTCAGCTCCCTCCTGTGGCCTAGTGGGGGAGATGGCCTTCTCCATCCATGGCTTCTTTCCCTTTGGCCATCTCACCCAGCATCCCCCTGGCATAATCCCATAAGTAGGGAGGATAAAAATAAGGGAAACAGGACAGGAGAACAAGGGAGGCCTAGTGTTGAACCACAACACAAAGAAAAGACCACCTACTCCAATTTTAAACCAAACTGAAGCAAGTTTATATCATGCACACAAGAGAGCTGATCAGCGACTACTTGTCCCCAAAAAACAGTGCAACAGGACAGTATCTGAAATAAGTGCAGGGAGGTTTTCAAAGCACAAAATGTTACAAAGGTGAGTGTCTTTGGAACTTACATCTAATGTCAGGTCGATGAAGGTGACTGAGAAACAAAGCAGCAAGCAGCCCAGATGTGGGAAAGAAACACTGATCAGGCACTGATGGAACCGCCTGTCAATCAGTGGGGTCTCCTGGACAATCCTGGATCTTCGTCAGCTACCCCTGACCAACCCCAGTAGGAAAGGAAGTCTAAACCCCTTTTTCTGTCCCAAGCCCTCTCTTGCTGCTTTTGGACCACTCTGCCTGCTACTATGTCTCCCACATTAAAAAGGCACCTATTCCAAATCTCCAGTCCTGGACTTCCACCACATTGGGCCAACCAAACTCAAGATTTCTCACCAACCTTCTTCTTTTATTAAAACCTTCTATTCCAACCTGTAGATGGCACTTCTAAATCCAAGCAAAATGGCAGCAGGATGGCATCTCCTTCTCTCAGCTTATGGATTCTTGAGGTTTTGCCAAGCACCCCTCAGCCTCTATCAGAATATGGAAAACTTAAATACAAGTGTTTCCTCAAGTTCACATAACCATCCAGTTGCAAGAGAAAGAACTCAATACCAGCTGGATGCAGTTACACTTCCTAAAGCTGACCCTTTCTTATGGATGGCCCTAATACACCAGGGCCTTCAGCTTCTCAATTTATCCAAATTTAAGAGCATTTCAGACTGTTTCCTCTGTGCAGGTTTGGACTGTACTCCATTAACTGTGATTCCCATTGATTTTCCTCCCAATATCTCAACCATACCCCAAGGGCCCCATTCTCCAGCCTTTTGAGAAAGTATCTCTTTTTTTATAACTCATCAGGGAAATATCCGCAGCTGCTACACTTCCTCTGGTTCAGCACCCTGTGACCAGATCATTCAAATTTCTTCTCCAATCTTTGCTCTGCTGGGGTTATTTTTCTGGTGCAGTATGAGATACCAGGATACCAGTAATGGCCCCTTCTCCCTCCCAGGAGAAGTCTAGGTCACCCTTTCTAAATAAACCCTGCTTTATATGCTTGCCTCAGCGTGTTTCTCTAATGTTCAAACCTCAGCATGTGGGGAAGCAGGACTCCTCATCAATAACCAGCAGAATCATATTTGGAGGTTACACCGAGATCTACAGTGAGGTAAGTTCTCCTCCATGCACCCCACATCTGTCTGAGGTGCAGCTTCATGTCTCTTTCATTTTGGAGGATGATGGGCACTCATTAACTGCTATTTAAATGCAGTTAATGCAGCCACTACTGTTCAAGGCTCAGGTGAAAGTTTTCCCAGCCTAGGCAGCTCACAATCACCTGTTCAATACAGAGCAGGCATGTTGTGTTCTGCCGAAGCTGCTTCCTACTCTTCTGTCCAGGCCCAGAGAGCAATTGGCATGAGTACACTGTGTCCCTAGTCTGTATCTGCCTTGGATGCGTGAAGGTGGAGGAAGGAGTATGGAACAACTGCGGAATTTCTTGCTTGGGCTACACTCAGGTGAAAATCGTACGGTTTTTTCTCTTGAACCTTCTCCCAGCCACCCTAAGGGGTATCTAGGGTGATCTGTAGATGAATGGCACTGAGGGAAAGCCCCAATTACATTTGCCTATGTGTGGGACACACAGCACTCCCAAACCAGCATCTATTTCCTCCTGGATTCCCCCTTCCTTCGCCAGTCAGAAACACTAGCAATTCAGGTTGTAGGACTGAGAGAAAGCATGGGAAGATTAATAAGAAGGTGGCCATGTTTCCATCGTGTGCATAGGTAACTTTGTTTGTTTTAAAAGTAGTTTGTTTTAAAATTTCCCCATTACCATTCTGATGCTTAAAACGTGCTGTGTTCTCTTTAAGCTGCTAGAGGGAGACATTCTTTTAACCAACCCCTCTCATAAACTCCTCAGGAAAAGGTTGTTTGTTTAACAACCAATAGATGTTCCCTTTACTCCAGGAGATGCCTTTAGTCTACAGGACAGCAGTTAGGCACAAGAGGTTAACACACATACAATTATTCTCTTTTTTTTTCATAATCAGGAGTTATAGTTGCAGGGAGGAAAGCAGTAACGCCCTTAACTCTGAATCCTCCCAGGGTCTCTGACACAGGGGAAACTGGGACCCTAGTGCTTTGTCAAAGGAGGCCCCAGAAATAACTTTGGCAAAGCCAGGTGATGAGAGATGGTTTTTCTGGAAGGTAATGAAGCCCAGGTCTAGGGATTAATTAGGGATATGTCCCTAATGTATTGGATAAGGAGTTTTCTCTGATGAGGAAGATAACTTAAAATTTCCATCACTCAGGTGGGAGCTTCTCTCTCTAGTCAGTGTGTGGATTGACCACTAGTTGACATCTTGGGAAGTTACAAATGATCAGGAAGCTGCCATATTTTCATGTGTTGCCAGCCTAACCTCAATCTCTACCAGGAGAGAGGCCTTAAGGAATCACCTACTGAGGAAGAAAAATCAAGAGGATGACACCACTCCACTTAAAACAAATAAGAACAAATTCAGGGAGATTTTCAGAGGACATAAATAAATGTATTGAGATGTTTCAAAACTTATGCCAGGTGCTTGACCTCACTTGGAAAGGTCCAGGTGCCTGAACATGTCCTGTTGGTCAGCTCAGGACACGTGGTCCACCCATCACCCCACACTCTCCCTCCTGGGAGGAGAGCCCTCCTGGTCCCTCCTGCTGGCTCTGCTGGGTCTGCAGGGTGAGCATGCTGCCCACAGCCACCCTCTGGGTGAGGACAGACAAGTGCTCCTGTGTCAGCCATGGCCATGTGCCTCTTGTCTCAGCCCCTCCCTCTCCTGACCTTGCTCACCACCACAGCCACTGTCCAGCTCTGCCCCTGTGAGGCCAGCTTCTTACATGGACAGGAGACTGAGGCTAGGAACAGGCTGTCCTTCAGGCCTGGCCTCTTCTCCTAGCACTGTAACCTAAATTGTGTTCCTCAGCTGTGCACCCCTGTGGCAAATGCCTGAGGACATCAACACATGAAGAGTAGGTTTCCTTTGCTCCTGACTTCCAGTACTCTAGTCCATGAAGACAGGAGTCCACTGCATTCACACCTTTCCTGGGTGTGCCAGGGGCAATGCAGAGAGCCCACTGGGGGGGGGGGCAGCCACTCACCTAGTTTGAAGGACTCCAAAGGGAGCAAGAGATGGAGTCTGACCACCCACTTGCAGCACATGTTCAATGTGATTGACTTAAATTTCACAAGGCCCCATATCTTAAGAGATCCTCCACTCCCCAACAGCACACAGGGCTGCAGAACAATCTTAGCACATATAATTTTGGGAGGGGAATTATGCACACTAGTCATTCTATCCCTGAACACAAAGCTTTCCTGTCCATCTCATAAGGCAAAGCACATTCAAGACTCATCCTGGAGTCACAAATACTCCAGCACAAATATTCCAGCAGAGCTCAGAAGTCCAGGTGGACCCATGGTCCTGTGCACAGTAGAGCGAACTCTATAGTAGCCATTACCCAGGCCTATGGTTTTAGTTTGTGAAAACCAGCTGCACAACCTGGGGAGGCAGGAGCAGAGGTCTGAGTGCCTGATCAGTAGAAGATTCTACAAGATTGAGGGAACTCTCTACCATGTTCCTTAAAATCAAAGAGGCGTCCCATACACCCAAGTCCTATGGAAGGGGTTAGCACCTCTATTGAAAAAGAAAAAAAGACAGAGACATGTTGAAGGGGACTGAAGGCCAGCAGGCCTGACATTAAACCCAGTGCTCCAATTCTGTCCTCAGGGCCACTGTGGGGGACAGGGGTGAGGGCTCTGGGCAGCCCCAGTACATAGTCCAGCTGGACGCAGTCCCCTGGCCTCACACTTAGCCTCACTGTGCAGTTCTTCCTCTGAGTAACTTGCTGGTGGCTTTCATCGTGGAAAGTGCTGGATTTCGCCCAGTGGTATACTCTAGGTTAGTTGAGATGCTCTTGTGACATTGGCCTCTGCTGTGCTGAGGAGGGAACCACAGTGGGCTGCTCCTTTAGCTGTCCCTGCACCCCAGGCAGGTGGCCCCTGTCAAGGTGATGCTCTCTCACTGTGCCCTGCCCTTCAGCTCCAGCCTGCAAAGACTTCTTTGCAGAGTTCCAGCTCCTAGTTCATCGTGGCTGTTGGACTGCAGTTGGCCTCACTGTGGTCATCTGGGTTTTGGACCAGCCTGTGTCTGGCCTCCTAAGGTGGTTTCCCTTCTGTTCTCCTCTGCATGTGTTTCAGGACCATCCCGAGGTCCCCTGCCCTGGCTCTGCTCCTTCATTCATTGATAGTCACCCATCAGACCGTCCTGCCATGTCTCTGTGCCTGCTGTTTACTTCTCCCAGGTGCAGTCCTGGCAGACCTGGTGGGACCTGGGCCATCCCCCTGTCCTGTAGTTGGCTGTGGCATCATGGCTGTGGGCAGAGGGGCAGAAGGGAAGCTGTGGGCAGGGTGAGCTCTCTGGGAAAAGGCAGGTGAGGACATGGACTGGACCTGAGTGGTGCTGGGCAGGCTGTCTGCATGGCCACCCTGACACACTCAGGCAAGAGTGGGGAGCTGGGCCTCAGGATTGTGTCCTCTGCAGTTCTCCTTTGACTGCAGCTGCCCAGCCAGGCCCTGTAGGGTGAGCTTCCTACATGGAAGACAGAACCACCCAGCTCATGCTCAGTCACATACCTGGGGATTGTGGTATGGCAGGTGGACATGCCACCCTAACTGGGATCAATATTATAAAAAAGAGGAGGAAGAAGAAGAAATTGCCAGTACCAGATTTGAGATTCTAGGAGGTGTTTGGTGTCATAGGGAATCACCTTCCCTGGGATTGAGGCATCAGAGAAATCTTGGAAAAATGAGATTTTTTTTTTAACTTGGGAAATTTCTGGGTTAAATTGTGGCTATGAAGCCAGGCCATCTTCACAGGAGAAAGCTCATTTGCAACAAATAGTGGCACTTTTAGGTCTCAAATCGTGATTTTGAGGAAAGGCAGTGAAGGCCTGATCACAGACAGCAGCTCTTACTCTCTTACTGCTTCCCAGGACTCCCTGGGCCTCCCTGGCAGCAGCTCAGATGGGGAGGACGTGGGAAATGGAGTTTCCTAACAGCCTCCAGAACAGAGAAGGGAGGATGGGGTGGGAGGGGAGCAGTGCACACCTGGGGGCCATGGTCACAGAACAAGAGACACCACCCCACACTGGCTCCCCCTGAAGCTGGGCACCAGGCCTGGTCACTGCTCCACAAGCTCACACACCCTCACCAGGTCTGAAGTGGGCTCAGGACTTCAGGGGGTTGAGAAAGACAGGGATGGTGAGCTTGTCCACCCACAGGAAGTGACCCTCCATGACTCCAAGAAGCTGCCCACCTACTCCTGTGTGTCCTTTGAAGTTTCCTCTTTCTTTCTCATGAGAAGTCCAGGAGGTTTGGACTGGGCAGCAGGTCCTCAAAATAGCTACATGCACTTATGAAAGATGACCTTGCCAGATGCTTCCTCCTCTGTGACAATCGATGAATCACCCTCATCCTGACCTGATTATAGGTAGCTCTGTAGCTCACTTATCATCTCAGAGTGGACGACACCTCCTGGTTCTTAAGAACTGACCTGGACCTCAGGGAGCACTGGAATCTGAG
The DNA here is from genome assembly GCF_964194105.1 of Spermophilus citellus. Taxonomy (NCBI): domain Eukaryota; kingdom Metazoa; phylum Chordata; class Mammalia; order Rodentia; family Sciuridae; genus Spermophilus; species Spermophilus citellus. The sequence goes on along the minus strand of NC_138185.1, from coordinate 228,778,025 downwards.
GCCCCCAGATCCCAGCAGCTGACAGACCATTTCTAGAGGTCGTCAGAGGTAACTGCCAGGGTCAGCTAGATTTCAGGTCAGGACACCCAGAGGAGGTGCCTTCCACTTCCTAGAACCACGACCCTTTCCTGTCCTCCCTTCTGCACACCAGGTGAGGACACATTAGGAGAGGGCTTCTCAACTGCAATGTGACATTGTAGTGCCATCCCCTCCCCTCAGAAAATCTTAATGAAGTTTCTCCAGAGACCTCCCCATGACTGTTCTTAGACCACATGCAAGAACTTCTGCACAGAGCTTTCAGGCTGAGGTGAGGAGCAGAAGCAGGGTGTGATCACAAATTAAACCAGGGCCTTAACAAAGGCTTTGCATTTCCATGGACACTAGTCTTGTCCTGTGGAGCTAGCAGGCTAGAGGGAAGGGAAGGGGACTCTCCCTGTCCTGGGCATTGATATTACAGAGTGTCCTTGATTTTGCAAATGGGTCTGGGTCCTACGTTTCTGGAAATAGCTGCTTCTGCATGGACTTCTGCAGATGGTGAGCCCCCCAGCCCCTTCCCTACTCACTGGGTATAAAGTCCTGAAACTTTCTGAACTTGGGGTTCAGAGCGATTCAGGGACTGTGTTGAAAGGCCCCCTTCTGAACCTGTCTGCAGCCAATGAACTTGCCTCCTGCTAATGCCTGGGTGACCAGCCTCCTCTGTCCCACAGCAATATCAAAGTTGACCACTCAAGAGCCCACCACCTCTGCTAATGAGGACAAATGCAGCCATCCACATGGGGCAGCATCTGAGGGCCCCAGACACTTAGGGAGGCTGGCGCTGGACTTACCACCACCTGCTCATGGAGAGACTCTGCACTTGTCATGGACACTCATCGGGGTGCCACCTTGTCACCTAAAGCCTCAACAATGCCCAACAGCAGCTGCCTTTAGTCATTCACAAGAATTTTGGATTATGAGTAAAGGATTCTCACACAAGAGGGCACCATTGCCAGCTGCTGTGCTGAGTAGGAATTAAAAGGAAATTCTAGGGAGTTCCAAGCATGGTCTTGGAGACAGAGATACGCACAGAGTACCAGTGTTAACAGAGCCACTCTGTACTCTTCCAAGATTGTTTCCATAGTTCCCAGGACATGACAGGTGAAAGCATCACATCCTGGGCCATGTGTTCTGCTCTATTGAAGGGTCTCCCTAAGGAGCTTCTATATAGTGAGATTGTGGCTCACACATTTAACTGTAAACCACTGAAGGCAAAGACAAATTCCATAAGATGTTAGACTAATGAAGGGCTTTAGAAAGTAAACTGCAGCCCCTTGTTGTACAGGTGAGGAAAGCGACTTGTAAGGTATTTGCTCAGAGTTACTTGGTTTCAGGCAGAGCTGGGATGAGGACCCCTGGATGCCAATTTGTCATTTGGGAGGTCTTCTGGTGTGGGGTCTGGGTTTCTAAATATGTGATCATGCAATTAGCAAATGCACAGAGGTTGATTTATGCTATCTATGACTCCTAGCTTATTTCTCTTGCCACATTGCTCATATTAGAATCTTGAGAACTACACTGCCTTGGAATGGTGAGAGTGGCTAATCTTGCCATTTTCTTGATTCTAGAGGAAATGCTTCTGTCTTTCTCCATTCCCTGTGGGGTTGGCCTTGTCATGTGAAGTATTCTGATATTGTGGTACTGAAGCCAGAATTAGACAGGCAGACAGGCAGGGGTCACATCCAGAGAATGGGGGAATTGAAATGCTAATTCCTTCAGAGCTTTTCTTCACCCTTATCAGGATAACCTGCCCTGCTTCACTGGGTGCTAAGGCAACCTGCCCAGGAATTGTCCCTCCCTACAGGGAGTTGTGAAAGGTGTTAGTTAATGCATCCTGGGCCCCCTTCATGCTGGACATCTCCACCATGGCCCTCTGGCCCATCTGCTAATCACCTTTTGGTCATCCCCCTTAGCATCTACTGGGCCTAGTCATGTATGCAGGAAGGAGAGAGATAGGGGAAGAGAGCAGGAGACAAAGGAAGACTAGGACACATAAACATGCAAGAACTCTCACTTCCTAAGACAGCAGGATACCAGCTGTGGCCACTTCTCTGTCCCTGAAGAAGTCTATGTCACCCTGTTTTAAATAAACCCTGCTGTATATGCTTGTCTGGGTATGCTTCTCTAAGGGTTCACCATATGGGGCTGGAGGGGGGAGACCTGGTCAATGGTAACTGACAGTTTCACTAATAAGAAATTTCATGGAAAAAATTCACACTGATAAATGCCTACATAAAAAAAAGAGAAAGATCCCAAAGAAGCAATCTACTATTTTATCTCAGGATTCTGTAAAGCAGGAAAAAATGAATTTCCAAACCAGTAGAAGAAAACAAAGTGTTAACATGACAGAAATATTGGATGAAATAATAAATGAAAATTTCAGTGATTCAATATAACAAAGGATTGTTTGTTTGAAAATATAGACAAAGTTGATCACTCCTCAAACTAACCAAAATGTAGGAAAGAAGACTGTAATGAATAAAAGTAGAGTCAAAAAAGGGGGTATCTTCAGACACCTCTAAAACCCAGACAAAAATCTAGTTCATTCACAATTCTTTAAGATCAGCATTAAAGACTGGGCTTTGGGGACATTAACATGGTAAACTCCCAGAAGCATTTTCCATCTCCCAGACCAAAATAGAACTGTTTTCTCTATCACTCAATTTACCTAGCTACAATAACTACTTATCTTTAAATCTGGCTTTGTGATGTATTTTCCTTTAGTCAGAGTTAACACAGGTATGTGCATCATATGATTCTGTTTGTATAAAATGAATAAAGTTAATGGCCAACAAGATTAAACTAGAAGAAACTCTACTTTCCAAAATGCTCCTGTCCACCATGCTACCTAGGACTCTACCACGGGCTATCAGTACTGATCTTCCTGGGCCTCCACCCAGAGCTGCTATATAGCAGGAGGACATGCAAATAGGGCCTCCCTCTGCCCATGAAAAACAGCCCACCTGACCCTGCAGCTCTTCACAGGAGCCCAGCCCTGGACTCCCAGCTCAGCCCACTCAGGGATCAGGACTGAACACAGCTGCTCACCATGGAGACTGTGCTCAGCTGGGTTTTCCTGGTGGCTGTTTTCAAAGGTAATGAATGGAGAACCAGAGATCCTGAGTGTGTGAGTGGACAGGAGTGAGAAAAAGAGTGGATAAGTGCCAGTTTCCTGACCAGGCTGCCTCTGTGTTTGCAGGTGTCCAGTGTGAGGTGCAGCTGGTGGAGTCTGGGGGAGGCCTGGTGCAGCCTGGGGGTTCCCTGCGACTCTCCTGTGAAGCCTCTGGATTCACCTTCAGTGACTACTGGATGAACTGGTTCCGCCAGGCTCCAGGGAAGGGGCTGGAGTGGGTTGGAGAAATTAACAAGAATGGTGATACAACAAACTCTGCTGACTCTGTGAAGGGCGGATTCACCATCTCCAGAGACAACTCCAAGAACATGCTGTACCTGCAAATGGGCAGTCTGAGAGTCGAGGACACAGCCATCTATTACTGTGCTAGAGACACAGTGAGGGGACCTCTGTATGAGCCCAGACACAAACCTCCTGCAGGGCTCCCAGGTCCAGCAGGGGGTGCTCAGCACACAGGGAGCTCAGAGTAAGCTTGGGTGCAGGTGCAGAGGGAGGTTGAGTGCTGGTTACTTGCATCTGAATTCCTCTCCCAGGGAGTCACCTGGACTTGTCTGTACTAAACTTTCGCTTCTCTGAAAATATGGATCCTGGCTTTTGTGATGTATTCCCCTTGTTAATATGAGTGTATCATAGTTATCCTTATTATTGGTTTTAATTATCCTAGTGATAGACATCCACTAAGTATCAAAGCAGGTCCTCCCTGTGTTCACTATGCCGTGTGCAAGACTGAGGTCCAGTCCTGGCTCCACCATGATGTTGACTCTCAGAACTTGGCAGTTAGTCAGGTCCTACCTTGGGCCTCTCTGCAGCATGGATGTCCTGGTTTGGAACAGGTGGCCCCACTGGCTGAGACCTATGTCCACTCACTGCCCTCCCAGGGCCTGTTCAGGCTGTGACATTTGTGCAGCTGAGTCAGAGCAGAGCAGTGGTTAGAGTCTTCTCCACACTCACTGATCTCTCAATGCCTGTGAGCTCCCAACCTCTCCAGGTTGTGAAAAGGTGGTGGGTCTGCCCCACAACCAGCATGCTGGCTTCATACAAGGGGTTTGTAGCATACAAGTTAACTAGTGAGATCAAAATAAACACACAAATCTCAATTACCTTTTTCTTTGACTAGGTCTGAGACGGCCATCCCTCTGGCTCCTGCCTTGAACCACCTTGTGGGGCAGCAAGGCTTACTCAGGACTAGCAGGAGAGAGAGAGAGAGAGAGAGAGAGAGAGAGAGAGAGAGAGAGAGAGAGAGAGAGAGAGAATGCCAGGGAGTGGCTTTTTATTGGGGAACAAGAAATTCAGGGGAAAATTTCATCCAATGAAGGTCGAGGTGGACAGCATTCATTCCAAGGTCAGTATCAGTGATTGGTCTCAGGGTCAATGGTCAGTCACACCCCCACATGGATGGGCTCTCGCACCTAGAAAGGGTGGGAATTAGTTCTACACAGTTTAGCCAGAACACCTCACTTCCAATCAGGCAGGTGCCCAGTCAGGTGTGAGAATGGCTTCCCACATATTCCCCCTTTTTTTTCTTAAAAATCAGGCGGGGGTTCACTCTTTCAAGTTTTTGCATTCTTGTTCCAAAGACTTGCCATCCTATAATTACAACACAAAAGAGAATTAACAGCAATGAAAACAATCCAATAATGTACCAGGCTAAGTGTTTAAGAATATTTCCAGGGTTAAATCCATTTAACTCCTTCAATATTTGGTTAGCCAAAGAAGAAGGATCCGAAAAATCAGGTCTATTATTTTGAATGTCTTGGATATGGTGATGAATTTCCAAAAGATCCAAGCTATTATTATTATTTTGCCAAATACCTAACAAATGGTTTTTAATCTTCTTCCAATCCCAGAGAGAAGCATTGTACTTGGTAGCTGTAACTCACACATATTTCTAATTTGCATGGAATTTAAGCCTTTCTTTATTTTTAAAGCTGAAAGTTCATTACCTATGTCTATAACAGTCGCCTCTAAGGCATTTAATTTAGTCTCAATCCTTTCATCAATATTTACTTGATTACACAGAGCCTTGGAAGTATTTTGAGCTAAATTATTAAAAAAATTTGCATGTTGAATATTTTGAGACAATGTCAGAGGTGCAGAAACACTGGATGCAATAATAGAAACTAATGCAAAACACCAAAAATTATAATTCCTATAGCACATTTAGGTCTTGCTAGCTGGGCAAGAATTTGCTGCAAGACTTGTAAACCAGCATCATCATACCATGACTCTGAAATATTAGCATGTAATAAAACAAAAGAGAGCTGATGAAGTATCAGCACTCCTTTTCCTCCATTATACCTAGTAATACAATTGGTTAGGTTACTTTTGTTACATGTAACAACATATCTGTCATCTATCCATTTAACTTTTACATTTCCAATAATTAAAATGTAAGGAGATTGGACACAGGCTCATAAGCCATAGCAAGATCCCTCCTTAGAGTTCTTGCTAACAAATTTTGGTAAAGGCTTGTCTGTAAAATGTAAGAATTCTGAGGCAGCAATTAAGCACCAAACATCTTTTTGAATACCACCCTCACTGTAAGTCAAAATATTACTAGCAAATCCTGCAGGTGTCATAGCAGAATTTTTTCATAATTGTCTCATCAATTTTTGGAGACCAGTCTAAAATATACCCACTATCTTTAGACACCTTATGTTGTACAGGAAAATTATTTACACAATCCATCCATCTAGGAAAGGTGCCAATCTCAATTGTAGAACTATTTGGACAGTGGGGTATCTGTGAAGGTTTTGCAGAAATGAGTGGTTTGTTATGTGAAAGTCCCATCATAATTACTGAACTAGTATAAGGTTTTAAGTCTCCATAAATAGAATAATTAGTCAGTCTAGGTCTACCAATCACTGTCTTTTCTTCAAATGAAACTTTCAGACAGCCAGCATGCTTATTGTGGGACCAACATAAAGGTAATTGGGCACTGTAGCCAGAATAATTAAATCTAGTCACACGATTGGGAGTAATATGAGCATCTGTAAATCCTCCCATCATGAATGAGTCATTAGTAAACACTGGAATAGATTCTCCAGTCCACACAGCTGGGTGTACCAGGGGTGGATCTGGGAAATATGTCCAGTAACTGTCTGTCTGGTTCCCCTTTACCTGACAGCCCAGCAGGGCAATTACTGTCACTACCATCAAGACTGGGGTCCTGTTTTTTCCTAGGACTCGAATTATTCGGGAAGCCTGTGTTGTTAGCTTCTTCACGTCTTCCCATGAAATCAGCTTTTCTGCTGGGTAAATCTGGTTTCTCTTCATCTTTTTCCGATATCTCTTCCTTTTGAATGGGGGCTTATCCGGGTCGATCTTCAGTCGCTTGAATCTCGGTTCTACCTCTTCCATGTCTGATTGTGCATTCAGGCACCCAGATAGGATGAAAAGCACCTTCTGGAAAAATACAAGCATGACCTCTGCCCCACATAATTACTGGGTCTGGGCCTTTCCATTGACAAGTCTGTAATCTTTCCACAAAACTCTGTTAAAGGGCCTGTTACTGAGGGAGACATTTGTCTCTAAGCCGCAGTGTGACCTTCTACGTCATATTTTAAAAAAATTTAAAATGAACAAAGCATGATTGAGGCCATTTTGGGGAGTCATAAACCTATTCTGCCCCTTTAATTTTTGTAATTGAAGCTTAATCAATTAATGAGCTTGTTCCACAATGGCACCTTGGGGGTTATAAGGAATTCCTGTTTTACGAATAATTTGAAATACTTGGCAAAATTGTTGAAAAGAAGAGCTTACATAAACTGGTGCATTATCTGTTTTAATCTGTATAGGGCACCCTAACACAGCAAAGGCTGCTAGGCAATGAGAAATTACATGTTGAGTATGTTCCTTTGTATGTTCTGTGGCAAAAATAATTCTGGAATATGTATCAACGATGATATGTACATAACATTGCTTACCAAATTGATGATTATGTGTTACATCCATTTTCCATATTTGATTTGGTTTTAATCCATGGGGATTTAACCCTGATGGTGGAGATTTAGTGTGAATAACACACTTAGGTCATTGACTTACAATTTGATGAGCTTGTTCTCTGGTAATATTAATTTTTTACGTAAGTTAGAAGCATTTTGATGATGCAAGGAATGGGAAGCTTGTGCACAGTCATATGAAGACATCTGCTGACAAAAAGGTATGAATTTATCAATCTTATCATTACCTGAAACTAAAGGTCCTGGAAGATTAGTGTGATCCCATATGTATCATATGAAACGTGGGTATTTTCACATTTGCACTGCCTTTTGTAAATTATGAAATAATTCAAATAACTCTTGAGATGAAGTATACCCAATAACTGAAGTTTCAATATTTTTTGTAACTCTGACTGCATATAAGCTGTTAGAATAAATATTAATAGGCTCATTTGAATAGTAATTTAAGGCACAAATCAGAGCTTGAAGCTCTGCTCTTTGGGCAGAAGTATATGAAGTTTGCATTACTTCTGTGTGAACACAACTCTAAAAACCTGCTTTACCTGAGCTTGAACCATCAGTGAACACCAATAAAGCTTCATCTATAGGGTGTGCACGCACAATCCTTGGAAAAATAAATGATGTTAATGATGCAAATTGAATAATTTTATCACGAGGATAATGACTATCTATCAGGCCAGGAAAATCAGCAAAAGCTATCTGCCATAAGCTAAAAGTTTGAAAAAGCCAATTATTCCGTCGAACAGAAAATGGAATAATTATGATACCAGGCTCAGATCCAATTAATTTTAAAATCCTTGTTCTACCTTTAATGACTAATTGAGCAATAGAGTCATGAAAAGGAATCAATGTTTTTTGAGGGGAGTGGGCTAAATAAATCCACTCAATAACTCCTAATCTTTGCCATATGGCTCCTGTTGGGGTAGGCTCAGTTGGAAATATTAATAAATACTCTATTTCTTTAGGATCAACTCTAGTAAGTTGTGCATTTTTAATTGCATTTTCAACCCCTTTTAAAGCTGTTCTAGTCTCTAAGGTCAGCTGACGTGGAGAGGTTGGAGAAGGATTTCCTTGTAATATCTGAAATGAAGAACTTAATCCAGAAGTAGTTAGTTTTAAGGATGGCCTCAGCCAATTAATATCTCCTAATAGTTTTTGAAAATCATTAAGGGTATGTAACTCCTTGGCTCTTATCTGAAGATTTTGAGGACGGATTGTACGTCCTTGAATTATCTGACCTAAATATTGAAAGGGAGGCATTGTTTTTGTATTTTCTGAGGAGCAATGCATAAACCCATTGCTGTAAGTGAAGCCTCTGAGTAAAAATTTCTGAAAGTACCTCTGGATTAGCATGAGCCAATAATATATCATCCATAAAATGAATAATATACACATCAGGAAAGCTGTTTCTTATGGGAGCTATCACCTGATCTACATACTTCTGGCATAGGGTAGGACCATTACACATTCCCTGGGGGATTACTTTCCAGCAATATCTTTTAACAGGTTCCTTAAAATTAATTGCTGGGACAGTGAAGGCAATTTTTTCACAATCTCCAGGATGTAACCTTATAGAGAAAAAACAATCTTTTAAATCTATTACCATCAAGCTATAGTTTAAAGGGATGGCTGTGGGGGAAGGAAGTCCTAGGCTGAATTGCATGATTTATTGCCCTTAAATCCTGTAGCAACCTCCAATTGCTGACTTTTTCTTAATAACAAAAATAGGTGTGTTCCAAGGACTGAGTGTTGTTTCTATGTGACCAGCCTGAGGTTGTTCCTCAACTAACCTATGAATTATTTTAAGTTTTTCCCCTGATATGGGCCACAGAGAAATCCATATAGGCTCCTCTGTGAGCCAGGTAATTTTTTAAGCTGTCTTTAGGATCGGGGAAACACTCAGGGCACCTACTATAAATTTTGGTTTGGAACATTTACTAATCTTTGTCATGGAGACTTCTTTGTAAGCAGATACTCTCCCTGAAAGGTTTCCTTATCATCTCCAGGAAAATACTTCTGATTAACTTCCTCAATTGATCTTACAGAATTTGGAGTTACTAATAACAATCCCATTTTTGCCAAAATATCCCTTCCCCATAGGTTTGCTGGTAAAGACTCTAACACATAAGGTTTAAAAACTCCACTGTACCCATCAGAATCTTCCCAATGGAGATAATTTGCACTTTGAGCAGGCTGTGAAATTTGTCCAATTCCCTCTAGGTTAGCTGGTGCTACATGTAAGGGCCAATTCCTAGGCCAGAATCTACTAGAAAAGACAGAAATATCAGCACCTGTGTCGAGAATACCTTTGAAATTTTTATGATTAATTTTAAGTTCCAACAAAGGGCACTCTTGTCCCACTAACTGAGACCAGTACACTCCGTCTGGCAGTTTAGAAACTGAATTTTCTTGAGGGTGTTTATCTGAATCACAAGGCCATAAAATCAATTGGGCAAATGCATCCTTTGGAGTAAGGCTTAGGGCATAATTGGACCTCACAGTAACATTAAATTGTCCTTTAAAATTTGAATCTATCACTACAAGTGTTACCTCAATGGCTCCTTTTAAATTATTACGTCCCAAAATTAAACCTATAGTATTATTAGAAAGAGGCCCGAAAATCCCAATAGGGATTTGTTTTGGCCCTGATTCAGGATTCAATTCAATTGTCATTGAGGGTCGTAAGGAAACTGTGATTTATGTTCCGGTAGAAATGGTGGGCCCTTCTGGTCGGCGCCAGTGATGTCACACTGTGCGACCCCTCCTCCAATTCCCCATATTTTTGCTCCTCCCGGGGAGGGGCTGACCAGAAGTTTTTTGTTCTCTGGCTTGGAGGAAATGACAGCGAGAAGGAGGGCTGATCCGTGCCATCTTGATCTGCCATGTGGGGTTGAGTCCTGCAATATCTATTATCAACAGTATGGAGCCCTGGACTTAATATTACAATGTACGACATTCTCGTGCAAAATGGCCATCTCTGCCACAGAGATCACATCTTCTATGGGGTTTTCGAACCAATTCCTGTGGTTGTAGGGTTTGCTTCAGGTCCATGGCTAGTGTTACTGTCTGCAAATGAGTGGAATCAATCTCAGAACACAAACGGATAAACTCAGAATCTGTTCCTTTTTTCCGATGGGATCTGAGAACATCCTGACAATATTTATTAGCATTTTCAAATGCCAATTGCTTAACAATAAACTCGAAAGCCCCTGGGTCTCCAATAGACCTATTTGCTGTCTGATACAATTGGGCTATAAAATCCGGATATGGCTCACTGGCGCCCTTCTTGACTCTGGTAAGAACTAAATTGGACTGGGCCTGGGAAATTATTTGTTTCCAGGCATGTTTAGCACAGTCAGTTATCTGATCATACACTGCAAATTCATAATTTAATTGTCTTTCCAAATCAAGAAATTCAGCCATTCCTAAAAACATTTCTACTGGGGTCTGCAAATTCTGTCTTCTATTCTTTTCTGCTTGTTCAGTACAAAAATCAGCCCAATAAGACCGCCAAAGTAAAAAATCTCTGCCACTCAAACAAGATATGGCTAACAAAATCCAATCACTCGGTGGAAGTGGTTGTGAGGATATGGTATCAATCAAATTTTGTACAAAAGGTGAATTTGGACCATAAGTCTCACAAGCACTCTTCAATTCCTTAATAGTCTTAAATGGAATGATAGCATGAACTCGAACCCTTTGGTCCTGGTCATTAAACTGCTCAAAAACTGGGAAAAGTTGAAAACCACTAATGTCCTCTCCCGCCTACTGCACCTTCTTAATACCTCGCTGGAACAGGGTAAGAAAAGTCATTGTTAATTCAGAGTACCTGTTAAATTTTGTCTTTTTAGCAGATAATGGCTGAATTCTAATAGCCTGGGCAGGAGGTGTTAAACACAGTCTGTTAAAATTTCTCTGTAAGTCCTGAATTTCAATGTCTGATTCCTCTTCCTCAGACTGCAACACATGGGACAAGCCACGTGGTGGAGAAGGGCTTTGTGCCTCTCTAGGAATTTCTTCCAGATTTTCCTCTCCGGGAGGATTGTCTATCTCTTCTGGAGGACTCTCTATGACTGCGGATGTTGCCTCTCTATGACCCTGACTTCTACAATCTTCCTCCGGGCTATCCTGATCTTGTTCCTGCAAGCTCAAAGTCACATTCCTAACTTTTGGTTTAGCTTTTCCTTAGAGCTTTCCTTTTTAAATGGCTCAAGGGAAAAGAAATTAACTTAGTCTCAGGCAGATCTTCCATTTGAATAGACTTAATAGCTCTCTGAATGCCTTTCAATAGATCTTCAGGGGGCCAGGAACTATGGCCCCTGTATTCAAAAAGACACATTTCTAAGGCAGTCCAATTTTTTTGAATATTTTTGATGCCTCCAAGTAATTCATTAGAAAGGCAATTTTTTTTTTTTTGGTAATTTCCTCCCTAATTTCCCCCAAGTATGTAATTTTGGCGAATCTTAGTCACAAAACCAAGGGCAAAATTCACCTACAACCTTTAAGAATTGTAATAACTGAGTCTTTTTTATCTGTTTTCCTTTCTGATTAATTACAGTTTCTAGAATAGTCAAATACATCTCCTTATCAGTAGAAGTTGAATTTCCCATTTTATATAATTTAATGTCTCATTCCTTCAGTACCTCCAGGTACTTTTATGACCCAAAATTGTCAACAATTCCTTTATCTTTATAGTGTGCTCCCACTCAATCTAGTTAAGCTAAAATGCCCCCTCGTGGGCGCCGATTCCGCTGTGCAACCAGCACGCTGGCTTCATACAAGAGGTTGGTAGCATACAAGTTAACTAGTGAGATCAAAATAAACACACAAAACTCAATTACCTTTTTCTTTGACCAGGTCTTAGATGCCCACACCTCCGGCTCCTGCCTCGGACCACCCAGTGGGGCAGCAAGGCTTACTCAGGACTAGCAGGAGGGAGAGAGAGAGAGAGAGAGAGAGAGAGAGAGAGAGAGAGAGAGAGAATGCCAGGGAGTGGCCTTTTATTGGGGAACAAGAAATTCAGGGCAAAATTCCATCCAATGAAGCTTGAGGAGGACAGCATTCTAAGGTCAGGGTCAGTGATTGGTCTCAGGGTCAATGGTCAGTCACACCCCCACATGGATGGGCTCTCCCACCTAGAGAGGGTGGGGATTAGTTCCACACAGTTTAGCCAGAACACCTCACACCCAATCAGGGAGGTGCCCAATCATATGCGAGAATGGCTTCCCACAGGTGGGTGTGGTGAATGATTTCCCAGATATGAAACATCTGGACGCTTCTCTCATTTGGACTCTGCTGGTGAACGAAGGTCAATGCTGGCTGAGGGGTTTCCTACATCACTGCACTCACAGGCCTCTCTCCATCATGGAGCCTGTGGTGCTGAGCAGGTGTGCGATTTGCTTGAAACCCTCCCCACATTCACTGCATGGGAAAGGCTGGTCTCCAGTGTGAACGCTTAGGTGTGCAATGTGATGGGCATTTCTGCTGAAGACTTTCCACATTCACTATACTTGGGTGTCCTGTCCAGTGGGATCTATCTGGAGTGTGAAAGGCTGGACTGATGGTGAGCAGCTGCCCACATGCTCCATTCCTGGGGCCTTTTCCCTGTGAGAGGCCCCTGCACTCTCAGTGCTCCCTGGAGGCAGCCCTCTGGTGAGTCCCCTGGTCCCTTAACACATTTCAGCTGACTGAACATCCTTCCCACCTCCCTGCTCTCAGGCCTCTCCCACAGGTGGTTCTGCAGCTGCTCAAGGCTGGGACCCCGTCCTCCTCTTTTAAGTGTTGCTCCCCAGGGCACAGCATGGGGTGCTGAGGGTTCCCACTTAGCTCAACTCCTGTGGTGCCCTCTGCCCAGATGGAGCCTCCACAGCCTCTGCTCTGTGCCAAGAGCCCTTCGCCATCCACGGGTGGTTCTGAAGCCACAGGAGCCCAGGCCAGGTCCTTCCCCACAGTTGACGGCATCAGACTCTCTCCCTGCTGGTGCTGTCACAGCAGCCACCACAGATATCTGGTCTCTGCATGGGAACAAAGTCATGCAGGGTACTGCCCTCCTGCCCCCGCAGAGCCAGCTCTCCCCTGCCCACTCTTAGAAGAGTCTAAGCTACCTAATTTCCACCCTACCCCTGAATGACCAGATGAGGACATTAAGTAACTCCTGTTGTGTTATGTGCTCTGGGAGAGAGAGAGAGACTGGGGGAGAGAAAGTAGGAGGTTACCCCAGGCCCAGAGTCCTTGTGGTGCAGCTGTGCAGGCACAGACACAGGCAGGTCTCAGATGTCCTTAGAGAACTTGAGAATCTGAGGCATCCCAGGGGTGTGAACAGCTTTATCATGAGGGGTTTATTTTTTTAATTTCCTTTATTTTTTAAATATATGACAGCAGAATGCATCACAATTATTATTAACACACATAGAACACAATTTTTCCTATCTCTGGTTGTGTATAATGTATGCTCACACCAATTCATGTCTTCATACATGTATTTTGTATAATGATGTCCATAACATTCTACCATCATTGCAAACCCCCTGCCCACTCCCTCCCTTCCCCTCCCACCCCTCTGCCCTATCTAGAGTTCATCTATTCCTCCCATGATCCCTCTCCATTCCCCACTATGAGTCAGTCTTTATATCAGAGAAAACATTCACTATTTTTTTGGGGGGGTGGGTTGACTAAGTTCACTTAGCATTATCTTCTTCAGCTGCATCCATTTACCTGAAAATGCCATGATTTTATTCTCATTTATTCCTGAGTAATATTCCATTGTGTATATGCGCCACATGTTTAATCCATTCATCAACTGAAGGGCATTTAGGTTGGCTCCACTGTTTAGCTATTGTGAATTGTGCAGCTATAAATATTGATGCAGCTGTGTCCCTGTAGTATACTATTTTTAAGTCCTTTGGGTATATACCAAGGAGAGGGATAGAGAGGTCAAATGGTGGTCCCATCCCAAGATTTCCAAGGAATCTCCATACTGCTTTCCATATTGGCTGCACCAATTTTCAGTCCCACCAGCAATGTATGAAGGTGCCTTTTACCCCACATCCTATCATGAGGGGGCTTAAGCAGGAGTGCTGCAGAATACAGTGACCGCACTGACCTTTGTGGAACAAGGATGGGAGCTGTCCCTGGACCATGCTGTCTCCAGCACCTACAAGAGCCCCACAAGCACCCCACCCCACCGATCCAGAGCCTTCCTGGGGATGACAGAGCAGAGCAAAGACCCTGAGGAAGCCACCACCTGTGTCCTCCCTCTGCATGGCCTTGCACTCCTGCAGGGAACAACTCCTCTGTGTGGTGCAGCCACCCCTGACAACTGGGCATCCCCATTCCTGGATGGCTGGCAGGAGGAGGACCAGCAGGAATCAGGAAGGAGCCCCCAGTTCCCCCCCCAGCCCCCAGTGCCTCTGAGCAGCAGGAGACAAACACCTCTCTAGGAAGAATGGGGTCCTTCCCTGTGCCCCCACTTTATCCTCGTCTTCAGTCTCAGGCTGAAAGCCCAGTTCTGACTGAGCAGCCCTGTATCCTCCTCATGGGGCCTTCATTGTAGCATTGAGGTCCTGACAATGCTCCTCAGCCTGGTGACAGCACCCTGTGTGAATGCCCAGGGATTTCAGGAGCAGGGTGTGGGCATGCAGTTCTGGTGTGACTGACTGAAAGTGAGGCTGCTCTTCCCCTCAGTTCCCCACCCAGGTGTATGTCCAGAAGTTGAGGCCAGGCCTGGTGAAGCCCCTGCCCACCCTGTCCCTCACCTGTGCTGACTCTGATTCTCTCTACCCAGCCATGGTGTGAGCTGGACCCACCAGGCTTCAGGGAGGGGCCTGGAGTGGGTTAGAGGGATGGATGGTGGTGGAACAGATCCCATTCCACACGTGGTCCTGAGTCCCGGCTGGTCCTCAGTGCTCCTTGATGGAGTTGGGCACATGCTGGTCCTTTCCTCCAGGTGTCCTTCGCCTACTGCAGCTGCAGCGGTTGGGACCTGCCTGGTAGATAGTTAGATTCACCAAATTTCATTAGAACTCAACAGGGTGAAATATGAGGATATGGCTGTGGATTCCAGTGGGAGACACCCATGAGGGAACTCAGTGTGAGCCCAGTCACTCACCTCCCTGCAGGGGGCGCTGAGGACCAGCAAGGAGCTGAGGACATGAAGAGGGAGCTGAGGACCAGCAGGGAGCTGAGGTCCAGCAGGGAGAGCTGAGGACCAGCAAGGAGCTGAGGACATGAAGGGGGAGCTGAGGACCAGCAGGGAGCTGAGGACCAGCAGGGGGAGCTGAGGACCAGCAGGGAGCTGAGGTCCAGCAGGGAGAGCTCAAGACCAGCAGTGGGATCAGGACCACTAGGGGCCCTTAGGGTCAGGAGGGAGCTCAGGCTCAGCACATAGAGTGAGGACCAGCAGAGACATTTAGGATCAGCAGAGGAAGCTCAGGACCACCAGCTTCACGTCTCAGCCCCAGGAGAAGATAGAGCAGTGTCCTGGGTGGGATTGTTTTATGTATTGTAGTTTCCTAATAAAACTCAGCAATTCTTCCAGCATTCTAATTCCACTTCTTAACTTTTTTCAATTATATTTTTAGTTAATAATATTCTGCTTTTCTATTCTAGATTCAAATTCTTGTGATGCTTAACATTTTTCTGAATATTAACCTTATGCCCTGAGCCTTGATGACTATCCCAATAAGGCTGAGGAATTTAAATACTGCATGACTCCTTCTCCTTATTTTCTGCACTTACAGAAAAGGAGCCACATATCTGTGTTTGAAGTGAAAGGAGGGGAAGGCAGGGGATGTGGGGATAAGAAAGTTAGTAGAATGAAACACACATTATTACCTTATATTTGTATATGACTGTATGACCAATGTGATTCTACAATATGTATACTCAGAAAAGTGAGAAATTATATCCCATCAATGTATGATACATCAAAGTATATATGTGCATTCTACTGTCATGTATAATTAACTAAAACAAACAAAAATTTTTTTAAAAAAATATACCACTCAGAGTCCTTGTTGTGTGTGAGCTGTCTCTGTCACCATGAGCTCTCTGACATCCACACCCCACAGCCAGGCCCCCAAAGTCAGAGGTGCCCACTCCTCTTGCATGTGTGCATGGCCTGTGCACAGGGGTGAGCTGAGAAAGATATTGGGGAGAAGGGGGATTCCTTGACAAAGACCCAGGATAAAGCATAGACTGTGGGAGCTGCAGGTCTGCTCTGCCACTGGCCTCAGGACCCTGAAGACACACTGTGCCCAGGGACATTGTGACCCCATCTTGCTGTGGGTTGCCTCCAAGCCTGAGAAGCCCCAGGATACCTGGCATCTGGGAGGCAGAATGGAGCCTGCCTGGGTTTCCAGCCACTGTGGCTGCATTGCAAGGTCACAGAGAGGGACACCTGGACTTTGTCCCTGCTCATGTCAGTGCCCACCATCCTGAGTCCAGCTGCAGCCTGGGTGAGGATGAGCAGTGGCAATGTTTATATACAGTACTCCTGGTTCATCTCAGAATATCAAATCACTGGGAGTATTTTAAAAATATGTGCTGGTTGAGAGCTAGGTACTGATTTTAGATATGAAATTTGGAAGTGCCTAAAATCCATAGTACTAAATTTTGTAACAATGCTTGTCACTTCTATTTCTATCATTAATAATTTCATGTTTTTATTTTTATTATTTTAGTCATGCATGATAAAAATAAAAATTTGTGCTTTGTTTTGATGTAATTATAGATGCATACATAATTTTATAGCAGAGCAATATTTCCTCTGTATCTTGAATATCTTAAATTTCTATACCTGTCATCGTCTCCCCAATTTATTATATATGTTTTGTCATGCTAAATACAAAATCAATGAGTTTCCTTTGTTGTATGGCTATGATGTCCTTATAAATACCTAACTAATAATTGTACACTGTACAAATGTTGGTGTCTTAATTAACAAAAAACATATTGCTTCTGCACTCGGATGGCATTTTCTGAGGGGTTAATTTTCCCCAATGGTTTGGTTTCTGTCTCCTTTTCCTCAGGACAATTTAGAACTTGCCATAGGGATCTCACTCAGCTCCTTCCAGCCCCAGGTAGATGCAGGATCACTTTACTAAACATGATGTCCCTCATATGCAGACACACTATATTTGATTGCTTAAGCCTGCTTTCCTGAGTATAATATTTGGTCTTATATAAATTAGACATATGACTTGAGACATTAATACATTTTAAGGGGCATGAAAAAGTACTGATGTTTTGTATGCTGTTGTCGTTCTCATGGGAGGGTGCTTGATCATCCACATCACTAAGAATGTCAGCATCTCTCTCCATCAGACAACAGCTGGCCATTCCAGCTGTATTTTCACACTTACACTGAAACCTAGCCCTAGTCAGGCAGAGAACAACACCCTGACACAGGAGTGCCAGGTTCCATGATGGGTCTCAGGCTGTGCACACCCAGATGTCCATCACCTGTCCCTCCTGGGTGTGGGGAGCCCACCAGCTGCTCTGCCCCAGTCACTGTGAAGCACAGCCTGGCTGTGGGCCACAGGTGCCCTGTGAGCTGCAGAGCCCCAGGACTAGGCCCACTCTGCATGTGGCCCTCACCACCCACCCTCACCCTCGCCCTCCCTGCACCTTCCCATCTCCAGGGCCACTGTCCTCTCTCTTTCCAGGACCTGATGCAGTAGCTTCCCCACATGAGGGATGGTGTGGTGCTGGTCTCCCTCTGCCTGACCCATTTCAGCTGGGTCCATGTGCTCCAGGGCCATGCTCAGTGCCAGGAGGGAGAGCTTGCCACTGTTTGGGGCTTTATGATATTTCCTAGTCTATGAACAATACATGTTCTTCATCTAGCTATCCCTGATGGACTCATTGGTTGATTGTGAAAGGTTCTTCAATAATCAAGGGTGTGCAAATACTTTCTTGACATACAGATCCTATGTCCTGTGGAAAATTATTCAGTTCCTGGGTGGCTACATCGTGGGAAGTCCTGATTTCATTTCTGAGGAAGCTGCACAGTGTTCTCCATGCAGCTGTGGAGTGTGCGTTCCCAGCAGTCAACCAGAGCTCCCTGCCCTCCCCTGTGAGCATCTGCCACCTGCTGCCCTGTACAGGGAGCCTTTTCACCAGGGAGGATTGTAACCTTACTGTGGGTTTGTTGAATTTTTATGGATTCATGGTATCAAGTATTTTATTTGGTGCTGGGGATTGAACCCAGGGCCCTTTGCACGCAAGGCACACACTCTACCAACTGAGCTATCTCCCCAGCCCTCAAGCAGTTTAATAAACTCTTTCTGTTCATGTCTGTGTGCTCATTGAGGAATGCATATGCAGGTCACTTGTCCAAGAGCTGCCAACTGTCGGGTACTTGCTCTGGGTCATCTCTGGCTGCTGAGCTGCTGGCTTTTCCCACTTAATCAGCATAACTAATACTTGTTGGGGGAACAGGCTTCCAGATGCCTTTTCTGCTACCGTGTGGCTGTTCTCCTCCTCTGTAGCTTCCTTTGCTGTGGGATCCCTGCTCCTTGGTGAATCCCAGTGTCCGCATTGACTCTATGGCCTTTGATTCCAGGTTCTGACCCACACTCTCCCCTGTATGAGCTCCATGCAGCATCTCCCAGGTCTCCTTCCAGGGCTTTCTCATCTCAGGAGCTGTCTGTGAGCCATCACTGATTTGGAGCTGAGGTCTGCACTGGTGAGAGTCAGGGTCCAGCTCCTCCTCCTCCTGCCTGTGGTCGTCCAGTTTTCCCAGATCAGTTCAGTAAAGGATTCACCTTCTTCCAATAAGTGCTTGTGGGGTTTTGGTCGAAACCCCGTGGACTGCATGTGTGGGGCCAACCCTGTCCTCTTCTCCCCCTCTGGTCTGTGTGTGGGTTCTGTGCAGGGCCAGCTGTCTGGGCTGCTGTCACCCTATGGTATGTGTTCTGTCCCACTTACTGATTCCTGGTTTTGACCCCTGCACTTTAGAACCTGGTTGAGGAAGTCGGTGTCTGTGTCAGTACAGACGAGTTTGGTGCAATATTTGATTCTAGCCCTTTCACAGTGTCCAGTCTAATTAGTCAATATCTGATCAACTTTGACTTGACATTTTACAGGGTGAGGGATAGTGACCTATTATATTCTTCTACATATTGATATTCACTTTTCCAGCACTCTCTCTTGAAAAGCCTGTAATTTCTGCAACATGATTTTGGAAACTCTGTCAAGTGCCAGATAAGTGCACTTAGGTTGGTCTGTCTCTGTACCTCCTACTCTGTCCCCTTGGTCTCCATGTCTGCTTTGGTGACAGTGCCATGCTGGTTTGGTTACTGCAGCTCTGCCAAGTAATTTGAGGTCACATGTTGTCATCTCCAGGTTCACTCTTCCTGCTTAATCAATTTGCCTACTGTGTGTTTGTGACTTCTCCACACAAATACTAGGACACTCTTCTGCTTCTTTTTAGAAGGTTGTTGGTATTTGTTGGGGATTTCACTGAATCTGTGTGGCATTTGTGGTAATCAAGGGTGTGCAAATACTTTCTTGATATTATTAATTCTGATGATAGCAGAACATGGGGGGCCTTCCCATCTCTAAGTTCTTCAAAGTCTCCCTGAGTTATTCAGTATTTCCATTGAAGAGATCTTCCACCTCCCCAGTTGAATTTTTTCCCCAAGTTTTTTAAAGGTCATTTAGAATGAGAACATTTCCTTGATTTATTTTTCAGATGACTCATTTTGGAATACAGGAAAGTGGGTTATTTATCTGTGCATGATGTATTTATCTCTTTTGCTACAGTTGTTTATCAGATCTAGAAGCCTTCTGGGGGAGATTTTGGTTCTCCTAGATATTGGATCACATCACCAGCAAGCAGCATATTGAGACTTCTTTCTTTCCTCTGTAACACTTTAATTTCTTTGTCTTGCCTGATGGCTCTGGTTAGAGGTTTTAGGAACTATGGACACAAAACCAACTTTCTAATAAACTAAGACATGTTTTTTAGAAAACATAAAGAAGATTGAAAATCCCCTAACAAACTAAACAAAACAAAAAGAAGAAGATCCAGTCAATAGAGATAAAACAGATGATATTGCTACTGAAATCAAGAAATTAGAAACCATTTTTAAAAATATCCTCCAGTAAACTAGGAAAACGTGAAGAAATTGGAAAAATTCTAAATGCATGTGAACTGGACAAATTGAAGCACAAGAATCTACAAATGTAAAACAGAAAACCATGAAGCAATGAAGTTGAACAGCCATTAAAGACCTTTCACAAGAGAGGAGCGCCCAGAAGCAGAATGATTTGCAGTTGATTAAGACACTTTAACAAAGAGATGAGGGCTGGGGATGTGGCTCAAGCGGTAGTGCGCTCGCCTGCCATGCGTGCGGCCCGGGTTCGATCCTCAGCACCACATACCAACAAAGATGTTGTGTCTGCCAAAAACTAAAAAATAAATATTAAACATTCTCTCTCTCTCTCTCTCTCGGAAACACCGAAAAAATCCTTCTGTAAAGCCAGTAACACCTGGATACCCAAACATAGAGACATCCAGAGAGAAGACATCAGACCAACATCACATGTGAACAGAGATGAGAGACTCCTTAATAAAATACTGGCACCCTGCACTCAAGGACACACGAGAAGGTGGGGACTATGATCAGTGGGTTTCTCCACAGGGTCGGGAGGTTGGCTCAACATACAGATCAATAATGTCATATCCATCTGTGAGTCACCACGTGAATAGAGGTGGGGACAAGAGTCACACCATGACATCAACAGAGGCAGAAAAATAATTTGACAGAGTCCAGTACCTCATCGTGTTTAAAAGACTGGAGAAACTAGAGGTACAAGGGCCTTTCCTCAACCTCATCAAGGCTACATGTGACAAACCCCAGGCCACTACCATACTAAATGGAGATGAGCTCAAAACTGTTCCTCCAAGCTCAGGACAGGACAAGGATGTCCACTCTCCCACTCTGACTCTGCGGGCTCCCTGCACTGCACACTTTGACACAGGAGCATTGTCACAGGAACAACATGCAGATCAGCATTATTGAGGCTCAAGTGACTACTCTGTGGTCACCAGGGACAGAGGTGAGGAAGCTCAGAGGACCCTGGGGAGTCTTTTCCATCAACTCAGAGACATTTCAGGGGGATTCACTGATTAGGACCACCCTCAGGATTCTGTGTGGAGCAAGCACCGAGATAGTCCAGGGTTCATACGATGGACACCGGGTGACCCTCAGGCCCATGGTCCTCCTGGATCCCAAGGAGTCCCTGAGACTCAGCACTGTCCTCTGGCACTTTTGCTGCTTGTAAATGGAAGGTGAGGGGCTGAGGATCAGGTGAGGTTCCTTCAGGGTGACAGGCAGCCAGGCTGGGTCACCACAGCAGCTGAGCACTAGTGAGTGGCAGGGGAACCTCTGACCAGCCTGCTCACTAGGTCCTGTCCTTTGCAAAGTCTCCCCACCCCAGACCTGGTACCTGAGAACAGGAGCCTGACTGCCCAGGTCCTTCCTGAGACTCCATGTGGCCCTGCCCAGAATTGTCCACAGCAGCCCTCTGTGGGGCAGAGAGGAGGCCTCATGACATCCAGGGAGGGAGTGTGACGAACCTTGTGCCTGGAGCTGCTGAGAGGGTGACTCAGATGTCCTCCATCACTGCCCTGCTGGACTCTGGCCCAGAAAACAGCCACCACCATGACCAGCACAGCCAAGAGCTCTCTGCTGTGGAAGCCCTCACCAGGGCAATCAGGACACAGTCTAGGGGACTCCAGACCCCAGGGGCCATTAGAGTTAGAGTCAAATCTTTTCCTTGGTCCTGTGGCCTCCTAATCAATCCTCCTGAACCAATTGGCTCTTACTATTTGTACAACTGCCAGGGAAGTGAACAGGACCTACCTGCTTCCACACTCATTTGGAGGCCCAGATGTAGGGGACACAAGGCCCCCTCCATGTCAATACATCAGAAGGACAGAGGGTAACAGGTCCCCCAAGTAGAGCCAGCAGGGACCAAACACTTTTCCATGTTGACAAGGGTCATCCTCCTTCCTGGTCATCCTCCTTCCTGGTCATCCTCCTTCCTGGTCATCCTCCTTCCTGGTCACCCTCCTTCCTGGTCAACCTCCTTCCTGGTCATCCTCCCTCCTGGTCACCCTCCTTCCTGGTCATCCTCCTTCCTGGTCATCCTCCTTCCTGGTCATCCTCCTTCCTGGTCATCCTCCTTCCTGGTCATCCTCAGCACTTGGAAGAGGCCCAGGCCCTCACCATGACCTCTGGCCCATGAAGCAGGAGCAGGGCTGCTGGCCCACAGCTGTGGCTGTGTCCTCTGACTCTCTCCTGTGGTATTGATAACTGTGGGTGCATTGGAGGGAAACAGAGCACTAGAGTTGGTTTCCATAGTGATTCACACCTGGATCAGGACCCACATTTCTGTGGGCAGCCTTCCCCTTCCTGCCCTCTCCCTCCCTGCTCCCCTCCTGGGCTCTGCTGGTCTTTCTTCTATGTGTCACACATGTCTGAGTTGGAGGTTCATGGATGTTCATGAAGGTGGAGTTCACTGTGCTCCTTCACATCAGCTCACAGCATAGATGGTGAGTTCCCTTCTGCTCTCCTCCCTTCACCCCTCTGCCCACCCGCAGGCCCTTCCTGGACCCACTGATCCCCTTCTCTGTCCACTTCACCCTCCTCTCCTCTCCCTGTTCTCCAGCTTCCTCAATTGGGAGAGAAGATGGGCCCTGGGCTTCTGCGTCTGGCCTCCTTCATCAGCATGATGGTCCCAGTTCCACCTGTTTCCCAGCAAATGCTGTCACTCCATTGTCTTCCTGGCTGAAGACCCACTGTGTGCAGACTCCAAGCTTTCTTCATCTACACCAGCCCCTGTAGGGTGCAGCCCGTCAGAGCTCCTGCTGGAAAGTTGACCATTTCCTCTTCTTCATGAAGAGCCAGTGTTGCTTCTCTCCTGGAAAATGCTTCAGGACCTTGTTTTCCCATGAGATCTTGGGCCCAGGAGATGCCAGCCCTGGCAGATGTCCACAGACCTTCCCTGGACAAGGGCATAACCACCTGGGCACTGCTAGGATGGTTCGGGGGATTCCTAGACAACTGCCCAATCCCTGCATTACAGGTTACTCCATCCCCATGTTGAACCTGTCCCCAGGGGATAATAACCTCCCACTTACTTCAACACATGCCCTGTCAGCAGTGGACAGTATCTCACAAAAGCCTATATGCCATGTGTTCCATGAGGCCTGGATGAGGTCATGCTCATTGAACAACAGGGGACATGAACATCTGCCCACTCTGGGGGTTTGTGCTACAGGCAAGAGAGGACTGAGCCTCTGACCTGTGACCACTCATCCAGATCCTGCTGCTTCAGGACTCTGGGTGTCTGCTCATACCCTGAGTCAGCTTTAGGTCACTGTCATGAACAGACCTGACAGAAAAACTTGAGCACAAAACCTTCTGTGCTTCTCCTTCCTTTTGCTGGAGGCTCCCATGTGAGGTCTCAGGGACTCAGGGAGGAAGACCTGGGGCAGCTGCATCTGAGTTCAAGACTAACTCTGCTTCTCTGTCCCCAGGGTCCTCTCCCAGGTGCAGCTGAAAGAGTCAGGGCCTGGGTGATGAAGCACCTGCCCCCCGTCTCCCTGGAGGAATCTGGCCCTGGGCTGGAGGACCCACCATGATCACAGGCTGACCTGCTCCTTCTCTGCGTCCTCACTGGGCTCTGCTAATAGGGGAGTGGGATGGGTGTGTCACCCAGGGAAGTCCCTGCAGTGGCTGGCAAGTGTTTGGTCCACCCAGGCCTGAAGAGCTGGCTCACAAACTCCTAGGACCCCTGAACCAACCAGGAGGTCTTCACCATCACCAGACTGGACCCTGCAGACACAGCCCCCATGACTGTGACCACCCTGGACCCTGCAGACGCAGCCCCATGACTGTGACCACCCTGGACCCTGCAGACGCAGCCCCCATGACTGTGACCACCCCGGACCCTGCAGACGCAGACCCCATGACTGTGACCACCCTGGACCCTGCAGACGCAGCCCCATGACTGTGACCACCCTGGACCCTGCAAACGCAGCCCCCATGACTGTGACCAGCCTGGACCCTGCACACACAGCCCCATGACTGTGTCCAGTCTGGACCCTGCAGACACAGCCCCCATGACTGTGACCAGCCTTTACCCTGCAGACAAAGCCCCCATGACCGTGTCCAGCCTGGACCCTGCAGACGCAGCCCCCATGACTGTAACCAGCCTGGACCCTGCACACACAGCCCCATGACTGTGACCAGCCTGGACACTGCAGACGCAGCCCCCATGACTGTGTCCACCCTGGACCCTGCAGACGCAGCCCCCATGACTGTGACCAGCCTGGACCCTGCAGACACAGCCCCCATGACTGTGACCAGCCTGGACCCTGCAGACGCAGCCCCCATGACTGTGACCAGACTGGACCCTGCAGACGCAGCCCCCATGACTGTGACCACCCTGGACCCTGGAGACGCAGCCCCCATGACTGTGACCACCCTGGACCCTGCATACGCAGCCCCCATGACTGTGACCTCTCTGGACCCTGCAGACGCAGCCCCCATGACCGTGACCACCCTGGACCCTGCAGACGCAGCCCCCATGACTGTGACCCCCCTGGACCCTGCAGACGCAGCCCCCATGACTGTGACCACCCTGGACCCTGGAGACGCAGCCCCCATGAGTGTAACCAGCCTGGACCCTGCAGACGCAGCCCCCGTGACTGTGACCAGCCTGGACCCTGCAGACGCAGCCCCCGTGACTGTGACCTGCCTGGACCCTGCAGACGCAGCCCCCGTGACTGTGACCACCCTGGACCCTGCAGACGCAGCCCCCGTGACTGTGACTAGCCTGGACCCTGCAGACGCAGCCCCCGTGACTGTGACCAGCCTGGACCCTGCAAACGCAGCCCCCATGACTCTGCTCAGGTGCAAAGGCACAGCCTGGGGCTTCCTGCACATGGCTAAGGTGGCCTCAGCTCTGAGGTGCCCCTCTGCCTATGGGGACAGTGTGGAGAAAGTGCCTTCCTGCCAGCCTCCATGGCTCTCTCTCCACCCAGAGCCTCAGAGCCCTGGAATCCTGTTCCTCCTCTAATTCTCTGCCCACGTCCCTTGGACTGCACAAGCAGGTGCCCTGTTGTGCTCTGCTTCATGATGGCAGCATGCAGGGTGCCTGGCCCCTGACCACACGGATGCACAGGCCACCTGCTACAGGGGCTCCAATCCCACCCAGTGGCAGAACACCACTGAGCACAGCTGGGCCTTCATTAACTGCTGTGTAGGAGCTGCACTAGCATTGGGGGTCAGAGCCCATGCAAGAAGGCAGGACAGACACCACTTCCTGCAGTGAAGAAGAGACATGTGTCCCTAGGGGCACTGAGGACACAACCCATGCGGTGGTGGCAGGTCCAAGGTCTCCCCACTGTGCAGGCCTGGTGCAGGCTCTGTGCAAACCCGACTCCAGGGATCCCTGGGATCTGCTCCTGATGGGGCTCGTGGCCAGGAGAGAAGTGGTGCTCAGAGAAGGGGACAGCCTGAGAGCTGAAGCAGAATGTGTGTGCTCCATGTCAGATGCCCATCTAACCAGCTGCATTAGCAGGTTATACAGAACTTAATAAAACAGAAACTGAAACACTAGCTGATTATCAAAGAGTTAATAAAGCAAGAATGTGGAAACACGTTTATGAGAATCTCTAGGTTCAAATTTAAGCATGAATACAGAATTGCCCACAAATTTAGGAGAACATTCCTGCCATTCCACAGTGGGCTGGGTTCAGAGAGTGACCAGGTCAGGATGAGGAGGGACCAGGTAAATCAAGGTGTGTATGTGGATTGTGGCACCAGGAAATCATTACCAGGAGGCAGAGGTCATCAAAAGGTACCTTCTGGTCAGGAGAAGAGAGGATCCCTGTGGTCCACCAAGTTGAAAACCACCTCACCCCACGGGGCTGTGAAGAAGTCAGACTCTGGAAACATCTGCATCACACACCAACAGCCCGTGCAGGGCAGGGGTAGGGCCTCACCACTGAGCAGCAGAAGAGGTTCACACCTGCACATGCTGGGGGAGAGTGCCCGAGAGGACACTGCAGCTCCTGAGCAGAAGCTCTCCTTCATCTGCCCCCAGGACAGTCCAAATCCACACCCATGAGATTCCTCCCAGGGTGGAATTGCTCAGAGCACCAGGAAAACCTGACAGAGAGGTGCTGGTGGGAGTCAGGGCCTGGAGCTGTGGGAGGGCAGAGTGGACTGCACCTCTCCTCCAAGGGTGACCTTCACTCAGGCCTGGGAGCTGCCCTCCTGGGCACTTGCTGTGGAGGAGGGAGACCCCAGGCTCACAGGACATCCTGCAGATGGCAGCCACCTGTGTGGCCTAAGAAGAAGCAGCCCACAGCCCTCCACTGTGGAAAGGACAGGTGGACTTGGAAATCCCATGGAGGAGCACATATCAGCAAGAAAACCCACCAGGGACACCTGACTGTAGGGACCCCAGGGCCCTGGGAGTTCCCAGCTCCATGCCACAGGCCCTCACCTGGGCCTCACACTCACTCTGGTGATGGACCTGAACTGGCGCTGGCTCTCCAGACAGGCCCAGGTGAGAAGATCCACAACATAAAGACAGAAGGTCCTCTGCTCAGCAGTGCTCTCCTGAGGGACCTGGGTCCAGCTGGACCCCAGGGGAAGCTCACTGAGGGGGTCTGACATGGGCCACCACCTGAGTTTGTCCTTCAGGCCCAGCCTCTTCTCCTAACCTAGTACCTAAAACTCTGCTCCTCAGCTTTGCATCCCTGAAGCAGGTACCTGAGACCATCAGCACATAAACAGGATCTTTATTATGGATGAAGACATTAAAGCTCCAGTCCATGCTCAGCTGAGTCCTTTGCATTTACACCTTTCCTGGATGTGCCAGGGGCAATGCAGAGAGCCCCTGTGGGGAAGTCACTCTCCATGTTGCTAGGAATCAAAGGGAGGGAGGAAGAGATGGGGTCTGCCAATCCCCTTGCATGGCATGTCCTCAGTGATTGACATAAATTCCCTGAGTCCACCTGTCCTAAGGGATCCATAATTCCTGACACCCCAAGGGCTCCCGAACAACCTTATTACATGGAATTTTGTGAGGACAATGATTCACACTAATCATTCTCTCCCTGGACACAAAGCTTTCATGTCCATCTCATGATGCAGAACACATTTATTCCTCATCCTTGAGAACCTAAAGGAATAAATGCTTCAGCACAGCTCAGAAGTACTGTGCAAAGACTCCAAAAGATTCAGGGAAATCGACTCTGTGCCTTAAAATCAAAGAGGGTTTCCATACTCCTAAGCTCTATGGAAGGAGTGAGTATTCCCATGTCAAAAGGAAAAAAGCACAGACATGTTGATGGACTTCAGCAGGACTGCTGAAGCTCAGAATTGGATTGCTCCAATTCTTTTCTCAGGGTCACTGTACTGAAAGAGAGGTGAGGGCTCTGGTCAGGCCCAGCACACAGCCCAGGTGAACACAGTCTCCTGGTCTCACTCTCAGTGAGCTTGGCCTACAGCCTGAAGCCTCATGGGAAAGGGCTGCTCACTGCTGGTTCCTCTGCTCCTGGGGTCTCCTCAGGAGCCATGGCCTCATCTCACAGCCCCATGCATCACCTGCCAGGGCTGCCAGCAGGGACTCTGACCCTGACCCCCCATCTGACCTCCCAGCCCTTCCTTTCAAGTATTCATATAAGCCTCCCTGACCCTGTAGCTCTCACAGTCTGCCCCCTGCAAAGCCAGCATGGTGTGGCTGAGGACAAGGTCACCCTCAGCAGGGAGCAGGTCCTGGCTGCCCTTGAACCAGGGCTGGGAACCTCTGGGCCCCTTGCTGGCTGAACAGGGGAAACCATGCCCTGGGCAGTCCTGGGTCAGGAGCCCAGAGCTCTCTCCCACAGGCCCTGCCCTGGAGGGTATTTCAGATCTTCATCTCTGCCTCTGAGCTGGGGAAGCTGGGCCTTGTTGATTCCTGGGATCCTGAAACACCCTCCATTCTCTGGGTGCAAAGCCCTGGGCTGCTCCCAGTGAGCTGCTGGCCTCACCCTCCTGGACACAGCTCCTGGGCAGCACCACAAGTGTGCTGCTCTCCTGGCCAAAGTGCAAAGCCCCAGCTCTGCCTGCACTGCCCCTCTCTGCCCCTCCCTGTCCTGCACATGGCCTGACATCAGTCAGGGGGTCACACACCAGGGCCTCACCTGTGCCCTTGAGATTGTCCAGCCCACAGTCTGCTCCAGCCTGAGTGAGCCCAGCTCCCACCAAGATTGGGATCATCTACAAAAGAAGTTCTGATAACGTAACTTAGTATGTCCACCTTTGAGTTGTAGGAGTTTCAGGGGACCACACCTGTCCAGGATAAGAGCAGAAGCCTAAATACTCAACTTGCTCTTGCCAGATATGAGCTGTTGGGCACAGTGCATCACCACTCTAGCTTCTGTGTGAATTCAGGACTGCATCATGGAATTGACCCTGATCCCTCTGTCATGATTATGTAGATGTGGAAAACACGTTAATGGATGATGTAGGCAAAACAGAAAAATACACAAAAGCAGTTTTACTTTCCAAAATGCTGCTGTGTGCTCCTAACTGCACCTGATGCTCACCTCTACTCTAAATGCTCCTCTAGGAGGCCTCCACCCAGAGCTGCTATATAGCAGGAGGACATACAAATAGGGCCTCCCTCTGCCCATGAAAACCAGCCCACCTGACCCTACAGCTCTGCACAGGAGCCCAGCCCTGGACTCCCAGCTCAGCCCACTCAGGGATCAGGACTGAACACAGCTGCTCACCATGGAGAGTGTGCTCAGCTGGGTTTTCCTGGTGGCTGTTTTCAAAGGTAATGAATGGAAAACAGAGATCCTGAGTGTGTGAGTGGACAGGAGTGAGAGGAAGAGTGGGTGAGTGCCAGTGTCCTGACCAGGCTGCCTCTGTGTTTGCAGGTGTCCAGTGTGAGGTGCAGCTGGTGGAGTCTGGGGGAGGCCTGGTGCAGCCTGGGGGTTCCCTGCGACTCTCCAGTGCAGCCTCTGGATTCACCTTCAGTGACTACTGGATGAACTGGGTCTTCCAGGCTGCAGGGAATGGGCTGGAGTGGGTCTGTACATTAGCAGGGGTAGTGGTACCATAAACTATACCAACTCCTTGAGGGGTCGACTCACCATCTCCAGAGAGAATGCCAAGAACACTCTGTACCTGCAAATGAGCAGTACTAGATCTGAGGACACAGCCATCTATTACTATGCTACAGACAGTGTGGGGAACTCAGTGTGAGCCCAGACACAGACATCCCTGCAGGGTGCCCACGGCCAGCAGAGGGCGCTCAGCACACAGGGAGCTCAGTTCAGCCAGGAGCAGGTGCAGGGAGGAGCTGAGGCTGGTTTCCTGTGGGATATTGAGGCTTTTTCTCTATCCCCCTGGGTCCTAGGCAAGTAATACTTTTTAATTCAGTTTGTATGTTTCCCTGATGTCTTTGATGGAAGTGTTTGTTCCTTGGTTTTTCAGTGTGTCTGAAACACCAGGGCCATTCAGAGCCCCATGTCACAGGCCCCAGGTTAAACACTTGCAGAGGGAGGTTCAAATGGATTCCTGCTATGCACTGGGGCTTCCCCTCCATTCAGAGATTCTCTGTGGATCCTTTCCAGACTTAGGACCCAGGGCCTCTGCTCGCAATTCTACAATCAATAGTCACCACTGCAAGGGAGCAGAGATTCACCAGGCACAAGCACAGGGTGAGGTCACACTTTCTCCTGTGAGTGAACTCAAAGTGGGCCATATGACTCCTTAGCCCTCTGCATAATTGGGGATAGAACATGCTGAGACCCATCATCAGTCACCCACTGAGGGAGGAGGGCCCGATCCCTTATCTCATGCCTGATGTCAACTGTTCATCAGAAAACCTGCTGTCATCAGGTCACAGAGACTCAGGACAGCTCCATAGTCCAGCACAGGGCAGCGTGGCCCTCATCACAAGTGTGCACAGGCAGAGCTCATGGAGCATGATCCCTCCAGAGAGAAGAGCCCTTTAGCATCCAGAGGAGGAGGAGAAGGTCCCCAGGGGTGTAGGGGCTCTCTGTTAGGACCTTCCTGCAGAACCAGGAGGGACATATTCATGACAGTCCACTGTGATGTCCAGGTGGGGACCTTCTACACATCCAGAGAAATGGAGGGTCAAATTGAGTCCCCAACAGTGATGCCCAGGAAGCTGGGTGGGTGCAGCAGGACGCAGCTGGCCTGGGGAGCAGGGGAGAGAGCTGAGCCCCCACAGTGTCAGGGATCTGCATAGAAAGTTCCACTGGATGTTTAATGTTAACCAGCACCAGAGGAAGAGGAACCCAGGGGCTTTCTCAGCACTGTGACCAGATGTGGGGCCAGAGGGGATGGAGAAGTCCCCAGTCATAATGTCTAGGTGACAATGGCTATATAAAATGAATTAAAATAATTAGTGAATATGGCATTGGCTGTCTTCAAATATTTGGTACAATTCTCCTGTGAAGCATCTGCCCTTGACCTTGTTTTTCTGGGTTTTGACTCATAATGTGACCTCTGTGACTGTCACTGCTCTGCTCAGGCTGCTTACTGCCTCTAGGCTCAGCTGGGAAAGGTGCACAGTTCTGGAAATTCATGCATCTGCTTCTGCATGTCCCACTGTGGTCAGGGATTATGTCCAGGAGGCCTCATGATCACTTGTATTTCTAAATCCTCAGAAATACCTTGTTGAGCAGGTGTTATAACTTTGCATTCTGCTCCCACTACTGTGTCACTTAATGCAAATAATTCTTTCCTAAATGGTGGCTGAAGAGTCCCATGGGCTCCTTGTTCTTTTCCACCTGAGGAGTGCATTCACAGCACCTTGGTCAGGTGTTCCTGGAGCAGCTGGGCCTCACAGTCCTGAGGGCTGCATGGTGCTGGGGCCACTCTGGCAGCCTGGACAGCTGAGGGGCTGCTGGAAGAGCAGCAGAGGTGCAGTGTCCATCTGTTCCCAAGGACTGCCTGGGGTGGCCCTCCAGCAGGCCCAGGTCAGCAGTGCAGCAGGCCCCATGAGTGCAGAGGTGGCTGTCAAATTAGAGGACAGCACAGGGCAGGCAGCACCTGGGGACAAGGATGAGATGCTCTCTGCACCCAGGGCTGGCTTTGCACCTCTACAGGGACTCTGCAGTGGCTGCTCAGGGCCTGCTCAGCTGCCCTGGGACCTTATTAGGGGTTACAGGTTCCTGCAATGCCCCCTGGGGTCCTGGGAAAGGTGTGTGTCCCTTACAGCTGGCCCTGCTCTCAGCATGCCCTGCCACTCAGGGAGGGCCCAAGGCTCTTCCCCCCTTTGTACAAGTGTGGACTTATGGCCAGCTGTGTCCTGTGTCTGCAGGTGGATGGACAGTTCCTCCCTGACCAGCACACAGCTGGGGAGGGAGGCTGAAGGGAGCAGCCAGACAGCTGCTACCCAGGACCCTGGTGGGGTCCCTGCATGGCTCTGTGCAGTGGAGCCTGGTGTGGGGCCCAGGCTGGCTCTGCTCTGTCCCCACCACTGCTGGGGCCTGTTTCCCAGAAGTTCCCAAACTGTGCTGAGGGTTGGGGGCTCAGTGGCTCCAGCAGCACAGGTGCCCCCTGTCAGGGGTGAAGGATGATTGACAGCTGCGTGTGTGGCAGGGGCAGAGGCAGCACCTGCACAAGGGGCCCCACTGAGGGTGGCTTCAGCAGAGGTCCTGCCTGTCACCCATGTGCTCTGTGTGGTGGGGCAGGATGAGCCCTCCCTCCACAGTGCTCTGTCCTGTACCAGTGGCCACAGACTGACCCAGGCCTATGGGCAGGGAGAAGAGCAGGGCCCTCTGCAGCTCCCTCATCCACTAAGGCAGCCTCCAGGGACCTGGCCGTGTAAACTAAAGTGCAAATTTCACATGTGCTAAGTGTGTGGACATTTTTGGTTCAAGAACACGCAAACACACAGCAAGCATCCTTTGTAGACATCTAGAAAGTAACTGGATTACAGGTTTACATTTGAAGCACAAGTCCACAGCTTTACCGATAAAAAAATAAATTTTTGATGGCTCAGTCTGACAGCGAACATTCAGGTGTACGTCAAGATACAGAGGATGGGTCCCTGAAATTAATGTCTAACCCCTGTGGGCCACTCAGAGGTGAGGAATAACATGGGTGCCCTGGTTCTCCAAGTGGGCACTGGGTGCTCAGGTCATGGCCTGTCCACAGCTCTGTGCTTCATAGCACCAAGGTGAGCCCAGCCAGTGTGCCTGCTCTTGGGCCATAGGGCTTGTCCCCTTGGTCCTGGCCACAGGCAAGGCTTCTCCTGCAGTCCTGAGCTTAGGACTTGGAGAGGCTCTTCTGCAGACTCGGATGTTCACCTCACAGGGCAGTATGACTGGGCACAGTGTGCATGACACCAACATCTGCCATGGGAGACCCCCACCTACCACAGGACCTTGGTGTTGGCTCTTACTTGCCACAGATGACTAGTTTTATTATGTAGTCACAGCAGCTATGGCTCAGTGTGTCCAGGGGCAGTGGGGGCCTCTGTGGCTGCCCCTACAGAGGTCCAGTGCATGCATAGAGATGGTGTCCATGTGATTCTCACAGTGACAGGGACAGAGTCCAAGATCTGTGGGGCATGGCAGCATGGCACAGTCCTCAGGAAACACAGAAACCCCAAGGACAGGAAAGGAGCCCTGCAGGAGGGAGTCCCTGCAGAGGACTCCACAAGGTCATCCTCAAAGGACTGAGGCCCTAGGGACACTGCAGTGCCCCCAAGGAGGAGTGCAGAATGCAGCCAAGGACATGGCCAACTCATGCTGCGTAGAGTCACTGGGGACCTCAGTGTGAGCCAGACTCAAACCTCCCTCAGGAGGCACCTGTGGCCAGCAGGGGGCACTCAGGAGCAAGGAGTTGCTGATTGACTAGTGGATTTTTTCCAGTTGTGGCTTTCATTTTGCTGTAAACATGACACACTTCCTGAGATAGGCCTCCACACTTATGCCTCTGGGCCTTCAATAGATGTTTATCAATTTAAAAAATAATGATTAACTGGTTGATGGTGTAACCTTGAATTCCTTGGTCCTCAAATGAATGTTCAGAGAGCAATATCTTCATGTCTCATGTACATAAATTCTAAATTTATAAAGGTCCCTGAACATACAATATACTTCCTCAAAGAGTAATTTGAAATCATTAAAGTTTCAATTATTGGCATTTCTAGCAGGAGATAAATTGATGGCCCAGAACATCTGGGCCACTTTGCACAACCACACAGAGACCCACAGTTTCATGTGCAAGCTCCGACTCTCAGGCTCCAGCACCCCAGGAACTGGCCCAGGAGATGTGGCTGCTGTGGCTGTTGCTGGCTCTATTCTGCAGGGAGCTTCCAGGAGGAACACCTGCTGCCTTTCCCTCAGGCCTGGCCTTCCCTGGAGGACACGTCCACATTCTCTGTCCACAGTCACTCCCTGTTCCTGGGTAATTCTTCTCCCATCCAACACATCAACATGGTCCTCCCTGTGACGTCTTCCCATCCACTGTGCCCTGCGTTTGTGTGGACACAGGACGTGCATTCTGCAGGCTCCACATGCAGACCACAGGCTTGGCAGACACGGTGCTGGTGATGGACAGCAACAGCCTGGACACGCCTCTCCCCTCCCTGCACATGAGCCTCTCACACAGTCGGTTATTTCCCTGGGATCTTTATGTCAATATGAAATGAGGAGATTAAATCCCCTGGAAACTGACCAGGTGGAAGGATTACCAGGACCAGGAATTTGCTGTCATGGTTCACATATGAGGTGGCCCACAAGCTCACGTGTGAGACAAAGGAGAGAGGACTAGATTATCAGAGCTGAAACCTATGGTGGATTAATCCACTAACATGGATTGACTTGCAGCCACTGTAGGCAGGTGGGGGTGGCTGGGATACTTGGGTCACTGGGGTGTGCCTTTGGGGGACACTCTGTGCAGCTCACCTTCTTCCTGGTGGCCATGTCCAGAACTGGTTTCCTCCTCCATCCCCTTCTGCCATGGTGTCATCCCTCCCTGGACAGAGCTAAGGACTTGCCACCTTGCACTCCAGCCTCCTAAGTCATGATCCAAGGGAAGCTTTTTCTCCTCTGTGTTCTCAGAATTTTGGTCAAGTGACAAAACAATGTCACATACTGATATATTTTAGGGGGTTTTCTTATGGCCACATCATACATCCACTAAGTTTCTCTGATTTTCACGAACACTTTGTGCTGAATGGTGAAAGCAATCTGAAGCCCTGGAACAGGTGAGGTGTTGAAGACCTCATACCTGGCACAGATGAGGTGGGGAAGACTGTCACATGGAGGGCTTGGCATCCCCAGGTCAGGAGGTAGGGTCACCTTAGGATGCCTCCTACTTAGATGCCTGGAAGAACAGCTTTCTAATCAGATGATTTGCTACGACTTGGAAACTTCACTCAGGGGCACACATGGTCTTGCAGGTGGTGAAACCATGGAGACCATCAGGTCTTACCTGAGCCACCCCAGGACCAGGAGGTGGGTGCTGCAGGCTCAGTGTTTGCAGGGAGTTCATGGTCAACACCACAGGGAACAAGGAGAGGAGCCCACATGTCTTATTAGTGTGCTGTGCTCACTCAGTTAGGCAGGAGGTCAATTCCTGAGCCTCATCAGGAGGTCAGCAACTACACCTGCCCTCTCAGTGACCCCACCTCACTAAAGAGAGTGTCCACTGTTCTCTCCAAATGCTGGGCTGTGGGCAAGGCAGGTCTCACTGCAGTGATGCTGCACAGGGAAGGGGACTGGGCCTCCTCCCTCACCCAGCCTGCCCTGCATGCCGTCCTGTCTGCTGTCAGCCTGGCTCTGCTGCTCTGGGGGACTCAGGGGCTCTCAGCCTCAGGCTGCAGCTGAGAGCTGCCTCTGCTCCCAGGACTCTCACCTGGCCCAGCACCTCCATCCTGTCCTCTCCTGGTGGAGACCACAGGGCAGGACAGGTGAGGGGAAGAGCTCAGGGCAGATTCCCACCCACTGCTGTCCACAGGCATTGGCTGGACAGTCAGTAGGACAAGCAGGGCAGAGGGTGGGGCAGGGCAGGGGACACACAGCAGGAAGCCCCTCCCCTCCTGAGACCCTGCTCCCTCCTCTCCTGCTCAGTCTGTAGCCCCCAAATCTCACAGAGATGACAGAGAAGAACTAGTCCTGAGAACAAAGGGGGGCTCTTTGTTTTGCTCTCCTCTCACAGGTAAACCTCCACCTGGGCTCAAGACAGGGACACATCTCAGGAGCACAGAGGACCTGGGCAGCCTGACCTCAGCCTCTCCAGATATCAGAAGAGCCTCACCCACATGCAAATCCCTCCTCCTGCTCTGGGTTCAAAGGCCCTCTGGGCTGTGGGAGCTCCCAGCTCTCTGCTCAGACAGGGCTGAGGTCTCTGGGAAGGCAGGTGTGGTCTAGAAGATGAGGCTGCTGGGTCTTGTCCTGTGCCTGGTCACAGCTCCCCAAGGTGAGTGTCCCCAATGTCAGACCTGGGTCCATGGGGAGGTTGTGGCTGCAGGTGACTGACAGGGTGTGACTGTCCTTGTCCCCAGGTGTGCTGTGCCAGGTGCAGCTGCAGGAGTCAGGACCTGGCCTGGTGAAGCCCTCGCAGACCCTGTCCCTCACCTGTGCTGTCTCTGGTTACTCCATCACAACCAGTGGTTACCGCTGGCACTGGATCCGTCAGGTGCCAGGAAAGGGGCTGGAGTGGATAGGACTCATATATTATGATGGTGATACTTACTATAACCCATCCCTCAAGAGCCGAGTGTCCATCTCCAGAGACACGTCCAAGAACCAGTTCTCCCTGCAGCTGAGCTCCCTGACCACTGAGGACACAGCCACCTATTACTGTGCCAGAGACACAGTGAGGGGACCTCAGTGTGAGCCCAGACAAAAACCTCCTGCAGGGTGACCAGGGCCAGCAGGGGGCACTCAGGACACAGGGATCTCAGGTGCCACCTTCAGAGCAGCAGAGGACAGTGGATGGTTTCTCTCCAGGTGATCAGCGTCTCCCTGGATCCCATCATGGAGAATCTGGAGGTCTCTTCTGCCTCAGATCAGAGAGAGAGAGAAGCACTCCCCACATCAAAATAACACTCCACTCATCAAAAAAAAAAAAAATCCTAAATATAAACACTTCCAGGGACCTGTACCTACAGACACACCCTAACTGTCCACATTTACCAAACCCAGTTAATCCCTGTTGGTGCATTAATCCACTGATTTATCCCAACCTTCAGGATCTGACCCTATCACCTCTGCAAATTCTTCCAATGTCTCACACAAGAGGGTTGGAGCACCTCACATCTAAACTAAAGCTGATACTCACCTTCCAACATGGCTCATTGAAAGAAGTGATAGGAAGTGGATCTTCAGAGAATCCTGGACCTATATCAGTAGATGCATGTGAGAGGGCACAGGCTGGGGTTCTGTGACCTGCCCAAATGACAGCTGTGACATGCCAGGGCAACAGCAGAGCAGCTGACCTTGTGGGCTCCATGATGAGGGTCAAAGAGACAATTCAAGTGTCCAAAAGAGAATCATGGCACTAAAAGTAGATGACAATATTGTTTTCCTAAGGCCCCTGCTATAGAGATCACACACAGAGTTCCTGCTACAATCCCCAATGTGTGCCTTTCCAGACTGGAGGTCACATGTGCAGTACGCCTCCTCAGGGTCTCATGGTGAGGAGAGCTGAGCTGGACTCTGTGTGCCACACCACTCTCAGGAGATCTCACCACAGTCCAGGACTCAGTGACACGTGGCCATTGAGGGCAAGTCACAGAGTGACTCTCCACCAAGGGCAGAATCCACAGGACCAGCTGCCCCTGCAGGACCTTGTCTCTCCACAGGAAAAGGCAAGAACCAGGCCTGAGTGCTCTGCCAACAGTGCTAGGAGTGGACCCAGGTGTGGAAGCCATTCCGACACATGATTGGGTGACTCCCGTTAAGTGTCTGAGGCACTTTGGCTCTGTCAAAGCTTTCCTGGCCCTTTCCTGATGAGAGAGCCCATCCGTGTGGGGGTGTGCCTGACCACTGACCCCGGGGACCCAATCACTGACCCTGACCTTGGAGTGCAGCCCCCCCTCAGCCTTCATTGGATGGAATTCTCCCCTGAATCTCTTGTTCCCCAATAAAAGGGTACTCCCCCGCGTCTTCACTCTCTCTCTCTCTCTCCTGCTAGCCCAGAGTAATCCTCGCTGCCCTGCTGGGCAGTTAGAGGTGGGAACCGGAGAGGTGAGCCGTCTCGGACCTAGCAATAGAAATAAGGTAACTGAGTCTGTGTGTTTTATTTCTATCTCTTCTAACTAACTTTATGCCTAGAACCTCATTAATGAAACCATTGTGCAGGCCACGTAGTAGACCCAGGTGAGCAGGGTCTACACCCCACTGAATCACAGTGTGTGCCGCTTGCGAGCACAAACCCTCCCAGGGACGTCCTTGTCACCACACAGTCCAGATCAAGGTCCATGGAGAAACGTGGAGCTCTGTCATGAGTCACCCAAAGTCTTCCAGCTCCTGATGAGCTTTGGGTCTAAGGGAATCTGCTCTGAATGACATAGATTGCAACATGCAGATGTTCCATCAAACTCTGGAACCCCAAAGCTGACCATGAGCTTATGGTGACTGCACATGTATTAGAATCATGATTCTGTAACTTAGGGTGAGATATAGGTGTGTAAAGCCTGCACGTCTGTGATCTGTTCACACACACACACACACACACACACACACACACACACACATAGACACTCACACTACTCATCCTACCACACAGTGTCCTTTGCTGTCATCACAGAAACGTCCTTTGACACAGTGGTTCTCCTGGTGACTGCACAGCTGCCCTCCACCCTTGGCCACATCTCCTCATCTCTCCCTGGTGACCTCTCCACCCTGGTTCATGGGTTGCCTGAGCCTTTCCCTGGGCAGGTGGCGTCCTGCATGTGGATGTGGTGTCCACGGGTCCTGCTGCTGCTGGGCTCCACCCCAGGGACCATGGCAGTGTCTGGGGTCAGTCTGGGTGTCTGCAGGGCAGTGGGCCTCTCCTGGCCCTGGGTGGTAGAGAGCTGTCTGCTGCCTCCCACCTCACAATCCCAGAGCCCAAATGCCAGCTCTGCCAGGCTCAGGAACCTGTGCCCACCTTAAGCCTCATCTCAGTTCATCCCACAAAGTGACTTGGCTGTGACTCACTGACCTGGACACCCTCAGCTCACCTGGTCTCAGTGTGCACAGAGGGTACTGGGTCCACTCCTCACCCCTGTGTCCCTGGAGTGTGGGGCGAGTGACCTGAGTGTGCACCTAGGAAAGAGCAGGGTGCCCACAGCAGACACAGGTGCAGGACAGGACAAGGCCACACACCTGTGGGAACTGGAGCCCACTCTGCCCATCTTGAGGTCCTTGAAGATGAGGCTGGGCCAGGCCTGGCCTGTGTCCACCCAGCTGGGCACTGATGGGAGCATTGGAGCCTGGGGTTTCAGGACCTGGGAAAATTACAACTGTGATTCCCTCTCATGTGTTGCAGGACCATCCCGAGGTCCCCTGTCCTGGCTCTGCTCCTTCATTCATTGTTAGTCACCATCAGTCCCTACTGCCATGTCTCTGTGCCTGCTGTTTACTTCTCCCAGGTGCAGTCCTGGCAGACCTGGTGGGACCTGGGCCATCCCCCGTCCTGTAGTTGGCTGTGATATCATGGCTGTGGGCAGAGGGGCAGAAGGGAAGCCGTGGGCAGGGTGAGCTCTCTGGGGAAAGGCAGGTGAGGACGTGGACTGGACCTGAGTGGTGCTGGGCAGGCTGTCTGCATGTCCACCCTGACACACCCAGGAAAGAGTGGGGGGCTGGGCCTCAGGATTGTGTCCTCTGCATTTCTCCTATGACTGCAGCTGCCCAGCCAGGCCCTGCCCCTGAGCCCCATCACAGCCCTGAAAACTTCTTATTTTGAGGTTCTCCCTAAGAAGCCCAGTGTCACCCTGAACTAGTCGTCCTCCTGCCTCAGTGTCCTCAGGGCCTGGGGATATAGGTGAGCCCCACCATGCCCAGCTGGACTTCATGAACTCTGAGGCCACGTCTCATCCCCTCATGTTCAGATAGGTCCCCTCTCCCCTTTCCGTGACTCCTGCCCATTCCCAGTCCCTCCAGTGCCCTTCCAGTTATGGATCAGGTCACATACTCACCTGAATACTGACGCCCACATAATATCAGAACTGTCCACCCCTGGGCACCCTTGGCAATGACTGGAGGCAGTTCTTGTTCTCCTATGATAAGGGGGGATTGTCCTAGGCAACCAGTTGTTGGAGACCATTGAGGCTGCCAAACCTCTAGCCATCACAGCACAGCACCACAGTGACATATTGTCTCACCTACGTTCCCATG
Source organism: Spermophilus citellus (assembly GCF_964194105.1). Lineage (NCBI taxonomy): Eukaryota > Metazoa > Chordata > Mammalia > Rodentia > Sciuridae > Spermophilus > Spermophilus citellus. The sequence goes on along the minus strand of NC_138185.1, from coordinate 228,738,508 downwards.
GACTGAGCTCAGAAATGCTGAGAGAAGTCCCAACCTTGTCAGAATCCACAGAGCTCTGTGTAGTCAGAGTGAGCTTTGGTGGATGTGAGCTGTCTACCCCTCATGATGAGGCTGTGTGAGAGCCACACCACACTCCCAGGGCTCCAATGGCAGAGGTGTCCACTACTCATGCAGCTCTGTGTGGCCTGTGGGCGGGGTGGCCTGAGCAAGGTCTTGGAGGGAGAGGGGCGCCCTTGGCAAAGACCAGGAGAGAGGGTGGTCAGCTCTGCATGGACTGTGGGAGCTGAGTCAGTTCTGCCACTGGTCTGAGGGCCCTGAAGACACAAGATGTCCAGGACCACTCTGACCCCATCTTGCTGTGAGGTGACCATGACCCTGGAAGCCCCAGGACACCAGGCTGCTGGGGAGAGTCAGCTCAGAGCCTGCCTGGGTTTCAGCCACTGAGGCTGGACTGCAGGGTCACAGACAGGGACACCTGGGCTCTGTCCCTGCTCCTGTCCTGAGAGTCCAGCTCCAGCTGGGTGACCATGAGTGTAGGCAATGTTTATACCCAGATTGTCCTAAGGTACTTCTGGCCCATTCCATGGGATCAGATCATTGGTGTATTTTCAAAGCACGTGTTTAGAGCTGTAGTGTAGATTGTTGTGTGTGATCAATTTGTAAGTTTCAAGTAAGAGTGTCATGCTGTCTAACAACTGCGGCCCCTTACATTTCTGTCAGTAATCCTTCCAGGTTTGTCCACAGTTTAGTATTTTATTTGTGAATATAATTGTGCAAAATGTGTGGTTCATTTGACATATTTATAGATACATGAGCAAAATTTTATAGATTTTAAGATCTGTTTCTTTTTGCCCATATTTCCACTTGAATTTCCTTGTCTGTTATCATCTCTGCATTTACTATGTATTTTTTTTCATATTAAATACAATACCTTGGGCTGGGGTTGTGGCTTAGCGGTAGAGTATGCGTCTAGCATGCGCGAGGCTGTGGGTTCAATCCTCAGCACCACATAAAAGTAAATAACTAAAGTAAAGGAATTGTGTCCAACTACTTCTAAAAACAATTTTAAGAAAATAATAAATAAATATAGTACCTTGATGTTCTTTTGATGTATACCTCTGGTAGCCTGAGACATACCTGAATGATAAGTTAGCACTGTAAATTTCATTGTAATTTCATGAACAATAAGGATATTTCATCTAAATAAAGACGCAATTTTCCCTGTATCCATCTTCCTCAGTGCCTAGTTTCTGTCTGCTTTTTCTCATTGAGACCTTAGGACTTGCTCTGGGGGCCTCGCTCAGCTTATAACCAAGCCTGGTGGGTGCTGGGGTCACCTCCCATAAACATGATGCCCCTCACTTGCAGAGACTGTGTTTGATTAAGCTCACATTTGTGACTATAACAATGGTACACAGTTAAGTAAATTAGATTTAGGTATTCACAGTTGAATATATTTTGAAAAACATGATTATGAATTGATGTGTTCTATGCAGTTGTCTTTCTCATGTGAGGGTGCTTGATCATCCACATCACTAAGAATGTCAGCATCTCTCTCCATCAGACACAGCTGGCCATTCCACCTGTATTTTCACACTTACACTGAAACCTAGTCCTAGTGAGGAGAGGACAGCACCCTGACGCAGAGGTGCCAGGCGCCATGATGGGTCCCAGGCTGTGCACACCCAGCTGTCCATCACCTGCCCCTCCTGGGTGTGGGGAGCCCCCTGCTGCTCTGCCCCAGTCACTGTGAAGCACAGCCTGGCTGTGGGCCACAGGTGTCCTGTGAGCTGCAGAGCCCCAGGACAAGGCCCTCTCTGCACGTGGCCCTCACCACCCACCCTCACCCTCACCCTCCCTGCACCTTCCCATCTCCAGGGCCACTGTCCTCTCTCTTTCCAGGACCTGGTGCAGTAGCTTCCCCACATGAGGGATGGTGTGGTGATGGTCTCCCTCTGCCTGACCCATTTCAGCTAGGTCCATGTGCTCCAGGGCCATGCCCAGGGCCAGGAGGAACAGGATACCATTCTTGTTCGCTAACTTTATTCTTCCCCTGTGGACAGCATATTACTCATATCTCCTTTAAAGGACAACGTGGTGATTGTGAAAAGGTCCTCAACACTCATGGAACTTTAGTTAAGGACAGGCCTCATGAACTCCACTTCCCACCTGATGTGCACACTGGGCAGAGGTCCTGTCCCCAAGCCTCAGGCTGTCCAATGCCATGTCTCTGCTGACCTCAGGCCACACTGCACTGGGTGGGCTCCCTAACTGCTGCTCTCCACACTGGCCCTGCAGCTGGCAGACCAACACTGCTGGGCCTTAAAGGTCATGCTCTCAGGCTCCTCTAGCATGGCATATGGGGACTGCAGGGGCCACACCTACAAAGCTCTGCCTGAGCCGAGGCCTACCCAGGGCACCCCTGTAAGGCAGGTGGAGATGACCCCCCTCCACACTCTGGCACCTGTGTGCCTGCTGAGTGAGCTTCACGGGTGCTGCCAGGTTGGCTCCTTGTGACTAATCCAGCTCCCAAATGAGAATTGGCACAGACCAACACTTTACGCAGTCCCAGGGCTGTGTCCACCTCTTTAGATGCTCACTATGACCACCTCAGGCCCCAGCACCAGTGTGGCTGAGTCCAGTCTGTGCTGCTCTGAGCAGCTTCTGAGGCTGAGGGTTCACAAGGAGAGACCTGTGCTGCAGCAGGTTCTGGAGACCAGGGTGCAAACACCCAGGTACTGCTCCTGACCAGGGCCCTGAGGCTGCAACTCCACATGGCAGGAGGCAGGAGGCATAGAGAGGCAGACGGGGCTGGACTCCTGAGTGGTGCTGGGGTCCCACTGGGGCTCAGGGTGCCAGGAAGGCTCTATCAGCCCTAGGGGAATCCAGGTGACCAGCACCAGGGTGTCAGGTGTCTTCTATATTCTGGGACCATGTGGACATGTGAAGAGTGACAGGGCAGCAGTACTGAGGGCAAGTGGCTGTGCCTCCAGGATTCCAAGACACTTGATCCACACAGAGAGTCCCTGCTTCCCCCAGGTCTTCAAGGCACAGGAGGAGGATGGGAGGTCTAGATGACAGGTGATAGATTAGATAGATTGATAGATATATACCACATAAATACTGAAACAGAATAAATTAGTCTGACCTTTGACACAGCATCAAGCCCATGTGGAAGGGGACTGGTCCTTCTCCCAGGCCCCTTACAAGAGGTGGTTACATGTGGCCCCCTGTGGACTCAGCTCATCCAAGTGAAAGTGAGGACAGAGCCTGGATTTCTCCCTGCCCACACTTGTGCCCTGTGCCCAGCACAGATGGAGCAGCATGTGCACCTGAGGGCTCTGTGCCAACTGGATGCTCCTGAGCTGAAGGAGGCCCTCACAGGGAGGCACAGCCTTCCACCTGCAGGGAGCCTCTGAGCCCCTCAGCTGGATGCCTCCCTGGAGAGCAGGTGGCAGCAGAGGGGAGAAGACACACAGCACATTTCCAATGCAGGACGGTTCTGAGGACCTCACCAGTGTGTGCACCTGGGAGCTGGAGGAGGGTCAGGGCAGCAGTCATGTATGTACAGGTTGAGAGCAAAAGACCAGATAACCAGTCACTCTTGCCACACAGGAGCTGTTGGACAGTGAACCAGCACTCATGCTTCTAAGTGTGATTTTTATGTCTGCACCAGGGAGTTAGCACAGACACCTCCATCATATGATTATGTGTTTATATTAAATAAACTAAATAGTGGACTCTAAAATCAAATTAGAAGAAATTCTTCCCTCCTGAATGCTCCTCTGTCCCCCATGCTGCCCATGACACTCCCATCTGTTCTCAGAGCTGCTCTACCTGGGCCTCCACTCAGAGCTGCTATATAGCAGGAGCACATGCAAATAGGGCCTCCCTCTGCCCATGAAAACCAGCCCACCTGACCCTGCAGCTCTGCACAGGAGCCCAGCCCTGGACGCCCAGCTCAGCCCACTCAGGGATCAGGACTGCACACAGCTGCTCACCATGGAGAGTGTGCTCAGCTGGGTTTTCCTGGTGGCTGTTTTCAAAGGTAATGAATGGAGAACAGAGATCCTGAGTGTGTGAGTGGACAGGAGTGAGAGGAAGAGTGGATGAGTGCCAGTGTCCTGACCAGGCTGCCTCTGTGTTTGCAGGTGTCCAGTGTGAGGTGCAGCTGGTGGAGTCTGGGGGAGGCCTGGTGCAGCCTGGGGGTTCCCTGCGACTCTCCTGTGCAGCCTCTGGATTCACCTTCAGTGACTACACAATGCACTGGGTCCGCCAGGCCCCAGGGAAGGGGCTGGAGTGGGTTGGTCGTATAAGAACCAAAGCTAATAGTTACAGCACAACATACGCTGCATCTGTAAAAGACCGATTCACCATCTCCAGAGAGGACGCCAAGAACACCCTGTACCTGCAAATGAGCAGTCTGAGAACCGAGGACACGGCCACCTATTACTGTACCAGAGACACAGTGAGGGGACCTCAGTGTGAGCCCAGACACAAACCTCCTGCAGGGTGCCCAAGGCCAGCAGGGGGCGCTCAGCACACAGGAGCTCAGGTCACCCAGGAGCAGGTGCAGAGGGAGGAAAGAGTAGCTCAGTTCAGCCCTGAGGTCCCTGCCCACCCAGCACCTCCTGACTCCACCTTGCCTGCAGATTCTCGAGGTCCCTCCTCTGCCAGACCCTCTGTTAGGTGATTCTGCTCTAGGTCTTGCTTGTCTGGAATTCTCTCAGCACAGACCAGGCAATTTTGCAGATGGAGTTTACTTTTCAGGGATGTTTCCTGAACAGCACCTTTAAAGTGAACTGTATGGATCTTTCATTTCCTCATTGGGGATTGAATCCAGGGTGCTCCACCCTTGACGTCCATTCCTGGCTTATTTGTGTCTTATTTGGAGACAGGTTCTCCCAAAGATGCCCAGGCTGACCTTGAAGTTATGATTCTCCTGCCTCAACCTGCAGTGTCCCTGGGTCTACAGGTGAGCTCCCCACACCTGTGAACTTTACACACTCCTGACACCATGTCTCACTCCCTGTCTGTTCAGGTGATTCCCAGGACCTTCCCATGACTCCTTCCCTTTCCCCCTCCACCCAGTGACCTTCCTGTGCTGGATCAGGTCACAGAACACAGTTCTCACTGGAGCCAACCTACTGCCAGAACTTTCCACCACTGGGGACCATTTGCAAAGTCTGGAGGGAGTTGTTTTCACATGTGAAGGACGGATTTTCCCGGCTTCTCATTTTTATTGACCAATGAGGCTGCCACATCTCCAACCATCACAGGACATCACCCACAGAGAGGAATTAAATGACATGAATATCTATGGACTAAACAGAAAGAGGGTGACAGAAAACCATAAACTTTATTGAAATGCACAGAAATGTGTGTATTCAGAGTGAACCTTGGTGTGTGTGAGCTGTCTGTCCCTCATGATGAGGCTCTGTGACACCCAACCTCAAACCCAGGGCTCCAAATGGTGGGCACACCCACTCCTCATGCAGCTGTGCAGGGCCTGTGGACAGGGGTGACCTAAGCAAGGTCTTCAAGAGATAAAGGCACCCTGGGCAAGGACCCAGTGGGAAGGATGGTCAGCTATTCAGGTCAGCTCAGCCACTGGCCTCAGGCCCCAGAGGAAATACTGTGCCCAGGACCACACTGACCCCATTTCACTATGAGCTGACCCTGAGCCTGAGAAGCCCCAGGACATCTGGCTGCTGGGGAGAGGCAGCGTGGAGCCTGCCTGGGTTTCCGGCCACTGTGGCTGCATTGCAGGGTCACAGACAGGGACACCTGGGCTCTGTCCCTGGTCACATCAGTGCCCACCCTGTCCTGAGGGTCTGCTCCAGTCTGGGTGAGGATGAGCAGTGGCAATGTTTACATCCCAGATGGTCCTAAGAACACAGCAGCTGTGGGAAGACTTGAAACCACCAGTCTCCTCTGACTTCAGCACTCACACCATCAGTCAGCACACTGCTGTTTTACTTTCATTTTGATACACTTTTAGCTGTCGGTGGGCACAATGCCTTATTTTACTGGTTTGTCTCCCGGGTGCTGAGGATCAGACCAGGCCTCCCACAAGGGCTCTGCACTGGGCCTCAACCCAGCCCCACACACTCCTACTGCTGTGGTGATACCTTGGTTTTTCTGGACACTCCCTGGGTCTCTTCCTGATGACTCCCAGTGCCAATGGTCACACAGGACAGTGGGGCTCCTCTGACATGGTCCCAGCAGGTGGGACATGGTGGCTGCACTCTTTCCCCAGGGCTTCCTCCTTCCTCCACCCTCCCCTCCCCACCCCTCCCCTTCTCTCCTAGTTTTCTGGTATTTATTTATTTCTCTTCTCTATTCAGTGCCACTCAGGTTCTGAGTTGGTCCACACACAGCTGGATCCCCTTGTCTGACCACCTGTCCTGGAGGGTGGGGACCTGCCTTTCTCCTTCACAGGGCTCTGCTGCACCAGGTGAGACTGTGGGTCAGCGAGGACAACTGACCACCACCTGCACCTGTGTCCTGTGTAGAGGAGTGGCTTGAACCCCCTCCTTCTGGGGGTCCCTGTCCCTGTGCTGTGCTTTGGGGCCGAGTGCTGGGACATCACTCCCTCCAATCCTCCTGAGACCCAGCCCCAACCCTGTCCATCACACTCTGTCTCCCACAGGGCAGTCTGTCCATTCAGATGGAAGTGCCCTTGATCTCATCCACACGTAGACCTCCAGCCAGGACCCAGTGCCTCTCCTACTCCCAGAAAGGGGCTGGGGCTGGGCTCCAAGGACCCAGTGAAGAGGGCACCTAAGTGGCTGTCCAGTCTGGACACTCAAAAGCACGTCCTCCTGTGCAGGAGAAATAATAAGAAGGGGAGAGTGGAGGGGATTCTGAAGTGACGTGTGTGAGCAGAGGTGCCCTGGAGGGTGTCCACGCCTGCCCACTGAGTCCCTTCAACTCCAGCCCCTCCCAGCTCTGGCACCTCTGCTGGGAAGGTCAAGTCCTGCATGGGGGTGGCAGGCCCTCTCCAGCCAGGGCCCTGGGCTTTCCCTGGTCAGCACAGCCCAGCTCCCCTGAGGTCCATGTCTGCTGGGCTGAGGTCTGTTACTGACCCTGCTTCTCCAGGCCTGGTGGGAAGGTGCCCTCCTCCTCTGAGGGAGGGCTTGTCCTCCCCGTGGTCCATGCACCCCTGAACAGCTGCAGTCTGTCTCCTGAACCAACCTTCTTTACTCTGGGAGCCAATGCTTTCAGCTTTCTCTGAACATCATCTCACCAGATGCCACCTGCCTTTCCTGTGGCCCTGCCTCAGTTCCTGCTGCTCAACTGCTGAGCTCCTTCTCTCCTGGGACCTGCTGCAGCACCATGGGATCCCCTCAGCTGCCTTCCCCATTCCTGTTACCTCATTTTCAAGTCCAAATTATTTTCTGGGAAAGACTTAGTTCCCTGTTCTCTGTGTTTGCATTTTACAGAGGAGCTTTCCGTATCATTAACTGACCATGTTCTCATCAAGTGCTTCACACTAAGACATGGTGATTGACACCTACATAAGAAGGCCCTGGGAATTCCAAATTGTGTGCAGACCCTCCCTTTGCTTTAGACGTGCAAGGAGAGTCCACTCCTCCATGGATTAGTGCAACTGTGCAAAGGTTACACGAAGTCTAAATGCCAGTTTCAGATTTCTAATGCAATAGTGCCCAACCCTGGGTGCAGTAGTTCCTGATGCCACAGATTCGGGATTTGAAATTTACATTCTGGGTCAGTGTGGTGAGGAGAATGTAATACTGACTCCATAGTTCACATATGAATGACGGGTGAACTTGCTGATGCTCTTGGCACACCCTGGGAAGGCTTGAGGCCCGGAGTGTGCACAGTGAGCTGAGGTCACCCACTCCTCTCTCAGCTTTCTTCCTGCCCTTCAGGGGCAATTTAGTGTAGGAATTCCACATTTTTTCTACATTGGCAAGTTGACACATTAGAACCAGGGATGTTGGTATAGTGCCCTTTGTCCTTCCTCAGTGTTAGAAGGAGGGAAGATTCTAAGAGGGTAAATATGTGAGTAGAAGTGATTTTCTGGTATTGCAGTGTTGGCCATGAGCTCAGGGTGAATGAATCACAAATTTGATGTTACAGAAAGAGGCAGAGAAATCAGCTGATCTGAGGGTGCTCTGGGAACTAGTCCCTGACCCTAACTGGGCATGTGACCCTGGTGACATCTGGACTGACCAGATTATTGGATTCCTCCAGTGAAAATACAGAAGTGCCACCAATGGTGTCTCTTGGAGTTGAGGCTGAAGTGTGCATGGCCAGGCTGCTCAGGGTGAGGAGATGAGAAACCTCCCCTGGATGGAGCTGCTGGTCTCACACATGCCAGGAGGTGAGGCAGGTGTGAAGCCTGAGCCTGGGGGTTGAGCACCTTCTGGGGACAGGAAAAATGTGGCAGGATTTTGTCTAATTTCTTGCAAGTGCGGCATAGGAGGAGGTAGGTGACAGAGCAGGTTGTGAGTTTACATGGAACTGACTAGTTTAAAAGGACCCCTATGACCCAAGGTGTGGTTTCAGGGGATGAACGTGTGACCAGAGGCCAGCAGGAACCATTCCTGTATGTCCCTGGGAGCAGCAGGTCAGCACCCAGTAACTGAATGTCTACAGTGGCCTGGAGGATTGGAAGTCCCCACATAAAGGGTTGGACAGCACAGTGTTGTGGGTGTTACACTCACACAAGAGGCAGAAACCATCTCTGTCTTCCCTTCATTTTACCATGAAACACACACAGAAGTTTATTGATCTCTCTCAGAACTCATGTGTCTCCATCCTGCTGATGGACAGCTCAGTGGTTATCTCTGAAGGACACTTTCCTGGTGCCTGGGTGGACAGCTAAGGATGCGTCCTCTCTTGCCCACATCTGTGGATGCACTAGTCAGGTGGACAGGCCACATCAGAGAGTGGAGGGAGGGGAGTGTGCACAGAGCAGGCAGCTCTCTCCTCCTGAGGCCCCTGACTCTCCGCTCTGCTGTGTCATCCCAGCGCTTCCTCTGACCCCGACTCTCAGCAAGGTGAGCACCTGAGCTGTGCTTGAGAAACCATCAGTACTCACTGGTCCAGGATGTGATGGACAAGGGCCTCAGCTCTGCCACCTGGTTCCATCATTGGAAGGAGCAATCTCGACCTCCACCCCATGCTGAAGGCACCACTCTTCACCACAGCAGGATACAGCACCCACCTGTGCCCTCAGCAGGAGCAAGGGAGCCTGAGTTATCATGGAATACTACTCAGACAGGAACAATGGAGGGCTCTCATTTGGGACAACACAGGTGACCAAGGACACTGCACTCATTGACATAAGCCAGGCACAGAAAGACAGGAACCATTGCCTCACAGCTCTGATCTAAAGTTTCCCAGAGGTGCACAGAGGAGAAGGAGGCTAGCAGGGCCTGAGCAGTAGGCCTGGGAGAGGCTGGTCAGAGTGGGGTCACTTCTGATAAGCAGGAGGAGAACCTCCAAGACATCTGCTCAGCAGGAGGCTCAGGTGAGTCACCACCTACTGTGCACCTGCAGCAGTGCTGAGAGAGCAGGCTTTGATTTCTCACCATGAAATGGTGGAAGTCAGAGCTGCAGCACCTGCTAATACCTGGATTAGCCTTTCCACCACAGGTGCCCATCGGGAACCTTCATCCTAGGTAAAGGGTCTCCAGGGGCCCTGCCCTGCCCTCTGTGGGCTTTATTAGAATCACATTTAAATAGTGATGGCAGCAGACACTGAGACCCAGAGGTTCAGTGCCCTCCTTGTTTGCAGTGTTCTCTTTGGAGCATGGTGAATGCGTTAACTCAGAGAACACGGCCATGACCTCAGGTCAGAAGATTGAGCTTCATAAGATTGTGGAGTTAATAGTTGACAGAAGGAGGCACATGAGGTCCATTAGCATGATGTGCTTCTCCCACCTGTCAAGTGGAGCACTGAGTGTCCCTGCTGCTGTAGAGACAGAGTGGGCACAGAGGGCCTGGGCTAAGGAGCTGTCCAGGCCACCCCTCCACAGGGCTCTGACATGCCCCTCAAGGTCATGACTCACAGTGTCCTAGTAATACAACCAGGAAGCACTGAGGTGGGGCCTGGGTTGTGGGGCGCTGCAGGAACTGATGAGGGGAACAGACGCAGCACCTCGGGGCCTGGCTCAGTCTCTGCACTGAGCACATGAGGCCTGGTTTCCCTTGATGCCCCTGACCTCACAGGGGAGCCAGCCGAGGGAAGCACCTGGGGCTCAGGAGAGGACAGGCCCCAGGTGGGTGCCCACCTGCAGGAGGACCCTCCTCAGGCAGCACACTGAGCTCTGCATAGGCACGGGCTGGAAACCAGGAGCATGGCTCATGCTGCTCAGGAAAGGACCCCACAGGGACCATGGAGATGTGCAGAGATAAGGCAAGGACTGGGCACTGCGGCTGGTCAGACGTTCCCTTACTCCAAAGAGCAGGGTCTTCTCCTAAGCCCACTACTGAGAGGGACCCTCGGTTTTGTTGGCAGCATTTTGACTGCTCAGCTGTGCACCCCATCTTTCCTGGGCAGGAGTGTCCCCAACATTCCCTCCACACTTTCTCCTGAGGATGATGGAGAATGTCAACTGCTCCTGGGACCAGAGCAGGGCTGGCCCCTGGGTCTGCAGACACATTTCCCAGTGAGATGTGTGGGGAGGTTGGGGCTTGAATCTGACAGGCAGGTGGTGTCACTGCTGAGGGTTCAGACAGCAGCATCCTGGGCCTGGGCTGCTCTACATTGCCACCCCCATCCAGCACAGGCAGCTGAACTGAAGTCACTGTGTGAATTTGGGGTGACACAGTGTACCACACAGACACAGAATACCTTTTATAAGCTTCATGATGGCTTTCTCCATCTCCCAGCCTCAGGCTCCCCAAAAGGGGACAAGAGAAGGTCAGAGAGGCTGACAGGAGAGAGGGGCACGTTCAGAAGTGGGCTTTTATTTTGGGTGATGCTGCTTCTTAGAATTTTCTATCTGAAAATGGCAGAAGAGGAAGGATTACAAAGGAACAGGTGAGTGTGACTCAACCCCAGCAGGTGACACCTACTCCTGGAGCCTCACCCTGTTGTCCCAGCTGGGGGAGCACCCGAGTTACTGGACCTGGCACTACCCTGCCTGACTGAATGCAATAACTGTTCAGAACCCGGAGCATCAGGACTTAAGGAGGTTCATGGAGGGTGGCTTCCCTCACTAATGGCTCTCCTCACCTGGGACCTACGCTGAGCTGATCCCTTGGAATCCAGGGAAACCTCTGCAGATGAAGAGGGAGCTGGACATAGAGAGGAAGTCACATGTCAGTGCACAGCTCCTCTGGGGACAGCCACTTAGACAGTCTGTCTCCTCCTCTTCCCAAATGCTCTCCATTGCGTGTTGCATCCAGTCTCCCTGCTGGTGCTGATGTGTCCTGGATTACAGGATGTTTGGAAGATGAGGAAGGCTGTAATTATGTCACACAACCAACATGAATGTGTCACATGTTCTCCTGGAACAGAAGGACCATGTCACAGTAGCAGAGAGTGGGAGAGGAAGCAGTGTGCTGGACTCAGAACTGAGCAATCAGCACTCAGAGCCTGAGAGCGTGTGGTGAGTGAGACTGGGCACCAGGAAGGGAGCAGGGTCCTGAGGAAGGGGCTGGGCTCAGGAGGGTGGGCTCCCCCTCTGACAGCCTTCCAGCACCCCTGAAACCACCTGCTCTCCTCTCACAGGTAAAGCTCCACCTGGGTTCAAGACAGGGTCACATCTCAGGAGCACAGAGGACCTGGGCAGCCTGACCTCAGCCTCTCCAGATATCAGAAGAGCCTCACCCACATGCAAATCCCTCCTCCTGCTCTGGGTTCAAATGCCCTCTGGGCTGTGGGAGCTCCCAGCTCTCTGCTCAGACAGGGCTGAGGTCTCTGGGAAGGCAGGTGTGGTCTAGAAGATGAGGCTGCTGGGTCTTGTCCTGTGGCTGGTCACAGCTCCCCAAGGTGTGTGTCCCCAGTGTCAGACTTGGGTCCATGGGGAGGTTGTGACTGCAGGTGACTGACAGGGTGTGACTGTCCTTGTCCCCAGGGGTTCTGTGTCAGGTGCAGCTGCAGGAGTCAGGACCTGGCCTGGTGAAGCTCTCACAGACCCTGTCCCTCACCTGTGCTGTCTCTGGATTCTCCATAACGACTGGTAGTTATGGCTGGAATTGGATCCGTCAGCCCCCAGGGAAGGGGCTGGAGTACATAGGGTACATATGGAGAGATGGTGATACTTACTACAGCCCATCCCTCAAGAGCCGAGTGTCCATCTCCAGAGACACGTCCAAGAACTAGTTCTCCCTGCAGCTGAGCTCCCTGACCACTGAGGACACAGCCACCTATTACTGTGCCAGAGACACAGTGAGGGAACCTCAGTGTGACCCCAGACACAAACCTCCTGCAGGGTGACTAGGGCCAGCAGGGGGCGCTCAGCACACAGGAGCTCAGGTGCCACCTTCAGAGCAGCAGAGGAGAGTGGATGGTTTCTCTCCAGGTGATCAGCGTCTCCCTGGATCCCATCATGGAGAATCTGGAGGTTTCTGCCTCAGATCATCCCATGCTCTGCTCTTATGGAGTCAGAAGTGTCTCTCTCCAGTTATCTCAGCTCAGAATTTTAAAAGATTTCCTGGCTTCCTTCCTGATGAGGTCTTGTCATCAGAGGTGACAAGAGTTAAGGGAACTAAGACAAAGGCCGGGGACTTATTTCTCCCTGAAGGAACTTCCTCAATAGGCAGAATCTCCTCTCAGGAGAGCCCCGTCAGGTTGGAGTCCCATTCTTAACTGGTTTTTCTGGTCTCTTCATAGGGCCACAAAATTCTTAGCCAGACATTTTGAAACACATTTAGCAGCTGGACTGTCACAGTTAAAAAAAACTTTGGGTCACCTCCAATAGTTGGAAGTGATTCTAAACCCTTTAAGTTTTTGGAGGTTTTTGTTGTTCCTGCTGTTAGTATCTGGGGCTGAGAGACAAAAGCCAAGTTTCCTAGACAAACGGATTTTTTACATATCTTAGAAATGATAATCCTAAAAACTCTCTAGTTCTAAGCTGCCCTCTGTAGGAACTGACTGTCTACTCTGCTGGCCACGTGCCCAGTTCCTAAATGAAGGCAATCTCCACATGCTTTATGACCTTTGGCTTTTACTTTTAACATCTGTTGGCAGCCCTTTCAATGCAAGCTTTGGTCAGCCCAGTTGAAAATCTTTTTAACCATTGTTTTTTAGATAGGTGTTAGGCCAGGTGGGATTAGGTTTCCCATAAGGAAGCTAACAGTCAAAACAATGGGCAGAAATAAAAGGAAGATGAGAGACAAGAATTTAACCAGGCAGTGAGTGTGACTGTGTCCAAAGGTGGTGGGTCACCAGTCCCTGTCTTGTCTCACTAAGTTGGGGGAAAAAAAGTTACAAGCAAACTGAAATGGAGATTAACCTAAACAGACAACATGGGAACAAACCATAGAAAACAACAAATAGGACAAGACAAAAACACAAGTCAGTCTCTCTCCTCCTTATAATCCCAGCCTCCAGAGCCTCCTCAGGATCCACTTAATGGGAGCTCTGTTGGGTCTGGACCAAGGCCTCTTCAGGCTCAAGGTCACTTTATACACCTTTGGGCCTTACAATCACGCACCTGAAACACTTACAAAGATTTACAATCAAATTCTGATACAGCCCCCAGAGGAGCCCCTGACACACTTCAAAAGATTTACTATCAGGCACTTGGAACCTCTCAGGCTTTACAGTTAAGTCACAGATAGAGCCAATGAGGGACCTCCCAACACATGCACTTCTGTTGAAGCCAGAATTAGAAAGGCAGTCAGTGTAGACAGTAAATCAAGTCAGGTCAGATCTAGGAGGCCGATTTTGAGTGAGTCTGGGAGATGGAGACTGTCCCCTGAGGATCTTTCTTATTATTATTATTTTATATTTATTTTTTAGTTTTCGGTGGACACAACATCTTTATTTTATTTGTTTGTTGTGCTGAGGATGGAACCCAGAGCCGTGCCCATGCCAGGCAAGCCCGCTACTGCTTGAGCCACATCCCCAGCACCCCCTGAGGGATCTTATGTAGAACCTGCCCCTGCTTCATCCTGTTGCCTGGGTAATCTATCCCAGGAATTGCCCCTCCCTCCAGGGAGCTCTAAGGTTGTTAATGTGTCCTTGTCTACTCCACTTTCCCTTCCTCTTCAGCCCACCTGGTTCTCACCTTTTTTCCCTCCCACCCAGCACTCCTGGGCCTACTCATGTCCACAGAAAGGAGAAAGATAAGGGGGAAAAGGCAGGGAAACAAAGGAATCCTGGGACATATAAAAGTGCAGAACATCTGGCTTCTTGGGATACCATGATACCAGCTAGGTCCCCTTCTCCCTCCCAGGAGAAGTCTAGGTCACCCCTTTCTAAACAAACCCTGCTTTATATGCATGCCTCAGTGTGTTCCTCTAATGTTCAAACCTCAACATGTGGGGAAGCAGTACTCCTCACCAATAATCAGCAGAATTATATTTGGAGGTTACACCCACCGAGATCTACAGTGAGTTAAGCTCCTCTCCATGCACCCCACATCTGTTTGAGTTGCATATTTCTGTCTCTTTCATTTTGGAGGATGGTGGGCACTCATTGGCTATTTCAATGCAGTTAATGCAGCCACTACTCTCCAAGACTCAGGTGAAAGGTTTCCCAGCCTAGGCAGTTCTCAATCACCTGTTCAATACAAAGCAGGCATGTTGGGTTGTGCCAAAGCTGCTTCCTACTCTTCTGTCCAGGCCCAGAGAGCAATTGGCATGAGTACACAGTGTCCCTAGTTCTGACCTGCCTTGGATGTGTGAAGGTGGAGGAAGGAGTTTGGGACAACTGCAGAATACCAGTCTGGGCTATACTCGGATGTATTCCTAAGGTTCCTTTCTTTTGAACCCCCTCCCAACAGCCCTAAGTGGTATCTAGGGAGATCCATAGATGAATGGCACTGAGGGAAAGCCCCAATTACATTTGCCTTCTGCAGGGCATGCAACACTCCCAACCCTGCAACCATTCCCTCCTGCATGCTCCCTTCCTTTGCCAATCAGAAATACTAGCAATTAAGATTATAGAACTGAAAGAAAGACATGGGATGATTAGTAAGAAAACACCCAGGTCCCCTTTGTTCGCTTATTCAACCTTCACAAGCCAGTTTAAAATCTCCCATTTCTGTTCCTTTGCTCAGATGTACTTAAGGTATTAAAAAAAAAAAAGTCGAAAGAGGGAGGCACTCTATTTTAACCAACTCCTCCCATAAATTCCTCCAGAAAATGGTGTTGATTATGTGCTTAACAACCAATAGATGTTCCCCTTACCTCAGGAGGCTCCTATAGTTAGGCATAAGAGGTTAACACACATACAATTATCCTCTTTTTTCATAATCAGGAGTTATAGTGGCAGGGAGGAAAGCAGTAACGCCCTTAAGTCTGAATCCTCCCAGGGTCTCTGACATATGGGAAACTATGACCCTAGCACTTTGTCAAAGGAGGCCAGAAATAACTTTGGCAAAGCCAAGTGATGAGAGACGGGTTTTCTGGACCATAATGAGGCTCAAGTTTAGGGATATTTCCCTAATATGTCAGATAAAAAGCTTTCTCTGATTAGGGAGAAAACTTAAAATTTCCATCGCTCAGGTGGGAGCTTCTCTCTCAAGTCAGTGTGTAGATTGACCACTAGTTGACATCCTGGGAAATTATAAATGATCAGGAAAGTGCCACATTTTCATGTGTTGTCAGCCTAACCTCAATGTCTATCAGGAGAGAAGGCCTTAAAGAATCACCTCCTGAGGAAAAGAATCCAAGAGGACCCGTCTGCAACTTAAAACAAATAAGAACACATTTTTGGAGGATTTAAATATATATATTGGGATGTTTCTAAACTTTGCCAGGTGTTTGACCTCACCTGGAAAGATATTATATTATTACTTAGCAAACTTTAGCCTCAAATAAGAAGGAGGCTGAAAAACCAGCCTCTACCTCAGAGCAAAGCCTATCCAAGGAAAGGGGCATGACCCTTGTCCTTAGAAAGACTCACAGAGCACTCCTAGGCACATACCCACTCTTCATTGTTGTTTATCTACAAATAGCAGGAGAGATCTGCTGCACCAGGTGTCCTTGACTCAGTCAGGCTAGAGAGGGACCCATAGCAAGCCAATAGTATCCACCAATCAGCATGAGACAGGGAAAATAACTAGATGTCAGATGACCCTCCCAGTAGTTTATGGTGGTTGCTGGGAAAACCATGTAGTTCAGTATGTACACCCCTCATGGCCTAAACCAATCAGTTCAAACAAATACCCCTCTTGTAATAGCCAATCACCCCTACCCAACTTGTTCCTGCCAGTGAATGTGCTAATCATATGTAAGAGTTGTTTTATGATTTTCCCATGGTGTGTGATGATTTGCTAAGAGATGCTATGATGTATGTGAAGTCCCTGCCTTTCACAAATAGCGTATAAAACTTCTGCAAACCCTGGGATAGGGGCCTCTCAATGTCACCAGTTGCTGTGTGTACATGGAGGGCTGAGCTAGCTCACAATAAACACCTATTTGCTGCTTATATTGATCTTGGTCTCTGGTGGTCTTTGGGGGGTCCCAAATTCGAGCATAACAGAGGCCACCCTAAAGCAAGTAGCTAAAGAATTTTGGGATGGATCTACATCTTGCCCATGCCCCAGTATCAATATCTAGAAACAAACCTAATTATTCATCTAGAGCACAGGTGATTCCCAGAAACAACTCTGACTGGGACCCAAATGATGAACAGAATGCTTAGAGGATTACACGTTTCCAAGTGTTGGTCCTTGAAGCCCTCAGGAAGATCAAGCAAAAGCCCATTAACTATTCCAAGGTCTCTGAAATTACTCAGGCTCCCCTGGAAAGACCTGCTATTTTCATGAGAAACTCAAGGAGACAATAGAAACACCACCCTAAATCCTGAATCTATAAAGGGCTACCTACTTTTAAAGGATAAATTTACCAAAAAAGTTCACTCTCCCTCTGAGTTATGAACAGGTTTTGAAACCTTTAAGACATTAAAATGGGCCTTATTTTGAGCCCCTGTGCTCAACCTACCTATGTAGCAAAATTTGACCTGTTTGTCGCTGAGGCCCTAGGAATGGTCACACAAAATAATGGACCTGCTCGGTAAGGCACTTAACATCATAGCTTTGTTCTCAACATTAATAGAATATAAGGTATCATAATTTTCAACATCCAAACCTGTCCAATTACCAACAAGAAAAATAAATGGTTAAAAGCTTTCAGCCTTTTTAAATTCATGTTTTAAATGTGATATCATACTGTGTTAGCCAATATTCATATGACCCCAAACAACAATTTATGTAAACTTTGTAAAATGATATTTAAGAAGCAAAGATCAGCTTCAGAACTAGAACACTTAAGATTTATGAAGATCCCCAACTTACCTGAGATAAAGTTCTGTCCCATCTCACTACATGTTGGAATGACTCCACAGTAGGCAAGATTTTATTTCATTTAAAGTTGTGTTCAAAAGTTGGTTTTTGTCAAGATTACTAGGATCTCAAACAGGAGATATAATGTATAACTCAGCCAAAAATCAAGGTAGCTATTACATGAACTAAAAATGTTCTTGCTCTTGTTAATCTTATTTTGTAGTTTCCTTATAAATGGTCTAAAGAGTGATTGCCTGTTAATGTTTTGCTGAGGTATTGCTTTAAGAACACACAACCTGGATTAATCTAAGATAATAAGCCATCACCTACTTAAGTAAAGTCCAGTACTTTTAATTTAAGACTGGTGTGACTGAGTTACTAGATGTTTACGATCAAGACATAAAAATTAAAATTAAAAGGGCCAAGAAAATCAATATTGGCTCTTGCCCTTTGAGTCAGTCTGAATTCAGAGAATAGGGGACTTCTAAAGAGCCTTGCATCTCTAGGCCACATAAACCTCCTGATCAGGGAGATTAATGAGACTCCTAGAGAACAGAAAGCCAATCAGTGCTTTCCTATGAAGGGGAGGGTCACCAGAGAAGGGAAACATCCCTGATGCTTCCAAGGGAAGTCACATAGTCAAACAAGACCTGGACCCATCCTAGCACAAATGGCACTAGCAGAACTGAGAAGCTGCTCTAAAGTTCCCCCAGAAGTGACTCCCATGGAAACTTAGCTGATGTTAACAATAGATAGAAACAAAAGTCAGTTTCAGTGTTTCATCTTACACACCTAGCAAAACAGTTAGAACCAAAACACAGCCATTCCTGGGCATTTTAAATAATAATAATAATAATAATAATAATAATAATAATAATAATAATAATAAAACGTTAAGGTATACACCTGTGTTAGCTCCCAAGAATAAGTAAGACTGGAGGCTACAGAAGAGATTCTTAGGCAGGAATGCCTGTTGACTATCAAAAGAAAATATCAAGAGGAACTGCCACAGTAGTTTTTAGTTTAAGGCCTACAGATATACCTGCCTACACAGGGAGGCTTGATGTTTGCTAGTATGATTATCCAGCTCTAAGTAACAGAATTAAAGGGGTCTCTACCAGACACAGAGGTCATACTAATAAAAGGATTTTGCAAAATCAGATGACATTTAAAAATGTTATGTTTACATTCCTGATAACTCTGGGGATGTTAAAGATCTACATTCCCCAAATAATGGCCTTGTCCTCTCCAACCTTTTTATGGGGATGACCTCTCAACCCTCACACCTGCTGGTGAGAGAACTTCTACTATACAGTGACATGTTCCAGCTGCTGCAACATTTATTCACTACTCATGGTTTTTGTTTTTCTCCTAGAAGCACCCATCCCCAAATGACTTACAACCTGTTCTTCCCCAAACAGACTTCAAACTGACCTGACTTCTAAAAGGGAAGTCCAGTGCTGCTTGCCCACTCACCTCTTCCCCTCTCAGCTTTGAAGTGAAAAACCAGCCTCTACCTCAGAGCAAAGCCTGTCCAAGGAAGGGACATCACCTTTGTCCTTGGAAAAACCCACAGAGCACTCCTAGGCACATTCCCACCCTGCTGAGTTGTTTATCTACAAATAACAGGAGAGATCTTCTGTGCCAGGTATCCCTGTCTCAGTCAGGCTAGGTGGGGATCCATAGCAACCCCCTAGAAGCCACCAATCAGCATGAGGGGAAATACCTGGGATGCCAGATGGCCCTCCCAGTAGTTTATGGTGGTTGATAACATATTGGGAAACCATGTAGTTCAGGACGTACACCCCTCTTGGCTTAAACCAATCAGTTCAAATGAATACCCATTTGTACTGACCAATCACCCCAACCCAGGTAATGTGCTAATCATGATTTAGAGTTGTTACTTGATTTTCCCGAGGTGTGTGATGATTTGCTAAGAGATGCTATGATGTATGTGAAGTCCCTGCCTTCTCCAAAGAATGTATAAAACTGCTGCAAACCCTGGGCTCAGGGCCTCTCAGCATCACCAGTTGCTGTGTGTGCACGCAGAGGACCGAGCTAGCTGGCAACAAACACTTCTTTGCTGCTTACATCGATCTTGGGTCTCTGGTGGTCATTGGGGGTCCTGAATTCAAGCATAACATATGGGGGCTCATCCAGAATTTCCCTAATAAGCCTACCCAGACACCCTAATCGAGAGGTGGTAAAAACCCGGCTGGTAAGTAAAGGCATTGCCAATGTGTAAGATTCTGTACTCTGCTTGTATGCAGGTTCTGGTTCCTTGTTGTATGGTCGGCAAAAGGTCCAGGTGGACGCACTGAAGGGCAGCCAATGGGGTTTGTGGGAGACGTCCCAGCCCCTTTCTGTGTTCTGAGTGGATTGCCTGTAGTAAAGTATTTTGTGAAGTATTTGGTGAAGTATTTTGTAGCTGACGGATCCACAGTCGGCCCATGCCTTTAGTTTCTGGGTAGCAATCCACGTCGCGCTGCGAATTCTGTGGCCACGCTGTGAATTTTCTGTTATGTGTGTTTGTTTCTATTGTCCTGTCTGTCTCCACCCCAACACCCTGGCAAGAAAACTAATCTCCCAATCTGGGGTCATCAGACCCAATCTGAGGGGGATGCTCCCCCAATCCGTTTGTCTGAAGGGAAGGCCCCAGTTGGCTTGGGGCCAGCACTCACTTTCGGTTTTTTTGATAATCTGAAAAGGGAATCTATGTCTTTGTGTGTCCTTTTTTCTGTGTCTCTGTTAAGTGTGATGGCATTGTTTTACTTTGGGCAGATGCAGAGTCCCAAGTTCCAATCTGTTTTAGATGTGTGGAGGTAACTTTAGCTACATTTTAGCCTAAAAATGTCCCTAGTATGCTTCTCCTGTAAGGGACCAAAAGTCAATAGAACTGCCAGCTTTTCTGTTCTCACCTTTTACACCCCTTTTAGCTGTGTTTTAAAGAACTTTGATAAGCTTTACTCCTCTTTGTTAAGCGAGAATAGGGAAGCAATGTTTTATTTTCTTCCTGTAGTTGGCTTGAGTGCACCCACTGCAGAGGGAAATGCCTGCTGGGGATCTAAGAACTTTGATACCTCACTTTTTCTTTTTCTCAGAACCCTGTCATCATTATTAAATTGGCATTAATTGTCTTCAAGAACAGGAACTGAATTTTCAGTTACAAATTTTGACACCCCAGGAGGAGCCTCCCCTCTGCTTTCTTGGGGAACCTACCACTCTGAACAACTGCATGCCAAAGATGTACGATGAACTTTTTGGGAGCTGACTACTGAAAAGTTAGGAGATATGGAGAGTGCCTGGTGGCTGGGATCAGACCAAACCAGAGAAACTAATCCTGTAAGTAAAAGGAGGGACTGAGGGACTCCCAGAAGCTGCCAAAGCCATTTTGCTTTGGGTAACTCCCTCTTCCTTACCTGCACTGTAAGGATTACTCCACCTCTGTCTACTTTAAAAAAAGGGACAATGAATGTAGTAATGTGTTGATATTATAGATTGTTTCTTGGGGATGATCTTGGCTGAATGTATATCTTAAAAATGATTTTTTTATTGTAACAATCTGGTATCTGAATGGGTTTTTGAAGCATTGCACAATCTTGAAGTTAAAAGTTGGGTTTAGGTAATTGTTTAGTTTATAATTTCAGATAATTCATGCTAGAGATCTTAAATACTTAGGATAGAAAATTAAAGAACTCTACTTCCAAGTTGGCAAGTAACTCCCAATCATTTAGTTTTATTTTTTCATCAATTTCTGAATTGGGTAGCCTGGGAAGATTTCACTAGGTGTACCAGTGCATTAATTTGTGCAAGGATAATAAATTATGACATGGTATCTGTTCCCCTCAGTGTGTAGGATTTAGGAAAGCAAAAGTGTTGGATTGGGACATTGGTCTGGCTTATTGAAATGCATTGAATAGCAACAGTCTTGGAAATTTTCAAAACTTAATTTTGGATATACATGGTAGTGTGTGATTCTCTTTTAATTTTTTTTCAGGTGATTTAATGTAACTTAATACTACTTTAGGAACTTCAGAACAAATTGTGGCTTAATGACCCGGAAGGAATTTCTTCTGATGGTAGCTTTTATATTATAAAGTAAGATCCTATTTTCAGTTTTGTGTGAGCAAGTTTTTCTAGTGTAGGAAGATGTAAAGGTATGAAATTTTGAGAATTGTATCTTAAACTTGTATCATAATTTTCAACATCCAAACCTGAAAATTGTGACTTATGGTTAAAATGCCTTAGGCATGAGGCTTCTCCTCAGAATTCCAGTTTTTCTTGCTCCTTCCAGACCTCCACCAGGACTTTAGTTGAGATGCAATAGAAGTAGCTTGTGAGCTCAGTAGGAGACTTCTGAGGCCCAAGGAAAAAAAAAAGTAAAGGTGTCTTTTACCTGAACTCAAACTAGATTATACCAAAAAGTAAATTATGTGGTATTTACTAATAACTGGCGAGTCATTTTTTTCTAGGACTTTTGCTTTTTCTTAATTCTGTATTTTTTGAGCTCATGATTTTGATCCTACAGACCTAAGTTTTCTAATCAGTTCTATTTTTGATCAACTGTGGAATTTTTTAAACATTGCAATGGAGATTTCACCTGAGAAAAGCTACAAGGCCTTTACTATTGTGTTATGTGTTACACTTGTGTTATGTGTTGTATGTCTGCATGTCTGTATGTGTGTATGTCCATATATCTGGCAGATATATGAGGAGCGCTCATGAAAAATTAAAAAAATGGGTTCAAATATCTTTGATTTACGTGATTCAAATGGTTCAATTTAAATTGTGTAAACAGATAAAAGTAAAGATGTCTTTAAAATTAAGCTTATAAATTTTTCTAGGTGTTCAAAAATAAAACCTAATAAAATATTGATGTCTATGAAATAATCTGTCTTAATTCAGAAATTTACAAGTTATTGTTTCAAAATGTGAACAGAAAAGGAGGTTAACAGATGGAAAAGAGAAACTAGAAGGTTCTAGGTATGGATTTAATAGAGGGAAAATGTGTTTCTAATAAGAGAGTCTATGTGATTAAGTTAATAAAAGGGTTTAAGTAAGTGATAAAGAAGGTCTGTGTAAATTGGCTGTATACATAAGGTTTTTTTTGATCAAGTAATCTTAAAGAAATTAAAAATTATACAACTATGGTTAAACAACAACTGTTATTATTCAATATTGTATTATGTTATTTCTTTAAAAACTAAACTTGGTTAATATAAAATCATCAATGTAATTGTGGTGCTATTAATGTGTTCATATCTTCCAGGTATACAAGTCTATAAGATAGAAGCTTTAAAAGAGCATTATATCAAGCTGGTGTTCTAAATTTGTATGGTAATTTTAGGCTTAAAAGAAAAACATGTTGGAGATTTATTTATATCATTTGTGTTCTATAACTGGACTTGTTATCAATAAGATATGTAAAGTTCTATGTTACTTTTTACACTGAAATACAATTTAAATGTATTTTTAAGATAATGAGAGCCTAATCTGTGTAAAGGTTGATATTGTAAAACACAAAAGTACTTTGGTACTTTTCTACAAAAGGTTAAATGCATTCAGTGTTTCTTTAATTCATGTTTTAGATGTGATATTATATTGTGTTAGCTAATATTCATGTGGACTTGAGCAACAATTTATGTAGGCTTTGTAAAATGTTGTTTAAAAAGCAAAGATTGGCTTCAGAACTATAGTACTTAAGATTTATGAAGAGCCCCAGCTTACCTGAGATAAGACTCTGTGTCCCATCTCACTACATGTGAAAGTGACTATGAAAGAAGTAGGCCAGATGTCAGTACATTTAAAGTTGTGTCCAAAAGTTGGTTTTTGTCACAATTACTAGGATCTCAAACAGGGGATTATAATATATAACTCTACCAAAATTCAAGGTAGTTATTACATGAACTAAATATGTTTTTATTCTTGTTAATTTTATTTTGTAATTTTCTTATAAATGGTCTAAAGATTGCCTATTAATATTTTTCAGAAGTACTGCTTTAAGAACACACAACCTGGGTTAATTTAAGATAATGAGTTATCATCTACAGGATAGAGAGATAGACATTAAAGCCCAGTACTCTTAATATAAGGCTGTTGAAATTTATTTGCTGGATGTTTAAGATTAAGTTTTAAAATTAAATTTAAATTAAAAGGGCCAAGAAAACCAATGGTTGCCTCTTGCCCTCTGAGTCAGTCTGAATCCAGGGAACAGGGGACTTCTTCAAAGACATTTGCAACTCTGGGCCACATAACCTCCCAATCAGGGAGATTAATGAGACCACTGGAGAACAGAAAGCCAATCAGTGCATTTGCTGTGAAGACAAGGGTCATCAGAGAGGGGAGACATCCCTGATGCTTCCAAGGGAAGCCACATGGTCAAGCAAGGCCTGGACCCATCCTAGCGCAGATGGCACTAGCGGAACTGAGAAGCTGCTGTAAAGTTCCCCCAAGACTCCCAGGGAAACTCAGCTGACTGTTAACAATAGATAGAAACAAGTCAGTTTGACTACTTCATCTTAAACACCTAGCAAAGACAGTTAAAACCAAAACACAGGTATTCCTGGGCATTTTAAATAATAGTTAAATGTAACTTCCAAGAATAAGTAAACTGAAGGCTACAGAAGAGATTCTTAGGCAGGAATGCCTGATAACTATCAAAAGGAACTGCCAGAGTAGTTTTTAGTTTAAAGCCTACAGCTATTTCTAACCTACACAGGTAGGCTTAGTGTTTGCTACTATGATTATCCAGCCCTAAATACATAATTAAAGGTTTTTCTATTAGACACAGAGGTCATACTAGTAAAAGGATTTTGCAAGATCAGATGACATTAAATTATTAAACTGTATCTTAAGGGGAAGGACATCTGTAACCCTAAAAGTTAAATTTATGTTTATAGTCCTGATAACTGGGGATGTTAAAGCCTAGTGAGGGAACTTCTTATACAGTGATATGTTCCAGCTGCTGCAACATTTATTCAGTACTCATGGTTTTTGTTTCTCTCACAGAAGCACCCATCCCCAGATGGCAACATGTTTTTCCCCAACCAGACTTCAAATAGAACTGACTTCTAAAAGGGAACTCATGTCCCCCATGTCTTCGTCCCCCATGTCTTTGTCCCCCCATGTCATCGAGGCCCCTCATGTTCGACACCCCTTTTCAGCTCTGAAGCAGCCAGAACGAGCAGTCGCCCCTTCTCCTTACAGCAATAACGTTTATAAAATTAGAGGAGAATAAAGCCAGAAATGGATAGGCAGTGTAGATAGGTAAATCGAGTCAGGTTGGATCTAGAAGGCCAATTTTGAGTGAGTCTGGGAAGTTGAAGACTGTCCCCTGAGGATTACTGTTTATGAAGATGTAGAGCCTGCCCCAATAGGCCTCCAACTGAGGAAACCATGATTTGTTCCCAAGTTTCCAGACAAAGGGGGGAATGAAAAACCAGGCTCTACCTCAGAGTAAAGCCTGTCCAAGGAAGGGACATCACCTTTGTCCTTGGAAAAACCCACAGAGCACTCCTAGGCACATTCCCACCCTGCTAAGTTGTTTATCTACAAATAACAGGAGAGATCTGCTGTGCCAGGTATCCCTGACTCAGTCAGGCTAGATGAGGATCCATAGCAACCCCCTAGCAGCCACCAATCAGCATGAGACAAGAAAATACCTGGAATTCCAGATGACCCTCCCAGTAGTTTATGGTGGTTGATAGCATATTGGGAAACCATGTAGTTCAGGACGTACACCCCTCTTGGCTTAAACCAATCAGTTCAAATGAATACCCCTTTTGTACTGACCAATCACCCCAACCCAATTTGTTCCCACCAGTGAATGTGCTAATCATGTTTTAGAGTTGTTATTTGATTTTCCTGCAGTGTGTGATGATTTGCTAAGAGATGCTATGATGTATGTGAAGTCCCTGCCTTCTCCAAAGAATGTATAAAACTGCTGCAAACCCTGGGCTCAGGGCCTCTCAGCATCACCAGTTGCTGTGTGTATGCCTGGAGGACTGAGCTAGCTCGCAATAAACACCTCTTTGCTGCTTACATCCATCGATCTTGGGTCTCTGGTGGTCTTTTGGGGTCCCAAATTCGAGCATTACAGAAGCAGCCAGAATGAACCATCGCCCCTTCTCCTTACGGCAGTAGGAGTTCCTAAAATTGGGGGGGGGGAGAGAAAGCCATAATTAGACAGGTAGTCAGTGTAGACAGTAAATCGAGTCAGGTCCATCAAGGAGGCCAATTTTGAGCAAGTCTGAGAAGTTGGAGACTGTCCCCTGAGGGATCTTATCAAGAACCTGCCCCTGCTCCAACCTGTTGCCAGGGTAACCTGTCCCAGGAATTGCCCCTCCCTCCAGGGAGCTCTAAGGTTGAATGTGTCCTTGTCTACTCCACCGGCCCTTCCCCCTTCAGTCCACCTGGTTTACACCTTTTGGCCCTCCCACCCAGCACTCCTGGGCCTAGTCATGTCCACAGGAAGGAGACAGATAAGGGGAAAAGGCAGGAGAACAAAGGATTCCTAGGACATATAATAAGGACAGAACACCTCGCTTCTTGGGATACCAGGATACCAGCTAGGGCCCCTTCTCCCCCGTGGGAGAAGTCTAGGTCACCCCTTTCTAAACAAGCCCTGCTTCACATGCTTGCCTCCCTGTGCTTCTCTAATGTTCAAACTTCAACATGTGGGAGAGCAGGACTCCTCACAGATAATGGGCAGTATTGAAAGAATTCCCCACGCAAAGACTCTTCACCAGGAGAATTCCAATTTTATTGCAAAAAGCTGTGTGCTTATATAGAACTAAAGGGGAGATGGTAGGGCTTAGATAAATGGCAGGCCACCCGTTTATTGGCAAGTTCTTCCAGATATCAGCTCCCGCACCCAGGAATTAGTTCTCATTGGGGCTAAGGTTCCCTGCCAGCGAGATTTGAAATTGGCGCCGGCGGGAGAATTCACAAGGGCAGGAACTTTTCGCGCCCCTGCAGAGAAAAAGAAGGTAAGAAGAAGAAGTCCTTAGGCGCCATGTTGGGGTTTTTTCTCTGGGGTACGGCTGCCATTTATACTTTTCCCAACATTCCTCCCTTTTTGTTTTCTTAGGAATTGGGGCGTCGTTAGTCAGATCCGGCTGCTTCCTGCTGTGTGGGGGCGCCATAGGGCCTAGAAAGGGAAGTGGAGGAATGTTCGGGGGGGCAGGTCTGGGGATATCATGGCAGCCAGAAATAAAACCCAGTGGCTATAGATAGCTACTTCCTTAGGGGTGAAGTCTATGAAAGTTCCCTGAAGCCACAAGTCGTCGATGGCATCGAACCAGTCCTGGATGGAGGAGATTGTTGGTATCAGCCATTGGTCCTGTAACAGAGACTCTAGGAAATACTGGAAGCGTTGCCTGGACATGGTGTCACCAGCACCTGAAGAAGATCAAAGCGAATAAAAACAGAATGAAGATAAAAATTAAAGCAAAGGTCAATTTTTGGCAGAAGTTCCATGTTGGGGGACTGACAGAGAAGAGGCCAAGGGCCATGAGGAGGCATAAAAGGACATAAAGACTCATGAATGCAGGATGGCAGATTAAGAGGTTCTCCAAGCTCATTGTCTCCCACTGTCTGATGTCCGTTGCATTCCATCGTGCCTGGTAGGGAGCTTCAGCATTGAGTGAACTGTTCTCTTGGAGATGTTGGGGGTTCATCTGTCATCAGAGGCTGGTAGTGCCTAAGCAGAAGCTGGTTGAAAGTTTGATTAGAAATTTTCTGCAATTGGGTTTGAAGGAACTTCATTATGCAGGGCAAGAGAGCACAAAAAAGGAGCATCCCAATAAGGGGCCCCAAGATAGGTAGTAAGTACGTGGCAAGAGAGGATTGGAAGAACCCGTTATGGGATTAGAGGAGGTGGGTTTGAGCAATTGGGTCGATAATTCCTGCAATTTAACAACATTTTTTTCTATTAGCCCAGACTCATTAACATAGTAGCAATATTCCTCTCTGAGGAACAGGCATGTACCCCCTTTTTCTGCAGTGAGAAGATCAATCGCTCTTCGGTTCTGTAAAGCCACTTGTGCCAATGAAGTAACCTGCCGATGCAAGGACCCCAGAGACTCAGCAGTGGTATCGAGTGCTTCCTGCAGTTTTTGTTTCAGGTCATTGGATGCCCATAGAGCATGACCTATAGCTCCACCAGAGAGTCCGAGACTCGCCACTGAGGTTGTTAAAGTGAGGCCTACCAGAACTGGCAGAAAGACTGCCCTATGGGTGCGGGAAGGTAGGGCCAACTGTCGGAATTCGGTGGGAGTATATAAAGACAGCTGAGGAACTACAGTAACCAAGAAACAGGTGCCAGAGACATTAATTGTTTAGGTACTTAAAGACCTGTTACACCAGAGGAAATGTCCAGGTTGCATAAACGCAGGGCTCGATGGGGTGCTATAGCTCAAGGAACAAATGGGTAAAGGATTCATTGTTGGCAGGTGGAAACAGATGAAAGGAAATGAAGTATTGGTGGAATAACTTTCTCATAGTGGGATACGTGTCATGTGTAGGGGTTGTCCTTTCTTAGAGAAATTGTAGGTTTTTGCTGAAATATTTCCTGCTGCTAATGGGACCGCTGCTAGAAGTGTACGACTAAGTGAAGCACAGAGAAAGCACTGAGAAGTAGGCACAGAAAGATGGGTGGAGTTTAATAATCGAAGAGTTTGGTGTAGCAAATTGAGCCATGTGGGAGGGAGGCCCAAGGGAGTTGAAGGCTCTGAATCCTCTTTGGATGGGCTATGGATAAGATCTTGAAGTTTTGATTCTGACTCCTTGATGTGCTCGACTACCTGAATGGTTGCCTTAGGTGGCGTAATCAGGGTGCGGCCAACAGTCATCCACCCTGTGGGTCTGGCTGAGGTTGTCCGAGCATAGACAGCAAACTCAACATAGTCCCAACGTTTGGCCTTGGGGTCAGGTATATCTAAAGAATACCATCCATGGTTATCGGATGAAGAACCTTTATGTCATTTTAGGTAAGTAGAAGTCCATCCTACAGGGTAAACAAGTGAGTGGTAAGAATAGCTACCATGTTCATCATGGAACCTGCATGACCAATAGGGGCACCCATTATATATCTCAGGCCACAAATGGCAATAGCCTTTGGTTTGATCAAAAAGGAAGCAAATGAAAGGCCAGTTCCAGCTACCAGGGATGAAGATCCTGGAAGGTGACAATTTTAGGGAAATAGAGGTGCAGTTGTGGATGAAGCAAGTAGTTGCATCCACTTCTCGGACCTTCAGCATGCCATGTTCTGAGTATCGTTCCCGAAGAGTGAATAGATACATGGTAAGAGAGGAGGGTAAAGACCGGTCCCAACAGAGCACAGAAAAGAAGCAGAGCACAAAAAACAAGCAGAGCGAGAAGACTGAAGTGTTGGGAAAGCTCATTGTGCCTTCTTTAAGAGGAATTGGGCTGCGGGGAACACCATGTGAGCCGCAACTTAAAGGGGTGAGATGGGTGTGGAGAGCAGGAGTAAAGGGGAGGTTCAGGAGGTGAATCTTGGAGTTCCTCTGGGGTGGTCCTGTCATCAGCAGGTGGGGCCTCCTGGTGATATGGCTTCAACCTAGAAATGTGAATCCAGGGAGTGAGACGGTTGTCTGGTAAGGAGAGTTTGGCGACGGTGGGGGTACAGAGAATGACAGGATAGGGGCCTTCCCATTTTGGGGTAAGAGGCCCTTTCTCCTCTGGGGTATTATAGTAGACTAGACTTCCAGGTGTTAAGGGAGGAGTGTTTGGAGAGGAGACTGGGTCCGGAAGAAGCCAGTCCTGATATTTCCAGAGTTCCAAGCGGAGATGAAACAAGAGAGGCAAAGACAAATCTCGGGTGAGAGGTCCTTGTGAAACGACCAACCCAGGGGGTATAAGAGGTCTTCCATACATTATCTCAAAGGGAGACAGTAAAGATGGTTTCTTAGGGAGAGGTCTGATTCAAAGCAAAGCCAAGGGAAGGTGTTTGACCCAGTCTAAGTTTAATTCCATTGTCAATTTGGTAAGGACTTCCTTTAGAGTCCGATTTACCCTTTCCACTTTCCCTGAAGCCTGGGGGCGATATGGACAGTGGAAATGCCACTTGAAGGAGAGGGCTTGAGAGACCTTTTGTGTGATCTTAGAAATAAACTCAGGACCATTGTCAGATTGTAAGGAAGTGGGCATACCAAACCTAGGGATGATGTCTGTCAGTAAGATTGAAGCTACAGTGGAAGCCTTTTTATTGGAAGTGGGAAATGCCTCAACCCAACCAGAGAAGGTGTCCACAAAGACAAGGAGGTATTTAGTGCGCCATGCTGTGGGCATGTTGGTGAAATCTACCTGCCAGTCAGCAGCAGGAGTGTGTCCCCGAGCTTGGTGGGAGGGGAAATGTTTAGGCCTTAAAGGAGTATGAGGGTTGGTCCGCTGACAGATCTGACAATTAGAGGCTATATTCTGTAGCATGGCTTTGTCAGAGGGGGTGAGGGAAAAGAAGCTCTTTAAAAAGAGGGTCAAAGACTGAGAGTTGGAATGGAATAGAGTATGAAGGAACTCGAAAAGATCCTTGTTCTTACTGGAAGAAGTAGGGGCTTCAGATGAGCTGTCTAAAGTGGCCATTATATGTCCCCCAGGGGGGCCATAATTGGAAGTGGTAGCAGCCATTTGTGCCGCCTGGTCAGCCTTGGCATTGCCCTCAGTGATAAGAGAGCCATCCTTCTGATGGGATCTACAATGGACAACTCCCAACTGGGTGGGTAAGTGGGAGGCCTCTATCAGATTGGTTATAAGAGCCGAATTAGTGATTGCATTACCTCTGGTGGTAAGTAGGCCTCTCTCCTTCCATATTCCAGCATGGGATAATAGAATATGGAAGACATATTTTGAGTCAGTATAAAGGGTGAGGGATTTGCCTTGAGCTAGAAGGCAGGCACGAGTGGCTGCTATGAGTTCAGCCTGCTGGTTGGTAGTTTCCGAAGGCAGAGCTTTGGCCTCTATAATCTCAGTGGCTGAAACTACAGCGTATCCAGAGTAATGAGTGCTGTTCTGCCTAAAGGAACTGCCATCAGTGAACCAGATAAGGTCAGGCTTGGTGAGTGGTCCCTCAGAAATGGAAGGATGACAGGGGAGGAAATCATGTAAGGTTTCCAAGCAATTATGAGTTGGTGTGTCAGACGTGGGAGTCGTTGGGAGCAGTAAGGCAGGGTTCAGTGCAGAGCAGGGGAGGAACATAATATTAGGGTTTTCCAGAAAGGAAGTGAGGAGTGACAGAACTCTGGATGGAGGAAGGGTTTGAAGGCCCTTATAAGCTAAAAGATCCTTCAAGTGATGTGGGGAGTGGATAGTTAAAGGGGCCCCAAAAGTCAGCTTAGAGGCTTCTTTGTGTAAAATTTGTCCAGCAGCCAGAGCTATTAAGCAAGGGGCCCACCCACAGATGGTAGGGTCTAGTTGCTTGGACAAATATGCCACAGGTGCAAATGTAGGCCCATAGTTTTGACCTAAGACCCCAAGTGCCTGCCCCCTTTTTTCATGGACATATAGATGAAATGGTCTTGAAAGATCAGGAAGGTGAAGGGCAGGTGCCTTTAAGAGGAGTTGCTGAAGCCTGCGGAAGTGGTAGTTGGGGGAGGAGGCAAGAGATTCATTAGGGGGTCCCTTTGCTAGGTCATACAGGGGTTTGGCTAGAAGAGAATAATTTGGGATCCAGTCCCTAAAATAACCCGCTAGTCCTAGGAATGATAGTATTTCGGCTTTCGTATGGGGCACTGGAAGATTAGAAGGAGTTGCCTCCTATCCAGTGTTATTTCCTTTTTCCTGGGTGTAAGGCGAAAACCAAGATAGGTAACAGAAGACTGGGAAACCTGGGCCTTGTGGGGAGACACCCTATATCCCTTGTCTGCTAGGAAATTAAGAAGCTGGGCGGTGTGGGATTGAGAGTGTTCCCAAGAGGGACTACATAGAAGAAGGTCATCGACATATTGAAGGAGAGTAGAGTCAGGACAGGTGGGGTGAAAGGATGTGAGGTCCTGGGCAAGAACTTGGCCAAAGAGATGGGGGCTATCCCTGAATCCCAGGTAAGCTGATGAGAATGGCGGGTGTGAGGGTCAGTCCACGTAAAAGCAAAGATATCCTGAGATTCTGAGGACAAGGGAATAGAAAAGAATGCATCTTTCAAATCTAGGACCGAGAAGTGGGTAGTAGTGGCAGGGATCTGAGAGAGGAGGGTGTAAGGGTTGGGCACTAGCGGGTGGATGGGGACCACAGAGGAGTTGACAAGGTGAAGGTCTTGAACCAGCCTGTAGGACCCGTTAGGTTTTTTAACTGCCAGAATGGGGGTGTTGAAAGGAGAGTGTGTAGGCCTAAGATATCCCTTTCATAATAAATCTTGGATGATGGGTTCTAATCTGAGGAGGGCTGTGGTTGTGAGTGGATATTGTGGTTGACTAATATATCTTGAAGGGTCCCATAAGACAATATGAATAGGACTGCATTTAGCCATAGAGGGCGTAGTTGTGTCCCAAACCTCAGGGTTAACTGGTTTAGATAGTTGTGGAAGAGTGTGTGAAGGAGGTGTATCTGCCCCTAGGAACATCATGAGGAAATGAGAGGTAGGAGAGATGTGGGGTGATATGTGAATGGTGACTTTCAATAGTGAGAGTATGTCCCTTCCCAGAAGGGGAGTGGGGCAATGGCTCATAACGAGAAAGGAGTGTGTGAAGGACAAAAGGGATCCCTGCATATAACATGATAAGGGGGGGGGTTCAAGGGAAAATCTGTTTACCTCCTACCCCAACAATAGGAGTTTTTGAGGGTGTGGTAGGACCCCAATACTCCCTCAAGACCGAAAAAGCAGCACCAGTATCTAAGAGGAAGGTAATGAAGCATCCATCCACCAGGAAGGTGACCCTAGGCTCTTGCTTTTTGATGGTAATAGTCAGGAGGGAAGGCCCAGGGCTCCGTCAATCCTCCTCTGCCAAACCCAGGAGAGGCTGGGGTTGCCGGGCGGCTGACCAACCTCCCTTCCAGGTTGTTGGGCAGTCCACCCCCCAGTGTCCCCTTTGGTGGCATTTTGGGCAGGGGGTGGAGGGTGTCCTCGGCAAAGGACAATCCTTGGCCCAATGTCCCTCCTTACCACATTTGAAGCAAGCTCCAGGGGGTGTCTTATTAGGACGGCGTGGTGATGACCTTCTCTGAATGACCTGGGCCAACATTTGGAACTTGGCATTTTCAGCCCTCTGCCTACAGTGTTCGCTTTCATCCTCTCTACCATGAAAAACCTTGAAAGCGACAGCGAGGATTTCGGTCTGAGGAGTAGCAGGGCCCTGTTCAAGCTTTTTAAGCTTGGCTTTAATGTCAGGGTAGCTTTTGGGCCAGAAAATATGTCATTAAGACATGACGGCCATAAGGGGTTTCTGGGTTGAGGTTTGTGTACTGTTGAAGGGCCTTGGTTAGTCTATCCAAGAATTCTGAATGTGTTTCTTCCTTTCTTTGAATGACCTCCTGCACCTTTTGAAAGTTAACAGCCTTGCGGGTGGCCTTTTTCAGGCCCGCCAAGAGGCAGGATGTAAAAAGGTCACAAGACTGCAAGCCTTCAGGGGTGTTGTCATCCCATAGGGGATCCTGCTCTGGGACAGCATGAGGGCCCGTGGGGTGGTTGGGATTGGTCCTATGATTTTCATCAGCATGGGCTTGGGCTAGCTCCCAGACCTGTCGCCTTTCCTTGGGGAGAAGTGTATTGGCCAAGAGCATGTAGATGTCATGATGAGTGAGGCTATATGCTTGCAGGACCCATTGAAACTCCCAAATGTAAGTGGTGGGGTCAGTGGTGAATGAGCCTAGCTTCCTCTCTATCTGAGTAATGTCCGACATGGAGAAGGACACGTGGACTCTGATGACACCCTCGGGACCAGCTACCTCACGAAGGGGTGCGATTGTCTTGGGGGTGGGAAGGAGTCCCTTAGACCTGGTAACAGGAGGACTGAAAGAGGCAGGCGGTGGACAGGAAGGAGAGGGAGGGGAAGGGGGTGTCTCTGCGGAGGAGGGGGTGGAGCAGGCAGAAGAGTTTGGAGGGAAGGGGGATGAAACGGAAGGCTGAGGATCCGTGGAACCAGGCAGAGGAAGAGGAGGGTATAGCAGGAGAGAAGGAGCAGATGGGGCTGGGGGATAAGGTGGGGGTTCATCTGCTGGGTCGAATGAGGAAGAATCTGCGAAGTCAGGAGTAGAAGTAGGGGAAGGGAGGGGTTTGCAAGCAAGGAGGACTTGAGAAGGAGAGCAGGAGGAGCAGAGAGCAGGGTGCATGTGAGAAGGCTAAAACCTTCAACGCAGGGAATCTCCCTCCACTTTTTCAGATGCTGGCAGTAGTTAAAAAGGTCTCAAAGGAGGTTTGGATCTAAGGAGCCTTCTGGAGGCCAATGATTGCCATTATCCAGTGGATATGTAGGCCAATCTTGGGTACAGAATTTGATTAAAAGTTTGGGCTTGATGTCTGGTGTGAGGGAGTGTGGCCAGATTTTTTATTAAACATTTGAGAGGTGAGGCTTCAGGTACAGATGAAGAGGTGCCCATAGTCACAGGGAGAGATGGAAGAGAGAAAGAGAGAATAAGCGTAAGCGAGAGAGACAAAGGGAAAACCCAGGCTGGAACGGCTTCCAGGAAGCCCAGGGCGAACGGTGGTCAGGTGGGCATCCCCAAAATGACCAGGTGTCGCCAGGAACTACAGAGGGCACTACCTGGTCGTCACCAGTGAAGTGCGATCTGTGAGACCCAATGGGGTCGGAGCCACAGGCAACCTGACGTCAGGAAAGTTTTCGACCGCAGCGGAAAAAGTAATGAAAACAGAACTCCAGCTCTGGCGGAACGCAGTTCCAGGCCGGGAGTTCAGTTTTCCCCGAGTAGAAAGGCAGCTTTAGCCGGACACAGCAGCCACGCAGGAAACAGCAACTCTAGCCGGCAGCAGCAGCAGTGGCAGCGGCAGCGGAGGAGGAAAAAAAAACATAGAACCTCTCGTGTAAACTCAGAAGCCTCATGCCCCAAAGGGAAACGGATCACCAGAGGGTCCACTGCGACCAGTAAAGGTCTTAGTGGTGTGAATTCCCTCCCCCCACTGGGCGTCTGGAGTGTGCCGGATGATCAATGGTCACAGCTCCAGCTCTAGCCCGAAGGGAGTTGTCGAGCCGGGGTCAAGGAAACCTTACCTACGGTTGGATCAATGGTGAGTGCAGAGAAGCTGGCGTCTGAAAAGAGCAGACCAGGGTGGAGTGTCTTCGGCGGAGCAGGGGACGGGGCTCTTGTTGGAAAGAGCTCACCCGTTTCCTCACACGGGGCACCAGAATGAAAGAATTCCCCACGCAAAGACACTTCGCCGGGAGAATTCCAATTTTATTGCAAAAAGCTGTGTGCTTATATAGAACTAAAGGGGAGATGGTAGGGCTTAGATAAATGGTAGGCCACCCGTTTATTGGCAAGTTCTTCCAGATATCAGCTCCCGCGCCCAGGAATTAGTTCTCATTGGGGCTAAGGTTCCCGCCAGTGAGATTTGAAATTGGCGCCGGCGGGAGAATTCACAAGGGTGGGAACTTTTCACGCCACTGCAGAGAAGAAGAAGGTAGGAAGAAGAAGTCCTTAGGCACCATGTTGGGTTTTTTTCTCTGGGGTATGACTGCCATTTATACTTTTCCCAACAAGTATCACTATCCTCCTTCAAAGCCTCTGGATTTACAGATGTGCATCACACCAGAGCTTTCATAGGAAGACTCAAATCAGTCACCACAAACTGTCCAGCACTTTGCAGAGAGCTCCAAAACTAGATGTGGGGTTACCTCTCTCTGCTTCAGAGGATCCAGGATTCCCATGTGGCCCAGAGCCACAGCCTTGACTCCAGGAATCATCTCACTGGGGCCTTCAAAATGTTCAAGTCAGATTGCAATAAATCTCTGAGTTTATCTTAAAGTGGGAAATGGAACATTTGTTCACCATTTGGAGGTTCATATCCACCAGTTGGTGGGCCAAGGGGTAGGTTGCAAGTCTACACTCTTTGACCCCATCCTGGGGTTTGAGTACACCTTTTATAGTCCAAAACCACATTAAAGCATAAGGGGTTGTTGCTGTAATTCAAAACCATAAATAAACATCATGAGATCTAAAATCATAGGCAGAAAAGAGAGTGGGTCAAAACGTCCCCAGTTGGGCACAAGTTAAAGAATGGTTACCAATGTCTATACAATCAATCTCTGACAGGGAACATGTCCAAGAAAAACAGGAACCAAAGGAATAACATTTTTATTATTGTATAAGACTTGCCATTGTGTGCTGCGAAACATGCTAAGCAACTGTTGATGGGAACAGAGGTGGGGCTTTCCCTGGGAGAAGCATGTGTTACATGATGTGGAGTCTCAGGGCAAAATGGAGTCTGCTTGGTCATTGCCCATATAGCCTGGCCATAACAATACAATGTGAAAATTTTTTTTTAGTATTTTAGGGAACGAAAATTATATTTCCAGACTTTTGCCACAGATCCTTTGACTAATCTAAATCATTTCTAAAGGGAAACCCAATGTGCTTGCCCTGATAGACCCAACCTGATCTTTTCTTAAAATTGGGAGCCATCTCGCCACAAAAACCATGAAGAGATAATTTCGGCTTTACTATAAATTACTGCAAAGTCTGAACCTGCTTGGAATGCCTGCCCGTGCCTTGAAGTCACCCATGCCTGGCTCTCTGACCAGATAGCAGCCCTCTCTGAAACTTTAGTGATGCCTCACAAATCTTGGCCTTCCCTAGCCATATAATGACCCTCTCTGAGGCTCTAATGACCTTCATAAATTCTGATGTCGGGGCCAGCAAAAATGTAATCCACCATTTGTGTTATGCTCCTCAGAGTTCTGTTATCTGTAACCCCCCTTTGTGTAACTTTCTGGGCTATAAAGCTGGGCTGCAGGAAAGATGCTGCTGCTGTCTTGTTCCCGCAGTTTTGGGTGGGAGAGGCAGCCCGGCAGGTCGAAATACTAAGCTGGCTTTAATTTGATTTTAATTGGAGTCAGTGTCTTTTCTTGCGGCCTGGTCTAACAGCCCCACATGGTCCCCTGTCACCCAGAATCAGCCAAGGCAGTCTCCCATTTCCCCTTACAGCAGTCAGGGTTCCAATTTCAGAGGGAGACTGATGTCAGGTGGGGGTGGCAACAGGTCCTTCAGTGTAGGTGACGAGTGACTGGGTCAGCAAGATGGGGGCTGACTCTGCAGGAGATAAAATGCTAACACCTCCAGGGCACCTCCCCCTCCAAGCTGCTGCCAAGGTTCCCTGTCTCCAGGGACCTGCTCCTCCCTGCTAGGAGGTGTGAGTGAGTAGCCCTGGGCAGTTCCCTTCCTGTTGCACCCATAGGGAGCTCCTTTCCCACCCTGGATCCCTCCACCTTTTGTGTCACAGGGTCAGGTTGGGAGGAGGAGGGGATGAGAACAAAGGAAATCTAAACTCTATATAAGGGGAAGGACACCCTACTTCCTCAGGCACCAACTTGGACCCCTCCTCTGCAGAGGACCCTATATCCCTCACACTCTGTTCTATATTTTTTAAATAAAACATTTTGCTCTTGCAATACAGCATATACTGCATGTGCATCCACAGGGCATTTTCTGAGTGCCTCAATTTCCACAATGATCTACTTCCTGTGTCCTCTGCCACATCAAAACCTCAGGACTGGCTCAGGGGGATCACTCAGCAGTTTCCTGAGCCCTGGTGGATACTTGGGTCACTTTCCTTAAACATAATGCCCTTCATCTTCAGAGAGACTGTATTTGAGTTTTAAATCTGCTTTTCAGAGTATAATATTTGAATGTATTTATGTAAATTAGATTTCAGGAATTTGTAGGTTGAAAAGTTTTTTTCTTTCATATCCAACTAATTTTATCTAAACAAATTACCTATTGCACTATTAAGTTCCAAATATGAACATAAATATAAAACACATAGGCTCATATATAATTCAACAAATACATGTTCTTTAAAAATTTTAAATATTGCTTTCCTGAATGGAAGTCAACAGTTTTAAATATCTCAACATTTGGGATTAAAGAAAGTAGACAGACTACTCATAAATATTTTGCCAGTAAACACAGTTTAATTTAGTATCAATTTTAAGCAAATTTCAATAGTAAATAAGTATTTGTGGTTGCAAACTTCCTAAAATCTCACAACAAACAAAAGTGCACAATTTAATAATTAGAAATCAATGAGGAAAATTATTTTAAAATTTTTTATAAACAGAAGAATTTTGGGGGGGATGAATTTTTATTTGGGCTTCTCACAGTGGTTAGAGCCACTCTGTCTTCAGAACAATCACAGCACAGGAAATGCGTCTCTGAGACTGCCTAGAAAAATCTGACCAGCTGAATATTATTGCTTAAAATACACATATTCACAATAACTGACAAATGGTGATGTGCCTCACACAAGAATGTGTTAGCATTGGCAAATCTTCTGACTGTAGCACCAAACCTTCCACCAATCCTTTCCTTCTCATTCATCTGGAAAACCAGACTCAACTTAGTCTCTCTGACCCCCTGACTATTCCTTCAGTTCCCTATCTCCTTCTCTGAGCAGGAAGCCTCCAGCAGCCTTGGCCAATATAAGAGCACATTAGTTGTTATGTACATGATTTCTTTACATTCAGGTAATTATGATGACATAGGAAAAGAAATTGAAGATAAGTGTGATGAGATGCTTTTAAAGCTTTAGCTTCTCAGAGTTGCATATTCATTATATACAAATTCAAGCTGAGATAAACCAATTTGGGTATTTACATGGCCAAATAGTGGATTTGACAAATTTTGCCTTGGTCTGGGCTACAGATTAGTTCACAGCCATACATGGAATAATAGTCAATTTCATTTGTTTTTGTTTTATGCCACGTTGATATCATCAGCAGTTTAGTGGATTCTGTTACCCAAATTTGTCCTATGCACTATTAAATATGAATCCCAGGAAAACAGTGCTTCTCTATCTTGAAACCTAAAGCCATGGAAATAATAAAAAATGCCTTCTTCAACTATCTTGAATAGCAGAATGAGCAATTATATGTTATATTTTTCTGTCTTTCACATGTAATGATATCTCATCATCAACATCACTAAGAATTTCAGCATCTCTCTCCATCAGACAGCAGCTGGCCATTCCAACTGTATTTTCACACTTACACTGAAACCTAGCTCTAGTGAGGCAGAGGACAGCACCCTGACACAGGGGTCCCAGGCTCCATGATGGGTCCCAGGCTGTGCAAACCCAGCTGTCCATCACCTGTCCCTCCTGGGTGTGGAGAGCCCACCAGCTGCTCTGCCCCAGTCACTGTGAAGCACAGCCTGGCTCTGGGTCACAGGTGCCCTGTGAGCTGCAGAGCCCCAGGACAAGGCCCTCTCTGCAGGGGCCTTCACCACCCAACCTCACCCCCGCCCTCCCTGCACCTTCCCATCTCCAGGGGCCACTGTCCTCTCTATTTCCAGGACCTGATGCAGTCACTTCCCCACATGAGGGATGGTGTGGTGATGGTCTCCCTCTGCCTGCCCCATTTCAGCTAGGTCCATGTGCTCCAGGGCCATGTCCAGGGCCAGGAGGAACAGGATGCCATTCTTGTTGGCTAAGTCTTGTCCTTCCTCTATGGAGAGCACTTGGAATTTGTTCAGGTAAGCCCAGACATGGTCACTGACTGATTCTTTGTGGCTGTGTGGAAACTGCTGGGGACCTGCTCCCTGTCCTGGTGCACCTGATACTCACGGTGCCCCTCTGGTGCTTCCTTGTGCTGCAATTCTGTTGGCTTCTGTCTCTCAGTTTCCATCTCGAGCTTCTGCTAACTTCCTGATCCTGGGACCTGGGAAAAATTTCCTTGCAGATTTCAGCCTAAAAATCAAATCATTTTATAATCATTGGAGGCACAAGGTGGACACCAGTGCCCTGTGCTAGCTGGAGCCTTTTCTACCTGTGGTCACTCTGCAGGGCTGTCATTTTAGATGTTGAAAATCAGCTGCACATCTTGGGGAGGCAGGAGCAGTTGTCCGGGTGCCTGAGCATGGCCTATTGGTCAGCTCATGACACATGGTCCACCGATCACCCCACACTCTCCCTCCTGGGAGGAGAGCCCTCCTGATCCCTCCTGCTGGCTCTGCTGGGTCTGCAGGGTGAGTGTGCTGCCCACAGCCACCCTCTGGGTGAGGACAGACAAGTGCTCCTGTGTCAGCCATGGCCATGTGCCTCTTGTCTCAGCCCCTCCCTCTCCTGACCTTGCTCACCACCACAGCCACTGTCCAGCTCTGTCCCTGTGAGGTCAGCTTCTTACATGGACAGGAGAATGAGGCCAGGAAGAGGCTGTCCTTCAGGCCTGGCCTTTTCTCCTAGCACTGTAACCTAAATTGGGTCCTCAGCTGTGCAGCCCTGTGGCCAGTGCCTGAGGCCATCAGCACATGAAGAGGAACTTTCCTTTGGCTCATGACTTCCAATGCTCTAGTCCATGAAGAGAGGAGTCCACTGCATTCACACCTTTCCTGGGTGTGCCAGGGCAATGCAGAGAGTCCACTGTGGGGACAGCCACCCACCTAGTTTGAAGGACTCCAAAGGGAGGGAAGCAGAGATGGGGTCTGACAGTCCCCTTGCAGGGCATATCCATAGTGATTGGCATAAATTCCATGAGTCCCTAAGTCCTAAGGGGTCCTCAATCCCCCAGAGCTTAAGGGGCTGCAGAACAACCTTAGCACATGTAATTTTGCAGGACAATAATACACACCTAATCATTCTATCCCTGGAAATAAAGCTCTCACGTCTTTCTCATAATGCAGACACATTCAGTCCTCATCCTCAAATTCCTCAAGGCACAAATACTTTAGCAGAAACCAGGAGTCCAGTGCAAAGACTCCAAAAGATTCAGGAAAACCCTACAGTGGGCCTTAAGATCAAAGAGGGCTTTCATTCTCCCAAGTTTTATGGAGGGCTCTCGGCAACCACACTAAACACTCCAGCTGGACATACCCTCTGGACTCCCTCTTAGTGAGCTTGGTCTGCAACCTCCTGGGCAAGGGCTGCTCACTGCTGGCTCCTCTGCTCCGGGGGTCTCCTCAGCAAAATGGGCTCCATCTCACATCCCCATGCATCACCATCCAGGGCTGCCAGCAGGGACCCTGACCCGTGACCCCCATCTGACTTCCAAGCCCTTCCTTTCAAGTATCCATGTAAGCCTCCCTGACCCTGGAGCTCTCACAGTCTGCCCCCTGCAAAGCCAGCATGGTGTGGCTGAGGACAAGGTCACCCTCAGCAGAGAGCAGGTCCTGGCTGCCCTTGAACCAGGGCTGGGAACCTCTGAGCCCCTTGCTGGCTGAACAGGGGAAACCATGCCCTGGGCAGTCCTGGGTCAGGAGCCCAGAGCTCTCTCCCACAGGCCCTGCCCTGGAGGGTCTTTCAGATCTTCATCTCTGCCTCTGAGCTGGGGAAGCTGGGCCTTGTTGATTCCTGGGATCCTGAAACCACCCTCCATCCTCTGGGTGCAAAGCCTGGGCTGCTCCCAGTGGAGCTGCTGGCCTCCCCTTCCTGGCCACAGCTCCTGGGCAGCACCACAGTGTGCTGCTCTCCTGGCCAAAGTGCAAAGCCCCAGCTCTGCCTGCACTGCCCCTCTCTGCCCCTCCCTGTCCTGCACATGGCCTGACATCAGTCAGGGGGTCACACGCCAGGGCCTCACCTGTGCCCTTGAGATTGTCCAGCCCACAGTCTGCTCCTGTCTGAGTGAGCCCAGCTCCCACCAAGTGTGGATCATCCACAAAACAGGTTCTAAGGACGTCATGATGCGTGTCCACCTGTGAGTTGTAGGAGGTTCAGGGGACCACACCTGTCCAGGGTAAGAGCAGAAGCCTAAATACTCAACTTCCTCTTGCCAGACATGGGCTGTTGGGCACAGTGCATCACCTCTCAAGCTTCTGTGTGATTTCAGAACTGCATCATGGAATTGACCCTGATCCCTCTGTCATGATTATGTAGATGTGGAAAACACGTTAATGGATGATGTAGGCAGAACAGAAAAATACACAAAAGCAGTTTTACTTTCCAAAATGCTGCTGTGTGTCCTAACTGCACATGATGCTCACCTCTACTCTAAATGCTCCTCTAGGAGGCCTCCACCCAGAGCTGCTACATAGCAGGAGCACATGCAAATAGGGCCTCCCTCTGCTCATGAAAACCAGCCCACCTGACCC
This sequence comes from Spermophilus citellus, assembly GCF_964194105.1. Taxonomy (NCBI): domain Eukaryota; kingdom Metazoa; phylum Chordata; class Mammalia; order Rodentia; family Sciuridae; genus Spermophilus; species Spermophilus citellus. Next base: position 228,696,872 of record NC_138185.1, on the reverse strand, counting down.
TGCAGCTCTGCACAGGAGCCCAGCCCTGGACTCCCAGCTCAGCCCACTCAGTGATCAGGACTGAACACAGCTGCTCACCATGGAGAGTGTGCTCAGCTGGGTTTTCCTGGTGGCTGTTTTCAAAGGTAATGAATGGAGAACAGAGATCCTGAGTGTGTGAGTGGTCAGGAGGGAGAGGAAGAGTGGATGAGTGTCAGTGTCCTGACCAGGCTGCCTCTGTGTTTGCAGGTGTCCAGTGTGAGGTGCAGCTGGTGGAGTCTGGGGGAGGCCTGGTGCAGCCTGGGGGTTCCCTGCGACTCTCCTGTGCAGCCTCTGGATTCACCTTCAGTGACTACTGGGTTTTCCAGGCTGCAGGGATGGGGCTGGATTGGGTCTCATACATTAGCAGGGGTAGTGGTACCATAAACTATACCAACTCCTTGAGGGGTCGACTCACCATCTCCAGAGAGAATGCCAAGAACACGCTGTACCTGCAGATGAGCAGTACTAGATCTGAGGACACGGCCACCTATTACTGTGCTATAGACAGTGTGGGGACCTCAGTGTGAGCCCAGACACAGACCTCCCTGCAGGGTGCACAGGGCCAGCAGGGGGCGCTCAGCACACAGGGAGTTCAGGTCAGCCCAGCAGCAGGTGCAGAGAGGAGCTGAGGCTGGTTTCCTATGGGATATTGCGGCTTTTTCTCTATCCCCCTGGGTCCTAGGCAAGTAATACTTTTTAATTCTGTTTGTATATTTCTCTGATGTCTTTGGTGGAAGTGTTTGTTCCTTGGTTTTTCAGGGCTTCTGAAACACCAGGGCCATTCAGAGCCCCATGTCACAGGCCCCAGGTTAAACACTTGCAGAGGGAGGTTCAGATGGATTCCTGCTATGCATTGGGGCTTCCCCTCCATTCAGAGATTCTCTGTGGATCCTTTCCAGACTTAGGACCTGGGGCCTCTGCTCGCAATTCTACAATCAATAGTCACCACTGCACGGGAGCAGAGATTCACCAGGCACAAGCACAGGGTGAGGCCACCTGCACCTGTGATTGACCTCAAAGTGGGTCACATGGCTTCTTAGCCCTCTGCAGAACTGGAGATAGAACATGCTGAGACCCATCATCAGTCACCAGGTAGACATGCTCCTCAGGACTCAGAAAAAAGACAGTGGGGTCAGGACACAGATGATTCTAGGCAGTCATGCCACCAAGGGCCCCTGAGGGAGGAGGGCTTGATCCCTTATCATGTGCCTGATGTCAACTATTCATCAGAAAACCTGCTGTCATCAGGTCACAGAGACTCAGGACAGCTCCACAGTCCAGCACAGGGCAGCGTGGCCCTCATCACAAGTGTGCACAGGCAGAGCTCATGGAGCATGATCCCTCCAGAGAGAAGAGCCCTTTAGCATCCAGAGGAGGAGGAGAAGGTCCCCAGGGGTGTGGGTGCTCTGTGTTAGGAACTTCCTGCAGAACCAGGAGGGACATATTCATGACAGTCCACTGTGATATCCAGGATGGGGACCTTCTACAGATACAGAGAAATGGAGGGTCACATTGAGGCCCCAACAGTGATGCCCGGGAGAGCTGGGTGGGTGCAGCAGGACACAGCTGGCTTGGGGAGCAGGGGAGAGAGCTGAGCCCCCACAGTGTCAGGGATGTGCAGAGAAAGTTCCACCTGGATGTTTACGGTTAACCAGCACCAGAGGAAGAGGCCCCCAGGGGCTTTCTCAGCACTGTGACCAGATGTGGGGTCAGAGGGGATGGGGAAGTCCCCAGTCATAATGTCTAGGTGACGATGGCTGTATAAAATGAATTAAAATAATTAGTGAATATGGCATTGGATGATGTCAAATATTTGGTACAATTCTCCTGTGAAGCATCTGCCCTTGACCTTGTCTTTCTGGGTTTTGACTCATAATGTGACCTCTGTGACTGTCACTGCTCTTCTCAGGCTGCTTGCTGCTCCTAGGCTCAGCTGGGAAAGGTGCACAGTTCTGGAAATTCATGCATCTGCTTCTGCATGTCCCATTGTGGTCAGGGATTATGTCCAGTAGGCCTCATGATCACTTGTATTTCTAAATCCTCAGAAACACCTGTTGAGCAGGTGTTATAACTTTGCATTCTGCTCCCACTACTGTGTCACCTAATGCAAATAATTCTTTCCTAAATGGTGTCTGAAGAGTCCCATGGAATCCTTGTTCTTTTCCACCTGAGGAGTGCATTCACTGCACCTTGGTCAGGTGTTCCTGGAGCAGCTGGGCCTCACAGTCCTGAGGGCTGCATGGTGCTGGGGCCACTCTGGCAGCCTGGACAGCTGAGGGGCTGCTGGCAGAGCAGCAGAGGTGCAGCCCATGTGTCTCCAAGGGCTGCCTGGGGTGGCCCTCCAGCAGGCCCAGGTCAGCAGTGCAGCAGGCCCCATGAGTGGAGAGGTGGCTGTCAGATTAGAGGACAGCACCGGGCAGACAGCACCTGGGGACAAGGACGAGATGCCCTCCGCACCCAGGGCTGGCTTTGCACCCCACAGGTACTCTGTGCAGTGGCTGCTCAGGGCCTGCTCAGCTGCCCTGGGGACCTTGTTAGGGGTTACAGGTTCCTGCAGTGCCACCTGGGGTCCTGGGAAAGGTGTGTGGCCCTTACAGCTGGCCCTGCTCTCAGCATGTCCTGCCACTCAGGGAGGGTCCAAGGCTCTTCCCTCCTTTGTACAAGTGTGGACTTATGGCCAGCTGTATCCTGTGTCTGCAGGTGGATGGACAGTTCCTCCCTGACCAGCACACATCTGGGTAGGGAGGCTGAAGGGAGCAGCCAGCCAGCTGCTTCCCAGGACCCTGGTGGGGTCCCTGCATGTCTCTGTGCAGTGGAGCCTGGTGTGGGGCCCAGGATGGCTCTGCTCTGTCCCCACCCCTGCTGGGGCCTGTTTCCCAGAAGTTCCCAAACTGTGCTGAGGGCTGGGGGCTCAGTGGCTCCAGAAGCACAGGTGCCCCTGTCAGGGGTGAAGGATGATTGACAGCTGCGTGTGTGGCAGGGGCAGAGGCAGCACCTGCACAAGGGGCCCCACTGAGGGTGGCTTCAGCAGAGGTCCTGCCTGTCACCCATGTGCTCTGTGTGGTGGGGCAGGATGAGCCCTCCCTCCCTCCACAGTGCTCTGTCCTGCACCAGTGGCCATAGACTGACCCAGGCCTATGGGCAGGGCGAAGAGCAGGGGCCTCTGCAGCTCCCTCATCCAATATGTCAGCGTCCCAAGAAACTGGTCACGTAAACGGAAATGCAAATTTCACATGTGCTAAAGTGTCTGGGTGTTTTAAGTTCAAAAACAAACAAAAATCATCCTTTCTAAAAATTTTAATTGTAACTGAATTACGGATTTACATTTGAAGTAGGAGCCCACATTTTTTCCAAAGAGGATAAATTTTAATGTCTCGTTCAGGTACTGAGTTTTATGTATAACTCAAGAATCCAAAGCATGAAATAAAAATTTACCAAGCAACAACTTGCAACCCTCCAAGGTGAAGAAGTCTTGGAGAACTCGAGTTTTCCCAGGAGGCACTGAGTACTCAAGTCTTGGCCTTTCAATGATTTCTGTGCTTCTGTAAAGAGTTGCTGACTACACTCCTGGACTTTTTCCCTGTCATGCTTTTTATTATTTTTCTGTATACTTTACTCACTTCAAGGAAATTTTTTAAGGTTATGATTGTGGAAATAGCAGAGGTAACAGTGAAATTAAAAGACTTATAATAATTGACTGAACTGGATTGAAATGTGTTAATGTCATAATAGTGAATTCCATGGTCCCAAAGTGAATTTCCAAACAATATCTTCGGGTCTAATGTTCCTAAAATTAAAATTCTAAAGGTCCACTAACTTACCACATAATTTTCTAGCATTTATTTAAAGTCACTAAAAGTACAAATAATTACATTACTATCAAGAGGTAAATTGAGGAATCTCACAAACACACAGAGCATTTCTGGGTTACTTGCACAGCAACACACACTCAGACCCACAAACTCAACCGCAAGCCCACACTCTCACCTTAGTTTACCCAGAGGAGCAGATGACAAAACTCCTAAAGGGAGAGGTCAAGAGCTCGCTGCATGAATGTGATCCCTTTGGTTTTCCCTGCGTCCCCAGCTCTGTAGCTCTGCTCCTCTGAAGTCCTGTCAGGAACCTGGATCTAAAGTGACCCCCCAGGTCTGCAGGGCGACCTCGCTGACCTCAAGCTGCCCACACTGTGAAGGTCAGGAGCAGCTCTATGGAGACCATGCACAGGTACAAACAGAGATCTCCTCATTCACTGGAGGTTCCACAATCCCTGTGTGTGCCCAGAGGCAAGGGGCCTGTGCACTTCTCAGGAAGCAGAGCTGCAGCCAATGCAGACACATGCGAAGGGAAACCTCTGCACTGTCTCTACCTCAGGCCTCATCAGAGCTGCAAGGAGGAACACAGGGCACGGGGATTGTAAATAGAGGGAATTTAATATGGGAGACACACACCTCCCACCTCCTGAGGTCAGGGGTGGGTCAGGTCCAGCACCCCAGGAGCTGGCCCAGGAGATCTGGCTGCTGTGGCTGTTGCTGGCTCTATTCTGCAGTGAGCTTCCAGGAGGAACACCTGCTGCCTTTCCCTCAGGCCTGACCTTCCCTGGAGGACACGTCCACACTCTCTGTCCACAGTCACTCCCTGTTCCTGGGTAATTCTTCTCTCATCTGACACATCGACATGTTCTTGCCTGTGACATCTTCCCATCCTCTGTGCCCTGCGTCTGTGTGGACACAGGAGGTGCATTCTGCATGCTTCACATGCAGACCACAGTCTTGGCAGACACGGTGCTGGTGCTGGACAGCAACAGCCTGGACATGCCTCACCCCTCCCTGCACATGAGCCTCTCACACAGTTGGTTATTTCCCAGGGATTTTTATGTCAATATGAAATGAGGAGATTAAATCCCTGGAAACTGACCAGGTGGAGGGATTACCAGGACCAGAAATTCGCTGTTTTGGTTCACATATGAGGTGGCCCACAAGCTCACGTGTGAGACAAAGGAGAGAGGACTAGATTACCAGAGCTCAAACCCAAAGTGGATTAATCCACTAACATGGATTGACTTGCAGCCACTGTAGGCAGGTGGGGTGTGGCTGGAATACTTGGATCACTGGGGTGTGCCTTTGGGGGACACTCTGTGGAGCTCTCCTGCTTCCTGGTGGCCATTACCTGAGCTGCTTTCCTCCTCCACACCCTTCTGCCGTGGTGTTCTCCCTCCCTGGACAGAGCTAAGGACTTGCCACCTTGGACTCCAGCCTCCTAAGTCACGACCCAAAGGAAGCTTGTCCTCCTCTGTGTTCTCAGAATTTTGGTCAGGTGACAAAACGCTGTCAAATATTGGTATATTTTTAGGAGGTTTTCTTATGTCCACATCATACATCCACTAAGTTTCTCTGGTTTTCACGAACACTTTGTGCTGAATGGTGAAAGCAAACTGAAGCCCTGGCACAGGTGAGGTGGGGAAGACTCACACCTGGCACAGGTGAGGTGTGGAAGACTGTCACATGGAGGGCTCCAGGATCCCCAGGTCAGGAGGTGGGGTCATCTTAAGATGCCTCCTAGTTAGATGCCTGGAAGAACAGCTTTCTAATCAGATGATATGTTAGGACTTGGAAACTTCACCCAGGGGCACACATGGCTTTGCAGGTGGTGAAGACATGGAGACCAGCATGTGGGGGGCCGTGACACTGAATGACTGGCATTTTTATTCTCATAATTGGAAGAGGCTCTGTCGGTCACTTTCATAGTGGCCTGGACACTGCCCAGATCCTCAAGTAGCAGAATGTGTCTTCATGCATAGACATGCCTTCCCCCAGCCCCAGGGGTTGAATTACCTTACCTGTCCTTGTAACCCTGCCCCACTTGGAACTTTCTAAAGACTGAGGTTCCCCCCAAATAAAAGCTCATTTTAAAATGCACTAGCTCTCCCTCGCCAGCTCCTTGTGACTGTCCTCACTCTCTCATTTGGGGGAGCTTGAGCCAGAGTAAAGGAGCCTTATGAATTTGATTTAAAGGTAAAGTGTGTGTCTGTGCTTTACTTGATATCCCAGGAAATTCCCATTAGTGACCTTAAGTTTACCTGCCCACACTGTTCAGGGGTGCACCAGCAGGTCTTACCTGAGCCACCACAGGACCAGGAGGTGGGTGCTGCAGGCTCAGTGTCTGCAGGGAGTTCATGGTCAACACCACAGGGAACAAGGAGAGGAGCCCACATGTCTTATTAGTGTGCTGTGCTCACTCAGTTAGGCAGGAGGTCAATACGTGAACCTCAACAGGAGGTCAGCAACGACACCTGCCCTCTCAGTGACCCCACCTCACTAAAGACAGTGTCCACTGTTCTCTCCAAGTGCTGGGCTGTGGGCAAGGCAGGTCTCACTGCAGTGATGCTGCACAGGGAAGGGACTGGGCCTCCTCCCTCCCCCAGCCTGCCCTGCATGCCATCCTGTCTGCTGTCAGCCTGGCTCTGATGCTCTGGGGGACTCAGGGGCTCTCAGCCTCAGGCTGCAGCTGAGAGCTGCCTCTGCTCACAGGACTCTCACCTGGCCCAGCACCTCCATCCTGTCCTCTCCTGGTGGAGACCAGAGGGCAGGACAGGTGAGGGGAAGAGCTCAGGGCAGATTCCCACCCACTGCTGTCCACAGGCATTGGCTGGACAGTGAGGAGGACAAGCAGGGCAGAGGGTGGGGGAGGGCAGTGGGCACACAGCAGGAAGCCCGTGTCCTCCTGAGACCCTGCTCCCTCCTCTCCTGCTCAGTCTGTATACCCCAAATCTCACAGAGATGAAAGAGAAGAACTAGTCCTGAGAACAAAGGGGGGCTCTTCTCCTGGATGTGGGGAACCCCATCCTCAGCCCTGGGCTCTGTTCAGTCATCACTGAGGGCTTCTCCTTCAGGGCTGGGAGGTGAACCTGGGCCTCTTGCATGCTGGGCACGTTCCTGCCACTCTGAGACCCTCCCAGGTGCAGGGAGGAAGGGCTTGGAGGAGGCAGGGCTGGGCTCAGGAGGGTGAGTTCCCCTTCTGACAGCCTTCCAGCCCCCTGAAACCACCTGCTCTCCTCTCACAGGTAAAGCTCCACTTGGGCTCAAGACAGGGACACATCTCAGGAGCACAGAGGACCTGGGCAGCCTGACCTCAGCCTCTCCAGATATCAGAAGAGCCTCACCCACATGCAAATTCCTCCTCCTGCTCTGGGTTCAAATGCCCTCTGGGCTGTGGGAGCTCCCAGCTCTCTGCTCAGACAGGGCTGAGGTCTCTGGGAAGGCAGGTGTGGTCTAGAAGATGAGGCTGCTGGGTCTTGTCCTGTGCCTCTTCACAGCTCCCCAAGGTGAGTGTCCCCAGTGTCAGACCTGGGTCCATGCAGAGGTTGTGACTGCAGGTGACTAACAGGGTGTGACTGTCCTTGTCCCCAGGTGTCCTGTGCCAGGTGCAGCTGCAGGAGTCAGGACCTGGCCTGGTGAAGCCCTCACAGACCCTGTCCCTCACCTGTGCTGTCTTTGGATTCTCCATCACAACCAGTGGTTATGGCTGGAGCTGGATCCGTCAGCCCCCAGGGAAGGGGCTGGAGTACATAGGGTACATATGGAGAGATGGTGATACTAACTACAACCCATCACTCAAGAGCCGAGTGTCCATCTCCAGAGACACGTCCAAGAACCAGTTCTCCCTGCAGCGGAGCTCCCTGACCACTGAGGACACAGCCACCTATTACTGTGCCAGAGACACAGTGAAGGGACCTCAGTGTGAGCCCAGACACAAACCTCCTGCAGGGCACCCAGGGCCAGCAGGGGGCGCTCTGCACACAGGAGCTCAGGTGCCCCCTTCAGAGCAGCAGAGGAAAGTGGATGGTTTCTCTCCAGGTGATCAGCGTCTCCCTGGATCCCATCATGGAGAACCTGGAGGTCTCTCCTTCCTCAGATCATCTCATGCTCTTCTCTTATGGAGTCAGGCGGGTCTCTCTCCACCTGTCTCAGCTCAGGCTGCACAGTACATGTGTGAGTCTGTGTGTCCCTGTGTGTGTGTATATATATATATATATATATATATATATATATATATATATATATATGTGTGTGTGTGTGTGTGTGTTATGTGTGTGTTATGTGTGTGTGTGCAGGAGTGTTGTGTGTGTGTCTGTGTGACTCTGTATGGGTGAGACCCCTGGAAGGCAGACTCTGCTACCTTGTCACATTGCTGCCCCTGAGCTCCATGCCTGCCCCCTGCTCCAGCAGCCAGTCCCTGGGCAGCTGCAGAGGACTCACATGGGGAAGGCTCAGCAGGGTCTCAGACACCTCCACCCATCACAGCCAGGACCCTGACCCTGCCAGGTGCTCTTCACACACTGACCTGGTCACCCTCCCCAGGGCAGGCAGCTGTCAGTTCACACCAAGGCTGCAGCCTCCTCTTCCAGACCAGAGCACAGGATCCCAGAGTCCTCAGCCCACGTACACACACACACAGACACACACACAAACACACACACTCACACTCACACAGACACACACACGCACACATACACACACACACACTCACACTCACACACACACACTCACACACACACTCACACTAACACACACACACACACACACACACAGACACTCACACTACTCAGCCTACCACCCAGTGTCCTTCGCTGTCATAAAAACGTCCTTTGACACAGTGGTTCTCCTGGTGACAGCACAGCTGCCCTCCACCCTTGGCCACAGCTCCTCCTCATCTCTCCCTGGTGACCTCTCCAACCCTGGTTCATGGGTTGCCTGAGCCTTTCCCTGGGCAGGTGGCGTCCTGCATGTGGATGTGGTGTCCACGGGTCCTGCTGCTGCTGGGCTCCACCCCAGGGACCATGGCAGTGTCTGGGGTCAGTCTGGGTGTCTGCAGGGCAGTGGGCCTCTCCTGGGCCTGGGTGGTAGAGAGCTCCCTGCTGCCTCCCTCCTCACAATCCCAGAGCTCAAATGCCAGCTCTGCCAGGCTCAGGGACCCTGTGCCCACCTTGAGCCTCATCTCAGTTCACCCCACAAAGTGACTTGGCTGTGACTCACTGACCTGGACACCCTCAGCTCACCTGGTCTCAGTGTGCACAGAGGGTACTGGGTCCACTCCTCATCCCTGTGTCCCTGGAGTGTGGGGTGAGTGACCTGAGTGTGCACCTAGGAAGGAGCAGGGTGCCCACAGCAGACACAGGTGCAGGGCAGGGCAAGGCCACACACCTGTGGGAGCTGGAGCCCACTCTGCCCATCCTGAGGTCCTTGAAGATGAGGCTGGGCCAGGCCTGGCTTGTGTCCACCCAGCTGGGCACTGATGGGAGCCTTGGAGCCTGGGGTTTCAGGACCTGGGAACATTACAACTGTGATTCTCTCTCATGTGTTGCAGGACCATCCCGAGGTCCCCTGCCCTGGCTCTGCTCCTTCATTCATTGTTAGTCATCATCAGTCCCTCCTGCCATGTCTCTGTGCCTGCTGTTTACTTCTCTCATGTGCAGTCTTGGCAGACCTGGTGGGACCTGGGCCATCCCCCGTCCTGTAGTTGGCTGTGGCATCATGGCTGTGGGCAGAGGGGCAGAAGGGAAGCCGTGGGCAGGGTGAGCTCTCTGGGGAAAGGCAGGTGAGGACGTGGACTGGACCTGAGTGGTGCTGGGCAGGCTGTCTGCATGGCCACCCTGACACACTCAGGCAAGAGTGGGGGCTGGGCCTCAGGATTGTGTCCTCTGCAGTTCTCCTCTGACTGCAGCTGCCCAGCTAGGCCCTGCCCCTGAGCCCCATCACAGCCCTGAAAACTTCTTATTTTGAGGCAGGTTCTCCCTAAGAAGCCCAGTGTCACCCTGAACTAGTCGTCCTCCTGCCTCAGTGTCCTCAGGGCCTGGGGATATAGGTGAGCCCCACCATGCCCAGCTGGACTTCATGAACTCTGAGGCCACCTCTCATCCCCTCATGTTCAGATAGGTCCCCTCTCCCCTTTCTGTGACTCCTGCCCATTCCCAGTCCCTCCAGTGCCCTTCCAGTTATGGATCAGGTCACATACTCACCTGAATACTGACACCCACATAATACCAGAACTGTCCACCCCTGGGCACCCTTGGCAATGACTGGAGGCAGTTCTTGTTCTCCTATGATAAGGAGGGATTGTCCTAGGCAAACAGTTGTTGGAGACCATTGAGGCTGCCAAACCTCTAGCCATCACAGCACAGCACCACAGTGACATATTGTCTCACCCACGTGCCCATGGACTGAGCTCAGAAATGCTGAGAGAAGTCCCAACCTTGTCAGAATCCACAGAGCTCTGTGTAGTCAGAGTGAACTCTGGTGGATGTGAGATGTCTACCCCTCATGATGAGGCTGTGTGAGAGCCACACCACACTCCCAGGGCTCCAATGGCAGAGGTGTCCACTACTCATGCAGCTCTGTGTGGCCTGTGGGCAGGGGTGGCCTGAGCTATGTCTTGGAGGGAAAGGGGCTCCCTTGGCAAAGACCAGGAGGGAGGGTGGTCAGCTCTGCATGGACTGTGGGAGCTGCAGTCAGCTCCACTGGTCTAAGGGCCCTGAAGACACAAGATGTCCAGGACCACTCTGACCCCATCTTGCTGTGAGGTGACCATGACCCTGGAAGCCCCAGGACACCTGGCTGCTGGGGAGAGGCAGCTTGGAGCCTGCCTGGGTTTCAGCCCCTGAGGCTGGACTGCAGGGTCACAGACAGGGACACCTGGGCTCTGTCCCTGCTCCTGTCCTGAGAGTCCAGCTCCAGCAGGGTGACCATGAGTGTAGGCAATGTTTATACCCAGATTGTCCTAAGGTACTTCTGGCCCATTCCATGGGATCAGATCATTTGTGTATTTTCAAAGCACGTGTTTAGAGCTGTAGTGTAGATTGTTGTGCGTGATCAATTTGTAAGTTTCAAGTAAGAGTGTCATGTTGTCTAACAACTGCGGCCCCTTACATTTCTGTCAGTAATCCTTCCAGGTTTGTCCACAGTTTAGTATTTTATTTGTGAATATAATTGTGCAAAATGGGTGGTTCATTTGACATATTTATAGATACACGAGCAAAATTTTATAGATTTTAAGATCTGTTTCTTTTTGCCCATATTTCTACTTGAATTTCCTTGACTGTTATCATCTCTGCATTTACTATGTATTTTTTTTCATATTAAATACAATACCTTGGGCTGGGGTTGTGGCTCAGTGGTAGAGTGCGCGTCTAGCATGCGCGAGGCCGTGGGTTCAATCCTCAGCACCACATAAAAGTAACTAAAGTAAAGGAATTGTGTCCAACTACTTCTAAAAACAATGTTAAGAAAATAATAAATAAATATAGTACCTTGATGTTCTTTTGATGTATACCTCTGGTAGCCTGAGACATACCTGAATAATAATTCAGCACTGTAAATTTTATTGTAATTTCATGAACAATAAGGATATTTCATCTAAATAAAGACGCAATTTTCCCCGTATCCATCTTCCTCAGTGCCTAGTTTCTGTCTGCTTTTTCTCATTGAGACCTTAGGACTTGCTCTGGGGGCCTCGCTCAGCTTATAACCAAGCCTGGTGGGTGCTGGGGTCACCTCCCATAAACATGACGCCCCTCACTTGCACAGACTCTGTGTTTGATTGCTGAAGGTCAATTTTCTGACTATTACAACTGCACAGAGTTAAGTAAATTAAATTTAGGTATTCACAGTTGAATATATTTTGAAAAACATGATTATGAATTGATGTGTTCTACACAGTTGTCTTTCTCATGTGAGGGTGCTTGATCATCCACATCACTAAGAATGTCAGCATCTGTCTCCATCAAACAACAGCTGGCCATTCCAGCTGTATTTTCACACTTACACAGAAACCTAGCCCTAGTGAGGAGAGGACAGCACCCTGACACAGGGGAGCCAGGCACCATGATGGGTCCCAGGCTGTGCACACCCAGCTGTCCATCACCTGTCCCTCCTGTGTGTGGGGAGCCCACCAGCTGCTCTGCCTCAGTCACTGTGAAGCACAGCCTGGCTGTGGGCCACAGGTGTCCTGTGAGCTGCAGAGCCCCAGGACAAGACCCTCTCTGCATGTGGCCCTCACCACCCACCCTCACCCTCGCCCTTCCTGCACCTTCCCATCTACAGGGGCCACTGTACTCTCTCTTTCCAGGACCTGATGCAGTAGCTTCCCCACCTGAGTGATGGTGTGGTGATGGCTTCCCTCTGCCTGACCCATTTCAGCTGGGTCCATTTGCTCCAGGGCCATGTCCTAGGCCAGGAGGGACAGGATGCCATTCTTGTTGGGTGAATGACATTTCTCCTCTGTGGATAGTATATTTTCCACTTATTAATTGGCTGACTTCACTTAGCATTATCTTCTTCAATGCCATCCATTCACCTGCAAATGTCTTGATTTTATTTTCTTTTAATGTTGAGTTATATTCCATTGTGTATATATGCCACATTTCTTAATTCATTTGTCTGCTAAAGGGCATCCAGGTTGGCTCCACAATTTAGCTATTGTGAACTCTGCTGCTATAAACATTGATGTGGCTGTGTCCCTGTAGTATGCTGTTTTTAAATCTTTTGGGTATTGTCTGAGAAGAGGGACAGCTGGGTCAAATGGCGGTTCCATTCCCAGATTTCCAAGGAATCTCATACTGCTTTCAATATTGGCTGCATCAGTTTGCAGTTCCAACAGCAACATATGAGTGTACTTTTTCCCCACATCATCACCATCATTTATTGTTGTTTTTATGCATAATAGCTGCCATTCTGACTGGAGTGAGATGATATCTTAGAGTAGTTTTGATTTGCATTTTTCTAATTTCTAGAGATGGTAAACATTTTTTTTCATGTATTTGTTGATTGAGTGTATATCCTCTTCTGAGAAGTGTCTGTTCAGGTCCTTGGCCCATTTGTTGATTGGGTTATTTAGGTTTTAGTTTGTTTGTTTGTTTGTTGTTTGTTTTTGGTGCTAACTTTTTTGAGTTCTTTATATACTCTAGAGAGTAGTGCCCCATCTGATGTGTGAGGGGTAAAAATTTTCTCCCAGGATGTAGGCTCTCTGTTCCCCTTAGAAATTGTTTCTTTTGCTGAGTAGAAACTTTTTAGTTTGATTCCACCCCATGTATTGGTTCTTGGTTTTAATTATTGCATTATAGGAGTCTTATTAAGGAAGTTGGTACCTAATCCCACTTGATGAAGATTAAGGCCTACTTTTTCTACTATTAGACACAGAGTCTCTGGTTTCATTCCTTGGTCCTTGATCCATTTTGAGTTTAGTTTTGTGCATGGTGAGAGATAGGTGTTCAATTTCTGTTTTTGCATATGAATTTCTAGTTTTCCTAGCACCATCTGGTTCAGGTCAAGCAGAGTCTGGTCCAGCATCCTTTGTGTACAAGGTGCTCCTCGTTGGTGCATTTCAGCTTATCTTCCAAATCATCAGTTGTCTTTTCCAGTTTGGCAAACTCAGCACGGGTCTCTGCCTCCTTGAATTTATCAGTGAGGATCTTTATTTTTTTTCCTCATATTTGTCTTCTGTTTGAGAATACTCTTCTTCAGCAGCATTCGGAGAGTCGGGTTCTGGTCCATCAGTCTGAACTGCTCATCCATCTCTTGGCAACAGGACTCTGCAAGCTCAGCTCATTACTCTGTGCATTCCAAGTCTCCTTCAATGATCACTAACTTATGAGCCACCTCTTCATAGGCCTGCCTAATTCTTGTGCAATGTGCTTAGCTTCTTTGAGTTGGATTTCCTGGAGATCCGTCTTTTCTTCATATTTTAGGGCCCAGTTTTCAGTAAGCTTCAAACCTCTCTCACTCTCATCCGCAGCTTTTCTGCTTCCTCGAGCTTTTGCAGGGCAGTAGCGAGGTACTCCTGAGCACAGTCCAGGGCAGTAGTGAGGCGCTCCTGAGCACGGTCCAGCTCCTCTTCAGCCAGTTGGATCCTGCAGTTCAAGGAGGCTACCTCAGCCTGTTCCCAGGCTGCCTGTCTCCCTCAACTTCCCACTGGAGGCACCCAGCCCTCTCCTGGGCATCATCCACTTGCTGCTGCAGAACCTGGATCTTACACTTCACCACCTCGACAGTGGTGATCACACCATGGTGCCCACCCACCTGCTTCTGATATCTGCCTTCTGCCTCCTCTGCTCAGCACTGCAGCCACTTCTCACTTGTAGTGTCCATCTTTATTCCTTTTGATTAACCTTGGCTTGAAGTCTACTTTATTGGATATGAGAATGGAAACCCCTGCTTGCTTCCACAGTCCATGTGATTGGTATGATTTTTCCCAACCTTTCACCTGCAGTCTGTATATGGCCTTTCCTATCAGATGAGTCTCCTGGAGGCAGCATTTTGTTGGGTACTTTTCTTTTAATCCAATCTGCTAGCCTATGTCTTGTGGTTGGTGAGTTAAGCCATTAATATTTAGGGTTACAATTGAGACATGGTTTATATTTCCAGCAATATTTGTTTATTTTTGTTATTTAACTTGACTTGTTTTCCTCTTTGATTAGTTTTTCCTTTAGGGTACTACCTCCCTCTGCTGATTTTCATTGTCATTTTTCATTTCCTCTTCATGGAATATCTTTTGTAGTGCCAGTTTTCTAGCTATAAATTCTTTTAACTTTTGTTTATCATGGAAGGTTTTCATTTCATCTTCAAACCTGAAGCTTAATTTTGCTGGATACATGATTCTTGGTTGGCACCATTTTCTTTCAGAGCCTGATATGTGTTGTTCCAGGATCTTCTAGCTTTCAGGGTCTGTGTGGGAAAATCTGCCATTATCCTGATTGGTTTTCCACTATATGTAATCTGATTCCTTTCTCTTGTGGCTTTTAAAATATTCTCCTTATTCTGTATGTTGGGCGTCTTCATTATGATATGCTTTGATGTGGATCTGTTGTAATTTTGTACATTTGGCATCCTGTAGGCTTCTTGAACTTGGATTTTCAATTCATTCTTCACGTTTGGAAAGTTTTCTGATATTATTTCATTGAATAAATTGCTCATTCCTTTGGTTTGAACCTCTATGCCTTCCTCTATCCCAATAACTCTTAAATTTGGTCTTTTTTATGCTATCCCGTATTTCTTGAATGTTCTGCTCATGGTTTCTTACGATTTTCACTGTGTGGTCTATGGTCTATTCAAGATGATTTATTTTATCTTCATGTCTGATGTCCTGTCTTCCAAGTGGTCTACTCTGTTGATGCTTCAATTTGAGTTTTTAATTTGGTTTATTATTTCTTTCATTTGAAGGATTTCTGATTTTTTAAGAACCTCTATCTCCCTGTTGAGGTGATCTTTTTCTTCTTGGATTTGTTTATGTAGCTCATTGTTGAAGTGAACTTTCACTGCTTGTATTTGTTCTATTATGTCTTCTTTTGAGTTTCCAGAACATTTTAATCATGTGTATCCTGAAATCTGTCTATGTCATTTTTCTGCTCTACCTGCCAATGATTCTAATGAAGTGTTGTCTTGACTTGTTTGTGGAACTTTCTTCCCTTGTCTTTTCATGTTGCTCATGTGTCTT
The DNA here is from genome assembly GCF_964194105.1 of Spermophilus citellus. Taxonomy (NCBI): domain Eukaryota; kingdom Metazoa; phylum Chordata; class Mammalia; order Rodentia; family Sciuridae; genus Spermophilus; species Spermophilus citellus. Next base: position 228,681,368 of record NC_138185.1, on the reverse strand, counting down.
CCTTTCAACCTCTGTGGGTCTGGGGTGTTTGTTTTTTACCCTACAGATTTGTAGTGCTCTTGTAGGGTTCCAAGGGCCCCCTTTTTGGGGAAGGACGATGTTAATAGGTCCCAATATCAACAATATTTCACCTGTGAACAATTTGTTGTTATTAAGACATTTACAGCTTAGTTTCAATGTCCAGAAATGTTGGGTTCAATTATTATTTAAAATATAATCAGTAGTTTCATAAAAAGGTTTATGGTTTCTGGCTGTGGACAGTGCACTGGGGGTCAGGTTTAGGATGATATGCTGCTCAGATGGAGATTTGATCTGAGAACCACACCCACCAAAAATGGCGAGAAAGCTTTTCCAAGTTGGTGTTGTTCTGCTTCCAGTGCTGGGATGTCTGTTGAGGTGCGGGAGCTGGGCAATGGCCTTGTGCTGTGGATATGTAGCAGCCAGGTAACCAGTGTAGGAGCCAAGTGCAGTCTGGAGTTCTGCAAAGGTGCTGATAGGTGGTTCTGCTAAGCCACTTGAGTGCCATGCATGAGTTAGAACTGCAGGCTTTTGACCTGGAGTCTGGAGTCCTACTCAAACACAGAGGCTCTGATTTCTGCATGGGGGTCACATTACTGGTGATTTCTGTGAAAATCTGCTGTTTAGAGATCCTCTCACACACTCTAAGATGTTGTATTCTGACTAGGTGAGACCTGGGTCATGGAGTGTCACAGAATGGTGACTCTTTCTGGCCCACCATCTTGAAGTCAGTCTTAAGGTTATTTTGAATGGGACCATTTTCCTGATTTTTTTTTTCTCAGCAAGCCTATTTTACTAATATAAGAAAGTGGTTTACTTATGTATGTGTGATGTATTTAACTACATTGCTAAAGTTATTTACCAGATCTGAAAGCATCTGATGAAGACATTGGTTCTTCTACGTATTGGATCCCCTGCAAACAGCATAGTCAGACTTCTGTCTTTCCTCTGTAACCCTTTAATTTCCCTCTCTTGCTTAATTGCTATGTTTAAGAGTTTTTAGAAACTATGTTAACAATGCAAACAATCAAAGAAACAAAGAAATGGTTCCTAGAAAACATAAAGAAGATTGAAAAATCATGAAGGAACTAAAGTTAATAAAAAACAGAAGACACAAACCAAAAAAACAATAGACATAAAAGACAAGATATGGCTACTCTGATATCCATAAGATTATTAGAAACTATGTTGAAAAATATCCTCTAATACACTAGGAAAACTGAAGAGATTGAGGAAATTCTAAACACATGTGACCCACACAAATTGCAGCACAAAAATATCAAAATCTAAAACAGAAAAAAATCAAGCAATGAAATTGAAAAGCCATTAAAGTTATTCCAAGAGCCAAAAGCTCAGAAGAAGATTCTTAGTTAGTTCTAAGAGAACTTTAAAGAGAGATAAGGCAAACCTCCTCCTAATATTCTGTAAAATGGAAAAGGAGAAACACTGGAGAAATCATCCTAAAAAGCCAGTAATACCCTGATTCCAAAACCAAACAAAGACACATCCAGAAAAGAAGACTTCAGACAAATAGCATTGATCAACATAGATGTGCAGTTCCTTAATAAAATAATGACAGAATACATTCAAAAACATATAAGAAGGTGATGACCATGAGTAGGTGGTCACCACCACAGGGTTGGGAGGTTGGCTCAACATAGACAGATCCATAATGTCATGTCCATCTGTGATTCACCACATAAATGGAGGTGAGGACAAGAGCACACCATCACATCAACAGGTACAGAAAAGGCATTGGACAAACTTCAGCACCCCATCATGGTTAAAGCACTGGAGAAGCTAGAGGTATGAGGGCCTCATCTCAACATTCTAAAAACTACATATGACAAACCCAAGGCCACCACCATACTGAATGAAAAAAAAAAGAGTTCCTTTCAGCTCAGGACAGGGACAAGTATGTCCACTCTCCCACTCTGATTCTGCTGGGTCCCTGCACAGCACACTCTGACACAGCAGCAGTTTCACATGAACAACACACAGAACAGCATTATTGAAGTGGAAGTGACTGCACTGTGGTCACCAGGGACAGATGCTGAGGAAGCTCAGAGGACACTGGGGAGTCTTTTCCATCATCTCAGGGGAGAGTCTTCCATGGGATTCCATGATCAGGGCTGTCCTTGGGATTCTCTGTACAGCAAACAGGGAGCTAAGCCAACCCCCACACAGGGTTGGTGCCCTGGTCATTTGGTGAACCTCAGTCTCATGGTCCTCCTGGATCCCAAGGAGTCCCTGAGACTCAGCACAAGATTCAGACAATTTTGCTGCTTGTAGATGGAAGGGAAGAGGCTGAGGATAAGGTTAGATTCCTGCAGGGGGACAGGAAGCTAGCCTGGGTTATCACAGCAGCTGAGCCCTAGTGAGTGGCAGGGAACACTCTGACCAGCCAACTCAGTAAACCCTTTTCTTGACAAAGTCTGTCCACCCCAGACCTGGCACCTGAGAACAGGATCCTGACTGCCCAGGTCCTGCCTGAGACAATAGGTGGCCCTGAACCTGACTGTCCACAGCAGTCCTGGGAAGGGCAGAGGGGAGGCCTGATGGACATTCAGGGAGGGAGTGTGATGACCCCTGTGCCAGGAGATGCTGAGACAAAAACTCAGATGTTCTCTATCGCTGCCCTGCTGGACTCTGACCCAGAAAAAAGCCACCACCGTGACCAGCACAGCCAAGAGCTCTCTGCTGTGGAAGCCCTCACCAGGGCAATCAGGACACAGCCTAAGTGACTCTAGACCCCAGGGGCCATTAGGGTCAGTCAACTCCTCTCCTTGGCCCTGTGCCCATAGTCTCTGTCCTAATTAGTCCTCCTGAGACAATTTGCTGTTGCTATTTCTACAACTCCCAGGGAAGTGAACAGGACCTACCTGCTTGCACACTCAAGTGGAGGGCCAGACGTAGGGCACACATGGCCCCCTCCATATGAACACATAAGAAGGACTGGGGGGAGGATAACAGGCCCCCCAAGGCAGAGCCAGCATGGACTCCCATCACTGGCCCATGTTGAGAAGGGTCTGCCTCCTTGGTGGGTCATTCTGTGCACTTGGAAGTAACCCAAGGCCCTCACCATGACCTCTGGCTCATGAATGCAGGAGCAGGGCTGCTGGCCCTGCAGCTGGGGCTGTGTCCTCCACACTTTCTTCTGTAATGGTCCTAAGTTTTACTTCCTTAGAGTTAAACATAACATTAGGTTTTCTTTACACATAATTATTCATATTTGGAAGATAATTTGTTGCTTTTTAGTCCCGGTTCTCCTCCCACAGACACACAGGATTTTGGGGACACTTTGAGTCCCCCACAGGGACACATAGGGAGAGCTGGGCTGTTGCAGCAGTGAAGCTAGAATCAGGCAGATAGGCAAAGGTGGGATCCAGAGAATGGAAGGATTGGAATGCCAGTGCCTTCAGAGCCCTTTCCCACCCTAATCAAGATAACCTGGTCCTGCTCCAACCTGTTGCTAAGGTAACCTGCCCCAGGGATTTTCCCACAGAGAGTCACCAGCCAATCTGCTTCTCACCTTTTGGTCATCCCACTGAGCTACTCCAGGGCCTAGTCACTTGTGGAGGAAGGAGAGAGAGGAGGGGAAGAGAGCAGGGGAACAAAGGAAGCCTAAGACCTGAGAAAAAGGAGGAGCAGGCTCACATCCAGGGAACCAGGTTACCAGTGATGGGGATACCTCCAGGTATGGTGACGATTCTGCTTCCTCACATGTTGGAGTATGAACACTAGAGAAGCACACCGACACAGGCCTTATTAAAGCAGGGCTTATTTAAAAAGGGTGACATAGACGTCTCCTGGAGGGAGAAGGGGCCATAGCTGGTTTCCTGGTATCCCCAGAATAAAAGGGGTTCTGCCACATTTATATGCCCTAGGCTGTCTTTGTTCCCCTGCCCTCTTCCCCTTATCTCTCACTGAGCCCATAATGGGGGCCAGAGGGGCAGGGGAGAGGGCTAGGCAGGCTCTTTGCTGGTGACAATGGCCTCACCCAGTGCATCTGGAGGTCTACCATCCACAGTTTAGATATGAGGTTCCCAGGGGCTCATCTCTGAGACAAAGCAAGAGCATTTGAGGGGGAAAGGTTGGGTAGGAGAGCCTCAACCTAACCAGAGCCTTACCCCAGTCCCCCATAAGGGATTAGCTGGGTGGTGACTGTGGGTGGGAGGGCTGTGGCTGGAGGAGGGGGTCATTGTGATGAGCCTGCGGGGTTTGTATTTCATCTGTGATAGGGGAGGGTCTCTGTCCTTCCATGTTGGTGTCCAGGGCTGCTCCCCCCCCCCCACGCAGTGCTCTGCCCTGATCCTACCTCACCTTGGGCCTGGGGAATGGAATAGACTGTCCATGGACTGAGACCTTGGAGTCTCCAGGTAGCAGCATCACAGAGAGGGATGCCCTGGGCTCTGGACAGGCTCCTGCTGTGACAGCCCCTGCCTGTGAGGGGTCTGCTGAGACTTGCCTCAAGGAAGAGAAGCTGCTGTCCTCACCCACAGCCTCTGGCTTTTCCTTCATGGGCACCTGCCCAAGGTCACCATGAGGGTGTCTGGCCCTGGGCTGGAGGACCCACCCTGACCACAGGCTGACCTGCTCCTTCTCTAGGTTCTCACTTGTATCTACTAAGAGGGGAGTGGACTGGTTGAGTCACCCAGGGAAGGCCCTGGAGGAACTGGCAAGTGTTTGGTCCACCCAGCCATGAGGAGCAGGCTCGAAAACTCCTAGGACCCCTGTAACAACCAGGAGGCCTTCACCATGACCAGACTGGAACCTGCAGACGCAGCCCCCATGACTGTGACCACCCTGGACCCTGCAGATGCAGCCCCTATGACTGTGACCAGCCTGGACCCTGCAGACGCAGCCCCCATGACTGTGACCAGCCTGGAACCTGGAGATGCAGCCCCCATGACTGTGACCACCCTGGACCCTGCAGACACAGCCTCATGACTGTGACCAGCCTGGACCCTGCAGACGCAGCCCCCGTGACCGTGACCAGCCTGGAAGCTCCAGATGCAGCCCCCATGATTGTGACCACCCTGGACCCTGCAGACACAGTCCCCATGACTGTGACCACCCTGGACCCTGCAGACGCAGTCCCCATGACCGTGACCACCCTGGACCCTGCAGACGCAGCCCCCATTACTGTGACCAGCCTGGACCCTGCAGACGCAGCCCCCATGACTGTGACCACCCTGCACCCTGCAGGCGCAGCCCCCATGACTGTGACCACCCTGGACCCTGCAGACGCAGCCCCCATGACTGTGACCAGCCTGGACCCTGAAGACGCAACCCCCATGACTGTGACCACCCTGGACCCTGCAGACGCAGCCCCAATGACTGTGACCACCCTGGACCCTGCAGACACAGCCCCCATGACTGTGACCAGCCTGGACCCTGAAGACGCAACCCCCATGACTGTGACCACCCTGGACCCTGCAGACGCAGCCCCAATGACTGTGACCACCATGGACCCTGCAGACACAGCCCCCATGACTGTGACCAGCCTGGACCCTGCAGATGCAGCCCCCATGACTGTGAACAGCCTGGACCCTGCAGACGCAGCCCCATGACTGTGTCCACCCTGGACCCTGCAGACGCAGCCCCCATGACTGTGAACAGCCTGGACCCTGCAGACGCAGCCCCCATGACTGTGACCAGCCTGGACCCTGCAGACGCAGCCCCATGACTGTGTCCACCCTGGACCCTGCAGACGCAGCCCCCTTGACTGTGAACAGCCTGGACCCTGCAGACGCAGCCCCCATGACTGTGACCACCCTGGACCCTGCAGACGCAACCCCCATGACTGTGACCAGCCTGGACACTGAAGACACAACCCCCATGACTGTGAAAAGCCTGGACCCTGCAGACGCAGCCCCCATGACTGTGACCACCCTGGACCCTGCAGACGCAGCCCCCATGACTGTGACCAGCCTGGACCCTGCAGACGCAGCCCCCATGACTGTGACCAGCCTGGACCCTGCAGACGCAGCCCCCATGACTGTGAACAGCCTGGACCCTGCAGACGCAGCCCCATGACTGTGTCCACCCTGGACCCTGCAGATGCAGCCCCCATGACTGTGACCACCCTGGACCCTGCAGACGCAGCCCCCATGACTGTGACCACCCTGGACCCTGCAGACGCAACCCCCATGACTGTGACCAGCCTGGACACTGAAGACACAACCCCCATGACTGTGAACAGCCTGGACCCTGCAGACGCAGCCCCATGACTGTGTCCACCCTGGACCCTGCAGACGCAGCCCCCATGACTGTGACCACCTTGGACCCTGCAGACGCAACCCCCATGACTGTGACCAGCCTGGACACTGAAGACACAACCCCCATGACTGTGAAAAGCCTGGACCCTGCAGACGCAGCCCCCATGACTGTGACCACCCTGGACCCTGCAGACGCAGCCCCCATGACTGTGACCAGCCTGGACCCTGCAGATGCAGCCCCCATGACTGTGACTAGCCTGGACCCTGAGGACGCAGCCCCCATGACTGTGACCACCCTGGACCCTGCAGACACAGCCCCCATGACTGTGACCACCCTGGACCCTGCAGACGCAGCCCCCATGACTGTGACCAGCCTGGACCCTGCAGACGCAGCCCCCATGACTGTACTCAGGTGCAAAGGCACAGCCTGTGGCTTCCTGCACAAGGGCTCAGGTGGCCTCAGCTCTGACCTGCCCCTCTGCCTATGGGGACAATCTGGAGAAAGTGCCTTCCTGCCAGCCTCTGTGGCTCCCTCTCCACCCAGGGCCTCAGAGCCCTGCAATCCTGTTCCTCCTCTAATTCTCTGGCCACGTTCCTTGGACTACATAAGCAGGTGCCCTGTTGTGCTCTGCTTCATGAAGGCAGCATGCAGGGTGCCTGGCCCCTGGCCACACAGATGCACAGGCCACCTGCTCCAGGGGCTCCAATCCCACCCAGTGGCAGAACACCACTGAGCACAGCTGGGCCTTCATTAACTGCTGTGTAGGAGCTGCACTGGCATTGGGGGTCAGAGCCCATGCAAGAAGGCAGGACAGACCCCACTTCCTGCAATGAAGAAGAGACATGTGTCCCTAGGGGCACTGAGGACATAACCCAGGAGGTGGTGGCAGGTCCAAGGTCTCCCCACTGTGCAGGCCTGGTGCAGGCACTGTGCAAACCTGACTCCAGGGATCCCTGGGATCTGCTCCTGATGGGGCTCGTCGCCAGGAGAGAAGTGGGTGCTCAGAGAAGGGGACAGCCTGAGAGCTGAAGCAGAATGTGTGTGCTCCATGTCAGATGCACATCTAACCAGCCACATTAGCAAGTTATAAACAACTTAATAAAACAGAAACTGGAAATCTAGAAAATTGTCAAAAAGTTACTAAAGCAGGAATTTGGAAACACATTATGAGAATCTGTAGGTTGAAATTTAGGCATGAAAACAGAATTGCCCACAACTTTAGGAGAACCTTTCTGCCATTCCACAGTGGGCTGTGTTCAGAGAGTGACCAGGTCAGCATGAGGAGGGACCAGGTAAATCAAGGTGTGTATGTGGATTGTGACACTAGGAAATTATTACCAGGAGGCAGAGTTCATCAAAAGGGACCTTCTGGTCAGGAGGAGAGAGGATCCCTGTGGTCCACCAAGTTGAAAAAAACCTCATCCCACGTGGCTGTGAAGAAGTCAGACTCTGGAAACATCTGCATCACACACCAACAGCCCGTGCAGGGCAGGGGTAGGGCCTCACCACTGAGCAGCAGAAGAGGTTCACACCTGCACATGCTGGGGGAGAGTGCCCAAGAGGACACTGCAGCTCCTGAGCAGAAGCTCTCCTTCATCTGCCCCCAGGACAGTCCAAATCCACGCCCCATGAGATTCCTCTCAGGGTGGAATTGCTCAGAGCACCAGGAAAACCTGACAGAGAGGTGCTGGTGGAGGCAGGGCCTGGAGCTGGGGGGCGCTGTAGGAGGGCAGAGTGGACTGCACCTCTCCTCCAAGGGTGACCTTCACTCAGGCCTGGGAGCTGCCCTCCTGGGCACTTGATATGGAGGAGGGAGACCCCAGGCTCACAGGACATCCTGCAGGTGGCAGCCTCCTGTGTGTCATAAGAAGAAGCAGCCCACAGCCCTCCACTGTGGAAAGGACAGGTGGACTTGGAAATCCCATGGAGGAGCACATGTCAGCAAGAAAACCAACCAGGGACACCTGACTGTAGGGACCCCAGGGCCCTGGGAGTTCCCAGCTCCATGCCACAGGCCCTCACCTGGGCCTCACACTCACTCTGGTGACAGGACCTGAACTGGCGCTGGCTCTCCAGACAGGCCCAGGTGAGAAGCTGCACAACATAAAGACAGAAGGTCCTCTGCTCAGCAGTGATCTCCTGAGGGACCTGGGCCCAGCTGGACACCAGGGGAAGCTCACTGAGGGGGTCTGACATCTGCCACCACCTGGAGTTTGTCCTTCAGGCCCAGCCTCTTCTCCTAACATAGTACCTAAGACTCTGCTCCTCAGCTTTGCATCCCTGAAGCAGGTACCTGAGACCATCAGCACATAAACAGGATCTTTATTATGGATGAAGACATTAAAGCCCCAGTCCATGCTCAGCTGAGTCCTTTGCATTTACACCTTTCCTGGATGTGCCAGGGGCAATGCAGAGAGCCCCTGTGGGGAAATCACTCTCCATGTTGCTAGGAATCAATGGGAGGGAGGAAGAGATGGGGCCTGCCAATCCCCTTGTGTGGAATGTCCATGGTGATTGACATAAATTCCCCAAGTCCACATGTCCCAAGGGATCCTTCATTCCTAACAATGGGGGCTACAGAACAACCTTATCACATGTTATTTGGGGACGACAATGATGCACACTAATCATTCTCTTCCTAAACACAAAGCTTTCGCATTCACCTCATAATGCAGAGCACATACAGTCCGCATCCTTGAGACCCTAAAGGCATAAATATTTCAGCTGAATTCAGAAATCCAGTGCAAAGATCCAGAAGGTTCAAGAAAACTTGACTCTGTGCCTTAAAATCAAGGAGGGCTCACACACTCCTAAGCTCTATGGCAGGAGTGAATATTCCCATTTCAAAAGGAAAAGACAGAGACATTGAAGGGGACTGAAGCCCAGCAGCACTGACATTAAACCCACTGCTCCAATTTTGTCCTCAGGGTCACCGTAGGGGGAGAAGGGTGAGGGCTCTGGGCAGCCCCAGCACACAGTTCAGCTGGACATAGTCCTCAGGTCTCCCTCTCAGTGAGCTTGGCCTACAGCATGCCGCCTCCTGGGCAAGTGCTGCTCACTGGTGGCCCCTCTGCTCCTAAGGTCTCCTCAGCAGCCCTGGCCTCATCTCACAGCCCCATGCATCACCTGCCAGGGCTGCCAGCAGGGACTCTGACCCCTGACCCCCATCTGACCTCCCAGCCCTTCCTTTCAAGTATTCATGTAAGCCTCCCTGACCCTGGAGCTCTCACAGTCTGCCCCCTGCAAAGCCAGCATGGTGTGGCTGAGGACAAGGTCACCCTCAGCAGGGAGTAGGTCCTGGCCTCCCTTGAACCAGGGCTGGGAACCTCTGAGCCCCTTGCTGGCTGAACAGGGGAAACCACGCCCTGGGCAGTCCTGGGTCAGGAGCCCAGAGCTCTCTCCCACAGGCCCTGCCCTGGAGGGTCTTTCAGATCTTCATCTCTGCCTCTGAGCTGGGGAAGCTGGGCCTTGTTGATCCCTGGGGTCCTGAAACACCCTCCATCCTCTGGTTGAAAAGCCTTGGGCTGCTCCCAGTGGAGCTGCTGGCCTCACCCTCCCAGCTCAGCCCACTCAGTGATCAGGACTGAACACAGCTGCTCACCATGGAGAGTGTGCTCAGCTGGGTTTTCCTGGTGGCTGTTTTCAAAGGTAATGAATGGAGAACCAGAGATCCTGAGTGTATGAGTGGACAGGAGGGAGAGGAAGAGTGGATGAATGACAATTTCCTGACCGGCTGCATCTGTTTTTGCAGATGTCCAGTGTGAAGTGCAGCTGGTTGAGTCTGGGGGAGGCTTGGTACAGCCTGGGGGTTCCCCGAGACTTGGCTGTGGAGCCTCTGGATTCACCTTCAGTAGCTATGGGATGCACTGGGTCTGCCAGGCTCCAGGGAAGGGGCTGGAGGGATCTCATTTGTTAGTACTGATGGCAGTAATACTTACTATTCCAACTCTGTCAAGGGCTGATTCACCATCTCCAGCGACAACTCCAAGAACACACTGTACCTGCAACTGAGAAGTCTCACAGTCTAGGACACAGCCACCTATTACTGTGCCAAACACACGGTGAGAAGTCCTCAGTGTGAGCCCAGGCACAAACCTCTCTGCAGGGTGCCCAGGTCCTGCAGGGGGCGCTCAGCACACAGGGAGCCCAGAGTCAGCCCAGGTGCAGGTGCAGAGGGAGGTTGAGAGCTGGTTTCCTGCATCTGGGTTCCTCTCTATGAACCAGCTTCCCAGGGAGCCACGTGGACTTCTTGTCTGTGCTAAAATTTGGTTAGTCTGAAATTATGAATCCTGGTTTTTTTTATGTAGATTTCCTTTTTAATATGAGTGTATCATAGTTATCCTTATTATTGCTTTTCCATTAACGTATTGATAGACATCCATTCAGTATCAAAGCAATTCCTCCCTGTGGTCACTGTGCCGTGTGCAAGACTGAGGTCCAGTCCTGACTCCACTATGAAGGCGACTCTCAGAACTTGACAGTTGAGTCAGGTCCCACCTCGGGCCTCTCTGCAGCATGGACATCCTGGTGTGGAACAGGGGGCCCCACTGGCTGAGGCCTCTGTCCACTCACTGCCCTCCCAGGGCCTGTTCAGGCTGTGACGTTTGTGCAGCTGAGTCAGAGCAGAGCAGTGGTTAGAGTCTTCTCCACACTCACTGCTCTCTCAATGCCTGTGAGCTCCAGTCTGCTCCAGGTTGTGAAAAGGTGGTGGGTGTGGTGAAGCACTTCCCAGATATGAAGCACCTGGACGTTTCTCTCATGTGGACTCTGCTGCTGGATGAAGGTCAGTGCTGGCTGAGGGGTCTCCCACATCACTGCAATCACAGGCCTCTCTCCACCATGGAGCCTGTGGTGCTGAGCAGGTGTGGGATTTGCTGAAACCCTCCCCACATTCACTGCATGGGAAAGGCTGGTCTCCAGTGTGAACGCTTAGGTGTGCAATGTGATTGGCATTTCTGCTGAAGACTTTCCATATTCACGACACCTGGGTGTCCTGTCCAGTGGGATCTATCTGCAGTGTGAAAGGCTGGACTGATGGTGAGCAGCTGCCCACATGCTCTCCATTCCTGGGGCCTTTTCCCTGTGAGAGGCCCCTGCACTCTCAGTGCTCCCTGGGGGCTGCCCTCTGGTAAGTCCCCTGGTCCCTGAACACACTTGAGCTGCTGAACTTCCTTCCCACCTCCCTGCTCTCCAGGCCTCTCCCACAGGTGGTTCTGCAGCTGCTCAAGGCTGGGACCCCGTCCTCCTCTTTTAAGAGTTGCTCCCCAGGGCACAGCATGGGGTGCTGAGGGTTCCCACTTAGGTCTCCTCCTGGGGTGCCCTCTGCCCAGATGGAGCCTCCACAGCCTCTGCTCTGTACCAACAGCCCTTCACCATCCACAGGGTGTTCTGCAGCCTCAGAGCCCAGGCCAGGTCCTGACCACAGCTGATGACCTCAGACTCTCTCCCTGCTGGTGCTGTCACGGCAGTCACCACAGGCATCTGGTCTCTGTGAGGGCACAAAGTCCTGCTCAGTGCTGCCCTCCTGCCCTTGCCACCTCAGCAGAGCCAGCTCTCCCCTGGTCATTCTGAGGAACATCTAAAATACATGATTTTCACGTTACCCCTGACTGAGCACATGAGGATATTAAGTAACTCCTGTTGTGTTAAGTGCTCTGGGAGAGAGGTAGAGAGACTGGGGGAGAGAAAGTAGGAGGTGACCCCATGCCCAGAGTCCCTGTGGTGCAGCTGTGCAGGCACAGACACAGGCAGGCCTCAGATGTCCTCTGAGAACTTGGGAATCTCAGGGATCCCAGGGGTGTGAGCAGCTTCATCACGAGGGATTTATTTTTTAATTGCTTTTATTTTTTAAATACATGACAACAGAATGCATCACAATTATTATTACACACATAGAACACAATTTTTCCTATCTCTGGTTGTGTATAATGTATGCTCACAACAATTCCTGTCTTCATACATGTACTTTGTATAGTGATGCACATCACATTCCACAATTATTTCTAGCCCCCTGCCCCCTTCCTTCCCCTCCCACCCCTGTGCCCTATCTAGAGTTCATCTGTTCCTCCCATGCTCCTTCTCCCAACCCCACTATGAGTCAGTCAACTTATATCAGAGAAAACCTTCACCATTTGTTTTTGGGGGATTGGCTAACTTCACTTAGCATTATCTTCTTCAGCTGCATCCATTTACCTGAAAATGCCATGATTTTATTCTCTTTTATTGCCGAGTAATATTCAATTGAGTATATATGCCACATTTTTAATCCATTCATCAACTGAATGGCACTTAGTTTGGCTCCACTGTTTAGCTATTGTGAATTGTGCAGCTACAAACATTGATGTTGCTGTGTCCCTGTAGTATGCTGATTTTAGGTCCTTTGGGTATAGACCAAAGAGGGATAGCAAGGTCAAAGGGTGGTCCCATTCCCAGCTTTCCAAGGAATCTCCATAATGCTTTCCATATCGGCTGCACCAATTTGCAGTCCCACCAGCAATGTATGAGTGTGCCTTTTCCCCACATCCTATCACGAGGGGGTTTAAGCAGGAGTGCTGCATAACACAGTGACCCCACTGACCCTGGGGAACAAGGATGTGAACTGTCCATTGACCATGCTGTCCCCAGCACCTACAAGAGCCAAACAAGCACACATCACCACCCATCCAGAACCTTCCTGTGTGGCTGACAGAGCAGAGTAAAGGCCCTCAGGAGGCCACCCCCTGTGTCCTCCCTCTGCATTGCCTTGCACTTCTGCAGGGAACACCCTCTCTGTGTGGTGCTGCCACCCCTGACCACTGGGCCTCCCCATTCCTGGATGGCTGGCAGGAGGAAGACCAGCAGGAAGGAGCCCCCAGTTCCCCCCACCCCAGTCCCCAGTGCCTCTGAGCAGCAGGAGACAAACACCTCTCTAGGAAGGGTGGGGTCCTGCCCTGTGCTCCCCACTTTATCCTCGTCTTCAGTCTCAGGCTGAAAGCCCAGCCCTGACTGAGCAGCCCTGTCTCCTCCTCATGGGGCCTTCATTGTAGCCGTGACACTGCTCCTTGGCCTGGTGACAGCACCCTGTGTGAATGTCCAGGGATTTCAGGAGCAGGGTGTGGGCATGCAGTTCTGGTGTGATTGACTGAAAGTGAGGCTGCTCTTCCCCTCATGTCCCCACCCAGGTGTAGATCCAGAAGGTGGGGCCAGGCCTGGTGAAGCCCCTGCCCACCCTGTCCCTCACCTGTGCTGACTCGGATTCTCTCTACCCAGCCATGGTGTGAGCTGGACCCGCCAGGCTTCAGGGAGGGGCCTGGAGTGGGTTAGAGGGATGGATGGTGGTGGAACAGATCCCATTCCACACGTGGTCCTGAGTCCCTGCTGGTCCTCAGTGCTCCTTGATGGAGTTGAGCACATGCTGGTCCCTTCCCCAGGTGTCCTTGGCCTCCTGCAGCTGCAGGGGTTGGGACCTGCCTGGTAGATAGTCATATTCACCAGGAACACTTCCAAGACCCAGGTTTCATTAAGCACTCAACAGGGTGAAACCTGAGGATATGGCTGTGTGTTCCAGTGGGAGACTCCAATAAGGCTGAGGAATTTAAATACTGTGTGACCCCTTCTCCTTATTTGCTGTGCACACAGAGGAGGAGCCACATATCTGTGTTTGATGCACCATCACAGGAACATGGGACAGAACCTGAAGCTTGTCCTGCTGCAGAGGTGTACAACAAGAGTGCCCCAGCCCTGGAGGACACATCAGACCCCCTCAGCCCTGGGAGCCAGGTGAAACTCCAATTCAAAGCTGCTGTATTTTTGCAGTTGACTATGGACACGAGTTTCCTGGGAAGACAATTCCCACCCAGGGCCTCATTCCCAGGAGGTTCCCTGTGACCAGTCCTCTTGGTTCTGTCTCATGCTGTGAACAAATGTTCTTCTGACCAACAATGGAGGACCATGTTCCCTGTAATGTCTGTACATTGTTATTTTAATGTTTCCAATGGTCCCCAAGAATTCTGCTCTGGAATCCTGGGCTTCAGATGAGAAAGAACACTGGAATGTGCCTTACACAGAAAGCATGTGGGGAACAGGAAATTTCATCAAGTGTGACTCAGAAACCTTGGACACGGTGCCTGTGTTAACAGGTCTGCAATGTCAACCATCCATGAGTGGGAGGAAGAATCACCTAATTGAGCATGAGGCCACTCAGGAAATTTCCAACCAACACAAGTGACAGGAGAGGAAGTCATGGAAGAGCATGGAGGGACCGAGATGTTGGATCCAGGAAATCTTCAACATACAGTAATGCAGGGCATAGACTAGAGTGAGGCTGTTGTCAATGCAGTGAATGGCCAAGTGACCTCAGGTAGTGCCTTGGAAAGCAGTGGGTGCTGGAGCCCACTGACTCACACCTGGATGACGGTTACAGAAAACAGTGTAATGACAGGGTCCAGGTTCACAGATCCGATGGAAAAACAGCAATATAAATAAGATGATTTGCTAGGACTTGGAAACTTCACCCAGGGGCTCACCTGAATTTGCAGGTGGTGAAAACATGGAGACCAGCAGGTCTTACCTGAGCCATGCCAGGACCAGGAGGTGGGTGCTGCAGGCTCAGTGTTTGCAGGGAGTTCATGGTCAACACCACAGGGAACAAGGAGAGGAGCCCACATGTCTTATTAGTGTGCTGTGCTCACACAGTTAGGCAGGAGGTCAAATCCTGAACCTCATCAGGAGGTGAGCAATTACACCTGCCCTCTCAGTGACCCCACCTCACTAAAGACAGTGTCCACTGTTCTCTCCAAATGCTGGGCTGTGAGCAAGGCAGGTCTCACTGCAGTGATGCTGCACAGGGAAGGGACCTGGGCCTCCTCCCTCACCCAGCCTGCCCTGCATGCCATCCTGTCTGCTGTCAGCCTGGCTCTGCTGCTCTGGGGGAGTCAGGGGCTCTCTGCCTCAGGCTGCAGCTGAGAGCTGCCTCTGCTCCCAGGACTCTCACCTGGCCCAGAAACTCCATCCTGTCCTCTCCTGTTGGAGACCAGAGGGCAGGACAGGTGAGGAGAAGAGCTCAGGGCAGATTCCCACACACTGCTGTCCACAGGCATTGGCTGGGCAGTTAGGAGGACAAGCAGGGCAGAGGGTGGGGAAGGGCAGTGGGCACACAGCAGGAAGACCCTGCTCTCCTGAGACAATGCTCCCTCCTCTCCTGCTCAGTCTGTAGCCCCCAAATCTCACAGAGATGAAAGAGAGGAACTCGTCCTGAGAACAAAGGGGGGCTCTTCTCCTGGATGTGGGGAACCCCATCCTCAGCCCTGGGCTCTGTTCAGTCATCATAGAGAGCTTCTCCTTCAGGGCTGGGAGGTGAACCTGGGCCTCTTGCATGCTGGGCACGTTCCTGCCACTCTGAGACCCTCCCAGGTGCAGGGAGGAAGGGCTTGGAGGAGGCAGGGCTGGGCTCAGGAGGGTGGGCTCCCCCTCTGACAGCCTTCCAGCTCCCCTGAAACCACCTGCTCTCCTCTCACAGGTAAAGCTCCACTTGGGTTCAAGACAGGGACACATCTCAGGAGCACAGAGGACCTGGGCAGCCTGACCTCAGCCTCTCCAGATATCAGAAGAGCCTCACCCACATGCAAATTCCTCCTCCTGCTCTGGGTTCAAAGGCCCTCTGGGCTGTGGGAGCTGCCAGCTCTCTGCTCAGACAGGGCTGAGGTCTCTGGGAAGGCAGGTGTGGTCTAGAAGATGAGGCTGCTGGGTCTTGTCCTGTGCCTGGTCACAGCTCCCCAAGGTGAGTGTCCCCAGTGTCAGACCTGGGTCCATGGGGAGGATGTGACTGCAGGTGACTGACAGGCTGTGACTGTCTTTGTCCTCAGGTGTCCTGTGCCAGGTGCAGCTGCAGGAGTCAGGACCTGGCCTGGTGAAGCCCTCCCAGACCCTGTCCCTCACCTGTGCTGTCTCTGGTTACTCCATCACCAGTAATTACTGGTGGAGCTGGATCCGTCAGCCCCCAGGGAAGGGGCTGGAGTGGATAGGGTACATAAGTTATGGTGGTAGCACTAACTACAGCCCATCCCTCAAGAACCGAGTGTCCATCTCCAGAGACACGTCCAAGAACCAGTTCTCCCTGCAGCTGAGCTCCCTGACCACTGAGGACACGGCCACCTATTACTGTGCCAGAGACACAGTGAGGGGACCTCAGTGTGAGCCCAGACACAAACCTCCTGCAGGGCACCCAGGACCAGCAGGGGGCGCTCAGCACACAGGAGTCAGGTCAGCCCAGGAGCAGGTGCAGATGTGAGTTGGGGCAGGTTTCCTCCATCTGGGGGCCTGTCCATGTACCAGCTTCCCAGGGGGTCTCTGGGGCTTGTGGTCTCTACTTATCTCTGATGTGTCTGAAGATAATCATTCTGTTTCTGTCATGTTCTTTTCTTTAGAAATAGTGCATCTTACGTATATTTATTATAGGTTTTCACTTTGACACGGTCACATATATTCATTGTCTATAAAACCTCTGTTGCTCTCACAGCTCCTCCTTTTAAATTTTTCTCCTACTTTTCATTATTTAACTGATCTTTCTTCCATGAGTTTCTAATTTTCATTAAATTTATACTATTTGTGTGTGTGTGTGTGTGTGTGTGTGTGTGTATAGAAACTCACAGTGGTTCACTCCCACAGGTGCAGGACTCCCATGTGGGCAGAATTGACCAATAATATCTGCTCAGCTCACTCCTGTCCCCTCCCTTCTCCTGTCCCTCCTCCCTCTCCCTTAGTCACCTCCTGATCCCCACTGATCTATATTCTTGGGGTTCCACTTCCTTTATCTCCCTTATTTGTGGCAGCTCCCACAGAGGACAGGCAACACTCACCCTGACTCCCTGAGCCTCTCTCATTCCCCTTCCCTAATGTCCTCCAGCTCTGTCCACTCACCATCATCTGACTCCTCCTATTGGCTGAGCAGAGCTGCAGTGTTGGTGCATGACCCACATTTCCTTTATCCATCCACTAGTGAAGGGCACCTGGGCTGGTTGCATAACCTGGTCTTGGGAATTGCAGTGTATAAACCCTGCAGTGGCCATGTCCCTGCACTGTGCTGACTTGGGTCTTTGGGGTAAATACCAGCAGCAGGAGAGCTGGGTCCCACTGTGGCTTCCTCCCTGTTTTTCTGAGGGTTTCCACCTGCTCTCCTCAGGGTGGTTCTCATCTGCTGTCCCACTAACAAGGTGTGAGGGTCCTCTCCCCAGGTTTTCTCCAGCACCTGTTATTACTTGTATTGTTGATAACTGCCATTCTGTGGTCATGGGATGCCATGCTCACCCAGAACAACCAATACCTGCACCAGTGCAGTAGGTGGGCCCAGACCATCCAGCAGGGCTGGCAGGACCACACAGACCTGAGCGTCCTCAGCATCCCCAGGTGCTGTTTAGTGTGGCCAGGGTCAAGCTTGGCTCTGGGTGTTCTTGTGCCTGCTCTGCTGGCGAAGGATGAAGAGGCTCCCAGGATTCCCAGCAGTTCGGACCTCCAACAGTGGCCATCACCTGCAGGGAGGGACTGTCCATGCTGAGTCTCCTGACCCCCTTCCCAACCCCAGATGGGTTTTCTGCTTTACTTTAATTATCACTTAATTTTGCCTTAATCACCAATTTTCAGTCCTGATTACATGTTATAATTTCTTAGAAGAAAAAAAATTTTGTAGCAAATGAAATACTTATTTAGGGAAATCTCACATTCAGTGTGAAGAGCAAGAGTCAGTCTTCCTTAACCATGACCACTGGGCTCCAGCCTGACTCCAGCTCCGCTGGATGGAGATGTCCCTAGTGTGTCCCAGGACATGGGCTCCCCCTCCTGGAGCCCAGGCAGAGGGCCACCTTCTTGGGAGGAGGGGGCAGCAGCATTTCCACCCTGTGGTCACTGTGCCATGTGCAGGACTGAGGTCCAGTCCTGGCTCCACCATGAAGGCGACTCTCAGAACTTGACAGTTGAGTCAGGTCCCACCTCGGGCCCCTCTGCAGCATGGACGTCCTGGTGTGGAACAGGGGGCCCCACTGGCTGAGGCCTCTGTCCACTCACTGCCCTCCCAGGGCCTGTTCAGGCTGTGACGTTTGTGCAGCTGAGTCAGAGCAGAGCAGTGGTTAGAGTCTTCTCCACACTCACTGCTCTCTCAATGCCTGTGAGCTCCGTCCTCTCCAGGTTGTGAAAAGGTGGTGGGTGTGGTGAAGGACTTCCCAGATATGAAGCATCTGGACATTTCTCCCATGTGGACTCTGCTGCTGGATGAAGGTCAGTGCTGGCTGAGGGGTCTCCCACATCACTGCACTCACAGGCCTCTCTCCACCATGGAGCCTGTGGTGCTGAGCAGGTGTGGGATTTGCTGAAACCCTCCCCACATTCACTGCATGGGAAAGGCTGGTCTCCAGTGTGAACGCTTAGGTGTGCAATGTGATTGGCATTTCTGCTGAAGACTTTCCACATTCACTACACCTGGGTGTCCTGTCCAGTGGGATCTATCTGGAGTGTGAAAGGCTGGACTGATGGTGAGCAGCTGCCCACATGCTCTCCATTCCTGGGGCCTTTTTCCTGTGAGAGGCCCCTGCACTCTCAGTGCTCCCTGGGGGCTGCCCTCTGGTGAGTCCCCTGGTCCCTGAACACACTTGAGCTGCTGAACTTCCTTCCCACCTCCCTGCTCTCAGGCCTCTCCCACAGGTGGTTCTGCAGCTTCTTAAGGCTGGGACCCCGTCCTCTCTTTTAAGTGTTGCTCCCCAGGGCACAGCATGGGGTGCTGAGGGTTACCAATTATCTCTCCTCCTGAGGTGCCCTCTGCCCAGATGGAGCCTCCGCAGCCTCTGCTCTGTGCCAAGAGCCCTTCACCATCCACAGGGGGTTCTGCAGCCTCAGGAGCCCAGGCCAGTTCCTGCCCCACAGCTGATGACCTCAGACTCTCTCCCTGCTGGTGCTGTCATGGCAGCCACCACAGACATCTGGTCTCTGCATGGGAACAAAGTCCTGCTCAGTGCTTCCCTCCTGCCCTGGCCACCTCAGCAGAGCCAGCTCTCCCCTGGTCATTCTGAGGAGCATCTAAAATACCTGATTTCCACCCTACCTCTGACCAACCTGGATGGCTGGCAGGAGGAAGACCAGCAGGAAGCAGGAAGGAGTCCCTTAGGGTCCTACCCAGTCTTCTTAGCATCACAAGGCAGACATTCTCTCTAGGATGGACAGGAGGCCACCCCTGTGTGAATGTCCAGGAGTTTCAGAAGAGCAATGTGGATATGCAGTTTCTGTTGTGATTGACACAAGGCGATGCTCCTTGTCCCCAGGTGTCCTGTCCCAGATGGAAGTCCTAGAGACAGGACCTGGCTGAGTAAAGGCATTGCGCATGTGTCCCTCCCTGTGCTGTCTCTAGATCCTCATTACACATCTATGTGTGAGCTGGACCTGCCAGGCTCCAGGGAAGGGCCTGGAGTGGGTTAGAAGGATGGATGTTGGCTGAAGAAGACACCATGAACCTGGCCTTGAGTCCCTAACTGGTCATCAGTGCTCCCTGATGGTCCTGAGCTTATGCTGACAGAGCAGAGCAAAGGCCCTCAGGAGGCCATCCCCTGTGCCCTCCCTCTGCATGGCTGTGCATTCCTGCAGGGAACACCCCCTTTGTGTGGTGCTTTTCCTTAGGTGTCTTTGCCAATTGCAGCTGCTGGGGTTGGGGCCTGCACTGATATACAGTCAGCATCACCAGGGACACTTCCAAGAGCCAGGTTTCATTAGAACTGAATACGATGCAACCTGAGGATATGGCTGTGTATTCCAGGGGGAGACACCCAATGAGGGAACTCAGTGTGAGCAGTCACTCACCTGCCTGCAGGGGGCGCTGAGGACCAGCAGGGGGCGCTGAGGACCAGGGGGAGCTGAGGACCAGCATTAAGCTGAGGACCAGCAGGGGGAGCTGAGGACCAGCAGGGGGAGCTGAGGACCAGCAGGAAGCTGAGGACCAACAGGGGGAGGTGAGGACCAGCAAGGAGCTGAGGACCAGGGGGAGGTGAGGACCAGCAGGGGCACTGAGGACCAGCAGGGAGCTGAGGACCAGCAGGGGGAGTTGAGGACCAGCAGGGGCATTGAGGACCAGGGGGCACTGAGGAGCAGCAGGGGGAGCTGAGAATCAGCAGGGGGAGCTGAGGACCAGCAGGGGGAGGTGAGGACCAGCAGGGAGTTGAGGACCTGCAGGGGAATCTCAGAATCAGCAGGACACTTGGGGAGTTCAGGACAAGGAGGGTGAGCTCAGGTCCATCTGGAGGCTCAGGACCACCAGGGGGCTCCAGACCAGTAGAAACCTCAGGAGCAGCTGCCACCTCAGGGCCATCAACGGGCGCTCTGGTCCAGGAGAAGGTCAAGAAACATCCAGAGAACTGTTTGTATTAAGAGGCTAATTTTACAAATAAGGTATTTCTTGTCTCTGATTGGGGTTCTTCCTTGTTAAATGATACTATCAGCATATAATATTCTGTTTTTCTACTCTGAGTTCATGGTCTTGGGGGGTTTAATGTACATCTGAATTTCAAGGGTAATTTTTGAACCTGGATGACTATCCAATAAGGCTGAGGATTTCTAAATTCTGTGTGACTCCTTCTCCTTATTCAGGTGCACACAGAGGAGGAGCCACACCTGTGTGTTTGAAGTAGCATCACAGGAACATGGAAAAGAAGGTGAGCTTGTCCTGCCCCTGACTTTGACAGCAAGTGACCCAGCTCTGGAGGCCACTTCTCACCTCCTCAGCCCTGGGAGCCAGGTCAAAATCAAGTTCAAAGCTGTTGTGTTTTCGCAGTTGTTCATGGACACGAGCTGTCTGGGAAGGCAATTTCCCCCAGGGTCCCATTCCCAGGAGGCTCCCTCCACCCACCCTCTGGTTCCTGTCTCATGCTGTGAACAAATGTCCTTCTGACCAGAGATGGAGGCCATGTTCCCTGCAATGTCTGAGCATTGTGATGCTGGTGTTTGCATTGGCACCAAGAGTTCTGCTCAACTGCTCTCTGGGTTTCCAATAGGGAAAACTGCAATAGGGCTTAGTAAAAAGGTGAGATATAGGGAATTTTCAAGTGGAAATCACAGTAATCCTCGCCATGGCTCCACCATTTGTGGATCAGAAATGTCAATCATCCATGAACTGAAAAAGGATTCATCTGAACTGAGCAGAAGACCACTAAGGAAAGTTCCGAAGTAACAAGGGTCAAGGGATATGAAGTCCCTGAGTAGACTAGGAGACCAAGGTGTTAATCCATGAACTCTTGCTTATAGGAGTAATGCAGATCACAGCATCCAGGGAGGCTGATGGTCAATACAGTCAATGGACATGTGAACTCGGGAAGGGCCATGTGAATTCCTGACTTGTGGAGCACAGTGGCTCACAGCTGGAACAGGTGAGCTTGGGAATTCTGTCACTTAGAGGGCTCCAGGTTCCCCAGATCAGGAAGTGGGATAATCTGTAGATGTCTTCCTTTGGTCTGCCTGGAAGAAGAGCTTTCAAAACCTGTGATTTGCAGGATATGTAAACTTCACCCAGTGGCTCACCTGGCTTTGCAGGTGGTGAAAACATGGAGACCAGCAGGTCTTACCTGAGCCATGCCAGGACCAGGAGGTGGGTGCTACAGGCTCAGTGTTTGCAGGGAGTTCATGGTCAACACCACAGGGAACAAGGAGAGGAGCCCACATGTCTTATTAGTGTGCTGTGCTCACTCAGTTAGGCAGGAGGTCAATTCCTGAACCTCATCAGGAGGTCAGCAACAACACCTGCCCTCTCAGTGACCCCACCTCACTAAAGACAGTGTCCATTGTTCTCTCCAAATGCTGGGCTGTGGGCAAGGCAGGTCTCACTGCAGTGATGCTGCACAGGAAAGGGACCTGGGCCTCCTCCCTCACCCAGCCTGCCCTGCATGCCGTCCTGTCTGCTGTCAGCCTGGCTCTGCTGCTCTGGGGGACTCAGGGGCTCTCAGCCTCAGGCTGCAGCTGAGAGCTGCCTCTGCTCCCAGGACTCTCACCTGGCCCAGAAACTCCATCCTGTCCTCTCCTGTTGGAGACCAGAGGGCAGGACAGGTGAGGAGAAGAGCTCAGGGCAGATTCCCACACACTGCTGTCCACAGGCATTGGCTGGGCAGTTAGGAGGACAAGCAGGGCAGAGGGTGGGGAAGGGCAGTGGGCACACAGCAGGAAGCCCCTCTCCTCCTGAGACCCTGCTCCCTCCTCTCCTGCTCAGTCTGTAGCCCCCAAATCTCACAGAGATGAAAGAGAGGAACTCGTCCTGAGAACAAAGGGGGGCTCTTCTCCTGGATGTGGGGAACCCCATCCTCAGCCCTGGGCTCTGTTCAGTCATCATAGAGGGCTTCTCCTTCAGGGCTGGGAGGTGAACCTGGGCCTCTTGCATGCTGGGCACGTTCCTGCCACTCTGAGACCCTCCCAGGTGCAGGGAGGAAGGGCTTGGAGGAGGCAGGGCTGGGCTCAGGAGGGTGGGCTCCCCCTCTGACAGCCTTCCAGCGCCCCTGAAACCACCTGCTCTCCTCTCACAGGTAAAGCTCCACCTGGGTTCAAGACAGGGACACATCTCAGGAGCACAGAGGACCTGGGCAGCCTGACCTCAGCCTCTCCAGATATCAGAAGAGCCTCACCCACATGCAAATCCCTCCTCCTGCTCTGGGTTCAAATGTCCTCTGGGCTGTGGGAGCTCCCAGGTCTCAGCTCAGACAGGGCTGAGGTCTCTGGGAAGCAGGTGTGGTCTAGAAGATGAGGCTGCTGTGTCTTGTCCTGTGCCTGGTCACAGCTCCTCAAGGTGAGTGTCCCCAGTGTCAGACAACCCCCCTAGGAACCTCCAATCAGCATGAGACAGGGAAAATACCTGGAATGCCAGATGACCCCCAAGTATTTATGGTGGTTGATAACATGTTGGGAAACCATGTAGTTCAGCACGTACACCCCTGGTGGCCTAAACCAATCAGTTCAAACGAATCCCCCTCTTTTACTAACCAATCACCTGTACCCAACTTGTTCCCACCAGTGAATGTGATAATCAATGTTAATAGTTGTTGTTTGATTTTCCCATGGCATGGAATGGTTTGCTGTGTGGTGTTGTGATGCATAGTGTATCCCCCCAAAACCTATAAAATCTCACTTAACAAAGAACCGGGACTCACTCCCTGGAACCACTGCGTCAGGAACAGTTGTGAGTCCAGGCTCAAGCTTGCAATAAAGACTCTTGTGTGATTGCAATGGATTCAGCTCCTGGAGGTCTTTTGGGGTCCCACAAATCTATGTAACATTTGGGGACTTGGACAGGATCCCCCAGACCCCAGGACCCCCAAACCGGAGAGTCCAACACTGGCGAGTCTTGTTTGTTATTTGTGTGTCTGTTGTCTGCCTTGTTCTGACTACAGCCTGTAGAGTCTGTACTCTGGGCTGGCAACTGGCCTTTCCATAGTGTCGACACCTGGGGCTCCTGGGAGACATCCCAGACCCCAATCTGACAGGGCTAATCCCCCAATCTGTTTGTCTGAGAGGAAAGCCCCAGTTGGCTTGGGACCAGCACCCCACTTCTGTTTTTGTTGATTTGGGGTCATCAGACCCAATCTGAGAGGGATACTGCCCCAATCTGAGGGGGATACTCCCCTAATCTGTTTGTCTGAGGGAATCTGTGTTTTGTCTTTTTGTCTGTGTCTCTGCTAAGTGTGATGGCATTGTTCTACTTTGGACAGATGCAGTGTCCCAAGTTCTCATCTGCATTAGATGTGTGGAGTAACTTTAGCTAAATTTTAGCCTGAAAATGTCCTTGGTATGCTTCTCCTACATCTCTGAGAGGGACCAAAAGTCAATAGAACCACCAGCTTTTCTGTTCTCACCTCTTACACCCCTTTGAGCTGTGTTTTAAAGAACTTTGATAAACAGTAACTCCCCTTTGTTAAGCGAGGTTAGAGAAGCAATGCTTTCTTTTCTTCCTGTAGTTGGCTTGAGTGCATCCACTGCAGAGGGAAATGCCTGATGGGTATCTAAGAACTTTGATATCTCCCTTTTTCCTTTTCTTAAAACCCTGTCCTCATTATTAAATTGACATTAATTGGCTTCGAGGACAGGAACCAAACTTTCAGTTACAAATTTTGACACCGCAGGGAGGACTCTAGAAGAGCCTCCCCTCTGCTTTCTTGGGGAAACCTAGCACCCCAAACAACTGCATGCCGAGGATGTAAGATGAACCTTTTGAGAGCTGACTACTGAAAAGTTAGGAGATATGGAGAGTGCCTGGTGCCTTGGGTTGGACCAAACCAGAGTAACTAATCCTGTAAGTAAAAGGAGGGACTGGGGGACTCCCAGCAGCTGCCGAAGCACTTTTGCTTTGGGGAACTCCCTCTTCCTTCCCTGCACTGTAAGGATTACTCCACCTCTGACTGCTTACAAAAAGGGACACTGAATGCAGTGATGTGTTGGTATTATAGATTGTTTCTTGGGAATGATCTTGGCTGAATGTGTGTCTAAAAGATGATGTTTTATTGTAACAATCTGATGTTTTGATAAAATAAGTAAAGTAGATTTGACATGGGATTACTCATTTATGAATACTTTTGTTGGATATCTGATTGATTTACAAGGTTAAAATGCTAAATTTTAAATGTACCATTGAGTACACTTAACTCCTTGAATTACATTGGGTAACATTGTTGGTGTTTTCTTAAGTTGGAAAATTAAGAAAAAAAAGGTATAAAGTTGCTTTGTCATCCCTGATATGTAGACATTGTGTTTTCATGAAATGGCAAACAGATGTGATTCTAACTACAAGAAGATTTCTACATACAAAGGCCCAAAAGTTTCAACTATTCCAATTAAGAGTACTGTAAGTAAAATCAAGTATTTATTTTTATTAAAATAAAATAATCTTCCTAAGTTCAGAAATTTACAAGGATTGTTTCAAAATGTGAACAGAAAAGGAGGTTAACAGATGGAAAGGGGAAATTAGAAGGTTCTAGGTATGTATTTAATAGAAGAAAAATGTGTTTCTGGATAAGAGAGTCTATGTGATTAAGTAAATAAGCGGGTTTAAGTAAGTGTTAAAGAAGGTCTGGGTAGGTTTCTCTTTACAATCTGTCATATGTTAAAAGAACAAAAATATCTTAAAACATTAGTTTACTTATAACATTGTGTTTATTAAGTTTTGTTTCTTGTTTCTAGAGCAAGTAACCTTAAAGGAATTAAACAGCTGGTTAAACGAGAACTGTTATTTTAGAGAATTGTACCATGTTATTTCTTTAAAAGCTAAACTTGGTTAATATAAAAACATCATTGTAATTGTGGTGCTATTAATGTGTTCATATCTTCCAGGTGTACAAGTCTGTAAGGTAGAAGCTTTAAAAGAACATTATATTAAGCTGGTGTTCTAAAGTTGAATGGTAATTTTAGGCTTAAAAGAAAAGACATATTGGATATTTATTTGTATCATTTGATGTTCTATAACTGGACCTGTTATCAAAAAGATATGTATAGTTTTATGCTACTTTTTACACTGAGGTACAATTTAAATGTATTTTTAAGTTAATGAGAGCCTAATCTGTATAAAGATTAATATTGCAAAACACAAGAGTACTTTGCTACTTTTCTACAAAAGGTTAAAAGCTTTCAGCCTTTCATTAATTCATGTTTTAGATGTGATATTATATTGTGTTAGCTAATATTCTTATAAAGTTGAGCAACAATTTATGTAAGCTTTGTAAAATGATGTTTAAAAAGCAAAGATCAGCTTCAGAACTACAGCACTTTACTTAAGATTTATGAAGAGCCCTGCCTTACCTGAGATAAGTCCTGTGTCCCATCTCACTGCATGTGAAAATGACTATGAAAGAAGTAGGCCAGATTTCAGTACATTTAATGTTCTGTCCAAAACTTGGTTTTTGACAAGATTACTAAGATCTCAAACAGGAGATATGATGTATAACTCTGCCAAAGTTCAAGGTAGCTATTACATGAACTAAATATGTTTTTACTCTTGTTTATTTTATTTTGTAGTTTTCTTATAAATGGTCTAAAGATTTCTTGTTAATGTTTTGCAGAGGTGTTGTTTTAAGAACACACAACCTGGGTTAATTTAAGATAATAAGTTATCACCTACAGGATAGAGAGATAGACATTAAAGACGAGTACTCTGGTGATATTGATTTGCTGGATGTTTAAGATTAAGATTTAAAATTAAAGTTAAATGAAAAAGGCCACGAAAAAACAATGTTTGGCTCTTGCCCTCTGAGTCAGTCTGAATCCAGGGAACAGGGGACTTCTCTAAAGAGCTTTGCAACTCTGGGCCACATAACCTCCTGGTCAGGGAGATTAATGAAACCACTGGAGAACAGAAAGCCAATCAGTGCATTTGCTATAAAGAGGAGGGTCACCAGAGAAGGGAGACATCCCTGATGCTTCCAAGGGAAGCCACCTGGTCAAGCAAGACCTGGACCCATCCTAGTGCAAATGGCACTAGCAGAACTGAGAAGCTGCTCTCAAGTTCCCCCAGGACTCCCATAAAAGCTCAGCTGACTGTTAACAATAGATAGAAACAAAAGTCAGTTTGACTGCTTCATCTTAAACACTTAGCAAAGACAGTTAAAACCAAAACACAGTTATTCCTGGGCATTTAAAATAATAATAATAGTTAAATGTAACTTAAGGTATACACCTTGTGTTAGCCCCAAGAATAAGTAAGACTGGAGGCTACAAAAGAGATTCTTAGGCAGGAATGCCTGATAACAATCAAAAGAGACTATCAAGAGGAATTGCCAGAGTGGTTTTTGTTTAAGGCCTACAGATATTCCTAACCTACACAGGGAGGCTTGGTGTTTGCTAGTATGATTACCCAGCCCTAAGTAACAGATTTAAAGGTTTCCCTATTAGACACAGAGGTCATACTAATAAAGGATTTTGCAAGATCAGATGACATTAAATTATTAACCTGTATCTTAAGAGGATGGAAACCTGAACACTAAAAGTTAAATGTTATGTTTACAGTCCTGATAACTGGGGGTGTTAAAGGCTGGTGAGGGACTTTTATGTGGTGACATGTTCCAGCTTCTGCAACATTTATTCAGTACTCATGGTTTTCTTTTCTCTCATAGAAGCACCCTTCCCCAGATGACTTTACAACCTGTTTTTCCCCAACCAGATTTCAAACCAAACTGACTTCTAAAAGGGAACTCACATGCCCCATGTCATCTCCCATGTCTTCGAGCCCCCCCCCATGTTACATGCCCCATATCAGCTCTGAAGCAGCCAGAATGAGCCATTGCCCCTTCTCCTTACAGCAATAAGGAGTTCCTAAAATTAGACTGGGAATGAAGCCGGAAATAGATAGACAGTGTATATAGGTAAATCAAGTCAGGAGGCCAATTTTGAGTGAGTCTGGAAAGTTGAAGACTCCCACAAGGGTTACTGTTTACTCTAAAATTACCCTAGTGTCAACCTTAGTAGGACCACTTGTGAACAAGCTAGTGGCTTTCATCAAGGACAGAGGAAACACAGTTCAGATGTTGGTTCTGCATACCCACTATCAAGCCCTAGACCCAGAAGGAGAATCCTACCAAGATGTAGGGCCTGCCAACATAGGCCTCCAACTGAGGGAACCATGATTGGTTCCCAAGTTTCCAGACACAGGGGGGAATGAAAAACTAAAGTGACTCCCTTTTTGAGAAACCAGCCTCTACATCAGAGCATAGCCTGTCCTAAGGAAGGGGGTGTGACCCTTGTCCTTCGAAAAACCCAAAGAGCACTTCTACATACTCACCCTGCTGAGTTGTTTATCTGTGAATAACAGGACAGATCTGGGGAGACAGGTGTCCCTGACACAGTTAGGCTAGGTGAGGACCCATAGCAACCCCCCTAGCAACCTCCAATCAGCATGAGACAGGGAAAATACCTGGAATGCCAGATGACCCCCAAGTAGTTTATGGTCATACACCCCTCATGGCCTAAACCAATCAGTTCAAAGGACTCCCCCCTCTTGTACTAACCAATCACCACTACCCAACTTTCTCCTGCCATTGAATTTGCTAATCAATGTTAAGAGTTGTTGTTTGATTTTCCCGAAGTATGGAATGATTTGCTGTGTGATGTTTTGACGCATAGAGTATCCCCAAAAACCTATAAAATCTCACTGAACAAAGGACCAGGACTCACTCCCTGGGAATGCTGCCTCTGGAATGATTGTGATTCCAGACTCAAGCTTGCAATAAAGACTCTTGTGTGATTGCATCAGATTCTGCTATTGGAGATCTACTGCGATCCCACAAATCTGGCATTACAACATGTTCTTTAAAATTTTTAAATATTGCTTTCCCGAATGGAAGTCAACAATTTTAAATATCTCAACATTTAGGATTAAAGAAAGAAGCTGCTATATGATGGACTACTCGAAAATATTTTGCCAGTAAACACAGTTTAATTTAGTATCAATTTTAAGCAAATTTCCATAGTAAATAAGTATTTGATACTTGCAAACTTCCTAAAATCTCACAACAAACAAAAGTGCACAATTTAATAATTAGAAATCAATGAGAAAAAAAAATTAAAAAGAAGAATTTTTAAAAATATGAGCACATTAGTTGATATGTAAAGGATTTTCTTTACATTCAGGTAATTATGATGACTTAGCAAAAGAAACTGAAGATAAGATAAATGTGGTGAGATGTTTTTAAAGCTTTAGCTTCTCTGAGTTGCATATTCATTATATACAAATTCAAGCTGAGATAAACCTGCTGTGGTTCTTGTCAATTAGTTGCTCAGCTAGCTTGTCTCAGGGGTGGGGGGTAGTGGGAGTTGGGTGTGAGGGGGTAGAAATGTGGAATGAACACACAGACTCCAGGAGCTGGTGAGAGAACTGGCTGGAGACCCACCTCAGGTTGTCCTCCAGTAGCTCAGTTTATTTTTGGAATGCATACAATTGTTATAGGGTTCAAGTAGGGTGTGCCCATCAATCATGCACATGCAAGATATTATCCATAAGCCAATCATCTTATGCCTAATGTAACCACACTATGAGACTTCTCTAAATATGTTCTGTATCACCATAAGACTCTTATGTTTTTATTAATAATATTTCCAAGTTTTAATCACTTTTAATATTTTATTTGAGATCATAATCATAGAAAAATGGGTGCTTCATTATCACATGTTGATGGAGGATAAACAGATGGTGAAGAGGAAATGCTTCTGTGTATTCTGTGTGTCTGACATTTCTCTATGGGGCTTACTACTTTCAATTTACTATCTATCTTTACACAACTGCATTCGATTGCTTAAGCCTGTTTTTATGAGTATAATATATTCACTTAGATACATAAACTAGACTTATGAGTTTGACATTTGAATATATTTTTAAATTCATGAATAAGCAATGAGGCGTTCTATGCTGTTGATTTCTCATGTGAGGGTGTTTAATCATGAACATCACTAAGAATGTCAGCATCTCTCTCCATCAGATAACAGCTGGCCATTCCAGCTGTATTTTCACAAACAGAAATCCAGCTCTAGTGAGGCAGAGGACAGCACCCTGACACAGGGGTGCCAGGCGCCATGATGGGTCCCAGGCTGTGCACACCCAGCTGTCCATCACCTGTCCCTCCTGGGTGTGGGGAGCCCACCAGATGCTCTGCCCCAGTCACTGTGAAGCACAGCCTGGCTGTGGGCCACAGGTGCCCTGTGAGCTGCAGAGCCCCAGGACAAGGCCCTCTCTGCACATGGCCCTCACCACCCACCCTCACCCTCACCCTCCCTGAACCTTCCCATCTCTAGGGGCCACTGTCCTCTCTTTCCAGGACCTGCTGCAGTAGCTTCCCCACCTGAGTGATAGTGTGGTGATGGTTTCCCTCTGCCTTACCCATTTCAGCTAGGTCCATGAGCTCCAGGGCCATGTCCTAGGCCAGGAGGGACAGGATGCCATTCTTGTTGGCTGAATGACATTTCTCCTCTGTGGATAGTATATTTTCCCCTTATTAATTAAGGGACAAAGTGGTGATCAGGAAAAGTACTTTAACACTCATGGAGTTAAGGAGTTAAGGACAGGCCTCTTGGACTCCACATCCCACCTCCTGTGAACCCTGGGCAGAGGTCCTTCCCTATCCCACCCACAAACCCTCACGCTGTTGCAGCCCATGTCTCTACTGCCTCAGGGCAGGCTGCACATGGTGGACTCTCCTGCCCACTGCTGTCCAAGCTGGTCCTGCAGCTAGTAGACATAGAGTGCAGGGACCTTAGGAGGACTTGCTCCCAGGATCCTCTAGTCATGGCATTAGGGGTCACATCTGGGACAAAGCTCTGCCTGAGCAAACTTCTATCCAGGGCATTCTATGAAATGCAGGTGGAGTTTCTAATTAAAGTGGCATTGATCCACACATCAGGCAAACCTATTATGCCCCATCATCTGCTCAAATCCTAATTACCTGCATTGATAAAGCTGTCATCAAATTTCACAAGGGACACAGTTCAACTGTAGCCTCCATGACACACATCAACAGTTAAAGGGAACTAAAAGCTCCTGGTGATGGGATGCTTCACTGCTGGGTCTGAGAGAGCAGGAGATCACAGCTCTGTGACCTTAGTGTCTAGCTCTGCTGCTGCTTCTCCCTCAGTGACCTCTGTGACATGCCAGGGCATCTCCACCATCACCATGAAGGACACACAGTGCTGCCTCCACCAGGTGACCTTCCTGCTCCTGTGAATGCCTGGCTAGAGACTCACTGCCCATCTGTGGTCAAACAGAGCCACCCTGGAGCTGACCCACCAGTCACAGCGACTCACTTGATTAATCCTCCTAGAGCCCAGGACCTTGATAGAAGGACCTGTCCTCTCCTGGTTGTCTCAGTGTGACCCACAAGGCTTCTCCTGCACTAGCTCTGCCCCCAGATCCACAGGCCAAGGAGCCCAGTGTCTGTTCACACTTGAGATCCTGCCCAGGTGATCAGAGACCAAGGGTCTGGCTGACCCTGATGGACAGCAGCAGTGACTCCGGAAGAGCATCCTGGGTTCCACTTGCTCTGCCCCAGTCAGACGTCCCCAGAGGCAGAGAGGCTCAGAGACCAGGGAGGGCAGGACAGGAGCTCACAGGTGGTCAGGGGAGGGCTGCACAGTGTCCACGCACTTTGTTCCAGGATGAAGGAGAAGCCCAAATCCAGGTGCACTGCAGGGATGCTCCTGGCATCTGGGACGCTGTAGCTGCTGCAGACAGTGGGGACCTGCTGCCTGGGGACACAGCACATGGGTCTGCAGAGCAGAGGGGAGAGGTGGACAAGCTGAGCCCTCCACATCTGTGGTCCCAGCTGAAGGACTTTCCTCATCTGCACCATCACAGACTGAGGCTGAGAGGACGAGGGTCCAAGGACCTGTGCTCCACGCTGCACTCACTGCTGCCCTGGTGGGGACGATGGCACAGCTGTGCTCACACCCTTATGTATCAGTACAGCTGCTTCAAGTCAGCCAAAGGTGCAGAGGGGAGTGGGAAGCCAGAGACAGACCCAGTGAGCTGACAGTGGCCTAGAATTCTGAAGATGGAGCATCATCCATGAGGACCTTCATGGTCCTTAGATGAACACTGGGTGCAAAATATCCACACCCTGTTTTTTTTTATCCAATAAGGGACCCACAGACCCCACAAGCCCTGTCCTGTGCTCTCCTTGAGATGCTTCATGGAGGAGAGGGGTTGAGGGGAGAAGCACATACCTAGATGCTTGGCTAGTATGTCACTCAAATCTTCCTGGACAGTGTGAGCAACATGTTTAATATTCTGAGTTGATCTTTCATGAATAAAATGTCACCAACATCTCCTACTTGTTCAAGCTTGCCCTGAGCACTGTCATCTATGAGGCCCCCAGCCAGAGCTGCTATATAGCAGGAGGACATGCAAATAGGGCCTCCCTCTGCTCATGAAAACCAGCCCACCTGACCCTGCAGCTATGCACAGGAGCCCAGCCCTGGACTCCCAGCTCAGCCCACTCAGTGATCAGGACTGAACACAGCTGCTCACCATGGAGAGTGTGCTCAGCTGGGTTTTCCTGGTGGCTGTTTTCAAAGGTAATGAATGGAGAACCAGAGATCCTGAGTGTGTTAGTGGACAGGAGTGAGAGGAAGAGTGGATGAGTGACAGTGTTCTGATCAGGCTGCCTCTGTGTTTGCAGGTGTCCAGTGTGAGGTGCAGCTGTGGAGTCTGGGGGAGGCCTGGTGCAGCCTGGGGGTTCCCTGCGACTCTCCTGTGCAGCCTCTGGATTCACCTTAAGTAGCTACTACATGAACTGGGTACGCCAGGCTCAAGGGAAGGGGTTGGAATGGGTTGGCCAAATCAACCCAAGTAGTGGTAGCACCTACTACCCAGACTCTATGAAGGGCCGATTCACCATCTCCACTGACAACTCCAAGAACATGCTGTACCTGCAAATGAGCAGTCTGAGAACTGAGGACACAGCCACCTATTACTGTGCCAGAGACACAGTGAGGGGACCTCAGTGTGAGCCCTGACACAAACCTCTCTGCAGGGCACCCAGGGCCAGCAGGGGGCGCTCAGCACGCAGGGAGCTCAGGTCAGCCAGGAGCAGGTGCAGAGGGGGTGGGGCTGGATTCCTGCATCTGGGGGCCTCTCATGAACCAGCTTCCCAGGGAGCTCTATGTACATATTTTCTGTACTGATCTGTGACTTCTCTGAATGTAAAACTTTCGATTTTTAATTATTATTTCCATTTTATTAGCACATCAATATTATAAGTAATACTGCATTTCAATTTGACATAATTTAATAATTGTTCAATAAAATTTCTTTCCCTTCACAACCTAACATTTCCCTTTCTCTCCCTTCCACTTTACCCCTCCCTCCTTACCCTCTTCCTCTTCCTTTTCTTAACACATCTTTTTAGTGATCTGTTTACATTAGTGCTTCTTAGAGCACATAAGGGGAAATCCACTGTGGTGTCCTCACACAGGGGCACAGGTGGTTGGTCAATTTCCTTCCACCTCCCCTCCCATCTCTGTCCCTCTTTCCTCTCCCTTGATCCCCTTCCTCTCCTCCCTCCTCCCTCTTCTGTTTCCTTGGGATTCCTCCCAGAACTTCTTCTATTTTTTGGTCTGGAATATGCATTTCAAAGTAAACAGTTGACATTTCACCCTCTGAATCTGGCTTAATGAACATTATATTCTCCAGTTCCACCCACTGACCAGAAAATGCCCTAATTTCCCTCTTCCTGTAGCTGAGTGAGACCCTCTTCTGTGTATTCACCACCTTCTCTTTATCAATTCGTCTCTGATGGGCATCTGGGACATTATGTATATAGCTGTTTTCAGAACCAGGTGCTCTTTACACACTGACCTGGGCTCACCCTCCCCAGGGCAGGCAGCTGTCAGTTCACACCAAGGCTGCAGCCTCCTCTTCCAGACCAGAGCACGGGATCCCAGAGTCCTCAGCCCATGTGCACACACTCACCCACCCCACCCCACACACACACACATACACACTCACACACACTTACACACAGACACACATACACACACACTTACACACACACATACTCATTCATACACACACACACTCCCTCACAGACACACACCCTCACACACACTCACATACACACACACACAAACACACACTCACACAGACGCACACACACACACACAAACACACACACACACACACACACACACACACACACTTGCAATGGAGACCTGTGTCTGCTACTCAGCCTACCACACAGTGTCCTTAGCTGTCATCATAGAAACGTCCTTTGACACAGTGGTTCTCCTGGTGACTGCACAGCTGCCCTCCACCCTTGGCCACATCTCCTTCTCATCTCTCCCTGGTGACCTCTCCAACCCTGGTTCATGGGTTACCTGAGCCTCTTCCTGGGCAGGTGGCGTCCTGCATGTGGATGTGGTGTCCACGAGTCCTGCTGCTGCTGGGCTCCACCCCAGGGACCATGGCAGTGTCTGGGGTCAGTCTGGGTGTCTGCAGGGCAGTGGGCCTCTCCTGGCCCTGCGTGGTAGAGAGCTTCCTGCTGCCTCCCACCTCACAATCCCAGAGCCCAAATGCCAGCTTAGCCATGCTCAGGAACCCTGTGACCACATTAATCCTCGTCTTCATGCCACAGTCTGGCTGTGCACAAATCACGAGCCACTCAAGTTGGAACAAACTTTATTTCTGAACTCTACGAGCACACTCCCTGGGAACTCTCCTGAGCACCACCCACTTGGCTCCTCCAGGAACACACACACTCCAACTGGAACTCCCTCCACCAGACTGCACACGCACTCACTCACGGAACCCCACGAGAACTCAACAGGAACTCCAAAGTAGCGGGCACCCAATGCAGCAAGAGCCATCCTATAACTGGACAGTAAAGGTCTAATATACAATTGAATCAATCCAGCATCATCTTAATGGCTCACCTCTCAACCATCACTTCTGGCAAAATGACAGGTGCCATTCCAACTCAGCTGTGGCTCACAACATCTCCCCTCTTCTGTTTAATTAAACAACAATAAATGTGGCTTAGGGACTGTGCCTGTTAGGTTGTCCAATACTACATATCGTCCTTACCCATCATCGGATGAGCTAACCTCAAGGCGTCAGCCTCCTGTCTTAGGTTGGTAACACTGCAATTGGATCTTACCCGTCACTGACTACAGGTCCAGCATACAGCCATACTTGTGGATAGGCCTATGCACCAGTGTGTGTGTGGGGGGGTGAGGTTCTTTGCCTACCTCTTTTGGCCCCCAAATTTGGCCTTTGCACAAGTGGGGGGTGAGGTTCTTTGCCTCACCTCTGTTGGCCCCCAAATTTTAGACCATCACTAGCAGAAGGGAGAAGGATGCAAAATGCCAGGACACCAAGACAAATGATGGCTCTTTTTGGAAAAATTGTACCACTGATGACACCATCTGCAAAGATGTCCCAGCACTACCACAATTCGCTGCACCAACAGATAGTTCACAATGCATACAAGTGATACATAGTCCAGGCAAATTCTTCAAGCAGTTCAAAGCAGAGGAATCCATTAATATGTCCATTTCCTCCCAAAGTAAATTGACTCCTTGATTGAGCATCACTTCTTGAGTTACACTATTCATTGATGCATCAGTTTATATAGTTTACTATGATAGCTATCGAAGAAGCTGTAGTTCGGTTTTATCTTTCTTTTCACTGGCACTGGGATGAAGATAGGAATTCTTGCAATGATGGCAAAAAAATTATGTAACATTCCAACAGGCACTAAGAAAACAATTTTCTGAACAACTTTTCATTATCCTGAACAGAATTATTAAATATATTAAAAAGGAAAGGTGAAAGTAAACAAACAGATCTCTTAACATCCTTTTTTGTTCACATATTAAAACAATCCTCAACAGCTGTTTACCCAATTTAAATTAAACCATTTAAACCATGTGAATAAAAAAAAAATATTTGGATCCATTTTTTCATGAGCACTCCTCATATATGATATATGAAATAGACACAAACAGACATACAACACAAAATAGAAGTGTGCACACATAACATACAACGCATAAGACAATAGTAAAGGCCTTGTAGCTTTTTACAGGTGAAATTTCCATTGCAATGTTTAAAACTCCACAGTCAAAAAATAGAACTGATCAGAAAAACATTAACCTGGGTCTGTATGAGCTCAAAAAATAAAATAGAACTTCATGATGTGGGAAAAGGCAATAATAAAATAGATATTGAAAAAAGCATTCTGGTTACCACCTGGGTTTGACTCTTCTTTGGATATCCCATCCTTTTTCCTGTAACTTGCATATGGGTCTGAAGGTATTCCCACAAGCAAGCTCCAAGGTTTTTATTGCATTTGAAATAGGCCTTAATGGTGTTCATTATTCATTAGCCTCCAGGTGTGGGAGAATTACTGTCGCAGATGTTAGAATAGCCAAGCTGGAGCTCTGGATATCATCTGTTATGGATTTCAGACAAGTCATCTTCTTTTTGGTCTGTAGAAATCGCTTTAGTTAGTCTCTCTGGAATCCAAATCGGCTGCTGTTCTCCCTGTGGAAACACACAAACAGACCCCTGACTGCAGACAATCACAGGGTAAGGACCTTTCCATTGTCCTGTTAGAATATCCTTCCAAAGCACCTTAGGCTTATGTACATTTTTTGGACACATATGCCTTTCCACAGCACTAAGCCCTGATGAATCCAAATTTAAAAAGTTTAGAGTAAAAAGGGTTATTTTAAGTTTATCTTTGGGGAATATATACCCCTTCCCAATTTCCTCTTTTTGCTTTAATAAGTACATTTTAATAGATTGATGAGGTCTTTCAACTATGCCTTGTCCCTGTGGATTGTATGGGATTCCTGTTATATGAGTAATGCCAAATGATGAGCAAAATTTTTTAAAAGAGGTAGAAGTATAGCCAGGGCCATTATGTGTTTGTAACTCTTTTGGAACGCCCACAGTGGCAAAATTTTGTAAGCAATGAGGTATAATATCTTTAGTTTTTTGTCCAACATGAAGGGAGCCCATCAAAAATCTGGAAGAAGTATCAACTGTAACATACAAATATTTTAATTTTCCAAATTCTGGCAAGTGT
This sequence comes from Spermophilus citellus, assembly GCF_964194105.1. Classification (NCBI taxonomy): domain Eukaryota; kingdom Metazoa; phylum Chordata; class Mammalia; order Rodentia; family Sciuridae; genus Spermophilus; species Spermophilus citellus. Next base: position 228,644,583 of record NC_138185.1, on the reverse strand, counting down.
GTGATGTCCATCTGCCAAATATGGTTAGGTTTCAGTCCTCTAGGATTGACTCCAAGATTAACTTGTGGTAAAAAGGTCACACAATTTTGACATTGTTTTATTATTTGTCTAGCTTGTTCCTTAGTTATTTTTAAATGCTTTTGTAAAGTATTAGCATTGACATGCAACCTTTTATGAAAATTTGTAGCTTCTTCTAGTGTAGGAAAAATATGTATGTCATGTGTAGTTTTATCTGCTAAATCATTGCCCAAACTAAGGGCTCCAGGCAATCTTGTATGTGTCCTGTTATGTCTTATAAAGAATGGATCTTTTCTGTCCCAGATTAGACTTTGTATAGTGGAAAACAAAGAGAAAACAATAGAGGAAGGGGAAATCCTACCAGCATCTTCAAGGGATACTATAGCATTAACTATATACTGACTATCAGAAAATAAATTAAATACAGAATCTGTAAACATCACAAAAGCTTGTAATACTCCTTTAAGCTCTACCTTTTGAGCTGATTCTTTGGGTACTAAAAATGTAAAAGTTTGATCAGGGGTAACTACTGCTCCTGTACCATTATTTGACCCATCAGTGAATATAATTGGAGCATTCATGATAGGTGTTTTTCTTGTCATTTTTGGAAAAACTACAGGATGCAAAGACCAAAAAGACAACAAAGGATTGGATGGTAAGTGGTTATCAAATGAAACATTAGATTTGCACATGATTATTGCCCAAGTATTTAACTCATTAGCTAACTCATCAATTTGATCCATAGTACAATGAGTAATACTTTTATTGGGAGAAATTCCAAACACTCCCTTTTCTGCTTTTATTCCTTTGAGTATTAATTGTCCTACAGCTTCAGGATACCTAGTAAGAATAGTGTTAGAAGAATAAGATAAATATATCCATAATAATGGACATTCTTACCAAAATACTCCCGTATGAATATTTTTTGTTGGTAGTATAATAAATAATAAAGGCAAACTTATATAAATTCTATCCAAATATTCTATGCATATTTTCCATATATGTTTCAATGATTTTTAATGCCTTTCTTGCTTCAGGCATCAACATGCGGGGTGAATTTGGATCTGATGGACCTTTTAGAATATCAAATAAAGGTCCCAACTCTCCTGTTGGTATGCCTAGATAAGGCCTTATCCAATTTATGTCTCCCAATAACTTTTGAAAGTCGTTAAGTGATTTGAGTTGATCTACTCGTATTTGAATTTATGGTGGATGAACCATGGTTGAGGATAATAGAACTCCTAAATAATTAATTGGAAGATTTAATTGTACTTTATCTATTGCTATCTCTAGATTATAATTTTTTAATAAATTTGTAAGTGTGGCATAACATTCTAGTAATGTGTTTTTATCTTTATGTGCCAATAACACATCATCCATATAGTGAAATATTTGTAGTTCAGGATTTTTATTTCTAAGTGGCTGGATTGCTTTGTTAACATAAATTTGACACATAGTTGGGCTGTTAGCCATCCCTTGAGGGAATACTTTCCATTCATATCTCTGATCAGGACCTTCATGATTCAGTGCACGGATAGTAAATGCAAAATGTGGACTATCCTCAGGATGAATTGGAATTGAAAAATAAATAAACTTTAATATCTATAGCTAAAACATACCAGGTTTTTGGCAAAGTAGACAATTGGGGAATCCCTGATTGAGCAGGTCCCATAATAACCATCTCACTATTAATGGCTCTTAAATTTTGCAATAATCTCCATTTACCAGATTTCATTTTGATGACAAAAATGGGAGTATTATGGGGAGATATGGAAGGTTGTATATGTCCCTCCGCTAATTGTTGTTTGACCAGGTCATGGGCTGCTTGTATCTTTTCTTTAGTCAGGGGCCACTGAGGAACCCATACTGGTCTTTCTGATTTCCAAGTAAATTTTATTGTCTCAGTGACCCCTTCTGAAAACAAAATCCATGACTATTTATTCCTTGATCTATTTGAATTGGTGCTGCTATACCTTGTTCTTGTTCTCCTAATCTTCTTTCTTTCCTAAAACCTTGTCTAGCCCTAGTAGTGGGCACATTTGGATAGATGTTATTTGTTAATGTCAAACCTAATTGATCTAGCACATCTCGTCCCCATAAATTTATAGGAAGATGATCCAATACACATGGTTGTATAGTTCCTTCACTTCCTTCAAGACCCTTTCAATCTAATACCATTGCACTTCTATGGGGATTAGTTGCCACTCCTAGGCCTCCAAGCATTTCAGTGGCTTGTTGTAACGGCCAATGTTACAGCCATTCTTGACGAGAGATGATGCTAAGGTCTGCACCTATATCCAGTAGCCCATTAAATTCATATCCTTGAATATTTAGTTTTAGCATTGGGCGAGAATCTTAATTTAAAGACAGCATAGCCCAATCTACACCTGTGGAGCCTAATCCCCTGGAACCTCTTTCTATAGTACGACTGGATATTTTATCATGCAGGCTGGGCATTATTAATAACTGTGCTATTCTATCTCCTGGTGAAATTACTGATATACCTCTTGGAGAACTAGCTATAATTTTTATTTCACCTTCATAATCAGGTTGAATTACCCCAGAACTTATCATAAATCCTTTTATAGTAGAAGAACTGCATCCCAATAATAAGCCTACTTTTCCTTGGGGAAGAAGTCCTTTTTCTTCTGTGGGAATGATTTGAACTCCCATCTCTGGAGTTTGTACTGCTCTGGTGGAGGCGCAGATGTCCAACACTGCACTCCCTCTGGTTCGTCTGATTAGAGATCTGATAATGTGTCCTGGGCACTACCCTGATGGTGTTGCTGGGTTCCTCCAGTGCCCCATATATTTGTGGTTGTGGGCCCCAGAGCATTGGGCCCCTCTGTCCCTTTTTTGGCAATGGATCCTGATGCTTTTCTCCAGGATATCATGGGTAAACACCTGGTCCTTGTCCATTTTTTGATAATGGAGTACCCTCTATGGTGGTTTGAGAATGGCATTCATTAGCCCAATGTCTTCCTCTATGGCATTGTGGGCAAATACCTGGTATTTTACTCCTTTGATACCTAGCTTTGTTAAACTCTCCTCCTATGGGGCAACTCCTTTTAAAATGTCCTGTTTGTTCACAATTGTAGCATGTTTTTGGCCTGGCATCTAAAACCTGTTGTACTTCATCTGCCAAGACTTGCCCTTGTTCATTAATGTCTCTACATAGTTTAATATATGTGTTTAAATCTCCATGTTTCCATGATCTAATGGCCTCCTTGCACCATCTGTTTGCTTGCTCAAAGGCTAGCTGTTTAATTAATGGTATTGCTTGTTCTGTGTCCCCAAATACTCTGGTAGCATATTGAATAAGCCTATCTACAAATTCAGCGTAAGGATCATTAGCTCCTTGTATATCTTAGATAATTGACCTTGTAAATCTCCATGTCCTTGTAAAGTCTTCCATGCCCTAACTGCATCTGCAGCAATTTGTGAATATATAGCAGGATCATATTCAATTTGTTGCTGTTGACACTCATAAGGTCCTTTTCCTAACAACATATCTAGATTTCTTTGAGGGTAACCAGCTGCTGCCTTTCGCCTAACCATCTCCATGCAAAATTCCTCATTGGAAACCTTCCATAACGAATATTGCCCTCCATTTAGCACAGCTTTACATATGCTAGCCCAGTCTGCTGGCGTCATTTCCAAGTTGGTAATGGATTCGACCATGCTTACAGTGAAGGGTGCTTGGGGACCATAGATTATTACAGCCTCCTTTAACTGCTTCACTGTTTTGAAATCTAAAGCATGGTGAATTCCCTGCCCTCCTGCCTCCTCAAGTACAGGGCATGATAATCTCTGAGGTCCTGTCTCAGGATCCCATCTATCAACTACGGGGGTTGGGGGCCCCATCGCATATATTATCTCTATAGGTGGAGCTGTTGGTTGGACACTTACACCCTCTGGTGATAGAAAGGTGTTAGTAGCAGCCTCCTGTTGTAACTTTTTCCCTTATAGTTCTTCCTCCTTTAAATTTTCTTCCTCTGTCTGACTAGCTCGAGAGACCTTCTCTTTTACTTGATCTAAAATGTCTTTCTCCATGGTCTGAACCTCTAATAATTTACTTAACACTCTTTTGGTTTGTTTTTTACTAATTTCTAATCTACTATATAGATAACGCAACCCAACAAGATAAAACAAAACAAAACTGAAACAGAATGAAACAAAAATGGAACAAAAAATCGTTGTATCAATTTTCCTATTTTCTTGAAATGTATTTTCGTGGTCTATCTCTATCTCTTCCTCAGGGCCGAACAACTTCAAACCTTGAGCCAACCATTTTTCCAAGTTTGCCTGAGAAAGTTCTAGGGATAGGCAGCTTGAAACAAAAACAAAACAAATCAAAACAAGAACACATTGTTTTTTGAAATGGTCACCCATTCTCTCGCCTTTCCTCAGGAGCAAGCAATTTCACTTACCTCCGAGCTTCAGGCGTTCCCCGTATGGGCCACAAAATGCCACAGTCTGGCTGGGCACAAATCACGAGCCACTCAAGCAGGAACAAACTTTACTTCCGAACTCCAACAGCACTCTCCCAGGAACTCTCCCGAATACCACCAACTCGGCTCCTCCAGGAACACACACACTCCAACCGGAACTCCCTTCCCGGGGCTGCACACGCACTCACTCTCGGAACCCCGCGAGAACTCAATGGGAACTCCAAAGTAGCGGGCGCCCGACAAAGCAAGAGCCATCCTATTACTGGACAGTAAAGATCTGATATACAATTGAATCAATCCAGCATCATCTTAATGGCTCGCCTCTGAACCATTACTTCTGGCAAAATGCCAGGGGCCATTCCGACTTGGCTGTGCCTCTCATCAAGTTGATCCCACAAAGTGACTTGGCTATGACTCACTGACCTGGACACCCTCAGCACACCTGGTCTCAGTGTGCACAAAGGGCACTGGGTCCACTCCTCACCCCTGTGTCCCTGGAGTGTGGGGCGAGTGACCTGAGTGTACACCTAGGAAGGAGCAGGGTGCCCACAGCAGACACAGGTGCAGGACAGGGCAAGGCCACACACCTGTGGGAGCTGGAGCCCACTCTGCCCATCCTGAGGTCCTTGAAGATGACTTATAGTTTCAGAGATCTCAGTGCACAGACAACTGACTGCACAGCTCTGGTCCTAGGTGAGGTAGACCATCATGGCAAAAGGGTAACCAGCTCTGGATATGGTAACAAGGAAGCTTTTTATTTTTTTTTTTTTTATGTGGTGCTGAGGATCAAACCCAGCACCCCACACATGCCAGGTAAGCATGCTACCGCTTGAGTCACATCCCCAGACCCAACAATCTCAATTTCTTTCTTTTTTTTTTTTTAAAGAGAGAGTGAGGGGGGGGAGAGAGAGAGAGAGAGAGAGAGAGAGAGAGAGAGAGAGAGAGAGAAAATTTTTTTTAATATTTATTTTTTTTTTTTTTTAGTTTTCGGCGGACACAACATCTTTGTTGGTATGTGGTGCTGAGGATCGAACCCGGGCCACACGCATGCCAGGCGAGCGCGCTACCACTTGAGCCACATCCCCAGCCCTAATCTCAATTTCTTTAGCCTCAGTTACACTCACACATTTCTAACTGTACTGCAGGATTTCCACACCTTTCTTCTCTGCTCCTCCTGCTCATTATCACACTAAATGGCTAAAACCAGGCATCCTTATCCATGCCTCTGCCTGAAGGCTGTGCTGTCCTGAAAATCCGTCTACTATTTTAACAAGTCCATCACCTTTAAACCCAGCTTCACAAGAAGAATCAGGACATGGGGGGAAAGTGGGTAATTCTGTGACAGAATTATGGTCTCCTCAGCTCCCACCATAAGTCCGCTCCCCCCTATCAAACCCACATACTGTGGTCTGACACTTTTCCAGTGAGAGTTTCTAAATCTTTCTATAATCTTTAACAAACACCAAAAAGCTCCAAAAGCTTCTGAACCCACACATTCATGTTATTACCAAAGTCACCTCTATGGATTCCTATTCCTATTTTAGTCAATATTTGCACTGCTGAGGTCAAAATACCTGTCAAGAACATGGTGTGGGACAAAAGGTTCAGTCCAACAGCATTTGACTCCATTTCTCAGGACACAGTTAATGCAGAACATCATGTCAGAGGTGTTTGGAGAAGAAAAGCTGCACAGGACAGTGAGAGAGAGAGAGAGAGAGAGAGAGAGAGAGAGAGAGAGAGAGAGAGAGAGAGAGAGACACTCACTACATCAGGCATAAAAATATACCCCAAAATATAAACACCTCCAGGGACCTGTATCCTACACACACATCCTAACTGGCTATATTTACTACCAAACCCACTTAATCCCTGTTGGTGAATTAATCCACTGATTTATCCCAACCTTTAGAATCTGACCCTGTCACCTCTGCAAATTCTTCCAATGTCTCACACAAGAGGGTTTGGAGCTCCTCACATCTAAACTAAAGCTGATACTCAGCTTTCCACACGGCTCTTTGAAAGAAGAGTTAGGAAGGATCTTCAGAGAATGCTGGACCTATATCAGTAGATGCATGTGACAGGGCACAGGGCTGGGGTTCTGTGACCTGCCCAAAAGACAGCTGTGTCATGTTAGGGCAACAGCGGAGCAGGTGACCTTGTGGGCTCCATGATGAAGGTCAAAGAGACAATTTAAGTGTCCAAAAGAGAATCATGGCACTAAAAGTAGATGACAATATTGTATTCCTAAGGTCCCTGCATAGAGTTCCTGCTACAATTCCCAATGTGTGCCTCTCCAGACTGGAGGTCAGATGTGCAGTCCACCTCCTTGGGGTCTCATGGTGAGGAGGAATGGGCTGGGCTCTGTGTGCCATCACAACTCTCAGGAGATCTCACCACAGTCCAGGACTCAGTGACATGGGGCCATGTAAGGCAAGCCAAGAGTGATTCTCCACCAAGGAAGAATCCACTGGACCAGCTGCCCCTGCAGGACATCGTCTCTCCACAGGAAAAGGCAAGAACCAGGGCCTGAGTGCTCTGCCAACAGTGCTAGGAGTGGACCCAGGTGAGCAGGGTCTACACCACACTGAATCACAGTGTGTGCAGCTTGTGAGCACCAACCCTCCCAGGGACGACCTTGTCACCACACAGTCCAGAGCAAGGTCCATGTAGAAACATGGATCACAGTCATGAGTCACCCAAAGTCCTCCAGCACCTGATGAGCTTTGGGTCTAAGGGAATCTGCTCTGAATGACATAGATTGCAACATTCAGATGTTTCATCAAACTCTGAAACCTCAGAGCTGAACATGAGCTTATGGTGACTGCACATGTATTAGAATCATAATTCTGTAACTTGGGGTAAGTTATAGGTGTGTATAGCCTGCACTTCTGTGATCTGTTCACACACACACACACACACACACACACACACACACACACACAGCCATTAGCCCTATGTCCTCTGGGAGGTGAGCCTGGTCACCAGTTCCCAAAGCCCTCTGTCATGTGTGGATACATCCTGCTCCCTGGAAAGTTCTACCACATGTCCCACCCTGGAATGAGGGCTCCCTGGGCCTGGTGACATGCACCCCAGGCAGGGGATGGTCCTTCCTGGGGGCACAGCCAGTTGCCTCCCCTAGAACAAGGTGTCTGCCCCTCCCTCCACATTCTGGATACAAGCTTCCCCACATGCAGAGGCACAATCAGGCCCCAGGTTAAACCAGAGACCTGCTCACTCACATTCAGGGTCTTCTCCAGCTGGAAGGGGTTTTCTAGGATGGGAACCTGCTCTGGGGAATGTGAGGACATCCTGATTCTTATTCCTTTTGCTGGAGGCGCCCAGATATGGGTCTCTTAGGGAGAAAAATATGGGCAGCTGTATTTGAGCTTATGACTCACTCTAGTTCTCTGTCCCAAAGTCCTCATCCAGGTGCAGCTGTAGAAGTTGGGTCCCAGATGATGTAGAACTCACAGACATTGTCCATATCCTGACATGTCTCTGGATTCTCCATCACCAGTGGTTACCTCTGGAACTGAATCCATCAGCCTCCTGAGGTGGGGTTGCAGTGAATGGGGCTCACTGATGGTAATGGAGGCACAACTTATAACCCCTTCCTGGAGAGTGGACTTACCATGTCCAGAGACCATGTAAGAACCAGTTCTCCCTACAGTTGAGATCTGTGACCAGTGAGGATGCAGCTGTGTATTGCTATGCCAAACCCATCAGGGGAAATCAGGGGGAGCCCAGGCACAAGCCTCCCTGCATGATAGCTAAGAACAAACAGGGGCATTAGGACCAGCAGTGGAGCTCAGGACAAGCAGGTGCACTGGGGAACCATTAGGGACAGGAAGGGACCAAGGAGCAGGTGCAGAGAGAAAGCTGGGAGTGAGGAGCTTTCTGTAAGCCTGTGGGGTTTCCTCTCCTTCTCTACCTTATAGAACCTCAGAGACCCTGCAATGCACCTGCTGTAGAGGACCTGGGGAATGTCCAAGCCCCTGGCATGGAGAAGACTCTTTGTTAATTTTTCCTGCATTCATAGGTACATATTTTCTTCATCTCATTCTTATGAATTTCTCTGAGAGGCAAACACCTTGTACACAACTGAAAGTAGACTGCAGTCTGCACAACTCAAGGGCCTTTGGAGAATGGAAGCATCAGAGTCATTACCCTCATCTGAAGGTTAGTATGCTGTGTTGTCATCAAGAGGGACAGCTGCATGCAGGACTCTTTGTCTCTGATTAAGAATGAGGGCTTCATGCCTGTCCCCATGGTCTGAGGACTTTCAACCCCTGCTGTACCACCAACAGTCCTGGTCCCCTGGATTCACCCCACCACCATGGACAGCCCCTCTGCCTGGAGGGAGCAGGGAGGGGAGCCTGACTGGACTCAGGGCAGCACCCAGGATCCTCAGTCCCACCCAAGAGGCCTTGCTCAGGGGAGGGAAGGGCAGCAGTGTCTCTCCCTCAGATCTCCTCTGCTGCACTTGTGGAGTTTCATCTTGGAATTTGTTCAAGTAACTCCCAGGGACACTGTCACTGACTGATTCTTGGTGGCTGAATGGAAACTGCTCAGGACTGCTCCCTGTCTTGGTGCACCTGATACTCACTGTGCCCCTCTGGTGCTTCCTTGTGCTGCATTTCTGTTGGCTTCTGTCTCTCAGTTTCCAACTCCAGCTTCTGCTACCTTCCTGATCCTGGGGCCTCGGGTCATTCTCCTTGTAGATCTCAACATAGTAATAAAATGACTTTATGATCTTTGTGATTCTCTGTAGAGCCTGGGGCCCCTGTGCAAAGGTGGAGCCTGCTCTACCTGTGACCACAACCCAGGACTGTCATTTCAGTTTGTGAAAACCAGCTGCACATCCTGGGGAGGCAGAAGCAGAGATCCGGGTGCCTGAGCATGGCCTGTTGGTCAGCTCAGGACACGTGGTCCACCCATCACCCAACACTCTCCCTATGGGGAGGAGAGCCCTCCTGGTCCCTCCTGCTGGCTCTGCTGGGTCTGCAGGGTGAGCGTGCTGCCCACAACCACCCTCTGGGTGAGGACAGACAAGTGCTCCTGTGTCAGCCATGGCCATGTGCCTCTTGTCTCAGCCCCTCCCTCTCCTGACCTTGCTCACCACCACAGCCACTGTCCAGCTCTGCCCCTGTGAGGCCAGCTTCTTAAATTGACAGGAGAATGAGGCCAGGAAGAGGCTGTCCTTCAGGCCTGGCCTTTTCTCCTAGCACTGTAACCTAAATTGGGTCCTCAGCTGTGCACCCATGTGGCAAGTGCCTGAGGCCAGGAAGAGGCTGTCCTTCAGGCCTGGCCTTTTCTCCTAGCACTGTAACCTAAATTGGGTCCTCAGCTGTGCACCCCTGTGGCAAGTGCCTGAGGCCATCAGCACATGAAGAGGAGCTTTCCTTTGGCTCCTGACTTCCAGTGCTCTAGTCCATGAAGAGAGGAGTCCACTATATTCACACCTTTCCTGGGTGTGCCAGGGGCAATGCAGAGAGCCCACTGTGGGGACAGCCACTCACCTAATTTGAAGGACTCCAAAGGAAGGGAAGCAGAGATGGGGTCCGACAGTCCCCTTGCAGGGCCTGTCCACTCATGGACAGATATTCCATGAGTCCCCATGTCCTAAGGGCTCCCCAATCCCCCACAGCCCAAGGAGCTGCAGAACAAGCTTATCACATGGAATTTGGGGAGGACAATTATGCACAGTAGTCATTCTATCCCTGAACATAAAGCTTTATTGTCCGTCTCATAATGCACAGCACATTCAGGCCTTATTTTTGAGTCCCTAAGGGCACAAATACTACAGCTGAACTCAAAATTGCAGTGCGAAGACTCCAAAAAATTCAGGGAAACTTAACTCTGTATCTTAATATCAAAGAGGGTTTCCATACTCCCAAGTTCTAGGGTAGGGATAAATATTCCCACTTAAAAGAAAAAGGAGACATGTTGGTGGGGACTGAAGTCCATCAGGACTGACATTAAACCCACTGCTCCATGTCTGTCTCAGGGTCACTATGGACATGGAGGGGTGAGGGCTCTGGGCATCCCTAGCACACAGCCCAGGTGGACATAGTCCCCTGTCCTCACTCTCAGTAAGCTTGGCCTACAGCCTGCAGCCTCCTGGGCAAGGGCTGTGCACTGCTGCCTCCTCATCTCCTAAGGTCTCCTCAGCAGCCCTGGCTTCATCCCACAACCCCATGCATCACCTGCCAGGGCTGCCAGCAGGGACTTTGACCCCTGACCCCATCTGACATCCCAGCCCTTCCTTTCAAGTATTCATGTAAGTTTCCCTGACCCTGGAGCTCTCACAGTCTGCCACCTGCAAAGCCAGCATGGTGTGGCTGAGGACAAGGTCACCCTCAGCAAGGAGCAGGTCCTGGCCTCTCTTGAACCAGGGCTGGGAACCTCTGAGCCCCTTGCTGGCTGAACAGGGGAAAACATGTCCTGAGCAGTCCTGGGTCAGGAGCCCAGGGCTCTCTCCCACAGGCCCTGCCCTGGAGGGTCTTTCAGATCCTCATCTCTGCCTCTGAGCTGGGGAAGCTGGGCCTTATTGATCCCTGGGATCCTGAAACCACCCTCCATCCTCTGGGTGCAAAGCCCTGGCTGCTCCCAGTGGAGCTGCTGGCCTCACCCTCCTGGACACAGCTCCTGGGCAGCACCACAAATGTGCTGCTCTCCTGGCCAAAGTGCAAAGCCCCAGCTCTGCCTGCACTGCCCCTCTCTGCCCCTCCCTGTCCTGCACATGGCCTGACATCAGTCAGGGGGTCATATGCCAGGGCCTCACCTGTGTCCTTGAGATTGTCCAGCCCACAGCCTGCTCCTGCCTGAGTTTACCCAGGTCCCACCAAGTTTTGGGTCATTTACAAAAGAGGTTCTGAGGAAGGTACCCAGTGTGTGCACCTGGGAGCTGGAGGAGAAACAGGGCAGCAGTCATGTTCATGGTGAGAGCAAAGCCCAAATATGCAACTCACTCTTGCCAAATATGATCTGTTGTACACCTTGAGCCACCACACCTGCTTCTGTGTGATTTTAGAATTGCATCATAGATTTAACTCTGATCCCTCTGTTATGGTTATGTGCATGTGTAAAACAAGGTAATGGATGACAAATGCAAAACAGAAAAAATAAACAAAAGAAATCTTACTTTTCTGAGTGCTATTAGTACATCTATCTGCCCCATGACACTCACCTGTACTTTCAATGTTCCTTTATGTGGCCTCCACCCAGAGCTGCTATATAGCAGGAGCACAAGCAAATAGGGCCTCCCACTGCTCATGAAAACCAGCCCACCTGACCCTGAAGCTCTGCATAGGAGCCCAGCGCTGGACGCCCAGCTCAGCCCACTCAGTGATCAGGACAGAACACAGCCGCTCACCATGAAGAGTGTGCTCAGTTGGGTTTTCCTTGTGGCCCTTTTAAAAGGAAATAAAGGAAATACAAGAGATTATGGCTGTTTTAGTCAAAATTTTTGCTGTGATTAAAGACTCAACCAGAATAATTAGAGAACAGGAAAAGCTTATTTGAGGCCTCATGATTTCAGGGCCTCAGTTCATACACAGCAAGCTCCATTCCTGGGGGCTCAAGGTGAAGTAGAACATCATGGTTGAAGAGTGTGCAGGAGAGAAGCAGCTCACATGATGATCAGAAGCAGACAGAGAGACTCGCTCAGCCAATACACAATATTTTCTCCAAAGACATTTCCCCAGTGACCAACCTCCCCCAGCCACAACCTAGCTGACCTAAGTCTCCACTCAGTTAATCTCATCATGGGATAGTTCACTGATTGTCTGCATAATGACCCACCATTTCTTCTCCATACCTTCTTGCACTGTCTCACATATGAGCCTGGGGGGGGACACCTCATGGCTAAGTCGTCACACTGAGTGTGTGAGTGGACAGGAGTGAGAGGAAGAGTGGACGAGTGACAGTGTCCTGACCAGGCTGCCTCTGTGTTTGCAGGTGTCCAGTGTGAGGTGCAGCTGGTGGAGTCTGGGGGAGGCCTGGTGCAGCTTGGGGGTCCCTGTGAGTCTCCGTTCAGCTTTTATGTTCACCTTTAGTGACTACTGGATGCACTGGATCACCAGCTCTAGGAAGGGGCTGGAGAGGATCTCAAATGTTACTAGTAGTAGTGGTGGTAGCACCTATTACCCAGATACCATAAAGGGCAGATTCACCATCTCCACAGACAATGCCATTTGCTGTACTGTTGTAGGGACAAATGAGGCAAGACACCGAAGATAGCAGGAAACAGTTTTATTTGGCTGCAGCCAGGTTCAGAGGGTACATCCTTTGCTGTAATCAATCAATCTCCTGAACCCGGAGTTCAGGGAGTTTCAGAGTTTTATACCCAGCATGTAAGGGGAGGGGCTCAGAAGTTCACAGTCTGCAGAAGTTCACATAAAAGCAGCTTTTTCTTTCACTGCTCTGGGCAAGTTAACTATTCAAGGACAACACCTGAGAAGGGGAGAGCTTCTTTTCCTCTTTCTATCCTCCCCTGCCAGCTCTTACCATGGAGCCCAGTTGTAACTTATCTTAAAAATGTAGATATCTCTGTGAAGCCCAGCTCAAGGCCAGAGGCCTTGTTTGCACATTTCTTCAAAGTACTATACGGGATATATTTGTGAAAAACTAGTAAGGGGTGTCCAGCACCTGGAGTGCTGGTATCTTCTCGGCCAGTGGCCAAGTAAACAGAGTGACATGAAAATAGGAAGTTTATCTACAATGGACTCTTTTGCTGACAGTCCTAAAATCAGACATGGTGAAGAGGGCTTTTCTGTGGAGAAAGGGGGTTCTACTTCAATTCTCCCCTTTAATGATGCTCCCATAATTTAATCCTTTAAATTTAAGAGCATCATTAACATTATCTTGGCTTAAAGCCTTATATAATGCCAAAACTTTAATTTTTGTCATCTTTTCAACAGCAGCTTCTGCAGTGGACCCAGTAGTTTTAATGAACAGTGGAGCCAAACATGGGACCAATAAACAGGGTAACAGCAGAATACCCATTACATCAGTTAAATTTTTAAATCTACTAAGAGTTGAAAACCATCTCCTAAAAGCATATTTGGGACCCAAACTTTAATGGCCTTTTAGGTATGAAGTAACACGTGCTAGTTCTCTTGTGTTTGGGGCTATATTCTTAACTGTTTGTCTATTGTCTTCCATTTGGATGCCACAATCTGAGCTGTTGAACTCTCCACATGTATTTTTTCCTCAGCCAGTAAGTAATCTAATGTCAAGTGGTTTTGATAGTTAGCCACTTGCATCTGGTCTGTTGTGTGGCTAGTAGGTCAAAGCCTGTGGCAGTCTGATTAATAATAATTTCTAGTACAGCTTGTAAGTGAATAATTCTGTTTAAAATGTAAATAGGAGTTCTATAGCTCCAACTGCCATTTTGTGCCCAGGTAGAGGGACCATATGCGGCAATAATCCTCTGGGGTGGCCGGTTACCTTCACCGCAAGATTGGTCACTTCCGAAATCTAGTTTCTTTTTAATGCACCTCTTTTTCCTTTCCAAACAGTCATCCATCTATAACATTCCTCTAGTGGGACAGGTCCTAAGAATATGTCTTACCACCTCTTGGTTATAGTGGATTGTCTTGACACATGGTTCACATGATCTCCATGGTTGGAATAGGAGTAGGGCAGAAACCCTTAAGGTTATCAAAGGAAACCAAATTAAATAATAGACTAACATTTTGGTTAGCATAAGTTAAACAGCATAAATTAAAAAGCCAAACTAATAACACCAAAAAAAAATACTAGAAAACTTATATAAGCAAGATAAAAAAAAAACAAACAAAAAAAACTATAAGTGAAATTTTGTTACCCAGAGTCCAGTAAGTAGGAGTTACTGTTATCAAACCAGTAGCAAAAACCAAACAGAGAATTACATATATTTCTAGAAGCAAGGGGTGAAAATGTATTATAGTATAAGAACTATCTTAGAGGTTGAAGGAGTACATTAGTTCTGGTGGGAAGTTTATCTTTCACAGTGCATTGATCAGCCAGTCCCTCCTGTGTGGCTGAAACAGGGCCATAGACTCCTCAAGCTTTGGCCGTGCATAGACCAGTCAGCTTCTGGAATGACTGGAGCAGGGCAGTTGTCCTTCTGATCCTCAAGCTTCTCTGGTGCTCCTTTTTCTTTGGGATGGTCAGCTTCAAGGGCGTAGCAGTATCTGGAGAGCACTCCAAGTCTGCAGCTGCAGGCATGAGTCTGGTGTAGTGAATCCAGGGATCTATCTCTGCAAACTTTACTGCAATTGGGGTGGATAAAACAATAGTGAAAGGGCCCTCCAAAGAAGTTCAGGGGTTGAATATTTTATTGTTTGACCCAGACTCAATCTCCAGGCTTGAAGGAGTGTGCACCTGGGTCAAATATACTGACAATCTTTTTCTAACCGATTGGTTGAGAACCTGTAAAGTTTTCCCTAAGACCTGAAGCTGTCGACTCAGGGTTAATTTTCCTATCTCTCTTAAGTTTCTCTGTAGTCCCCTAATAATAGGGGGGGGCTCCAATATATTTTCTCAAAAGAAAAGAATCCAGTCCTCCTAGTGGGAATGGATCTAATCCACAACAGTGTAATAGGGAGAAGTTCATCACAATGTAAGTGAGTCTCCTAACACAGCTTACCCAATTGAGCCTTAAAGTCCTGTTCATGCTTTGAACTTTACCAGAACTCTGAAGTCTATAGGCAGTAGGTAACTTCCATCTGACATTTACACTCTTGGTCAGTAATCATATCACCTCTGCCCAAAACCTGGCCCATTGTTTGAGCCAATAATTATTGGGACTCCAAATCTGGGAATCATTCCCCAGAGAAGCATCCTGGTTATCTCCCTAGCCTTTTCAGTGCAGGTGGGAAAGGCTTCCACCCAGTCAGAGTATGAACACACAAAAAACAAAAGTTATTTATATCCCCATGAGCGTGGTAGTTCAGTGAAGTTTACTTCCAAGTCTTCAAAAGGTGCTCCTCCTATACTTTGGATTCCTGGTGGGAGCTCTGGCCCCTGACAAGGATTGTTGTGAGCACAGACCTCACATTGTTTTAAGATCATCCGGGTGATGCTTGTGAGCTGGGGGTCATAGAAATGTTGACTCAGAACTATCTCAAGTGCTGTATGTCCAACATATTTTCCTGTGAAACTGTTTGATAAAGGCTGGGGCTCCAAACTCCAGGATGGCTATTCCAGCCATCAGAAAATCTCCACCATCTACCTGGGAGAAAATTTCCTTTTTCAGTCTTCAATCATTTACTTTCATGTTGGGAATATGTTGGCTCCTATTCTGTTAGCTAGTTGTCCAGGCAGAATGGCAGCATTTAAACCTGAAACTGGATTTTCTTCCTGTTTCTTGCAGACTGCTAATTTGGCCTCTCTGTTAGCTCTTTGGTTGCCCTGAGAAACCACAGTGTTTCCCTTTCAATGACCTTGGAAATATATAATCACATCCTTCCTGGGAGCCCACAGTGCATCCAAAAGTTCAAGAATTTCTTGCCCATACATCATGTTCCCCCTCTTTTTCTTCTCCTGAGTTAATTAGCCTACATAAGGCCCTATGAACATGAAGGATAGCGAACACATATTTTGAGTCTATGAAAATATCCACACAGACTCCTGCTGTCAACTTAGATGCTTAAGTCAAAGCAATAAGTTTTATTTTTTGTGCTGAAGTTTTCTGAGGCGAAAGTTGACAGCGGAGTCGAGAGTGACCATTGCATATCTAGCAAAACATACCTTATCTTTTATAAAACTGCTTCCATCTGTGAAGTACTCTGCATCAGCGTTCTTGAGAGGCTGGTATGTTAGGTTTGGTCTGCCAGAGAACACTTCATCCATGACCTCAACACATTTGTGATCAGGTTTTCCAGGTCCAATGGGCAGCAAAGTTGCTGGGTTTAGAGTTCTGACAACCTCAATGTGGGTACGTGGGTTTTCACATAACATGCCCTGATATTTGACCATTCTTTCATTAGTCAACCAATAGTGTCCTTTATATTTTAACAATGTCAAAATTGAAAGAGGAATTCTGACAACCAGTTCTTGTCCTGTGGCCAGTTTATCAGCTTCCAGAACCAGAAGAGCTGTGGCTACAAGGTCCTGTAAATAAGGTGGCCATCCCTGGGCTACAGAGTCCAGCTGTTTGAACAAATAGGCCACTGGACAGTGCCATGTCCCCAGCATCTGAGTCAAAATCCCATAGCCACTCCAGATCAATCATGGACATACAGAAAGAAAGGCTTTGTGAGGTCAGGGAGCCCTACCAGGTGCACTGGTGAGTGCTTGTTTATTGTCCTCAAAGGCCTTTTGCTTAATTGACCCCCATATTTGAGGATCCCATTCTCCCCCTTTTGTGGCTTCTTAGAGGGGTGTTGTCATAACTGAAAGTTGGGGATCCATATATGGCTGAACCCAGTAGCCCCCAAGAATTCTCTAGTCTGATGGCAGGTTGAAGGGACTTGAATTGAGCAGATCTCCTGTTGTTTTGAGGCCCAGTGGTTGTTCTGTTCTGTTGTTAAGTCAGATGGTAACCAAGGTATTTGACATTTTCTTGATATATATATGGGCTTTTAAGTCAGAGTCCAGTGCTGTCCCTAGGATGGTGTACTCGAGCCGCTGGGAGGAACTGTCATTTAGGGAAGGGAGGCATACATAGAGCCTCTGGAGCTTTAAGATGCAGGAATGTTTCTGTTATCTCCTAGTGTAGGATCTTGGCTGCTAGGATTCTCCAACTCTTAAATCTGATGTAAATCTTAGCAGCGACTGATGACATGGGGCATCATTTGTGTAAAAGGCACCTATGTAAATCACATGTGGGCTGTCTGCCAAGGTTGGAGGGCAGCAGTGCGGTTCTGTGAAGGTCCCAGTGTGGCAGCCACATTGTGCCCACCTCGGTGTTGTTCTTTGCATGGCTTTCTCCTCTTGCCAGGTGGGCACCTGCTCTAATTGTATAGAGTAGCTGCCCCACTTGTGTTTTTGTTCAGTATGCCTGGGAGCATGGGGCTCTGTGGCCCTTTCTGCTGGTGGCTCACAGCGTGTGGCTTGGAGCCAGGGTGGCATGTCCTTTTGGAGTGAGCACCCTATGGCCCACTATTGGCTGTTAAAATGAACATATTCCTGGTTCATTTGGGGGCTTGCAGCAGCTGAACCCTTCTGAGGTTCTGGGTCCTGTGCAACAGATACAGTTGTGTGTGTCTATGGGACCCCTGCCATATTCGTCAATCATTGACTTCCGAGCAAGTGGGAAGAAACTGAAAGGAGGGGCTGGAGCCAAAACACCCATTCCTTCTTTGCTCAAGGCTTAGCATTTGAACATGGCAGTGGGTACTTGTCTGTCAGGGCCACTGGAGGCTTCCCATTTTATCTGGCCATGCTTTTTTCCTTATCAACATTTGGAGTATTGGCTTTGTTCTAGTGAGATCCCCCCCTTTGAGTGACGTTTGGGTTTGTGGTGAGGGCAGCTGTAAGGAGATCCATCCTCTTTTTCATCTTTCTGGTCTGCCTGTCTTTGAGTCTCTGGATCTTGATTGATGAAAACTGTGGTGGCCACCTTAATCAGCTCACTGGCACGTTTCTCAGTAAAGTCCTCTAGGATTGTAATTTTTTGCAAATGGCTCTCTGAGCCTGTTCCACAAAGGCTGCATTGGTCACCTGTTGCTTGCACCTGTGCATTTCTTCACTTACAAACTTGCATTGTGGCTGTAATGTTTGTATGGTGCCCCTCCTCTCCTGGGCACCTCTGGGCAGGGAGAGGGGTGGCAGCAGCGGTGGCCTGGACATTTAGCTCTGAGTCAGTTAGGCACATCTCTTTTGATCACTGCTGCCAGTTTCATAGGTCAGAGGGGCCTTAGGCAGATGTGGGGCTGAGAGAAATGTTCAGGGCTATTGAGGGTGCAAGAGGGAGATGCTGGAGCAGCAGGAGGCTTATCTTGGCTCTGTTTGTCTGCAGATGCTCTCGGCTTAGGCTAGGGCTCAGCGCTGGCTCCGATTCCTTCTAACTCTTGGGAACAGTTGTCGCGACCCCCTTGCCCGCAAGGAAGACGCAACAACAGGAATCTTCTTTCAGCCGTTTATTCAGGTCCTTGATATTTCTTCTTCTCTCTCTCGGATGCCCCTCCCAGCCTTAATAAAGCATCCCAAGCCCCAATGCGAAGCTGCTACGTGGAGCTTTCTCATAGGGTGTTAAAAAACCATGTGCCAACTCTCCCAAATAAGGAGTTGTTTGTTACAGACCACAGCGGAGCCAGCGCCATCTTGTAATGGTGACCACAGTCCGCAGAAACGGCTCACCACAGTTCCCCCTTTTGTTTTCTAAGAACAACACAGGCGAGAGTAGAGGTCCTATCCCACTGTGCAGAAGTGGCTGCATAGTATGGCTCAGCCCCAAGGAGGCGCCTTCCCCAGATCTGAGGCCATATCAGCCGACGCCTTTCTCCGTGGGACGGGGCGTGGACGCGTCTAACCCGTATGCAATAGGACATGCTCTCCTTGAGGTTCACTTCAAGGATCACTCAAGTGCAGTGCCTTGCCTCGCATCCTGTATTGTGACGATGGTGGACGAAGGGGGATAGCTGAGGCTGAACTGTGGCTGTATAGAAATACAACGATAAACAAGTTGGTAACACCCTAAAAGAAAGGCACGGGTCTTAAGGCGATAGAAAAGCACTAGTGTGGAAACCCATCTGCGTGCAATGGCAGTAAAGCCGGCAGAGTGCAAGGGCTTTCCAACACTAAGAGAATAACAAGGAAAGACATGTCGATCCCAGTGCAATGTCCGTAAAACTTGGGGTGCGACGACCATGTCAAAGATTTACTGTTTAATTTGCGCAAGCCAAACTTGAGGTGAGTTGCCATGTTCTAAAGCTGCAAGAGCTTGTATGATCATAGCCTTATCGTGAGCATTGCGGGCCTTGAGGCGACAGAGAAACCACAAGCAGAGAACCATACCGAAGCAACACATTGCACCAAAAATGCTTACCCCCACCCACTCTTTAAAAAAGGAAATGGCAGAAGATATCCAATCGGTGAATTGACCCAAAGTTATGGGATCGACGTGGG
This sequence comes from Spermophilus citellus, assembly GCF_964194105.1. Taxonomy (NCBI): domain Eukaryota; kingdom Metazoa; phylum Chordata; class Mammalia; order Rodentia; family Sciuridae; genus Spermophilus; species Spermophilus citellus. Next base: position 228,625,057 of record NC_138185.1, on the reverse strand, counting down.
TACTATTCAAGACAGCTATCTGGGTTAGTTGAGACTGGATCATGTCTTCCGCTGCCATGGACCAATTTTCGGCCAAGTATTCGCCAATGATACGGGAGGCATTCCTGGAATCATTAAATCTGACAGAGGTTATACATAAATGTGCACGTTGGTCAACACAGCCCAAAAGCACCAAATCAGCCAATTCTTCTACCTGAGCTTGGAGTAAATCTATTCTTTGGTTGGCAGCTAAAATCCCTGACAAAATATGTTGATTAATTGTATTCTGGGATTCAAGTATGGTGGAAGTTTGTTGAACAACTTGATTAATGGTGGCAGCAGTCTGCACTTGACTGGCCATGGCCACTCCGGCCGTGACCGCTGCAGCAGCAGATACCGCTATGGCTGTCACTATAGCAGCTGTGATTCCAAAATCCCTGCGGACTCTAAGTAGCTCAACAATGGGGAATTTGTCAGGGTCCGCAGTGACTGGGATTGGGACAAAAGTTGGAATTTTCATAACCACTGCTACAGTCCAAGAACCATCCCAACACTCAGATAAGAGACAGGTAACATTAGAACAATCCAGCATCCCTGACGAGGTGTCATTAGCCAAAAGGAGTAAGAACGGGGATTGAACACAAACCGCTGCAGGGGGCAATGTGGCATTATATAACAGAGAGTTGAACGAAACAGATGTGAGTCTATTACCTCGTTCACTCTCGCTAACAGTGCCAGAAACATTAGCCAGCCAACTTTTGGCTCCCAGCAATTGAGCCAGTGCAGAAATATCAGCTGAAGCCCCCTTTTCATTGGAAATCAGCCATTGAAACCAGGACCAACCCACTCCTGTAGAGGAGTTGGCACTGTTGTTAAAGTTATAAACATACCTCTTAAGAGAAGGGGAAAGGGAGAAACCTTTAGCAACTTGACGTTGCTCCCAAGAATGATCCTGACAAGGCGTAAATGTTGGGGGGAAACCAAGATTAGGGGTACAGTAAGGAGAGGCCTTAAAATGGGTGGCATTATAAAGACTATTAGAAGAAGGAGGCACTGGGATTAGTACCTCGGAGATAATAGCCAAGGTAGTTATGTTTAAAGCAGAGCTATTTACAGGGGTTCCTGAGCCTGATTGTTCCCCTGAGACTACTTGGCTCAATACAGCACTGAGAATGCTCCCTGAGACCTGACTGGACCGCAATGGGTCCTCCCAGTTAGTCAAATTCTTGGTCTTAAGACTAATACAATGAGCGTTCCCAAGGCTGAAACAAAAAACTCCTGTGAGATTAACTTGAGATTGATTAAAAATGCTATCCACGTCCCCTCTAGGAGAGGCACAGGGAGCAATAAGTCGCATTTGAGCATTAACTGCTCGTAGATCATGCAGTAGGCGCCACTTCCCTGATTTTTTCTTAATGACAAATATGGGAGTATTCCATGGAGAAGTAGAGGGTTGGATGTGACCCAAGTCAAGCTGTTCTTTAACTAGAGCATGGGCTGCTGCCAATTTAACCGAGGGAAGAGGCCACTGAGGCACCCAAACAGGCTCCTCGGTGAGCCATGTTATGGGTATTTGAGCCCCAGCGGCCCCTAGGAAAAACCCAGACCAAATCTGTCAAGCTTTTGATGACCTTGTATAGGATGCTTACGTCCCTGTAAATGTTTTCCTAGTCCTAGACTTGGCCTATACCCCATATTTTGCATAATTTGTTGAGACACTGGGGAATAGTCGTTACTAAGAGTGAACCCCATGTCTTTCATCAGATCATGGCCCCATAGAGAGATAGGTAAATCAAGTACATAAGGCTGAAAGGTACCATTATGTCCTTCTGGATCCTTCCAGAATAGATGTCTACAGCTGATCTGAGGGGCCTGGGCATATCCAGGGTATATGGGCTCAGGGGTATAATCAAAGGTTTGATAGCCCACAGTTATAGTTTGACCGCTGGGGGAAGGTTTTACTGTTGGGGCTATGGGCTGCTTGGGTCCAGATGGGGCCTTTTGGTCTCCGAGCACCTGATTGGGTCCTATTAGACTTCCAGTAGGCTGTTCTATGGTCAATTTGAGCCGAAAAAGCAGGCCAGGATTGTACTGTCCTGGGGTGTAAATATGCAGCCCCCAGAGATATCCTTGAGTCCAATCTGGTTGCTGTTTTCCATTAGAAGTAAACTGAATAGTAATATTTGATTCTTCCTCTATTGTTTGCCAGAAGTGGGCATAGTCATTCCTAGGTGAATTCTTAAGTCAATACCCATTACTAGAGGTTTCACATCCCCAGGAGGCACAATAATAGGCCTTAGGTCCCTGGCAGCATCTATATAATTTCCCCTCCTTTATTTTTTGTAGATAAATTTTTAAATGCTGATGGGCTCGTTCCACAATTGCTTGTCCCTGGGGGTTATAGGGAATTCCTGTTTTGTGTTTAATCTCCCAGTGGGTGCAGAATCGTTGAACTGTTTGGCTTATATATGTGGGTCCATTGTCTGTTTTGAGACAACGTGGACTGCCCATGCAGGAGAAAGCTTTTAAGAAATGTCTAATTGCATCCTTAGCCTGTTCCCCAGTATGTAAGGTAGCAAAGATATAGCCAGAATATGTGTCAATAGAAACATGCACAAAAGACAGCTTACCAAAACTAGGGAAGTGGGTAACATCAGTTTGCCAGATATCATTGGGGTGTAAGCCTCTAGGGTTAACACCTAAGCTGGGAAAATGAAGAAATGGAGCACATACTGGGCATAAGGAAACAATTTGTAAAGCTTGATCACGCGAGCATCCTGTGCGGAAGCGTAAGGATTGTGCATTTAGATGGAATTTAGCATGGAGTTGTGAGGCCTCACCATACTAGGTTATATTGTATACTAGGCCCATATTATGAGTGGCGGCATCTGCTTTAGCATTACCCTCCGCCAGAGGCCCAGGAAGCTCCGAATGTCCTCGGATATGTCCAAATAGTAAAGGATCTCGTCTAGCCCAAACAAGGAGTTGATCCGTTTGTAATTGTTCCATGATAGTAGATTGCCTGCCAATATAAGGGGCTGTTTCAATAACTGAGGCTAAATTAGCAACAAAGAGACTATCAGTATACACATTAAGTGGGATGGAATCGTATAGTTTAAGGGTCATAATTAGAGCCTCAACTTCTGATCTTTGGGCAGACAGTTTAGGAACAGGGTGTCGAATTACTTGAGATCCATCAAAAACAACAGTAAACCCCCCTTTTGCTCCGTCTGTAGAAACAGTCTGAGCTCCCGGGATAGGTTCCCCTTTAATAATTTTAGGAGAAATAATAGGACATTTTTTAAGGCCGTCTAGAAGTTTATGTCGGGGGAAGTGATTATCAATTTGACCTTCGAAATTACAAAGGAAGAGACACCAAAGATCATGTTCTTGTTGTAAATTTAAAATCATATCCTGGGTATAAGGTTGAATGAGAATGTCAAAAGTTTTTCCAAACAGTGCATCACCCAAATATTTGACTTTCCAGAGCAGATTTATCATCAGTTCATAAAAGGGAGTTATCACCCGAGAGTTAGAAGCGGGTAAATGGACCCAATAGATAGGGCCTGTTTGCCAAAACACTCCAGTAGGAGTTATTTTAGATGGCAAAACTACAAATGATAGGGGTGTAGAGTAGTCTATCTGGGTAACCTGCATGTCTTGTAGGGCCTTCTCTATCAGTCTTAATGATTGTAGAGCCTCAGGTGTGGGTTTCCTGGCTGAGGTAGGGGACGTGTCTCCTTGGAGGAGATCATACAGAGGCTTAAGTTCCCCTGTGGGAATATGGAAAGATGGACGTAGCCACTGTATTTCTCCTAAAAGGTTTGTCATTGGTGTAAAGTCTTAAGGTGATGTATCTGGAATTGAGGCTTTTGGGGATAGATTTCAATATGATTTATAACATACCCCAAATAGTTAAAAGGGTGTTGGAATTGAACCTTTTCAGGGGCTATAATCAATCCTGCCCCCTGTAGGAGGGACTGGAGGACCTCATAAGCCTGAAGGAGGGAGTCTTTCTTTAAAGAAATAAACTTACATCTCAATAGGTGTTTGTCATGTCAAAATATGAACAAAATTTTTGCTCACATTAGTATAGTTAAATTAGGAAAATAAACTGAAATATCCTTAAGTTAATTATAGTCAGTTTAGTATATGAAATTCTTTCTCTCTTTTCTGTTTAGATAACAATATAAAAATCTGTTTTACTTAGGGAAATGAATATAAAGACCTTATTTTACCCAAAGATGATTTCTTTCTTCTTCTTAGGATCCATGTGTGCTCTCTCTTTGTTGGAACATCCTTTTCTTTAAAAAAAAATACACTTTGGAACAATTTTTGAAAACCTTAGGATCTATAAACAAATTATTATACTTTGATAAGAAATATCAATGAGAATATGGTTAAAACCCTTAGATATTTTGTAGAAATAATTATAAGAATTTATCATCTTATGAGTTTAAACAGTAACTTTGAGAATTAGAAACTACTTGATTGTATTTTCACTTAAAAGCAAATTTATAGTAAACACATTTATCTTAAATATCTGTAACTGAAAAGGCAGAGTATCTGATAAATGTAAATATAAAACATAAATTATGGGTTTCCTGTTGGAGAAAAACAATTAGGCAAATATATATTAACTAATCAATTAGGCATGTGCTAATTAATTTATAGATTAACAAATATAGGTTATTTAAATATCTAAAAAATATATATTAAGAATAAGAACTTAACTTATAATGTATTAACTTTATGTAACCACGTGGTCTTAAAATAGTTGGATCCATTTTAATTTATTTTTAACTAGGAGTGCACTCTTCTATGTGACGTCACTTGATGTACTGAAATAAGATCCTTGAGTATACATTTTTATTTTTATGGTTAGCAATGAAAATAAGGATTTTTTGGTCATCACAGGAACCTTGCCGGCTTGTTCCTGTGGCGAGCAAATGCATCCTCATAATCTCCAAAATTAAAAGTAAAATATAAAGAAGCATATTTGATATCTCTCATCAATAGAACATTATTTAGTAACACAACTATAAAGAAAAGGTCAGATTATTTAATTTAGAACTAGTTTAAATTTAGGACTGTAACATAGAAACACGTGGAATTAAATTTTGTCTGAAAAAGATATCTTTCGTTAGCATTTACAGGCAGGCATGTTTCAAAAATACAGGCTCTGAGTAGCTCGGGTAGAAATCTGAAACACAGCAAAACAGGTTAGTGGCTGGAAGGCGGGACTAGAAGTCCTGTCTGAGTGACTGTGGAAGAACCAATCGGTAACCCCCAAAAGTGTGGGAGGTGGGACCAGGAAGCCGCTCTTCGGGCTAGGCACCCCATGGTTACCATGGTGATGCAAACAACATGGAGTGCGCTGCCCATTCTTGGGGCAAAAGTTTCCCAAGCCTTCCTAGCCGACTGCAGAAACACAGAAAACAAAAGTGAAAGTACACAGTGCAGCTGCAATAAAATATGAGGCTCTCTCTTTCTTTGTAGAGGAGCTGACCCCGCTTTGGTCGCGGATCCCACTTACTGGGACTATCCCCGCTTTGGTCGCGGATCCCACTTACCTGGGACTAACCGGTGCACCACCCCTGACGGCTGAAAGTTCTGGTTCCCGGGTTTCGGCACCACTTGTCGCGACCCCCTTGCCCGCAAGGAAGACGCAACAACAGGAATCTTCTTTCAGCCGTTTATTCAGGTCCTTGATATTTCTTCTTCTCTCTCTCGGATGCCCCTCCCAGCCTTAATAAAGCATCCCAAGCCCCAATGCGAAGCTGCTACGTGGAGCTTTCTCATAGGGTGTTAAAAAACCATGTGCCAACTCTCCCAAATAAGGAGTTGTTTGTTACAGACCACAGCGGAGCCAGCGCCATCTTGTAATGGTGACCACAGTCCGCAGAAACGGCTCACCACAAACAGTGTGTTTTGTTCTCTGTTTTCTATTCTTTTTGACTTTTTCTGAGGGCTTCTTGACATCTCTTTATCTTTAGACCTTCTTATTCGTTGGGGCCCCACCCTAGGTCTGGATAATGGTCTACATCAGATCAGTCATGGCCCAGGGTTTCTCCATGCAGGGGGGAGAATGATTTTTCCAGCATATGAGCTCAATGGTGGAGAAAGGCTGGCACACAAACTGCCTTTTCTCCCTCAGACATTTTCCTTCTGGTCAACATGGGCTTGTCCTTTGATCCCTTGCAGGGTCATCTGGAGAGTTCTCATCTGGGTTGTGGCTCTGGTCTTGGGACAAATCTCCCACCTTAATCTTGGGAGGTGAAAGAGTCTTTAGTCCTAGGAAGCCTTTGGCTCTGAGGATATCACAGAGGATGGAAGAGCCAGTATTGGGGGGACATCATTGTTGCCTCTGAGGACGACATGGCTGAGGGGACATACTGTTGTCCCAGTGGTCTTGGCAAAGTCGGTCCTGGGACCTCTTCTTGCTCACAGGGAAAAGTGTTTCCTTTCCTGACTTTCATAGTCAGGTTTTCTGGTTAGCTGCTTTCCGCTGGGTCTTAGAGTCCACTGTGCTCCGGGCTAACATCAGCTTGGACTGTCCATCTAGACAGGCTCTCAACCAAGGGGGCCGTTTCTGTACTATCTCTTGACAGCAATCAATGTAAGAGAAATGGTTCAGGGGTTCTGACAACAATCAAAGGACCTCAGCAATGACTCTCTTATCTAAAGATCCTTCTCGTGGCCAGCCCACATCTTGGGTGGGCCACTCTAATTCACAGAGTATGCAACCTTTGTGGAGTGAATCTCACCCCACAGTTACCAGGAAAACCTTCCTAAAGGTTTCTAACACACATTTCAGAAGGCTCAGTTTCCTTAATGTACCTCTCATGTTCCACCCTGCATCGGTGTCGCACACTTAGAACAAAACACACTTAGGACAAGATTCATTTCGACCATCTCCGGCCGTTCCCCTCTCGGGGACTTAGGGCTCTCTTAGCCTTGCGGGTTGGTATCAACCCCCGACCTGGAGCTTTCACCTAGATGTTGGTTGGTGAAATTCCGCCATAGACTGTATGAGGTGCCACAGAACCATGGAACAGAACTCTGCACTCACTTTGGCCCTCGGGTTGGGTAGGAACCCTTCCCTTTGTCATCTCATTCACACACTTTCACACAGACATGGCCAGGACAGAATTTCTATACCACCCAAATTCCAACAATTCCAAACCAAACAGAAAAAGGAGTCATGGTTTCCCCTCTGCTCGCTGACCACAAACAGAGACTACTCGGGCGACTCCCCAGGTCTGTTTCAGCTCCAACTATTTTGGAGGGTACTCGGGACCCAACAGAGGGTGATCAAGCCTTTCTTCAACCCACTTAGGCCTCGAAGAGGAAGTCAGGTGGGCTACAGAACCAAATGGACCCGGGTCCTACCTGTTCAGCTGGGCGGTGCTCCAAAACCCTAATTCTGGTTCCTGCTGCCTGTGGGTTCTGTTGTGCTCCAGGGTGGCAGCCCCAGGGCACTGGGTGAGTCGATCATCCTTCAGGCCAAGAGTGGCCTGGGCATGCAAAGGGGACCGCTGTACCCCATCGCCCCAGGGAAGCGGGTCCCTGGAGACAAGAGAGGCAGAATAGCCTTTCCTACCTCCTCTGTCCCATCTGGGTCACAAAAAATGTTGTAGGGACAAACGAGGCAAGGCACCGAAGATAGCAGGAAACAGTTTTATTTGGCTGCAGCCAGGTTCAGAGGGCACAGCCTTTGCTGTAATCAACCAATCCCCTGAACCTGAGTTCAGGGAGTTTCAGAGTTTTATACCCAGCATGTAAGGGGAGGGGCTCAGAAGTTCACAGTCTGCAGAAGTTCACATAAAAGCAGATTTTTTTCCCACTGTTCGGGGCACGTTAACTCTTCAAGGACTACACCTGAGAAGGGGAGAGCTTCTTCTCCCCTCTCTTTCCTCCCCCTGCCAGCTGTTACCATGGAGCCCAGTTGTAACTTATCTTAAAAATGTAGACATCTCTGTGAAGCCCAGCTCAAGGCCAGAGGCCTTGTTTGCACATTTCTTCAAAATACTATACTGGATACGTTTGTGAAAACTAGTAAGGGGGTGTCCAGCACCTGGAGTGTGGTATCTTCTCGGCCAGTGGCCAAGTAAACAGAGTGACATGAAAACAGGAAGTTTATCTACAATGGACTCTTTTGCTGACAGTCCTAAAATCAGCCATGGTGAAGAGGGCTTTATTTGTGGAGAAAGGGGGTGCCACTTCAGTACCTGCAAAGGAGCAGTCTGAGAGCAGAGGACACGGCCATCTCTTTTTTTAAAAAAAAATATTTTTTAGTTGTAGTTGAACACAATATCTTTATTTTATTTATTTCTTTTTATGTGGTGCTGAGGTACGAACCTGGGCTGCACACATGCTAGGCAAGTGCTCTACTGCTGAACCACAACCTCAGCCAATGGCCACCTCTTAATGAACCAGAGACCTTTGGGGAGATCTCAATGTGAGCAAGATACAAACCTCTCTGAAAAGGCACCATGAGCCAGCAGGGGGCACCCAGCACACAGTGAGCTCCAGGTCAGCCAGGAGCAGGTGCAGAGGGATGTTGAGGGCTGCTCCCCTGTTGGTTGTGGAGGTTCCTCTCTATCCCAGGACCCTAGGCAGCAAATTTCTCTAGTTCATGGTTCAGTTTTATATCTGAAGATTCTGAATAAGATTTTCACTTTGTTATTTTGCAAAGTGACAGGACATAGGGCTGTTCAGAGCCCCAAACCACAGGCTTCATTTAAAAGCAGGTGCAGAGAGAGGTTGAAGCCGGTTCCATCCACACTGCTGGAGCTTTGTCTTCACCCATAGATCCCCAGTGGATCTTTCCAGATAGAGATTCCTGGTCCTCTGCTCCACTTTTAAATTGGTACATAACCACTGCAACAGAGCCGAGATTCACCCTGTACAAGCTCAGGGTGAGGCCACACCTGCTCCTGTGAGTGACGTCACAGTAAGCCACATGGTCTCCTGAGCCCTCTTCAGAGTTGAGGGCAACACCTGCTGGGACACACAATCGGTTCCAGAGTGACTTGCTCCTCTGGACTCAGAGTCAGACAATATGGACAGTGGGTTGGGACACAGCTCACTCTAGGACACACAGAGTTCACAGTCCAGGTACATCACCAGTGGCCACCAAGGGAGGGATGTATTCCATATCCTGTCCCTGGGGCCAACCTGTAATCAGAATTTCTTCCACCATCAGGTCACAGAGATTCAGGACAGATCCACAGTCCAGCACAGGGCAGTGTGGCCCCATCACAAGTGTGCACAGGCAGAGCTCATGGAGCCTGATCCCTCCAGAGAGAAGAGCCCTTTAGCAGAAAGAGCAAGAGGAGAAGGTCCCCAGAGGTTTGGGGGCTCATGTGCCCTGTCCTGCCCTAAGCTCCGTGTTAAGACCTTCCTTAAAAATCAGGAGGGACTTCTCATGACATTCCACTGTGACGTCCAGTCTGTGGACCATCCACAGACACAGACAATTTGAGGGACCCTTTGAGTCCCCCCAGTGATGTGCACAGAGATGTGGGTGGGTGCAACAGAAGTCAGCTGACCTGGGGGGAGCAGGGGAGAGAGCTGAGTCAGTGTCAGGGCTCAGCAGGGAAAGCTCCACCTGGATGCTTAACATTAGCCAGCACCAGAGGAAGAGGCACCCAGGGGCTTTCTCAGCACTGTGCTAAGAAGTGGGGCCAGAGGAGGTGGGCTAGGGGTGTGGGCTCAGCAGCAAGTCCCAGGTCATAAATGCCCAGGTGATGATGGCTCAATAAAATTAATCCAAACTAACTAGTGAATGTGGCATGTGCTCCAATAATTGGTACAGTCTTCTTGTGCAGCATTAAACTTGGCCTTGCCTTTCCTGGGATTTGACACATGATGTGACCTCTGTGTCTGTCCCTGCTCTGCTCAGGCTGCCTGCTGCTCCTAGGCTCAGCTGGACAGGTTGCACATTTCTGCACATTCATCTGCTCCTGTATGTCCCCCTGTGGCTGGGGAAATACATACAGGTGGCCTCACGGCCACTTGTATTCCTAAGGGCTCAGAAACACCTGGTTGAGCAGGTATTATGTCTTTCATTCTTTCCCCCCTCTGTGTCACCCATAACATAAATGATTCTTTACTAAATGGTGGCTAAAGAGTACCATATGCTCCTTGTTCTTTCTACCTGAGGAGTGTATTCACAGCACCATGGTCAGGTGTTCCTGGAGCAGCTGGGCCTCACAGTCCTGGGGGCTGCATGGTGCTGGGGCCACTCTGGCAGCCTGGACAGCTGAGGGGCTACTGGCAGAGCAACAGAGGTACAGTGCCATCTGTTCCCAAGGGCTGCCTGGGGTGGACCTCCAGCAGGCCCAGGTCAGCAGTGCAGCAGGCAGCATGAGTGGAGAGGTGGCTGTCAGATTAGAGGAAAGCACAGGGCAGACAGCACCTGGGGACAAGGGCAAGATGCTCTCAGCACCCAGGGCTGGCTTTGCACCTCCACACGGACTCCATGCGGTGGCTGCTCAGGGCCTGCTCAGCTGCCCTGGGGACCTTGTTAGGGGTTACAGGTTCCTGCAATGCCACCTGGGGTCCTGGGAAAGGTGTGTGTCCCTTACAGCTGGCCCTGCTCTCAGCAGCCCTGCCACTCAGGGAGGGTCCAAGGCTCTTCCCTCCTTTGTACAAGTGTGGACTTATGGCCAGCTGTGTCCTGTGTCTGCAGGTGGATGGACAGTTCCTCCCTGACCAGCACACATCTGGGTAGGGAGGCTGAAGGGACCAGCCAGCCAGCTGCTTCCCAGGACCCTGGTGGGGTCCCTGCATGTCTCTGTGCAGTGGAGCCTGGTGTGGGGCCCAGGCTGGCTCTGCTCTGTCCCCACCACTGCTGGGGCCTGTTTCCCAGAAGGTCCCAAACTGTGCTGAGGGCTGGGGGCTCAGTGGTTCCAGCAGCACAGGTGCCCCCTGTCAGGGGTGAAGGATGATTGACAGCTGCGTGTGTGGCAGGGGCAGAGGCAGCACCTGCACAAGGGGCCCCACTGAGGGTGGCTTCAGCAGAGGTCCTGCCTGTCACCCATGTGCTCTGTGTGGTGGAGCAGGATGAGCCCTCCCCCCCTCCACAGTGTTCTGTCCTGCACCAGTGGCCACAGACTGACCCAGGCCTATGGGCAGGGCGAAGAGCAGGGCCCTCTGCAGCTCCCTCATCCACTAAGGCAGCCTCCAGGGACCTGGCCGTGAAAACTAAAGTGCACATTTCACATGTGCTAAGTGTGTGGACGTTTTTGGTTCAAGAACATGCAAACACACAGAAAGCATCCTTTGTAGACATCTAGAAAGTAACTGGATTACAGGTTTACATTTGAAGCACAAGTCCACAGCTTTACCGATAAAAAAATAAGTTTTTTATTACTCAGTCTGACAGCGAACATTCAGGTGTACGTCAAGATACAGAGGATGGGTCCCGGAAATTAATGTCTAACCCCTGTGGGCCACTCAGAGGTGAGGAATAACATGGGTGCCCTGGTTCTCCCACTGGGCACTGGGTGCTCAGGTCATGGCCTGTCCTCAGCTCTGTGCTTCATAACATCAAGGTGAGCCCAGCCAGTGTGCCTGCTCCTCTGCCATAGGGCTTGTCCCCTTGGTCCTGGCCACAGGCAAGGCTTCTCCTGCAGCCCTGAGCTTTAGGACTTGGAGAGTCTCTTCTGCAGAATCAGATGTTCACCTCACAGGGCACTATGACTGGGCACAGTGTGAATGACACCAACCACTGCCATGGGAGACCCTCACCTACCACAGGACCTTGGTGTTGGCTCTTACTTGCCACAGATGACTAGTTTTATTATGTAGTCACAGCAGCTGTGGCTCAGTGTGTCCAGGGGCAGTGGGGGCCTCTGTGGCTGCCCCTACAGAGGTCTGTAGTGATGGTGTCCATGTGCTTCTCAAAGTGACAGGGACAGAGTCCAAGATCTGTGAGGCATGGCAGCATGGCACAGTCCTCAGAAAACACAGAAACCCCAAGGACAGGAGAGGAGCCCTGCAGGAGGGAGTCCCTGCAGAGGCCTCCACAAGGTCATCCTCAAAGGACTGAGGCCCTAGGGACACTGCAGTGCCCCCAAGGAGGAGTGCAGAATGCAGCCAAGGACATGGCCAACTCCTACTGTGCAGAGCCACTCAGGGGACCTCAGTGTGAGCCAGACGCAAACCTCCCTCAGGAGGCACCTGTGGCCAGCAGGGGGCGCTCAGGAGCAAGGAGTTGCTGATTGACTAGTGGATTTTTTCCAGTTGTGGCTTTCATTTTGCTGTAAACGTGACACACTTCCTGAGATAGGCCTCCACAGTTATGCCTCTGGGCCTTCAATAGATGTTTTCAATTTAAAAAATAATGATTAACTGGGATGGATTGAAAAGGGTTGATGGCGTAACCTTGAATTCCTTAGTCCTCAAATGAAGTTCAGAGAGCAAAATCTTCATGTCTCATGTACATAAATTCTAAATTTATAAAGGTCCCTGAACATACAATATACTTCCTCAAAGAGTAATTTGAAATCATTAAAGTTTCAATTATTGGCATTTCTAGCAGGAGATAAATTGATGGCCCAGAACATCTGGGCCACTTTGCACAACCACACAGAGACCCACAGTTTCATGTGCAAGCTCCGACTCTCAGGCTCCAGCACCCCAGGAGCTGGCCCAGGAGATCTGGCTGCTGTGGCTGTTGCTGGCTCTATTCTGCAGGGAGCTTCCAGGAGGAACACCTGCTGCCTTTCCCTCAGGCCTGGCCTTCCCTGGAGGACACGTCCACATTCTCTGTCCACAGTCACTCCCTGTTCTTGGTTAATTCTTCTCCCATCCAACACATCAGTATGTTCCTCCCCATGACGTCTTCCCATCCACTGTGCCCTGTGTCTGTGTGGACACAGGAGGTGCATTCTGCACGCTCCACATGAGACCACAGTCTTGGCAGACACGGTGCTGCTGCTGGACAGCAACAGCCTGGACACACCTCGCCCCTCCCTGCACATGAGCATCTCACACAGTCGGTTATTTCCCTGGGATCTTTATGTCAATATGAAATGAGGAGATTAAATCCCCTGAAAACTGACCAGGTGGAGGGATTACCAGGACCAGGAATTTGCTGTCATGGTTCACATATGAGGTGGCCCACAATCTCACGTGTGAGACAAAGGAGAGAGGACTAGATTACCAGAGCTCAAACCTAAAGTGGATTAATCCACTAACATGGATTGACTTGCAGCCACTGTAGGCAGGTGGGGGGTGGCTGGAACACTTGGATCACTGGGGTGTGCCTTCGGGGGACACTCTGTGGAGCTCACCTGCTTCCTGGTGGCCATGACCTGAGCTGCTTTCCTCCTCCATCCCCTTCTGCCATGGTGTTCTCCCTCCCTGGCCAGAGCTAAGGATTTGCCACCTGGCACTCCAACCTCCTAAGTCATGACCCAAGGTAAGCTTGTCCTCCTCTGTGTTCTCAGAATTTTGGTCAGGTGACAAAATGCTGTCACATACTGATATATTTTTAGGAGGTTTTCTTATGCCACATCATACATCCACTGTTTCTCTGATTTTCACGAACACTTTGTGCTGAATGGTGAAAGCAAACTGAAGCCCTGGAACAGGTGAGGTGTTGAAGACCTCATACCTGGCACAGGTGAGGTGGGGAAGACTGTCACATGGAGGGCTTGGGATCCCCAGGTCAGGAGGTGGGGTCACCTTAGGATGCCTCCTACTTAGATACCTGGAAGAACAGCTTTCTAATCAGATGATTTGCTACGACTTGGAAACTTCACTCAGGGGCACACATAGTCTTGCAGGTGGTGAAACCATGGAGACCATCAGGTCTTACCTGAGCCACCCCAGGACCAGGAGGTGGGTGCTGCAGGCTCAGAGTTTGCAGGGAGTCATGGTCAACACCACAGGGAACAAGGAGAGGAGCCCACATGTCTTATTAGTGTGCTGTGCTCACTCAGTTAGGCAGGAGGTCAATTCCTGAACCTCATCAGGAGGTCAGCAACTACACCTGCCCTCTCAGTGACCCCACCTCACTAAAGACAGTGTCCACTGTTCTCTCCAAATGCTGGGCTGTGGGCAAGGCAGGTCTCACTGCAGAGATGCTGCACAGGGAGGGGGACCTGGGCCTCCTCCCTCACCCAGCCTGCCCTGCAAGCCGTCCTGTCTGCTGTCAGCCTGGCTCTGCTGCTCTGGGGGACTCAGGGGCTCTCAGCCTCAGGCTGCAGCTGAGAGCTGCCTCTGCTCCCAGGACTCTCACCTGGCCCAGCACCTCCCTCCTGTCCTCTCCTGGTGGAGACCAGAGGGCAGGACAGGTGAGGGGAAGAGCTCAGGGCAGATTCCCACCCACTGCTGACCAGAGGCATTGGCTGGACAGTCAGGAGGACAAGCAGGGCAGAGGGTGGGGCAGGGCAGGGGACACACAGCAGGAAGCCCCTCCCCTCCTGAGACCCTGCTCCCTCCTCTCCTGCTCAGTCTGTAGCCCCCAAGTCTCACAGAGATGACAGAGAAGAACTAGTCCTGAGAACAAAGGGGGGCTCTTTGTTTTGCTCTCCTCTCACAGGTAAAGCTCCACTTGGGCTCAAGACAGGGACACATCTCAGGAGCACAGAGGACCTGGGCAGCCTGACCTCAGCCTCTCCAGATATCAGAAGGGCCTCACCCACATGCAAATCCCTCCTCCTGCTCTGGGTTCAAAGGCCCTCTGGGCTGTGGGAGCTCCCAGCTCTCTGCTCAGACAGGGCTGAGGTCTCTGGGAAGGCAGGCGTGGTCTAGAAGATGAGGCTGCTGGGTCTTGTCCTGTGCCTGGTCACAGCTCCCCAAGGTGAGTGTCCCCAGTGTCAGACCTGGGTCCATGGGGAGGTTGTCACTGCAGGTGACTGACAGGGTGTGACTGTCCTTGTCCTCAGGGGTCTTGTGCCAGGTGCAGCTGCAGGAGTCAGGACCTGGCCTGGTGAAGCCCTCACAGACCCTGTCCCTCACCTGTGCTGTCTCTGGTTACTCCATCACCAGTGGTTCCTGGAGCTGGATCTGTCAGCCCCCAGGGAAGGGGCTGGAGTGGATAGGACTCATATATTGTGATGGTGATACTAACTACAGTCCATCCCTCAAGAGCCGAGTGTCCATCTCCAGAGACACGTCCAAGAACCAGTTCTCCCTACAGCTGAGCTTTCTGACCACTGAGGACACGGCCACCTATTACTGTGCCAGAGACACAGGGAGGGGACCTCAGTGTGAGCCCAGACACAAACCTCCTGCAGGGTGCCCAGGGCCAGCAGGGGGCGCTCAGCACACAGGAGCTCAGGTGCCCCCTTCAGAGCAGCAGAGAGTGGATGGTTTCTCTCCAGGTGATCAGTGTCTCCCTGGATCCCATCATGGAGAATTTGGAGGACTCTTCTGCCTCAGATCATCCCATGCTCTTCTCTTATGGAGTCAGGCAGGTCTCTTTCCACCTGTCTCAGCTCAGGCTGCACAGTACATGTGTGAGTCTGTGTGTCCCTGTGTGTGTGTATATATATATATATATATATATATATATATATATATATATATATATATATATATGTGTGTGTGTGTGTTATGTGTGTGTTATGTGTGTGTGTGCAGGAGTGTTGTGTGTGTGTCTCTGTGACTCTATATGGGTGAGACCCCTGGAAGGCAGACTCTGCTACCTTGTCACATGGCTGTCCCTGAGCTCCAGGCCTGCCCCCTGCTCCAGCAGCCAGTCCCTGGGCAGCTGCAGAGGACTCACATGGGGAAGGCTCAGCAGGGTCTCAGACACCTCCACCCATCACAGCCAGGACCCTGACCCTGCCAGGTGCTCTTCACACACTGACCTGGTCACCCTCCCCAGGGCAGGCAGCTGTCAGTTCACACCAAGGCTGCAGCCTCCTCTTCCAGACCAGAGCACAGGATCCCAGAGTCCTCAGCCCACGTACACACACACACAGACACACACACACACACTCACACTCACACACACACACTCACACACACACTCACACTCACACACACACACACACACACACATAGACACTCACACTACTCAGCCTACCCCACAGTGTCCTTCGCTGTCATCATAGAAACGTCCTTTGACACAGTGGTTCTCCTGGTGACTGCACAGCTGCCCTCCACCATGGGCCACATCTCCTCCTCATCTCTCCCTGGTGACCTCTCCACCCTGGTTCATGGGTTGCCTGAGCCTTTCCCTGGGCAGGTGGCATCTGCATGTGGATGTGGTGTCCACGGGTCCTGCTGCTGCTGGGCTCCACCCCAGGGACCATGGCAGTGTCTGGGGTCAGTCTGGGTGTCTGCAGGGCAGTGGGCCTCTCCTGGGCCTGGGTGGTAGAGAGCTCCCTGCTGCCTCCCACCTCACAATCCAGAGCCCAAATGCCAGCTCTGCCAGGCTCAGGAACCCTGTGACCACCTTGAGCCTCATCTCAGTTCACCCCACAAAGTGACTTGGCTGTGACTCACTGACCTGGACCCCCTCAGCTCACCTGGTCTCAGTGTGCACAGAGGGCACTGGCTCCATGGACCTACGAAGGAGCTGCTGTCAGAATTTCCCTTGAAGCCCGACTTACACCTGGAAGACGTCTTCATCTGCGTCCTCAGACTGCTCCACATTATCTCCTACAACCAGTTCTGAGGCCTTGGGATCATGGACAAGTTTGTCACAGACAGACCCTCCCTTGGTACTAACTGCTGTGACAGTCCTCTTTCCCTCCCTGTGAGAACAGCCCTGACAAGACCCATGTAGAGGAGGTGAACGTTGTTTTGGCTCCAGGTTATACAAGTTCAGTCAATGGTTGGCCCACTCCATGGCTCTGGGCCTGAGGGGAGGCAGAGCATCATGGAGGAAGGACACCAATGGAAAGAAGGGGCTCACCTCGTGGAGGCCAGGACACACAGGGGAAATGACAGTTTACAGTGGAGAGGAAACTCCCCAGGACACACCCCGTGACTCCCCTCCTCCAGCCAAGCCCCACCTGCATGATTCACCCCCATCTAGTGCATCAAACTAGGGTGGATGCACATATCAGGTTAAGATCTCATCATCTAACCATTCACCTCTGACTCCTCCTGCCCAAACACAGGAGCTTGGGGGACAGTCCACCTCCCACCTGCAACAGAAAGATGAGCAGAGTAGAGGAAGGGAACAAGAGGAGGGAGGGGAGGGACCGAGGAAGGGCTGGGGACTGAAATGGAACAAGTTACAGCCCAAAGTTGAATAATAACATCAAAACACGCCGCGCACAGTGGTGCACGTCTGTAATCCCAGCAGCCAGGGAGGCTGAGGCAGGAGAATCACAAGTTCATAGCCAGCCTCAGCTAAAGCAAGTCACTAAGCAACTCAGAGCCTGTCTGTAAATAAAATACAAAATAGGCCTGGGGATGTAGCTCATGGTCAAAGGCCCCTGAGTTCAATCCCCAGTACCAAAATACAAAACGAATAAAATGCAATATTATGTGTATTTATGATGAATTAATAAAAATATTTTTTTAAAAAACTGCTCTATATATTCAGGATCCCTTTCTATTTAAACTATATTGTAAAAGAGTTTTGCCAATTCTGTAACAAAGGCTATTTCGTTTAAATAGGAAGTGTGCTGAAACCATAGATCTATTTGGGAATTAAAACATGTTCATGATTTTTGTATTTCTACTCCTGGGACACTGGGTTACCTTCAATTTCCTTCTTTTTTTTCTAGAATATTTCATGAATTTCAACATCTCTCTTTAAACAGATTAATTATACACCTCAGTGCTTTGCACATTTATATATTTTTGATTCACAAATAATGTGGTTAGTCCTGTTCTTTTTCATGCCACCACCTCATGCTGCTTCCTCATGGCAGGAAGGCCCTGGTCAGTGACAGGCTACCCTGGTTGTCAGGGAGGGGTCTGCTCTTCCCCTCCCTGACCCCAGCAGCCCACCCCTTTTCTCAGGTCCTAACAGGATGGTGCACAGTCACACTGTCCTTCTGTCTCATTCTGCTGATTCTCATCCTACCATGTCCTGGAGGAAGGCAGCCTGATGGTTGTTTAAATCTCTCTGTAAATAGTGCTGGGTAGTGTTTTGGTCACCTTTTGCATTGCTGTCACCAATATGTGTGCCAAGGGCCATGCAAAGAGGAAACATTTATTCAGACTCACAGTTTCAGAGGTCTCAGTGCACAGTCAGCAGACTCCACAACTCTGGTCTTAGGTGAGGGAGACCTTCATGGCAGAAGGGTAACCAGCTCAGGATATGGTAACAAGGAAGCTTAGAGAGAGCTCTGCTCACCAGGGACACAATCACAACCCCAAAATCACACACAGCCTTCCTACATTTGGTTGCCACCCAGGTGATCCACATCCATGCATGAGTCCACTTATTTTGACCCAATGCTCATGATCTATTCTTTCCACCTCTACAAATCATTGCATTGCCACACACGATCTCTTGGGGACACTCCATTTCTAAAACTTAGTATTTTTCCCCAGGCCCCCATGTTCATGCTCATCTCACATTTCAAAATGCACTGAGCCCACCTTCAAGAGTCACCCCTGTCTTAACAGCCCCAGGGTCACCCAAAGTCCAGGTAAAAATCTCATCTGAGGCTCAACGCAAACTCCTCACTGTGGGAGTAAAGTTCAAAACCAAGTTACAGGTGTCTGATATATAAAGGTGCAGAGTCAACATCTCCAATTTGAAGTTAGAAATGAGGCATAGAATAAAGGGATGGGAGCAAAGTGAGACCAAAGTCCAGCTGGACAAGCAAGTCCTGAGGCTCCATGTCCAGCTCCTGGGGCACATGGCATCCTCTGCTTTACCCACAGGGCTGGTGCCGCTCAGCTCCAGCGACCTTGCTGGGTGCAGCCTCATGGCCTCTCTCAGGGCTGGTCTCTGCTGGATTCACCCAGTTTCCTTGGCATAAATTCCATGTTGCTGGCATCTCTTATTGGGGACTTTGCCCCTGGAGTTTCACCTTTCTCCTCAAGTCTCCATGCACCGTCCCCTCAGGGGCAGACCACATGGACTGTGTCCCTCCAATCTCTGACCTTCCCACCTTCCTTGGAGTCTTGTTGGAAGACCTGTCCCTACCTCCAGTGTCCAGCAATCCTGCAGAACCTGCACCACGTGGTTGGCTCCCAGGTCTGCCACCATCTCCAGCAGTGACCAGGCCTCCTGGGACCATGGCCACAGTGGCCTCTGCCTGCCTGAGTGGCTGAGAATGGTGAAATGACTTTCTACTCCCCCTGTGCAAGCAGGGTGTCCCGTGGTCTCTTCTCACCTTGAGCTTGAGATGGGAGTGGTCCTGCCAATTCCTGAGGTGCTGCAAAGCCATCTTTTATTTTGTTTCCAGGGAGAGTATTTAGCATTTCCCTAGTGACAGTGTTGTCGTGAACAATCCCAGTTTCTTAAGCCTCAGTTACACTCACACATTTCTAACTGTACTGCAGGATTTCCACACCTTTCTGCTCTGCTCCTCCTCCTCATTATCACACTAAATGGCTAAAACCAGGCAGCCTTATCCATGCCTCTGCCTGAAGGCTGTGCTGTCCTGGAAGTCCCTCTGCTATTTTAACAAGTCCATCCCTTTAAACCAGCTTCACAAGAGGAATCAGGACATGGGGGAAAGTAGGCACTTCTGTGACAGAATTATGGTCTCCTCAGCTCCCACCATAAGCCCCTCCCCCTATCAAACACAGTGGTCTGACACTTTTCCAGTGTGTGTTTGTAAATCTTTCTATAATCTTCCACAAACACCAAAAAGCTCCAAAAGCTTCTGAACCACACAATCAGGTTAGTGGCAAAGTCACCTCTATGGATCCCTGTTCCTATTTTAGTCAGTATTTGCACTGCTGAGGTCAAAATACCCGTCAGGAACATGGTGTGGGACACAAGGTTCAGTCCACCACCATCTGACTCCATTGGTCAGGACACATTAATGCACAACATCATGTCAGAGGTGTTTGGAGAAGGGAACCTGCACAAGACAGTGTCATGAGGAATGAGAGAGAGAGAGAGAGAGAGAGAGAGAGAGAGAGAGAAGCACTCCCCACATCAAAATAACACTCCACTCATCAAAAAAAAAAACCCTAAATATAAACACCTCCAGGAACCTGTATCCTACAGACACACCCTAACTGTCCACATTTACCAAACCCAGTTAATCCCTGTTGGTGCATTGATCCACTGATTTATCCCAACCTTCAGAATCTGACCCTGTCACCTCTGCAAATTCTTCCAATGTCTCACACAAGAGGGTTGGAGCACCTCACATCTAAACTAAAGCTGATACTCACCTTCCAACATGGCTCTTTGAAAGAAGTGATAGGAAGGGGATCTTCAGAGAATCCTGGACCTACATCAGTAGATGCATGTGAGAGAGGACAGGATGGGGTTCTGTGACCTGCCCAAATGACAGCTGTGGCATGTCAGGGCTACAGCAGAGCAGTTGACCTTCTGGGCTCCAGGATGGGGGTCAAAGAGACAATTCAAGTGTCCAAAAGAGAATCATGGCACTAAAAGTAGATGACAATATTGATTCCTAAGGCCCCTGCTGTAGAGATCACACACAGAGTTCCTGCTACAATCCCCAATGTGTGCCTTTCCAGACTGGAGGTCACATGTGCAGTCCACCTCCTCAGGGTCTCATGGTGAGGAGGGCTGAGCTGGGCTCTGTGTGCCACACCACTCTCAGGAGATCTCACCACAGTCCAGGACTCAGTGACATATGGCCATGGAGGGCAAGTCACAGAGGGACTCTCCACCAAGGGCAGAATCCACAGGACCAGCTGCCCCTGCAGGACCTTGTCTCTCCACAGGAAAAGGCAAGAACCAGGCCTGAGTGCTCTGCCAACAGTGCTAGGAGTGGACCCAGGTGTGGAAGCCATTCTGACACGTGATTGAGTGACTCCCGTTAAGGGTCTGAGGCGCTTTGGCGTGTTGAAGCTTTCCCGGCCCTTTCCTGATGAGTGAGTCCATCCGTGTGGGGGTGTGCCTGACCACTTACCCTGGGGACCCAATCACTAACCCTGACCTTGGAGTGCAGCCCCCCCTCAGCCTTCATTGGATGGAATTCTCCCCTGAATCTCTTGTTCCCCAATAAAAGGGTACTCCCCCGCGTCTTCACTCTCTCTCTCTCTCCTGCTAGCCCTGAGTAATCCTCGCTGCCCTGCTGGGCAGTTAGAGGTGGGAACCAGAGAGGGGAGCCGTCTTGGACCTAGCAATAGAAATAAGGTAACTGAGTCTGTGTGTTTTATTTCGATCTCTTCTAACTAACTTTATGCCTAGAACCTCATTAATGAAACCACTGCGCAGGCCACGTGGTAGACCCAGATGAGCAGGGTCTACACCCCACTGAATCTCAGTGTGTGCAGCTTGCGAGCACAAACCCTCCCAGGGACGTCCTTGTCACCACACAGTCCAGATCAAGGTCCATGGAGAAACGTGGAGCTCAGTCATGAGTCACCCAAAGTCTTCCAGCTCCTGAAGAGCTTTGGGTCTAAGGGAATCTGCTCTGAATGACATAGATTGCAACATGCAGATGTTCCATCAAACTCTGGAACCCCAAAGCTGACCATGAGCTTATGGTGACTGCACATGTATTAGAATCATGATTCTGTAACTTAGGGTGAGATATAGGTGTGTAAAGCCTGCACTGCTGTGATCTGTTCACACACACACACACACACACACACACACACACACACAAATAGACACTCACACTACTCAGCCTACCACACAGTGTCCTTCACTGTCATCATAGAAACGTCCTTTGACACAGTGGTTCTCCTGGTGACTGCACAGCTGCCCTCCACCCTTGGCCACATCTCCTCCTCATCTCTCCCTGGTGACCTCTCCCACCCTGGTTCATGGGTTGCCTGAGCCTTTCCCTGGGCAGGTGGCATCTGCATGTGGATGTGGTGTCCACGGGTCCTGCTGCTGCTGGGCTCCACCCCAGGGACCATGGCAGTGTCTGAGGTCAGTCCGGGGGTCTGCAGGGCAGTGGGCCTCTCCTGGCCCTGGGTGGTAGAGAGCTCCCTGCTGCCTCCCACCTCACAATCCAGAGCCCAAATGCCAGCTCTGCCAGGCTCAGGGACCCTGTGCCCACCTTGAGCCTCGTCTCAGTTCATTCCACAAAGTGACTTGGCTGTGACTCACTGACCTGGACACCCTCAGCTCACCTGGTCTCAGTGTGCACAGAGGGTACTGGGTCCACTCCTCATCCCTGTGTCCCTGGAGTGTGGGGTGAGTGACCTGAGTGTGCACCTAGGAAGGAGCAGGGTGCCCACAGCAGACACAGGTGCAGCACAGGGCAAGGCCACATACCTGTGGGAGCTGGAGCCCACTCTGCCCATCCTGAGGTCCTTGAAGATGAGGCTGGGCCAGGCCTGGCCTGTGTCCACCCAGCTGGGCACTGATGGGAGCCTTGGAGCCTGGGGTTTCAGGACCTGGGAAAATTACAACTGTGATTCCCTCTCATGTGTTGCAGGACCATCCCGAGGTCCCCTGCCCTGGCTCTGCTCCTTCATTCATTGTTAGTCACCATCAGTCCATCCTGCCATGTCTCTGTGCCTGCTGTTTACTTCTCCCAGGTGCAGTCTGGGCAGACCTGGTGGGACCTGGGTCATCCCCCTCTCCTCTAGTTGGCTGTGGCATCATGGCTGTAGGCAGAGGGGCAGAAGGGAAGCCGTGGGCAGGGTGAGCTCTCTGGGGAAAGGCAGGTGAGGACGTGGACTGGACCTGAGTGGTGCTGGGCAGGCTGTCTGCATGGCCACCCTGACACACTCAGGCAAGAGTGGGGGGCTGGGCCTCAGGATTGTGTCCTCTGCAGTTGTCCTCTGACTGCAGCTGCCCAGCCAGGCCGTGCCCCTGTGCCCCATCACAGCCCTGAAAACTTCTTATTTTGAGGTTCTCCCTAAGAAGCCCAGTGTCACCCTGAATTAGTCGTCCTCCTGCCTCAGTGTCCTCAGGGCCTGGGGATATAGGTGAGCCCCACCATGCCCAGCTGGACTTCATAAACTCTGAGGCCACGTCTCATCCCCTCATGTTCAGATAGGTCCCCTCTCCCCTTCCCGTGACTCCTGCCCATTCCCAGTCCCTCCAGTGCCCTTGCAGTTATTGATCAGGTCACATACTCACCTTAATACTGACACCCACATAATACCAGAACTGTCCACCCCTGGGCACCCTTGGCAATAACTGGAGGCAGTTCTTGTTCTCCTATGATAAGGGGGGATTGTCCTAGGCAACCAGTTGTTGGAGACCACTGAGGCTGCCAAACCTCTAGCCATCACAGCACAGCACCACAGTGACATATTGTCTCACCCACGTGCCCATGGACTGAGCTCAGAAATGCTGAGAGAAGTCCCAACCTTGTCAGAATCCACAGAGCTCTGTGTTGACAGAGTGAACTCTGTGGATGTGAGCTGTCTACCCCTCATGATGAGGCTGTGTGAGAGCCACACCACACTCCCAGGGCTCCAATGGCAGGGGTGTCCACTCCTCATGTAGCTCTGTGTGGCCTGTGGGCGGGGTGGCCTGGGCAAGGTCTTGGAGGGAGAGGGGCTCCCTTGGCAAAGACCAGGAGGGTGGGTGGTCAGCTCTGCATGGACTGTGGGAGCTGAGTCAGCTCCACTGGTCTAAGGGCCCTGAAGACACAAGATGTCCAGGACCACTCTGACCCCATCTTGCTGTGAGGTGACCATGACCCTGGAAGCCCCAGGACACCTGGCTGCTGGGGAGAGGCAGATCAGAGCCTGCCTGGGTTTCAGCCCCTGAGGCTGGACTGCAGGGTCACAGACAGGGACACCTGGGCTCTGTCCCTGCTCCTGTCCTGAGAGTCCAGCTCCAGCAGGGTGACCATGAGTGTAGGCAATGTTTATACCCAGATTGTCCTAAGGTACTTCTGGCCCATTCCATGGGATCAGATCATTTGTGTATTTTCAAAGGACGTGTTTAGAGCTGTAGTGTAGATTGTTGTGCGTGATCAATGTGTAAGTTTCAAGTAAGAGTGTCATGCTGTCTAACAACTGCGGCCCCTTACATTTCTGTCAGTAATCCTTCCAGGTTTGTCCACAGTTTAGTATTTTATTTGTGAATACAATTGTGCAAAATGTGTGGTTCATTTGACATATTTATAGATACATGAGCAATATTTTATAGATTTTAAGATTTGTTTCTTTTTGCCCATATTTCTACTTGAATTTCCTTGTCTGTTATCATCTCTGCATATACTATGTATTTTTTTCATATTAAATACAATACCTTGGGCTGGGGTTGTGGCTTAGCGGTAGAGTATGCGTCTAGCATGCGCGAGGCCGTGGGTTCAATCCTCAGCACCACATAAAAGTAAATAACTAAAGTAAAGGAATTGTGTCCAACTACTTCTAAAAACAATGTTAATAAAATAATAAATAAATACAATACCTTGATGTTCTTTTGGTGTATACCTCTGGTAGCCTGAGACATACCTGAATGATAATTTGGCACTGTAAATTTTATTGTAATTTCATAAACAATAGGGATACTACACCTAAATAAGATAGAATTTTCCCCATATCCATCTTCCCCAGTGTCTAGTTTCTGTCTGCTTCTCCTCATTGAGACCTTAGGACTTGATCTGGGGGCCTCGCTCAGCTTATAACCAAGCCTGGTGGGTGCTGGGGTCACCTCCCGTAAACATGACGCCCCTCACTTGCAGACACTGTGTTTGATTAAGCTCACATTTCTGACTATAACAATGGTACACAGTTAAGTAAATTAGATTTAGGTATTCACAGTTGAATATATTTTGAAAAACATGATTATGAATTGATGTGTTCTACGCAGTTGTCTTTCTCATGTGAGGGTGCTTGATCATCCACATCACTAAGAATGTCAGCATCTCTCTCCATCAGACAACAGCTGGCCATTCCAGCTGTATTTTCACTCTTACACTGAAACCTAGTCCTAGTGAGGAGAGGACAGCACCCTGACGCAGAGGTGCCAGGTGCCATGATGGGTCCCAGGCTGTGCACACCCAGCTGTCCATCACCTGCCCCTCCTGGGTGTGGGGAGCCCACCAGCTGCTCTGCCCCAGTCACTGTGAAGCACAGCCTGGCTGTGGGCCACAGGTGCCCTGTGAGCTGCAGAGCCCCAGGACAAGGCCCTCTCTGCACGTGGCCCTCACCACCACCCTCACCCTCACCCTCCCTGCACCTTCCCATCTCCAGGGGCCACTGTCCTCTCTCTTTCCAGGACCTGATGCAGTAGCTTCCCACATGAGTGATGGTGTGGTGATGGTCTCCCTCTTGCTGACCCATTGCAGCTAGGTCCATGTGCTCCAGGGACATGCCCAGGGCCAGCAGGACAGGATGACATTCTTGTTGGCTGAATGACATTCCTCCTCTGTGGAATATTTTCCCCTTATTAATTAAGGGACAATGTGATGATCAGGGAAAGTGCTTTAACACTCATGGAGTTAAGGGGTTAAGGACAGGCCTCTTGGACTCCACATCCCACCTAATCTGAACCCTGGTCAGAGGTCCTTCTCTCCCCCCCAAAAGCCTCAGGATGTCCCACCCATGTATCTGCTGGCCTCAGGGCACGCTGCACATGGTGGACTCTCCTGCCCACTGCTGTCCAAGCTGGTCCTGCAGCTAGTAGACATAGAGTGCAGGGGTCTTAGGAGGACATGCTCCCAGGATCCTAGTCATGGCATTAGGACCACTCTGTGTAGGGATCACATCTGGGACAAAGCTCTGCCTGACCAAACTTCTATCCAGGGCATTCTATGAAATGCAGGTGGAGAAAGGCCCATCTCTACACTCTGGCACCCTGTAGGCCTGCAGAGCTGTCCCATGGGTGCTTCCAGGTTTTGTGCTCAGTGACTGTTCTAGCACACACATCAGAGTTGGCACAGACCAACACTTTACCCAGTCCCAGGGCTGTGTCCACCTCTTTAGATGCTCACTATGACCACCTCAGACCCAGCACCAGTGTGGCTGAGTCCAGTCTGTGCTGCTCTGAGCAGCTCCTGAGGCTGAGGGTGCACAAGGAGAGAGCTCTGCTGCAGCAGGTTCTGGAGACCAGGTGCAAACACCCAGGTGCTGCTCCTGACCAGGGCCCTGAGGCTGCAGCACCACATGGCGGGAGGCAGGAGGCCAAGAGAGGAGATGGGGCTGGACCCCTGAGTGGTGCTGTGGTCCCACTGGGGCTCAGGTGCCAGGAAGGCTCTACCAGCCCTGGGGAGTCTCCCATTAAATTGTTATTGATTAACACCTGGGGCACCACCTGTGAACCCCATCATCTGCAAGATTCCTAATTATCTGCATTGACAAAGATGTCATAAAATTTCACAAGGGACACAGTTCAACTGTGGCCTCCATGACACACATCAATAGTTAAAGGGAACTAAAAGCTCCTGGTGATAGGATGCTCCTCTGCTGGGTCTGAGAGAGCAGGAGATCACAGCCCTGTTACCTTAGTGTCCAGCTGTGCTGCTGCTCCTCCCACAGTGACCTCTGTGACATGCCAGGGCATTTCCACCATCACCATGAAGGACACACACAGCTGCCTCCACCAGGTGACCTCCCTTCTCCTGTGACTGCCTGAGCTGAAGGAGACCCACTGCACATCTGTGGTCAAACAGAGCCACCCTGGAGCTGACCCACCAGTGACAGGGACTCACTTGATTAATCCTCCTCAAGCCCAGGGCCTTGAGAGGTGGACCTGTCCTCTCCTGGTTAACCCCCGTGTGACCCACATGGCTTCTCCTGCACTAGCTCTGCCCCCAGATCCACAGGCCAAGGAGCCCAGTGTCTGATCACACTTGAGATCCTGCCCAGGGGATCAGAGACCAAGGGTCTGGCTGACCCTGAGGGACAGCAGCAGTGACTCTGGGAAGAGCAGCCTGGGTTCCACTTGCTCTGCCCCAGTCAGACGTCCCCAGAGGCCCAGAGACCAGGGAGGGCAGGACAGGAGCTCACAGGTGGGCTGGGGAGGGCTGCACAGTGTCCATGCACTTTGTTTCAGGAGGAAGGAGAAGCCCAAATCCAGGGGCACTGCAGGGATGCTCCTGGCATCTGGGACACTGTAGCTGCTGCAGACAGTGGGGACCTGCTGCCTGGGGACACAGCACATGGGTCTGCAGAGCAGGGGGGAGAGGTGGACAAGCTGAGCCCTCCACATCTGTGGTCCCAGCTGAAGGACTTTCCTCATCTGCACCATCACAGACTGAGACTGAGAGGACGAGGGACCAGGGACCTGTGCTCCACCCTGCACTCACTGCTGCCCTGGTGGGGACGATGGCACAGCTGTGCTCACACCCCTATGTATCAGTACAGCTGCTTCAAGTCAGACAAAGGTGCAGAGGGGAGTGGGAAGCCAGAGGCAGACCCAGTGAGCTGACAGGGGCCCAGAATTCTGAAGATGGACTGTCATCCACCAGGACCTTCATGGTCCTTAGATGGACACTGGGTGCTGCAAACCCACACCCTGTTCTTCATCCAAGAAGGGGCTGCGGAAACCCCACAATCCCTGTCCTGTACTGTATATGATATGCTTCATGGAGCAGAGGGATTGAGGGGAGAAGCACATGCCCAGACAATGGGCTATTCCTGTCACATCTTCCTAGAGAGTTTGAACAATACATTTAATATTATGAGTTACTCTTTCATGAATAAAATGTCACCAATCATCTCTAACATGTTCAAATTTGCTCTGAGCACAGATATCTCTAAGGCCTCTACCCAGAGCTGCTATATAGCAGGAGGACATGCAAATAGGGCCTCCCTCTGCTCATGAAAACCAGCCCACCTGACCCTGCAGTTCTGCACAGGAGCCCAGCCCTGGACTCCCAGCTCAGCCCACTCAGTGACCAGGACTGAACACAGCTGCTCACCATGGAGAGTGTGCTCTGCTGGGTTTTCCTGGTGGCTGTTTTCAAAGGTAATGAATGGAGAACCAGAGATCCTGAGTGTGTGAGTGGACAGGAGTGAGAGGAAGAGTGGGTGAGTGCCAGTGTCCTGACCAGGCTGCCTCTGTGTTTGCAGGTGTCCAGTGTGAGGTGCAGCTGGTGGAGTCTGGGGGAGGCCTGGTGCAGCCTGGGGGTTCCCTGTGACTCTCCTGTGCAGCCTCTGGATTCACCTTTAGTAACTACTGGATGATCTGGGTCCGCCAGGCTCCAGGGAAGGGGCTGGAGTGGATCTCACGCATTAGTGATGATGGTAGTTACAAATACTATGCCGACTCGGTGAAGGGCCGATGCACCATCTCCAGAGACAACTCCAAGAACACACTGTACCTGCAAATGAGCAGTCTGAGAGCAGAGGACACAGCCACCTATTTCTGTGCCAGAGACACAGTGAGGGGACCTCAGTGTGAGCCCCACACAAACCTCCTGCAGGGTGCTCATGGCCAGCAGGGGGCGCTCAGCACACAGGGAGCCCAGAGTCACCCAGGAGCAGGTGCAGAGGGAGGAGGGAGCAGCTCAGCTCAGGCCCTGAGGTCCCTGCCCACCCAGCACCTCCTGACTCCACCTTGCCTGCAGATTCTCGATGTCCCTCCTCTGCCAGACCCTCTGTGAGGTGATTCTTCTCTAGGTCTTGCTGGTCTGGAATTCTCTCAGCACAGACCAGGCGATTTTGCAGACGCAGGTTACTTTTCAGGGAAGTTTCCTGAACAGCGCCTTTAAAGTGAAGTTTACAGATTTTTCTTTTCCTCATTGGGGATTGAATCCAGGGTGCTCCACCCTTGACGTCCATTCCTGGCTTATTTGTGTCTTATTTGGAGACAGGTTCTCCCTAAGATGCCCAGGCTGACCTTGAAGTTATGATTCTCCTGCCTCAGACTTCAGTGTCCTGGGGGCTGACCTCCCCACACCTGTCTGAACTTTATGGACTCCTGACACCAAGTCTTACTCCCTGTCTGTCCAGGTGATTCCCGTGTACTCTTCAAATGACTCCTTACAATTCCCTGTCCCCCCAGTATTCTTCCTGTGATGGATCAGGTCACAGAACACAGTTCTCACTGGAGCCCACCTACTGCCAGACTTTCCACTCCTGGGGACCATTTGCAATGTCTGGAGGGAGGTGTTTCCACATGTAAAGGAGGGATTGTCCTGGCTTCTAGATTTTAGAGACCAATGAGGCTGCCATACATCCAGCCATCACAGAAGAGCACCCACAGCGAGGAATTATCTGACATGAATGTCCATGGACTAACCAGAAAAATGGTGACAGAAAACCCTAAACCTTAATAAAATGCCCAGAAATGTGTATGTTCAGAGTGAACCTTGGTACGTATTCATTGTCTTTCCCTCATGATGAGGCTCTGTGACACCACACCCAGGACTCCAAATGGTGGACGAATCCACTCCTCACGTAGATGTACATGGCCTGTGGACAGGGGTAAACTAAGCAAGGTCTTCAAGAGAAAGGGGGTATCCTAGGAAAGGACCCAGGAGGGAGAGTAGTCTGCTATTCAGGTCAGCTCTGCCACTGGTCTCAGGCCCCAGAGGAAATACTGTGCCCAGAACCACACTGACCCCATCTTGCTGTGAGGTGACCCCAAGGCTGAGATGCCCCAGGACATCTGGCTGCTGGGGAGAGGCAGCGTGGAGCCTGCCTGGGTTTCCAGACCTGTGGCTGCATTGCAGGGTCACAGACAGGGTCACCTGGGCTCTGTCCCTGGTCACATCAGTGCCCACCCTGTCCTGGGAGTCTGTTCCAGTCTGGGTGAGGAGGAGCAGTGGCAACGTTTACATCCCAGATGGTCCTAAGAACACAGCAGCTGTGGGAAGACATGAAACCACCAGTCTCCTCTGACTTCAGCACTCACACCATCAGTCAGCACACTGCTGTTTTACTTTCATTTTGATACACTTTTAGCTGTCGGTGGGCACAACGCCTTATTTTACTGGTTTGTCTCCCGGGTGCTGAGGATCAGACCAGGCCTCCCACAAGGGCTCTGCACTGGGCCTCAACCCAGCCCCACACACTCCTACTGCTGTGGTGATACCTTGGTTTTTCTGGACACTCCCTGGGTCTCTTCCTGATGACTCCCAGTGCCAATGGTCACACAGGACAGTGGGGCTCCTCTGACATGGTCACAGCAGGTGGGACATGGTGGCTGCACTCTGTCCCCAGGGCTTCCTCCTTCCTCCACCCTCCCCTCCCCCACCCCTCCCTCTTCTCTCCTAGTTTTCTGGTATTTATTTATTTATCTTCTCTATTCAGTGCCACTCAGCTTCTGAGTTGGTCCACACACAGCTGGATCCCCTTGTCTGACCACCTGTCCTGGAGGGTGGGGAACTGCCTTTCTCCTTCACAGGGCTCTGCTGCACCAGGTGAGACTGTGGGTCTGCGAGGACAACTGACCACCACCTGCACCTGTGTCCTGTGTAGAGATGTGGCTTGAACCCCCTCCTTCTCGGGGTCCCTGTCCCTGTGCTGTGCTTTGGGGCCGAGTGCTGGGACATCACTCCCTCCAATCCTCCTGAGACCCAGCCCCAGCCCTGTCCATCACACTCTGTCTCCCACAGGGCAGTCTGTCCATTCAGATGGAAGTGCCCTTGATCTCATTAACACGTAGACCTCCAGCCAGGACCCAGTGTCTCTCCTACTTCCAGGAAGGGGCTGGGGCTGGGCTCCGAGGACCCAGTGAAGAGGGCACCTAAGTGGCTGTCCAGTCTGGACACTCAAAAGCACATCCTCCTGTGCAGGAGAAATAATAAGAAGGGGAGAGTGGAGGGGATTCTGAAGTGACGTGTGTGAGCAGAGGTGCCCTGGAGGGTGTCCACGCCTGCCCACTGAGTCCCTTCAACTCCAGCCCCTCCCCGCTCTGGCACCTCTGCTGGGAAGGCCAAGTACTGCATGGGGGTGGCAGGCCCTCTCCATCCAGGGCCCTGGGCTTTCCCTGGTCAGCACAGCCCAGCTCCCCTGAGGTCCATGTCTGCTGGGCTGAGGTCTGTTACTGACCCTGCTTCTCCAGGCCTGGTGGGAAGGTGCCCTCCTCCTCTGAGGGAGGGCTTGTCCTCCCCACGGTCCATGCACCCCAGACCAGCTGCAGTCTGTCTCCTGAACCAACCTTCTTTACTCTGGGAGCCAGTGCGTTCAGCTTTCTCTGAACATCAGCTCACCAGATGGCACCTGCCTTTCCTGTGGCCCTGCCTCAGTTCCTGCTGCTCAACTGCTGAGCTCCTTCTCTCCTGGGACCTGCTGCAGCACTGTGGGATGCCCTTAGCTGCCTTCTCCATTCCTGATACCTCATTTTCAAGTCCAACTTATTTTCTGGGAAAGACTTAGTTCCCTGTTCTCTGTGTTTGCATTTTACAGAGGAGCTTTCCGTATCATTAACTGACCATGTTCTCATCAAGTGCTTCACACTAAAACATGGTGATTGACACCTACATAAGAAGGCCCTGGGAATTCCAAATTGTGTGCAGACCCTCCCTTTGCTTTACACGTGCAAGGAGAGTTCACAGCCTCCATGGATTAGTGCAACTGTGCAAAGGGAACATGAAGTCTAAGTACCAGTTTCAGATTTCTAATGCAATAGTGCCCAAACCTGGGTGCAGTAGTTCCTGATGCCACAGATTCGGGATTTGAAATTTCCATTCTGGCTCAGTGTGATGAGGAGAATGTAATACTGACTCCATAGTTCACATATGAATGACGGGTGAACTTGCTGATGCTCTTGGCACACCCTGGGGAGGCTTGAGGCCCAGAGTGTGCACAGCGAGCTGAGGTCACCCACTCCTCTCTCAGCTTTCTTCCTGCCCTTCAGGGGCAATTTAGTGTAGGAATTCCACATTTTTTCTACATTGGCCTGTTGACACATTAGATCCAGGGATGTTGGTGCCCTTTGTCCTTCCTCAGTGTTAGAAGGAGGGAAGATTCTAAGAGGGTAAATAAGTGAGTAAAAGTGATTTTCTGGTATTGCATGTTGGCCATGAGCTCAGGGTGAATGAATCACAAATTTGATGTTACAGAAAGAGGCAGAGAAATCAGCTGATCTGAGCCTGAGGGTTCTCTGGGAACTTGTCCCTGACCCTAACTGGGCATGTGACCCTGGTGACATCTGGACTGACCAGATTATTGGATTCCTTCAGTGAAAATACAGAAGTGCCACCAACGGTGTCTCTTGGAGTTGAGGCTGAAGTGTGCATGGACAGGCTGCTCAGGGTGAGGAGATGAGAAACCTTCCCTGGATGGAGCTGCTGGTCTCACACATGCCAGGAGGTGAGGCAGGTGTGACGGCTGAGCCTGGGGGTCGAGCACGTTCTGGGGACAGGAGAATGTGGCAGGATTTTCTCTAATGTCTTGCAAGTGCTGCATAGGAGGTGGTAGGTGACAGAGCAGCCTGTGAGTTTACATGGAACTGACCAGTTTAAAAGGACCCCTATGACCCAAGGTGTGATTACAGGGGATGAACGTGTGACCAGAGGCCAGCAGGAGCCAGCCCTGTGTGTCCTTGGGAGCAGCACGTTAGCACCCAGTAACTGAATGTCTGCAGTGGCCTGGATGATTGGAAGTCCACACATAAGGGGGTGAACTGCACATTGTTGTGTTTATTACATTCACACAATAGGCAGAAACCATCTTTCTTCCCTTCATTTTACCATGAAATATACACAGAAGTTTATTGATCTCTCTCAGAACTCAGGTGTCTCCATCCTGCTGATGGACACCTCAGTGGTTTTCTCTGAAGGACGCTTTCCTGGTGCCTGGGTGGACACCTCAGGACGCGTCCTCTCCTGCACACATCTGTGGATGCACTAGTCAGGTGGACAGGCCACATCAGAGAGTGGAGGGAGGGGAGTGTGCACAGAGCAGGCAGCTCTTCCACCTGAGGCCCCTGACTCTCCTCTCTGCTGTGTCATCCCAGGGCTTGCTCTGACCCCGACTCTCAGCAAGGTGAGCACCTGAGCTGTGCTTGAGAAACCATCAGTACTCACTGGTCCAGGATGTGATGGACAAGGGCCTCAGCTCTGCCACCTGGTTCCATCATTGGGAGGAGCAATCTCGACCTCCACCCCATGCTGAAGACACCACTCTTCACCACAGCAGGATACAGCACCCACCTGTGCCCTCAGCAGGAGCAGGGGAGCCTGAGTAATCATGGAATACTACTCAGACAGGAACAATGGAGGGCTCTCATTTGGGACAACACAGGTGAAACCGAGGACATTGCACTCATTGACATAAGCCAGGCACAGAAAGACAGGAACCACTGCCTCAATTACAGCTCCGATCTAAAGATTCCCAGAGGTGCACAGAGAAGGAGGCTAGCAGGGCCTGGGGCAGTAGACCTGGGAGAGGCTGGTCAGAGTGGGGCTCACTTCTGATAAGCAGGAGGAGAACTTCCAAGACAGCTGCTCAGCAGGAGGCCCTGGTGAGTCACCACCTACTGTGCACCTGCAGCAGTGCTGAGAGAGCAGGCTTTGATTCCTCACCATGAAATGGTGGAAGTCAGAGCTGCAGCACCTGCTAACACCTGGATCAGCCTTCCCACCACGGGTGCCCATCGGGAACCTTCATCCTAGGTAAAGGGTCTCCAGGGGCCCGGCCCTGCCCTCTGTGGGCTTTATTAGAATTACATTTAAATAGTGATGGCAGCAGACACTGAGACCCAGAGGTTTAGTGCCCTCCTTGTTTGCAGTGTTCTCTTTGGAGCTTGGTGAATGTGTTAACTCAGAGAACACGGCCATGACCTCAGGTCAGAAGATTGAGCTTCATGAGATTGTGGAGTTAAGAGTTGACAGAAGGAGGCACATGAGATCCATTAGCATGATGGGCTTCTCCCACCTGTCAAGTGGAGCACTGAGTGTCCCTGCTGCTGTGCAGACAGTGTGGGCACAGAGGGCCTGGGCTAAGGAGCTGTCCAGGCCACCCCTCCACAGGGCTCTGACCTGCCCCTCAAGGTCATGACTCACAGTGTCCTAGTAATACAACCAGGAAGCACAGAGGTGGGGCCTGGGTTGTGGGGCACTGCGGGAAGTGATGAGGGGAACCGACAGAGCACCTCGGGGCCCTGGCTCAGTCTCTGCCCTGAGCACATGAGGTCTGGTTTCCCTTGATGGCTCCTGACCTCACAGGGGAGCCAGCAGAGGGCAGCACCTGGGGCTCAGGAGAGGACAGGAACCAGGTGGGTGCCCACCTGCAGGAGGACCCTCCTCAGGCAGCACACTGAGCTCTGCCCAGGAACGGGCTGGGCACCAGGAGCATGGCTCATGCTGCTCAGGAAAGGACCCCACAGGGACCATGGAGATGTGCAGAGAGAAGGCAAGGACTGGGCACTGCGGCTGGTCAGACGTTCCCTTACTCCAAAGAGCAGGGTCTTCTCCTAAGCCCACTGCTGAGAGGGACAGTCGGTTTTGCTGGCAGAATTTTGACTGCTCAGCTGTGCATTCCATCTTCCCTGGGCAGGAGTGTCCCCAACAATCCCTCCCCCCTCCCCCCTGAGGATGATGGAGAGTGGGAACAGCTCCTGGGACCAGAGCAGGGCTGGCCCCTGGGTCTGCAGACACATTTCCAAGTGAGACGTGTGGGTAGGATGGGGCTGGAACCTGGCAGTCAGGTGGTGTCACTGCTGAGGGTTCAGACAGCAGCATCCTGGGCCTGGGCTG
Source organism: Spermophilus citellus (assembly GCF_964194105.1). Taxonomy (NCBI): domain Eukaryota; kingdom Metazoa; phylum Chordata; class Mammalia; order Rodentia; family Sciuridae; genus Spermophilus; species Spermophilus citellus. Next base: position 228,590,483 of record NC_138185.1, on the reverse strand, counting down.
CTCTACATTGCCACCCCCGTCCAGCACAGGCAGCTGAACTGAAGTCACTGTGTGAATTTGGGGTGACACAGTGTACCACACAGACACAGAATACCTTTTATAAGCTTCATGGTGGCTTTCTCCATCTCCCAGCCTCAGGAACCCAAAAGGGAACAAGAGAAGGTCACAAGAGGCTGACAGGAGGGAGGGGGCACGTTCAGGAGTGGGCTTTTATTTTGGGTGATGCTGTTTCTTAGAATTTTCTATCTGAAAAAGGCAGAAGAGGTAGGATTACAAAGGAACAGGTGAGTGTGAGTCAACCCCAGTGGGTGACACCTACTCCTGCAGCCACACCCTGTTGTCCCAGCTGGGGGAGCACCCAAGTTACTGGACCTGGCACTACCCTGCCTGACTGAATGCAATAACTGTTCAGAACCCGGAGCATCAGGACTTAAGGAGGGTTCATGGAGGGCGGCTTCCCTCACTAATGGCTCTCCTCACCTGGGACTACACTGAGCTGATCCCTTGGAATCCAGGGAAACATCTGCAGATGAAGAGGGAGCTGGACATAGAGAGGAAGTCACATGTCAGCTCCTCTGGGGACAGCCACTTAGACAGTCTGTCTCCTCCTCTTCCCAAATGGTCTCCATCACATGTTGCATCCAGTCTCCCTGCTGGTGGTGATGTCTCCTGGATTACAGGACATTAGAAGATGAGGAAGGCTACAGCTATGTCACACAACCAACATGACAGTGTCACATGTTGTCCAGGATCAGAAGGACCATGTCACAGTAGCAGGGAGTGGGAGAGAAAACAGTGTGCTGGACTGAGAACTGAGCACTCAGCACCCAGAGCCTGAGTGAGTGTGGAGAGTGACACTGGGCACCAGGAAGTGAGCAGGGTCCTGAGGAAGGGGCTGGGCTCAGGAGGGTGCGGTCCCCCTCTGACAGCCTTCCAGCCCCCTGAAACCACCTGCTCTCCTCTCACAGGTAAAGCTCCACTTGGGTTCAAGACAGGGACACATCTCAGGAGCACAGAGGACCTGGGCAGCCTGACCTCAGCCTCTCCAGATATCAGAAGAGCCTCACCCACATGCAAATCCCTCCTCCTGCCCTGGGTTCAAATGACCTCCGGGCTGTGGGAGCTCCCAGCTCTCTGCTCAGACAGGGCTGAGGTCTCTGGGAAGTCAGGTGTGGTCTAGAAGATGAGGCTGCTGGGTCTTGTCCTGTGCCTGGTCACAGCTCCCCAAGGTGAGTGTCCCCAGTGTCAGACCTGGGTCCGTGGGGAGGTTGTGACTGCAGGTGACTGACAGGCTGTGACTGTCCTTGTCCCCAGGTGTCCTGTGCCAGGTGCAGCTGCAGGAGTCAGGACCTGGCCTGGTGAAGCCCTCGCAGACCCTGTCCCTCACCTGTGCTGTCTCTGGATTCTCCATCACCAGTGGTTATGGCTGGAGCTGGATCCGTCAGCCCCCAGGGAAGGGGCTGGAGTACATAGGGTACATATATAGTAATGGTAACACTTACTACAGCCCATCCCTCAAGAGCCGAGTGTCCATCTCCAGAGACACGTCCAAGAACCAGTTCTCCCTGCAGCTGAGCTCCCTGACCACTGAGGACACAGCCACCTATTACTGTGCCAGAGCCACAGTGAGGGGACCTCAATGTGAGCCCAGACACAAACCTCTCTGCTGCTCACCCAGGGCCAGCAGGGGGCGCTCAGCACACAGGAGTCAGGTCAGCCCAGGAGCAGGTGCAGAGGAGGAGGGAACTTGTCCCCAGTCCTGAGCCTCCTCACCAAGCAGCTCCTCCTGAGAGCCCCAGCTATGGGGGTCCTGGAGAAGCCTCCTCCCCTTGGACACCCTCATTTCTCTCCAGGTGAGGTGTGTCAGGAGTGCTCCTCTTCAGCAGCGGCTGCACAGTCTCCTCTAGCTGAGGCTTTCTGTGCAATGACAGGCACTGCTCAGGGCCGTCACGTGAGCTGTGTGGACACTTCATGGCTTGGGGAGCTCCCTCCACTCTCTGAAGGGCCTGGATGTTCTCCTGCCAGTGTCCCTCCCAATCCAGTGTTCCCTGTGACCTTCCTGTGACTGCTCTGTGCACTTGGCACATGTAGAGGTCACAGCCCACATTGTACCTGAGCCATCCAGCCACAGGGGACCTTTGACAATGACAAGGCACAGTCTGTCTTGTCACAGGTTAATGAACAGACGGTTGTGCCACCATGTAGGTGATAGAGACCATGGATGCAGCTGATAGTGTAAAGCCACCATCAGCAGGCACAACAAGGTGTCCTCTGTCCCCAAACATAAGCAGGACTGAGCTGAGGGATGCTGACAGGAAGCCCTAAACCTGGTCTAAATGCACAGAACGTGTGTATTCAGAGTGAACTTTGGTGTATGTGAGCTCTAACCTCATGATGAGGCTCTGTGATACCAAAACCCAAACCATGGCCCCAAAGGGCAGAGGTGTCCACTCCTCATGCAGCTGTGTGGCCTGTGGACAGGGTTGACCTGAGGAAGGTCTTGGAGGGAAAGGGGATCCCTTGGCACAGACTCAGATGGGAGGGTGGTAACCTCTCCATGGACTGTGGCAGCTGCAGGTTGGCTCTGCCACTGGCCTCAGGACCCCGAGACAAGCTGTGCCCAGGACCACTCTGACCCCAACTTGATTGGGGGCTGACCCTGAGCCTGATAATCCCCAGGACACCTGGCTGCTGGGGGAAAGCAACTGGAGCCTGGTTACTGCTGGAGCTGGATCTGTCAGCCCCCAGGGAAGTGGTTTCCAGCCACTGTGGCTGGACTGCAGGTCACAGACAGGGACACCCTGGACCACGTTCCTGCTCACATCAGTGCCCACCCTGTCCTAGAGCCCAGCTCCAGTCTGGGTGAGGATGACCATGGGCAATGTTTACATCCCAGATTGTCCTAAGCCTGTCCTGGAACATGCCATGAAATAGAATCACTTTATGAATTTTCAAATTATGGTTTGAGAGCTACAGCACTGATTTTGTGTAAAACATTTATAATTTCCTAAGTTAAAGTTTTATGTTCTGTATTATCATAAGCCTCTTATGTTTCTATTAATAATAAATCCAAGTTTTAATCACTTTTAATATTTTATTTGAAATCATAATCATAGAAAAATGGGTGCTTCATTATCACATGTTGATAGAGGATAAACAGATGGTGAAGAGGAAATGCTTCTGTGTATTCTGTGTGTCTGACGTTTCTCTATGGGGCTTACTCCTTTCAATTTATTATCTATCTTTACACAACATATAAATGCAATGATTTGCCTTTGTTTTTAAGTCCTTTGTAGCCTTACAATTAACTCACTATAATCAGTATTCTACACTTTTTTGCTTTTAGCAAACAAAAATAATATTGCATTTTAATTAAGAGAGAATTTCCACAGTGTTGTAGTTTCTGACTCTCAGGATGGGCTCTGGGGGAACACCAGGCTTCTCCCTGAGCCCTGGTAGTTGCTGGGAGCACTTTTAACATACAAAATGCCCCTCACTAGCAAAGATTCTGTATTTAATTGCTTAAGCCTGTTTTCATGAGTATAATATATTCACTTAGATGCATAAACTAGACTTATGGATTTGACATTTGAATATATTTTTAAATTCATGAATAAGCAAAGAGGTGTTCTATGCTGTTGATTTCTCATGTGAGGGTGCTTGATCATCAACATCACTAAGAATGTCAGCATCTCTCTCCATCAGACAACAGCTGGCCATTCCAGCTGTATTTTCACACTTACACTGAAACCTAGCCCTAGTGAGGCAGAGGACAGCACCCTGACACAGGGGTCCCAAGCTCCATGATGGGTCCCAGGCTGTGCACACCCAGCTGTCCATCACCTGTCCCTCCTGGGTGTGGGCAGCCCACCAGCTGCTCTGCCCCAGTCACTGTGAAGCACAGCCTGGCTGTGGGCCACAGGTGCCCTGTGAGCTGCAGAGCCCCAGGAAAAGGCCCTCTCTGCACGTGGCCCTCACCACCACCCTCACCCCCACCCTCCTTGCACCTTCCCATCTCCAGGGGCCACTGTCCTCTCTCTTTCCAGGACCTGATGCAGTAGCTTCCCACATGAGTGATGGTGTGGGGATGGTCTCCCTCTGCCTGCCCCATTTCCGCTAGGTCCATGTGCTCCAGGGCCATGCTCAGTGCCAGGAGGGAGAGCTTGCCACTGTTTGGGGCTATATGATATTTCCTAGTCTATGAACAATACATGTTCTTCATCTAGCTATCCCTGATCGACTCATTGGTTGATTGTGAAAGGTTCTTCAATAATCAAGGGTGTGCAAATACTTTCTTGACGTACAGATTCTCTCCTATGGATAATTATTCAGTTCCTGGGTGGCTACATCAATGGGAAGTCCTAATTTCATTTTTGAGAAAGCTGCACAGTGTTCTCCATGCAGTTGTGCAGTCTGCATTCCCAGCAGTCAACCAGAGCTCCCTGCCCTCCCCTGTGTGCATCTGCCATCTGCTGCCCTGTACAGGGGCCTTTCCACCAGGGAGGGTTGGAATCTCCCTGTGGGTTTGTCAGCATTTTTATGGTGATTCGTGGTATCAAGTATTTTATTTGGTGCTGGGGATTGAACCCAGGGCCCTTGGCACGCAAGGCACACACTCTACCAACTGAGCTATCTCCCCAGCCCTCAAGCAGTTTAATAAACTCTTTCTGTTCATGTCTGTGTGCTCATTGAGGAATGCATATGCAGGTCACTTGTCCAAGAGCTGCCCACTGTCGGGTACTTGCTCTGGGTCATCTCTGGCTGCTGAGCTGCTGGCTTTTCCCATTTAATCAGCATAACTAATACTTGTTGGGGGAGCAGGCTTCCAGATGCCTTTTCTGCTGCTGTGTGGCTGTTCTCCTCCTCTGTAGCTTCCTTTGCTGTGGGGAACCCTGCTCCTTGGTGAATCCCAGTGTCCACTTTGACTCTATGGCCTTTGATTCCAGGTTCTGACCCACACTCTCCCCTGTATGAGCTCCATGCAGCGTCTCCCAGGTCTCCTTCCAGGGCTCTCTCATCTCAGGAGCTGTCTGTGAGCCATCACTGATTTGGAGCTGAGGTCTGCACTGGTGAGAGTCAGGGTCCAGCTCCTCCTCCTGCCTGTGGTCGTCCAGTTTTCCCAGATCAGTTCAGTAAAGGATCCGCCTTCTTCCAATAAGTGCTTGTGGGGTGTTGGTCAAAACCCCGTGGACTGCATGTGTGGGGCCAACCCTGTCCTCTTCTCCCCCTCTGGTCTGTGTGTGGGTTCTGTGCAGGGCCAGCTGTCTGGGCTGCTGTCACCCTATGGTATGTGTTCTGTCCCGCTTACTGATTCCTGGTTTTGACCCTTGCACTTTAGGAACCTGGTTGAGGGAGTCGGTGTCTGTGTCAGTACAGACGAGTTTGGTGCAATATTTGATTCTAGCCCTTTCAGAGTGTTCACTCTAATTAGTCAATATCTGATCAACTTTGAGGTGACATTTTACAGGGTGAGGGATAGTGACCTATTATATTCTTTTACATGTTGATATTCATTTTCCCAGCACTCTCTCTTGAAAAGCCTGTGATTTCTGCAACATGATTTTGGAAACTCTGTCAAGTGCCAGATCAGTGCACTTAGGTTAGTCTGTCTCTGTACCTCCTACTCTGTCCCCTTGGTCTCCACGTCTGCTTTGGTGACAGTGCCATGCTGGTTCAGTTACTGCAGCTCTGTCAAGTAATTGGAGGTCACATGTTGTCATCTCCAGGTTCACTCTTCCTGCTTAATCACTTTGCCTACTGCGTGTTTGTGACTTCTCCTCACAAATACTAGGACACTCTTCTGGTTCTTCTAAGAAGGTTGTTGGTATTTGTTGGAGATTTCACTGAATCTGTGTGGCATTTGAGGTAATCAAGGGTGTGCAAATACTTTCTTGATATTATTGATTCTGATGATAGCAGAACATGGGGGCCTTTCTATCTCTAAGTTCTTCAAAGTCTCCCTGAGTTACTCACTATTTCCATTGAAGAGATCTTCCACCTCCCCAGTTGAATTTTTCCCCAAGTTTTTTTAAAGGTCATTTAGAATGAGACCATTTACTTGATTTATTTTTTCAGATGACTCATTTTGGAATACAGGAAAATGTTTTATTTATCTGTGCTTGATGTATTTAGCTCTATTGCTACAGTTGTTTATCAGACCTAGAAGCCTTCTGGGGAAGATTTTGGATCTCCTAGATATTGGATCCCATCACCAGCAAGCAGCATATTGAGACTTCTTTCTTTCCTCTCTCACAGTTTAATTTCTTTGTCTTGCCTGATTGCTCTGGTTAGAGGTTTTAGGGACTATGGACACAAAACCAACATTCTAATAAACTAAGAGATGTTTTCTAGAAAACATAAAGAAGATTGAAAATCCCCTAACAAACTAAACAAATCAAAAAGAAGAAGATGCGATCAATAGAGATAAAACAGAAGATATTGCTACTGAAATCAAGAAATTAGAAACTATTTTTAAAAATATCCTCCAGTAAACTAGGAAAATGTAAAGAAATTGGCAAAATTCTAAATGCATGTGAACTAGACAAATTGAAGCACAAGAGTCTACAAATGTAAAACAGAAAACCATGAAGCTATGAAGCTTAACAGCCATTAAAGACCTTCCACAAGAGGAGAGCCCAGAAGCAGAATAATTTGCAGTTGATTCTAAGAGACTTTAACAAAGAGATGAGGGCAACCTCCTCATGTTGTTCCATGAAATGAAAAAGAAGGAACCACACACACACAAAAATCCTTCTGTGAAGCAGAAACAAAACCAGACATAGAGACACCCATGAGAGAAGACTTGAGACCAACATCATATGTGAAGAGAGATGGGAGACTCCTTAATAAAATATTGGCACCCTGCACTCAAGGACACACGAGAAGGTGGGGACCATGATCAGTGGGTTTCTCCACAGGGTCGGGAGGTTGGCTCAACATACAGATCAATAATGTCATATCCATCTGTGAGTCACCACCTGAATAAATGTGGGGACAAGAGTCACACTGTCACATCAACAGAGGCAGAAAAATAATATGCAAGAGTCCAGTACCTCATCGTGTTTAAAAGACTGGAGAAACTAGAGGTACAAGAGCCTTACCTAAACCTCATCAAGGGTACATGTGAGAAACCCAAGGCCACTACCATACTAAATGGAGATAACCTCAAAACAGTTCCTCCAAGCTCAGGACAGGACAAGGATGTCCACTCTCCCACTCTGACTCTGTGGGGTCCCTGCACTGCACACTTTGACATAGGAGCATTGTCACAGGAACAACATGCAGAGCAGCATTATTGAGGCTCAAGTGACTACTCTGTGGTCACCAGGGTCAGAGGTGAGGAAGCTCAGAGGACCCTGGGGTGTCTTTTTCATCAACTCAGAGAGATTTCAGGGGGATTCACTGATTAGGACCACCCTCAGGATTCTGTGTGGAGCAAGCACCGAGATAGTCCAGGGTTCATACGATGGACTGCTAAGAGCCATAGCCAAGTAGTATGATGCATGGCATTTTTGGTTGAAAGGTGAAGCCAGCAAGCCACTGAGATGATATGATTATGTTAAGATCTGCATTCATATGGATATTAGACCCCTGCTGTCCACTTCAGCCTGCTACAGGACTCCTGAAGAGTTCCCATTGGTTGGGGACGTGTGGTAGGAGGGAATTCCGGAGGAGGTACTTCCTATTGGAGGGTCCAGGAGAACGCTGCATGTGTCAGTCGGCATTTTCCTGGGAGTATACGGGGCATTGGCCGCAGTTTCAAAAATAAAGTTTGTTCTTGCTTGAGTGGCTTGTGATTTTGTGGCCAGCCAGAATGAGGCAATTGGTGCCCCATACGGGGAATGCCTGAAGCTCAGGCTTAAGTAAAATTGCTCGCCCCTGAGGGAAGACAAGAGAATGGGTGACCATTTCAAAAAACAATGTGTTCTTGTTTTGATTTATTTTGTTTTTTTCTCAAGATGCCTATCCCTAGAACTTTCTCTGGCAAACTGGGAAAAATGGTTGGCTCAAGGTTTGAAGTTTTTCGGCCCTGAGAAAGAGAAAATTGATACAATGATTTTTTGTTCCGTTTTTGTTTCATTCTGTTTCGGTTTTGTTTTATGTTATCTTATTGGATTGCATTACCTTTATAGTAGATTAGAAATTAGTAAAAAAACAAACTGAAAGACTGTTAAGTAAATTGTTAGAGGTCCAGACTATGGTAGAAAACATGTTACATCAAGCAAAAGAGAAGGTCTCTCTAGCAAGTCAGATAGAGGAACAAAATTTAAAGGAAGAAAGCTTAGAGGAAAAACAACCATCAGTGGGGGGGAGCTACAACAGGAGGCTGCTACTCCATTCTATCACCAGAGGGCATAATTCAACCAACAGCTCCATCTATAGAGACAGCTGAGTGGCCCTCAACCCCCATAGTTGATAGACAGAATCCTGAGGCAGGACCTCAAAGATTAGCATGCCCTGTACTTGAACAGGCAGGAAGGCAACAAATTCACCGTGCTTTAGATTTCAAAACAGTGAAGCAATTAAAGAAGGCTGTAACAACCTATGGGCCGCAAGCACCCTTCACTGTGAGCATGGTCGAATCCATTACCAACTTGGACATGATGCCAACAGATTGGGCTAACATGGGTCGATCTGTGCTAAATGGAGGACAATATTTGTTATGGAAGGTTGCCAATGAGGAATTTTGCACGGAGACAGCTAGGCAAAATGCAGCAGCTGATTACCCTCAAAGAAATCTAGATATGTTGTTAGGAAAAGGACCTTATGAGGGTCAACAGCAACAAATTGAATTTGATCCTGGCGTATACGCACAAATTGCTGTAGATGCGGTTAGGGCATGGACAACTTTACAGGGGCATGAAGATTTATAAGGACAATTATCTAAGGTAATACAAGGAACTAATAAACCTTACACTGAATTTGTAGACAGGCTTATTCAGACGGCTTCCAGAATTTTGGGGGATACAGAACAAGCAATGCCATTTATAAAACAACTGGCTTATGACCAAGCAAATCGTTGCTGCAGAGAGGTCATTAGACCATAGAGACATGAAGATTTAAACACATATATTAAATTATGTAGAGACATTAGTGAACAAGGGCAAGTCTTCGCAGCAGTAAAACAGGCTTTAGATGCCAGGCCAAAAACATGCAACAATTGTGAACAAACAGGACATTTTAAAAGGAGTTGCTCCATAGGAGGAGGGTTTAACAAAGCTAGGTATCAAAGGAATAGAATACCGGGTATTTGCCCACGATGCCGTAGAGGGAGACATTGGGCTAATGAATGTCGTTCTCAAACCACCATAGAGGGTACTCCCTTATCAAAAAACAGACAAGGACCAAGTGTTTACCCACGATATCGTGGAGAAAGACATCAGCCTCCATTGCCAAAAAACGGACTGGGGGGCCCAATGCTCCAGGGCCCACAACCACAAATATACGGGGCAATGGAGGAACCCAGCAGCACCATCAAGGTAGTGCCCAGGACACATTATCCATTAAATCCCTCATCAGACAAACTAGAGGGAGCACAGGGTTGGACATCTGTGCCTCCACAAGAGCAGTACTAACTCCAGAGATGGGAGTTCAAATCATTTCCACAGGAGAAAAAGGACCTCTTCCCCAAGGAACAGTAGGCTTATTATTGGGACGTAGTTCTTGTACACTAAAAGGACTTATGATAAGTCCTGGGGTAATTGATCCTGATTATGAAGGAGAAATAAAAATTATAGCTAGTTCTCCAAGAGGTATATCAGTAATTTCACCAGGAGATAGAATAGCACAGTTATTAATAATACCCAGCCTGCATGATAAATTTTCCAGTCATTCTGTAGAAAGAGGTTCCAGGGGATTAGGCTCCACATGTGTGGATTGGGCTATGCTGTCTTTAAATTTAGATTCTCGCCCAATGCTAAAACTAAATATTCAAGGACATGAATTTAATGGGCTGTTGGACACAGGTGCTGACCTTGGCATCATATCTCGTCAAGAATGGCCAAAACATTGGCGATTACAACAAGCAAATCAAACGCTTCGAGGCCTAGGAGTGGCAACAAATCCCCATAGAAGTGCAATGGTATTAGATTGGAAGGATCCTGAAGGATGTGAAGGAACTATACAGCCCTATGTATTGGATCATTTCCTATAAATTTATGGGGATGGGATGTCCTAGATCAAATAGGTTTGACATTAACAAATAACATCAATCCTAACGTGCCCACTACTAGGGCTAGACAAGGTTTCAGGAAAGAAAAAAGATTAAGAGAACAAGAACAAGGTATGACAGCACCTATTCAAATAGATCAAGAAATAAATAGACATGGATTGGGTTTTCAGAGAGGGCCACTGAGACAATCAAAATTACTTGGAAATCAGAAAGACCAGTGTGGGTTCCTCAGTGGCCCCTGACTAAAGAAAAGATACAAGCAGCCCATGACCTGGTCAAACAACAATTAGCGGAGGGACATATACAACCTTCCATATCTCCCCATAATACTCCCATTTTTGTCATTAAAAAGAAATCTGGTAAATGGAGATTATTGCAAGATTTAAGAGCCATTAATAATGAGATGGTTATTATGGGACCTGCTCAATCAGGGATTCTCCAATTGTCTGCCTTACCAAAAACCTGGTATGTTTTAGCTATAGATATTAAAGATTTTTTTTCAATTCCAATTCATCCTGAGGATAGTCCACACTTTGCATTTGCTATCCCTGCACTAAATCATGAAGGTCCTGATCAGAGATATGAATGGAAAGTACTCCCTCAAGGGATGGCTAACAGCCCAACTATGTGTCAAATTTATGTTAACAAAGCAATCCAGCCACTTAGAAATAAAAATCCTGAACTACAAATATTTCACTATATGGATGATGTGTTATTGGCACATAAAGATAAAAACACATTGCTAGAATGTTATGCCACACTTACAAATTTATTAAAAAATTATAATCTAGAGATAGCAATAGATAAAGTACAATTAAATCTTCCAATTAATTATTTAGGAGTTCTATTATCCTCAACCATTTTCCGTCCACCAAAAATTCAAATACGAGTAGATCTACTCAAATCACTTAACGACTTTCAAAAGTTATTGGGAGACATAAATTGGATAAGGCCTTATCTAGGCATACCAACAGGAGAGTTGGGACCTTTATTTGATATTCTAAAAGGTCCATCAGATCCAAATTCACCCCGCATGTTAACGCCTGAAGCAAGAAAGACATTAAAAATCATTGAAACATATATGAAAAATATGCATTTGGATAGAATTGATATAAGTTTGCCTTTATTATTTATTGTACTACCAACAAAAAATATTCCTACAGGAGTATTTTGGCAAGAAGGTCCATTATTGTGGATATATTTATCTTATTCTCCTAACACTATTCTTACTAGGTATCCTGATGCTGTAGGACAATTAGTACTCAAAGAATAAGAGCAGCAAAGGGAGTGTTTGGAATTTCTCCCAATAAAATTATTACTCCATATACTATGAATCAAATTGATGAGTTGGTTAATGAGTTAAATACTTGGGCAATAATCATGTGCAAATCTAATGTTTCATTTGATAATCACTTTCCATCTAATCCTTTGTTGTCTTTTTGGTCTAAGCATCCTGTAGTTTTTCCAAAAATGACAAGAAAAACCCATATCATGAATGCTCCAAATATATTCACTGATGGGTCAAATAATGGTACAGCAGCAGTAGTTACCCCTGATCAAACTTTTACATTTTCATGAACACTTTGTGCTGAATGGTGAAAGCAAACAGAAGCCCTGGAACAGGTGAGATGGGGACGACTGTAACACGGAGGGCTCCATGATCCCCACGTCAGAGAGCAGGATCACCTGAAGGTGTCTGCTGTTTGTTATAACTAGAAAACCTACCAGGTTATTGGTCTGCCTATGAGAACAGCTTTCTAATCAGATGATTTGCTAGGATTTGGAAACTTAACAGTGGCTCACCTGGATTTGCAAGTAGTGAAAACATGGAGACTAGCAGGTCTCACCTGAGCCACCCCAAAACCAGGAGGTGGGTGCTGCAGGCTCAGTCTTTGCAGGGAGTTCATGGTCAACACCACAGGGAACAAGGAGAGGGGCCCACATGTCTTATTAGTGTGCTGTGCTCACTCAGTTAGGCAGGAGGTCAACTCCTGAGCCTCATCAGGAGCTCAGCAACTACACCTGCCCTCTCAGTGACCCCACCTCACTAAAGACAGTGTCCACTGATCTCTCCAAATGCTGGGCTGTGGACAAGGCAGGTCTCACTGCAGTGATGCTGCACAGGGAAGGGACCTGGGCCTCCTCCCTCACCCAGCCTGCCCTGCATGCCGTCCTGTCTGCTGTCAGCCTGGCTCTGCTGCTCTGGGGACTCAGGGGCTCTCAGCCTCAGGCTGCAGCTGAGAGCTGCCTCTGCTCCCAGGACTCTCACCTGGCCCAGCAGCTCCATCCTGTCCTCTCCTGGTGGAGACCAGAGGGCAGGACAGGTGAGGGGAAGAGCTCAGGAAGGTTGGTTTCTCCTCTGACAGCCTTCCAGCACCCCTGAACCCAACTAATTTCCTCTCACAGGTAAAGCTTTACTTGGTTTCCAAGGAGGGACACACCTCAGGAGCACAGAGGACCGGGGCAGCCTGACCTCAGCCTCTCCAGATATCAGAAGAGCCTCACCCACATGCAAATTCCTCCTCCTGCTCTGGGTTCAAAGGCCCTCTGGGCTGTGGGAGCTCCCAGCTCTCTGCTCAGACAGGGCTGAGGTCTCTGGGAAGGCAGGTGTGGTCTAGAAGATGAGGCTGCTGGGTCTTGTCCTGTGCCTGGTCACAGCTCCTCAAGGTGAGTGTCCCCAGTGTCAGACCTGGGTCCATGGGGAGGTTGTGACTGCAGGTGACTGACAGGCTGTGACTGTCCTTGTCCCTAGGGTTCCTGTGCCAGGTGCAGCTGCAGGAATCAGGACCTGGCCTGGTGAAGCCCTCACAGACCCTGTCCCTCACCTGTGCTGTCTCTGGATTCTCCATCACAACCAGTGGTTACTGTTGGGACTGGATCCGTCAGCCCCCAGGGAAGGGGCTGGAGTGGATAAGTCGAATATGTTATGATGGTAGCACTGCCTACAACCCATCCCTCAAGAGCCGAGTGTCCATCTCCAGAGACACGTCCAAGAACCAGTTCTCCCTGCAGCTGAGCTCCCTGAACACCCAGGACACGGCCACCTATTACTGTGCCAGAGACACTGTGAGGGGACCTCAGTGTGAGCCCAGACACAAACCTCCTGCAGGGTGCCCAGAGCCAGCAGGGGGCGCTCAGCACAGAGGAGTCAGGTCATCCAGGAGCACGTGCAGAGGGAGGTGGGGTCCCTTCATCTCAGTCACTTTACTCTCTCTCCAGGCAGCTCCTTCTGGGGCGCGACCATCCATAGTCTTCTGGAGATGCCCGTGTCTCAGGACACCACAAACCTTTAAGTTCTTCCATAAAGTTTTCCATAAGGAAGAAAGGCTCAAATATAAGTTTTCTGATGAGGACTTTGGTTACCATAGTGTCTGTAACCTGGTGCCATTTATGCAAATCTGTGTCATTTCATTTCCCCTCTACATCACATGGCTCTCCAGGGCCTCCTTCCAACACCTGACTATTCCATTATTATATTATATTGTCCCAATTATTGTATCATTATTCTTTTTTTATTGTCTTTTTTTATTAATGTAACTTTTGCTTTCTTTTTGATAAAATGGTAGAAGCATGAAATATAATGTGTCTCATTCAGGCCCCAATACGTTTGTTTTCCCTCCACTCTCCCCTCCTCCTGTCACCTCCCCTCAACTCTACTGTTCTTTCTGCAATTTAAGGATAGATTTTTTATTAGTGTTTCCTGGATATACGGATGGTGGTCATCACTTACCTGTACTAATATGTAAATAAGGAAGACTGCTAAGATTCATTCCACTGCTCTTCTCTTATGCTCTCCCTCCTCCCTTTCCCAAAATGAAAAACAAAAAGTGCTGGGGACGTGGTTCTGGACTCTGGATCAGTCCCCAGTAAAAGTCAAACAAGAGCAGGACTCACACACTTTGGTTTTATGTCAATAAACTAGGTTCTCAGAGTCGAGCAAGTGCTCCCTACAGAGGTACATTTGGGACCTCACTGGGTGGTGTTATCTTGCTGTTCAATCTACTACCCATTTTCCTTCCTGTGACATAAATATGACTCTTCTCCATTGTCTCAGCTCTCCATCACACCCACAATTATCATCTGTTATTCCCTGATTATTTCTGCTACTTGGGATTGAATCCAGGAGCACTTTACAATGAGCTGCATCCCGAGATCCCTCACAAGGGACTTTGCTTTTGAAACATGGTCTTGCTAAGAAGCCCAGCTGGCCTCACACCTGCAATCCTCCTGCCTCAAATCCTGAGGAGCTGTGATCAGAAGGGTGCCTGGTCATGTCTGGAAAACAATTATATTATTAATAACTACAAGGTTTTTAACCTATAATCAACACAATGATATCCCACCTGAAAACTGAGAATTTCACCTGATGCTTTAAGTCTTGTCTCCTTTGCCTCATTGACATCTTGGTACTTGCTCTGAGGGCCTTGCTCAGCTCCTGCCTCTGCCTTGGTGGATGTTGGCATCACTTTGCATAAACAGGACAGCTGCCATTTGCACAGACTCTGTATTTGACTGCTTAAGCATGCTTTGTGATTATTAAATTTAGACTTAGGTATGTAAATTAGATTTTGGGGATCCACGTATGAATATGTTTTGAAGGACATGAATATGCAGTGATGTGTTCTGTGTTCTTGTCTTTCACACCTGATGGTGTTTGATGATCAACTAAGAGCATCAGCATCTCTCTCCATCAGACAACAGCTGGCCATTCCAGCTGTATTTTCACACTTACACTGAAACCTAGCCCTAGTGAGGCAGAGGACAGCACCCTGACACAGGGGTGTCAGGCGCCATGATGGGTCCCAGGCTGTGCACACCCAGCTGTCCATCACCTGTCCCTCCTGGGTGTGGGGAGCCCACCAGCTGCTCTGTCCCAGTCACTGTGAAGCACAGCCTGGCTGTGGGCCACAGGTGCCCTGTGAGCTGCAGAGCCCCAGGACAAGGCCCACTCTGCCCGAGGACCTCACCACCCACCCTCACCCTCGCCCTCCCTGCACCTTCCCATCTCCAGGGCCACTGTCCTCTCTCTTTCCAGGACCTGATGCAGCAGTTTCCCCACATGAGGGATGGTGTGGTGATGGTCTCCCTCTGCCTGACCCATTTCAGCTGGGTCCATGAGCTCCAGGGCCATGTCCTAGGCCAGGAGAGAGAACATGCCATTCTTGTTGGCTAAGTCTTGTCCTTCCTCTATAGATAGCACTTGGAATTTTTTCAGGCAACCCCCAGGGACACGGTCACTGACTGATTCTTGGTGGCTGAGTGGAAACTGCTCAGGACCTGCTCCCTGTCCTGGTGCACCTGATACTCACTGTGCCCCTCTGGTGCATCCCTGTGCTGCATTTCTTTTGGCTTCTGTCTCTCAGTTGTCATCTCCAGCTTCTGCTAACTTCCTGATCCTGGGACCTGGGGAGATTTTCCTTGCAGATTTCAGCCTAAAATCAAATTATTTTATAATCTTCGGAGGCAACAAGTGGACCCCAGGGCCTTGTGCATGCTGGAGCCTGTTCTACCTGTGGCCACAGCCCAGGGCTGTCATTTCAGTTTGTGGAAAACAGCTGCACATCCTGGGGAGGCAGGAGCAGAGGTCCAGGTGCCTGAGCATGGCCTGTGGTCAGATCAGGACACGTGGTCCACCCATCACCCCACACTCTCCCTCCTGGGAGGAGAGCCCTCCTGGTCCCTCCTGCTGGCTCTGCTGGGTCTGCAGGGTGAGCGTGCTGCCCACAGCCACCCTCTGGGTGAGGACAGACAAGTGCTCCTGGGTCAGCCATGGCCATGTGCCTCTTGTCTCAGCCCCTCCCTCTCCTGACCTTGCTCACCACCACAGCCACTGTCCAGCTCTGCCCCTGTGAGGCCAGCTTCTTACATGGACAGGAGACAGAGGCCAGGAAGAGGCTGTCCTTCAGGCCTGGCCTTTTCTCCTAGCACTGTAACCTAAATTGGGTCCTCAGCTGTGCACCCCTGTGGCCAGTGCCTGAGGCCATCAGCGCATGAAGAGGAGCTTTCCTTTGGCTCCTGACTTCCAATGCTCTAGTCCATGAAGAGAGGAGTCCACTGCATTCACACCTTTCCTGGGTGTGCCAGGGGCAATGCAGAGAGCCCACTGTGGGGACAGCCACTCACCTAGTTTGAAGGACCCAAAGAGAGGGAAGAAGAGACGGGGTCTGACAGTCCCCTTGCAGGGCCTGTCCACAGTGATTTCCATGAGCCCCTATGTCCTAAGGGCTCCCCAATTCCTCACAGCCCAAGGGGCTGAAGAACATCCTTAGCACATGTAATTTTAAGAGGACAATTATGCACATTATTCGTTCTATCCCTGGACACAAAGCTGTCATGTGCATCTCATATAGCAGACACAATCAGTCCTCTTCCTTGAGACCCTAAAGGCACAAATACTTCATCTTAGCATAGAACACCAGTGCAAAGACTCCCAAAGATTCAGGAAAACCCTACTGTGTGCCTGAAAATCAAAGAGGGCTTCCATACTCCCATGTTTTATGGGAGGGCTCTTGGCAGCAGGGACTCTGACCATGACCCCCCATCTGACCTCCCAGCCCTTCCTTTCAAGTATTCATGTAAGCCTCCCTGACCCTGGAGCTCTCACAGTCTGCCCCCTGCAAAGCCAGCATGTTGTGGCTGAGGACAAGGTCACCCTCAGCAGGGAGCAGGTCCTGGCCTCCCTTGAACCAGGGCTGGGAACCTCTGAGCCCCTTGCTGGCTGAACGGGGGAAACCATGCCCTGGGCAGTCCTGGGTCAGGAGCCCAGAGCTCTCTCCCACAGGCCCTGCCCTGGAGGGTCTTTCAGATCCTCATCTCTGTCTCTGAGCTGGGGAAGCTGGGCCTTGTTGATCCCTGGGATCCTGAAACCAGGGCCTCACCCTCCTGGCCACAGCTCCTGGGCAGCACCACAAGGGTGCTGCTCTCCTGGCCAAAGTGCAAAGCCCCAGCTCTGCCTGCACTGCCCCTCTCTGCCCCTCCCTGTCCTGCACATGGCCTGACATCAGTCAGGGGGTCACACGCCAGGGCCTCACCTGTGCCCTTGAGATTGTCCAGCCCACAGTCTGCTCCAGCCTGAGTGAGCCCAGCTCCCATTAACTGTAGGATCATCCACAAAATGGGGCTCTGTGGTCACCATGTGTGTCTAGTCTGCCTGGAAGTTGGAGGAAGGTCTATGGGGAAGTGATGTCCAAGGTGAGAGCAAATCACAAACGCTCCTCTAACTCTTGACAGATACGTGCTATTGGACACAGTGACCACAACTCATGCTGCTGTGTGTGATTTTACATTTGTACCATGGGGTTAACACTGTCCTGGATCATGATGTTGAACATGTGTGAAAGAAATTAATGGGTGATAAATGCCAACAGAAAGATCGGCAAAAGTAATCATATTCTCTTAACCCTACTATCTACACCATTCTAACCTATGACACTCCCATCTGCTCTCAGAGCTGCTCTACCTGTGCCTCCACCCAGAGCTGCTATATAGCAGGAGAAGATGCAAATAGGGCCTCCCTCTGCTCATGAAAACCAGCCCACCTGACCCTGCAGCTCTGCACAGGAGCCCAGCCCTGGACGCCCAGCTCAGCCCACTCAGTGACCAGGACTGAGCACAGCTGCTCACCATGGAGAGTGCGCTCAGCTGGGTTCTCCTGGTGGCTGTTTTCAAAGGTAATGAATGGAGAACCAGAGATCCTGAGTGTGTGAGTGGACAGGAGGGAGAGGGAGAGTGGATGAGTGACAGTGTCCTGACCAGGCTGCCTCTGTGTTTGCAGGTGTCCAGTGTGAGGTGCAGCTGGCGGAGTCTGGGGGAGACCTGGTGCAGCCTGGGGGTTCCCTGCGACTCTCCTGTGCAGCCTCTGGATTCACCTTCAGTGACTACTGGAAGAGCTGGGTCCGCCAGGCTCCAGGGAAGGGGCTGGAGTGGATTGGAGAAATTTACCCAAGTGGTGGTAGCACCTACTACCCAGATGCCCTGAAGGGCCGCTTCACCATCTCCAGAGACAACTCCAAGAACACCCTGTACCTGCAAATGAGCAGTCTGAGAGCAGAGGACACAGCCACCTATTACTGTGCCAGAGACACAGTGAGGGGACCTCAGTGTGAGCCCAGACACAAACCTCCTGCAGGGTGCCCACGGCCAGCAGGGGGCGCTCAGCACACAGGAGCTCAGGTCACCCAGGAGCAGGTGCATAGGGAGGAGGGAGCAGCTCAGCTCAGGCCCTGAGGTCCCTGCCCACCCAGCACCTCCTGACTCCACCTTGCCTGCAGATTCTCGAGGTCCCTCCTCTGCCAGACCCTCTGTGAGGTGATTCTTCTCTAGGTCTTGCTGGTCTGGAATTCTCTCAGCACAGATCAGGCGATTTTGAAGACGGAGATTACTTTTCAGGGAAGTTTCCTGAACAGCGCCTTTAAAGTGAAGTTTACAGATTTTTATTTTCCTCATTGGGGATGGAATCCAGGGTGCTCCACCCTTGACGTCCATTCCTGGCTTATTTGTGTCTTATTTGGAGACAGGTTCTCCCTAAGATGTCCAGGCTGACCTTGAAGTTATGATTCTCCTGCCTCAGACTTCAGTGTCCTGGGGGCTGACCTCCCCACACCTGTCTGAACTTTATGGACTCCTGACACCAAGTCTTACTCCCTGTCTGTCCAGGTGATTCCCGTGTACTCTTCAAATGACTCCTTACAATTCCCTGTCCCCCCAGTGACCTTCCTGTGATGGATCAGGTCACAGAACACAGTTCTCACTGGAGCCCACCTACTGCCAGAACTTTCCACTCCTGGGGACCATTTGCAATGTCTGGAGGGAGGTGTTTCCACATGTAAAGGAGGGATTCTCCTGGCTTCTAGATTTTAGAGACCAATGAGGCTGCCATACATCCAGCCATCACAGAAGAGCACCCACAGCGAGGAATTATATGACATGAATGTCTATGGACTAACCAGAATAATGGTGACAGAAAACCCTAAACCTTAATAAAATGCACAGAAATGTGTATGTTCAGAGTGAACCTTGGTGCGTATTGATTGTCTTTCCCTCATGATGAGGCTCTGTGACACCACACCCAGGACTCCAAATGGTGGACTAATCCACTCCTCATGTAGCTGTGCATGGCCTGTGGAGAGGGGTGACCTAAGCAAGGCCTTTAAGAGAAATGGGGGCATCCTGGGAAAGGACCCAGGAGGGAGGGTAGTCTCCTATTCAGGTCGGCTCTGCCACTTCAGGGCCTCAGAACCCTGAAGACACACTGGGCCCAGAACCACACTGACCCCATCTCACTATGAGCTGACCCTGAGCCTGAGAAGACCCAGGGCACCTAGCTGCTGGGGAGAGGCAGCGTGGAGCCTGCCTGGGTTTCCAGCCCCTGTGGCTGCATTGCAGGGTGACAGACAGGGACACCTGGGCTCTGTCCCTGGTCACATCAGTGCCCACCCTGTCCTGAGGGACTGCTCCAGTCTGGGTGAGGATGAGCAGTGGCAATGTTTACATCCCAGATGGTCCTAAGAACACAGCAGCCGTGGGGAGACATGAAACCACCAGTCTCCTCTGACTTCAGCACTCACACCATCAGTCAGCACACTGGTGTTTTACTTTCATTTTAATACACTTTTAGCTGTCAGTGGGCACAATGCCTTATTTTACTGGTTTGTCTCCCGGGTGCTGAGGATCAGACCAGGCCTCCCACAAGGGCTCTGCACTGGGCCTCAACCCAGCCCCACACACTCCTACTGCTGTGGTGATACCTTGGTTTTTCTGGACACTCCCTGGGTCTCTTCCTGATGACTCCCAGTGCCAATGGTCACACAGGACAGTGGGGCTCCTCTGACATGGTCACAGCAGGTGGGACATGGTGGCTGCACTCTGTCCCCAGGGCTTCCTCCTTCCTCCACCCTCCCCTCCCCCACCCCTCCCTCTTCTCTCCTAGTTTTCTGGTATTTATTTATTTATCTTCTCTATTCAGTGCCACTCAGCTTCTGAGTTGGTCCACACACAGCTGGATCCCCTTGTCTGACCACCTGTCCTGGAGGGTGGGGACCTGCCTTTCTCCTTCACAGGGCTCTGCTGCACCAGGTGAGACTGTGGGTCTGCGAGGACAACTGACCACCACCTGCACCTGTGTCCTGTGTAGAGATGTGGCTTGAACCCCCTCCTTCTGGGGGTCCCTGTCCCTGTGCTGTGCTTTGGGGCCGAGTGCTGGGACATCACTCCCTCCAGTACTACTGAGACCCAGCCCCAGCCCTGTCCATCACACTCTGTCTCCCACAGGGCAGTCTGTCCATTCAGATGGAAGTGCCCTTGATCTCATCCACACGTAGACCTCCAGCCAGGACCCAGTGCCTCTCCTACTCCAAGAAAGGGGCTGGGGCTGGGCTCCGAGGACCCAGTGAAGAGGGCACTTAAGTGGGTGTCCAGTTTGGACACTCAAAACACGTCCTCCTGTGCAGGAGAAATAATAAGAAGGGGAGAGTGGAGGGGATTCTGAAGTGACGTGTGTGAGCAGAGGTGCCCTGGAGGGTGTCCACGCCAGCCCACTGAGTCCCTTCTACTCCAGCCCCTCCCAGCTCTGGCACCTCTGCTGGGAAGGTCAAGTACTGCATGGGGGTTGCAGGCCCTCTCCAGCCAGGACCCTGGGCTTTCCCTGGTCAGCACAGCCCAGCTCCCCTGAGGTCAGTGTCTGCTGGGCTGAGGTCTGTTACTGACCCTGCTTCTCCAGGCCTGGTGGGAAGGTGCCCTCCTCCTCTGAGGGAGGGCTTGTCCTCCCCACGGTCCATACACCCCAGACCAGCTGCAGTCTGTCTCCTGAACCAACCTTCTTTACTCTGGGAGCCAGTGCGTTCAGCTTTCTCTAACATCAGCTCACCAGATGCCACCTGCCTTTCCTGTGGCCCTGCCTCAGTTCCTGCTGCTCAAGTGCTGAGCTCCTTCTCTCCTGGGACCTGCTGCAGCACCGTGGGATCCCCTCAGCTGCCTTCCCCATTCCTGCTACCTCATTTTCAAGTCCAACTTATTTTCTGGGAAAGACTTAGTTCCCTGTTCTCTGTGTTTGCATTTTACAGAGGAGCTTTCCGTATGATTAACTGACCATGTTCTCATCAAGTGCTTCACACTAAGACATGGTGATTGACACCTACATAAGAAGGCCCTGGGAATTCCAAATTGTGTGCAGACCCTCCCTTTGATTTACATGTGCAAGGAGAGTGCACAGCCTCCATGGATTAGTGCAACTGTGCAAAGGTAACATGAAGTCTAAGTACCAGTTTCAGATTTCTAATGCAATAGTGCCCAACCCTGGATGCAGTAGCTCCTGATGCCACAGATTCGGGATTTGAAATTTCCATTCTGGCTCAATGTGGTGAGGAGAATGTAACACTGACTCCATAGTTCACATATGAATGATGGATGAACTTGCTGATGCTCTTGGCACACACACCCTGGGGAGGCATGAGGCCCGGAGTGTGCACAGTGAGCTGAGGTCACCCACTCCTCTCTCAGCTTTCTTCCTGCCCTTCAGGGGAAATTTAGTGTAGGAATTCCACATTTTTTTGTACGTTGGCAAGTTGGCACTTACATTAGATCCTGGGATGTTGGTATAGTGCCCTTTGTCCTTCCTCAGTGTTAGAAGGAGGGAAGAGTCTAAGAGGGTAAATAAGTGAGTAAAAGTGATTTTCTGGTATTGCATGTTGGCCATGAGCTCAGGGTGAATGAATCACAAATTTGATGTTACAGAAAGAGGCAGAGAAATCAGCTGATCTGAGGGTGGTCTGGGAACTGGTCCCTGACCCTAACGGGGCATGTGACCCTGGTGACATCTGGAATGACCAGATTATTGGGTTCCGCCAGTGAAAATACAGAAGTGCCACCAACGGTGTCTCTTGGAGTTGAGGCTGAAGTGTGCACAACCAGGCTGCTCAGGGTGAGGGAGATGAGAAACCTTCCCTGGATGGAGCTGCTGGTCTCACACATGCCAGGAGGTGAGGCTGGTGCGAAGGCTGAGCCTGGGGGTTGTGCACCTTCTGGGGACAGGAGAATGTGGCAGGATTTTCTCTAATTTCTTGCAAGTGCTGCATAGGAGGTGGTAGGTGACGGAGCAGGTTGTGAGTTTACATGGAACTGACTAGTTTACAAGGACCAACATGACCCAAGGTGTGATTTCAGGGGATGAATGTGTGACCAGAGGCCAGCAGGAACCAACCCTGTGTGTCCCTGGGAGCAGCAGGTTAGCACCCAGTAACTGAATGTCTGCAGTGGCCTGGAGGATTGGAAGTCCCCACATAAGGGGTTGTACTGCACAGTGTTGTGGGTGTTACACTCACACAAGAGGCAGAAACCATCTCTGTCTTCCTTCATTTTACCATGAAATACACACAGAAGTTTATGGATCTCTCTCAGAACTCCTGTGTCCCCATCCTGCTGATGGACACCTCAGTGGTTTTCTCTGAAGGACACTTTCCTGGTGCCTGGGTGGACAGCTCAGGACGCGTCCTCTCCTGCACACGTCTGTGGATGCACTAGTCTGGTGGACAGGCCACATCAGAGAGTGGAAGGAGGGGAGTGTGCACAGAGCAGGCAGCTCTGTCCGCCTGAGGCCCCTGACTCTCCTCTCTGCTGTGTCATCCCAGGGCTTGCTCTGACCCCGACTCTCAGCAAGGTGAGCACCTGAGCTGTGCTTGAGAAACCATCAGTACTCACTGGTCCAGGATGTGATGGACAAGGGCCTCAGCTCTGCCACCTGGTTCCATCATTGGGAGGAGCAATCTCGACCTCCACCCCATGCTGAAGACACCACTCTTCACCACAGCAGGATACAGCACCCACCTGTGCCCTCAGCAGGAGCAGGGGAGCCTGAGTAATCATGGAATACTACTCAGACAGGAACAATGGAGGGCTCTCATTTGGGACAACACAGGTGATCGAGGACACTGCACTCATTGACATAAGCCAGGCACAGAAAGACAGGAACCACTGCCTCACTTACAGCTCTGATCTAAAGTTTCCCAGAGGTGCACAGAGGAGAAGGAGGCTAGCAGGGCCTGGGCAGTGGACTGGGAGAGGCTGGTCAGAGTGGGGTCACTTCTGATAAGCAGGAGGAGAACCTCCAAGACATCTGCTCAGCAGGAGGCTCAGGTGAGTCACCACCTACTGTGCACCTGCAGCAGTGCTGAGAGAGCAGGCTTTGATTCCTCACCATGGAATGGTGGAAGTCAGAGCTGCAGCACCTGCTAATACCTGGATCAGCCTTCCCACCACGGGTGCCCATCAGGAACCTTCATCCTAGGTAAAGGGTCTCCAGGGGCCCTGCCCTGCCCTCTGTGGGCTTTATTAGAATCACATTTAAATAGTGATGGCAGCAGACACTGAGACCCAGAGGTTCAGTGCCCTCCTTGTTTGCAGTGTTTTCTTTGGAGCTTGGTGAATGCATTAACTCAGAGAACACGGCCTCAGGTCAGAAGATTGAGCTTCATAAGATTGTGGAGTTAATAGTTGACAGAAGGAGGCACATGAGGTCCATTAGTATGATGGGCTTCTCCCACCTGTCAAGGGGAGCGCTGAAGTGTCCCTGCTGCTGTGCAGACAGTGTGGGCACAGAGGGCCTGGGCTAAGGAGCTGTCCAGGCTACCCCTCCACAGGGCTCTGACCTGCCCCTCAAGGTCATGACTCACAGTGTCCTAATAGTACAACCAGGAAGCACTGAGGTGGGGCCTGGGTTGTGGGGCTCTGCGGGAACTGACGAGGGGAACAGACGCAGCACCTCGGGGCCCTGGCTCAGTCTCTGCCCTGAGCACATGAGGTCTGGTTTCCCTTGATGCCCCTGACCTCACAGGGGAGCCAGCAGAGGGCAGCACCTGGGGCTCAGGAGAGGACAGGCCCCAGGTGGGTGCCCACCTGCAGGAGGACCCTCCTCAGGCAGCACACTGAGCTCTGCCCAGGAATGGGCTGGGCACCAGGAGCATGGCTCATGCTGCTCAGGAAAGGACCCCACAGGGACCATGGAGATGTGCAGAGAGAAGGCAAGGACTGGGCACTGCGGCTGGTCAGACGTTCCCTTACTCCAAAGAGCAGGGTCTTCTCCTGAGCCCACTGCTGAGAGGGACCCTCGGTTTTGTTGGCAGCATTTTGACTGCTCAGCTGTGCACCCCATCTTCCCTGTTGCAGGAGTGTCCCAAACATTCCCTCCACCCTCCCCCCTGAGGATGATGGAGAATGGGCACTGCTCCTGGGACCAGAGCAAGGTTGGTCCCTGGGTCTGCAGACACATTTCCAAGTGAGACGTGTGGGGAGGATGGGGCTGGAACCTGACAGGCAGGTGGTGTCACTGCTGAGGGTTCAGACAGCAGCATCCTGGGCCTGGGCTGCTCTACATTGCCACCCCCGTCCAGCACAGGCAGCTGAACTGAAGTCACTGTGTGAATTTGGGGCGACACAAAGTAACACACAGACACAGAATACCATTTATAAGGTTTATGATGGCTTTCTCCATCTCCCAGCCTCAGGCTCCCCAAAAGGGGGACAAGAGAAGGTTAGAAAGGCTGACAGGAGAGAGGGGGCACGTTCAGGAGTGGGATTTTATTTTGGGTGATGCTGTTTCTTAGAATTTTCTATCTGAAAAAGGCAGAAGAGGTAGGATTACAAAGGAACAGGTGAGTGTGACTCAACCCCAGCAGGTGACACCTACTCCTGGAACCACACCCTGGTATCACAACTGGGGGAGCACCCGAGTTACTGGACCTGGCACTACCCTGCCCGACTGAATGCAATAACTGTTCAGAACCTGGAGCATCAGGACTTAAGGAGGTTCATGAAGGGCGACTTCCCTCTCTAATGGCTCTTCTCACCTGGGACCTACGCTGATCTGATCCCTTGGAATCCAGGGAAACCTCTGCAGATGAAGAGGGAGCTGGACATAGAGAGGAAGTCACATGTCAATATGATAGTGTCACATGTTGTCCAGGATCAGACGGACCATGTCACAGTAGCAGAGAGTGGGAGAGGAAGCAGGGAGCTGGACTCAGAACTGAGCACTCAGCACCCAGAGCCTGAGAGTGTGTGGTGAGTGAGACTGGGCACCAGGAAGGGAGCAGGGTCCTGAGGAAGGGGCTGGGCTCAGGAGGGTGGGCTCCCCCTCTGACAGCCTTCCAGCTCCCCTGAAATCACCTGCTCTCCTCTCACAGGTAAAGCTCCACCTGGGTTCATCTCAGGAGCACAGAGGACCTGGGCAGCCTGACCTCAGCCTCTCCAGATATCAGAAGAGCCTCACCCACATGCAAATCCCTCCTCCTGCTCTGGGTTCAAATGCCCTCTGGGCTGTGGGAGCTCCCAGCTCTCTGCTCAGACAGGGCTGAGGTCTCTGGGAAGGCAGGTGTGGTCTAGAAGATGAGGCTGCTGGGTCTTGTCCTGTGCCTGGTCACAGCTCCCCAAGGTGAGTGTCCCCAGTGTCAGACCTGGGTCCATAGGGAGGTTGTGACTGCAGGTGACTGACAGGGTGTGACTGTCCTTGTCCCCAGGTGTCCTGTGCCAGGTGCAGCTGCAGGAGTCAGGACCTGGCCTGGTGAAGCCCTCGCAGACCCTGTCCCTCACCTGTGCTGTCTCTGTATTCTCCATTACCAGTGGTTATTGCTGGCACTGGATCCGTCAGGCGCCAGGGAAGGGGCTGGAGTGGATAGGGTACATATGGAGTGATGGTGATACTAACTACAACCCATCCCTCAAGAGCCGAGTGTCCATCTCCAGAGACACGTCCAAGAACCTGTTCTCCCTGTAGCTGAGCTCCCTGACCACTGAGGACACAGCCACCTATTACTGTGCCAGAGACACAGTGAGGGGACCTCAGTGTGAGCCCAGACCCTAACCTCCTGCAGGGTGCCCAGGGCCAGCAGGGGGCGCTCAGCACACAGGAGCTCAGGTGCCCCCTTCAGAGCAGCAGAGGACAGTGGATGGTTTCTCTCCAGGTGATCAGTGTCTCCCTGGATCCCATCATGGAGAACCTGGAGGTCTCTTCTGCCTCAGATCATCCCATGCTCTTCTCTTATGGAGTCTCAGGTCAGGCTGCACAGTACACGTGTGAGTCTGTGTGTCCCTGTGTGTATATATGTGTGTGTGTTTGTGTGTCTGTGCAGGAGTGTTGTGTGTGTGTGTCTCTGTGTGACACTGTGTGTGTCTCTGTGTGACACTGTATGGGTGAGACCCCTGGAAGGCAGACTCTGCTACCTTGTCACATTGCTGTCCCTGAGCTCCAGGCCTGCCCCCTGCTCCAGCAGCCAGTCCCTGGGCAGCTGCAGAGGACTCACATGGGGAAGGCTCAGCAGGCTCTCAGACACCTCCACCCATCACAGCCAGGACCCTGACCCTGCCAGGTGCTCTTCACACACTGACCTGGTCACCCTCCCCAGGGCAGGCAGCTGTCAGTTCACACCAAGGCTGCAGCCTCCTCTTCCAGACCAGAGCACGGGATCCCAGAGTCCTCAGCCCACGTGCACACACTCACCCAGTCACACACACACACTCACACATACACACCATCACGCACACTCTCTCTCTCTCTCTCTCTCTCTCTCTCTCTCTCTCACACACACACACACACTTGCAATGCAGACCTGTGTCTGCTACTCAGCCTACCACACAGTGTCCTTAGTGTCATCATAGAAACGTCCTTTGACACAGCGGTTCTCCTGGCGACTGCACAGCTGCCCTCCACCCTTGGCCACATCTCCTCCTCATCTCTCCCTGGTGAGCTCTCCCACCCTGGTTCGTGGGTTGCCTGAGCCTTTCCCTGGGCAGGTGGCATCCTGCATGTGGATGTGGTGTCCATGGGTCCTGCTGCTGGGGTCAGTCTGGGTGTCTGCAGGGCAGTGGGTCTTTCCTGGCCCTGGGTGGTAGAGAGCTCCCTGCTGCCTCCCACATCACAATCCCAGAGCCCAAATGTCAGCTCTGCCAGGCTCAGGAACCCTGTGTCCACCTTAAGCCTCATCTCTGTTCACCCCACAAAGTGACTTGGCTGCGACTCACTGACCTGGACACCCTCAGCTCACCTGGTCTCAGTGTGCACAGAGGGCACTGGCTCCATGGACCTAGGAAGGAGCTGCTGTCAGAATTTCACATGAAGCCCGACTTACACCTGGAAGACGTCTTCATCTGCGTCCTCAGACTGCTCCACATTATCTCCTACAACCAGTTCTGAGGCCTTGGGATCTCATGGACAAGTTTGTCACAGACAGACCCTCTCTTGGTGCTAACTGCTGTTACAGTCCTCTTTCCCTCCCTGTGAGAACGGCCCTGACAAGACCCATGTAGAGGAGGTGAACGTTGTTTTGGCTCCGGGTTGTACAAGTTCAGTCAATGGTTGGCCCACTCCATGGCTCTGGGCCTGAGGGGAGGCAGAGCATCATGGAGGAAGGACACCAGTGGAAAGAAGGGGCTCACCTCGTGGAGGCCACGACACACAGGGGAAATGACAGTTTACAGTGGAGAGGAAACTCCCCAGGACACACCCCGTGACTCCCCTCCTCCAGCCAAGCCCCACCTGCATGATTCACCCCCATCTAGTCCATCAAACTAGGGTGGATGCACATATCAGGTTAAGATCTCATCATCTAACCATTCACCTCTGACTCCTCCTGCCCAAACACAGGAGCTTGGGGGACAGTCCACCTCCCACCTGCAACAGAAAGATGAGCAGAGCAGAGGAAGGGAACAGGAGGAGGGGTGGGACCCTGGAAGGGCTGGGGACTGAATTGGAACCAGTTACAGTCCAGGGTTTTATAATAACATCAAAACATGCCGTGCCCAGTGGTGCACATCTGTAATCAATGCAACCACGAAGCCTGAGGCAGGAGGATCATGAGTTTAAAGCCAGCCTCAGCAAAAGCAAGTCACTAAGCAACTCAGATCCTGTCTGTAAATAAAATACAAAACAGGGCTGGGGATGTAGCTCAGTGGTCAAATGAGTTGAGTTCAATCCCCAGTACCAAAAAAAAAAAAAAAATATGAGTATTTATGATGAATTAATAAAAAATAAAATTTTAAAAACTGATTTAAATATTCAGGTTCTCTTTCTATTCAAAATATGTTGTAAAATAATTTTTTCTTCTTCTGTATCAAAGGCTGTTGAGGTTTTAATAGGAATTGCACTGAAACCATAGATCTCTTTGGGAATTAAAACATGTTCATAATTTTTGTATTTCTACTCCTGGGACACTGGGTTACCTTCAATTTCCTTCTCATGTTTTTTTCTAGAATGTTTCATGAATTTCAACATCCCTCTTTAAACAGATAAATTAAACACCTAAGTTCTTTGCCCATTTATATATTTTTGATTCACTAATAATGTGGTTAGTCCTGTTCTTTTTCATGCCACCACCTCATGCTGCTTCCTCATGGCAGGAAGGCCCTGGTCAGTGACAGGCTCCCCTGGTTCTGCAGGGGGGTCTGTCTTCCCCACCCTGTCCCCCAGCAGCCCTCCCCTCTTCTCAGGTCCTAACAGGATGGTGCACAGTCACACTGTCCTTCTGTCTCATTCTGCTGCTTCTCATCCTACCACGTCCTGGAGGAAGGCAGCCTGATGGTTGTTTAAATCTCTCTGTAAATAGTGCTGGGTAGTGTTTGGGTCACCTTTTGCACTGCTGTCACCAATATGTGTGCCAAGGGCCATGCAAAGAGGAAACATTTATTCAGACTCACAGTTTCAGAGGTCTCAGTGCACAGTCAGCAGACTCCACAGCTCTGGTCCTAGGTGAGGGAGACCTTCATGGCAGAAGGGTAACCAGCTCAGGATATGGTAACAAGGAAGCTTAGAGAGAGCTCTGCCCCAGGGTCACCCAAAGTCCAGGTAGAGAATCTCTCCTGAGGCTCAAGGCAAACTCCTCACTGTGGGAGTAAAGTTCAAAACCAAGTTACAGGTGTCTGATATATAAAGGTGCAGAGTCAACATCTCCAATTTGAAGTTAGAAATGAGTCATAGAATAAAGGGATGGGAACAAAATGAGACCAAAGTCCAGATGGACAAGCAGGTCCTGTAGCTCTGTGTCCAGCTCCTGGGGCACATGGCATCCTCTGCTTTACCCACAGGGCTGTGCCGCTCAGCTCCAGTGACCTTGCTGGGTGCAGCCTCATGGCCTCTCTCGGGGCTGGTCTCTGCTGGACTCATGCAGTTTCCTTGGCATAAATTCCATGTTGCTGGCATCTCTTATTGGGGACTGTGCCCCTGGAGTTTCACCTTTCTCCTCAAGTCTCCATGTACCGTCCTCTCAGGGGCAGACCACAGGGACTGTTACCCTCCAATCTCTGACCTTCCCACCTTCCTTGGAGTCTTGTTGGAAGACCTGTCCCTACCTCCAGTGTCCAGCAATCCTGCAGAACCTGCACCTCGGGGTTGGCTCCCAGGTCTGCCACCATCTCCAGCAGTGACCAGGCCTCCTGGGACCATGGATACAGTGGCCTCTGCCTGCCTGGGTGGCTGAGAATGGTGAAATGACTTTCTACTCCCCCTGTGCAAGCAGGGTGTCCCGTGGTCTCTTCTCACCTTGAGCCTGAGATGGGGGTGGTCCTGCCAATTCCTGAGGTGCTGCAAAGCCATCTTTTATCTTGTTTCCAGGGAGAGTATTTAGCATTTCTCTAGTGACAGTGTTGTCTTGAGCAATCCCAGTTTTAGCCTCAGTTACACTCACACATTTCTAACTGTACTGCAGGATTTCCACACCTTTCTGCTCTGCTCCTCCTCCTCATTATCACACTAAATGGCTAAAACCAGGCAGCCTTATCCATGCCTCTGCCTGAAGGCTGTGCTGTCCTGAAAGTTCCTCTGCTATTTTAACAAGTCCATCTTTTTAAACCAGCTTCACTACAAGAATCAGGTCATGGGGGGAAAGTAGGCAATTCTGTGACAGAATTATGGTCTCCTCAGCTCCCACCATAAGCCCCTCCCCATATCACACACAGTGGTCTGACACTTTTCCAGTGTGTGTTTGTAAATCTTTCTATAATCTTCCACAAACACCAAAAAGCTCCAAAAGCTTCTGAACCACACAATCAGGTTAGTGGCAAAGTCACCTCTATGGATCCCTGTTCCTATTTTAGTCAGTATTTGCACTGCTGACGTCAAAATACCTGTCAGGAACATGGTGTGGGACAAAAGGTTCAGTCCCCCACCATCTGACTCCATTGGTCAGGACACAGTTAATGCAGAACATCATGTCAGAGGTGTTTGGAGAAGGAAGGCTGCTGCACAGGACAGTGTCATGAGGAATGAGAGAGAGAGAGAGAGAGAGAGAGAGAGAGAGAGAGAGAGAGAGAGAGACTGAGACTCCACTCATCAGGCACAAAAATAAACCCCAAAATATAAACACTTCCAGGGACCTGTATCCTACAGACACACCCTAACTGTCCACATTTACCAAACCCACTCACTCCCTGTTGGTGCATTAATCCACTGATTTATCCCAACCTTCAGAATCTGACCCTGTCACCTCTGCAAATTCTTCCAATGTCTCACACAAGAGGGTTGGAGCACCTCACATCTAAACTAAAGCTGATACTCACCTTCCAACATGGCTCTTTGAAAGAGGTGATGGGAAGGGGATTTTCAGAGAATCCTGGACCTAGAGGCATGTGACATGGGACAGGCTGAGGTTCTGTGCCCAAATGATAGCTGTGACATGCCAGGGCAACAGCAGAGCAGCTGACCTTGTGGGCTCCCTGATGAGGGTCAGAGAGACAATTTAAGAGAATTGTCCAAAATTGTCCAAAAGAGAATCATGGCACTAAAAGTAGATGACAATATTGTTTTCCTAAGGCCCCTGCTATAGAGATCACACACAGAGTTCCTGCTACAATCCCCAATGTGTGCCTTTCCAGACTGGAGGTCACATGTGCAGTCCACCTCCTCAGGGTCTCATGGTGAGGAGGGCTGGGCTGGACTCTGTGTGCCACACCACTCTCAGGAGATCTCACCACAGTCCAGGACTCAGTGACACGTGGCCATGGAGGGCAAGTCACAAAGCGACTCCCCACCAAGGGCAGAATCCACAGGACCAGCTGCCCCTGCAGGACCTCGTCTCTCCACAGGAAAAGGCAAGAACCAGGCCTGAGTGCTCTGCCAACAGTGCTAGGAGTGGACCCAGGTGAGCAGGGTCTACACCCCACTGAATCACAGTGTGTGCAGCTTGTGAGCACCAACCCTCCCAGGGACGTCCTTGTCACCACACAGTCCAGAGCAAGGTCCATGGAGAAACGTGGAGCTCAGTCATGAGTCACCCAAAGTCTTCCAGCACCTGATGAGCTTTGGGTCTAAGGGAATCTGCTCTGAATGACATAGATTGCAACATGCAGATGTTCCATCAAACTCTGGAACCCCAAAGCCGAACAGGAGCTTATGGTGACTGCACATGTATTAGAGTCATAATTCTGTAACTTAGTGTGAGATATAAGTGTGTAAAGCCTGCACTGCTGTGATCTGTTCACACACACACACACACACACACACACACACACACACAGAGCCATTAGCCCTATGTCCTCTGGGAGGTGAGCCTCGTCACCAGTTCCCAAAGCCCTCTGTCATGTGTTCCCTGGAAAGTCCCACCACATGTCCCATCCTGGAATGAAGGCTCCCTGGGCCTGTTGACATGCACCCCAGGCAGGGCATGGACCCACAGCAGATGCACAATGAGGCCCCAGGTTGAACCACAGACCTGCTCACTCACATTCAGGGTCTTCTCCAGCTGGAAGGGGTTTTCTAGGATGGGATCCTGCTCTAGGGAATGTGGGGACATCCTGGTCCTTCTTTCTTTTCCTGGAGTTTCCCAGATGTGAGGTCTCAGGGATTCAGGGAGGAAGACATGGAGCAACTGCATCTGAGTTCATGACTCACTCTGCTTCTCTTCCCCAGCGTCCTTTCCAGGTGCAGCCACAGGAGTCAGGACCCAGGTGGTGAGCTCTGGAAGACATTGTCCCTAACCTGGATGTCTCTGGATTCTCCATCACCAGTGGTTGCTGACAGTCCTAAAATCAGTCTAGATGAAGATTTCTGGAGAGGCCCGGTTAAGACTTTTCAGTGGAGAAAGGGGGTACCACTTCAAGGGTACTTCAGGGTGACCCTGAGCACAAGTCTCCCTGCTTGGTAGTGAAGAACAAACAGGGACATTAGGACCAGCTGGTAGCTCAGGACCAGCAGGGGATCAGAATCAGTAGCAGAAAGTCAGGACCAACAAGGGAAGCTCAGACCAGGGGTGGAGCTCAGAACAAGCAGGTGCACTATGGAACCATGAGGGACAGGAAGGGACCAAGGAGCAGGTGCAGAGAGGAATCTGGGAGTGAGGGGCTTCCTGTAGGCCTGTGGGGTTTCCTCCCCTTCTCTACCTTATAGAACCTCAGAGACCCTGCAATGCACCTGCTGTAGAGGACCTGGGGAATGTCCAAGCCCCTGGCATGGAGCAGACTCTTTGTTAAATTTTCCTGCTTTCATAGGTACCTGTTTTCTTCATCACATTCTTATGAATCTCTCTGAGAGGCAAACACCTTGTACACAACTGAAAGTAGACTGCAGTCTGCACAACTCAAGGGCCTTTGGAGAATGGAAGCGTCAGAGTCATTACCCTCATCTAAAGGTCACTCTGCTGTGTTGTCATCAAGAGGGACAGCTGCATGCAGGACTCTGTGTCTCTGATTAAGAATGAGGGCTTCCTGCCTGTCCTCATGGTCTGAGGACTTCCAACCCTTCTGCTGCACCACCCAACAGTCCTGGGGAGGCAGGAGCAGAGGTCCAGGTGCCTGAGCATGGCCTGTGGTCAGCTCAGGACAAGTGGTCCCCCCATCACCCCACACTCTCCCTCCTGGGAGGAGAGCCCTCCTGGTCCCTCCTGCTGGCTCTGCTGGGTCTGCAGGGTGAGCGTGCTGCCCACAGCCACCCTCTGGGTGAGGACAGACAAGTGCTCCTGGGTCAGCCATGGCCATGTGCCTCTTGTCTCAGCCCCTCCCTCTCCTGACCTTGCTCACCACCACAGCCACTGTCCAGCTCTGCCCCTGTGAGGCCAGCTTCTTACATGGACAGGAGACTGAGGCCAGGAAGAGGCTGTCCTTCAGGCCTGGCCTTTTCTCCTAGCACTGTAACCTAAATTGGGTCCTCAGCTGTGCACCCCTGTGGCAAGTGCCTGAGGCCATCGACACATGAAGAGGAACTTTCCTTTGGCTCCTGATTTCCAGTGCTCTAGTCCATGAAGAGAGGAGTCCACTGCATTCACACCTTTCCTGGGTGTGCCAGGGGCAATGCAGAGAGCCCACTGTGGGGACAGCCACCCACCTAGTTTGAAGGACTCCAAAGAGAGGGAAGAAGAGATGGGGTCTGACAGTCCCCTTGCAGGGCATGTCCACAGTGATTGACAGATATATGTGTCCTAAAGTATCCAGTACTTCCCAAGGAGCTGAAGATCATCCTTAGAACATGGAATTTTGAAAGACAATATGCACACTAATCATTCTATCCCTGGACACAAAGGTTTCACGTCCATCTCTTAATGCAGACACATTCAGTCCTCATCCTTGAGAGTTAAAGGCACAAATACTTCATCTTATCTCAGAAGCACAGTTCACAGACTCCAAAAGATTCAGGGAAACCCTACTGTGTGCCTTAAAATCAAAGAGGGATTCTATTCTCCCAATTTTATAGGAAGGCTTTTGGCAGCCCCACCACACAGCCCAGCCGGACATACCCTATGGACTCCCTCTTAGTGAGCCTGCCCTGCAGCTTCCTGGGCAAGGGCTGCTCGCTGCTGGCTCCTCTGATCCAGGGGTCTCCTCAGCATCACTGGTCCATCTTACAGCCCCATGAATTACCTGCCAGGGCTGCCAGCAGGGACTCTGACCCCTGACCCCCATCTGACCTCCCAGCCCTTCCTTTCAAGTATTCATGTAAGCCTCCCTGACCCTGTAGCTCTCACAGTCTGCCACCTGCAAAGCCAGCATGGTGTGGCTGAGGACAAGGTCACCCTCAGCAGGGAGCAGGTCCCGGCCTCCCGTGAACCAGGGCTGGGAACCTCTGGGCCCCTTGCTGGCTGAACAGGGGAAACCATGCCCTGGGCAGTCCTGGGTCAGGAGCCCAGAGCTCTCTCCCACAGGCCCTGCCCTGGAGGGTCTTTCAGGTCTTCATCTCTGCCTCTGAGCTGGGGAAGCTGGGCCTTGTTGATCCCTGGGATCCTGAAACACCCTCCATCCTCTGGGTGAAAAGCCTTGGGCTGCTCCCAGTGGACCTGCTGGCCTCACCCTCCCAGCTCAGCCCACTCAGAGATCAGGACTGAACACAGCTGCTCACCATGGGGAGTGTGCTCAGCTGGGTTTTCCTGGTGGCTGTTTTCAAAGGTAATGAATGGAGAACCAGAGGTCCTGAGTGTGTGCGTAGACAGGAGGGAGAGGGAGAGTGGATGAGTGCCAGTGTCCTGACCAGGCTGCCTCTGTGTTTGCAGGTGTCCAGTGTGAGGAGCAGCTGGTGGAGCCTGGGGGAGGCCTGGTTCCCTGCGACTCTCCTGTGCAGCCTCTGGATTCACCTTCAAGTAGCTACTGGGTCTTCCAGGCTGCAGGGAATGGGCTGGAGTGGGTCTGTACATTAGCAGGGGTAGTGGTACCATAAACTATACCAACTCCTTGAGGGGTCGACTCACCATATCCAGAGAGAATGCCAAGAACACGCTGTACCTGCAAATGAGTAGTACTAGATCTGAGGACACGGCCACCTATTACTGTGCTATAGACAGTGTGGGGACCTCAATGTGAGCCCAGACACATACCTCCCTGCAGGGTGCACAGGGCCAGCAGGGGGTGTTCAGCACACGGGGAGTTCAGGTCAGCCCAGGAGCAGGTGCAGAGAGGAGCTGAGGCTGGTTTCCTGTTGGATATTGCGGCTTTTTCTCTATCCCCCTGGGTCCTAGGCAAGTAATACTTTTTAATTCAGTTTGTATATTTCTCTGATGTCTTTGATGGAAGTGTTTGTTCCTTGGTTTTTCAGGGCGTCTGAAACACCAGGGCCATTCAGAGCCCCATGTCACAGGGTCCAGGTTAAACACTTGCAGAGGGAGGTTCAGATGGATTCCTGCTGTGCACTGGGGCTTCCCCTCCATTCAGAGATTCTCTGTGGATCCTTTCCAGACTTAGGACCCGGGGTCTCTGCTCACAATTCTACAATCAATAGTCACCACTGCAAGGGAGCAGACATTCACCAGGCACAAGCACAGGATGAGGCCACACTTTCTCCTGTGAGTGACCTCAAAGTGGGCCACGTGGCTCCTTAGCCCTCTGCAGAACTGAGGATAGAACATGCTGAGATCCATCATCAGTCACTCACTGAGGGAGGAGGGCCCGATCCCTTATCACATGCCTGATGTCAACTGTTCATCAGAAAATCTGCTGTCATCAGGTCACAGAGACTCAGGACAGCTCCACAGTCCAGCACAGGGCAGCGTGGCCCTCATCACAAGTGTGCACAGGCAGAGCTCATGGAGCATGATCCCTTCAGAGAGAAGAGCCATTTAGCAGCCAGAGGAGGAGGAGAAGGTCCCCAGGGGTGTAGGGGCTCTGTGTTGGGGCCTTCCCGCAGAACCAGGAGGGACATATTCATGACAGTCCACTGTGATGTCCAGGTGGGGACCTTCTACACATCCAGAGAAATGGAGGGACACATTGAGTCCCCAACGGTGATGCCCAGGAGAGCTGGGTGGGTGCAGCAGGACTCTGCTTGCCTGGGGAGCAGGGGAGAGAGCTGAGCCCCCACAGTGTCAGGGATCTGCAGAGAAAGTTCCACCTGGATGTTTAAGGTTAACCAGCACCAGAGGAAGAGGCCCCCAGGGGCTTTCTCAGCACTGTGACCAGATGTGGGGCCAGAGGGGATGGGGAAGTCCCCAGTCATAATGTCTAGGTGACGATGGCTGTATAAAATGAATTAAAATAATTAGTGAATATGGCATTGGCTGTCCTCAAATATTTGGTACAATTCTCCTGTGAAGCATCTGCCCTTGACCTTGTCTCTCTGGGTTTTGACTCATAATGTGACCTCTGTGACTGTCACTGCTCTGCTCAGGCTGCTTACTGCTCCTAGGCTCAGCTGGGAAAGGTGCACAGTTCTGGAAATTCATGCATCCACTTCTGCATGTCCCACTGTGGTCAGGGATTTTGTCCAGGACGCC
Organism: Spermophilus citellus; assembly: GCF_964194105.1. Taxonomy (NCBI): domain Eukaryota; kingdom Metazoa; phylum Chordata; class Mammalia; order Rodentia; family Sciuridae; genus Spermophilus; species Spermophilus citellus. Next base: position 228,554,147 of record NC_138185.1, on the reverse strand, counting down.
TCATGATCACTTGTATTTCTAAATACTCAGAAACACCTGTTGAGCAGGTGTTATAACTTTGCATTCTGCTCCCACTACTGTGTCACCTAATGCAAATAATTCTTTCCTAAATGGTGGCTGAAGAGTCCCATGGAATCCTTGATCTTTCCACCTGAGGAGTGCATTCACTGCACCTTGGTCAGGTGTTCCTGGAGCAGCTGGGCCTCACAGTCCTGGGGGCTGCATGGTCCTGGGGCCACTCTGGCAGCCTGGACAGCTGAGGGGCTGCTGGCAGAGCAGAAGAGGTGCAGCCCATGTGTCTCCAAGGACTGCCTGGGGTGGCCCTCCAGCAGGCCCAGGTCAGCAGTGCAGCAGGCCCCATGAGTGGAGAGGTGGCTGTCAGATTAGAGGACAGCCCAGGGCAGGCAGCACCTGGGGACAAGGACGAGATGCTCTCAGCACCCAGGGCTGGCTTTGCACCTCCCCAGGGACTCTGTGCAGTGGCTGCTCAGGGCCTGCTCAGCTGCCCTGGGGACCTTGTTAGGGGTTACAGGTTCCTGCAATGCCACCTGGGGTCCTGGGAAAGGTGTGTGGCCCTTACAGCTGGCCCTGCTCTCAGCATGTTCTACCACTCGGGGAGGGCCCAAGGCTCTTCCCTCCTTTGTTCAAGTGTGGACTTATGGCCAGCTGCATCCTGTGTCTGCAGGTGGATGGACAGTTCCTCCCTGACCAGCACACTGCTGGGGAGGGAGGCTGAGGGGAGCAGCCAGCCAGCTGCTTCCCAGGACCCTGGTGGGGTCCCTGCATGGCTCTGTGCAGTGGAGCCTGGTGTGGGGCCCAGGCTGGCTCTGCTCTGTCCCCACCACTGCTGGGGCCTGTTTCCCAGAAGTTCCCAAACTGTGCTGGGGGCTTGGGGCTCAGTGGCTCCAGCAGCACAGGTGCCCCCTGTCAGGGGTGAAGGATGATTGACAGCTGCGTGTGTGGCAGGGGCAGAGGCAGCACCTGCACAAGGGGCCCCACTGAGGGTGGCTTCAGCAGAGGTCCTGCCTGTCACCCATGTGCTCTGTGTGGTGGGGCAGGATGAGCCCTCCCTCCCTCCACAGTGCTCTGTCCTGCACCAGTGGCCACAGACTGACCCAGGCCTATGGGCAGGGCGAAGAGCAGGGGCCTCTGCAGCTCCCTCATCCAATATGTCAGCATCCCAAGAAACTGGTCACGTAAACAGAAGTGCAATTTTCACATGTGCTAAAGTGTCTCGGTGTTTTAAGTTCAAAACCAAACAAAAATCATCCTTTCTAAAAATCTTAATTGTAACTGAATTACGGATTTACATTTGAAGTAGGAGCCCACATTTTTTCCAAAGAGAAGAGGATACATTTTAAGGTCTCGTTCAGGTACTGAGTTTTACATATAACTCAAGAATCCAAAGCATGAAATAAAAATTTACCAAGCAAAATCTTGCAACCCTCCAAGGTGAAGAAGTCTGGAGAATTCGAGTTTTCCCAGGAGGCACTGAGTGCTCAAGTCTTGGCCTTTCAATGATTTCTGTGCTTCTGCAAAGAGCTGCTGACTACACTTCTGGACTTTTTCCCTGTCATGCTTTTTATTATTTTTCTGTATACTTTACTCACTTCCTAGGAAATTTTTTTTAAGGTTATGATTGTGGAAATAGCACAGGTAACAGTGAAATTAAAAGAATTATAATGATTGACTGAAGTGGATTGAAATGTGTTAATGTCATAATAGTGAATTCCATGGTCCCAAAATGAATTTCCAAACAATAATATCTTCAGGTCTAATGTTCCTAAAATTAAAATTCTAAAAGTCCACTAACTTACCACATAATTTTCTAGCATTTATTTAAAGTCAGTAAACGTACAAATAATTACATTACTATCAAGAGGTAAATTGAGGAATCTCACAAACACACAGAGCATTTCTGGGTTACTTGCACAGCAACACACACTCAGACCCACAAACTCAACTGCAAGCCCACACTCTGACCTCAGTTTACCCAGAGGAGCAGAGGACGAAACCCCTAAAAGGAGAGGTCAAGAACTCGCTGCATGAATGTGATCCCTTTGGTTTTCCCCGTGTCCCCATCTCCATAGCTCTGCTCCTCTGAAATCCTGTCAGGAACCTGAATCTAAAATGAGACCCAGGACTGCAGGGCGACCTCACTGACCTCAAGCTGCCCACACTGTGAAGGTCAGGAGCAGCTCCATGGAGACCATGCACAGGTACAAAACAGACATCTCCTCATTCACTGGAGGTTCCAGAATCCCTGTGTGTGCCCAGAGGCAAGGGGCCTGTGCACTTCTCAGGAAGCAGAGCTGCAGCCAATGCAGACACATGGGAACGGAAACCTCTGCACTGTCTCTACCTCAGGCCTCATCAGAGCTGCAGGGAGGAACACAGGGCAAGGGGATTCTTCATAGAGGGAATTTAAATATGGGAGACACACACCTCCCACCTCCTGAGGTCAGGTGTGGGTCAGGTCCAGCACCCCTGGAGCTGGCCCAGGAGATGTGGCTGCTGTGGCTGTTGCTGGCTCTATTCTGCACTGAGCTTCCAGGAGGAACACCTGCTGCCTTTCCCTCAGGCCTGGCCTTCCCTGGAGGACATGTCCACATTCTCTGTCCACAGTCACTCCCTGTTCCTGGGTAATTCTTCTCCCATCCAACACATCAACATGGCCCTCCCCGTGACTTCTTCCCATCCTCTGTGCCCTGCATCTGTGTGGACACAGGAGGTGCATTCTGCACACTCCACATGAGACCACAGGCTTGGCAGACACGGTGCTGGTGATGGACAGCAACAGCCTGGACACACCTCGCCCCTCCCTGCACATGAGCCTCTCACACAGTTGGTTATTTCCCTGGGATCTTTATGTGAATATGAAATAAGGAGATTAAATCCCTGGAAACTGACCAGGTGGAAGGATTACCAGGACCAGGAACTCACTGTCATGGTTCACATATGAGGTGGCCCACAAGCTCACGTGTGAGACAAGGTTGAGAGGACTAGATTACCAGAGCTCAAATCTAAAGTGGATTAATCCACTAACATGGATTGACTTGCAGTAACTGTAGGCAGGTGGGGTGTGGCTGGAATACTTGGATCACTGAGGTTTGCCTTTGGGGGACACTCTGTGTCCCTGTTGGATGAAGCTCACCTGCTTCCTGGTGGCCATGTCCTGAGCTGCTTTCCTCCTCCACGCCCTTCTGCCATAGTGTTCTCCCTCCCTGGCCAGAGCTATGGACTTGCCACCTTGCACTCCAGCCTCCTAAGTCATGACCCAAGGGAAGCTTGTCCTCCTCTGTGTTCTCAGAATTTTGGTCAAGTGACAAAACAATGTCAAAATTTTGATATATTTTTAGGTTTACTTATGGCCACATCATACATCCAATAACTTTTTCTAATTTTGACCAACACATTTTGCTGAATGGTGAAAGAAAACTGAAGCCCTGGCACAGGTGAGGTGTTGAAGACCTCACACCTGGCACAGGTGAGGTGGGGATGAATATCATTTGGCTCCGGGATCCCCAGGTCAGGAAGCAGGATCATCTGAAGATGTCTCTCCTTTGGTCGGCCTGGAAGAACCGCTTTCTAAATTAAATGATTTACCAGAATTTTGAAACTTCACCCAATGTCACACATGGCTTTGCAGGTGGTGAAAAGATGGAGACCACCAGGTCTTACCTAAGCCACCCCAGGACCAGGAGGTTGGGGGGCAGGCTCAGTGCTTGCAGGGAGTTCATGGTCAACACCACAGGGAACAAGGAGAGGAGCCCACATGTCTTATTAGCGTGCTGTGATCACTCAGTTAGGCAGGAGGTCAATTCCTGAGCCTCATCGGGAGCTCAGCAACTACACCTGCCCTCTCAGAGATACCACCTCACTAAAGAGTGTCCACTGTTCTCTCCAAATGCTGGGCTGTGGGCAAGGCAGGCCTCACTGCAGTGATGCTGCACAGGGAAGGGACCTGGGCCTCCTCCCTCCCCCAGCCTTCCCTGCATGCCGTCCTGTCTGCTGTCAGCCTGGCTCTGCTGCTCTGGGGGACTCAGGGGCTCTCAGCCTCAGGCTGCAGCTGAGAGCTGCCTCTGCTCCCAGGACTCTCACCTGGCCCAGCACCTCCATCCTGTCCTCTCCTGGTGGAGACCAGGGGGCAGAACAGGTGAGGGGAAGAGCTCAGGGCAGATTCCCACCCACTGCTGTCCACAGGCATTGGCTGGACACTCAGAAGGACAAGCAGGGCAGATGGTGGGGAGGGCAGTGGGCACACAGCAGGAAGCCCCTCCCCTCCTGAGACCCTGCTCCCTCCTCTCCTGCTCAGTCTGTAGCCCCCAAGTCTCACACAGATGAAAGAGAGGAACTAGTCCTGAGAACAAAGGGGGGCTCTTCTCCTGGATGTGGGGAACCCCATCCTCAGCCCTGGGCTCTGTTCAGTCATCACTGAGGGCTTCTCCTTCAGGGCTGGGAGGTGAACCTGGGCCTCTTGCATGCTGGGCACGTTCCTGCCACTCTGAGACCCTCCCAGGTGCAGGGAGGAAGGGCTTGGAGGAGGCAGGGCTGGGCTCAGGAGGGTGGGCTCCCCCTCTGACAGCCTTCCAGCTCCCCTGAAACCACCTGCTCTCCTCTCACAGATAAAGCTCCACTTGGGTTCCAGACAGGGACACATCTCAGGAGCACAGAGGACCTGGGCAGCCTGACCTCAGCCTCTCCAGATATCAGAAGAGCCTCCCCCACATGCAAATCCCTCTTCCTGCTCTGGGTTCAAAGGCCCTCTGGGCTGTGGGAGCTCCCAGCTCTCTGCTCAGACAGGGCTGAGGTCTCTGGGAAGGCAGGTGTGGTCTAGAAGATGAGGTTGCTGGGTCTTGTCCTGTGCCTGGTCACAGCTCCCCAAGGTGAGTGTCCCCAGTGTCAGACCTGGGTCCATGGGGAGGTTGTGACTGCAGGTGACTGACAGGGTGTGACTGTCCTTGTCCCCAGGTGTCCTGTGCCAGGTGCAGCTGCAGGAGTCAGGACCTGGCCTGGTGAAGCCCTCGCAGACCCTGTCCCTCACCTGTGCTGTCTCTGGTTACTCCATCACCAGTGGTTATTGCTGGCACTGGATCCGTCAGTCCCCAGGGAAGGGGCTGGAGTGGATAGGGTACATATGTAGTGGTGGTAGCACTTACTACAGCCCATCCCTCAAGAGCCGAGTGTCCATCTCCAGAGACACGTCCAAGAACCAGTTCTCCCTGCAGCTGAGCTCCCTGACCACTGAGGACACAGCCACCTATTACTGTGCCAGAGACACAGTGAGGGGACCTCAGTGTGAGCCCAGACACAAACCTCCTGCAGGGTGCCCAGGGCCAGCAGGGGGCGCTCAGCACACAGGAGCTCAGGTCAGCCAGGAGCATGTGCTGAGGGCTGTTTGGGGTGGTTTTCTGTGTCTGGGTCCTCTCATATGCTCATGTCCCAGGGGAGCCTCTGTATTTGTGGCCTACATTAACTTTGATGGCTTTGAAAATGATTGTTTTTAATTCTATTTTTCCTTTCAAAATAGGACGTTATAGATATCTTGTTATTCACTGTGACCTGGTCATGCACAATCATTGACTTTAATGTCTCTTTCTCTCACTGTGCCTCCTCATCCTTTTCCTCTGTTCCCCAATTTCTTTGCCCTACTTATCTTTCCTCCATTTCTTTAGACTTTTCATGAAATCAACACTGTATGCACTGTGTGTCTATATGTACACTGTATTTTATATTATATAGTGAAACTCTATGCTGCACTGTACATGTGCAGGATCCATGGGATGGGCCCTTCACATCTGCCCAGTTCTCTCCTGGCTCCCCCTTTCTCTGTCCCTCCTCCCTCATCTTGGTCACCTTCCTCTTTCACTGATCTGTTCTTATATCTTGGGATTCCTGCTGCCTTTATTTTTCTTATTTTCTCTATCTTCCACATGTGAGAGGAAACTCTCAATCCCGATGCTCTGAGCTTTCCTATGCCCCTTGTGCTAATGTTCTCGAGCCCCATCCATTTACCGTACCTTCACTCTTCCTAATGGCTGAAAAGAGCAGCATTATTGGTATATAATCCACATTGTCTTCATTCATTCATTATCGATGGAGCAGGTGCAGAGGGGGTGGGGCTGGACGCCTGCATCTGGGGCCTCTCATGAACCAGCTTCCCAAGGGAGCACTACGTACATATTTTATGTACTGATCTGTGACTTATATAAAAGAAACAATTTGGATTTTTAAATTTTTACTTCTGTTTTTATTACCACATCAAAATTATAAATAGATTGCATTTCAATTTACCATAATAAAAATCATGGGACATAATTTCCTTTTTTCAGCAACCTAGCATTTCCCTTTCCCTCCCCTCCTCTCTACTCTCTATCCCTCCCTCCTGACCCTCTTCCTCTTCCTTTTCCTAACACATCTTTTTAGTGATCTGTTTACATTAGTGCTTCTTAGAGCACATGAGGGAAATCCACTGTGGTGTCCTCATGCAGCTGCACAGGTGGTTGGTCAATTTCCTTCCACCTCCCCTCCCATCTCTGTCCCTCTTTCCTCTCCCTTGATCCCCTTCCTCTCCTCCCTCCTCCCTCTTATATCTCCTTGGGATTCCTCCCAGCCCTTTTTTCTCTGTTTTGTCTGGAATTTGTATTTCAGAGTAAACACTTGACATTTCACACTGTGAATCTGGTTAATTGAAATTAACATGATATTCTCCAGTTCCTTCCATTGACCAGATAATGCCCTATTTTCCCTCTTCCCCATGGCTGGGTTAGACCCTGTTCTGCACAGACACCAGCTCCCTTTATCCAGTCATCTGTGATGGGCGTCTGGGAACGCTCTGTAGTAGAGCTGTTGTGAGAAGCCCTGGTACAGACATCGAGGTGCTGTAGAGCTGTGGTTTGCTGAATTTACTTTTTAGGGATAAATACCAAGAAGTAGGAGAGCTGGGTCACATTGTGGCTGTATTCCTGGTCTTTAGAGAAATGTGCATTCTGACTTTCTAGAATGGCTGAACTAAGTAGAAGTCTCACCAACAACACTTCCCTGGATCTCTTCCCACATCTTTGCCAACACGTTATTATTTGTGTTCTTGATGATGGCCCTCTAATTGGTGTGAGATGAATTCTTATTGTAGTCTCAATTTGCATTTTCTGATTGCTAAGATTTTTAGCATGATTTTCTATATTTTTTGGCTACTATTATTTTCTATTTTGGGAAGTCTGATCCGTTCTTTGCAATTTACTTATTGGGTTATATTTATCGCATCATAAAGTGCTTTGGGTTGTTCACATGGACTGGATATTAGTTCCCTGTCTGGGGAGCAGGTGACAATGATCTCCCTTTATGAAGCATCTCTCCCACACTCTTGCTTGTTTCCATTGCTTTGCTGAAGGTTTTAATTTGATACTGTCCTATTTACTGATTCTAGGTTTTGATCCTTGCACTTTAGTAACCTGGTTGAGGAAGTCGGTGCCTGTGTCAGTACACAGGACGGTTGGTGAATTATTTGATTCTAGCTCTTGCAGAGTGTCTAGTCTAATTCTTTGATTTCTGGCCAACTTTGAGTTGGGTTTTGTAGGGTGGGAGACAGTGACCTATTATAATCTTTCACATATTGATACTCAGTTTTCCCAGCTCTATCTATTGATTAGGCTGTCATTTCTCCAACATGATTTTGGAAACATTTTCAAGTGCCATGTAACTGGACTTATGTTGGTTTGTCTCTGTGTCTTCTACTCTGTCCCATTGTTCTCATGTCTGCTTTGATGCCAGCTCCATGCTGGATTTGATGCAGTACCTCTGTCAAATAACTTTTTATTTTATATTTTTTATCTGTAGTTGGACAAAATACCCTTACTTATTTATTTTTGTGTGGTGCTGAAGGTCAAACCAAGGGCCTTGCACGTGCTACACAAGTGCTCTACCGCCAAGCCACAACCCCAGCTGCCTCTCAAATAATTTGAGGTCTGATGTCGTCATATCCCCATGTTTGCTCTTCCTACATAGGATTGCTTTGGCTGTTGTGTGTTTGTAATTTCTCCACACAAATATTAGGACTCTTTTTTCTCTTAGGAATGTTTTTGGTGTTTGTTGGAGATTTTGTGGTATCTGTGTGACACTTGGGTCAGTTTGGCCATTTGATATTATTAACTCTGACTGTTCAAGAACATGGTAGGTCTTCCCATATCAAAGTTCCACAATGTCCCCCTGTGGTGTTCACTGTTTCCATGATACAGATTTTTCACTTCCTTTGTTGTATTTTTCAAAATATTTTAAAGATTATTTTTAATTGATTTTATTTTTTAAGTATAAGACAGAGGAATGTATTCCAATTCTTATTGCACATATAGAGCACAATTTTTCATATCTTTGTATATAAAGTATGTTTACACCAATTCATGTCTTTATACATGTAATTCAGTTATTTCTTACCTTCCACTGCTTTTGCTGATGATTTGTTCTTCTTTTTTAGGGCTTTGAGATGTAGTGTGAGGTCATTTATCTGTTGACTTTTACTTCTTTTAAGGAATGAACTCCATGCAATAAACTTTCCTCTTAGTACTACTTTCATAGTGTCCTAGAGATTTTGATATTTTGTGTCTATATTCTTATTTACCTCTAAGAATTTTTAAATTTCCTCCTTGATGTCTTCTGCAAACCATTATTAATTCAGTAGCATATTGTCTAGTCTCCAGGTAATGGAGAAATTTTTATTTTATTTTATTTTTTGTTGTTGATTTTCAATTTCACTCCATTATGATCTGATAAAATGCATGGTAGTATCTCTGCTTTTTTTTATTTGCTAACAGTTGCTTGATGCAGGTTGAATATTCTATATGTGTCAGTAAGTCTAAGTTATTGATTGTGTTATTGAGATCTATAGTTTCTTTATTCAACTTTTGTTTGGAAAATCTGTCCAGTGGTGAGACAGGTGTGTTAAAGTCACCCAGGATTATTGTGTTGTGGTCAATTTGACTCTTGAACTTTGGAAGAGTTTGTTTGATGAACATAGCTGCACCATTGTTTGGGGCATATATATTAATGACGGTTATGTCTTGTTGGTGTATGGTTCCCTTGAGCAGTATATAATGTCCATCTTTTTTTGGGGGGGTGACTGGTTTTTTTTAATTTCAAAAAGACACTTGTCTATATCCAGTATCAAAACAGTTTCACTATTGTTTGTCTTTCTCCCAACTGGCCCCAAGGAGACCACAATAAAGGAGAATACATTTTAAGCCAATCAGCTGCAGGATGTACAGACCTCACAGATACCTCACCTAAAGTGGGGGTTGGGCTGGAAAAGAAACTCTGAAGCATCAGCACACTGCCAGCCCACACTGCAGGACCCCCACAGCCAGATGAGTAGGCCAGGTAGCCCAACCCCAAAGATGCACTTCCTAAATAATATAGAATTTTAAAAGTTTTGTACATAAGCTATTCAAGATTCTCCATCACTGACTGATACAAAAAGCATAATGAGATGGTGCTTTTAGATACAGCAGCTTCAGGTCCAGAAAAGGTTGGTGAGATGAGTTTCATATGGCTAAATCAGTGGCCAAAACATAATTCTCTTTCTTTCTTTCTTTCTTTTCAAGCAGGCAAGAGAGCAATTAAGTGGTCACCACAAGATTAAGGGGCTCATGATCCATTCTTTGACCACTTGGGAAGTAGGTAGAGATGGGAGAAAAATATGGTTTCAGGGCTCAGAGTATGGCTCAGTGGTAGAGCATTTGCCAAACATTCACAAGGCCCTGGGTTCAATCCCCAACACCAGAAAAACAAAATCTCAGAGGTCTCACCATGTTAATTTGGTCATTTCTGATGAAAAAGAAATTTAAAAAGAATAACGTTGTCTAAAGATACATTAAAGCTAAAACCAAAACAAAACCTGAATGGCAAGGTTTTCATTTTTTGGTGAACTCCTCTTGGAATCACCTTTCTGGTTTGGCAGGTACTTTGCACAGAGCAATGAGGTTTTCTGTAGTGGAGTCTTTCCCTGGGCTCTGTTTGGCCCTCAGTAAGGGAGGCCCATTCCTCTTTTCCTCCTCTATGGAGAGAGCAATAGGGTTTAGGCTGGAAAGTTACCTTCCAAAGTGAGAAGGGAATTAGAGTGCTGCTTCAGAGCTATGAAATTATTTGGAATGTTTACAAATTCTTACTGTAACAACAAAAAAGTAATTACAAAGTGTCTACATCACAATGTGCTTTTAGAGACACTTTGTGTTCTGCTCACATTCCCTTAAATGCTGTTCCCAAAGGTGCTCAGCCTCTAGCCCAGCTGGAATCTCTGGGAAGAAGCAGAGACAGTTTGGTGAAAGGACAGGGGGTGGGGGTAGCAGGGGTGTTGAAAGGAGAAAGCAGCCTTCCATTTAAAGACCAGCCTCAGTTTCAAGGCAAGCGTTAGGCTGGCTGGCCTCAGGTGGAGTCAGGGTCAGAGGGAGGAGGAGCTGCAGGCAGGACTGGGGAGTCTGCATCTCATTCAGGTCAAGCAGAGTCTGGTCCAGCATCCTTATGTACAAAGTGCTCCTCATTGATGCATTTCAGCTTATCTTCCAAATCATCAGTTGTCTTTTCCAGTTTGGCTACCAATCTCTCAGCAAACACAGCACGGGTCTCTGCCTCCTTGAGTTTATCAGTGAGGATCTTTATTTTTTCCTCATATTTGTCTTCTTTTTGAGAGTACTGCACTTCAGCAGCTTTCAGACACTCGGGTTCTGGTCCATCAGTCTTATCTGCTCATCCATCTCTCAGCAACAGGACTCTGCCAGCTCAGCTCCTTCCTCTGTGCATTCCAAGTCTCATTCAGTGATGACTAACTTACAAGCCACCTCTTCATAGGCCTGCCTAATTCTTGTGCAATGTGCTTAGCTTCTTTGAGTTGGATTTCCTGGAGATCCGCCTTTTCTTCATTTTTTAGGGCCCAGTTTTCAGTAACCTTCAAACCTCTCTCACTTTCATCCACAGCTTTTCTGCTTCCTCCAGCTTTGCAGGGCAGTAGCGAAGCACTCCTGAGCACGGCCCAGGGCAGTAGTTAGGCGCTCCTGAGCATGGCCCAGGGCAGTAGTTAGGCGCTCCTGAGCACGGTCCAGCTCCTCTTCAGCCAGTTGGATCCTGCAGTTCAAGGAGGCTACCTCAGCCTGTTCCCAGGCTGCCCTTCTCCCTCAACTTCCCACTGAAGGCGCCCAGCCCTCTCCTGGGCATCATCCACTTGCTGCTGCAGAACCTGGATCTTACACTTCACCACCTCGACAGTGGTGATCGCACCATGGTGCCCACCCACCTGCTTCTGATATCTGCCTTCTGCCTCCTCTGCTCAGCACTGCAGCGGCTTCTCACGTGTAGTGTCCATCTTTATCCCTTTTGATTAACCTTGGCTTGAAGTCTACTTTATTAGATATGAGAATGGAAACCCCTGCTTGCTTCCACAGTCCATGTGAGTGATAAGATTTTTTCCAACCTTTCACTTTCAGTCTGTATATGGCCTTTCCTATCAGATGAGTCTCCTGGAGACAGCATATTGTTGGGTACTTTTTAATCCAATCTACTAGCCTATGTCTTGTGGTTGGTGAGTTAAGCCAATGATATTTAGGGTTATTATTGAGACATGGTTTGTATTTCCAGAAATATTTGTTTATTTTTGTCTTTCAACTTGACTTGTTTTCCTCTTTGATTAGTTTTTCACTTAGGGTACTACCTCCCTCTGCTGATTTTCATTGTCATTTTTCATTTCCTCTTCATGGAATATCTTTTGTAATGCCGGTTTTCTAGCTATAAATTCTTCTAACTTTTGTTTATCGTGGAAGGTTTTCATTTCATCTTCAAACCTGAAGCTTAATTTTGCTGGATACAAGATTCTTGGTTGGCACCATTTTCTTTCAGAGCCTGATATATATTGTGGCAGGATCTTCTAGCTTTCAGGGTCTGTGTGGGAAAATCTGCCATTATCCTGATTGGTTTTTCACTATATGTAATCTGATTCCTTTCTCTTGTGGCTTTTAAAATATTCTCCTTATTCTGTATGTTGGGCATCTTCATTATGATATGCTTTGATGTGGATCTGTTGTAATTTTGTACATTTGGCATCCTGTAGGCTTCTTGAACTTGGATTTTTAATTCATTCTTCATGTTTGGAAAGTTTTCTGATATTATTTCATTGAATAAATTGCTCATTCCTTTGGTTTGAACCTCTATGCCTTCCTCTATCCCAATAACTCTTAAATTTGGTCTTTTTTATGCTATCCTGTATTTCTTGAATGTTCTGCTCATGGTTTCTTACCATTTTCATGTGTGGTCTATGGTCTATTCAAGATGATTTCTTTTATCTTCATTGTCTGAGGTCCTGTCTTCCAAGTGGTCTACTCTGTTGGTGATGCTTTCATTTGAGTTTTTAATTTGGTTTATTATTTCTTTCATTTCAAGGATTTCTGATTTTGTAAGAACCTCTATCTCCCTGTTGAGATGATCTTTTCTTTCTTGGATTTCTTTATGTAGCTCATTGTTGAAGTCAACTTTCACTGCGTGTATTTGTTCTATTATGTCTTCTTTTGAGTTTCCAGAACATTTTAATCATGTGTATCCTGAAATCTTTCTCTGTCCTTTTTCTGCTCTAGCTGCCAATGATTCTAATGAAGTGTTGTCTTGACTTGTTTGTGGAACTTTCTTCCCTTGTCTTTTCATGTTGCTCATGTGTCTTCCTTTCAACCTCTGTGGGTCTGGGGTGTTTGTTTTTTACCCTATAGATTTGTAGTGCTCTTGTAGGGTTCCAAGGCCCCCTTTTTGGGGAAGGACGATGTTAATAGGTCCCAATATCAACAACATTTCACCTATGAACAATTTGTTATTATTAAGACATTTACAGCTTAGTTTCAATGTCCGGAAATGTTGGATTCAATTATTATTTAAAATATAATCAGTAGTTTCATAAAAAGGTTTACAGTTTCTGGCTGTGGACAGTGAACTGGGGGCAGGTGTAGGATGATATGCTGCTCAGATGGAGATTTGATCTGAGAACCACACCCTCCAAAAATGGCGAGAAAGCTTTTCCAAGTTGGTGTTGTTCTGCTTCCAGTGCCGGGATGTCTGTTGAGGTGGGGGAGCTGGGCAATGGCCTTGTGCTGTGGATACGTAGCAGCCAGGTAACCAGTGTAGGAGCCAAATGCAGTCTGGAGTTTTGCAAAGGTGCTGATAGGTGGTTCTGCTAAGCCACTTGAGTGTCGTGCATGGGCTAGAACTGCTGGCTTTTGGCCTGGAGTCCAGAGTCCTACTCGAGCACAGAGGCTCTAATTTCTGTATGGGAGGTCACAGTACTGGTGATTTCTGTGAAAATCCACTGTTTAAAGGTCCTCTCACACTCTCTGAGATGTTGCATTCTGAGACCTGGGTCATGGAGTGTCACAGAATGGTGACTCTTTCTGGCCCACCATCTTGAAGTCTGTCTTAAGATTATTTCGAATGGGACCATTTTCCTGATTTTTTTCTCAGCAGACCTACTTTAATAATGAAAGAAAGTGGCTTACTTCTGTATGTGTGATGTATTTAACTACATTGCTAAAGTTGTTTACCATATCTGGAAGCATCTGATGAAGACATTGGTTCTTCTATGTATTGGATCCCCTGCAAGCAGCATAGTCAGACTTCTGTCTTTCCTCTGTAACCCTTTAATTTCCTTCTCTTGCTGAATTGCTATGGTTAAGAGTTTTTAGAAACTGTGTTTACAATGCAAACAATCAAAGAAACAAAGAGATGGTTCCTAGAAAACATAAAGAAGATTGAAAAATCATGAAGGAACTAAAATTAATAAAAAAAAGAAGACAGAAAAAAATAAAGATAAAAGACAAGATATGGCTACTATGATATCCATAAGATTATTAGAGACTATGTTGAAAAATATCCTCCAATACACTAGAAAAACTGAAGAGATTGAGGAAATCCTAAACACATGTGACCCACACAAATTGCAGCACAAAAATATAAAAATCTACAACAGAAAAAAATCAAGCAATGAAAATGAAATACCATTAAAATTATTCCAAGAGAGAAAAGCTCAGAAGAAGATTCTTAGTTAATTCTAAGAGAACTTTAAAGAGAGATAAGGCCAACCTCCTCCTAATATTCTGTGAAATGGAAAAGGAGAAACACTGGAGAAATCATCCTAAAAAGCCAGTAACACCCTGATTCCAAAACCAAACAAAGACACATCCAGAAAAGAAGACTGCAGACAAATAGCATTGATCAACATAGATGTGCAGTTCCTTAATAAAATAATGACAAAATACATTCAAAAACATATAAGAAGGTGATGACCATGAGTAGGTGGTCACCACCACAGGGTTGGGAGGTTGGCTCAACATAGACAGTCCATAATGTCATATCCATCTGTGATTCACCACATAAATAGAGGTGAGGACAAGAGCACACCATCACATCAACAGGTACAGAAAAGGCATTGGACATACTTCAGCACCCCATCATGGTTAAAGCACTGGAGAAGCTAGAGGTATGAGGGCCTCATCTTGACCTTCTAAAAACTACATATGACAAACCCAAGGCCACCACCATACTGAATGAAAAAAAAAGAGTTCCTCTTAGCTCAGGACAGGGACAAGGATGTCCACTCTCCCACTCTGATTCTGCTGGGTCCCTGCACTGCACACTCTGACACAGCAGCAGTTTCACATGAACAACACACAGAACAGCATTATTGAAGTGGAAGTGACTGCACTGTGGTCACCAGGGACAGATACTGAGGAAGCTCAGAGGACGCTGGGGAGTCTTTTCCATGGGAGAGTCTTCCATGGGATTCCCTGATCAGGGCTGTCCTTGGGATTCTCTGTACAGCAAACAGGGAGCTAAGCCAACCCCCAAAGAGGAATGGTGACCTGGACACTTGGTGACCCTCAGGCTCATGGTCCTCCTGGATCCCAAGGAGTCCCTGAGACTCAGCACAGGATTCAGACAATTTTGCTGCTTGTAGATGGAAGAGAAGGGGCTGAGGATCAGGTGAGGTTCCTGCAGTGGGACAGGAAGCTAGCCTGGGTCATCACATCAGCTGAGGCCTAGTGAGTGGCAGGGGGCGCTCTGACCAGCCAACTCAGGAAACCCTTTTCTTGACAAAGTCTGCCCACCCCAGACCTGGCACCTGAGAACAGGAGCCTGTCTGCCCAGGTCCTGCCTGAGACAATAAGTGGCCCTGAACCTGACTGTCCACACAGTCCTGGAAAAGGCAGAGGGGAGACCTGAGGGACATCCAGGGAGGGAGTGTGATGACCCCTGTGCCAGGAGCTGCTGAGACAGTAACTCAGATGTTCTCTATCGCTGCCCTGCTGGACTCTGACCCAGAAAACAGCCACCACCGTGACCAGCACAGCCAAGAGCTCTCTGCTGTGGAAGCCCTCACCAGGGCAATCAGGACACAGTCTAGGGGACTCCAGACCCCAGGGGCCATTACGGTCAATCAAGTTCTCTCCTTGGTCCTGTGGCCATAGTCTCCCTCCTAATCAATCCTCCTGAACCAATTTGTTGTTGCTATTTGTCCAACTCCCAGGGAAGTGAACAGGACCTACCTGCTTGCACACTCAAGTGGAGGCCAGACTAGGACACATGGCCCCCTCCATATGAACACATAAGAAGGACTGGGGGGGATAACAGGCCCCCCAAGGCAGAGCCAGCATGGACTCCCATCACTTGCCCATGTTGAGAAGGGTCTGCCTCCTTCGTGGGTCATTCTGTGCACTGGGAAGTAACCCAAGGCCCTCACCATGACCTCTGGCTCATGAATGCAGGAGCAGGCTGCTGGCCCTGCAGCTGGGGCTGTGTCCTCCACACTTTCTTCTGTAATGGTCCTAAGTTTTACTTCCTTAGAGTTAAACATAACATTAGGTTTCCTTTACACATAATTATCATATTTGGAAGGTAATTTGTTGCTTTTTAGTCCCGGTACTCCTTCCACAGACACACAGGATTTGGGGGACACTTTGAGTCCCCCACAGGGACTCCCAGGAAGAGCTGGGCTGGTGCAGCAGTGAAGCCAGAATCAGGCAGATAGGCAAAGGTGGGATCCAGAGAATGGAAGGATTGGAATGCCAGTGCCTTCAGAGCCCTTTCCCACCCTAATCAAGATAACCTGGTCCTGCTCCAACCTGTTGCTAAGGTAACCTGCCCCAGGGATTTTCCCACAGAGAGTCACCAGCCAATCTGCTTCTCACCTTTTGGTCATCCCATTGAGCATCTCCAGGGCCTAGTCACTTGTGGAGGAAGGAGAGAGAGGAGGGGAAGAGAGCACGGGAACAAAGGAAGCCTAAGACCCATGAAAAAGGAGGAGCAGGCTCACATCCAGGGAACCAGGTTACCAGTGATGGGGATACCTGCAGTTATGGTGACGATTCTGCTTCCTCACATGTTGGAGTATGAACTAGAGAAGCACACAGACACAGGCCTTATTAAAGCAGGGCTTATTTAAAAGGGTGACATAGACGTCTCCTGGAGGGAGAAGGGGCCATAGCTGGTTTCCTGGTATCCCCATAACAAAAGGGGTTCTGCCACTTTTATATGCCCTAGGCTGTCTTTGCTCCCCTTCCCAGAGCCCAAATGTCATCTCTGCCAGGCTCAGGAACCCTGTGCCCACCTTAAGCCTCATCTCAGTTCATCCCACTCACTGACCTGGACACCCTCAGCTCACCTGGTCTCAGTGTGCACAGAGGGCACTGGGTCCACTCCTCACCTCTATATCCTGGAGTGTGGGGTGAGTGACCTGAGTGTGCACCTATGAAGGAGCAGGGTGCCCACAGCAGATACAGGAGCAGGACAGGGCAAGACCACACACCTGTGGGAGCTGGAACCCACTCTGCCCCTCCTGAGGTCCTTGAAGATGAGGCTGGGCCAGGCCTGGCCTGTGTCCACCCAGCTGGGCACTGATGGGAGCCTTGGAGCCTGGGGTTTCAGGACCTGGGAACATTACAACTGTGATTCCCTCTACATGTTGCAGGACCATCCCGAGGTCCCCTGCCCTGGCTCTGCTCCTTCATTCATTGTTAGTCACCATCAGTCCATCCTGCCATGTCTCTGTGCCTGCTGTTTACTTCTCCCAGGTGCAGTCTGGGCAGACCTGGTGGGACCTGGCCATCCCCCTGTCCTGTAGTTGGCTGTGGCACCATGGCTGTGGGCAGAGGGGCAGAAGGGAAGCTGTGGGCAGGGTGAGCTCTCTGGGGAAAGGCAGGTGAGGACGTGGACTGGACCTGAGTGGTGCTGGGCAGGCGGTCTGCATGGCCACCCTGACACACTCAGCAAGAGTGGAGGCTGGGCCTCAGGATTGTGTCCTCTGCAGTTCTCCTCTGACTGCAGCTGCCCAGCCAGGCCCTGCCCCTGAGCCCCATCACAGCCCTGAAAACTTCTTATTTTGAGGCAGGTTCTCCCTAAGAAGCCCAGTGTCACCCTGAACTAGTCGTCCTCCTGCCTCAGTGTCCTCAGGGCCTGGGGATATAGGTGAGCCCCACCATGCCCAGCTGGACTTCATGAACTCTGATGCCAAGTCTCATCCCCCCATGTTCAGATAGGTCCCCTCTCCCCTTTCCGTGACTCCTGCCCATTCCCAGTCCCTCCAGTGCCCTTCCAGTTATGGATCAGGTCACATACTCACCTGAATACTGACGCCCACATAATACCAGAACTGTCCACCCTTGGGCACCCTTGGCAATGACTGGAGGCAGTTCTTATTCTCCTATGATAAGGGGGGATTGTCCTAGGCAACCAGTTGTTGGATACCACTGAGGCTGCCAAACCTCTAGCCATCACAGCACAGCACCACAGTGACATATTGTCTCACCCACGTGCCCATGGACTGAGCTCAGAAATGCTCTGAGAAGTCCCAACCTTGTCAGAATCCACAGAGCTCTGTGTAGTCAGAGTGAACTCTGTGGATGTGAGCTGTCTACCCCTCATGATGAGGCTGTGTGAGAGCCACACCACACTCCCAGGGCTCCAATGGCAGAGGTGTCCACTCCTCATGCAGCTCTGTGTGGCCTGTGGGCAGGGGTGGCCTGAGCAAGGTCTTGGAGGGAAAGGGGCTCCCTTGGCAAAGACCAGGAGGGAGGGTGGTCAGCTCTGCATGGACTGTGGGAGCTGCAGGTCAGCTCCACTGGTCTCAGGGCCCTGAAGACACAAGATGTCCAGGACCACTCTGACCCCATCTTGCTGTGAGGTGACCGTGACCCTGGAAGCCCCAGGACACCTGGCTGCTGGGGAGAGGCAGATCGGAGCCTGCCTGGGTTTCACCCCCTGAGGCTGGACTGCAGGGTCACAGACAGGGACACCTGGGCTCTGTCCCTGCTCCTGTCCTGAGAGTCCAGGTCCAGCAGGGTGACCATGAGTGTAGGCAATGTTTATACCCAGATTGTCCTAAGGTACTTCTGGCCCATTCCATGGGATCAGATCATTTGTGTATTTTCAAAGGACGTGTTTAGAGCTGTAGTGTAGATTGTTGTGTGATCAATGTGTAAGTTTCAAGTAAGAGTGTCATGTTGTCTAACAACTGCGGCCCCTTACATTTCTGTCAGTAATCCTTCCAGGTTTGTCCACAGTTTAGTATTTTATTTGTGAATATAATTGTGCAAAATGTGCGGTTCTTTTGGTGTATTTACAGATACATAATCAATATTTTATAGATTTTAAGATTTGTTTCTTTTTGCCTATATTTCTACCTGAATTTCCTTGTCTGTTATCATCTCTGCATTTATTATGTATTTTTCTTCATACTAAATGCAATACCTTGGGCTGGGGTTGTGGCTCAGTGGTAGAGTGTGCGTCTAGCATGTGCGAGGCCCTGGGTTCAATCTTCAGCACCACATAAAAGTAAATAACTAAAGTAAAGGAATTGTGTCCAACTTCTTCTAAAAACAATGTTAAGAAAATAATAAATAAATACAATACCTTGATGTTCTTTTGGTGTATACCTCTGGTAGCCTGAGACATACCTGAATGATAATTTAGCACTGTAAATTTTATTGAAATTTCATGAACAATAGGGATATTTCACCTAAATGAAGACAGAATTTTCCCCATATCCATCTTCCCCAGTGTCTAGTTTCTGTCTGCTTCTCCTCATTGAGACCTTAGGACTTGCTCTGAGGGCCTCGCTCAGCTTATAACCAAGCCTGATGGGTGCTGATGTCACGTCCCATAAACATGACACCCCTCACTTGCAGAGACTCTGAGTTTGATTTCTGAAGCTCACGTTTCTGACTATAACAACTGTACACAGTTAAGGAAATTAGATTTAGGTATTCACAGTTGAATATGTGTTGAAAAACCTGAATATGAATTGATGTGTTGTATGTTGTTTTCTTTCTTATGTGAGGGTGCTTGATCATCCACATCACTAAGAATGTCAGCATCTCTCTCCATCAGACAACATCTGGCCATTCCAGCTGTATTTTCCACTTACACTGAAACCTAGCTCTAGTGAGGCAGAGGACAGCACCCTGACACAGGGGAGCCAGGTGCCATGATGGATCCCAGGCTGTGCACACCCAGCTGTCCATCGCCTGTCCCTCCTGGGTGTGGGGAGCCCACCAGCTGCTCTGCCCCAGTCACTGTGAAGCACAGCCTGGCTGTGGGCCACAGGTGCCCCGTGAGCTGCAGAGCCCCAGGACAAGTCCCTCTCTGCAGGGGCCCTCACCACCCGCCCACCCCCTTGCCCTCCCTGCACCTTCCCATCTCCAGGGGCCACTGTCCTCTCTCTTTCCAGGACCTGCTGCAGAAGCTTCCCCACATGAGGGATGGTGTGGGGATGGTCTCCCTCTGCCTGACCCATTTCAACTAGGTCCATGTGCTCCAGGGCCATGCCCAGGGCCAGCAGGGACAGGATGCCATTCTTCTTCAATATATTACATTCTTCCTGTATAGAAAGCATATTTTCTTCAAGTGAATTAAGTGACAATGTGTGTTCATGAAAATAGCTTCAACATCCCTGGGAGAGGAGTAAGAGCACATCTCCTGGACTGTACATCCCACCTGCTGTGTGCACTGGGCAGAGGTCCTATCCAGCATCACTCCCTGCTACTCTAGGCTGCTCCTGAGGCTGAGGGTTCACAAGGAGAGAGCTGTGCTGCAGCAGGTTCTGGAGACCAGGTGCAAACACCCAGGTGCTGCTCCTGACCAGGGCCCTGAGGCTGCAGCACCACATGGCAGGAGGCAGGAGTCCAAGAGAGGAGATGGGGCTGGACCCCTGAGTGGTGCTGGGGTCCCACTGGGGCTCAGGGTGTCAGGAAGGCTCTACCAGCCCTTGGGGAACCCAGGTTACCTGTTCCATTGTGTCAGCTGTCCTGTCCATTCTGTCCACCCTCATGGACATGCTGAGGGTGACAGAGCAGCTACATTGGTGGCAGGTGGCTATGATTTCTGAAAGACACCAAGGCAGTTCTTCCAGAGAGAGACCCTGTTTCCCCCAAGCCTACAATGCCCAGGGGGAGAAATGGAGGATGAGCCCAAGAAGATAGAAGGATGGATGAATAGATAGATAGATAGATAGATAGATAGATAGATAGATAGATAGATAGAGAACTGTTGATAGATATTATATAGATTATTTGGAGATGATAGTTTTTGAAGGATGATAGATAGATACATAGATAGAACCTGAGAATGAATGAGGATCAATTAATCCTGAGATTTGACACAGCACCAAGTCCATGGGGATGTTGGCTGAATCTTCTCCCAGGCCCTTCAGAACAGGGGGCCTCCTCACATGTGGCCCCCTATAGAGTCAGCTCATGACTCCTAAAAATAAGGGCACACTTTGGGTTTCTCCCTGCCCACACTAGGGCCCTGTGCCCACCACAGATGGCAGCAGCATGTGGACCTGAGGGCTCTGTGCCAACTGGATGCTCCTGAGCTGAAGGAGGCCCTCACAGGGAGGCACAGCCTTCCCCCTGCAGGGAGCCTCTGAGGCCCTCAGCTGGATGCCTCCCTGGAGAGCAGGTGGCAGCAGAGGGGAGAAGACACAGCACATTTCCAATGCAGGACGGTTCTGAGGACCTCACCAGTGTGTGCACCTGGGAGCTGGAGGAGGGTCAGGGCAGCAGTCATGTCCAGGGTGAGAGCAAAGACCAGGTAACCAGACCCTCTTGCCACACATGAGCAGTTGGACACAGTGAACCAGCACTCAGGCTTCTGTGTGATTTCACATCTGCAGCAGGGAGTTAGCACAGACACCTCCACCATATGATCTATTTATTATTATTAAGTAAATTAAAATAAGAGAAAATAAAATCAAAATAAAAGAAATTCTCCCCTCCTGAATGCTCCTCTGTCCACCATGGTGCCCATGACACTCCCGTCTGCCCTCAGAGTTACTCTACCTGGGCCTCCACCCAGAGCTGCTATACAGCAGGAGCACATGCAAATAGGGCCTCCCTCTGCCCATGAAAACCAGCCCAACTGACCCTGCAGCTCTGCACAGGAGCCCAGCCCTGGACTCCCAGCTCAGCCCACTCAGGGATCAGGACTGAACACAGCTGCTCACCATGGAGACTGTGCTCAGCTGGGTTTTCCTGGTGGCTGTTTTCAAAGGTGATGAATGGAGAACCAGAGATCCTGAGTGTGTGAGTGGACAGGAGTGAGAGGGAGAGTGGATGAGAGACAGTGTCCTGACCAGGCTGCCTCTGTGTTTGCAGGGGTCCAGTGTGAGGTGCAGCTGGTGGAGTCTGGGGGAGGCCTGGTGCAGCCTGGGGGTTTCCTGAGACTCTCCTGTGCAGCCTCTGGATTTACCTTCAGTAATTACTACATGCACTGGGTCCGCCAGGCTCCAGGGAAGGGGCTGGAGTGGATCTCACGCATTAGTGATGATGGTAGTTACAAATACTATGCCGACTCTGTGAAGGGCCGATTCACCATCTCCAGAGACAACTCCAAGAACACACTCTACCTGCAAATGAGCAGTGTGAGAGTCTAAGACACAGCCACCTATTACTGTACCAGAGACACAGTGAGGGGACCTCAGTGTGAGTGCAGACACAAACCTCCCTACAGGGTGCTAATGGCCAGCAGGGGGCGCTCAGCACACAGGGAGCCCAGAGTCAGCAAGGAGCAGGTGCATAGGGAGGAGGGAGCAGCTCAGCTCAGGCCCTGTGGTCCCTGCCCACCCAGAACCTCCTGACTCCACCTTGCCTGCTGATTCTCGAAGTCCCTCCTCTGCTAGACCCTCTGTGAGGTGATTCTGCTCTAGGTCTTGCTTACCTGGAATTTTCTCAGCATAGACCAGGCAATCTTATAGATGGAGGAGAATTTTCAGTGACATTTCCTGAACAGAACCTTTAAAGTGAACTGTATAGATTTTTCTTTTCCTCATTGGGGATTGAATCCAGGGTGCTTCACCTTGATGTCCATTCCTGGCTTACTTGTGTCTTATTTGGAGACAGGTTCTCCCAAAGATGCCCAGGCTGACCTTGAAGTTATGATTATCCTACCTCAACCCGCAGTGTCCCTGGGGCTACAGGTGAGCTCCCCACACCTGTGAACTTTACACACTCCTGACGCCATATCTCACTCCCTGTCTGTCCAGGTGATTCCCAGGCCCTTCCCATGACACCTTCCCTTTCCCCCTCCACCCAGTGACCTTCCTGTGCTGGATCAGGTCACAGAACACAGTTCTCACTGGAGCCCACCTACTGCCAGAACTTTCCACCGCTGGGGAACATTTGCAATGTCTGGAGGGAGTTGTTTTCACCTGAGAAGGAGGCATTTTCCCGACTTCTCAGTTTTATTTACCAATGAGGCTGCCACACCTCCAACCATCACAGGACATCACCCACAGTGAGGAATTAACTAACATGAATATCTATGGACTAAACAGAAAGAGGGTGACAGAAAACCATAAACTTTATTGAAATGCACAGAAATGTGTTATTCAGAGTGAACCTTGGTGTGTGTGAGCTGTCTGTCCCGCATGATGAGGCTCTGTGACACCCACACCTCAAACCCAGGGCTCCATAAGGTGGACACACCCACTCCTCATGCAGCTGTGCATGGCCTGTGGACAGGGGTGACCTAAGCAAGGTCTTCAAGAGAAAGGGGCTGCCTGGGCAAGGACCCAGTGGGAAGGATGCTCGGCTATTCAGGTCAGCTCAGCCACTGGTCTCAGGCCCCAGAGGAAATAATGTGCCCAGGACCACTCGGACCAAATCTCACTATGAGCTGACCCTGAGCCTGAGAAGCCCCAGGACAGCTGGCTGCTGGGGAGAGGCAGCGTGGAGCCTGCCTGGGTTTCCAGCCCCTGTGGCTGCATTGCAGGGTCACAGACAGGGACACCTGGGCTCTGTCCCAGCTCACATCAGTGCCCAGCCTGTCCTGAGGGTCTGTTCCAGTCTGGGTGAGGATGAGCAGTGGCAATGTTTACATCCCAGATGGTCCTAAGAACACAGCAGCTGTGGGAAGACCTGAAACCACCAGTCTCCTCTGACTTCAGCACTCACACCATCAGTCAGCACACTGCTGTTTTACTTTCGTTTTGATACACTTTTAGCTGTCGGTGGGCACAACGCCTTATTTTACTGGTTTGTCTCCCGGGTGCTGAGGATCAGACCAGGCCTCCCACAAGGGCTCTGCACTGGGCCTCAACCCAGCCCCACACACTCCTACTGCTGTGGTGATACATTGGTTTTTCTGGACACTCCCTGGGTCTCTTCCTGATGACTCCCAGTGCCAATGGTCACATAGGACCGTGGGGATCCTCTGACATGGTCCCAGCAGGTGGGACATGGTGGCTGCACTCTGTCCCCAGGGCTTCCTCCTTCCTCCCCCCTCCCCTCCCCCACCCCTCCCTCTTCTCTCCTAGTTTTCTGGTATTTATTTATTTATCTTCTCTATTCAGTGCCACTCAGGTTCTGAGTTGGTCCACACACAGCTGGATCCCCTTGTCTGACCACCTGTCCTGGAGGGTGGGGACCTGCCTTTCTCCTTCACAGGGCTCTGCTGCACCAGGTGAGACTGTGGGTCAGCGAGGACAACTGACCACCACCTGCACCTGTGTCCTGTGTAGAGATGTCACCTGTGTCCTGTGTAGAGATGTGGCTTGAACCCCCTCCTTCTGGGGGTCCCTGTCCCTGTGCTGTGCTTTGGGGCCGAGTGCTGGGACATCACTCCCTCCAATCCTCCTGAGACCCAGTCCCCAGCCCTGTCCATCACACTCTGTCTCCCACAGGTCAGTCTGTCCATTCAGATGGAAGTGCCCGTTGATCTCATCCACACGTAGACCTCCAGCCAGGACTCAGTGCCTCTCCTACTCCCAGAAAGGGGCTGGGGCTGGGCTCCGAGGACCCAGTGAAGAGGGCACCTAAGTGGCTGTCCAGTCTGGACACTCAAAAGCACGTCCTCCTGTGCAGGAGGAATAATAAAAAGGGGAGAGTGGAGGGGATTCTGAAGTGACGAGTGTGAGCAGAGGTGCCCTGGAGGGTGTCCACGCCTGCCCACTGAGTCCCTTCAACTCCAGACCCTCCCAGCTCTGGCACCTCTGCTGGGAAGGTCAAGTACTGCATGGGGGTTGCAGGCCCTCTCCAGCCAGGACACTGGGCTTTCCCTGGTCAGCACAGCCCAGCTCCCCTGAGGTCCATGTCTGCTGGGCTGAGGTCTGTTACTGACCCTGCTTCTCCAGGCCTGGTGGGAAGGTGCCCTCCTCCTCTGAGGGAGGGCTTGTCCTCCCCGTGGTCCATGCACCCCTGACCAGCTGCAGTCTGTCTCCTGAACCAACCTTCTTTACTCTGGGAGCCAGTGCGTTCAGCTTTCTCTGAACATCAGCTCACCAGATGCCACCTGCCTTTCCTGTGGCTCTGCCTCAGTTCCTGCTGCTCAACTGCTGAGCTCCTTCTCTCCTGGAACCTGCTGCAGCACCATGGGATCCCCTCAGCTACCTTCCCCTTTCCTGATACCTCATTTTCAAGTCCAACTTATTTTCTGGGAAAGACTTAGTTCCCTGTTCTCTGTGTTTGTATTTTACAGAGGAGCTGTCCATATGATTAACTGACCATGTTTTCATCAAGTGCTTCACACTAAGACATGGTGATTGACACCTACATAAGAAGGCCCTGGGAATTCCAAATTGTGTGCAGACCCTCCCTTTGCTTTACACGTGCAAGGAGAGTCCACACCTCCATGGAATAGTGCAGCTCTGCAAAGGGAACATGAAGTCTAAGTACCAGTTTCAGATTTCTAATGCAATAGTGCCCAACCCTGGGTGCAGTAGTTCCTGATGCCACAGATTCAGGATTTGAAATTTCCATTCTGGCTCAGTGAGGTGAGGAGAATGTAATACTGACTCCATAGTTCACATATGAATGACGGGTGAACTTGCTGATGCTCTTGGCACACCCTGGGGAGGCTTGAGGCCCAGAGTGTGCACAGCGAGCTGAGGTCACCCACTCCTCTCTCAGCTTTCTTCATGCCCTTCAGGGGCAATTTAGTGTAGAAATTCCACATTTTTTCTAAGTTGGCAGATTGGCACTTACATTAGATCCAGAGATATTGGTATGGTGCCCTTTGTCCTTCCTCAGTGTTAGAAGGAGGGAAGATTCTAAGAGGGTAAATAAGTGAGTAAAAGTGATTTTCTGGTATTGCATGTTGGCCATGAGCTCAGGGTGAATGAATCACAAATTTGATGTTACAGAAAGAGGCAGAGAAATCAGCAGATCTGAGGGTGGTCTGGGAACTGGTCCCTGACCCTAACGGGGCATGTGACCCTGGTGACATCTGGAATGACCAGATTATTGGGTTCCACCAGTGAAAATACAGAAGTGCCACCAACGGTGTCTCTTGGAGTTGAGGCTGAAGTGTGCACAACCAGGCTGCTCAGGGTGAGGGAGATGAGAAACCTTCCCTGGATGGAGCTGCTGGTCTCACACATGCCAGGAGGTGAGGCAGGTGTGAAGGCTGAGCCTGGGGGTTGTGCACCTTCTGGGGACAGGAGAATGTGGCAGGATTTTCTCTAATTTCTTGCAAGTGCTGCATAGGAGGTGGTAGGTGACGGAGCAGGTTGTGAGTTTACATGGAACTGACTAGTTTACAAGGACCAACATGACCCAAGGTGTGATTTCAGGGGATGAACGTGTGACCAGAGGCCAGCAGGAACCAACCCTGTGTGTCCCTGGGAGCAGCAGGTTAGCACCCAGTAACTGAATGTCTGCAGTGGCCTGGAGGATTGGAAGTCCCCACATAAGGGGTGGACTGCACAGTGTTGTGGGTGTTACACAAGAGGTAGAAACCATCTCTGTCTGCTAGGAGCCACAAGCAGATAAATGATGCATGGCACCTTTGCTTGTAAAGTGACACCAGCTAGCCACTGAGATGATATGATTATGTTAAGATTTACATTCATATGCAAATTGGGCTCCTGCTGTTCACCTTGGCCTGCTAAGGGACTCAAGTTACTGGACTCCTGGAGAGTTCCCATTGGTTGGGGAAGGATAGTAGGAGGAAATTCCGGGGGAGGTCCGGACCCCTGGTTCCGGGGGAACGCACGGTTCCGGCGGACGCTCGCGTGGGAGGACCGTGTTGCCTTGCCGGCGCGTCGCGTACGGAGTATTTGCGGCTTTTTCAAAAATAAAGTTTTGTTCCTGCTTGAATGGCTCGTGATTCTGTGCCCAGCCAACACTGCGGCATTTGGCGGCCCGCGCGGGGAACGCCTGGAACTTAGAGGTGAGTAAAATTGCTCGCCCCTGAGGGAAGGCGACAGAATGGGTGACAATTTCAAAAAACAATGTGTTCTTGTTTTGATTTATTTTGTTTTTATTTCAAGCTCCCTAGCCCTAGAATTTTCTCAGGCGAACTGGGAATAATGGTTGGCTCAAGGTTTGAAGTTATTCGGCCCTGAGAAAGAGAAAATAGATACAACCATTCTCTGCTCCGTTTTTGTTTCATTCTATTTTGGCTTTGTTTTATCCTATCTTATTGGGTTACGTTACCTTTATAGTAGATTAGAATCTAGTAAAAAGCAAACCAAAAAACTGTTAAGTAAATTCTTAGAGGTCCAAACTATGGTAGAAAAAACGCTAGGTCAACCAAAAGAGAAGGTCTCTCAAGCTAGTCAGACAGATGAAAATTTAAAGAAAGAAAGCTTAGAGGAAAAGCAGCCATCAGGTGGAGAATTACAACAGGAGGTTGCTACTAACTCCGTTCTATCACCAGTGGGCGTAATTCAACCAACAGCTCCATCTACCACTGAGCGGCCCTCAACTCCTGTAGTTGATGGACGGAATTCTGAGGCAGAACCCCAAAGATTAGCGTGCCCTGTACTTGAGCAGGCAGGAGGGCAACGAATTGACCGTGCTTTAGATTTCAAAATAATAAAGCAATTAAAGGAGGCTGTAACAACCTATGGGCCGCAAGCTCCCTTCACGGTGAGCATGGTCGAATCTGTTACCAACTTGGACATGACACCAACAGATTGGGCTAACATGTGTCGATCTGTGCTAAATGGAGGACAATACTTGTTATGGAAGGTTGCCAATGAGGAATTTTGCATGGAGACAGCTAGGTGAAATGAAGAAGCCGGTTACCCTCAAAGAAATATAGATATGCTATTGGGAAAGGGACCTTATGAGGGTCAAAGACAGCAAATTGAATATGACCCTGGCGTATACGCACAAATTGCTATAGATGCAGTTAGGGCATGGAAAACTTTACAAGGGCATGGAGATTTACAAGGTCAATTATCTAAGGTAATACAAGGAACTAATGAACCTTACGCTGAATTTGTAGATAGACTTATTCAGACAGCCTCTAGGATATTTGGAAATACAGAACAGGCAATGCCATTTATAAAACAACTGGCTTATGACCAAGCAAATTGTTGCTGCAGAGAGGTCATTAGACCATGGAGACATGAAGATTTAAACACATATATTAAATTATGTAGAGACATTAATGAACAAGGGCAAGTCTTAGCAGCAGTACAACAGGCTTCAGATGCCAGGCCAAAAACATGCTATAATTGTAATCAAACAGGACATTTTAAAAGGAGTTGCCCCATAAGAGGAGGGTTTAACAAAGCTGGGTATCAAAGGAATAGAATACCGGGTATTTGCCCACGATGCCATAGAGGGAAACATTGGGCTAATGAATGCCGTTCTCAAACCACCATAGAGGATATTCCGTTGTCAAAAAACGGACAAGGACCAAGTGTTTACCCACGATATCGTGGAGAAAGGTATCAAGCTCCATTGCCAAAAAAACGGACTAGAGGGCCCAATGCCCCGGGGCCCAAAACCACAAATATATGGGGCAATGGAGGAACCCAACAGCACCATCAAGGTAGTGCCCAGGACGCATTATCCATTAAATCCCTCATCAGATAAACTACAGGGAGCGCAGGGCTGGACATCTGCACCTCT
The DNA here is from genome assembly GCF_964194105.1 of Spermophilus citellus. Taxonomy (NCBI): domain Eukaryota; kingdom Metazoa; phylum Chordata; class Mammalia; order Rodentia; family Sciuridae; genus Spermophilus; species Spermophilus citellus. Next base: position 228,525,777 of record NC_138185.1, on the reverse strand, counting down.
GCCAGAGCAGTACTAACTCCAGAGATGGGAGTTCAAATCATTCCCACAGGAGTAAAAGGACCTCTTCCCCAGGGAAGAGTAGGCTTATTATTGGGACGCAGTTCTTCTACACTAAAAGGACTTATGATAAGTCCTGGGGTAATTGATCCCGATTATGAGGGTGAAATAAAAATTATAGCTAGTTCTCCAAGAGGTATATCAGTAATTTCACCAGGAGATAGAATAGCACAGTTATTAATAATACCCAGCCTGCATGATAAATTTTCCAGTTGTAATGTAGAAAGAGGTTCCAAGGGATTAGGCTCCACAGGTGTAGATTGGGCTATGCTGTCTTTAAATTTAGATTCTCGCCCAATGCTAAAATTAAATATTCAAGGACATGACGTTAATGGGCTGCTGGACACAGGTGCTGACCTCAGCATCATCTCTCCTCAAGAATGGCCAAAACATTGGCCATTACAACAAGCCACTCAAACGCTTCGAGGCCTAGGAGTGGCAACAAATCCCCATAGAAGTGCTATGGTATTAGATTGGAGGGATCCTAAAGGATGTGAAGGAACTATACAGCCCTATGTATTAGATCATCTTCCCGTAAATTTATGGGGACGAGATGTCCTAGATCAATTAGGATTGACATTAACAAATAACATCAATCCTAACGCGCCCACTACTAGGGCTACACAAGGCTTTAGGAAAGAAAAAAGATTAAGAGAACAAGAACAAGTTATGACAGCACCTATTCAAATAGATCAACAAATAAGTAGACATGGTTTGGGTTTTCAGAAAGGGCCACTGAGACAATCAAAATTACTTGGAAATCAGAAAGACCAGTGTGGGTTCCTCAGTGGCCCCTGACTAAAGAAAAGATACAAGTAGCCCATGACTTGGTCAGACAACAATTATCAGAAGGACATATACAACCTTCCGTATCCCCCCATAATACTCCCATTTTTGTCATTAAAAAGAAATCTGGTAAATGGAGATTATTACAAGATTTAAGAGCCATTAATAATGAGATGGTTATTATGGGACTTGCTCAATCAGGGATTCCCCAATTGTCTGCTTTACCAAAAACCTGGCATGTTTTAGCTATAGATATTAAAGATTGTTTCTTTTCAATTCCAATTCATCCCGAGGATAGTCCACATTTTCATTTACTATCCCTGCACTGAATCATGAAGGTCCTGATCAGAGATATGAATGGAAAGTACTCCCTCAAGGGATGGCTAACAGCCCAACTATGTGTCAAATTTATGTTAATAAAGCAATCCAGCCACTTAGAAATCAAAATCCTGAACTACAAATATTTCACTATATGGATGATGTGTTATTGGCACATAAAGATAAAAACACATTACTAGAATGTTATGCCACACTTACAAACTTATTGAAAAATTATAATCTAGAGATAGCAATAGATAAAGTACAATTAAATCTTCCAATTAATTATTTAGGAGTTCTATTATCCTCAACCATTTTCCGTCCACCAAAAATTCAAATACGAGTAGATCAACTCAAATCACTTAATGACTTTCAAAAGTTATTGGGAGACATAAATTGGATAAGGCCTTATCTAGGCATACCAACAGGAGAGTTGGGACCTTTATTTGATATTCTAAAAGGTCCATCAGATCCAAATTCACCCCGCATGTTAACGCCTGAAGCAAGAAAAGCATTAAAAATCATTGAAACATATATGGAAAATATGCATTTGGATAGAATTGATATAAGTTTGCCTTTATTATTTATTGTACTACCAACAAAAAATATTCCTACAGGAGTATTTTGGCAAGAAGGTCCATTATTGTGGATACATTTATCTTATTCTCCTAACACTATTCTTACTAGATATCCTGAGGCTGTAGGACAATTGATACTCAAAGGAATAAAAGCAGCTAAGGGAGTATTTGGGATTTCTCCCAATAAAATTATTACTCCATATACTATGGATCAAATTGATGAGTTAGCTAATGAGTTAAATACTTGGGCAATAATCATGTGTAAAACTAGTGTTTCATTTGATAATCACTTACCATCTAATCCTTTGTTGTCTTTTTGGTCTAAGCATCCTGTAGTTTTTCCAAAAATGACAAGAAAAACCCCTATCATAAATGCTCCAAATATATTCACTGATGGGTCAAACAATGGTACAGCAGCAGTAGTTACTCCTGATCAAACTTTTACATTTTTATTACCCAAACAATCAGCTCAAAAGGTAGAGCTTAATGCAGTATTACAAGCTTTTATGATGTTTAAAGATTCTGTATTTAATTTATTTTCTGATAGTCAGTATTTAGTTAATGCTATAGTATCCCTTGAAGATGCTGGTAGGATTTCACCTTCTTCTACTGTTTTCTCTTTGTTTTCCACTATACAAAGTCTAATCTGGGACCGAAAAGATCCATTCTTTATAGGACATATCAGGGCACATACAGGATTGCCTGGAGCCCTTAGTATGGGCAATGAACTAGCAGATAAATCTACACATGACATACATATTTTCTCCACAATAGAAGAAGCTATAAATTTTCATAAAAGGTTCCATGTCAATGCTAATACTTTACAAAAGCGTTTTAAAATAACTAAAGAACAAGCCAGACATATAATAAAACAATGTCAAAATTGTGTGACATTTTTACCACAAGTTAATCTTGGAGTCAATCCTAGAGGACTGATACCTAACCATATTTGGCAGATGGACGTCACACACTTGCCAGAATTTGGAAAATTAAAATATTTACATGTTACAGTTGATACTTCTTCCGGATTTTTGATGGGCTCCCTTCATGCCGGAGAAAAAACTAAAGATGTTATAGCTCATTGCTTACAAAATTTTGCCACTGTGGGCGTTCCAAAACAGTTAAAAATGGACAATGGTCCTGGTTATACTTCCACCTCTTTTAAACAATTTTGCTCATCATTTGGCATTACTCACATAACAGGAATTCCATACAATCCACAAGGACAAGGCATAGTTGAAAAAGCTCATCAAACTATTAAAATGTACTTATTAAAACAAAAGGAGGGAATTGGAAAGGGGTATATATCCCCCAAAGATAAACTTAAAATAACCCTTTTTACTCTAAACTTTTTAAATTTGGATTCATCGGGACTTAGTGCTGCGGAAAGACACTTGTACCCAAAAAATGTACATAAGCCTAATTTACTTTGGAAAGATATTCTAACAGGACAATGGAAAGGCCTGGATCCAGTGATAGTCTGGAATCGGGGCGCTGTCTGTGTTTTCCCACAGGATGAACAGCAACCGATTTGGATTCCAGAGAGATTAACTAAAACAATTTCTACAGAAAAAGAAGATGATTTGACTCAAATCCATAACAGCTGACATCCAGAGCTCCAGCTTGGCTATTCTTACATCTGCAACAGTGATTAACCAGGGTGTTTTTTTCAATATCTATTTTATTATTGCATTTTTCCCACATCATAAAGTTCTATTTTATTTTTGAGTTCATACAAACCTAGGTTAATGTTTTTCTGATCAGTTTTATTTTTTGACTGTGGAGTTTTTAAACATTGCAATGGAGATCTCACCTAGGTATAGCTACAAGGCCTTTATTTACTATTGTCTTATGTGTTGTATGTTGTGTGCACACTTCTGTTTTGTGTTGTATGTCTGTATGTGTGTATGTCCATATTTCTTATATGAGGAGCGCTCATGAAAAAATGGATCCGAATTTTTTCTTTATTCACGTGATTTATAAGGTTTAATTTAAATTAGGTGAACAGCTGTTAATGGTTGTTTTTAAAGGAGTTTAACAGATCTGTTTGTTTACTTTCACCTTTCCTTTTCATTATATTTAATAATTCTGTTCAGGATAATGTCTCTTTAGCATCATTGCCAGAATTTCCATCTCCATCCCAATTCCGGTGAAGACTAAGATAAAACCAAACTACAGCTTCTATGATAGCTATCACAGTAAACTGTATAAACTGATGCATCAATGAATATAACTCAACAAGTAATGCTCAATCAAGGACTTGATTTACTTTGGGAGGAAATGGACATATTGATAGACTCCTCCAATTTGAACTGCTTGCAGAACTTGCCTGGACTATATATCAGTTGCATACATTGTGAAATATCATCTGGTGCACCGAATTTTGGTACTGCTGGCATATCTTTGCTGATGGTGTCACCAGTGATGCAATTTCCTTGCCAGTGCACCCCATGTTAATTGTGGTAATGCTGGCATATCTTTGCTGCTGGTGTCACCAGTGATGCAATTTCCTTGCCAGCTCACCCCATGTTAATTGTGGTAATGCTGGCATATCTTTGCTGATGGTGTCACCAGTGATGCAATTTTTCCAAGGAGCCATCAATTGGCTTGGTGTCGTGGCATTTCTGTATCCTCCTCCCTTCTACTAGTGATGGTCTAAAATTTGGGGGCCAACAGAGGTGAGGCAAAGAACCTCACCCCCCCACTGGCACCAAGGCAAAATTTGGGGGCCAACAGAGGTGAGGCAAGAACCTCACCCCCCCCCACTGGTGCATAGGCCTATCCACAAGCATGGCTGAATGCTGGACCGGTAGTCAGTGACGGGTTGATCTGATTACAGAGGATTCAACCTAAGATAGGAAGCTGACGCCAAAAGGTCAGTTCTCCCATGACGGGTAAGAACCATATGTTAAATTGGACAACCTACCAGAAACGGTCCCTAGCCACATTGCTTGTTGCTTAATTAAACAGAAGGGGGCAGATGCTAGGAGCCACAAGCAGATAAATGATGCATGGCACCTTTGCTTGTAAAGTGACACCAGCTAGCCACTGAGATGATATGATTATGTTAAGATTTACATTCATATGCAAATTGGGCTCCTGCTGTTCACCTTGGCCTGCTACAGGACTCAAGTTACGGGACTCCTGGAGAGTTCCCATTGGTTGGGAAAGGATAGTAGGAGGAAATTCCGGGGGAGGTCCGGACCCCTGGTTCCGGGGGAACGCACGGTTCCGGCGGACGCCCGCGTGGGAGGACCGGGTTGCCTTGCCGGCGCTTACGGAGTATTGGCGGCTTTTTCAAAAATAAACTTTTGTTCCTGCTTGAATGGCTCGTGATTCTGAGCCCAGCCAAGACTGCGGCATCTGTCTTCCCTTCATTTTACCATGAAATACACACAGAAGTTTATGGATCTCTCTCAGAACTCATGTGTCCCCATCCTGCTGATGGACAGCTCAGTGATTTTCTCTGAAGGACACTTTCCTGGTGCCTGGGTGGACAGCTCAGGACACATCCTCTCCTGCACACATCTGTGGATGCACTAGTCAGGTGGACAGGCCACATCAGAGAGTGGAGGGAGGGGAGTGTGCACAGAGCAGGCAGCTCTGTCCGCCTGAGGCCCCTGACTCTCCTCTCTGCTGTGTCATCCCAGGGCTTGCTCTGACCCCGACTCTCAGCAAGGTGAGCACCTGAGCTGTGCTTGAGAAACCATCAGTACTCACTGGTCCAGGATGTGATGGACAAGGGCCTCAGCTCTGCCACCTGATTCCATCATTGGGAGGAGCAATCCTGACCTCCACCCCATGCTGAGGGCACCACTCTTCACCACAGCAGGATACAGCACCCACCTGTGACCTCAGCAGGAGCAGGGGAGCCTGAGTAATAATGGAATACTACTCAGACAGGAACAATGGAGGGCTCTCATTTGGGACAACACAGGTGACCGAGGACACTGCACTCATTGACATAAGCCAGGCACAGAAAGACAGGAACCACTGAATCACTTACAGCTCTGATCTAAAGTTTCCCAGAGGTGCACAGAGGAGAAGGAGGCTAGCAGGGCCTGGGGCAGTGGACCTGGGAGAGGCTGGTCAGAGTGGGGTCACTTCTGATAAGCAGGAGGAGGACCTCCAAGACAGCAGGAGGCCCTGGTGAGTCACCACCTACTGTGCACCTGCAGCAGTGCTGAGAGAGCAGGCTTTGATTTCTCACCATGGAATGGTGGAAGTCAGAGCTGCAGCACCTGCTAATACCTGGATCACCCTTCCCACCACGGGTGCCCATCAGGAACCTTCATCCTAGGTAAAGGGTCTCCAGGGGCCCTGCCCTGCCCTCTGTGGGCTTTATTAGAATCACATTTAAATAGTGATGGCAGCAAACACTGAGACCCAGAGGTTCAGTACTCTCCTTGTCTGCAGTGTTCTCTTTGGAGCTTGGTGAATGTGTTAACTCAGAGAACATGGCCATGGCCTCAGGTCAGAAGATTGAGCTTCATAAGATTGTGGAGTTAAGAGTTGACAGAAGGAGGCACATGAGGTCCATTAGCATGATGGGCTTCTCCCACCTGTCAAGTGGAGCACTGAAGTGACCCTGCTGCTGTGCAGACAGAGTGGGCACAGAGGGCCTGGGCTAAGGAGCTGTCCAGGCCACCCCTCCACAGGGCTCTGACCTGCCCCTTAAGGTCATGACTCACAGTGTCCTAGTAATACAATCAGGAAGCACTGAGGTGGGGCCTGGGTTGTGGGGCGCTGCGGGAACCGACGAGGGGTAGAGACTCAGCACCTCGGGGCCCTGGCTCAGTCTCTGCCCTGAGCACATGAGGTCTGGTTTCCCTTGATGGCTCCTGACCTCACAGGGGAGCCAGCAGAGGGCAGCACCTGGGGCTCAGGAGAGGACAGGGCCAAGGTGGGTGCCCACCTGCAGGAGGACCCTCCTCAGGCAGCACACAGAGCTCTGCCCAGGAACGGGCTGGGCACCAGGAGCATGGCTCATGCTGCTCAGGAAAGGACCCCACAGGGACCATGGAGATGTGCAGAGATAAGGCAAGGACTGGGCACTGCGGCTGGTCAGACGTTCCCTTACTCCAAAGAGCAGGGTCTTCTCCTAAGCCACTGCTGAGAGGGACCCTCGGTTTTGTTGGCAGCATTTTGAGAGCTCAGCTGTGCACCCCATCTTCCCTGGGGCAGCAGTGTCCCCAACATTCCCTCCACCCTCCCTCCTGAGGATGATGGAGAATGGGCACTGCTCCTGGGACCAGAGCAGGCCTGTCCCCTGGGTCTGCAGACACACTTCCCAGTGAGACATGTGGAGAGGATGGGGCTGGAACCTGACAGGCAGGTGGCTCTCACTGCTGAGGGTTCAGACAGCAGCATCCCGGGCCAAGGCTGCTCTACATTGCCACCCCCATCCAGCACAGGCAGCTGAACTGAAGTCACTGTGTGAATTTGGGGTCACACAAAGTACCACACACACAGACACAGAATACCTTTTATAAGCTTCATGATGGCTTTCTCCATTTCCCAGCCTCAGGAACCCAAAAGGGGGACAAGAGAAGGTCACAAGAGGCTGACAGGAGAGAGGGGCACATTCAGAAATGGGCTTTTATTTTGGGTGATGCTGTTTCTTAGAATTTTTTATCTGAATAAGGCAGAAGAGGTAGGATTACAAAGGAACAGGTGAGTGTGACTCTACCCCAGCAGGTGACACCTACTCCTGGAGCCACACCCTGGTATCCCAGCTGGGGGAGCACCCAAGTTACTGGACCTGGCACTACCCTGCCTGACTGAATGCAATAACTGTTCAGAACCTGGAGCATCAGGACTTAAGGAGGTTCACGGAGGGCGGCGTCCCTCACTAATGGCTCTCCTCACCTGGGACCTACACTGAGCTGATCCCTTGGAATCCAGGGAAACCTCTGCAGATGAAGAGGGAGCTGGACATACAGAGGGAACTCACATGTCAGCTCCTCTGGGGACAGCCACTTAGACAGTCTGTCTCCTCCTCTTCCCAAATGCTCTCCATCACGTGTTGCATCAGTCTCCCTGCTGGTGCTGATGTGTCCTGGATTACACGACATTTAGAAGATGAGGAAGGCTACACCTATGTCACACAACCAACATGACAGTGTCACATGTTGTCCAGGAGCAGAAGGACCATGTCACAGTAGCAGGGAGTGGGAGAGAAAACAGTGTGCTGGACTGAGAACTGAGCACTCAGCACCCAGAGCCTGAGTGAGTGTGGAGAGTGACACTGGGCTCCAGGATGGGAGCAGGGTCCTGAGGAAGGGGCTGGGCTCAGGAGGGTGGGCTCCTCCTCTGACAGCCTTCCAGCTCCCCTGAAACCACCTGCTCTCCTCTCACAGGTAAAGCTCCACTTGGGTTCAAGACTGGGACACATCTCAGGGGCACAGAGGACCTGGGCAGCCTGACCTCAGCCTCTCCAGATATCAGAAGAGCCTCACCCACATGCAAATCCCTCCTCCTGCCCTGGGTTCAAATGACCTCCGGGCTGTGGGAGCTCCCAGCTCTCTGCTCAGACAGGGCTGAGGTCTCTGGGAAGGCAGGTGTGGTCTAGAAGATGAGGCTGCTGGGTCTTGTCCTGTGCCTGGTCACAGCTCCCCAAGGTGAGTGTCCCCAGTGTCAGACCTGGGTCCATGGGGAGGTTGTGACTGCAGGTGACTGACAGGGTGTGACTGTCTTTGTCCCCAGGTGTCCTGTGCCAGGTGCAGCTGCAGGAGTCAGGACCTGGCCTGGTGAAGCCCTCGCAGACCCTGTCCCTCACCTGTGCTGTCTCTGGTTACTCCATCACCAGTGGTTCCTGCTGGCACTGGATCCGTCAGCGCCCAGGGAAGGGGCTGGAGTACATAGGGTACATATGTTATAATGGTAACACTAACTACAGCCCATCCCTCAAGAGCCGAGTGTCCATCTCCAGAGACACGTCCAAGAACCAGTTCTCCCTGCAGCTGAGCTCCCTGACCACTGAGGACACAGCCACCTATTACTGTGCCAGAGACACAGTGAGAGGACCTCAGTGTGAGCCCAGACACAAACCTCCTGCAGGGTGCCCAGGGCCAGCAGGGGGCGCTCAGCACACAGGAGTCAGGTCAGCCCAGGAGCAGGTGCAGAGGAGGAGGGAACTTGACCCCAGTCCTGAGCCTCCTCACCAAGCAGCTCCTCCTGAGAGCCCCAGCTATGGGGGTCCTGGAGAAGCCTCCTCCCCTTGGACACTCTCATTTCTCTCCAGGTGAGGTGTGTCAGGAGTGCTCCTCTTCAGCAGCGGCTGCACAGTCTCCTCTCTAGCTGAGGCTTTCTGTGCAATGACAGGCACTGCTCAGGGCCGTCACGTGAGCTGTGTGGACACTTCATGGCTTGGGGAGCTCCCTCCACTCTCTGAAGGGCCTGGATGTTCTCCTGCCAGTGTCCCTCCCAATCCAGTGTTCCCTGTGACCTTCCTGTGACTGCTCTGTGCACTTGGCACATGTAGAGGTCACAGCCCACATTGTACCTGAGCCATCCAGCCACAGGGGACCTTTGACAATGACAAGGCACAGTCTGTCTAGTCACAGGTTAATGAACAGACAGTCGTGCCACCATGTAGGTGATAGAGACCATGGATGCAGCTGATAGTCTAAAGCCACCGTCATCAGGTACAACAAGGTGTCCTCTGTCCCCAAACATAAGCAGGACTGAGCTGAGGGATGCCGACAGGAAGCCCTAAACCTGGTCTAAATGCACAGAACGTGTGTATTCAGAGTGAACTTTGGTTTACGTGAGCTCTAACCTCATGATGAGGCTCTGTGACACCAAAACCCCAACCCATGGCCCCAAAAGGCAGAGGTGCCCACTCCTCATGCAGCTGTGTGGCCTGTGGACAGGGGTGACCTGAGGAACGTCTTGGAGGGAAAGGGGCTCCCTTGGCACAGACTCAGATGGGAGGGTGGTCAGCTCTGCGTGGACTGTGGCAGCTGCAGGTTGGCTCTGCCACTGGCCTCAGGACCCTGAGGCATGCTGTGCCCAGGACCACTCTGCCCCAACTTGGTTGGAAGCTGATCCCGGGTGTGAGAATCCCCAGGACACCTGGCTGCTGGGGGAAGCAACCTGGAGCCTGGTTACTGCTGGAGCTGGATATGTCAGCCCCCAGGGAAGTGGTTTCCAGCCACTGTGGCTGGACTGCAGGTCACAGACAGGGACACCCTGGACCAAGTTCCTGCTCATGTCAGTGCCCACCCTGTCCTAGAGCCCAGCTCCAGTCTGGGTGAGGATGACCATGGGCAATGTTTACATCCCAGATTGTCCTAAGCCTGTCCTGGAACATGCCATGAAATAGAATCACTTTATGAATTTTCAAATTATGGTTTGAGAGCTACAGCACTGATTTTGTGTAAAACATCTATAATTTCCTAAGTTAAAGTTTTATGTTCTGTATCACCGTAAGACTCTTATTTTTCTATTAATAATAAATCCAAGTTTTAATCAGTTTTAATATTTTATTTGAGATCATAATCATAGAAAAATGGGTGCTTCATTATCACATGTTGATAGAGGATAAACAGATGGTGAAGAGGAAATGCTTCTGTGTATTCTGTGTGTCTGACATTTCTCTATGGGGCTTACTCCTTTCAATTCATTGTCTTTCTTTACACAACATATAAATGCAATGATTTTTCTTTGTTTTTAAGTCCGTTGTAGCCTTACAATTAACTCAGTATGATCATTATTCTACACTTTTTTGTTTTTTAGCAAACAAAAATAATATTGCATTTAATTAAGAGAGACTTTCCACAGTGTTGTAGGTTCTGTCTCTCAGGACTTGCTCTGAGGTTCACTAGGCTTCTCCCTGAGCCCTGATAGTTGCTGGGAGCACTTTTAACATACAAAATGCCCCTTAATAGCAAAGATTCTGTATTTGATTGCTTAAGCCTGTTTTTATGAGTATAATATATTCACTTAGATGCATAAACTAGACTTATGGATTTGACATTTGAATATATTTTTAAATTCATGAATAAGCAAAGAGGTGTTCTATGCTGTTGATTTCTCATGTGAGGGTGCTTGATCATCAACATCACTAAGAATGTCAGCATCTCTCTCCATCAGACAACAGCTGGCCATTCCAGCTGTATTTTCACACTTACACTGAAACCCAGCTCTAGTGAGGCAGAGGACAGCACCCTGACACAGGGGTGCCATGTGCCATGATATGTCCCAGGCTGTGCACACCCAGCTGTCCATCACCTGTCCCTCCTGGGGGTGGGGAGCTGACCAGCTGCTCTGCCCCAGTCACTGTGAAGCACAGCCTGGCTGTGGGCCACAGGTGCCCTGTGAGCTGCAGAGCCCCAGGACAAGGCCCTCTCTGCACGTGGCCCTCACCACCACCCTCACCCTCACAACTTCCTGCACCTTCCCATCTTCAGGGGCCACTGTCCTCTCTCTTTCCAGGACCTGATGCAGTAGCTTCCCACATGAGTGATGGTGTGGTGATGGTCTCCCTGTGCCTGCCCCATTTCAGCTAGGTCCATGTGCTCCAGGGCCATGCTCAGTGCCAGCAGGGAGAGCTTGCCACTGTTTGGGGCTTTATGATATGTCCTAGTCTATGAACAATACATGTTCTTCATCTAGCTATCCCTGATCGACTCATTGGTTGATTGTGAAAGGTTCTTCAATAATCAAGGGTGTGCAAATACTTTCTTGACATACAGATCCTATCTCCTATGGATAATTATTCAGTTCCTGGGTGGCTACATCATGGGAAGTCCTGATTTCATTTTTGAGAAAGCTGCACAGTGTTCTCCATGCAGTTGTGCAGTCTGCATTCCCAGCAGTCAACCAGAGCTCCCTGCCCTCCCCTGTGAGCATCTGCCATCTGCTGCCCTGTACAGGGGCCTTTCTACCAGGGAGGGTTGGAATCTCCCTGTGGGTTTGTCGGCATTTTTATGGATTCGTGGTATCAAGTATTTTATTTGGTGCTGGGGATTGAACCCAGGGCCCTTGGCACGCAAGGCACACACTCTACCAACTGAGCTATCTCCCCAGCCCTCAAGCAGTTTAATAAACTCTTTCTGTTCATGTCTGTGTGCTCATTGAGGAATGCATATGCAGGTCACTTGTCCAAGAGCTGCCCACTGTCGGGTACTTGCTCTGGGTCATCTCTGGCTGCTGAGCTGCTGGCTTTTCCCATTTAATCAGCATAACTAATACTTGTTGGGGGAGCAGGCTTCCAGATGCCTTTTCTGCTGCTGTGTGGCTGTTCTCCTCCTCTGTAGCTTCCTTTGCTGTGGGGAACCCTGCTCCTTGGTGAATCCCAGTGTCCACTTTGACTCTATGGCCTTTGATTCCAGGTTCTGACCCACACTCTCCCCTGTATGAGCTCCATGCAGCGTCTCCCAGGTCTCCTTCCAGGGCTCTCTCATCTCAGGAGCTGTCTGTGAGCCATCACTGATTTGGAGCTGAGGTCTGCACTGGTGAGAGTCAGGGTCCAGCTCCTCCTCCTGCCTGTGGTCGTCCAGTTTTCCCAGATCAGTTCAGTAAAGGATCCGCCTTCTTCCAATAAGTGCTTGTGGGGTTTTGGTCGAAACCCCGTGGACTGCATGTGTGGGGCCAACCCTGTCCTCTTCTCCCCCTCTGGTCTGTGTGTGGGTTCTGTGCAGGGCCAGCTGTCTGGGCTGCTGTCACCCTATGGTATGTGTTCTGTCCCGCTTACTGATTCCTGGTTTTGACCCTTGCACTTTAGGAACCTGGTTGAGGAAGTCAGTGTCTGTATCAGTACAGAGGAGGGTTGGTGCAATATTTGATTCTAGCCCTTTCAGAGTGTCCAGTCTAATTAGTCAATATCTCATCAACTTTGACTTGACATTTTACAGGGTGAGGGAGAGTGACCTATTATATTCTTCTACATATTGATATTCACTTTTCCAGCACTCTCTCTTGAAAAGCCTGTAATTTCTGCAACATGATTTTGGAAACTCTGTCAAGCACCAGATCAGTGCACTTAGGCTGGTCTGTCTCTGTACCTCCTACTCTGTCCCCTTGGTCCCCATGTCTGCTTTGGTGACAGTGTCATGCTAGTTCAGTTACTGCAGCTCTGTCAACTAATTTGAGGTCACATGTTGTCATCTCCAGGTTCACTCTTCCTGCCTAATCACTTTGCCTACTGTGTGTTTGTGACTTCTCCACACAAATACTAGGAAATTCTTCTGGTTCTTCTAAGAAGGTTGTTGGTATTTGTTGGAGATTTCACTGAATCTGTGTGACATTTGAGGTAATGAAGGGTGTGCAAATACTTTCTTGATATTATTGATTCTGATGATAGCAGAACATGGGGGCCTTTCCATCTCTAAGTTCTTCAAAGTCTCCCTGAGTTATTCAGTATTTCCATTGTAAAGATCTTTTACCTCCCCAGTTGAATTTTTCCCCAAGTTTTTTAAAAGGTCATTTAGAATGAGAACATTTCCTTGATTTATTTTTCAGATGACTCATTTTGGAATACAGGAAAGTGGGTTATTTATCTGTGCATGATATATTTAGCTCTATTGCTACAGTTGTTTATCAGACCTAGAAGCCTTCTGGGGGAGATTTTTGGATCTCCTAGATTTGAATCACATCACCAGCAAGCAGCATGTTGAGACTTCTTTCTTTCCTCTCTCACAGTTTAATTTCTTTGTCTTGCCTGGTGGCTCTGGTTAGAGGTATTAGGGACTATGGACACAAAACCAACTTTCAAATAAACTAAGAGATGTTTTCTAGAAAATATACAGAAGATTGAAAATCCCCTAACAAACTAAGCAAATCAAAAAGAAGAAGATCCAATCAATAGAGTTAAAACAGAAGATATTTCTACTGAAATCAAGAAATTAGAAACTATTTTTAAAATATCCTCCAATAAACTAGGAAAACGTAAAGAAATCAGCAAAATTCTAAATGCATGTGAACTGGACAAATTGAAGCACAAGAATCTACAAATGTAAAACAGAAAACCATGAAGCCATGAAGCTGAACAGCCATTAAAGTCCTTCCACAAGAGGAGAGCCCAGAAGCAGAATGATTTGCAGTTGATTCTAAGAGACTTTAACAAAGAGATGAGGCCAACCTGCTCATGTTGTTCCATGAAATGAAAAAGAAGGAAACACCAAAAAAAAAAAAATCCTTCTGTGAAGCCAGTAACACCCGGATACCAAAACCAGACATAGAGACACCCAGAGAGAAGACTTCAGACCAACATCACTGGTGAACAGAGATGAGAGACTCCTTAATAAAATATTGGCACCCTGCACTCAAGGACACATGAGAAGGTGGGGACCATGATCAGTGGGTTTCTCCACAGGGTCAGGAGGTTGGCTCAACATACAGATCCATAATGTCATATCCATCTGTGAGTCACCACATGAATAGAGGTGGGGACAAGAGTCACACCATGACATCAACAGAGGCAGAAAAATAATTTGACATAGTCCAGTACCTCATCGTGTTTAAAAGCCTGGAGAAACTAGAAGAGGTACAAGGGCCTTTCCTCAACCTCATCAAGGGTACATGTGACAAACCCCAGGCCACTACCATACTTAATGGAGAGGACCTCAAAACTGTTCCTGCAAGCTCAGGACAGGACAAGGATGTCCACTCTCCCACTCTGACTCTGTGGGGTCCCTGCACTGCACACATTGACACAGGAGCATTGTCACAGGATCAACATGCAGAGCAGCATTATTGAGGCTCAAGTGACTACTCTGTGGTCACCAGGGTCAGAGGTGAGGAAGCTCAGAGGACCCTGGGGAGTGTTTTCCATCAACTCAGAGACATTTCAGGGGGATTCACTGATTAGGACCACCCTCAGGATTCTGTGTGGAGCAAGCACTGAGATAGTCCAGGGTTCATACGATGGACACCGGGTGACCCTCAGGCCCATGGTCCTCCTGGCTCCCAAGGAGTCCCTGAGACTCAGCACTGTCCTCTGGCACTTTTGCTTCTTGTAAATGGAAGGTGAGGGGCTGAGGATCAGGTGAGGTTCCTGCAGGGGGACAGGTAGCTCATCTGGGTTACCACAGCAGCTGAGCACTAGTGAGTGGCAGGGGAACCTCTGACCAGCCTGCTCACTAGGTCCTGTCCTCACCAAAGTCTGCCCACCCCAGACCTGGCACCTGAGAACAGGGGCCTGACTGCCCAGGTCCTGCCTGAGACTCCAGGTGGCCCTGCCCTGAATTGTCCACAGCAGCCCTCTGTGGGGCAGAGAGGAGGCCTCATGACATCCAGGGAGGGAGTGTGACGAACCTTGTGCCTGGAGCTGCTGAGAGGGTGACTCAGATGTCCTCCATCACTGCCCTGCTGGGCTCCAGTTTAGAAAACAGCCACCACCATGACAGCACAGCCAAGAGCTCTCTGCTGTGGAAGCCCTCACCAGGGCAATCAGGACACAGTCTAGGGGACTCCAGACCCCAGGGCCATTACGGTCAGTCAAGTCGTTTCCTTGGCCATGTGGCCATAGACTCCCTCCTAATCAATCCTCGTGAACCAATTTGCTGTTGCTATTTGAACAACTGCAAGGGAAGGGAACAGGACCCACCTGCTTCCACACTCAAGTGGAGGCCAGATGTAGGGCACACATGGCCCCCTCCATGTCAATACATCAGAAGGACAGAGGGTAACAGGTCCCCCAAGGAGAGCCAGCAGGGACCCCATCACTTGTCCATGTTGATGAGGGTCATCCTCCTTCCTGGTCATCCTCCCTCTGGTCATCGTCCCTCCTGGTCATCCTCCTTCCAGGACACCCTTCTTCCTGGTCACCCCCCTTCCTGGTCATCCCCCTTCCTGGTCATCCTCCTTCCTGGTCACCCTCCCTCCTGGTCATCCCCCTTCCTGGTCATCCTCCTTCCTGGTCACCCTCCCTCCTGGTCATCCTCCTTCCTGTTCATCCTCCTTCCTGGTCATCCTCCTTCCTGGTCATCCTTCTTCCTGGTCATCCTCCTTCCTGGTCACCCCCCTTCCTGGTCATCCTCCTTCCTGGTCACCCTCCCTCCTGGTCATCCCCCTTCCTGGTCATCCTCCTTCCTGGTCACCCTCCCTCCTGGTCATCCTCCTTCCTGTTCATCCTCCTTCCTGGTCATCCCCCTTCCTGGTCATCCTCCTTCCTGGTCACCCTCCCTCCTGGTCATCCCCCTTCCTGGTCATCCTCCTTCCTGGTCACCCTCCCTCCTGGTCATCCTCCTTCCTGTTCATCCTCCTTCCTGGTCACCCCCCTTCCTGGTCATCCTCCTTCCTGGTCACCCTCCTTCCTGGTCACCCTCCTTCCTGGTCATCCTCCTTCCTGGTCATCCTCCCTCCTGGTCATCCTCAGCACTTGGAAGAGGCCCAGGCCCTCACCATGACCTCTGGCCCATGAAGCAGGAGCAGGGCTGCTGGCCCACAGCTGTGGCTGTGTCCCCTGACTCTCTCCTGTGGTATTGATAACTGTGGGTGCATTGGAGGGAAACAGAGCACTGGAGTTGGTTTCCATAGTGATTCAGACCTGGAGCAGGACCCCCATTTCTGTGGGCAGCCTTCCCCTTCCTGCCCTTCTCCCTCCCTGCTCCCCTCCTGGGCTCTGCTGGTCTTTCTTCTATGTGTCACACATGTCTGAGTTGGAGGTTCATGGATGTTCATGAAGGTGGAGTTCACTGTGCTCCTTCACATCAGCTCACAGCATAGATGGTGAGTTCCCTTCTGCTCTCCTCCCTTCACCCCTCTGCCCACCCGCAGGCCCTTCCTGGACCCACTGACCTCCTTCTCTGTCCACATCACCCTCCTCTCCTCTCCCTCTTCTCCAGCTTCCTCAATTGGGAGAGAAGATGGGCCCTTGGCTTCTGCGTCTGGCCTCCTTCATCAGCTTGATGGTCCCAGTTCCACCTGTTTCCCAGCAAATGCTGTCACTCCATTGTCTTCCTGGCTGAAGACCCACTGTGCGCAGACTCCAAGCTTTCTTCATCTACACCAGCCCCTGTAGGGTGCAGCCCGTCAGAGCTTCTGCTGGAAAGTTGACCATTTCCTCTTCTTCATGAAGAGCCAGTGTTGCTTCTCTCCTGGAAAATCCTTCAGGACCTTGTTTTCTCATGAGATCTTGGGCCCAGGAGATGCCAGCCCTGGCAGTTGTCCACAGATCCTCCCCGGACAAGGGCATATCCACCTGGGCAGTGCTAGGATGGATCAGGGGATTCCTAGACAACTGCCCAATCCCTGTATGAAAAGTTAATCTATCCCCATGTTGAACCTGTCCCAGTGGATAATATCTGACCTGTTCCTCCATTTCTATGTTGGCCCATACCCCAGGGGACAACATCTGACAGGTTCCTCCATCCACATACTCTCTCAAACCAGTTGATTCTGTGTGACCTGTTCCCCACCCCATGCTCACTCTATCTCAAGTTGATAATATATAACATATTGCTGCCTCTGCATGCTAAACCTGTGCACAGGGCTTGATATCAGAGCTGTCACACCATCTGACACTTGACTTTCCCCAGTGGATAATATCTGACGTGTCCCTCCATCCCTGTGCTGGTAAGTCCACAGTAGATGACATCTGACCTGTTACCCCATGCTGGCCTGTACCCAGTGGATACTATCTGAACAATTACTCCTTTCCCACGCTGGTCCTGTCCACAGTGGATACTATCTGACCTCATAACCCATCTACACACTGGCCCTGTCCCCAGTGGATACTATCTGATGTATTACCTGATCCCCAAGCTTGCCTTTCTACAGTGGTAATCCCTGGTCTGTTACAGCATCCCCATTTGGCCTGTCCCAGTGGATAACATCTGCATGTATAAAACTAACCCTACCTAATTCAGTTAGTGTGGCATTGGCTGTCCTTAATCATTCTTATGCTCCTCTGGTGAAGCCATCTGCCCTTGGCCTTGTCTTTCCTGGGTTTGGACTCATGATGTGACCTGTGTGTCTGTCCCTGCTCTGCTCAGGCTATCTGCTGCTCCTAGGCTCAGCTGGGCAGGGTGCACAGTTCTGGGAATGCATGCATCTGCTCCGGTATGTCATCAGGGAAATACAAACAGGTGGCCTAATGACCACTTGTATTCCTAAGGGCTCAGAAACACCTGGTTGAGCAGGTGTTATGTCTTTCCTTCCCCCCGCTCTGTGTCACCCATAACATAATAATTCTTTCCTAAATGGTGTCTGAAGAGTCCCACAGGCTCCTTGTTCTTTCCTCCTGAGGAGTGCATTCACTGCACCTTGGTCAGGTGTTCCTGGAGCAGCTGGGCCTCACAGTCCTGGGGGTTGCATGGTGCTGGGGCCACTCTGGCAGCCTGGACAGCTGAGGGGCTGCTGGCAGAACAGCAGAGGTGCAGCCCATCTGTCCCCAAGGGCTGCCTGGGGTGGCCCTCCAGCAGGCCCAGGTCAGCAGTGCAGCAGGCCCCATGAGTGGAGAGGTGACTGTCAAATTAGAGGACAGCCCAGGGCAGGCAGCACCTGGGGACAAGGGCGCGATGCTCTCAGCACCCAGGTCTGGTTTTGCACCTCCACAGGGACTCTGTGCAGTGGCTGCTCAGGGCCTGCTCAGCTGCATTGGGGACCTTGTTAGGGGTTACAGGTGCCTGCAATGTCCCCTGGGGTCCTGGGAAAGGTGTGTGGCCCTTACAGCTGGCCCTGCTCTCAGCATGTCCTACCACTCAGGGAGAGCCCAAGGCTCTTTCCTCCTTTGTACAAGTGTGGACTTATGGCCAGCTGTGTCCTGTGTCTGCAGGTGGATGGACAGTTCCTCCCTGACCAGCACACATCTGGGTAGGGAGGCTGAAGGGAGCAGCCAGCCAGCTGCTTCCCAGGACCCTGGTGGGGTCCCTGCATGTCTCTGTGCAGTGGAGCCTGGTGTGGGGCCCAGGCTGGCTCTGCTCTGTCCCCACCACTGCTGGGGCCTGTTTCCCAGAAGTTCCCAAACTGTGCTGAGGGCTGGGGGCTCAGTGGCTCCAGCAGCATAGGTGTCACCTGTCAGGTGTGAAGGATGATTGACAGCTGCGTGTGTGGCAGGGGCAGAGGCAGCACCTGCACAAGGGGCCCCACTGAGGGTGGCTTCAGCAGAGGTCCTGCCTGTCACCCATGTGCTCTGTGTGGTGGAGCAGGATGAGCCCTCCCCCCCTCCACAGTGTTCTGTCCTGCACCAGTGGCCACAGACTGACCCAGGCCTATGGGCAGGGAGAAGAGCAGGGGCCTCTGCAGCTCCCTCATCCACTAAGGCAGCCTCCAGGGACCTGGCCGTGTAAACTAAAGTGCAAATTTCACATGTGCTCAGTGTGTGGACGTTTTTGGTTCAAGAACATGCAAACACACAGCAAGCATCCTTTGTAAACTTCTAGAAAGTAACTGGATTACAGGTTTACATTTGAAGCACAGGTCCACAGCTTTTCATATAAAAACAATAAATTTTTGATGGTTCAGTCTGACAGTGAACTTTCAGGTGTACGTCAAGATACAGAGGATGGGACCCTGAAATTAATGTCTAACCCGCTTGGGCCACTCAGAGTCCAGGGAGAACGTGGATACCCTGGATCTCCCAGTGGGCACTGGGTGCTCAGGTCATGGCCTGTCCACAGCTCTGTGCTTCATAGCACCAAGGTGAGCCCAGCCAGTGTGCCTGCTCCCCTGCCATAGGGCTTGTCCCCTTGGTCCTGGCCACAGGCAAGGCTTCTCCTGCAGTCCTGAGCTTAGGACTTGGAGAGGCTCTTCTGCAGAATCAGATGTTCACCTCACAGGGCACTATGACTGGGCACAGTGTGAATGACATCAACCACTGCCATGGGAGACCCTCACCTACCACAGGACCTTGGTGTTGGCTCTTACTTGCCACAGATGACTAGTTTTATTATGTAGTCACAGCAGCTGTGGCTCAGTGTGTCCAGGGGCAGTGGGGGCCTCTGTGGCTGCCCCTACAGAGGTCCGTAGTGATGGTGTCCATGTGCTTCTCAAAGTGACAGGGACAGAGTCCAAGATCTGTGAGGCATGGCAGCATGGCACAGTCCTCAGAAAACACAGAAACCCCAAGGACAGGAGAGGAGCCCTGCAGGAGGGAGTCCCTGCAGAGGCCTCCACAAGGTCATCCTCAAAGGACTGAGGCCCTAGGGACACTGCAGTGCCCCCAAGGAGGAGTGCAGAATGCAGCCAAGGACATGGCCAACTCCTACTGTGCAGAGCCACTCAGGGGACCTCAGTGTGAGCCAGACGCAAACCTCCCTCAGGAGGCACCTGTGGCCAGCAGGGGGCGCTCAGGAGCAAGGAGTTGCTGATTGACTAGTGGATTTTTTTTCAGTTGTGGTTTTCATTTTGCTGTAAACGTGACACACTTCCTGAGATAGGCCTCCACAGTTATGCCTCTGGGCCTTCAATAGATGTTTTCAATTTAAAAAATAATGATTAACTGGGATGGATTGAAAAGGGTTGATGGCGTAACCTTGAATTCCTTAGTCCTCAAATGAAGTTCAGAGAGCAAAATCTTCATGTCTCATGTACATAAATTCTAAATTTATAAAGGTCCCTGAACATACAATATACTTCCTCAAAGAGTAATTTGAAATCATTAAAGTTTCAATTATTGGCATTTCTAGCCGGAGATAAATTGATGGCCCAGAACATCTGGGCCACTTTGCACAACCACACAGAGACCCACAGTTTCATGTGCAAGCTCCGACCCTCAGGCTCCAGCACCCCAGGAGCTGGCCCAGGAGATGTGGCTGCTGTGGCTGTTGCTGGCTCTATTCTGCAGTGAGCTTCCAGGAGGAACACCTGCTGCCTTTCCCTCAGGCCTGGCCTTCCCTGGAGGACACGTCCACACTCTCTGTCCACAGTCACTCCCTGTTCCTGGGTAATTCTTCTCTCATCTGACACATCAACATGGTCCTGGCTGTGACTTCTTCCCATCCTCTGTGCCCTGTGTCTGTGTGGACACAGGAGGTGCATTCTGCATGCTCCAATGCCGACCACAGGCTTGGCAGACATGGTGCTGGTGATGGACAGCAACAGCCTGGACATGCCTCTCCCCTCCCTGCACATGAGCCTCTCACACAGTCGGTTATTTCAATGGAATCTTTATGTCAATATGAAATGAGGAGATTAAATCCCCTGGAAACTGACCAGCTGCAAGGATTACCAGGACCAGGAATTTGCTGTCATGGTTCACATATGAGGTGGCCCACAAGCTCACGTGTGAGACAAAGGAGAGAGGACTAGATTACCAGAGCTCAAACCTATGGTGGATTAATACACTAACATGGATTGACTTGCAGCCACTGTAGGCAGGTGGGGGGTGGCTGGAACACTTGGATCACTGGGGTGTGCCTTCGGGGGACACTCTGTGCAGTTCACCTGCTTCCTGGTGGCCATGTCCTGAGCAACTTTCCTCCTCCATCCCCTTCTGCCGTGGTGTTCTCCCTCCCTGGACAGAACTAAGGACTTGCCACCTGGCACTCCAACCTCCTAAGTCATGACCCAAGGGAAGCTTGTCCTCCTCTGTGTTCTCAGAATTTTGGTCAGGTGACAAAATGCTGTCACATACTGATATATTTTTAGGAGGTTTTCTTATGACCACATCATACATCCACTAAGTTTCTCTGATTTTCACGAACACTTTGTGCTGAATGGTGAAAGCAAACTGAAGCCCTGGAACAGGTGAGGTGTTGAAGACCTCATACCTGGCACAGGTGAGGTGGGGAAGACTGATACATGGAGGGCTTGGGATCCCCAGGTCAGGAGGTGGGGTCACCTTAGGATGCCTCCTACTTAGATACCTGGAAGAACAGCTTTCTAATCAGATGATTTGCTACGACTTGGAAACTTCACTCAGGGGCTCACCTGGATTTGCAGGTTGTGAACACATGGAGACCAGCAGGTCTTATCTGAGCCACCCCAGGACCAGGAGGTGGATGCTGCAGGCTCAGTGCTTGCAGGGAGCTCATGGTCAACACCACAGGGAACAAGGAGAGGAGCCACATGTCTTATTAGTGTGCTGTGCTCACTCAGTTAGGCAGGAGGTCAATTCCTGAAACTCATCAGGAGTTCAGGAACGACACCTGCCCTCACAGTGACCCCACCTCACTAGACAGGGTCCACTGATCTCTCCAAATGCTGGGCTGTGGGCAAGGCAGGTCTCACTGCAGTGATGCTGCACAGGGAAGGGGACTGGGCCTCCTCCCTCCCCCAGCCTGCCCTGCATGCCGTCCTGTCTGCTGTCAGCCTGGCTCTGCTGCTCTGGGGGACTCAGGGGCTCTCAGCCTCAGGCTGCAGCTGAGAGCTGCCTCTGCTCCCAGGACTCTCACCTGGCCCAGCCCCTCCATCCTGTCCTCTCCTGGTGGAGACCAGAGGGCAGGACAGGTGAGGGGAAGAGCTCAGGGCAGATTCCCACTCACTGCTGTCCACAGGCATTGGCTGGACAGTGAGGAGGACAAGCAGGACAGAGGGTGGGGCAGGCAGTGGACACAGCAGGAAGCCCCTGCCCTCCTGAGACCCTGCTCCCTCCTCTCCTGCTCAGTCTGTAGCCCCCAAATCTCACAGAGATGAAAGAGAAGAACTAGTCCTGAGAACAAAGGGGGGCTCTTTGTTTTGCTCTCCTCTCACAGGTAAAGCTCCACTTGGGCTCAAGACAGGGACACATCTCAGGAGAACAGAGGCCCGGGGCAGCCTGACCTCAGCCTCTCCAGATATCAGAAGAGCCTCACCCACATGCAAATTCCTCCTCCTGCTCTGGGTTCAAAGGCCCTCTGGGCTGTGGGAGCTCCCAGCTCTCTGCTCAGACAGGGCTGAGGTCTCTGGGAAGGCAGGTGTGGTCTAGAAGATGAGGCTGCTGGGTCTTGTCCTGTGCCTGGTCACAGCTCCCCAAGGTGAGTGTCACCAGTGTCAGACCTGGGTCCATGGGGAGGTTGTGACTGCATGTGACTGACA
Source organism: Spermophilus citellus (assembly GCF_964194105.1). NCBI lineage: Eukaryota > Metazoa > Chordata > Mammalia > Rodentia > Sciuridae > Spermophilus > Spermophilus citellus. Next base: position 228,503,134 of record NC_138185.1, on the reverse strand, counting down.
GACTGTGACTGTCCTTGTCCCCAGGTGTCCTGTGCCAGGTGCAGCTGCAGGAGTCAGGACCTGGCCTGGTGAAGCCCTCGCAGACCCTGTCCCTCACCTGTGCTGTCTCTGGATTCTCCATCACAACCAGTAGTTACCGCTGGAGCTGGATCCGTCAGCCCCCAGGGAAGGGGCTGGAGTGGATAGGAGGCATACGTAATGATGGTGATACTAAATACAACCCATCCCTCAAGAGCCGAGTGTCCATCTCCAGAGACACGTCCAAGAACCAGTTCTTCCTGCAGCTGAGCTCTCTGACCACCGAGGACACGGCCACCTATTACTGTGCCAGAGCCACAGTGAGGGGACCTCAGTGTGAGCCCAGACACAAACCTCTCTACTGTTCACCCAGGGCCAGCAGGGGGCGCTCAGCACACAGCAGCTCAGGTGCCACCTTCAGAGCAGCAGAGAGTGGATGGTTTCTCTCCAGGTGATCAGTGTCTCCCTGGATCCCATCATGGAGAATCTGGAGGTCTCTTCTGCCTCAGATCATCCCATGCTGTTCTCTTATGGAGTCAGGAGTGTCTCTCTCCACCTGTCTCAGGTCAGGGTGCACAGTACACGTGTGAGTCTGTGTGTCCATGTTTGTAAATATGTGTGTGTGTTTGTGTGTCTGTGCAGGAGTGTTGTGTGTGTGTGTCTCTGTGTGACACTGTGTGTGTCTCTGTGTGACACTGTATGGGTGAGACCCCGGAAGGCAGACTCTGCTACCTTGTCACATTGCTGTCCCTGAGCTCCAGGCCTGCCCCCTGCTCCAGCAGCCAGTCCCTGGGCAGCTGCAGAGGACTCACATGGGGAAGGCTCAGCAGGCTCTCAGACACCTCCACCCATCACAGCCAGGACCCTGACCCTGCCAGGTGCTCTTCACACACTGACCTGGGCTCCCCCTCCCCAGGGCAGGCAGCTGTCAGTTCACACCAAGGCTGCAGCCTCCTCTTCCAGACCAGAGCACGGGATCCCAGAGTCCTCAGCCCACGAGGACACACACACACACATTCACACACACACACACTCACACTCACACACACTCACACACACTCACACAATCACATACACACTCACACTCACACACACTCACACATACACATCATCACACACACACTCTCTCTCTCTCACACACACACACACAATCACATACACACTCACACTCACACACACTCACACATACACACCATCACACACACACTCTCTCTCACACACACACACACACAGACTCACCCACTCACACACATTAACACACACTGACACACACACAATCACATACACACTCACACTCACACACACTCACACATACACACCATCACACACACACTCTCTCTCACACACACACAATCACATACACACTCACACTCACACACACTCACACATACACACCATCACACACACACTCTCTCTCACACACACACTCACACACACACTTGCAATTGAGACCTATGTCTGCTACTCATCCTACCACACAGTGTCCTTAGTTGTCATTATAGAGACATCCTTTGACACAGCGGTTCTCCTGGTGACAGCACAGCTGCCCTCCACCCTTGGCCACATCTCCTCCTCATCTCTCCCTGGTGACCTCTCCACCCTGGTTCATGGGTTGCCTGAGCCTCTTCCTGGGCAGGTGGCATCCTGCATGTGGATGTGGTGTCCACGAGTCCTGCTGCTGCTGGGCTCCACCCCAGGGACCATGGCAGTGTCTGGGGTCAGTCTGGGTGTCTGCAGGGCAGTGGGCCTCTCCTGGCCCTGGGTGGTAGAGAGCTCCCTGCTGCCTCCCACCTCACAATCCAGAGCCCAAATGCCAGCTCTGCCAGGCTCAGGGACCCTGTGCCCACCTTGAGCCTCGTCTCAGTTCACCCCACAAAGTGACTTGGCTGTGACTCACTGACCTGGACACCCTCAGCTCACCTGGTCTCAGTGTGCACAGAGGGCACTGGCTCCATGGACCTAGGAAGGAGCTGCTGTCAGAATTTCCCACGAAGCCCGACTTACACCTGGAAGACGTCTTCATCCTGCGTCCTAGGACTGCTCCACATTATCTCCTACAACCAGTTCTGAGGCCTTGGGATCTCATGGACAAGTTTGTCACAGACAGACCCTCTCTTGGTGCTAACTGCTGTGACAGTCCTCTTTCCCTCCCTGTGAGAACGGCCCTGACAAGACCCATGTAGAGGAGGTGAACATTGTTTTGGCTCCGGGTTGTACAAGTTCAGTCAATGGTTGGCCACTCCATGGCTCTGGGCCTGAGGGGAGGCAGAGCATCATGGAGGAAGGACACCAGTGGAAAGAAGGGGCTCACCTCGTGGAGGCCATGACACACAGGGGAAATGACAGTTTACAGTGGAGAGGAAACTCCCCAGGACACACCCCGTGACTCCCCTCCTCCAGCCAAGCCCCACCTGCATGATTCACCCCCATCTAGTCCATCAAACTAGGGTGGATGCACATATCAGGTTAAGATCTCATCATCTAACCATTCACCTCTGACTCCTCCTGCCCAAACACAGGAGCTTGGGGGACAGTCCACCTCCCACCTGCAACAGAAAGATGAGCAGAGTAGAGGAAGGGAACAGGAGGAGGGAGGGGGGGACCGTGGAAGGGCTGGGGACTGAATTGGAACAAGTTAGAGTCCAAGCTTTTATAATAACATCAAAATACGCCACGTACAGTGGTGCACGTCTGTAATCAATGCAACCAGGGAGGCTGAGGCAGGAGGATCATGAGTTCAAAGCCAGCCTCAGCAAAAGCAAGTCACTAAGCAACTCAGTGAGATCCTGTCTGTAAATAAAATACAAAACAGGGCTGGGGATGTGGCTCAGTGGTCAAATGAGTTGAGTTCAATCCCCAGTACCAAAAAAAAAATATGAGTATTTATGATGAATTAATAAAAAATAAAATTTTAAAAACTGATTTAAATATTCAGGTTCTCTTTCTATTCAAAATATGTTGTAAAATAATTTTTTCTTCTTCTGTATCAAAGGCTGTTGAGGTTTTAATAGGAATTGCACTGAAACCATAGATCTATTTAGGAACTAAAACATGTTCATGATTTTTGTATTTCTACTCCTGGGACACTGGGTTACCTTCAATTTCCTTCTTTTTTTTCTAGAATATTTCATGAATTTCAACATCTCTCTTTAAACAGATAAATTAAACACCTAAGTTCTTTGCCCATTTATATATTTTTAATTCACAAATAATGTGGTTAGTCCTGTTCTTTTTCATGCCACCACCTCATGCTGCTCCCTCATGGCAGGAAGGCCCTGGTCAGTGACAGACTCACCTGGTTCAGTAGGGAGGGGTCTGCCCTTCCCCTCCCTGTCCCCCTGCAGCCCTCCCCTCTTCTCAGGTCCTAACAGGATGGTGCACAGTCACACTGTCCTTCTGTCTCATTCTGCTGCTTCTCATCCTACCACGTCCTGGAGGAAGGCAGCCTGATTGTTGTTTAAATCTCTCTTTAAATAATGCTGGGTAGTGTTTGGGTCACCTTTTGCACTGCTGTCACCAATATGTGTGCCAAGGGCCATGCAAAGAGGAAACATTTATTCAGACTCACAGTTTCAGAGGTCTCAGTGCACAGTCAGCAGACTCCACAGCTCTGGTCCTAGGTGAGGGAGACCATCGTGGCAGAAGGGTAACCAGCTCAGGATATGGTAACAAGGAAGCTTAGAGAGAGCTCTGCTCAGCAGGGACACAATCACAACTCCAAAAGCACACCCCCAGTGACCTACCTCCACCAACACAGCCTCCTACATATGGTTGCCACCCAGGTGATCCACATCAGTGCATGAGTCCACTTATTTTGATCCAATGCTCATGATCCAATCTTTCCACCTCTACAAATCATTGCATTGCCACACACGATCTCTTGGGGACACTCCATTTCTAAACCTTAGTGTTCTTCCCCAGGCCCTCAAAGTTCAGGCCCATCTCACATTTCAAAACTCACTGAGCCCACCTTCAAGAGTCAGCACTGTCCTAACAGTCCCAGGGTCACCCAAAGTCCAGGTAAAAAATCCTCTGAGGCTCAAGGGAAACTCCTCACTGTGGGAGTAAAGTTCAAAACCAAGATACAGGTGTCTGATATATAAAGGTGCAGAGTCAACATCTCCAGTTTGAAAGTTAGAAATGAGGCATAGAATAAAGGGATGGGAGCAAAGTGAGACCAAAGTCCAGCTGGACAAGCAAGTCCTGAGGTTCCGTGTCCAGCTCCTGGGGCACATGACATCCTCTGCTTTACCCACAGGGCTGGTGCCGCTCAGCTCCAGTGACCTTGCTGGGTGCAGCCTCATGGCCTCTCTCGGGGCTGGTCTCTGCTGGACTCATGCAGTTTCCTTGGCATAAGTTCCATGTTGCTGGCATCTCTTATTGGGGACTTTGCACCTGGAGTTTCACCTTTCTCCTCACATCTCCATGCACCGTCCTCTCATGGGCAGAACACAGGAACTGTGTCCCTCCAATCTCTGGCCTTCCCCACCTTCCTTGGAGTCTTGTTGGAAGACCTGCCCCTACCTCCAGTGTCCAGCAATCCTGCAGAACCTGCACCTCGGGGTTGGCTCCCAGGTCTGCCACCATCTCCAGCAGTGACCAGGCCTCCTGGGACCATGGATACAGTGACCTCTACCTGCCTGGGTGGCTGAGAATGGTGAAATGACTTTCTACTCCCCCTGTGCAAGCAGAGTATCCCTGTGGTGGTCTCTTCTCACCTTGAGCCTGAGATGGGAGTGGTCCTGCCAATTTCTGAGGTGCTGCAAAACCATCTTTTATCTTGTTTCCAGGGAGAGTATTTAGCATTTCTCTAGTGACAGTGTTGTCTTGAACAATCCCAGTTTCTTTAGCCTCAGTTACACTCACACATTTCTAACTGTACTGCAGGATTTCCACACCTTTCTGCTCTGCTCCTCCTCCTCATTATCACACTAAATGGCTAAAACCAGGCAGCCTTATCCATGCCTCTGCCTGAAGGCTGTGCTGTCCTGAAAGTTCCTCTGCTATTTTAACAAGTCCATCCCTTTAAACCAGCTTCACAAGAGGAATCAGGACATGGGGGAAAGTAGGCAATTCTGTGACAGAATTATGGTCTCCTCAGCTCCCACCATAAGTCCCTCCCCCTATCAAACTCACACACAGTGGTCTGACACTTTTCCAGTGTGTGTTTGTAAATCTTTCTATAATCTTCCACAAACACCAAAAAGCTCCAAAAGCTTCTGAACCACACAATCAGGTTAGTGGCAAAGTCACCTCTATGGATCCCTGTTCCTATTTTAGTCAGTATTTGCACTGCTGACGTCAAAATACCTGTCAGGAACATGGTGTGGGACAAAAGGTTCAGTCCCCCACCATCTGACTCCATTGGTCAGGACACAGTTAATGCAGAACATCATGTCAGAGGTGTTTGGAGAAGGAAGGCTGCTGCACAGGACAGTGTCATGAGGAATGAGAGAGAGAGAGAGAGAGAGAGAGAGAGAGAGAGAGAGAGAGAGAGAGAGAGAGAGAGAGAGACTGAGACTCCACTCATCAGGCACAAAAATAAACCCCAAAATATAAACACTTCCAGGGACCTGTATCCTACAGACACACCCTAACTGTCCACATTTACCAAACCCACTCACTCCCTGTTGGTGCATTAATCCACTGATTTATCCCAACCTTCAGAATCTGACCCTGTCACCTCTGCAAATTCTTCCAATGTCTCACACAAGAGGGTTGGAGCACCTCACATCGAAACTAAAGCTGATACTCACCTTCCAACATGGCTCTTTGAAAGAGGTGATGGGAAGGGGATCTTCAGAGAATCCTGGACCTAGAGGCATGTGACATGGGACAGGCTGGGGTTCTGTGCCCAAATGATAGCTGTGGCATGTCAGGGCAACAGCAGAGCAGGTGACCTTGTGGGCTCCATGATGAGGGTCAAAGAGAAAATTTAAGTGTCCAAAAGAGAATCTTGGCACTAAAAGTAGAAGACAATATTGTTTTCCTAAGGTCCCTGCTATAGAGTTCACACACAGTGTTCCTGCTACAATCCCCAAAGTGTGCCTTTCCAGACTGGAGGTCACATGTGCAGTACGCCTCCTCAGGGTCTCATGGTGAGGAGGGCTGGGCTGGGCTCTGTGTGCCACCACCACTCTCAGGAGATCTCACCACAATCCAGGACTCAGTGACACGTGGCCATGGAGGGAAGTCACAGAGAGACTCTCCACCAAGGGCAGAATCCACAGGACCAGCTGCCCCTTCTGGACCTCGTCTCTCTACAGGAAAAGGCAAGAAGCAGGCCTGAGTGCTCTGCCAAAAGTGCTAGCAGTGGACCCAGGTGAGCAGGGTCTACACCCCACTGAATCACAGTGTGTGCAGCTTGTGAGCACCAACCCTCCCAGGGACGTCCTTGTCACCACACAGTCCAGAGCAAGATTCATGGAGAAATGCGGAGCTCAGTCATGAGTCACCCAAAGTCTTCCAGCTCCTGAAGAGCTTTGGGTCTAAGGGAATCTGCTCTGAATGACATAGACTGCAACATTCAGATGTTCCATCAAACTCTGGAACCCCAAAGCTGAACATGAGCTTATGGTGACTGCACATGTATTAGAATCATAATTCTGTAACTTAGGGTGAGATATAGGTGTGTATAGCCTGCACTTCTGTGATCTGTTCACACACACACACACACACACACACACACACACACACACACACAGCCATTAGCCCTATGTCCTCTGGGAGGTGAGCCTGGTCACCAGTTCCCAAAGTCCTCTGTCATGTGTGGATACATCCTGCTCCCTGGAAAGTCCCACCACATGTCCCACCCTGGAATAGGGCTCCCTGGACCTGGTGACATGCACCCCACACAGGGGATGGACCTTCTTGAGGGCACAGCCAGCTACCTCCCCCAGAGAAAGGTGTCTCCCCTCCCTCCACATCCTGGATACAGCCTCCCCACAGCAGATGCACAATGAGGCCCCAGGTTGAACCACAGACCTGCTCACTCACATTCAGGGTCTTCTCCAGCTGGAAGGGGTTTTCTAGGATGGAAACCTGCTCTGCGGAATGTGGAGACATCCTGGTCCTTCTTCCTTTTCCTGGAGTTTCCCAGATGTGAGGTCTCAGGGATTCAGGGAGGAAGATGTGGAGCAACTGCATCTGAGTTCATGACTCACTCTGGTTCTCTTCCCCAGCGTCCTCTCCCAGGTGCAGCCACAGGAGTCAGGACCCAGGTGGTGAGCTCTCCAAGACATTGTCCCTAACCTGGATGTCTCTGGATTCTCCATCACCAGTGGTTACTGCTGGAGGTTCATCCATCAGCCTCCTGGGGTGGGGCTGCACTGAATGGGGCTCATTGATGGTTATAACCCCTCCCTGAAGAGTGGAGTCTCCATATCCAGAGTCCATGTAAGGACCAGTTCTCCCTACAGTTCAGATCTGTGACCAACAAGGATGTGGCTGTGTATGACTGTGCAGGACCACAGTGAGGGTGTTGTAGGGACAAATGAGGCAAGGCACCGAAGATAGCAGGAAACAGTTTTATTTGGCTGCAGCCAGGTTCAGAGGGCACAGTTTTTGGTGTAATCAATCAATCCCCTGAATCCTGAGTTCAGGTAGTTTCAGTTTTATACCCAGCGTGTAAGGGGAGGGGCTCAGAAGTTCACAGTTTGCAAAAGTTCACATAAAAGCAGCTTTTTTTTCCCACTGTTCTGGGCAAGTTAACTCTTCAAGGACCACACCTGAGAAGGGGGGAGCTTCTTCTCCCCTTTTTATTCTCCACCAGCCAGCTGTTACCATGGAGCCCAGTTGATAACTTCTCTTATCTAAAAAATGTAGACATCTCTGTGAAGCTCAGCTCAAGGCCAGAGGCCTTGTTTGCACATTTCTTCAAAGTACTATAGTGGATATGTGTGTGAAAAACAAGTTAGAGGTATCCAGCACCTGGAATGCTGATATCTTCTTGGCCAGTGGCCAAGTAAACAGGGAGACACAAAAATAGGAAGTTTATCTACATGGAACTCTTTTGCAGAGACTCTTTTGCTGACAGTCCTAAAATCAGTCTAGGTGAAGATTTCTGGAGAGGCCCGGTTAAGACTTTTCAGTGGAGAAAGGGGGTACCACTTCAAGGGTACTTCAGGGTGACCCTAAGCACAAGTCTCCCTGCTTGGTAGTCAAGAACAAACTGGGACATTAGGACCAGCTGGTAGCTCAGGACCAGCAGGGGATCAGAATCAGTAGCAGAAAGTCAGGACCAACAAGGGAAGCTCAGACCAGGGGTGGGGCTCAGAACAAGCAGGTGCACTATGGAACCATGAGGGACAGGAAGGGACCAAGGAGCAGGTGCAGAGAGGAATCTGGGAGTGAGGGGCTTCCTGTAGGCCTCTACCTTATAGAACCTCAGAGACCCTGCAATGCACCTGCTGTAGAGGACCTGGGGAATGTCCAAGCCCCTGGCATGGAGCAGACTCTTTGTTAAATTTTCCTGCTTTCATAGGTACCTGTTTTCTTCATCGCATTCTTATGAAGCTCTCTGAGAGGCAAACACCTTGTACACAACTGAAAGTAGACTGCAGTCTGCACAACTCAAGGGCCTTTGGAGATGGAAGCGTCAGAGTCATTACCCTCATCTAAAGGTCACTCTGCTGTGTTGTCATCAAGAGGGACAGCTGCATGCAGGACTCTGTGTCTCTGATTAAGAATGAGGACTTCCTGCCTGTCCTCATGGTCTGAGGACTTCCAACCCTTCTGCTGCACCACCCAACAGTCCTGGGGAGGCAGGAGCAGAGGTCCAGGTGCCTGAGCATGGCCTGTGGTCAGCTCAGGACACGTGGTCCCCCCATCACCCCACACTCTCCCTCCTGGGAGGACAGCCCTCCTGATCCCTCCTGCTGGCTCTGCTGGGTCTGCAGGGTGAGCGTGCTGCCCACAGCCACCCTCTGGGTGAGGACAGACAAGTGCTCCTGGGTCAGCCATGGCAATGTGCCTCTTGTCTCAGCCCCTCCCTCTCCTGACCTTGCTCACCACCACAGCCACTGTCCAGCTCTGCCCTGTGAGGCCAGCTTCTTACATGGACAGGAGACTGAGGCCAGGAAGAGGCTGTCCTTCAGGCCTGGCCTTTTCTCCTAGCACTGTAACCTAAATTGGGTCCTCAGCTGTGCAGCCCTGTGGCAAGTGCCTGAGGCCATCAGCACATGAAGAGGAGCTTTCCTTTGGCTCCTGACTTCCAGTGCTCTAGTCCATGAAGAGAGGAGTCCTCTGCATTCACACCTTTCCTGGGTGTGCCAGGGGCAATGCAGAGAGCCCACTATGGGGCCAGCCACTCACCTAGTTTGAAGGACTCCAAAGAGAGGGAAGCAGAGATGGGGTCTGACAGTCCCCTTACAGGGCCTGTCCACAGTGATTGACAGATATTCCATGAGTCCCCATGTCCTAAGGGATCCCCACTCCCCCAAAGCTCAAGGGGCTGAAGAACATCCTTACCACATGGAATTTTGAGAGGACAATTATGCACACTCATCATTCTATCCCTGGACACAAAGCTCTCACGTCCATCTCATAATGCAGACACATTCAGTCCTCATCCTTGAGTCCCTAAAGACACAAATACTTCACCTTAGCTCAGAAGTCCAGTGCAAAGACTCCAAAAGATTCATGGAAACCCTACTGTGTGCCTTAAAATCAAAGAGGTCTTCCATACTCCCAAGTTTTATGGAGGGCTCTCAGCAGCCCCACCACACAGCCCAGCTGGACATACCCCCTGGCCTCCTGCTTAGTAAGCCTGGCTTTCAGCTTCCTGAGCAAGCGCTGCTCACTGCGGGCTCCTCTGCTCCTGGGGTCTCCTCAGCAGCCCTGGCCTCATCTCACAGCCCCATGCATCACCTGCCAGGGCTGCCATCAGGGACTCTGACCCCTGACCCCCATCTGACCTCCCAGCCCTTCCTTTCAGTATTCATGTAAGCCTCCCTGACCCTGTAGCTCTCACAGTCTGCCCCCTGCAAAGCCAGCATGGTGTGGCTGAGGACAAGGTCACCCTCAGCAGGGAGCAGGTCCTGGCCTCCCTTGAACCAGGGCTGGGAACCTCTGGGCCCCTTGCTGGCTGAACAGGGAAACCATGCCCTGGGCAGTCCTGGGTCAGGAGCCCAGAGCTCTCTCCCACAGGCCCTGCCTGGAGGGTCTTTCAGATCCTCATCTCTGCCTCTGAGCTGGGGAAGCTGGGCCTTGTTGATCCCTGGGATCCTGAAACCACCCTCCATCCTCTGGGTGCAAAGCCTGGGCTGCTCCCAGTGGAGCTGCTGGCCTCACCTTCCTGGCCACAGCTCCTGGGCAGCACCACAAGTGTGCTGCTCTCCTGGCCAACTGCAAAGCCCCAGCTCTGCCTGCACTGCCCCTCTCTGCCCCTCCCTGTCCTGCACATGGCCTGACATCAGTCAGGGGGTCACACACCAGGGCCTCACCTGTGCCCTTGAGATTGTCCAGCCCACAGTCTGCTCCAGCCTGAGGGAGCACAGCTCCTATCAAGTGTGAGGTCACCCACAAAATGGGGCTCTGAGGTTGTCACCAGGTGTTTCTGCCTAGGAGTTTGATGCAGGTCTGTGGGGCAGTCATGTCCAAGGTGAGAGCAAAGCACAAACACTCCTCTAACTCTTGCCAGATACGAGCTGTTGGACACAGTGATCACGACTCATGCTGCTGTGTGTGATTTTACATTTGCACCATGGAGTTGACACTGTCCTGGATCATGATTTTGTACATGTGTAAAAGAAATTAATGGTTGATAAATGCCAACATAAAAATCGACAAAGTTAATCATATTCTCTTAACCCTACTATTTACACGGTTCTAACCCATGACACTCCCACCTGCTCTCAGAGCTGCTCTACCTGTGCCTCCACCCAGAGCTGCTATATAGCAGGAGGACATGCAAATAGGGCCTCCCTCTGCTCATGAAAACCAGCCCACCTGACCCTGCAGCTCTGCACAGGAGCCCAGCCCTGGACTCCCAGCTCAGCCCACTCAGTGACCAGGACTGAACACAGCTGCTCACCATGGAGAGTGTGCTCAGCTGGGTTTTCCTGGTGGCTGTTTTCAAAGGTGATGAATGGAGAACAGAGATCCTGAGTGTGTGAGGGGACAGGAGTGAGAGGAAGAGTGGGTGAGTGCCAGTGTCCTGACCAGGCTGCCTCTGTGTTTGCAGGTGTCCAGTGTGAGGTGCAGCTGGTGGAGTCTGGGGGAGGCCTGGTGCAGCCTGCGGGTTCCCTGCGACTCTCCTGTGCATCCTCAGGATTCACCTTCAGTGACTACAACATGCACTGGGTCCGCCAGGCTCCAGGGAAGGGGCTGGAGTGGGTTGGTCGTATAAGAACCAAAGCTAATAGTTACAGCACAGCATACGCTGCATCTGTAAAAGACCGATTCACCATCTCCAGAGAGGATGCCAAGAACACCCTGTACCTGCAAATGAGCAGTCTGAGAACCGAGGACACGGCCACCTATTACTGTGCTAGAGACACAGTGAGGGGACCTCAGTGTGAGCCCAGACACAAACCTCCTGCAGGGCGCCCAGGGCCAGCAGGGGGCGCTCAGCACAGGGGAGTCAGGTCAGCCCAGGAGCAGGTGCAGAGGAGGAGAGAGCTGTCACCTCAGACCCTGAGGTACCTGCCCAGTTAGCACCTGCCCTGGGTCCACCTTGCATGGAGATTCTCTAGATCTTTCTTTTCTCACAATCTCAGAGCCTTTTCCTTCTCTAGATCAGGCTTGTCTGGAATTCCCTTACTCAGCACAGGCTCTCTCCAATCTTTCCTGAAGAACATTAATTTTTAATGGAATTTGCTGCCTGGTATTTGTAATGTGAACCTTATCTGTTCAGTACCAGGGAGGGATACGAGGGCGCGCTACCCCTGAGCTCCATCCCAGGCCTCTTTGAGTTTTAATTTAAGACAGAGTCTCCCTAAGAAGTTCAGGCTGGCCTTGAACGAGTTGTCCTCCGACCTCAGCATCCTGAGTACTGGAGGTTACAGGTGAGCTCCACCTCACCCAGATGAACTCTGTAAACATTTGATACCATGTCTCATCCCCTCCATGCTCCCTGGGGTCCTGGGTCCTCTTCCTACGACCTCTTCCCATTCCCAATCTGTTCAGTGTGCTTCCTGTCAAGCCTCAGGTCATAGAACACACTAGACAATGGAGCCCACATAGTGCCCAGAACCTTCCACCCCTGGAGACCTCTGACAATATCTGGAGTCATTTTTATTTTCTCTTATGTTAGCAAAGGGATTTTACAAGGCAGCCAGTTGTTAGACACCATTGTAGCTGCCAAACCTCCAGCCATCATACAACACCACCCATAGCAAGGAATTATCTGAACCAAATGTCTACAGACTGAACTGAGAAGCAGTGACAGAAAGCCCTGAACCTGGACAAAATGCACAGAAATGTGCATATTCAGAGTGAACTTTGGTGTATGTGAGCTGTCTGTCTCTCATGATGAGGCTCTGTGACACCCACACCCCACCCTCATGGCTCTATGCTGTGTGTGGCTGTAAATGGGGGAAGAAGGTCTTGGAGAGAAAGGGGCTCCCTGGCAAAGATCCAGGAGGAAGGGTGGTCAGCTCTGCATGGACTGTGGGAGCTGCAGGTCAGCTCTGCCACTGGCCTCAGGCCCCAGAAGAAATACTGTGCCCAGGACCTCTCTGACCCCAGCTCTTTGAGGTGACCTTGAGGCTGAGAAGCCCCAGGACAGCTGGCTGCTGGGGAGAGGGAGCTTGGAGCCTGCCTGGGTTTCTGGCCACTGTGGCTGGGTTTCAGGATCACAGACAGGGACACCCTGGTCTCTGTCCCGCTCACATCAGTGCCCACCCTGGGCTGAGAGTCCAGCTCCAGTCTGGGTGAGGAAGAGCAGCAGCAATTTTCCTATCGCAGGTCGTCTAAGACACTCCTGGTTCATTCCAGAAGGTTACATCCCTTTTTGTAATTTCTAAAAGGTGGTGATTGAGCGTTATAACACTGATTTTGTATATGAACCTCATAAGTCGCTAAGTTAGAGTTTTATATTTTATATCAATGCAGGCCAATACTGTTTCAATCTATAATACTTTCATATTTTAAATTATTTTTAATATTTCATTCAAGTGGTTTAAGTAGACATAATTATGTTATTTTGGAATATTTATAGATGCATAAACAAAATGTATTGATCAGTCATTTCTTCCTGCCTGTATTTTCTATAAGAAATGTCTCTACCTGTCATCATCTTCTCAAATTATCATCTATTTTTCTTCATACCAAGTACAAATACAATGATTTTCCTTTGCTTTATGTCTCTGATGACCTTATATACACCTAACTAATCATCATATTTTATCCAATACTTTCTCACTAGTGAACAAAGGTGATATTTAATGTGATACACATAGACATTTTCCCATGGCTCATTTTCCCAGTGGGTTAGTTTCTGTCTCCTGTGCCTCACTGAACCCTCAGGACTTGCTCTGGGGGCCTCCCTCAGCTCCTTCCCTGGTGGAAGCTGGGATCACTTTCCCTGAACATGGTGCCCCTCATTTTTGCATTTCTAAAGGAAACACTTGAGACCACCAACATCTAAAGAGGCAGATTTATTTTGGCTTCTGACTTCAAAAGCTTCAGATCTACCACGCGGCATGCACAGTGGTTTCATTAATGAGGTGCTAGGCATAAAGTTAGTTAGAAGAGATCGAAATAAAACACACAGACTCAGTTACCTTATTTCTATTGCTAGGTCCAAGAGGGCTCACCTCTCTGGTTCCCACCTCTAGCCGCCCAGCAGGGCAGCGAGGATTACTCAGGGCTAGCAGGAGAGAGAGAGAGCGAACATGCCTGGGAGTAGCCCTTTATTGGGGAACAAGAGATTCAGGGGAGAATTCCATCCAATGAAGGTTGAGGAAGGGCTGCACTCCAAGGTCAGGGTCAGTGATTGGGTCCCCGGGGTCAGTGGTCAGGCACACCCCCACACGGATGGGCTCTCTCATCAGGAAAGGGTCTGGAAAGCTTTGACATAGCCAAAGCGCCTCAGGCCCTTAACGGGAGCCACCCAATCACGTGTCAGAATGGCTTCCCACAATAAACCACTGAAGGCAAAGACAAATCCATAGGATGTTAGACTAATGAAGGGCCTTAGAAAGTAAACTGCAGCCCCTTGTTGTACAGGTGAGGAAACCGACTTGTAAGGTATTTGCTCAGAGTTACTTGGTGGCCTGCAGGGCTGGGACAAGGGCCCCAGGATGCCAATTTTTAATTTTGGAGATCTTCTGGTGAGGGGTCTGGGTTTCTAGGTATGTGATCATGCCTTTAGCAAATGCACAAAGGTTGACTTCTTCTGCTATCTATAACTCCTGGCTTATTTCTCTTGCGTGTTGCTCCTGTTAGAATCTTGAGAACTATACTGCCTGGGAATGGTGAGAGTGGCTATTCTGGCCTTTGTCTTGATTCTAGAGGAAATGCTTCTGTCTTTCTCCATTCCCTGTGGGGTTGGCCTTGTCATGTGAAGTACTCTGATATTGTGATACTGAAGCCAGAATTAGACAGGCAGACAGGCAAGGGTCACATCCAGAGAATGGAGGAATTGAAATGCTAATTCCTTCAGAGCCTTTCTTCACCCTTATCAGAATAACCTGCCCTGCTCCACTGGGTGCTAAGGCAACCTGTCCCAGGAATTGTCCCTCCCTACAGGGAGTTGTGAAAGGTGTTAGTTAATGCATCCTGGGCCCCCTTCATGCTGGACATCTCCACCTTGGCCCTATGGCCCATCTGCTAATCACCTTTTGGTCATCCACCTTAGCATCTACTGGGCCTAGTCATGTATGCAGGAAGGAGAGAGATAAGGGGAAGAGAGCAGGAGACAAAGGAAGCCTAGGACACATAAACATGCAAGAACTCTCACTTCCTGAGACAGCAGGATACCAGCTGTGGCCACTTCTCTGTCCCTGAAGAAGTCTATGTCACCCTGTTTTAAATAAACCCTGCTTTATATGCTTCCTGGGTGTGCTTCTCTAATGGTTCACCATGTAGGGGTGGGGGAGAAGTGGTCAATGGAAACTGACAGTTTCACTAATAAGAATTTTCATTGAAAAAAATTCATAGTGATAAATGCCTACATAATAAAAGAAAAAGATCCCAAAGAAGCAATCTACTACTTTATCTCAGGATCATGCAAAGCAGGAAAAAAACGAATTTCCAAACCAATAGAAGAAAAGAAAGAGTTAACTTCAGAGAAATATTGGATGAAATAAGAAATGCAAATTTCAGTGATTCAATGTAACAAAGGATTGGTTCTTTGAAAATATAGACAAGGTTGATCACTCCTCAAACTAACCAAACTAGAAGAATGCAGAATATAATGAATAAAACTAGAGAAGAAAAAGGAGGTATCCTCACAAATATCTCTGAAATCCAGACAATAATCCAGTTCATTCACAATTCTTATAGATGAGCATTAAAGACTGAGCTTTGGGGACATAAATATGATAAACTCCCAGAAGCAGTTTCCCATCTCCCAGACTTAAATCATACTGTATATTCTCCTTCAGACCCAATTTCCCTAGCTCCACTAATTATCAATCATTAAATCTGGCTTCAGAGTTAACATAGATATGTGCATCATGTGATTTTATGCATTTATAAAATGAATAAATTAATGTACAATGAGATCACAACAGAAGAAGCTCTATCTTTCTGAATGCTCCTCTGTCCACCATGCTTCCCCATGACACTCTCACCTGCCCTCACTGCTGCTCTACCTGCTGCTCTATATAGCAGGAGGACATGCAAATAGGGGCTCCCTCTGCTCATGAAAACCAGCCCACCTGACCCTGCAGCTCTGCACAGGAGCCCAGCCCTGGACTCCCAGCTCAGCCCACTCAGTGATCAGGGCTGAACACAGCTGCTCACCATGGAGAGTGTGCTCAGCTGGGTTTTCCTGGTGGCTGTTTTCAAAGGTAATGAATGGAGAACCAGAGATCCTGAGTGTGTGAGTGGACAGGAGTGAGAGGAAGAGTGGATGAGTGACAGTGTCCTGACCAGGCTGCCTCTGTGTTTGCAGGGGTCCAGTGTGAGGTGCAGCTGGTGGAGTCTGGGGGAGGCCTGGTGCTGCCTGGGGGTTCACTGCGACTCTCCTGTGCAGCCTCTGGATTCACCTTTAGTAGTTATAATATGTACTGGGTCCGCCAGGCTCCAGGGAATGGGCTGGAGTGGATCTCATACATTAGTTATAACAGTGGTACTATAAAGTATGCCAACTCCATGAAGGGCCAAATCACCATCTCCAGAGAAAACTCCAAGAACACCCTGTACCTGCAAATGAGCAGTCTGAGAGCCGAAGACACAGCCACCTATTACTGTACCACACACAGTGAGGGGACCTCAGTGTGAGCCCAGACACAAACCTCCTGCAGGGTGCCCAGGGCCAGCAGGGGGCGCTCAGCACAAAGGGAGCTCAGGTCATCCAGGAGCAGGAGGAGAACAGGGGCAAGGGCTGGATTGCTACACCTGGGGCCTCTCATGATCCAGTTTCCCCAGGGATCTCTGTGGTCCTGTGCTCTGTATTAATCCGTGTTGTCTCTGAAGATACAAATTCTCTTTTCATGGTGTATTTTCCTGCTTTGATTCCTGCCTGGTACTTACACATAATATTGTTGTTCATTTTGACATAATCCACAATCATACAGTGCAATTTTCTCCAATTTGTCTGCAGTACTTCCCCTTCCCCTTCCCTCTCCCTCCATGTGTTCCTTCCTCTATTAGCTGATCTTCCTTCTATTTGTTTACACTTTTCTTTACTTTAGTGACAGGTATTTACATGGAATTTGCTCTGGTGTATTTATATCTGCAAATGGGAATTTTGTTCAATTTCTATCCATCTTTTTTTCCCCTCTCTCCTTCTTCACCCTCCATTCCCTTCCTCTACTCCCCTGCTCTCCATTCTACTTAAATGTTACTCTGTCCCCTTAGTTTGCTGTTCCTTCCACATCTGAGAGAAAACCTCAGCCCTTGATTTTCTGAGCCTGACTTATTTCACTTCCTATGATGTTCTCTGCATGGTCTCTCTCTCGTCCAATGAAGAGGTCCGCAGAACAGGGTAGAGGAGAGTGTGGCTGCGGAGTTGCTAATCACCACCCCCAGAGACCAAGGAGGAAGTGGGTCTGATTCTATTGTGCAATTACCATGTATATATACTCAGGCAGCAGCTAAGCAGAGTACAAGCAGCCACCAATACAATTTCTGGTCAATTTTCCCTGCAGTGACCAATTGAGGAGTGGGCCATGGAGCTAATGCAGGGACTGCAACACTCAGCCTCACACCCAGGGCTGTGCCTACAGGGTAAGCAGTTTGCCACTCACATGCCTAGCATGGGAGAGGGTTTTGCCACTCAGATGTCCTTAACTTATGCCATGTATGCAGTACTCTATGCACTTGTCCCCACAATTCTCCAATTTCATCAATTTACCAGAAACACTCTCAGTTAATTCCTCTTTATGGTGAGTAAAACCCCACTCTGTACACACCCCACATTTTCTTTACCCATCCATCTGGTGACGGGCATCTAGTCTGGGTCCATCCCTTGGGTGCTGTGAGTTTCTGCTATAAACACTTGTGTGGCTGTGTCACTACAGAATGCTTAGTTTACATCCTTAGGACTGTGACAAAACGTGGAACACCTGGTCATGTGGTGGTGTCTTAGCGTTTCTGCTGCTGTGACTGAAAGGTCTGACCAGAACCACTTAGAGCAGGAAAGGTTGATTTGAGGGCTCACAGTGTCAGAGGTCCATGGACAGCAGGCTCCATCCCTCAGATCTCAAGGTGAGGATGGACATCATGGTGGAAAGCTGTGGAGGAGGGAAGGTGCTCACTTGATGATCAGGAAGCAGAGACAGACCCTCACCAGATACAAGTATATACCCCAAAGCCAACCCCCATGCCCCACCTCCTCCAGCCTCACCTGCCCACCTTCAGTCACCTCCCAGTTAATCCCTTACAGGGGATTAATTCACTGATGGGTTAAGTTCTCTGACCCAATCATTTCCACTCTAACCCTGGTTGCAGTCATACATGGGCTTTTGGGGGGACACCTCACATCCAAACCATAACACTCCACCCTTGGCCCCCAGAAGCTCATGACCACCTCACAATTCAAAATACATTTAGTCCATTTCCAAGATTCCCCATAGTCCCAATAGTTCAAGCCCTGCCCCAAAGTTCAGATCCAAAGTCTCCTCTGAGCCTCAGGGCAAACCAGCATTGTGAGCTCTAAAGATCAAAGCCATTTATAAGAATCCACTATATAAAGGTGTTATAGTTAAAACATAGTCCTGGGGTTTCATACACTGACTTTCAGACCACTCACATATAATCAAATCAAGCCTTTATTGAAGCACACCAGTGGCAACTGACCAGAACATAAAGCTGTTCCCCGATCAGCCCCAAACAATTGCAAGGGCACCCCTTATAAGCCTGAAAACCACAAAACGGATGTTTGGGGGTCTAGCCAATGCAAGCAAGACAGGTTACAGAAGCAGGAGAGTGCAGGCAGGCGGAGGGACGCTTAGCCAATCACAGTTAGCCCAGTCACCACAGTTACAGAAACAGAGCCCCATTAGCCTAGTTAGAGATACGATATCCCATGAGATAGTTCCATGTTCTTAAAGCTTTCTATAGCAAAAGAAAAAATAACATCTTACCCAGTCATGACCCTTGTACTTGGCATGGTTGATTTACAAACTGGAGTCACAAAACAAAATGGAGTCACTCTTGCTTTTACTAACACAAATTTATAGAGTAAACATCTCCATTCAGAAAAATAGGGGCACAGAAGGTAGGGCAGGGATCAAAGCAAGACTGAAATTTAGCTGAGCAAGCATGTCCTGGAGCTCCACGTACAGGATCTGGGCACAAGGCATGGTGACGTTCTCTCCAAAGTGCTGCTGAAAGCTCAGTCCTTGTCCCAGATGCCAATCCAATAAAAGGACATAGATATGAGAAAAAGGAAAAATAGGGTTTATTGCTTTTCAGAAAAAAAAGGGGCACTCTTGTCCCAAAGGTGTGATTCTGCCTGAAAGGACACCTGTAGAGTCTACAAAAGTCCCATTAGTGTTTCCAAACATTCATTGGTAAGTTTTCAGGGGCCTTCTGTGTCCATCATCAGACTTTCCAGATCACTGGCAAATATGTCATATGACCCCTCATGACCCTGTATTTCTGTGCATGGGTCACAATGTCTCCCTTTATATCTCCCTTTTTCTCTGATTTTATTTATTTGCATTTTCTGTCTTTTTTTCTTGGTTAGTCTCACCAGAGATCTGTCCATTTTATTTACCTTTAAAATTGAAAGCTCTTTTCATTGATATTCTGAAGATTTTATTCTGTTTCATTTATGTCCACTTTAGCTTTGCTTTTCCTTCCATCCTGGTACCTGGAGCTTGGTTCCTTCTTGCCTTCTAGCTGGGTGAGCTGGGGCAGCTGTCTGTCCTGAGTCTCTGTGTCCTGAGTGGAGGCTCTGACCACTCTGACCTTCCCTGGGTGCTCTTTGCTCTTTCCTGCAGGTGTTTCTAGGCTGAGCTTCCACTGTGGTCTGCCCAAGCACTTTTACAGTTCTTGCTCTTTCCTCATTATGGCTTGGGTGTTCCAGTTATGTGCACATCCCCTACAGAGGTGCACACCCCCTACAGAGGTGCACACTCCTCTCCTGAGGTGCACAGTCCTCTATAGAGGTACACACTCCCCTACAGAGGTGCACACTCCCCTACAGAGGCTCACACCCCCCTACAGAGGTGCACAGTGCCCTACAGAGGTGCACACTCCCCTACAGAGGTGCACACCCCCCTACTGAGGTGCATCCTGTAGTCCCCTCCTGGTTTTGTATACAATTCACAGTTTCCAACCCAAATGTCCAAGACCTATCTCAGAAATGCTGAAGGAAAGCCCTAAACCTGCTCATAATGTAGATAAATATATGAATTAGAGTGCACTTTGTGTATGTGAGCTGTCTGTCCCTCACAATGAGGCTCTGTGACACACACACCCCACACCCAGATCCCCTGAAACCAGAGATGTCCACTCCTCATGCAGCTGTGTGGCCTGTGGATAGGGGTGGCCTGAGCAAGATCGCAGAGAGAAAGGGGCTCCCTTGGCAACAACCCAGGAGGGAGGGTGGGCAGCCTTGCACTGATTGTGGGAGCTTCAGGTCAGCTCTGCCACTGGACTCAACGACAGATTAGATAGATACATAGATAGATAGATAGACAATAGATAGATAATAGATAGAGATAGATAGATAGATAGATAGATAGATAGATAGATAGATAGATAGATAGATAATAGAGAGATAGTTAGATAGATAATAGATAGATAGATAGATAATAGAGAGATAGTTAGATAGATAATAGATAGATAGATAGATAGATACATAGATAGATAGATAGAAAGATAGATAGAAACACTCATAAATACTGAAATAGAATAAACTAATCCTGACCTTCAACACAACAACAAATCCATGGAGACATTGGCTGCTCCTTCTCCCAGGCCTCTCACAAGTTGGGGCTACACCTGGCCCTGTGGGCTCAGCCCATGACAACTGGAAGTGAGGACAGAGCCTGGGTTTCTCCCTGCCCACACGAGGGCCCTGTGCCCACCACAGATGGCAGCAGCATGTGTACCTGAGGGCTCTGTGCCAACTGGATGCTCCTGAGCTGAAGGAGGCCCTCACAGGGAGGCACAGCCTTCCCCCTACAGGGAGCCTCTGAGGCTCTCAGCTGGATGCCTCCCTGGAGAGCAGGTGGCAGCAGAGGGGAGAAGACACACAGCACATTTCCAATGCAGGACGGTTCTGAGGACCTCACCAGTGTGTGCACCTGGGGGCTGGAGGAGGGTCAGGGCAGCAGTCATGTCCAGGGTGAGAGCAAAGACCAGGTAACCAGTCACTCTTGCCACACAGGAGCTGTTGGACAATGAACCAGCACTCATGCTTCTAAGTGTGATTTCACATCTGCACCAGGGAGTTAGCACAGACACCTCCACCATGTGATCTATTTATTATTATTAAACAAATTAAAATAACAGACAATAAAATCAAAATAAAAGAAATTCTCCCCTCCTGAATGCTCCTCTGTCCACCATGGATCCCATGACACTCCAGTCTGACCTCAGAGCTGCTCTACCTGGGCCTCCACCCAGAGCTGCTATATAGCAGGAGGACATGCAAATAGGGCCTCCCTCTGCCCATGAAACCAGCCCACCTGACCCTGCAGCTCTGCACAGGAGCCCAGCCCTGGACTCCCAGCTCAGCCCACTCAGGGATCAGGACTGAACACAGCTGCTCACCATGGAGAGTGTGCTCAGCTGGGTTTTCCTGGTGGCTGTTTTCAAAGGTAATGAATAGAGAACCAGAGATCCTGAGTGTGTGAGTGGACAGGAGTGAGAGGGAGAGTGGATGAGTGACAGTGTCCTGACCAGGCTGCCTCTGTGTTTGCAGGTGTCCAGTGTGAGGTGCAGCTGGTGGAGTCTGGGGGAGGCCTGGTGCAGCCTGGGGGTTCCCTGCGACTGACCTGTGTAGCCTCTGGATTCACCTTCAGTGATTACTACATGCACTGGGTCCGCCAGGCTCCAGGGAAGGGGCTGGAGTGGGTTGGTCGTATAAGAAACAAGGCTAATAGTTATAGCACAGTATACGCTGCATCTGTAAAAGACCGATTCACCATCTCCAGAGAGGATGCCAAGAACACCCTGTACCTGCAAATGAGCAGTCTGAGAACCGAGGACACAGCCACCTATTACTGTACCACACACAGTGAGGGGACCTCAGTGTGAGCCCAGACACAAACCTCCTGCAGGGTGCCCAGGTCCAGCAGGGGGCGCTCAGCACACAGGGAGCTCAGGGTCAGCCAGGAGCAGGTGCAGAGAGGGTGGGGCTGACTTCCTCCATCTGGGGGCCTCTCCTCTCCATGATCCAGCTTTCTAGGAGAACTCCCTGGACATATTTTTCCTACTAATCTCTTATATCTCTGAAAAGAACAATTTGGGTTTTTAATTTATACTTTCTTTTTTCATTGTTGCAACATAATTATAAATAATACTGCATTTCACTTGGACACAGCTACACAATCATGGGAAATAATTTCTTCACTTCTGTCCCCTGCCATCTCGCTTGCCCTCCCTCCTCTCTACCCCTCCTCCTGACCCTTTTCCCGTTCTTTTCTCGACAGGTCTTTTCTATACTTTGGTTTCATTAGTGCCTCTTAGAGCACATCAAGGGGACATCCACTGTGCCATCCTCACACAGGACACAGGAGTGCTTTGTCAGTGTCATTCCACTGCTTGTCCCATTTCTGTCCCTACCTCACCCTTGATCACCTTCCTCTCCTCCTGCTCCCTCTTCTGTTTCCAGGGGACTCCTCCCAGGATTTTCCCCTTTTGTGATCTGCAATTTACATTTGAGATTAAACACTTGACATTTCTCCCTCTGAATCTGGCTGAATAAACTTGATATTCTCCAGTTCCATCCATTGACCAGGAAATGCCATATTTTCCCTCTTCCCTGTGGCTGAGTGAAACACTGTCCTGTGTATACACCACCTTCCCTTTATCCACTCATCTGTTGATGGACATCTGGGAAAGTTATGTAATGTGGCTGTTTTCAGGCCCACTGGTGTAAACACTGATGTGGCTGGATAGCTGTGCTGTGCTGATCTTGGGTCTTTTGGATAAACACCGAGGAGGGTAGCTGGGTCACATCGTGGCTCCATTCCTGGTCTTCATGAAATGTCCATTCTGCTTGCTAGAATGGCAGCACTAATTTTCAGTCTCAGCAATAACACATCCGTACACCTCTTTCCCACATCTTTGCTGACACGTTTTATTATGTGTGTTCTTGATGGTCGCCTTCTGATTGGACTGAGATGAATTCTCAATGCAGTTTCAATTTGCATTTCCTGATTTCTAGGACTATTGAGGATGTTTTCCTATATTTGTTGGCCACTTAGATTTCCGCTCTTGAGGAATGTCCCTTTAGCTCTTTCCCATGTATTTATTGGGTTGTTTGGTCTGCTCATTAAGTGTTTGGGGTTCTCTATATATTCTTGGTATTAGTGCCCTATCTTGGGGGCAGGTGACAATGATGTCCCAAGCCTATCTCCCACACTCTTGCTTGATCCCATTGCTGTGCTGAAGGTTTTAATTTGATACTGTCCCACTTACTGATTCCTGATATTGACCCTTGCACTTTGGTGACCTGGTTGAGGAAGTCAGTGTCTGTGTCAGTACAGAGGAGGGTTGGTGCAATATTTGATTCTAGCCCTTACAGAGTGTCTACTCTAATTCTTCAATTTCTGATCAACTTTGAGTTGACTTTTGTAGGGTGAAAGATAGTGATCTATTGTATCCTTTTTCATATTGGGTTATTCAATTTTCTCAGCTCTGTTGGTTGAAAACACTGTCATGTCTCCAACAGGATTTTGGAAACTTTGTCAAGTGCCAAATAACTGCACTTATGATGGCTTGTCTCTGTACCTTCTATTCCGTTGGTCTTCACGTCTGCTTTGGGGTCAGTGCCTGCTGGTTTTGTTACTGCAGCTCTGTCAAATCATTTCAGCTCAGATATTTTCTTTTTTTTGAAATTTGTTTTAATTAGTTACACATGACAGTACAATGATCTTGACATATCATACATTTGAATCAGATGAGGTATAATTTCTCATTTTTCTCAGTGTACAGGTTGCAGAATCACCTTGGTCATGCAGTCACGTATACACACACAGCAGTAATAATGTCTATTTCATTCCGTTGTCCTTCTTTTCTCTCCTGTTCCTCCCCATCACTTCTGTCTACCTAATCTAAGGTGCCACAATTCTTTTTTTTCTCCTCACATCATTATACATGTATTCTGTATAACAATGAGGGTCTCCTTCCATCTTCCATGCAATTCCCCTTCTCCCTCCTTTTCAGTCCCAGCTCTCTTCCCTATTTAGTGATATTCTTCTTCTCATGCTCTTCCTCCCTACACCATTTTTGAGTCACCCCTCTTATATTAGAGAAGACATTCGGCAAATTTTTTTTTAGGGATTGGTAACTTCACTTAGCATAATATGCTCTAATGCCATCCATTTCCCTGAAATGCCAGGATCTTTTTATTTTTTTAGTGCTAAGTAATATTCCATCATGTATACATGCCACATTTTTTAATCCATTCATCCATTGAAGGGCATGTAGGTTGGCTCCACAGTTTAGCTATTGTGAATTGTGCTGCTGTAAACATTGATGTGACTGTGTCCCTGTAGTATGCTGTTTTTAGGCCTTTGGGTACAGTCCAAGAAGAGAAACAACTGGGTCAAATGGTGGTTTCATTCCCAGCTTTCCAAGGAATCTCCATACTGCTTTCCAAATTGGCTGCACCAATTTGCACTCCCACCAGCAATGTATGCCTGTATCTTTTTTCCCGCATCCTCACCAGCACTTGTGTTGTTTGACTTCATAATGGCTGAGATTCTTTCTGGAATGAGATGATATCTTAGAGTAGCTTTAATTTGCATTTTCTCTGACTTCTAGAGATGGTGAGCATCTTTTCGTGTATTTGCTGATTAATTGTATATCCTCTTCTTAGAAGTGTCTGTTCAGGTCCTTGGCCCATTTGATAATTGGGTTGTTTATTTTTGTTGTTGTTTAACTTTTTGAGTTCTTTGTATACCCTAGAGATTAGGGCTCTATCTGAAGTGGGAGGGGTAATTTTTTTTTCCCAGAATGCAGGCTCCCTATTCACCTCATATGTTATTTCACTTGCTGAGAAAAAACTTTTTAGTTTGAATTCGTTCCATTTGTTGATTCTTGGTTTTAACTCTTGTGCTTTAGGTGCCTTATTAAGAAATTTGGGGCCTGACCCCACGTGATGGAGATTAGGGCAAACTTTACTTCTATTAGATGCAGAGTCTCTGGTTTGATTCCTAGATCCTTGATCCATTTTGAGTTGACTTTTGTGCATGGTGAGAGAAAGGGATTCAATTTCATTTTGTTGCATATGGATTTTCACTTCTCCCAGCACCATTTGTTGAAGATGCTATCCTTCCTCCATTGCATGCTTTTAGCACCTTTGTCAAATATAAGGTAGTTGTAATTTTGTGGATTGTTCTCTATGTCCTCTATTCTATACCATTGGTCTACCACTCTATTTTGGTGCCAGTACCATGCTGTTTTTGTTACTATTGCTCTGTAGTATAGTTTAAGACCTGGTATCGCTATATCACCTGTTTCACTCTTCCTGCTTAGAATTTGTTTAGTTGTTCCGGGTCTCTTATGTTTCCAGATAAATTTCATAATTGCTCTTTCTATTTTTGCAAGGAATTCCCTTGGGATTTTGATTGAAATCCATTGAATCTGTAAAGTGCTTTTAGTAAAATGGCCATTTTAATAATATTAATTCTGCCAATCCATGAGCAAGGTATATCTTTCCATCTTCTAAGGTCTTCTTCTACATCTCTCTTTAGGGTTCTGTAGTTTTAATTGTATAGATCTTTCACCTCTTTTGTTAAGTTGATTCCCAAGTATCTTTTTTTTTTTTGAGGATATTGTGAATGGGGTAGTTTTCCTCATTTCCATTTCAGAGGATTTGTCACTGACATACAGGAATGCCTTTGATTTATGGGTGTTAATTTTATATCCTGCCACTTTGCTGAATTCACTTACTAGTTTTAGAAGTTTCTTGGTAGAACCTTTTGGGTCTGCTAGGTATAGGATCATATCATCAGCAAATAGTGCTAGTTTAAGTTCTTCTTTTCCTATATTTATACCTTTAATTTCTTTCATCTGTCTAATTGCCCTGGCTAGTGCTTCCAGAACAATGTAGAACAGAAGTGGTGAGAGAGGGCATCGCTGTCTTGATCCATATTTTAGAGGAAATTCCTTCGATTTTTCTCCATTCAGAATGATGCTGGCCTGAGGCTTAGCATAGATAGCTTTTACATTGTTGAGGTAAGTTCCTGTTATCCCAAGTTTTTCTAGTGTTTTGAACATAAAGGGATGCTGTACTTTGTCGAATGCTTTTTCTGTGTCTCTCGAGATGATCATATGGTTCTTATCTTTAAGTCTATTGATGTGGTGAATAACATTTATTGATTTCCGTATATTGATCCAGCCTTGCATCCCAGGGATGAATCCCACTTGATCATGGTGCAAGAACTTCTTGATATGTTTTTGTATCTGATTTGCCAGAATTTTATTGAGGATTTTTGCATCTATATTCATTAGGGATATTGGTCTGAAGTTTTCTTTCTTTGAAGTGTCTTTGTCTGGTTTTGGATTCAGGGTGATGTTGGCCTCATAGAATGAATTTGGGAGTAATCCCTCTCTTTTTATTTCCTGAAATAGATTGAAGAGTATTGGTAGTATTTCTTCTTTAAAGGTATTGTAAAACTCTGCTGTATATCTGTCTAGTCCTGGGCTTTTCTTGGTTGGTATACTCTTGATGGCTTCTTCCATTTCCTCACTTGATATTGGTCTGTTTAAGTTGTATATATCCACTGACTCAACCTGGGAAGATCATATGACTTAAGGAATTTATTGATGCCTTCACTATCTTCTATTATATTAGAATATAAGGTTTCAAAATAATTTCTAATTACCTTCTGTATTTCTGTAGTGTCTGTTGTGAAGTTGCCTTTTTCATCTCATATGCTATTGATTTGGGTTCTCTCTCTCCTTCTACTCGTTAGCCTGGCTAAGGGTCTGTCAATCTTATTTATTTTTTCAAGAAAGCAACTTTTAGTTTTGTCAATTTTTTTCAAGTATTTCTTTTGTTTTGATTTCTTTTATTTCAACTCTGATTTTAATTATTTCTTGACTTCTACTGCCTTTGCTGCTGATTTGTCCTTCTTTTTCTAGGGCTTTGAGATGTAGTGTGAGATGACTAATTTGTTGGCCTTTGCTTCTTTTAAGGAATGAACTCCATGAAATGAATTTTCCTCTTAGTACTGCTTTCAGAGTGTTCAAGAGATTCCGATATGTTATGTCTGAGTTTTCATTTACCTCTAAGAATTTCTTAATTTCCTCTTGGATGTCTTCTGGTCATTGTTCATTCAGTAGCATATTGTTCATTCTCCATGTGATGTAGGATTTTTAATTTCTTATTTTATCATTGATTACCAATTTCACTCCATTATGATCAGATAAAATACATGGTAGTATCTCTACTCCTCGGCTGCGGATGTGGCTCAAGCATTAGTGTGCTCGCCTGGCATGCATGCGTCCCAGGTTCGACCCTCAGCACCACATACAAACAAAGATGTTGTGTCCGCCAATAACTTAAAAAAATAATAAATATTTTAAAATTCTCTCTCTCTCTCTCTCTCTCTCTCTCTCTCTCTCTCTCACTTTGTCTCTCTCTATTTAAAAACAATTCATGGTACTATCTCTACACCTTTGTATTTGCTAAGAGTTGCCCTGTGACATAATCTATGGTCTATTTTTGAGAAGAATCCATGTGCTTCTGAGAAAAAAAGTGTATCCGATTGATGTTGGTTGGTACATTCTATATATGTCAATTAAGTCTAAGTTATCAATTGTGTTATTGAGTTCTATAGTTTCTTTTTTCAACTTTTGTTTGGAAGATCTGTCCAGTGGTGAGAGAGGTGTGTTAAAATCACCAATGGTTTATTGTGTAGTGGTCTATTTGACTCTTGAACTTGAGAAGAGTTTATTTGATGAACATAGCTGCACCATTGTTTGGGGCATATATATTTATGATTGTTATGTCTTGTTGGTGTATGGTTCCCTTGAGCAGTATGTAGTGTCCTTCTTTATCCCTTTTGATTAACTTTGGCTTGAAGTCTACTTTATTGGATATGAGTATGCACACCCACACATGCTTCTGAGGTACATGTGAGTGGTATGAATTTTTTCCCAACCTTTCACCTTCAGTCTGTGTATGTCTTTTTCTATCAGATGAGTCTCCTGTAGGCAGCATATGGTTGGATCTTTTTTTTAAAATCCAGTCCACTAGCCTATGCCTTTTGATTGGTAAGTTTAAGCCATTAACATTTAAGGTTACTATTGAGATATGGTTTGTACTTCCAGCATATTTATTTATTTTTGGTATTTAACATAATTTATTTTCCCTCTTTGATTAGATTTCCTTTACCGTACTACCTCTCACTGTTGGTTTTCATTGTTATTTTTCATTTCCTCTTCATGTAATGTTTTGCCAAGGATGTTTTGAAGCGCTTTTTTTCTAGCTTCTAGTTCTATTAACTTTTGTTTATTGTGGAAGGTTTTTATTTCATCTTCAATCCTAAGGCTTAATTTTGCTGGATACAAGATTCTTGGTTTGAACCCATTACTTTTCAGCATTTGAAATACGTTGTTCCAGGACCTTCTAGCTTTCAGAGTCTGTGTTGAAAAATCAGCCATTAACCTGATTGGTTTAACACTAAATGCAATTTACTTCCTTTCTATTGTGGCTTTTCAAATTCCCTCCTTATTCTTAATGTTGGTCATCTTCATTATAATATGTCTTGGTGTACATCTCTTGTGATTTTGCACATTCAACATCCTGTAGGTTTGTAGGATTTCAATTTCTGTTTCATTCTTTAAGTCTGGGGAGTTTTCTAATATTATTTTATTGAACAGATTGCTCATTCCTTTGGTTTGGATCTCTATACCTTCTTGTATCCCAGTAACTCTTAAATTTGGCCTCTTTATGCTATCCCATATTTCTTGAATGTTCTGCTCATGGGTTCTTATCAGTTTTGCTGAGCGGTCTACGTTCTTTTTGATATGATATACTTTATCTTCATTGTCTAATGTTCTATATTCTAAGTGTTCTACTCTGCTGGTAATACTCGCATTTGAGTTTTTAATTTGGTCAATTATTTCCTTCATTTTTAGGATTTCTGTTTTATTTTTTATAACGTCTATATCCTTGTAGAGTTGATTTTTGCATCTTGGATTTGTTTATGTAATTCATTGTTGAAGTGACCTTTTATTGTCTGAATTTGCTGTCTAATATCTGCCTTGATACTCCAGATCATCTGAAGCATGTATATCCTGAAATCTTTATCTGACACTCCATCTGCTGCAGATGTTACCTCTTCTAATGTTGAACTGACCTGCTTTGTTTGTGGTCCTTCCTTTCCTTGTCTTTTGATACTGCTCACGTTTCTTTATAGCTATGTGTAACTGTTGTGTTAATGCCTTTCCCCTATATATTTATATTGCTCATGTATAGTACCAAAATCTCTCTTTTGTGGAGAAAGACAATGTTAACATTTCTCAATATCAATAATAAATCATCTATGAGCAAGTTTTTATTATTAATAAATTTATAGTTAGACAATTTGTCTACAGAGGTGGGCTTCAATTATTATTAAAATATAGTCATTAGTTTCATAAAAGGCATACCATTTCTGGTTGCATACATAGAACTGAAGGTCAGGCATAGGACATTATGTTAAAGGGGGAAAGAAGTGATGGTATGGGCTTAATCTAACCTAGAAACTTTGGAGGAGAACTCTAACAAACAGTCAGGAGTAATTTATGGAAGAATGTATAAATTCAAACTCCTATCTGTATTTAGAAAATTACCCTATGTATAAATAATAAAGTTAGGGGGGTGAAAATGGGATAGAAAAAAAGAAAGAAGGAAAAGAGGGGAAAAAATCAAGGAAAGAAAGAAAAAAAGAGAGAAGTATAAAAAAATATGAAGAAAAAAGGAGGGGAGGTGGGGCATTTGCAATTCCTGTATATCATACTATTCTGATCATTCAGTTGTTAAAGTCCTATTTCATGCAAAGTTCTTGGTTTCACATATGTTGAGGTTGTGAGGACCAGCGGGGGAAAGATAGAGGAGAATGGATGAGAAGAGAGAGAGAAGAAAACAAAGCCAAAAAAAAAAATCTGAACTCTGTTTTCTTTTCTTGCAGTAGGTGGCGCTGTCTATTCCTGGCTTGAGTCTCTGTACTCAGGGTAGTGGAGGTAGCCAGTGTGAGAGGACTTGAGCTTCCACCTGGAGCCTCCTTACTCTTAGCCTCTGAGATGGAAACAAGTTGCCTGTACAGTTGCTGTTCCACGTTGATAGCTACACCCCAAAAATCTTTTTTTTTATATTTTTTTATTGGTTGTTCAAAGCATTGCAAAGCTCATGATATATCATCTTTCAGACATTTGACTCAATTGGGTAATGAACTCCCTGTTTTACCCCAAATACAAATTGCAGAATCACATGGGTTACACACTCACATTTTTACATAATGGCATATTAGTGACTGTTGTATTCTGCTACCTTTCCTATCCCCTACTATCCCCCCTCACCTCCCCTCCCATCATCCCGCTCTACCTCATCTGCTGTTGTTCAATTCTCTCCCTTGTTTCCCCCCTTTTCGCTCACATCCTCTTCTATGTAATTTTGTGTAACATTGAGGGTCTGCTACCATTTCCATATGCTTTCCCTTCTCTCTCCCTTTCTCTCCCCCCACTGGTCTTTGTTTAATGTTAATCTTCTCCTCATGCTCTTCCTCCCTGTTCAGTTCTTAGTTGCTCTCTTTCTATGAAAGAAGACATTTGGCATTTGTTTTTTAGGGATTCACTAGCTTCACTTAGCATAATCTGCTCTAATGCCATCCATTTCCCTTCAAATTCTATGATTTTGTCATTTTTTATTGCTGCGTAGTACTCCATTGTATATAGATCCCACATTTTTTTTATCCATTCATCTATTGAAGGGCATCTAGGTTGGTTCCACAGTCTAGCTGTTGTGAATTGTGCTGCTATCATCATTGATGTGGCAGTATCCCAATAGTACGCTCTTTTAAGATCCTCAGGGAATAGTCCGAGGAGGGTGATAGCTGGGTAAAATGATGGATCCATTCCCTGCTTTCCCAGGTATCTCCATACTGCTTTCTAAATTGGCCTTACGAATTTTCAGTCCCACCAGCAGTGTACAAGTGTACCTTTTTCCCCACATCATCGCCAACACTTATTGTTGTTTGACTTCATAATGGCTGCCAATCTTACTGGAGTGTGAAGGTATCTTAGGGTGGTTTTGATTTGCATTTCTCTGACTGCTAGAGATGGAGAGCATTTTTTCATGTACTTGTTGAATGATTGTATGTCCTCCTCTGTGAAGTGTCTGTTCAGGTCCTTGGCCCATTTGTTGATTGGGTTATTTGTTATCTTATTGTTTAATTTTTTGAGTTCTTTGTATATTCTGGATATTAGGGCTCAATCTGAAGTGTGAGGGGTAAAAATTTGTTCCCAGGATGTAGGCTCTCTATTTACCTCTCTTATTGTTTCTCTTGCTGAGAAAAAAACTTTTTAGTTTAAGTAAGTCCCATTTATTTATTCTTGTTATTAACTCTTGGGCTATGGGTGTCCTATTAAGGAATTTGGAGCCCAACCCCACAATATGTAGATCAGAGCCAACTTTTTCTTCTATCAGACGCAGAGTCTCTGATTTGATATCTAGCTCCTTGATCCATTTTGAGTTAACTTTTGTGCATGGCGAGAGAAAGGGATTCAGTTTCATTTTGTTGCATATGGATTTCCAGTTTTCCCAACACCATTTGTTGAAGATACTATCCTTCCTCCATTGCAAGTTTTTAGACCCTTTATCAAATATAAGATAGATGTAACTTTGTGGATTAGTCTCTGTGTCCTCTATTCTGTACCATTGATCCACCTGCCTGTTTTGGTACCAGTACCATGTTGTTTTTGTCACTATTGCTCTGTAATACAGTTTGAAATCCGGTATCACTATACCTCCTGATTCACCCTTCCTGCTTAGAATTGCTTTTGCTATTCTGGGTCTTTTATTTTTCCATATAAATTTCATGATTGCTTTATCTATTTCTACATGAAATGCCGTTGGGATTTTAATTGGCATCGCATTATACCTGTAGAGAACTTTGCGTAATATCGCCATTTTGATGATGTTAGTTCTGCCTATCCATGAACAGGGTATATTTTTCCATCTTCTAAGATCTTCTTCTATCTCTCTCTTTAGGGTTCTGTAGTTTTCATTGTATAAATCATTCACCTCTTTTGTTAGGTTGATTCCCAAGTATT
This sequence comes from Spermophilus citellus, assembly GCF_964194105.1. Classification (NCBI taxonomy): domain Eukaryota; kingdom Metazoa; phylum Chordata; class Mammalia; order Rodentia; family Sciuridae; genus Spermophilus; species Spermophilus citellus. The sequence goes on along the minus strand of NC_138185.1, from coordinate 228,471,061 downwards.
TTATTTTCTTTGAGGATATTGTGAATGGAGTGGATTTCCTCATTTCCAATTCAGAAGTTTTGTTGCTGATATACAGGAATGCCTTTGATTTATGCGTGTTGATTTTATATCCTGCCAATTTGCTGAATTCTTTTATTAACTCTAGCAGTTTCTTTGTAGACCCTTTTGGGTCTGTTAAATATATGATCATGTCATCCACAAATATCAATAATTTAAGTTCTTCTTTTCCTATTTTTTTATTGTTTGTTCAAAACATTACAAAGCTCTTGACATATCATATTTCATACATTAGATAAAAGTGGGTTATGAACTCCCATTTTTACCCCAAATACAGATTGCAGAATCACATCGGTTACACATCCACATTTTTACATAATGCCATATTAGTAACTGTTGTATTCTGCTACCCTTCCTATCCTCTACTATCCCCCCTCCCCTCCCCTCCCATCTTCTCTCTCTACCCCATCTACTGTAATTCATTTCTCTCCTTGTTTATTTTCCCATTCCCCTCACAACCTCTTATATGTAATTTTGTATAACAATCAGGGTCTCCCTCCATTTCCATTCAATTTCCCCTTTGTCTCCCTTTCCCTCCCACCTCATGTCTCTGTTTAATGTTAATCTTTTTCTCCTGCTCTTCCTCCCTTCTCTATTCTTAGTTGCTCTCATTATATCAAAGAAGACATTTGGCATTTGTTTTTTAGGGATTGGCTATCTTCACTTAGCATAATATGCTCTAGTGCCATCCATTTCCCTGCAAATTCCATGATTTTATCATTTTTTAGTGCTGCATAATACTCCATGGTGTATAAATGCCACATTTTTTTTATCCATTCATCTATTGAAGGGCATCTGGGTTGGTTCCACAGTCTAGCTATTGTGAATTGTGCTGCTATGAACATCGATGTGGCAGTATCCCTGTAGTGCGCTCTTTTAAAGTCTTCAGGGATTTGAGCCAGCTATTGAACTTCTTTTCCTATTTTTATGCCTTTAATTTATTTTGTCTGTCTAATTGCTCTGGCTAGTATTTCAAGAACTAAATTGAATAGAAGTGGTGATAGAGGGCATCCCTGTCTTGTTCCAGAATTTAGAGGGAATGCCTTCAGTTTTTCTCCATTTAGGATGATGCTAGCCTGAGGTTTAGCATATATAGCTTTTACAATGTTGAGGTAAGTTCCTGTTATCCCTAGTTTTTCTAGTGTTTTGAACATAAAGGGATGAGGTACTTTGTCAAATGCTTTTTCTGCATCTATCGAGATGATCATATGGTTCTTGTCTTTAAGTCTATTTATGTGGTGAAAAGTATTTATTGATTTCCATATATTGAACCAGACTTGCATCCCAGGGATGAATCCTACTTGATCACGGTGCACAATTTTTTTGATATGCTTTTGTATTTGATTCACCAGTATTTTATTGAGAATTTTTCCATCCAAGTTCATTAGAGATATTGGTCTGTAGTTTTCTTTCTTTGAAGTGTCTTTGTCTGGTTTCAGGATCAGGGTGATGTTGGCCTCATAGAATGAATTTGGAAGAGCTCCTTCTTTTTCTATTTCCTGAAATAGCTTGAAAAGTATTGGTATTAATTCTTCTTTGAATGTTTTGTAAAACTCTGCTGTATATCCATCCGGTCCAGGGCTTTTTTGGTTGCTAGTCTTTTGATGGCTTCTTCAATTTCTTCCTTTGTTATTGGTCTGTTTAAATTGTGTGTGTCTTCCTGACTCAATCTGGGCAGATCGTATGACTTAAGAAATTTATCGATATCTTCACTATCTTCTATTTTATTGGAATATAGGGTTTCAAAATGCTTTCTAATTATCTTCTGTATTTCTGTAGTGTCTGTTGTGATATTGCCTTTTTCATTCCGTATGTTAGTAATTTGAGTTCTCTATCTTCTCTTCGTTAGCATGGCTAAGGGCCTGTCGATCTTATTTATTTTTACAAAGAACCAACTATTAGTTTTTTCAATTTTTTCAATGTTTTTTTTTGTTTGTTTCAGTTTCGTTGATTTCTGCTCTAATTTTAATTATTTCTTGTCTTCTACTACATTTGCTCTTGTTTTGCTCTTCCTTTTCTAGGTTTTTGAGGTGTAGTGTGAGTTCATTTATTTGTTGGTTTTTTCTTTTTTTGAGGAAAGAACTCCAAGAAATGAATTTCCCTCTTAAAACTGCTTTCATTGTGTCCCATATATTCCGGTATGTTGTGTCTGTATTGTCATTTGTCTCTATGAATTTTTTATCTCCTCCTTTATCTCTTCTGTAACACATTGATCATTCAGTAACATATTGTTCATTTTTCATGTGATGTAGGATTTTTCCTTCTTTCTTTTATCATTGATATCCAGTTTCATTCCATTATGATCAGATATGGTGCATGGTATATCTCCACGCCTTTATATTTACTAAGAGTTGCCCTATGGCATAATATATGGTCTATCTTTGAGTAGGATCCATGTGCTACTAAGAACGTGTATCCACTTGATGATGGTTGATATATTCTATATATGTCGGTTAAGTCTAGGTTATTGATTGTGCTATTGAGTTCAATAGTTTCTTTATTCAGCTTTTGTCTAGAGGATCTGTCTAATGGTGAGAGCGGTGTGTTGAAGACACCCATAATTATTGTGTTGTAGTCTATTTGACTCTTGAACTTGAGGAGAGTTTGTTTTATGAACATTGCAGCTCCATTGTTTGGTGCATACAAATTGATAATTGTTATGTCTTGTTGGTGGATGGTTCCTTTTAACAGTATATAGTGTCCTTCTTCATCCCTTTTGATTAACTTAGGTTTGAAGTTGATTTTATTTGATATGAGTATGGCAACTCCTTCTTGCTTCTGAGGGCCATGTGAGTGATATGATTTTTTGCAACCTTTTACCTTCAGCCTGTGTATGTCTATTCCTAGCATATGAGTCTCCTGAAGGCAGCATATTGTTTGATTTCTTTTTTTGTTCCAGGTTACTTGCCTATGTCTCTTGATTTGTGAGTTTAGGCCATTAACATTTAAGGTTACAATTGAAATATGATTTGTACTTCCAGTCATGTTTATTTATTTATTTATTTTAGTTTGGTTAGTTTTTATTTTTGGTTTTTTTCCTCCCCCTTTACTGAGATAACTCCTGCTGTTAGTTTTGGGCACTATTTTTCAATTCCTCTTCTTGTAGTATTTTGCTCAAAATGCTTTGCAGTGCTGGTTTTCTGGCTGCGAATTCTCTTAGCTTTTGTTTATTGTGAAAGATTTTAATTTAATTGTCAAATCTGAAGCTTAATTTTGCTGGATACAGTATTCTTGGTTGGAACCCATTATTTTTCAGCATTTGGAATACATTGTTCCAGGATCTTCTCACTTTCAAAGTCTGTGATGAAAAATCAGTCGTTAACCTAATTGGTTTACCCCTGAATGTAATCTGCCTCCTTTCTCTTGTAGCTTTTAATATTCTCTCCTTGTTCTGTATGTTTTCTATCTTCATTATTATATGTCTTGGAGTTGGTCTATTATGGTTTTGAATGTTTGGGGTCCTGTAGGCTTCCAGGATTTGGCAATCCATTCCATCTTTCATCTCTGGGAAGTTTTCTAGAATTATTTAATTTAATAGGTTGTCCATTCCTTTGGTTTGATTCTCTATGCCTTCTTCTATCCCGATGACTCTCAAATTTGTTTTTTTTATGACATCCCATATCTCTTGATTAGATTGCTCGTGGGATTTAAGCATCTTTTCTGTGTTGACTATATTCTTTTCAAGTTGATAAACTTTGTCTTCATCATCTGATTTTCTGACTTCTACTTGATCTAGTCTATTTGTAATATTCTCGTTTAGAGTTTTTAATTTGGTTTATAGTTTCCTGCATTTCTAGGATTACTGTTTGATTTTTTTAAGATCTCTATCTCTTGGTAAACTCGTTCTTTACCATTTGAATTTGTTTGTTTAATTCATTTTCAAAATATACTTTCATTGCTTGGACTTGCTGTCTCATGTCTTCTCTAATATTCCTTTCCATCTGAGTTAGGTATGCCTTGAGTTCTTTCCCTATCCCTGTTTCTGATGCTTCTAGGTCCTCCTGTATATTTAAGTTGTCCTGCATTGTTTGTACTCCTTTTTTTCCCTTGTTTTTTCATGATGTTCACGGTAGTTTCCAGCTCTATTTGATTGCTGTGTTTCTGCTCTCTTCTATAAATTTGTTTTGGTTTTTTATATCTCTGTTGTCTCTCCTTTGTGTTGTTAGACTATGCTTGCTAAAGTGGATTCCGCTGGGAAGGAATTCCGACGGCCGACCTCCAGTGACGTCACCTCTCTGCTATCGCGGGTCCCAGGCTCCTTACTGGGTGCCCGAATGGAGGGGTGGGACTGGACTGTCTCTGGTTTGTTTCAGCTCCCAGACACCGGCTGCCGGGCAGTCTCCAGCCACCCAGTTACGCTGGCAGCCGGTGGGCGGTCCTTCGCCAGCGGGCGGGCGGACTCCAGTTGCCCAGTCGCTCGGACAGCAGGTGGGCTGACCCTGTTCCCTCCTGACCTGTGGGAGATATTGGGAAGAGCACGCCCTGACCAGGATGAACCAAGAAAGGAAAGGGTCAACTGACCACCAGCACCCATCCCTCCCCCGCAGGAGGACAATCAGATGCCTCAGGGAGACCAGTCAAAGCAGGATCTCAGTTTATTGAGAAAACACACACAGCTAATGTAATGTACAGGAGCCAATCAGGATAAAGATCAGCAGGATGGGGGGAGTTCACATGTACACTCATTCTCAGGCAGGAGCTGTCCACGAGGGCGGAAGGGTTCTGAGCCTATCCTAGAGGTGGTCTGATTTTTCGTCACAACCCAGGCCACACCTTCTGGCTGATTGCCAGGTGCTATCCTAGCCACATGTGGCCCCAGGTCCAGGAAGCAGGTAGCAAGTTAGGTTTTCTCTTTTCTGATGCAACATGCCCCACATGTTGCATGCCCTACATCAAGTTAGGTTTCCTCCTTTATGATGCACATGCCCCACATGTTACAACATGCCCTACAGGTTCCTCCTCTGACAGCCTTCCAGCACCCCTGAAACCACCTGCTCTCCTCTCACAGGTGAAGCTCCACTTGGGTTCAAGACAGGGACACATCTCAGGAGCACAGAGGACCTGGGCAGCCTGCCCTCAGCTCTCCATATATAAGAAGAGCCTCACCCACATGCAAATTCCTCCTCCTGTTCTGGGTTCAAAGGCCCGCTGGGCTCTGGGAGCTCCCAGCTCTCTGCTCAGACAGGGCTGAGGTCTCTGGGAAGGCAGGTGTGGTCTAGAAGATGAGGCTGCTGGGTCTTGTCCTGTGCCTGGTCACAGCTCCCCAAGGTGAGTGTACTCAGTGTCAGACCTGGGTCTATGGGGAGTTTGTGACTGCAAGTGACTGACAGGGTGTGACTGTTTTTGTCCCCAGGTGTCCTGTGCCAGGTGCAGCTGCAGGAGTCAGGACCTGGACTGGTGAAGCCCTCACAGACCCTGTCCCTCACCTGTGCTGTCTCTGGTTACTCCATCACCAGTGGTTACTGCTGGGATTGGATTCGTCAGCCTGTAGGGAAGGGGCTGGAGTGGATAAGTCAAATACGTTATGATGGTAGCACTGCCTACAGCCCATCCCTCAAGAGCCGAGTGTCCATCTCCAGAGACACGTCCAAGAACCAGTTCTCCCTGCAGCTGAGTTCCCTGACCACCCAGGACACAGCCACCTATTACTGTGCCAGAGACACAGTGAGGGGACATTTCTGAATTTATTCACCTCTGTTCCTATGTACGTCCCATGCATTTAGATCTTACAATTGCAGGGACATTAAAACAGGCTCTACAACCTCCATCCAAGAGACACAATTCTCAGATGCAGTGTTTTAATTGTGGAAAAGCTGGATACAGGGCTAGGGACTATGGATTGCCATGAAATCAGGGAGATTCACATGGTTTTCAGCAGCACCACTGGAGGGGCAACCTCATGGCATAGGGAGGCCACAGCCAGAATGTCATAAATGGCCAGCCTCCATTTAAGGCACCACTGGGAAACAGGAGGCAAGGCTGCCCTGCCTAACAGTAGGGCCATTGAAGTTTACTCAGAAGGAGGAGCCAATGGCTCTTAGTCCTATGTCATCATGCCTGGCCCAATTTCCTCATGCACTAGCCCAATTGGCCCAAACTTACAATCCCTCAAGAAGTTTCTGGCCCAAAGGCCAAGACCTTGGAGCTCTGACCAGCCATGGAGCTAATTTTAACTCCTGAGATAGGCCCCAAATTAATTTGTACAGAGATTTGTAGGCCAAGATGCCAGATACGATAGGTTTATTACTAGGATGCAGCAATTTGATTCAGAAAGGTATTCAGGTATTACCAGGTGTTATTGATGCAAATTTTGATGAGGAGATTAAACTTACATTTCAATCAAATTGCATTATTCAGCTTTCTCCAAAAAATATAATTGAACAGATTTTTTTTTATCTTGCTGCTGTATAAAGGGAAATCTAGGGACTGTCCAGATGGAATTCCAAATCCTGAGTTCCCCTACTGGGCCTACTAACCTCAACTGATTAGATAAGAGTACCCTCTATTGGATTTTAAAAACAACCATAAAAATTTCAAAGGCATAGATACAGGAGCAGATAAATCAATTATCTCCAGCAGGTACAGGCCCTGAAAATGGCCTTTAAATATTGCACCTGCCAGTATAGAAGGGATTGGTCAAATTTCGCAACCTTCTCAGAGTGCTCAATACTTTGGATGAGAAGATAAAGATGATAATTAAGGACTCTTTAAACCCTAAGTCCTGGATACATTGCCGGTAAATTTTGGGGGTCAAGTTATTCTAAGCAGCATGGATGTATTATTAATAACTTCAAATTCCATATACTTGATCAAGGATTTATTTCTCCTAGAGGATTTGAAGGGAATCAGCAAGAAGGTTATTTGTCTATGACTCAGTCTCCTCAGTGAAGACAATTTAATTCACTCAATCAAAAATTTTGATAGGAGCACTGATTTTCTCCTTGGCCCCAAAAAACAGCAGAAAAAATTAACTGGCTTACTAAAGAGCCAATTTGGGTTTGTCAGTGGCCCTTAACAGGGGAGAAATTTCAAATAGCGAATATTGTAGTCCAAGAACAACTTCAAGTTGGCCATATAGAGCCTACTTTTCATCCCTGGAATACTCTAATTTTTGTGTTTAAGAAAAAAAAATCTGGAAAATGGAGACTATTATAAGATCTTAGGGCAATTATTTGTATTATCAAGCCAATGGTAGCCTTACAGCCTGAACTTCCTTCTTCTACAGTAATTCCTTTTGATTATTATTTAATTTTAATGGATTTAAAAGATTGTTTTTCTCTACACCATTACATCCAGATAATTGTAAGAAAGTTGTTTTTAGTTTTCCAGCTGTAAATTTCAAACAACCAGTTAAGAGATTTTGCTGGAAAATTTTGCCTCAAAGTATGTGTAGTAGTCCAATTCTTTGTCAGAACTTTGTCACTCAGGCTTTTGCTCCAGTAGGGAAATAATTCCCTGGTGCATATATTATCCATTATATGGATGATATTCTTTTGGCTCATGCTAGGCCAGATGTATTCTTAAAAATTTTTGCCAATCTAGAAACTTCACTTACTGCAATGGGCTTATGCATAGCACCTGAGAAGTTACAAATGACCTCTTCTTTTGAATGTTTAGGTAATGAAATTGAAGGATGCATGATTTGTCCTCAAAACTTACAAATAAGAGTTGATGGTTTACACAGTCTTAATGATTTCCCAAAGTTACTAGGTGATATCAATTGGCTGAGACCAAGTTTAAAACTAATCTCTGAAGATTTGAGTTCTTTGTTTCAGATTTTACAGGGGGATCCTTCTCCAATTTCTCCTTGTCAACTTCCAACAGATGCAAAGATGGCCATAAGAAGGTTGAATTTGCTATTAAAACTTCCCAGCTTACTAGAATTAGCCCACAGAAGCCTATGTATCTGTTAACATTTCCCACTGCTCATACTCCTACAGGAGCGATATGACAATCACTGGGAATTACTAAACGGCTCCACCTAGCTCATTCTCCTCAAAAATCGTTGACCCCATTTCATGATTTTATTGCTCAGTTGCTTATTAAAGGGAGAACATGAGTTTTACAAATGGTCAGGTCAGAACCTCATGTTATTGTTGTACCTTTCTCTACTCCACAGAATGATTGGCTTTTCCTAGCCTCTAATATTTGGCAAATAGATTTTGCAAATTTCCCTGGTCAAATAGAAAATCACTACCCTCATGACAAAATTATTCAATTTGCTTGGTAACGACCTTTATTTTCCCAAACATTGTATAGGCTCAACAAATAGTTGAGCACTAACAGTATTTACTGATAGGTCAGGATCAGGTAAAGCAGGTTTCTATAGCTGTGCTAATACAGAGATAATGCAGACATCATATGCTTCTGCACAACAAGAAGAACTTCAAGCTCTCATTTGTGCTTTAATTCATTTTTCAAATTAGCCAATCAATATCTATTCTGATAGTTTATATGCAGTTGGAGTTACAAAAAATATTGAAATATCGACTATTAGGTACACCATAACAAGAGTTATTAATTTGTTCCATACTTTACAAAAGACAATTCAAATGCATCACCATCTGTGTTTCATAGGCTATATATGAGCTTATGCAAACCTTCCAGGTCCTTTAGCATCAGATAATAATAAGATCAATAAACTTACTACAGTTTTTTGCTAAACGTCTTTATATGATTTTGTGTAAGCCTCACATACTTTGCATCATCAAAATGCTTCTACTTTACATAAAAATTAATATTAATAGAGAGAAAGCTCATGAAATTGTTCATTAAATGCTCACAATGTGTTATACATATTTTATCTTTACCATATTTTCATCTTTACCAACTGGGGTTCATCTCTGTGGTTTATGACCAAATCAGTTATGGCAAATGGATGTAACTCACATCCTTCAATATGGCAAATAGTGTTATGTTCATATCATTGTGATACTTATTCTAGATTTATTTTTACTACAGATCATGTACAAGAAAATAGTTCATTGCCTAGCTGCTTTTGCACCATTAGGATTTCCTTTGCAGATTAAAACTGACAATGATCCAGCTTATACTAGTTCTTCTTTCCAGCAATTCTGCCATCATTTTTGTATTGAATATAAAGCAGTTATTCCCTATAACCCTCAAGGTCAAGCCATTATAGAATGAGATAATTTATCTATTAAGCTACAATTACAAAAACAGAAAGGGGGGAATAAGACCCCCCAAAATAACCTTAATCATGCTTTGTTTGTTTTAACTGTTCTAAATTGTGACTCTGAAGGTCACACTGTAGCTGAGCCACACATCTTCCATTGCAAGAGATCCCTTGGGCCAAGTTTGTGGAAATATTTACAAACAAGTCAATGGAAAGGACCATATCCAGTGATAATGGGTGGTAGAGGTTATGCTTGTATTTTCCCAAAAAATTTATCCTACCAGGGTACCTGAATATGCCATTAGACATAGAGAACCTAAAGCCAAGATTCAGAGGGCTAAAGATCAATCCATAGATGTCAGCCTTGGCTCCCAGCAAGAAAAGGAAGCTTCCTGTACCACCCTATTTACCTGAAGGAAGAAGGAGATGAAGAAGGCCTAGAGAGACCCAACAGTAAAGCTAGCATCATGGAAACAGCTGAAGAACCTAATGCTACAGGCTGAAGAGATGGCTCAGCAACAAGGAAGAACAGTCTCCAGCTGTGCTGTTTGTAACCATGCTAGCTCTCTTGAGCTGTCAGGTAAATAGTGTTACAGGAAGAAATATTGAACATATTTTCTAGATCCATCTTTAGTGCACTGAGTGGTGTGGACTGAAAGATTTATCCCAGAATTTACCAATGACTCATAAATAATAGGAGGTTTTACAGACACCCATAATCCTCCCAGCCATGTGACTGGATTTAATTGTTCTGGCTATAGTGGTCAGCTACCTATATGTTGGTCCCACAATAAACATGCTGTGTAAGGGTACCTTTTGAGGAAAAGAGAGAATCTGGGGGTCCTAGAACCTCAAAGCCATATGTTAGAACAGTTATTAAAATAGGACTTTCTCATAACAGACCAGTCATATCTGAAGAACATCTGCCAATACCTCACTGTTCTAATTGTTCTGCAATAGAATTTGACATCTTCCCTAAGTAGATGGATTGTTCAAACACTTTTCCAGTACAACATAGTGCCTAGAAATAGTGGATGAATTTTAGACTGGTCCTTAAGAATTGAGGAAAGACAATTACACAAGGGTGCCATAACCCCTCGAGGCTTTATTAATAATATCTTGACCTCCAGCAAGGGTGGCACCCAGAAAGATGTTTGGTGCTTGATTGCTGCCTCAGAGTTTTTGTATTTTACTGTGTACAAGGTGTACATGCAGACCTATGTTAAATCTCTTTTAAGTTTTAAATACTGGAAATGTGAGAGTTAAGAGAAAAACTGATAAATATCTTGTAGCTTGTAAAAAAATGCAATTTTGTTAATTGTGTCACCAGATAAAATAGAGGGAAAGAAACACTGGAAATTCACCAGCCCTCTTTTGTCTTATTGCCAGCTAACACCTCAGAACCATGGTATGCTGATGCTGGTGCTACAATGTTACAAATGCCTGCCCAGGGTACCAGACCTAAGCGAGCTCTTGGTCTCATAATAATTGGGGTGGCTGCTTTGGTTTCATTCATTGCTTCTCTGGTCACAGCCTCAGTGGCCATATATCAGAACATTCAGCATGCACATTTTCTTAATAATTTGGCTCAAAACACTTTCAGAGTGTGGGGAGCTTCTCTGAATGACCCACACCTTCCAGTCCTGAAGCAAGAGGCTCTGATCAATCACTACATTTCATTGTGACTTGGGCATTGTCCCAGTCTAGGAAGTAGAAGTCATGTCTTCAGGTGTAGGTGTGTCACCCATGGGCTGAGTTACACTCACCTATTCTTTTATAATCCTACCCTTTTGGCCTGTTTGGGATAGAATGTTCCATGGAAACACCCTTGGTATGTCCCCTTCTCTTGCTCTGTCTTTGGGTGTGGCCTTCCTGGATGTCAGTCAACCTGCTGACAGCTGACATCACAAAGCTAGACTCAACCCCCTGAAACCTGACCTCTTGCCTCATTTGAATGGCTTCTTCTCAACAAATGGATTAAGCTTGTTCTCTCTTTCTACCTTTCCATGGACCCCTAAGGTCAGAGGAGCCATCACAGGACCCCTCAAAAAGGTACCACTGTCTCTTGTGTGAATATTTCCCTGTAGCCCAGTTCACCTGGAGTGACCCTGAGTGTTTCAGTCATGAGAAATGTGACATCAGGGCCCTCTATAATCAGATAAATATTGATAAAAAGATTGAAACTAAGCTGAATGCTTTAGAAGTTACTGTCATAAATATTGGTAATGAGCTCTCCACTCTAAAGTTCAAGGAAAGGCTCAAATGTCATGCTGGCTATAAATATGTCTGTGTTACTTCTGCCAATTACAATGCTTCCCAATGGAACTAGGAGAAGGTTAAAGACCATCTATGGGGTATTTAACAGGACAATAATAATAGCCTGGATCTTTTGGAGTTACATCATCTTATTTCAAGATATATAAAAAATATAAATAAATAAAATTTATCTTTTGGACCCTACATCTTTAGCTGATCAAATATTTCAAGAATTAAATGGCTTTAATCCTGGAAACATATTGAAAAGATCTGCATGGTATATTATTGAACTGTTACTTTGCTATTAATTCTCTTTTGTATTGTGACAATAGGATGTGGTGCCTTCAAACAAGAATCCAGAAACTCAAGATAACAGCTCATCATTTAGTCTTCCAAAGCAAAAAGGGGATATGTCAGTGGCTGTGCTGAGCAGGAGCTGAGCATGTCCTCTTAGCCTTGAGTAATGAGGGTGTGAAACTGGCCTAGCATACAGTATGAGGCAGGTGGACCTCACCTTTGCTGGGCTAGAAAGTGCAGCTCTGAAATTGAGTGTCACCCAATGGAACTGGGTTATACTCCCATTTTTGCTCTAACATAATGCCTTTCCTTATTTGGTGGACTTTTCTATCAAATGTCTTTCCCCTAAATAAAGACAAGGGTTCAGGGTGTGCTCGCTCTCTTGCCTCTGGCCTCCCTTTCTCCACTTGCCTTGCTACATGGGAACTGAGGTCTCAGAGTCATCCCTGGCCTGCTCAAAATGCATTTCTGTGTTTGTGTGCTCTTTTAGTTGCCAACCCAATTCACGTGGAGTGACCCTGACTTCATCGCCTGTGTAGGATGTGGGTGATATTAGAGGTAAGAGCCACATATTGGGTTCTTGGACCCTTTGATTTAACTTTAAGCCTTGTCCTTAAACATCTAGCAAGTCACTCTTATTAGTCTTACAGTAAGAGAACTTGGTTTTAACTTTAATGTTTATAATTCCACAATTATTTTATCCCTTTTAATTACTATCTGTCTATACAAGATGATTTAATATCTCCAATAAACTTAGGTTGTGTGTATGTGAAGCAGTACCTCTAAAAGCAGGCAACAGTTATAGAGTTTATAAGAAAAATACAAAGTTAAATTAATAAGAGTAAAAACATATTTAGTTTGTACATAATTTTGAACCTTGGCTGAGTTATACATTATATCCCCAGTTTGAGATTATAGTAATCTTTACAATAAAATTAGTCTTTCAAATATAACACTAACAGAGCTAAAGTCTGGCCTATTTGGAGCCATTTAATCATGTGGTAAGATGGAAGGCAGAGACTTCACTCAGGTAAGGTGAGACACTTCACAAATCTTAAGTAAAGTGTTTTAGTCCTGAAGCTGATTTTTACCTCTTTATTTGATATCATTTTATAAAGTTTATATATTGTTTCTTGAGTCTATATGAATGTTACTAACAAAATATGACATCACATCTAAAAATGAATCAAGGAAAGGCTAAGAGAACTTTTAAATTTTGCTTTGTGGGGAGAAGGGGCATAATGTTTTATAATATTAACCTTTAAACAGAACAGATTCTTGTTATCTTTCAAAAATACATTTATATTTTTATCTCAGTGTATAAATAAATTCCCAATAAAATTTGCTTATTTTTGTAAATCTAAAATTACCATTACAGACAAGTTTAGTTTGGAAAATAGAAGCTTTATGAAATGCTCTTTTAAACCTTTTTACTTTAAAGACTTGTATATCTGAACAATATGAACACATTTAATATGTAATGAAGAATATCACAATTACATTGATGTTTTTATATTTTTAAAGAAAAATATACACTCTATAATATAGTACAATACTCTATAATAAGAGTTATTGTTTAACCAGAGTTGTACAAACTGTAGTTTCCTTAAGACTAGTTGCTCTGGAGAATAAAACTTAACAGACACAATATTAGGAATAAATTAACATTTTAAGAAATCCTTGTCATTTTAACATAGAGGTTAAACTTTGGTTTACATATAGTATGTTAATATTTGACTTTAGGGGAAAACCCTGAATAGTTTTAACTGCTTGCATTACTTATATATAACCAATTTAGTTACATACAGACTTTTAAAAATTTACTCTTTATTTACATTTATTTATTACTTAATTGGATCCTTTTATTGTTTACTTACATGTATTACAATTTTACTTTACCACATAAGACTTTTGTTTTTACCTAGACACTTTTTTCCTTTTAAAATAAAATTTAAAAATGCAATGATTTCCTTTGCTGTATGTCTCTGATGTCCTTAAGAATATGTAACTAATAATAGTATGTTGTACATTTTTATGTGTGTGTTTAAGTGAATAATATAGATATTTTATCAGCATTCAAATGGCATTTTTTCTCAGGTTTCCTTTCCACAGTGGTTTAGTTTCTGTCTCCTTTGTCACAGTAAAACCTAAGGACTTACTCTGGGGATTTATTTAGCTTTTTCCTGAGCCTTGGTAGATGCTGGGATCATGTTACATAAATATGACTCCCTAAAATGAAAAGTCTGTATTTGATAGCTAAAGCCTGGTTTCCTGGTTATTACAATTGCACTGGTCATGTAAATTAGATTTAGGGATTTCACAGTGGAATATATTTTGAGGGACTTGAATAAGATACGATGTGTTATATGTAGTTGTCTTTTTTATTGATTTTATTTTTTTTAAATACATGACAGTGAAATGCATTAGTATTCTTATTACACATATAGAGCACAATTTTTCATATCTTTGTATATGCAGTATGTCACACCAATTTATGTTTTTATACATGTACTTTGTTTTTTAGCATTACAATTCTTATTACACATATATACCACAATTTTTTTATATCTCTGTATATAAAGTAGGTGGACATGTTGTTGTATTTCTCATGTGATGTTATTTGATTTTCAACATCACTAAGAATGTCAGCATCTCTCTCCATCAGACACCGCTGGTGATTCCAGCTGTATTTTCATACTTACACTGAAACCTAGTCCTAGAGAGGCAGAGGCCAGCACCCTGACATGGGGTGCCAGGTGCCATAATGGATCCCAGGCTGTGCAAAAATAGTAATTTGTAAAGTTAAAGTATTATGTTTTATAACAACTAATGATATTTTGTTTCTATCAGTAATACTTCCAAGTTTTAAGTCTTTTAACATTTTATTTAAGCATTATAATTTTACAAAATCATGTGGCTTTTGACATATTGATAGATTCATAAACAAATTTTTATGAAGAAAAATTGCTTTCTGTGAATTTGGTGTATGTAAAATTTCTACACATGGAAACAATTTCTCAAATTATTATTAATTTATCTTTATGCAAATTATAAATACAATCATTTTCTTTTTTTATTATTTTTTTTATTTTTTATTTTATTGTTGGTTGTTTATCTCTGATGGCCTTACAAATACCTAAGTAATAATCATGCATTTACAATTATTTTCACATTACTGAACAAAAATAATATTTTTTTAGGCATTCAGAGGGCATTTCCCCAAAGATTTATTTTCCCTGGGGTTTAGTTTCTGTCTCCTTAGCCTCTTTGAAACCTCAGGACTTGCTCTGGGGGCCTCACTCAGCTCTTCCAGAGCCTCGGGGGGTACTGGGATACCTTTCTCTAAACATGACACCTGTGACTTGCAGTGTCTCTGTATTTCATGGCTGAAGCCTGGTTTTCTGGTTATTAAATTTGCACTTGGTTATATAAATTAGATTTAGGAATTTTACAATGAAATATGTTTTGAAGGACTTCAATAAGGTTTCATGTTTTCTATGTTGTCTTTCTCATGTGATGGTTTTAATCACCAACATTACTAAGAATCTCAGCATCTCTGTCCATTAGACAAACAGCTTGTGATTCCAGCTGTATTTTCACACTTACACTGAAACCTAGCTCTAGTGAGGCAGAGGATAGCACCCTGACACGAGGTGCCAGGCGCCATGATGGGTGCCAGGCTGTGCACACCCAGCTGTCCATCACCTGTCCCTCCTGGGTCTGGGGAGCCCACCAGCTGCTCTGCCCCAGTCACTGTGAAGCACAGCCTGGCTGTGGGCCACAGGTGTCCTGTGAGCTGCAGAGCCCCAGGACAAGACCCTCTCTGCACGTGGCCCTCACCACCCATCCTCACCCTCGCTCTCCCTGCACCTTCCCATCTCCAGGGGCCACTGTCCTCTCTCTTTCCAGGACCTGTTGCAGCAGCTTCCCCACATGAGGGATGGTGTGGTGATGGTCTCCCTCTGCCTGACCCATTTCAGCTAGGTTCATGTGCTCCAGGGCCATGCCCAGTGTCAGGAGGGAAAGGAAGCCATTTTTCTTGCCTCTAAAATATTTTCTGCTCTACACATGGCACATGTTTTTCATCCAACTAACCCATACAGGATTCCATTATTGATCATAAAAAGTGCTTCAAACATCCTGGGACTGGAGTTAAAGCAAGTTCCTTGGACCCCACATTTCACCTGCTATGCACACTTGGCAGAGGTCCTGTCTCCAACTCCTACCCTATGACTCTGCAGTCCTCAGGCCATGATGCACAGGATGGCATCTCCTGCCTGTTACCCTCCAAGCTGGCCCTGCAGCTGGCAGACATACAGCGCTGGGGCCTTAGGGGACCTTCTCCCAGAGATCCTCTAACCAAGGCACTAGGGGAACTCTGTTTAGGAGCTATATCTAGAATCAAGCTCTGCCTGAGCCCCAGGGCTATCCAGGGCATCCTCTGGAATTCACGTTATAGAAGACCCCTGTGTGTCTGAAGAGTAAGCCCCATGATTGCTTTCCAAGTTGGCTGCTGGGTGGATATTCTAGCTCTCAGATTAGAATTGGCACAGACCAACCCTTTACCCAGTGCCAGGGCTGCGTTCACCTCTTTAGATGTTTACTATGCCCACCTCAAGTCCAAGCACCAGTGTGTGCTGAGTCCAGTCTTTGCTGCTCTGAGTAGCTCCTGAGGCTGAGGGTGCACAATGAGAGAGCTGTGCTGCTGCAGGTTCTGGAGACCAGGGTGCAAACACCCAGGTGCTGCTCCTGACCAGGGCTCCTGATGCTGCACCACTACATGGCAGGAAGGCAGGTGGCAAAGAGAGGCAGACGGGACTGGACCCCCTGATTTATGCAGGGATCATACTGGGGTTCAACATACCAGGAAGGCCCTCTACCAGCCCAAAGGGAATTTGCCTTTTAGAGTGATATTTGTTCCATTCATAGAGCACAGCCATAATACCCATCACCTGCTAAATGCCCAGTCTATTTTTTTTATAAAACATGGTAAATTTCACAAGGATTTGGTGGAGAAGAAGTTCAACCATGGCCTCCAAGAAATGCATCAAGTCTGAATGGGAACCAACTGCTCCAGGCAGAAGACACTCCTCTGCTGAGTCTGAGAGTGCAGGAAAGTCCACAGCTCTGTGACTTGGTGTCCAGCAGTGCGGTTAAACTCTCACAGTGATGTCTGGGGAACCAGGGGCATCTCATGTTCATGAGCCATGAGGGGTACAGAGGGTACCTCCACCAGGTGACCTTCCTTCTCCTGTGACTGCCTGAGCTGACAGAGAGCCACTGCATATCTGTTGGTCAAAGGGAGCCACCCTGGAGCTGGCCTACCAGGGACAGGGACTCACTTGATTTATTCTGCTGAAGCTCAGGACCTTTGAGAGGAGGACCTGTCTCTCCTGGTTGACTCAGTGTGCAGCACATGGCTGCTCCTGCACTAGTTATGCCTCTAGAACCACAGGCAAAGGAGCACAATATCTGATTACACTTGAGATCCCGCCCAGGTGATAAGTGACCAAGTGTCTGCTGACCTGAGGAACAGCAGCGGTGACTCTGGAATGAGCAGACTGGGTTCCACTTGCTCTGCCCCATTCAGACATCCCCAGAGCAGAGAGGCCCAGAGACCAGGGAAGGCAGGACATTGCTAGTCACCATCAGTCTGTCCTGCCATGTCTCTGTGCCTGCTGTTTACTTCTCCCAGGTGCAGTCTTGGCAGACCTGGTAGGACCTGGGCCATCCCCCTTTCCTGTAGTTGGCTTTGGCATCATGGCTGTGGGCAGAGGGGCAGGAGGAAGCCGTGGGCAGGGTGAGCTCTCTGGGGAAAGGCAGGTGAGGACGTGGACTGGACCTGAGTGGTGCTGGGCAGGCTGTCTACATGGCCACCCTGACACACTCAGGCAAGAGTGGGGGCTGGGTCTCAGGATTGTGTCCTCTGCAGTTCTCCTCTGACTGCAGCTGCCCAGCCAGGCCCTGTAGGGTGAGCTTCCTACATGGAAGGCATCTGTGGTCACAGGATACCATGTGCACAGAACCACCCAGCTGATGCTCAGTCACAGACCTGGAGATTGTGGTGTGACAGGTATACCTCTGCTCCCAACGGATCAATGTTATGATTATAAAAATACAAAGAAATTGCCAGTGCCAGCTTTGAGATTCTAGGAGGTGTTTGGTGTCATAGGAATCACCTGCCCTGGGAGTGGGGCATCAGAGAAATCTTGGAATAGATGAGGTGGTTTTCTTTTACTTGGGGAATTTCTGGGTTAAATCGTGGCTATGAAGCCAGGC
Organism: Spermophilus citellus; assembly: GCF_964194105.1. Taxonomy (NCBI): domain Eukaryota; kingdom Metazoa; phylum Chordata; class Mammalia; order Rodentia; family Sciuridae; genus Spermophilus; species Spermophilus citellus. Next base: position 228,453,036 of record NC_138185.1, on the reverse strand, counting down.
CATCTTCACAGGAGAAAGCTCATTTGCAACACATAGTGGCCCTTTTAAGTCTTAAATCCTGATTTTGAGGAAAGGCAGGGAAGGCCTGCTCACAGGAACAGCAGCTCTTACTCTCTTACTGCTTCCCAGGACTCCCTGGGCCTCCCTGGCAGCAGCTCAAATGGGGAGGACGTGGGAAATGGAGTTTCCTAACAGCCTCCAGAACAGAGAAGGGAGGATGGGGTGGGAGGGGAGAAGTGCACACCTGGGGGCCATGGTCACAGAACAAGAGACACCACCCCACACTGGCTCCCCCTGAATCTGGGCACCAGGCCTGGTCACTGCTCCACAGGCTCACACACCCTCACCAGGTCTGAAGTGGGCTCAGGACTTCAGGGGGTTGAGAACGACAGGGATGGTGAGCTTGTCCACCCCCCAAGAAGTGACCCTCCATGACTCCTAGAAGCTGCCCACCTACTCGTCTGTGTCCTTTGAAGTTTCCTCTTTCTTTCTCATGACAAGTCCAGGAGGTTTGGACTGGGCAGCAGGTCCTCAAAATAGCTACATGCACTTATGAAATGATGACCTTGCCGGATGCTTCCTCCTCTGTGACACTTGATGAATCACCCTTATCCTGACCTGATTATAGGTAGCTCTGTAGCTCACTTATCATCTCAGAGTGGACGACACCTCCTGGTTCTTAAGAACTGATCTGGACCTCAGGGAGCACTGGAATCTGAGGCCCCCAGCTCCCAGCAGCTGACAGACCCTGTCTAGAGGTGGTCAGAGGTCACTGCCAGGGTCAGCTAGATTTCAGGTCAGCACACCCAGAGGAGGTGCCTTCCACTTCCTAGAACCACGACCCTTTCCTGTCCTCCCTTCTCCACACCAGGTGAGGACACATTAGGAGAGGGCTTCTCAGCTGCTGTGTGACATGGTAGTGCCATCCCCTCTCCACAGAACATCTTCATGAAGTTTCTCCAGACACCTCCCCCTGACTGTTCTTAGACCACATGCAAGAACTCTGCACAGAGCTTTCAGGCTGAGGTGAGGAGCAGAACCAGGATGGGATCACAAAGTAACCCAGGGCCTTCACAGAGGCTGTGCATTTCCATGGACACTAGTCAGGTCCTGTGGAGCCAGCAGGCTGGAGGGAAGGGAAGGGGACCCTCCCTGTCCTGGGCACTGATATTGCAGAGTGTCCTTGATTTTGCATACAGGCCTGGGTTCTACTGTTCTGGAAAAATCTGCTTCTGCATGGACTTCTGCCGATGGTGAGCCCCTCAGCCCCTGCCCTACTCACTGGGTATAAAGTCCTGAAGCTTTCTGAACTTGGGGTTCAGAGGGATTGACGGACTGTGGTGAAAGTCCCCCTTCTGAACCTGGCCGCAGCCAATAAACCTGCTTCCTGCTAGTGCCTGGGTGACCAGCCTCCTCTGTCCCACAGCAATATCATAGCTGACCACTCAGGAGCCCACCACCCCTGCTGAGGAGGACAAAGGCAGCCATCCACATGGGGCAGCATCTGAGGACCCCAGACACTTAGGGAGGCTGGCCCTGGACTTACCACCACCTGCTCATGGAGAGACTCTGCACTTGTCATGGACACTCATGGGGTGCCACCTTGTCACCTAAAGCCTCTACAATGCCCAACAGCAGCTGCCTTTAGTCATTCACAAGAACTTTGGATTATGAGTAAAGAATACTCATACAAGTGGGCACCATTGCCAGCTGCTGTGCTGAGTAGGAATTAAAAGGAAATTCTAGTGAGTTCCAAGCATGGTCTTGGAGACACAGATATGCACAGACTACCAGGGTCAACAGAGCCACTCTGTCCTCTGCCAGGACTGTTTCCACAGTTCCCAGGACATGTCAGGTGAAAGCATCACATCCTGGGCCATGTGTTCTGCTCTATTGAAGGATCTCCATAAGGAGCTTTTATATAGTGAGATTGTGGCTCACAGATTTTACCATAAACCACTGAAGGCAAAGACAAATCCATAGGATGTTAGACTAGTGAAGGGCCTTAGAAAATAAACTGCAGCCCCTTGTTGTACAGGTGAGGAAACCGACTTGTAAGGTATTTGCTCAGAGTTACTTGGTGGCCTGCAGGGCTGGGACAAGGGCCCCAGGATGCCAATTTTTAATTTTGGAGATTTTCTGGTGAGGGTTCTGGGTTTCTAGGTATGTGATCATGCCATTAGCAAATGCACCGAGGATGACTTCGTCTGCTATCTGTAACTCCTAGCTTATTTCTCTTGCGTGTTGCTCCTGTTAGAATCTTGAGAACTATACTGCCTGGGAATGGTGAGAGTGGCTATTCTGGCCTTTGTCTTGATTCTAGAGAAAATGCTTCTGTCTTTCTCCATTCCCTGCGGGGTTGGCCTTGTCATGTGAAGTATTCTGATATTGTGATACTGAAGCCAGAATTAGACAGGCAGACAGGCAAGGGTCACATCCAGAGAATGGGGGAATTGAAATGCTAATTCCTTCAGAGCCTTTCTTCACCCTTATCAGGATAACCTGCCCTGCTCCACTGGGTTGCTAAGGCAACCTGCCCAGGAATTGTCCCTCCCTACAGGGAGTTGTGAAACATGTTAGTTAATGCATCCTGGGCCCCCTTCATGCTGGACATCTCCACCATGGCCCCTCTGGCCCATCTGCTAATCACCTTTTGGTCATCCCCCTGAGCTTCTCCTGGGCCTACTCATGAATGCAGGAAGGAGAGAGATAGGGGAAGAGAGCAGGGGAGCAAAGGAAGCCTAGGACACATAAACATGCAAGAACTCTCACTTCCTGAGATAACAGGATACCAGCTGTGGCCCCTTCTCTGTCCCTGAAAAAGTCTATGTCACCCTGTTTTAAATAAACCCTGCTTTATATGCTTCCTGGGTGTGCTTCTCTAATGGTTCACCATGTGGGGGTGGGGGAGAAGTGGTCAATGGTAACTGACAGTTTCACTAATAAGAATTTTCATAGAAAACAATTCATAGTGATAAATGCCTACATAACAAAAGAGAAAGATCCCAAAGAAACATTCTATTATTTTATCTCAGGATCATGCAAAGAAGGAAAAAACAAATTTCCAAACCAGTAAAATAAAAGAAACAGTTAACATCAGAGAAATATTGGATGGAATAAGAAACGAAAATTTCATTGATTCAATGTAACAAAGGATTGGTTCTTCAAAAATATAGACAAGGTTGATCACTCCTCAAACTAACCAAATTAGAAGAATGCAGACTGTAATAAATAAATGTATAGAAGAAAAAAGAGGTATCTTCACAAACATCTCTGAAATACGGACAAAAATCCAGTTGATACAATTCTTTTAGGTGAGGATTACAGACTGGGCTTTGGGGACATTAACATGGTAAACCCACCCAGAAGCAGTTTCCCATCTCCCAGACTCAAATCATACTGTGTATTGTCCATCATCCCAATTTACCTAGATCCACTACTTATCTATCCTTAAATGTGGCTTCAGAATTAACATAGATATGTTTATCATGTGATTTTGTGCATGTATTGAAAGACCCCCAGACCCTCAAATCCCCTGTCCAAAAGAAAACTAGCGTCACACTGGCTGCAAAAGCAAGAGGCAAGTTTATTAATACACAGGCGCCTGCGGGTGCACAGCAAACCCTCAGCCAAAGCTTTGGTGAACTGGCACACCGGGCTTTGGGGTACAGATCTTTTATAGGGAAAAAGGAGTTGTTTTCCACCTAGCACAATAACAGGTGTTTTTGAATCCAGCATACATGTCACTTAAAGGGTAAACTTGTTTTTCACTATGATAAACTTGTTTTTCACTATAATAAACTTGTTTTTCACTATGATAAACTTGTTTTTCACTATAGGTTCCCAAAAAACTCATAAATCTCACTGGTTTACATTTTGTTTCCTCCTTGTTCCCGCTTATGATCCCAGTCTGCTCAAGCATGTCCTGTGATGTGGGCAGGGTGCCCTTTCTAACAGGTTATGTGGTGAGCTCACCTGTTTACTGCATACTTTCTACTTTTCAAATCGGGCCTTAGGTTATGGGGATGGGGTCTTTCAGTATAAAATGAAAAAAGTAAATGGATGATTAGATCAAAAGAGACGAAGTTCTATCTTCCTAAATGCTCCTCTGTCCACCATGCTACCTATGACACTACCCTGGGCTCTCAGAGCTGCTCTACCTGGGCCTCCACTCACAGCTGCTATATAGCAGGAGGACATGCAAATAGGGCCTCCCTCTGCCCATGAAACCAGCCCACCTGACCCTGCAGCCCTGCACAGGAGCCCAGCCCTGGACTCCCAGCTCAGCCCACTCAGGGATCAGGACTGAACACAGCTGCTCACCATGGAGAGTGTGCTCAGCTGGGTTTTCCTGGTGGCTGTTTTCAAAGGTAATGAATGGAGAACAGAGATCCTGAGTGTGTGAGGGGACAGGAGGGAGAGGGAGAGTGGATGAGTGACAGTGTCCTGACCAGGCTGCCTCTGTGTTTGCAGGTGTCCAGTGTGAGGTGCAGCTGGTGGAGTCTGGGGGAGGCCTGGTGCTGCCTGGGGGTTCCCTGCGACTCTCCTGTGTAGCCTCTGGATTCACCTTCAGTGACTACTGGATGTACTGGGTCCGCCAGGCTCCAGGGAAGGGGCTGGAGTGGGTTGCTCATATAAGAAACAAAGCTAATAGTTACACCACGGAATATGCTGCATCTGTAAAAGACCGATTCACCATCTCCAGAGAGGATGCCAAGAACACCCTGTACCTGCAAATGAGCAGTCTGAGAACCGAGGACACAGCCACCTATTACTGTACCACACACAGTGAGGGGACCTCAGTGTGAGCCCAGACACAAACCTCCTGCAGGGTGCCCAGGTCCAGCAGGGGGCGCTCAGCACACAGGGAGCTCAGGGTCACCCAGGAGCAGGTGCAGAGGGATGGGGCTGACTTCCTCCATCTGGGGGCCTCTCTTCTCTATGTACCTGCTTTCTAAGAGAGCTCTCTGGACATATTTTTCCTGCTAATCTCTTATATCTCTGAAAACAACAATTTGGGTTTTTAATTTGTACTTTCTTTTTTCATTGTTGCACCATAATTATAAATAATATTGTATTTCAATTGGACACAGCTACACAATCATGGGATATAATCTCTCCACTGCTGTCCCCTGCCATCTCCCTTTCCCTCCCTCCTCTCTACCCCTCCCTCCTGACCCTTTTTCCCTTTCTTTTCTCGACAGGTCTTTTCTATAATTTGGTCTCATTAGTGCCTCTTAGAGCACATAAAGGGGACATCCACTGTGCCATCCTCACACAGGACACAGGAATGCTTCGTCAGTGTCATTCCACTGCTTGTCCCATTTCTGTCCCCTACCTCACCCTTGATCCCCTTCCTCTCCTCCTGCTCCCTCTTCTGTTTCCAGGGGATTGTTCCCTGTACTTTCTACCTTTTGTGATCTGCAATTTGCATTTGAGATTAAACACTTGACATTTCTCCCTCTGATTCTGGCTGAATAAACTTGATATTCTCCAGTTCCATCCATTGACCAGGAAATGCCATATTTTCCCTCTTGCCGGTGGCTGAGTGAAACACTGTCCTGTGTATATGCCACCTTCCCTTTATCCACTCATCTGTTGATGGACATCTGGGAAAGTTATGTAATGTGGCTGTTTTCAGGCCCACTGGTGTAAACACTGACGTGGCTGGATAGCTGTGCTGTGCTGATCTTGGGTCTTTTGGATAAACACCGAGGAGGGTAGCTGGGTCACATCGTGGCTCCATTCCTGGTCTTCATGAAATGTCCATTCTGCTTTCTAGAATGGCAGCACTAATTTTCAGTCTCAGCAATAACACATCCGTACATCTCTTTCCCACATTTTTGCTGACATTTGTTATTATCTGTGTTCTCGATGGTTGCTTTCTGATTGGACTGAGATGAATTCTCAATGTAGTTTCAATTTGCATTTCCTGATTTCTAGGACTATTGACGATGTTTTCCTATATTTGTTGGCCACTTAGATTTCCGCTCTTGAGGAATGTCCCTTTAGCTCTTTCCCATGTATTTATTGGGTTGTTTGGTCTGCTCATTAAGTGTTTGGGGTTCTCTATATATTCTGGGTATTAGTGCCCTATCTGGGGGGCAGGTGACAATGATGTCCCAAGCCTCTCTCCCACACTCTTGCTTGATCCCATTGCTGTGCTGAAGGTTTTAATTTGATACTGTCCCAGTTACTGATTCCTGATATTGACCCTTGCACTTTGGTGACCTGGTTGAGGAAGTCAGTGTCTGTGTCAGTACAGAGGAGGGTTTTTTGCAATATTTGATTCTAGCCCTTGCAGAGTGTCTACTCTAATTCTTCAATTTCTGATCAACTTTGAGTTGACTTTTGTAGGGTGAAAGATAGTGATCTATTGTATCCTTTTTCATATTGGGTTATTCAATTTTCTCAGCTCTGTTGGTTGAAAACACTGTCATGTCTCCAACAGGATTTTGGAAACTTTGTCAAGTGCCAAATAATTGCACTTACGTTGGCTTGTCTCTGTACCTTCTATTCCGTTGGTCTTCACGTCTGCTTTGGGGTCAGTACCTGCTGGTTTTGTTACTGCAGCTCTGTCAAATCATTTCAGCTCAGATATTTTCTTTTTTTGAAATTTGTTTTAATTAGTTACACATGACAGTACAATGATCTTGACATATCATACATTTGAATCAGATGGGATAAAATTTCTCATTTTTCTCAGTTTACAGGTTGCAGAATCACCTTGGTCACGCAGTCAGGTATACACACACAGCAGTAATAATGTCTATTTCATTCCGTTGTCCTTCCTTTCTCTCTTGTTCCTCCCCATCACTTCTGTCTACCTAATCTAAGGTGCCGCAATTCTTTTTTTTCTCCTCACATCATTATACATGTATTCTGTATAACAATGAGGGTCTCCTTCCATCTTCCATGCAATTCCCCTTCTCCCTCCTTTTCAGTCCCAGCTCTCTTTCCTATTTAGTGATAATCTTCTTCTCATGCTCTTCCTCCCTACACCATTTTTGAGTCACCCCTCTTATATTAGAGAAGACATTCGGCATTTGTTTTTTAGGGATTGGCTAACTTCACTTAGCATGATCTGCTCTAATGCCATCCATTTCCCTGAAATGCCAGGATCTTTTTTATGTTTTTAGTGCTGAGTAATATTCCATCATGTATACATGCCACATTTTTTAATCCATTCATCCATTGAAGGGCATGTAGGTTGGCTCCACAGTTTAGCTATTGTGAATTGTGCTGCTATAAACATTGATGAGACTGTGTCCCTGTAGTATGCTGTTTTTAGGTCTTTGGGTATAGTCCAAGAAGAGAAATAACTGGGTCAAATGATGGTTCCATTCCCAGCTTTCCAAGGAATCTCCATACTGCTTTCCAAATTGGCTGCACCAATTTGCACTCCCACCAGCAATGTATGCCTGTATCTTTTTTCCCACATCCTCACCAGCACTTGTGTTGTTTGACTTCATAATGGCTGAGATTCTTTCTGGAATGAGATGATATCTTATAGTAGCTTTAATTTGCATTTTCTCTAACTTCTAGAGATGGTGAGCATCTTTTCGTGTATTTGCTGATTAATTGTATATCCTCTTCTGATAAGTGTCTGTTCCGGTCCTTGGCCCATTTGATAATTGGGTTGTTTATTTTTTTTTGTTGTTTAACTTTTTTGAGTTCTTTGTATACCCTAGAGATTAGGGCTCTATCTGAAGTGGGAGGGGTAAAAATTTTTTCCCAGAATGCAGGCTCCCTATTCACCTCATATGTTATTTCACTTGCTGAGAAAAAATAAACTTTTTAGTTTGAATTCGTTCCATTTGTTGATTCTTGGTTTTAACTCTTGTGCTATAGGTGCCTTATTAAGGAATTTGGGGCCTGACCCCAAGTGATGGAGATTAGGGCAAACTTTACTTCTATTAGATGCAGAGTCTCTGGTTTGATTCCTAGATCCTTGATGCATTTTGAGTTGACTTTTGTGCATGGTGAGAGAAAGGGATTCAATTTTATTTTGTTGCATATGGATTTTCACTTCTCCCAGCACCATTTGTTGAAGATGCTATCCTTTCTCCATTGCATGCTTTTAGCACCTTTGTCAAATATAAGGTAGTTGTAATTTTGTGGATTGTTCTCTGTGTCCTCTATTCTATACCATTGGTCTACCACTCTGTTTTGGAGCCAGTACCATGCTGTTTTTGTTACCATTGCTCTGTAGTATAGTTTAAGACCTGGTATCACTATATCATCTGTTTCACTCTTCCTGCTTAGAATTGGTTTAGCTGTTCCGGGTCTCTTATTTTTCCAGATAAGTTTCATAATTGCTCTTTCTATTTCTGCGAGGAATGCCGTTGGGATTTGATTGAAATCCATTGAATCTGTAAAGTGCTTTTAGTAAAATGGCCATTTTAATAATATTAATTCTGCCAATCCATGAGCAAGGTATATCTTTCCATCTTCTAAGGTCTTCTTCTACATCTCTCTTTAGGGTTCTGTAGTTTTAATTGTATAGATCTTTCACCTCTTTTGTTAAGTTGATTCCCAAGTACTTTTTTTTTGAGAATATTGTGAATGGGGTAGTTTTCCTCATTTCCATTTCAGAGGATTTGTCACTGACATACAGGAATGCCTTTGATTTATGGGTGTTAATTTTATATCCTGCCACTTTGCTGAATTCATTTACTCGTTCTAAAAGTTTCTTGGTAGAACCTTTTGGGCCTGCTATGTATAGGATCATATCATCAGCAAATAGTGCTAGTTTAAGTTCTTATTTTCCTATATTTATACCTTTAATTTCTTTCATCTGTCTAATTGCCCTGGCTAGTGCTTCCAGAACAATGTAGAATAGAAGTGGTGAGAGAGGGCATGGAAGTCTTGATCCATATTTTAGAGGAAATTCCTTCGATTCTTCTCCATTTAGAATGATGCTGGCCTGAGGCTTAGCATAGATAGCTTTTACAATGTTGAGGTAAGTTCCTGTTATCCCAAGTTTTTCTAGTGTTTTGAACATAAAGGGATGCTGTACTTTGTCGAATGCTTTTTCTGTGTCTCTCGAGATGATCATATGGTTCTTATCTTTAAGTCTATTGATGTGGTGAATAACATTTATTGATTTCCGTATATTGATCCAGCCTTGCATCCCAGGGATGAATCCCACTTGATCATGGTGCAAGAACTTCTTGATATGTTTTTGTATCTGATTTGCCAGAATTTTATTGAGGATTTTTGCATCTATATTCATTAGGGATATTGGTCTGAAGTTTTCTTTCTTTTAAGTGTCTTTGTCTGGTTTTGGAATCAGGGTGATGTTGGCCTCATAGAATGAATTTGGAAGTACTCCCTCTCTTTTTATTTCCTGAAATAGATTGAAGAGTATTGGTAGTATTTCTTCTTTAAAGGTCTTGTAAAACTCTGCTGTATATCTGTCTAGTCCTGGGCTTTTCTTGGTTGGTAGACTTTTGATGGCTTCTTCCATTTCCTCACTTGATATTGGTCTGTTTAAGTTGTATATATCCTCCTGACTCAACCTGGGAAGATCATATGACTTAAGGAATTTATTGATGCCTTCACTATCTTCTATTATATTAGAATATAAGGTTTCAAAATAATTTCTAATTATCTTCTGTATTTCTGTAGTGTCTGTTGTGAAGTTGCCTTTTTCATCTCATATGCTATGAATTTGGGTTTTCTCTCTCCTTCTATTCGTTAGCCTGGCTAAGATAGCCTGTCAATCTTATTTCTTTTTTCAAGAAAGGAACTTTTAGTTTTGTCATTTTTTTTCAAGTATTTCTTTTGTTTTGATTTCTTTTATTTCAACTCTGATTTTAATTATTTATTGACTTCTACTGCTTTTGCTGCTAATTTGTCCTTCTTTTTCTAGGGCTTTGAGATGTAGTGTGAGATGACTAATTTGTTGGCCTTTGCTTCTTTTAAGGAATGAACTCCATGAAATGAATTTTCCTCTTAGTACTGCTTTCAGAGTGTTCCAGAGATTTTGATATGTTATGTCTGAGTTTTCATTTACCTCTAAGAATTTCTTAATTTCCTCTTGGATGTCTTCTGGTCATTGTTCATTCAGTAGCATATTGTTCATTCTCCATGTGATGTAGGAGTTTTAATTTCTTTTTCTTTCAGGTTTTTAAAATATTTTTTATTTTTTAAAAGTAAATTGTACATTACAGGGAAAAAAAACACAAGCAAAGAACAAAGTCATCCACTCACAAGAAGCTTAGTTGGACGTGTCCCTCTAGGTTGTGTGCATATATACACAATATCCCATTTTGTGTGATTGAGATTGTGGTGTGTATTATGCTTTTCCACACATCATGAATATTCACCAATTCAAAATCCTGAAGCTACGTGAGTATTTTTTGATAACCAAGAATACACCAACTCAATATGTTATCCTTTCTTGGGGACAAAAATTTCACTGAAGACAGAAATGGCAACAGGCCTCTAGATAGACATATTGGCAGAGTTACAACTAAAACAATTCATTCCCTTAATGCTCAATGTAAAATGAAACAGCAACAGAATACACCAAGCTTGTTAATCATTAACAGATTTCTACTACTAAAATATTAGCAAGAATGCATGTTCCCAGTGAATTAAAATATTCCTATAGTACAGCCAGAAGATGCACACACACCAGTGGCTCACATCAAAATGTAAATCTTTTGAGCACTTGCTTCCATCTTTCTGTGTGTCTCCCTGTGCCCCTCTGCTGCCAGCCTAATGAACAAGTCCTGATACACAATGCCCAGAGATAAAACAATTCCATGTCCAAGATGCATCTTTTCTATCAATTATAACAAAAAGATATTTACAAGTTGGCTAATTCACTAGCACTACTTTTTATGATTCACTGTCACCTCAAGCATCTAGAAAGCTTAAATATTGTGAAATGAAGTATGAACTTTGTGCACAAAAACACAATTTACCAAAAACGTACATATAGATATATGGTTATAATCTAAACCTGTCTTCCAAATATGGAGACTTTAGCAAAGAGCACTTCCCCTTCCCCTTCCTCTTCTACCTCTTCACCACTCCAGTGACTAAATTCAGGACTATCCCTAGCTCCAAGAGCTGGATTAACAAGGGTCACTCACAGAAGATAGTTCTTTCTAAAAGCTAACAAAGGACATTTATATAGGGATTATTTTGCTATTGTTAACAAACTCTGGGCATTAGGACTTATCCTTTAATACCCAGCAAGATTAGCTAAAATACACATATAACAATGGCTAGACAATCTGAACTAATCTAAAGGGCACCCATTGCTTCCCTATGCATACTTTCTCCTTCCCCTACCCCCGACCCAGTGAACCTTCAACCTACCCTCCAAGACATCAAGTTCAACAATTCCATTCCCCTAAATGGCAACCATTCCTAAGTAGTAACGAAACATACTTAAAGGGCATTACTTTAGCTCTCTACTTTTCCCATGCGTTGTGCACTTTTCAACATCTAGAAACACTAGATGTTCCCAACAAGGACTTAAGTTTCCAACTATACATACAGTAGCACTGAATAAACTGCAACACTTACTTAACAAAGGCTATACTTTGAAGCAAAACTCCCCCCCACACCCCTTTTTTTAAAGGCTAGAATTTGAAAGTGTCTTCCAAACAGTAACATTCTGGCCTAGGACCCTTCCCCTTCTAGTCTTATCAACCAATGGGTCAGTATATGCATCTGTAATGCTTAGAGATGACTTTTAACAAATTTCACTTTCTAAGTGGTTTTAATTACAGTCTTTCCTATGAATTTAACAAATGTACTCGGTGTGTTAGTTTACTAACTCTACTTTTGTCATATACTGGCAACCTCTTTAGCATCTAGATAGATTAGATGTAAATTAGGACTCATTTGTCCTTTATATACACTATTTACACAGAATAGTAAAACAAAACCCACAAATATAAGGGACAATGGTCAATTCTGCTTCACAGAAAATACACTGGTATAAAGCCCTTTATATTTTCTTTTCCTTCTTCCTCCCTGAACCAGCACAGATATAATATATACTGTTCAGAGAAGTGTTTTGATCATTCCATTTCCAAAAGACAGTTATTTCCTCATGAATTTTTTAAAAAAGATATATAACAAAATGTTTTATTTACTACCTCTACTTTTAACATACTTTGTGCACTTCTAAACATCTAGAAAGACTAGATGTTTCAAATAAGGACTTAAGTTTGTCCACTATGTACATAGTAGTGTTAAATAAACTACACACAGGTAACAATGGTTATATCTGAAAGTGTCTTCTAAGTAGGATCATTCTGGCCTAGAATCCTTCATTTCTTCTACTTCTTTCTCCTGTTGTCACATGCGTCACATCTGAGTGTCACATGATATGATGTTACAATTTCACTTCCAAAAGTCCTTTTTAGAAGACTGCCTTTCTATGAATTTTAACACAAAGTGTACAAAATGTGTGAGTTTACTAACTCTACTTTTGTCATACATTGGCAACCTCTTTAATATCTAGAGACTAGATATTATAAAATTAGGACTCCTTTGTCCAGTATATATACAATATATACAGTACAGCAAAGTTAAATGAAATGCACGGTACAAGGCAATGGGTAAGCTGAAGTTTTCTAGCACACACTAACAATGTTAAACACCTTTTGCAACTTCTTCCCTCCCACCTCCCTCAACCCAATCAACAAGTACAACAGACAGTATTCTGTTAAGGGGTGGTTTACAATTCCAAACACAATATTTCTCATCAGTTTTTAAAAGCTATTTACAAAAAGTTTCAATTCTACTACTTTTACTTTTAAATATATCAAGCACTTCTAAATATATAGAAGGACTAGATATTCCACATAAGACCCTGTCCACTATTCACACAGCACTGGTAAATAAAATTGCACGCGTAGCAATGGTTAAATATGAGGTATCTTCTAATATGACCATTTTGTCCTTGAACCTCTTCCTCCTCATTACCTTCTATTTTCAGTCCAGTGGACAAGTACAGGCATATGTAACACTTAGAGATGGTCGAACAAATCCATATCCAAAAGTCTTTTTACAGAGGACAAGCTTTCCTATAAATTTCAACAAAAAAATGTACAAAATATTCTAATTTTACTAACTACTTGGTCATACACTGGCAACCTCTTTAACATCTAGAGACTAGATGTTGCAAAATTGGGACCATTGTTTTGCGTGTGCATTTTATTCCTCATCAGTGTATATATAGTTGAAAATGCTAAATACTTTTTAAAAAAAAATATCTAGGTTTTCTAGATGTTCTAAAGTGCCTGATATATGTTAAAAGTAGAAGTGGTAAAATATATGACACATTTTGTAAATTTCTTTTGTTAAAATTCTTATGAAATGGTTTCTTTTTTTCATTGATTACCAATTTCACTCCATTATGATCAGATAAAATACATGGTAGTATCTCTACTCCTGGGCTGCGGATGTGGCTCAAGCATTAGTGTGCTCGCCTGGCATGCATGCGGCCCGGGTTCGATCCTCAGCACCACATACAAACAAAGATGTTGTGTCCACCAATAACTTAAAAAAATAATAAATATTAAAAAATTCTCTCTCTCTCTCTCTCTCTCTCTCTCTCTCTCTCTCTCTCTTTGTCTCTCTCTATTAAAAAATATATATGGTACAATCTCTACTCCTTCGTATTTGCTAAGAGTTGCCCTGTGACATAACCTATGGTCTATTTTTGAGAAGAATCCATGTGCTTCCGAGAAAAAAAAGTGTATCCGATTGATGTTGGTTGGTACATTCTATATATGTCAATTAAGTCTAAGTTATCAATTGTGTTATTGAGTTCTATAGTTTCTTTTTTCAACTTTTGTTTGGAAGATCTGTCCAGTGGTGAGAGAGGTGTGTTAAAAATCACCCATGTTTTATTGTGTAGTGGTCTATTTGACTCTTGAACTTGAGAAGAGTTTATTTGATGAACATAGCTGCACCATTGTTTGGGGCATATATATTAATGATTGTTATATCTTGTTGGTGTATGGTTCCCTTGAGAAGTATGTAGTGTCCTTCTTTATCCCTTTTGATTAACTTTGGCTTGAAGTCTACTTTATTGGATATGAGTATGCACACCCCCACATGCTTCCGAGGTCCATGTGAGTGGTATGATTTTTTCCCAACCTTTCACCTTCAGTCTGTGTATGTCTTTTTCTATCAGATGAGTCTCCTGTAGGCAGCATATTGTTGGATCTTTTTTTTAAATCCAGTCCACTAGCCTATGCCTTTTGATTGGTAAGTTTAAGCCATTAACATTTAAGGTTACTATTGAGATATGGTTTGTACTTCCAGCATATTTATTTATTTTTGGTATTTAACATAATTTATTTTCCCTCTTTGATTAGATTTCCTTTACCGTACTACCTCTCACTGTTGGTTTTCATTGTTATTTTTCATTTCCTCTTCATGTAATGTTTTGCCAAGGATGTTTTGAAGCGCTTTTTTTCTAGCTTCTAGTTCTATTAACTTTTGTTTATTGTGGAAGGTTTTTATTTCATCTTCAATCCTAAGGCTTAATTTTGCTGGATACAAGAATCTTGGTTTGAACCCATTACTTTTCAGCATTTGAAATATGTTGTTCCAGGACCTTCTAGCTTTCAGAGTCTGTGTTGAAAAATCAGCCATTAACCTGATTGGTTTAACACTAAATGCAATTTACTTCCTTTCTCTTGTGGCTTTTCAAATTATCTCCTTATTCTTTATGTTGGGCATCTTCATTATACTATGTCTTGGTGTACATCTCTTGTGATTTGCACATTCAACATCCTGTAGGCTTCTAGGATTTGGATTTCTGTTTCATTCTTTAAGTCTGGGGAGTTTTCTAATATTATTTTATTGAATAGATTGCTCATTCCTTTGGTTTGGATCTCTATACCTTCTTGTATCCCAGTAACTCTTAAATTTGGTCTCTTTATGCTATCCCATATTTCTTGGATGTTATGCTCATGGTTTCTTATCAGTTTTGCTGAGTGGTCTACATTCTTTTTGATATGATATACTTTATCTTCATTGTCTAATGTTCTATATTCTAAGTGTTCTACTCTGCTGGTAATACTCTCATTTGAGTTTTTAATTTGGTCTATTATTTCCTTCATTTTTAGGATTTCTGGTTTATTTTTATAATGTCTATATCCTTGTAGAGTTGATTTTTGCATCTTGGATTTGTTTATGTAATTGATTGTCGAAGTGTCCTTTTATTGTCTGAATTTGCTATCTAATATCTGCCTTGAGACTCCAGATCATCTAAAGCATGTATATCCTGAAATCTTTATCTGACATTCCATCTGCTGCAGATGTTACCTCTTCTAATGTTGAACTGACCTGCATTGCTTGTGGTCCTTCCTTTCCTTGTCTTTTGATACTGCTCACATTTCTTTATAGCTATGTGTAACTGTTGTGTTAATGCCTTTCCCCTATATATTTATATTGCTCATGTATAGTACCAAAATCTCTCTTTTGTGGAGAAAGACAATGTTAACATTTCTCAATATCAATAATAAATCATCTATGAGCAAGTTTTTATTATTAATAAATTTATAGTTAGACAATTTGTCTACAGAGGTTGGCTTCAATTATTATTTAAAATATAGTCATTAGTTTTATAAAAGGCATACCATTTCTGGTGGCATATATAGAACTGAAGGTCAGGCATAGGACATTATGTTAAAAGGGGAAAGAAGTGATGGTATGGGGTTAATCTAACCTAGAAACTTTGGAGGAGAACTCTAACGAACAGTCAGGAGTAATTTATGGAAGAATGTATAAATTCAAACTCCTATCTGTATTTAGAAAATTACCCTATGTATAAATAATAAAGTTAGGGGGGTGAAAATGGGATAGAAAAAAGAAAGAAGGAAAAGAGGGAAAAACCAAGGAAAGAAAGAAAAAAAGAGAGAAGTATAAAAAAATATGAAGAAAAAAGGAGGGGAGGTGGGGCATTTGCAATTCCTGTATATCCTACTATTCTGATCATTCAGTTGTTAAAGTCCTATTTCATGCAAAGTTCTTGGTTTCACATATGTTGAGGTTGTGAGGACCAGTGGGGGAAAGATAGAGGAGAATGGATGAGAAGAGAGAGAGAAGAAAACAAAGCAAAAAAAAAAAAAAAAAGCAATCTGAACTCTGTTTTCTTTTCTTGCAGTAGGTAGCTCTGTCTATTCCTAGCTTGAGTCTCTGTGCTCGGGGTAGTGGAGGTAGCAAGTGTGAGAGGACTTGAGCTTCTACCTGGAGCCTCCTTACTCTTAGCCTCTGAGATGTAAACAAGGTGCCTGTACAGTTGGTGTTTCACGTTAATAGCTACACCCCAAAAATCTTTTTTTTATATTTTTTATTGGTTGTTCAAAGCATTACAAAGCTCATGATATATCATCTTTCATACATTTGACTCAATTGGGTAATGAACTTCCTGTTTTACCCCAAATACAAATTGCAGAATCACATGGGTTACACACTCACATTTTTACATAATGGCATATTAGTGACTGTTGTATTCTGCTACCTTTTCTATCCCCTGCTATCCCCCCTCCCCTCCCCTCCCATCATCCCTCTCTACCTCATCTGCTGTTGTTCAATTCTCTCCCTTGTTTCCCCTCCCCCTTTCCCCTCACATTCTCTTCTATGTAATTTTGTGTAACATTGTGGGTCTCCTACCATTTCCATATGCTTTCCCTTCTCTCTCCCTTTCTCTCCCCCCACTGGTCTTTGTTTAATGTTAATCTTCTCCTCATGCTCTTCCTCCCTGTTCAGTTCTTAGTTGCTCTCTTTATATGAAAGAAGACATTTGGCATTTGTTTTTTAGGGATTGACTAGCTTCACTTAGCATAATCTGCTCTAATGCCATCCATTTCCCTTCAAATTCTATGATTTTGTCATTTTTTATTGCTGCATAGTACTCCATTGTGTGTAGATGTCACATTTTTTTTATCCATTCATCTATTGAAGGGCATCTAGGTTGGTTCCACAGTCTAGCTATTGTGAATTGTGCTGCTATGATCATTGATGTGGCAGTATCCCTATAGTACGCTCTTCTAAGATCCTCAGCGTATAGTCCGAGGAGGGTGATAGCTGGGTAAAATGGTGGATCCATTCCCTGCTTTCCCAGGTATCTCCATACTGCTTTCCAAATTGGCCTTACCAATTTGCAATCCCACCAGCAGTGTACAAGTGTACCCTTTTCCCCACATCCTTGCCAGCACTTGTTGTTGTTTGACTTCATAATGGCTGCCAATCTTACTGGAGTGAGATGGTATCTTAGGGTGGTTTTGATTTGCATTTCTCTGACTGGTAGAGATGGTGAGCATTTTTTCATGTACTTGTTGATTGATTGTATGTCCTCCTCTGTGAAGTGTCTGTTCAGGTCCTTGGCCCATTTGTTGATTGGGTTATTTGTTATTTTATTGTTTAATTTTTTGAGTTCTTTGTATATTCTGGATATTAGGGCTCAATCTGAAGTGTGAGGGGTAAAAATTTGTTCCCAGGATGTAGGCTCTCTATTTACCTCTCTTATTGTTTCTCTTGCTGAGAAAAAACTTTTTAGTTTAAGTAAGTCCCATTTGTTGATTCTTGTTATTAACTCTTGGGCTATGGGTGTCTTATTAAGGAATTTGGAGCCTGACCCCAATATATGTAGATTGGAGCCAACTTTTTCTTCTATCTGACACAGAGTCTCTGATTTGATATCTAGCTCCTTGATCCATTTTGAGTTAACTTTTGTGCATGGCGAGAGAAAGGGATTCAGTTTCATTTTGTTGCATATGGATTTCCAGTTTTCCCAGCACCATTTGTTGAAGATGCTATCCTTCCTCCATTGCATGCTTTTAGCCCCTTTATCAAATATAAGATAGTTGTAACTTTGTGGATTAGTCTCTGTGTCCTCTATTCTGTACCATTGGTCCACCCGCCTGTTTTGGTACCAGTACCATGCTGTTTTTGTTACTATTGCTTTGTAGTACAGTTTGACCTCTGGTATCGCTATACCGCCTGATTCACACTTCCTGCTTAGCATTGTTTTTGCTATTCTGGGTCTTTTATTTTTCCATATGAATTTCAGGATTGCTTTATCTATTTCTACAAGAAATGCCGTTGGGATTTTATTTGGCATTGCATTATACCTGTAGAGAACTTTGCGTAATATCGCCATTTTGATAATGTTAGTTCTGCCTATCCATGAACAGGGTACATTTTTCCATCTTCTAAGATCTTCTTCTATCTCTCTCTTTAGGGTTCTGTAGTTTTCATTGTATAAATCTTTCACCTCTTTTGTTAGGTTGATTCCCAAGTATTTTATTTTCTTTGAGGATATTGTGAATGGAGTGGTTTTCCTTATTTCCATTTCAGAAGTTTTGTTGCTGATATACAGGAATGCCTTTAATTTATGCGTGTTGATTTTATATCCTGCCACTTTGCTGAATTCATTTATTAACTCTAGCAGTTTCTTTGTATACACTTTTGGGTCTGTTAAGTATATTATCATGTCATCCACAAATATCAATAATTTAAGTTCTTCTTTTCCTATTTTTTTATTGGTTGTTCACAACATTACAAAGCTCTTGACACATCATACTTCATACATTAGATTCAAGTGGGTTATGAACTCCCATTTTTACCCGAAATACAGATTGCAGAATCACATCGGTTACACATCCACATTTTTACATAATGCCATATTAGTAACTGTTGTATTCTGCTACCTTTCCTATCCTCTACTATCCCCCCTCCCCTCCCCTCCCATCTTCTCTCTCTACCCCATCTACTGTAATTCATTTCTCTCCTTGTTTATTTTCCCATTCCCCTCACAACCTCTTATATGTAATTTTGTATAACAATCAGGGTCTCCCTCCATTTCCATGCAATTTCCCTTTTGTCTCCCTTTCACTCCCACCTCATGTCTCTGTTTAATGTTAATCTTTTTCTCCTGCTCTTCCTCCCTTCTCTATTCTTAGTTGCTCTCATTATATCAAAGAAGACATTTGGCATTTATATTTTAGTGATTGGCTAGCTTCACTTAGCATAATCTGCTCTAGTGCCATCCATTTCTCGGCAAATTCCATGATTTTATCATTTTTTAGTTCTGCATAATACTTCATGGTGTATAAATGCCACATTTTTTATCCATTCATCTATTGAAGGGCATCTGGGTTGGTTCCACAGTCTAGCTATTGTGAATTGTGCTGCTATGAACATCGATGTGGCAGTATCCCTGTAGTGCGCTCTTTTAAAGTCTTCAGGGATTTGACCCAGCTATTGCCCTTCTTTTCCTATTTTTATGCCTTTAATTTATTTTGTCTGTCTAATTGCTCTGGCTAGTATTTCAAGAACTAAATTGAATAGAAGTGGTGATAGAGGGCATCCCTGTCTTGTTGCAGATTTTAGAGGGAATGCCTTCAGTTTTTCTCCATTTAGGATGATGCTAGCCTGAGGTTTAGCATATATAGCTTTTACAATGTTGAGGTAAGTTCCTGTTATCCCTAGTTTTTCTAGTGTTTTCAACATAAAGGGATGCTGTACTTTGTCAAATGCTTTTTCTGCATCTATCCAGATGATCATATTGTTCTTGTCTTTAAGTCTATTTATGTGGTGAATAGTATTTATTGATTCCCATATATTGAACCAGCCTTGCATCCCAGGGATGAATCCTACTTGATCATGGTGCACAATTTTTTTGATATGCTTTTGTATTTGATTCACCAGTATTTTATTGAGAATTTTTCCATCCAAGTTCATTAGAGATATTGGTCAGTAGTTTTCTTTCTTTGAGGTGTCTTTGTCTGGTTTCAGGATCAGGGTGATGATGGCCTCATAGAATGAATTTGGAAGAGCTCCTTCTTCTTCTATTTCTTGAAATAGCTTGAAAAGTATTGGTATTAATTCTTCTTTGAGGGTTTTGTAAAACTCTGCTGTATACCCATCCGGTCCAGGGCTTTTTTTGGTTGCTAGTCTTTTGATGGCTTCTTCAATTTCTTCCTTTGTTATTGGTCTGTTTAAATTGTGTGTGTCTTCCTGACTCAATCTGGGTAGATCTTAAGAAATTTATCGATATCTTCACTATCTTCTATTTTATTGGATTATAGGGTTTCAAAATGCTTTCTAATTATCTTCTGTATTTCTGTAGTGTCTGTTGTGATATTGCCTTTTTCATCCTGTATGTTAGTAATTTGAGTTCTCTCTCTTCTCTTCGTTAGCATGGTTAAGGGCCTGTGGATCTTATTTATTTTTACAAAGAACCAACTTTTTGTTTTTTTTCAATTTTTTCAATGGTTTTTTTTTTGTTTGTTTCAGTTTCATTGATTTCTGCTCTAATTTTAATTATTTCTTGTCTTCTTCTACATTTGCTCTTGTTTTGCTCTTCCTTTTCTAGGTTTTTGAGGTGTAGTGTGAGTTCATTTATTTGTTGTTTTTTTTTTTCTTTTTTTGAGGAAAGAACTCCAAGAAATGAATTTCCCTCTTAAAACTGCTTTCATTGTGTCCCATAGATTCCGGTATGTTGTGTCTGTATTGTCATTTGTCTCTGTGAATTTTTTATCTCCTCCTTTATCTCTTCTGTAACACATTGATCATTCAGTAACATATTATTTATTTTCCATGTGATGTAGGATTTTTCCTTCCTTCTTTTATCATTGATTTCCAGTTTCATTCCATTATGATCAGATATGGTGCATGGTATATCTCCACGCCTTTATATTTACTAAGAGTTGCCCTATGGCATAATATATGGTCTATCTTTGAGTAGGATCCATGTGCTACTAAGAACGTGTATCCACTTGATGATGGTTGATATATTCTATATATGTCGGTTAAGTCTAGGTTATTGATTGTGCTATTGAGTTCAGTAGTTTCTTTATTCAGCTTTTATCTAGAGGATCTGTCTAATGGTGAGAGCGGTGTGTTGAAGTCACCCATTATTATTGTGTTGTAGTCTATTTGAGTCTTGAATTTGAGGAGAGTTTGTTTTATGAACGTTGCAGCTCCATTGTTTGGTGCATACAAATTGATAATTGTTATGTCTTGTTGGTGGATGGTTCCTTTTAACAGTATATAGTGTCCTTCTTCATCCCTTTTGATTAACTTAGGTTTGAAGTTGATTTCATTTGATATGAGTATGACCACACCTGCTTGCTTCCGAGAGCCATGTGAGTGATATGATTTTTTGCAACCTTTTACCTTCAGCCTGTGCATGTCTATTCCTAGCATATGAGTCTCCTGAAGGCAGCATATTGTTGGATTTCTTTTTTTGTTCCAGGTTACTTGCCTATGTCTCTTGATTTGTGAGTTTAGGCCATTAACATTTAAGGTTACAATTGAAATATGATTTGTACTTCCAGTCATGTTTATTTATTTATTTATTTTAGTTTGGTTAGTTTTTACTTTTTGGTTTTTTTCCTCCCCCTTTACTGAGATAACTCCTGCTGTTAGTTTTGGGCACTATTTTTCAATTCCTCTTCTTGTAGTATTTTGCTCAAAATGCTTTGCAGTGCTGGTTTTCTGGCTGTGAATTCTCTTAGCTTTTGTTTATTGTGAAAGATTTTAATTTAATTGTCAAATCCGAAGCTTAATTTTGCTGGATACAGTATTCTTGGTTGGAACCCATTATTTTTCAGCGTTTGGAATACATTGTTCGAGGATCTTCTCACTTTCAAAGTCTGTGATAAAAATCAGTCATTAACCTAATTGGTTTACCCCTGAATGTAATCTGCCTCCTTTCTCTTGTAGCTTTTAATATTCTCTCCTTGTTCTGTATGTTTTCTATCTTCATTATTATATGTCTTGGAGTTGGTCTATTACGGTTTTGAATGTTTGGGGTCCTGTAGGCTTCCAGGATTTGGCAATCCATTCCATCTTTCATCTCTGGGAAGTTTTCTAGAATTATTTAATTTAATAGGTTGTCCATTCCTTTGGTTTGATTCTCTATGCCTTCTTCTATCCTGATGACTCTCAAATTTATTTTTTTTATGACATCCCATATCTCTTGATTAGATTGCTCATGGGATTTAAGCATCTTTTCTGTGTAGACTATATTCTTTTCACGTTGATAAACTTTTTTTTTTATTGGTTGTTCACAACATTACAAAGCTCTTGACATATCATATTTCATACATTAGATTGAAGTGGGTTATGAACCCCCAATTTTACCCCAAATGCAGATTGCAGAATCACGTTGGTTACACATCCACAATTTTACATAATGCCCTATTAGTAATTGTTGTATTCTGCTACCTTTCCTGTCCCCTATTATCCCCCCTCCCCTCCCCTCCCATCTTCTCTCTCTCCCCCATCTACTGTAATTCATTTCTCTCCTTGTTTATTTTCCCATTCCCCTCACAACCTCTTATATGTAATTTTGTATAGCAATGAGGGTCTCCCTTCATTTCCATGCAATTTCCCTTTTCTCTCCCTTTCCCTCCCATCTCATGTCTCTGTTTAACATTAATCTTTTCTTCCTACTCTTCCTCCCTGCTCTGTTCATAGTTACTCTCATTATATCAAAGAATACATTTGGTATTTGTTTTTTAGGAATTGGCTAGCTTCACTAAGCATAATCTGCTCTAGTGCCATCCATTTCCCTGCAAATTCTATGATTTTGTCATTTTTTATTGCTGCATAGTACTCCATTGTGTATAGATGCCACATTTTTTTTCTCCATTCATCTATTGAAGGGCATCTGGGTTGGTTCCACAGTCTAGCTATTGTGAATTGTGCTGCTATGAGCATCGATGTGGCAGTATCCCTGTAGCATGCTCTTTTAAGGTCTTCAGGGAATAGTCCGAGAAGGGCAATAGCAGGGTCAAATTCCCATCTTTCCCAGGAATCTCCAAACTGCTTTCCAAATTGGCCACACCAATTTGCAGTCCCACCAGCAATGTACAAGTGTACCCTTTTCTCCACATCCTCACCATATCAAGTTGATAAACTTTGTCTTCATTATCTGATGTTCTGACTTCTACTTGATCTAGTATATTTGTAATATTCTCATTTGAGTTTTTAATTTGGTTTATAGTTTCCTGCATTTCTAGGATTACTGTTTGATTTTTTTTTAAGATCTCTATCTCTTGGTAAAGCTCATTCTTTGCCATTTGAATTTGTTTGTTTAATTCATTTTCAAAATATACTTTTATTGCTTGGACTTGCTGTCTCATGTCTTCTCTAATATTTCTTTCCATCTGAGTTAGGTATGCCTTGAGTTCTTTCCCTATCCCTGTTTCTGATGCTTCTAGGTCCTCCTGTATATTTAAGTTGTCCTGCATTGTTTGTACTCCTTTTTTTTCCTTGTTTTTTCATGATGTTCACGGTAGTTTCCAGCTCTATTTGATTGCTGTGTTTCTGCTCTCTTCTATAAATTTGTTTTGGTTTTTTATATCTCTGTTGTCTCTCCTTTGTGTTGTTAGACTATGCTTGCTAAAGTGGATTCCGCTGGGAAGGAATTCCGACTGCCGAGCTCCAGTGACGTCACCTCTCTACTATTGCGGGTCCCAGGCTCCTTACTGGGTGTCCGAATGGAAGGGTGGGACTGGACTCTCTCTGGTTTGTTTCAGCTCCCAGACACCGGCGGCCTGGCAGTCTCCAGCTGCCCAGTTATGCTGGCAGCCGGTGGGCAGTCCTTTGCCAGCGGGCGGGCGGACTCTAGCTGCCCAGTCGCTCAGACAGCAGGTGGGCTGTCGCTGGCGTGCGGGTGATCTCTAGCCACCCAGTCACGGGGCGGTCGCCAGCGGTGTACAGTCTCCAGCTGCCACCCAGTCACAGTGGCAAAAGGCCGGCTGGCGCTGGTGGGCAGGCGGTCTCCAGCTGCCCAGTCACGTGGGCAGCCGGCGAGTGATCGGTTGCCTGTGGGCGTGCGGTCTTCAGCCTCCTAGTTGCACGGGCAGTGGGCTGGCTGTCGCCTGCGGGCGGGCGATCTCTAGCCACCCAGTTGCAGGGGCAATGGGCCGGCTGTCACAGGCGGGCAGGTGGTCCCCAGCCGCCCAGTCACGCGGGCAGCCGGCGGGTGATTGTTCGCTGGCGGGCGTGCGGTTTCCAGCTGCTCAGTCGCAGGGGCAATGGGCTGGCTGTTGCAGGCGGACGTGCGTTCTCCAGCCACCCAGTCACAAGGGCCTGGCCTCTAGTCCCCTGGTTTCTCCTGCCATTCCTGTTTTCTCCTGCTATACCAGATTTCCCCTGAGTGATGCCTCTCGGCAGTTCAAACTGTACTCTGGGGCTGCCATTTTTGGAGCGTGGATGGTGGCTATTGAGAACCCCTGACACTCTATTGTTTTGATTTTTTCCGCTTGCCCCTCCCCTCGTGCTGGCAATACAGGTTTAGTTTTCCCTGCTGATGGGAGGGGGAGTTGAAGGTTGGGATTCTCTAGTTTTCCCCGCATCTTTATGCAGGCTTGCTCTGATAATCCCTTCCCCAGAGATCCTAGGAGAGATTTTATGGGAATTCCCCGCTGTATGGGAGATGAGCTGAGTAACACGCACCTGTTTTTTTTTTTTGCAATCTGTCGGAGAGTGGCGGTGATTACTTCAGCTCTCCAAGATGGTGGCCGCTGGTTTCCTTGGTGGAGTTTCCGTTGTGGGGGATAGAACTGTCCCGCTTCCTTCCCCGTCTGAAATCCCGAACTCAGCCCGGGGCTCTGTGAGTGCTCAGGCGGCAGGATTCCACAGAATCTGCAGCAATCTCCCTGCTTGCTGGTCGCTTCTCAGCAGCTCCCCACCGTCTGTAGCTGCGGGGCAGGCCGTGTGGATCTGTCAGCCGGATCTCCGGTCACAGAGTTGGCTCGTGTATGAGACTCAATTACCGGACCTCGGTGCTGGAAATCCTTCCTCTAGGTTTCGGTGCACCCCCATTTTGCTGTAAGTTCCTAACAAGATAGTTTTTTGTCGTTCTAACTCATTATTCACCCGCGCAGTGGCGTGGTACATGGGGTGTGATGCATTCTCTTTGTGGCCATCTTGAACCCCAAAAATCTTGTGAGAAAAATTTTGAGTCATCACATCGGGGGTGGGGGTGTTGGAAACAGGTACCTGATCAGCCGCAGAACTGTGCTGGTAGCCACGCCCACCAATTGATGGCGAGTAACGTTTTCCAAGATGGATTCCATCTGTTTCCCACATAGGGTGTTTGGTGAGGTGGGGGGTGCTGGGGAGACCTTGTGCTTTCTCCAGAGCTCAGTCTAATGACCCTCAAGCAAAGTCTCTTCATTCTATGACAAATTCCTTCTGCCAAGATCAGATATTTTCATAACTTCTGGTTCAATCTTCCTGCTTAGAATTACATTGGCTATTTTGTGTTTTTAATTTGTCCACACAAATATCAGGATTCTATTTCTGGTTGTTTAAAGAATGTCTTTGTTATTTTTTGGAGGTTTCATTGAATCTCTGTAACATTTTATTAGTTTGTCCATTTGATATTAATCATTCTGACAATAGCAGAAAACAGCAGTTCTTTCCATCTCTAAGGTCTTCACTTTTTCCCTGTGTTGTTACTCACTGTTTCCATTGTAGAGATTTTTCAGATCCTTGGTTGATTGCTTTCCAATACTTTTCAAGTTATTTAGAATGGGAACATTTTCCCCATTTCTTTCTCAGCAGACCTCTTTTGGAAGTATTTGAAAGTGGTTTATTTATGTATTCATGTTGTACTTACCTACATTGCTAAAGGTTTTTATCAGATCTAGAAGTGTTCTGATGGAGATATTGGTTCTTCTAGACATGGGGTCACACCACCTAAAAGCAGGATATTCAGACTTTGGTGTTTCCTCTGTAACCCTTTAATTTCCTTCTCTGGCCTGATTGCTCTGACTAGAGATTGTAGGGACTGTGTACACAATGCACACTATCAAAGACACAAGGACATGGTTCCTATAAAACATATAAAAATACAGAAGCCCTTGGCACACTATAAAAATAAAAAAAAGAAGCCAAAAATGAACAAAGTTAGATGCAAAAGAAGATATGCCTACAGGCTCTTCTGAAATCCAGAAAATTATTGCAAACTGCTTTTTAAAAAATATCCTTCAGGGGCTGGGATTGTGGCTCAGAGGTAGAGCGCTCCCCTGTAACACACGAGGCACTGGGTTCGATACTCAGCACCACATAAAAAATAAAATAAAATAAAGATATGTGTCCACATATATCTAAAAAGAATATTTAAAAAATACTCCAGTAAATGGGAAAAACTTGAAGAGATTTAAAAATTTCTAAACACAATGAAACTGGCTGAAATTGAAGCAAAAGAATGTAAAAATTTAAATAGAAAAATGCAAGCAATGAATTTGAAAAGCCATTAAAGACTTTCCAAGACAGAAAATCCCAGAAGCAGATTAATTCTCAGTTGACTCTAAGAAAACTTTAAAGAAGGAATAAGAAGAGATAAGTCACCTATTTATATTATTTCTTTTTTTTAAGAGAGAGTGAGAGGGGGGGGGGAGAGAGAGAGAGAGAGAGAGAGAGAGAAATAGAATTTTTAATATTTATTTTTTAGTTCTTGGCGGACACAACATCTTTGTTGGTATGTGGTGCTGAGGATCGAACCCGGGCCGCACGCATGCCAGGCGAGCGCGCTACCGCTTGAGCCACATCCCCAGCCCCTTATATTATTTCTTTAAATGTAAAAAGAGAAAACACTGAATCAATCATTCTGTGAAGTCAGTTACACCCTGACCCAAAGCCAAATAAAACACATTCAGGAAAGAAGATTCCAGACCAATAACACTGATGAACACAGATGTGAGGTTCCTAGACACAGGAATATGGACACAGAGCTTTGAAGGACACATGAGAAGGTGGCCGTGATCAGGTGGGTTTCTCCACAGGGTGGGAGGTTGGCTCAACATATGCAGATTAATAATATCAACATGGGATTCACCACATAAACAGAGGTGAGGACAAGGGTCACACCGTCACATCAACAGGTTCAGGAAAAGCATTTGAGGAGGCCAGCACCCCTCATGTTTAAAAAACTGGAGAAGCTAGACATCCAAGGGCCTGACCTCAACCTCGTAAAGGCTGCATGTGACAACCCAAGGCCTCCACCATACTGAAGTGAGACATCCTGGAAACCGTTCCTCTCAGCTCAGGACAGGACAAGGGTATCCTGTCTCCCACTCTGATGCCCCGGGGTCCCTGCACTGCACACTTGGATGCAGGAGCATTTTCACATGAACCAAATGCACAGAACCATCATTGAGGCTGAAGTGACTGCTCTGGGTCACCAGGGCCAGAGGCTGAGGAAGCTCAGAGGACACAGGTGAGTCTTTTCCCATCAACTCAGAGAAGGGACATCACTGGGCTCTCCTGATTAGGGTTGTCCTTGGGATTCTCTGTACAGCAAACAGGAAGCCAGTCCAGGGTGGGTGACCTGGACACCTGATGAACCTCAGGCTCATTATCCTCCTGGATCCCAAGTCCCTGAGACTCAGCACTGGTCCTCTGGCACTTTTGCTTCTTGTAAATGGAAGGTGAGGGGCTGAGGATCAGGTGAGGTTCCTGCATGGGGACAGGCAGCCAGGCTGGGTCACCACAGCAGCCGAGTAATAGTGAGTGGCACGGGGACATCTGACCAGACACGCAGCAAGTCCTGTCATCACCAAGGTCTGCCCACCCCAGACCTGGCACCTGAGAACAGGAGCCTGACTGCCCAAGTCCTGCCTGAGACTCCAGGTGGCCCTGCCCTGAAGTATTCACAGTCTTGGGAGGGGCAGAGGGGAATCCTGAGGGACATCCAGGGAGGGAGTGGAATGAGACTGTGCCAGGAGCTGCTGAGAGGGTGACTCAGATGTCCTCCATCACTGCCCTGCTGGACTGTGGCCCAGAAAACAGCCACCACCATGACCAGCACAGCCAAGAGCTCTCTGCTGTGGAAGCCCTCACCAGGGCAATCAGGACACAGTCTAGGGGACTCCAGACCCCAGGGGTCATTAGAGTCAGTCAAGTCGTCTCCTTGGTCCTGAGGCCATAGACTCCCTCCTAATCAATCCTCCTGAACCAATTGGCTGTTGCTATTTGTCCAACTACCAGTGAAGTGAACAGGACCCACCTGCTCCCACAATCAAGTGGAGGCCAGACGTAGGGTACACATGGCCCCCTCCATGTGAATACATCAGAAGGACAGAGGGTAACAGGTCCCACAAGCTGAGCCAGCAGGGACCCCACCACTTGTCCATGTTGACAAGGGTCATCCTCCTTCCTGGTCATCCTCCATCCTGGTCATCCTCCTTCCTGGTCACCCTCCTTCCTGGTCATCCTCCTTCCTGTTCATCCTCCTTCCTGGTCATCCTCCTTCCTGGTCACCCTCCTTCCTGGTCATCCTCCTTCCTGGTCACCCTCCTTCCTGGTCACCCTCCTTCCTGGTCACCCTCCTTCCTGGTCACCCTCCTTCCTGGTCACCCTCCTTCCTGGTCACCCTCCTTCCTGGTCATCCTCCTTCCTGGTCATCCTCCTTCCTGGTCACCCTCCTTCCTGGTCATCTTCAGCACTTGGAAGAGGCCCAGGCTCTCACCATGACCTCTGGCCCATGAAGCAGGAGCAGGGCTGCTGGCCCACAGCTGTGGCTGTGTCCTCTGACTCTCTCCTGTGGTATTTACAACTGTGGGTGCATTGTAGGGAAACAGAGCACTGGAGTTGGTTTCCATAGTGATTCAGACCTGGATCAGGACCCCCATTTCTGTGGGCAGCTTTCCCCTTCCTGCCCTTCTCCCTCCCTGCTCCCCTCCTGGGCTCTGCTGGTCTTTCTTCTATGTGTCACACATGTCTGAGTTGGAGGTTCATGGATGTTCATGAAGGTGGAGTTCACTGTGCACCTTCACATCAGCTCACAGCATAGATGGTGAGTTCCCTTCTGCTCTCCTCCCTTCACCCCTCTGCCCACCCGCAGGCCCTTCCTGGACCCACTGATCTCCTTCTCTGTCCACACCACCCTCCTCTCCTCTCCCTCTTCTCCAGCTTCCTCAATTGGGAGAGAAGATGGGCCCTGGGCTTCTGCGTCTGGCCTCCTTCATCAGCTTGATGGTCCCAGTTCCACCTGTTTCCCAGCAAATGCTGTCACTCCATTGTCTTCCTGGCTGAAGACCCACTGTGCGCAGACTCCAAGCTTTCTTCATCCACACCAGCCCCTGTAGGGTGCAGCCCGTCAGAGATTCTGCTGGAAAGTTGACCATTTCCTCTTCTTCATGAAGAGCCAGTGTTGCTTCTCTCATGGAAAATCCTTCAGGACCTTGTTTTCCCATGAGATCTTGGGCCCAGGAGATGCCAACCCTGGCAGATATCCACAGACCTTCCCTGGACAAGGGCATCACCACCTGGGCACTGCTAGGATGGATCAGGGGATTCCTAGACAACTGCCCAATCCCTGCATTACAGGTTACCCCATCCCCATGTTGACCCTGTCCCCAGGGGATAATACCTGACCAGTCACTCCATCCCCATGGTGGACAAGACCCAGGGAAGAACACCTGATCTGTTATTTCACCCCATGTCCTGTCCCCTGTGGACAATATCTGACATGATACTATATCCCCCTGTTGGCCATGTCCCCAGGGGGCACCATTCAACCTGTTACCCCACCCCCATACTTACTCCATCCCCAGTGGATAATATCTAACATGTTATTACATCCACATGCTAATCCTGCCCACAGGGGATGATATCTGATCTCTTACCCCATCCCAACACTGGCCTGTCCACAGGGGATAATATCAGACATGTCACCACATCCCCATGCTCACTGTCCCAGTGGACAACATGTGACCTGTTATTCCATCCTAATACTGTCCCTGTCCCTGTGGATAATATCTGACCTGTTACTCCATTCTGATGGTTGACTGTCCCCAGTGGATAATATCAGAACAGTTACTCCATCCCCATGGTGGTCAGTCCACAGTAGGTAATATCTGACCTGTGCCCAGTGGATATTATCAGAAATATTACTCCATCCTCACTCTTACTACATTACCTAGGGTGTGTCTCCTTGGTCCTGGCTACAGACAAGGCTTTTCCTGGAGTCCTGAGCTTCAGGACTTGGTGACATTCTCCATCAGACTCAGATGTTCACCTCACAGGTCAGTATGGCTGGGCACAGTGTGCATGGCACTGACCACTGTTCATGGGAGACCATCACCTACCACAGGACCTTGACATTGCATTTTTCTTGCAACAGATAAAAAGTTTTATTATGCAGTAACAGAAGATGTGGCTGAGTGTATCCAGGGGCAGTGTGGTCCTCAGTGGCTGTCCCTCCAGAGGGGCAGTGCATGCATACTGATAGTGTCCCTGTGCTGCTCACAGTTACAGGCACAGAGACCAAGACCCATGGGGCATGGCAGCATGATAGAGTCCTCAAAGGAAACCCAGAAATCTCCAAGCACAGGTCAAGCAGTCCTGCAGAGGGGAGTCCCTGCAGGAGGCCTGCACGAGGTCATGCTCATCAGGATTTAGGCCTAGGGACAGTGCAGTGTCCCCAGGAGGAGGGCAGAGGGGAGCTATGAGGAGGCCCTTCCCCCACTCCAGCCTGCAGAGCCACCAGCACACAGAGCCAGGCCACAGGAGCTGAAGGGAGGACATCACAGCCAGGAGGGACCCCCCTTGGCTACCACAGAAAGGCACAGGGTGGGGCTGCTGGAGTATGCACCGTGCGCCTGCCCAGTGAGGAAGGGCGGCCAGCGTCACATCAGCAGGGCCTTCTGGGGCCCTGAGGTTGATATTTGTCCAGCTGCCACTGGATGGCCTGGTCCAATCTCCATGGTGGTAATGGAGTGTGACCTGTGCCAGGTCCAGCACGGTGTCTACAGCACATGACGTGTGTGATTCCCAGCTCCAACCTGAGGAGAATGACCCCAGGGGCACCAACACCTGACCACATGGGGGATAGGTGACACTGTGGACCCAGACTCCAAACTTGGAGCAGGAGTGAGTGAAGACCATGTGGCCCTGGGGAGGAATTGGAGCATTTAGACATTGGGATGGGTGTTCCTGGAATCCACAGGGCTTGATGGCAGGGACCTCTTCTCCTTCATGTGCTGGCACTTGAACCCTCCTGGTACAACTAAGAGCTGCTCACCTGGGTCACACTGTACCTGGGAGGGCTGTCACCCCTGCATAGGATGAGGGCCACAGCGAGGGCCTTGAGGGAAGGACATTGACATTGCCTTTGCCATCTCAGGAATCCATGGCCATCTTCTGTCCTGGGAGCTTGCAGCCACCGAGCACTGTGGCAGTGGGAGCTGGCCCTTGGCACACAGCTCACCTGCCCAGGGGCACAGCCTGCTCACCTCAGAGACTGAGACCAACAGGGGACATGAGCATCTGCCCACTCTGGGGGTTTGTGCTACAGGCAAGAGAGGACTGAGACTCTGACCTGTGACCACTCATCCAGATCCTGGTGCTTCAGGACTCTGGGTGTCTGCTCATACCCTGAGTCAGCTTAGGTCACTGTCATGAACAGACCTGACAGAAAAACTTCAGCACAAACCTTCTGTGCTTCTTCTTCCTTTTGCTGGAGGCTCCCAGATGTGAGGTCTCAGGAACTCAGGGAGGAAGACCTGGGGCAGCTGCATCTGAGCTCAAGACTCACTCTGCTTCTCTGTCCCCAGGGTCCTCTCCCAGGTGCAGCTGAAAGAGTCAGGGCCTGGGTGATGAAGCACCTGCCCCAGTCTCCCTGGAGAAATCTGTCCCTGGGCTCGAGGACCCACCATGATCACAGGCTGACCTGCTCCTTCTCTGGGTCCTCACTGGGCTCTACTAACAGGGACTGGGCTGGGTGTGTCACCCAGGGAAGGCCCTGCAGTGGCTGGCCAGTGTTTGGTCCACCCAGCCCTGGAGACCTGGCTCACAAACTCCTAGGACCCCTGAACCAACCAGGAGGTCTTCACCATGACCAGACTGGACCCTGCAGACACAGCCCCCATGAATGTGACCACCCTGGACCCTGCAGACGCAGCCCCCATGACTGTGCTCTGGGTGCAAAAGGCACAGCCTGGGGCTTCCTGCACAAGGGCTCAGGTGGCCTCAGCTCTGACGTGCCCCGCTGCCTATGGGGACAATGTGGAGAAAGGGCCTTCCTGCCAACCTCCATGGCTCCCTCTCCACCCAGAGCCTCAGAGCCCTGGAATCCTGTTCCTCCTCTAATTCTCTGCCCATGTCCCTTGGACTGCACAAGCAGGTGCCCCATTGTGCTCTGCTTCATGATGGCAGCATGCAGGGTGCCTGGCCCCTGGTCACACAGATGCACAGGCCACCTGCTCCAGGGGCTCCAATCCCACCCAGTGGCAGAACACCACTGAGCACCAGCTGTGCCTTCATTAACTGCTGTGTAGGAGCTGCACTGGCATTGGGGGTCAGAGCCCATGCAAGAAGGCAGGACAGACACCACTTGCTGCAGTGAAGAAGAGACACATGTGTCCCTAGGGGCACTGAGGACATAACTCATGAGGTGGTGGCAGGTCCAAGGTCTCCCCACTGTGCAGGCCTGGTGCAGGCTCTGTGCAAACCTGACCCCAGGGGTCCCTGGGATCTGTTTCTCATGGGGCTCATGGTCAGGAGAGAAGTGGGTGCTCAGAGAAGGGGACAGCCCGAGAGCTGAAGCAGAATGTGTGTGCTCCATGTCAGATGCCCATCTAACCAGCCACATTAGCAAGTTATAAAGAACTTAATAAAACAGAAACTGAAACACTAGCTAATTATCAAAGAATAAAGTCCTCCAGTTGTGGCTCAGTGGTAGAGTGCTTTTGTAGCTTGTTGGAGGCCCTGGGTTTGATCCTCAGCACCCCATGAAAATAAATGAATAAAATAAAGATGTTGTGTCCAACTACAACTAAAAAATTATATTTAAATTAAAAATTAATGAAGCAGGAATATGGCAATACATTTAGGAGAATTTCTAGGTTGAAATTTAAACATGAAAACAGAATTGCCCACTACTTTAGGAGAACCTTTCTGCCATTCCACAGTGGGCTGGATTCAGAGAGTGACCAGGTCAGCATGAGGAGGGACCAGGTAAATCAAGGTGTGTATGTGGATTGCAGCACCAGGAAATTATTACCAGGAGGCAGAGGTCATCAAAATGGAATTTGTGGTCAGGAGGAGAGAGGATCCCTGTGGTCCACCAAGTTGAAAACCACCTGACCCCACGTGGCTGTGAAGAAGTCAGACTCAGGAAACATCTGCATCACACACCAACAGCCCGTGCAGGGCAGGGGTAGGGCCTCACCACTGAGCAGCAGAAGAGGTTCACACCTGCACATGCTGGGGGAGAGTGCCGAGAGGACACTGCAGCTCCTGCAGCTCTCACAGTCTGCCACCTGCAAAGCCAGCATGGTGTGGCTGAGGACAAGGTCACCCTCAGCAGGGAGCAAGTCCTGGCTCCTTTGAACCAGGGCTGGGAACCTCTGAGCCCGTTGCTGGCTGAACAGGGGAAACCATGCCCTGGGCAGTCCTGGGTCAGGAGCCCAGAGCTCTCTCCCACAGGCCCTGCCCTGGAGGGTCTCTCAGATCTTCATCTCTGCCTCTGAGCTGGGGAAGCTGGGCCTTGTTGATCCCTGGGATCCTGAAACACCCTCCATCCTCTGGATGCAAATCCCTGGGCTGCTCCCAGTGGAGCTGCTGGCCTCCCCCTCCTGGCCACAGCTCCTGGGCAGCACCACAAGTGTGCTGCTCTCCTGGCCAAAGTGCAAAGCCCCAGCTCTGCCTGCACTGCCCCTCTCTGCCCCTCCCTGTCCTGCACATGGCCTGACATCAGTCAGGGGGTCACACACCAGGGCCTCACCTGTGCCCTTGAGATTGTCCACTCCACAGTCCGCTCCAGCCTGAGTAAGCCCAGCTCCCACAAAACAGGTCCTGAGGATGTCCTGATGTGTGTCCACCTGTGACTTAGAGGAGGTTCAGGGAATGACACCTGTCCAGGGTAAGAGCAGAAGCCTAAATACTCAACTTGCTCTTGCGAGATATGAGCTGTGGGGCACAGTGCATCACCACTCTAGCTTCTGTGAGATTTCAGAACTGCATCATGGAATTGACCCTGATCCCTCTGTCATGATTATGTAGATGTGGAAAACACATTAATAGATGATGTAGGCAGAACAGAAAAATACACAAAAGCAGTTTTACTTTCCAAAATGCTGCTGTGTGCTCCTAACTGTCCATGATGCTCACCTCTACTCTAAATGCTCCTCTAGGAGGCCCCCACCCAGAGCTGCTATATAGCAGGAGGACATGCAAATAGGGCCTCCCTCTGCTCATGAAAACCAGCCCACCTGACCCTGCAGCTCTGCACAGGAGCCCAGCCCTGGACTCCCAGCTCAGCCCACTCAGGGATCAGGACAGAACACAGCTGCTCACCATGGAGAGTGTGCTCAGCTGGGTTTTCCTGGTGGCTGTTTTCAAAGGTAATGAATGGAGAACCGGAGATCCTGAGTGTGTGAGTGGACAGGACTGAGAGGGAGAGTGGATGAGAGACAGTGTCCTGACCAGGCTGCCTCTGTGTTTGCAGGTGTCCAGTGTGAGGTGCAGCTGGTGGAGTCTGGGGGAGGCCTGGTGCAGCCTGGGGGTTCCCTGCGACTCTCCTGTGCAGCCTCTGGATTCACCTTCAGTGACTACTATATGCATTGGTTCTGCCAGGCTCCAGGGAAGGGGCTAGAGTTGGTTGGAGAAATTAACCAAAATGGTGATACAACAAACTATGCCAACTCTGTTAAGGGCCAATTCACCACCTCCAGAGACAACTCCAAGAACACACTTTACCTGCAAATGAGCAGTCTTTGAGCCGAGGACACGGCCACCTATTACTGTGCCAGAGAAACAGTGAGGGGACCTCAGTATGATCCCAGACACAAACCTCCTGCTGGGTGCCCAGGTCAAGCAGAGGGCACTCAGCACACAGGGAGCTCAGGGTCAGCCCAGTTGCAGGTGCCCAAGGAGGTGGAGAGCTGATTTCCTGTATCTGGGTTCCTCTCCATGAATCAGGTTCCCAGGGAGCCACCTGGACTTGTTGTCTGTACTAAACTTTGGCTTCTCTGAAAATATTTATCCTGGTTTTTGAGATGTATTTTTCTTTGTTAATATTAGTGCTTCATAGTTATCATTATTTTTTTTCTTTTTAAAGAGAGAGTGAGAGAGGAGAGAGAGAGAGAGAGAGAGAGACAGAGAGAGAGAGAATTTTTAATATTTATTTATTTTTTTTTTTAGTTCTCGGCGGACACAACATCTTTGTTGGTATGTGGTGCTGAGGATCGAACCCGGGCCGCACGCATGAAAGGCGAGCGCGCTACCGCTTGAGCCACATCCCCAGCCCATACTTATCCTTATTACTGCTTTTCCATTAACCTAGTGATAGACATCCATTGAGTATCAAAGCAGTTTCTTCCTGTGGTCACTGTGCCGTGTGCAGGACTGAGGTCCAGTCCTGGCTCCACCATGAAGGTGACTCTCAGAACTTGACAGTTGAGTCAGGTCCCACCCAGGGCCTCTCTGCAGCATGGATGTCCTGGTGTGGAACAGGGGGCCCCACTGGCTGGGGCCTCTGTCCACTCACTGCCCTCCCAGGGCCTGTTCAGGCTGTGACCTTTGTGCAGCTGAGTCAGAGCAGAGCAGTGGTTAGAGTCTTCTCCACACTCACTGCTCTCTCAATGCCTGTGAGCTCCTGTCCTCTCCAGGTTGTGAAAAGGTGGTGGGTGTGGTGAAGGACTTCCCAGATATGAAGCATCTAGACGTTTCTCTCATGTGGACTCTGCTGCTGGATGAAGGTCAAGGCTGGCTGAGGGGTTTCCCACATCACTGCACTCACAGGTCTCTCTCCTCCATGGAGCCTGTGGTGCTGAGCAGGTGTGGGATTTGCGGAAACCCTCCCCACATTCACTGCATGGGAAAGTCTGGTCTCCAGTGTGAACGCTTAGGTGTGCAATGTGATTGGCATTTCTGCTGCAGACTTTCCACATTCACGACACCTGGGTGTCCTGTCCACTGGGATCTATCTGGGGTGTGAAAGGCTGTACTGATGGTGAGCAGCTGCCCACATGCTCCATTCCTGGGGCCTTTTCCCTATGGGAGGCCCCTGCACTCTCAGTGCTCCCTGGAGGCTGCCCTCTGGTGAGTCCCCTGGTCCCTGAACACACTTGAGCTGGCTGAATGTCCTTCCCACCTCCCTGCTCTCCAGGCTTCTCCCCCAGGTTGTTCTGCAGCTGCTCAAGGCTGGGACCCCATCCTCCTCTTTTAAGTGTTGCTCCCCAGGGCTCAGCATGGGGTGCTGAGGGTACCCACTTAGCTCTCCTCCTGGGGTGCCCTCTGCCCAGATGGAGCCTCCACAGCCTCTGCTCTGTGCCAACAGCCCTTCACCATCCACAGGGGGTTCTGCAGCCTCAGGAGCCCAGGCCAGGTCCTGCCCCACAGCTGATGACCTCAGACTCTCTCCCTGCTGGTGCTGTCACGGCAGCCACCACAGGCATCTGGTCTCTGCATGGGCATAAAGTCCTGCTCAGTGCTGCCCTCCTGCCCTGGCCACCTCAGCAGAGTCAGCTCTCCCCTGGTCACTCTTAGAAGAGTCTAAAATCCCTGATTTCCACCCTACCCCTGACTGACCAGATGAGGACATTAAGTAACTCCTGTTGTGTTAAGTGCTCTGGGAGAGAGAGGGAGAGAGACTGGGGGAGAGAAAGTAGGAGGTGACCCCAGGCCCAGAGTCCCCGTGGTGCAGCTGTGCAGGCACAGACACAGGCAGGCCTCAGATGTCCTCTGAGAACTTGGGAATCTCAGGGATCCCAGGGTGTCAGCAGCTTCATCATGAGGGGTTTATTTCTTTTATTTGCTTTTATTATTTTAAATACATGACAACAGAATGCATCACAATTATTGTTAACACACAGAACACAATATTTCCTCTCTCTGGTTGTGTATAATGTATGCTCACAACAATTCCTGTCTTCATACGTGTACTTTGGATAATGATGTCCATCACATTCCTCCATCATTGCTAAGCCCCTGCCCCCTTCCTTCCCCTCCCACCCCTTTGTTCTATCTAGAGTTCATCTGTTCCTCCCATGCTCCCTCTCCCTAGCCCACTATGAGTCAGTCACCTTATATCAGAGAAAACCTTCACCATTTGTTTTTTGTGGATGGCTTCACTTAGCATAATCTTCTTCAACTGCATCCATTTACCTGAGAATGCCATGATTTTATTCTTTTATTGCTGAGTAATATTCCATTGTGTATATATGCACATTTTTTAATCCATTAACCAACTGAAGGGCATTTAGTTTGCCTCCACAGTTTAGCTATTGTGAATTGTGCAGCTATAAACATTGATATGGCTGTGTCCCTGTAGTATGCTGTTTTTAGGTCCTTTGGGTATATACCAAGGAGAGGGATAGCTGGGTCAAATGGTGGTTCTATTCCAAGATTTCCAAGGAATCTCCATACTGCTTTCCATATTGGCTGCACCAATTTTCAGTCCCACCAGTAATGTATGAGTGCGCCGTTTTCCCCACATCCTATCACAAGGGGGTTTTAAGCAGGAGTGCTGCATAACACAGTGACCCCACTGACCCTGGGGAACAGGATGTGAGCTGACCCTTGACCATGCCATCCCCAGCACCTGCAAGAGCCACACAGGCACACCATACCACCCATCCTGAACCTTCCTGTGTGGCTGACAGAGCAGAGCAAAGGCCCTCAGGAGGCCACCCCTTGTGACCTCCCTCTGCATGGCTGTGCACTCCTACAGGGAACACCCCCTCTGTGTGGTGCTGCCACCCCTGACCACTGGGCCTCCCCATTGCTGGATGGCTGGCAGGAGGAGGACCAGCAGGAAGCAGGAAGGTGCCCCCAGTTCCCCCCACCCCAGCCCCCAGTGTCTCTGAGCAGCAGGAGACAAACACCTCTCTAGGAAGGACTGGGTCCTGCCCTGTGCCCCCCACTTTATCCTCGTCTTCAGTCTCAGTCTGAAAGCCCAGCCCTGACTGAGCAGCCCTGTCTCCTCCTCATGGGGCCTTCATTGTAGCCTTGACACTGCTCCTCGGCCTGGTGACAGCACCCTGTGTGAATGTCCAGGGATTTCAGGAGCAGGGTGTGGGCATGCAGTTCTGGTGTGACTGACTGAAAGTGAGGCTGCTCTCCCCCCATGTCCCCACCCAGGTGTAGATCCAGAAGGTGGGGCCAGGCCTGGTGAATCCCCTGCCCACCCTGTCCCTCACCCGTGCTGACTCTGATTCTCTCTACCCAGCCATGGTGTGAACTGGACCCACCATGCTTCAGGGAGGGGCCTGGAGTGGGTTAGAGGGATGGATGGTGGTGGAACAGATCCCATTCCACACGTGGTCCTGAGTCCCTGCTGGTCCTCAGTGCTCCTTGATGGAGTTGAGCGCATGCTGGTCCCTTCCCCAGGTGTACTTGGCCTCCTGCAGCTGCAGGGGTTGGGACCTGCCTAGTATATAGTCAGATTCACCAGGGACACTTCCAAGAGCCAGGTTTTATTAAGCACTCAACAGGGTGAAACCTGAGGATATGGCTGTGTGTTCCAGTGGGAGACACCCAGTGAGGGAACTCAGTGTGAGCCCAGTCACTCACCTGCCTGCAGGGGGCGCTGAGGACCAGCAGGGAGCTGAGGTCCAGCAGGGAGAGCTCAAGACCAGCAGCAGGAACAGGACCACCAGGGCCCCTTAGGGTCTGGAGAGAGCTCAGGCTCAGCACAGAGAGTGAGGACCAGCAGAGACATTTAGGATCAGCAGTGGAAGCTCAGGACACCAGCTTCACATCTCAGGCCCAGGAGAAGATAGAGCAGTGTCCTGGGTGGGATTGATTTATATATTGTATTTTCCCTATAAAACTCAGCAATTCTTCCAGCATTTTGTCTAATTCCACTTCCTAATTTTTTTTCAATTATATTTTCAGTAAATAATATTCTGTTTTCCCACTCTAGATTCAAATTCTTGTGATTCTTAACATATTCCAGAATACTGACCTTAAGTCCTGAGCCTTGATGACTATCCCAATAAGGCTGAGGAATTTAAATACTGTGTGACTCCTTCTCCTTATTTGCTGTGCACACAGAGGAGGAGCCACACCTGAGTGTTTGAAGCAGCATCACAGGGACATGGAACAGAACCTGAAGCTTGTCCTGCTGCAGACTTGTACAGCAAGAGTGCCCCAGCTCTGGAGTCCACATCAGACCCCCTCAGCCCTGGGAGCCAGGTCAAACTCCAGTTCAAAGATGTTGTATTTTTGCAGTTGACTATGGACACGACCTTCCTGTGAAGGCAATTTCCACCCAGGTCCTCATTCCCAGGAGGTTCCCTGTGACCAGTCCTCTTGATTCTGTCTCATGCTGTGAACAAAAGTTCTTCTGACCGGCAATGGAGGACCATGTTCCCCATTATGTTTGTGCATTGTGGTTTTATTGTTTCCAATGGTCCCAAGAATTCTGCTCTAGAATCCTGGGCTTCAGATGAGAAAGAACACTGGAATGTGCCTTACCCAGAAAGCATGTGGGGAACAGGAAATTTCATCAAGTGTGACTCAGAAACCTTGGCCATGGTGCCAGTGTCAACAGGTCTGCAAGGTCAGTCATCTATGAGTGGGAGGAAGAATCACCTAATTGAGCATGAGGCCACTCAAAAATTTAAAACCACACAAGTCACAGGAGAGGAAGTCATGGAGGAGAATGGAGGGACCCAGATGTTGGATCCATGAAATCTTCAACATAGAGTAATGCAGGGCATAGACTAGAGTGAGGCTGTTGTCAATGCAGGGAATGGCCAAGTGACCTCAGGTAGGGCCTTGGAAAGCAGTGGGTGCTGGAGCCCACTGACTCACACCTGGATGAGGGGTACAGAGATCAGTGCCATGACAGTATCCAGGTTCACAAATGTGATGGAAAAACAGCAATCAATATGACATGATTTGCGAGGATTTAGAAACTTCACCCAGTGGCACACCTGGCTTTGCAGGTGGTGAAAACATGGAGAACAGAGGTCCTACCTGGGTCACTCCTGGACCAGGAGGTGGGTGCTGCAGGCTCAGTGCTTGCAGGGAGTTCATGGTCAACACCACAGGGAACAAGGAGAGGAGCCACATGTCTTATTAGTGTGCTGTGCTCACTCAGTTAGGCAGGAGGTCAATTCCTGAACCTCATCAGGAGGTCAGCAACTACACCTGCCCTCTCAGTGACCCCACCTCACTAAAGACAGTGTCCACTGTTCTCTCCAAATGCTGGGCTGTGGGCAAGGCAGGTCTCACTACAGTGATGCTGCACAGGGAAGGGGACTGGGCCTCCTCCCTCACCCAGCCTGCCCTGCATGCCGTCCTGTCTGCTGTCAGCCTGGCTCTGCTGCTCTGGGGGACTCAGGGGCTCTCAGCCTCAGGCTGCAGCTGAGAGCTGCCTCTGCTCCCAGGACTCTCACCTGGCCCAGCACCTCCATCCTGTCCTCTCCTGGTGGAGACCAGAGGGCAGGACAGGTGAGGGGAAGAGCTCAGGGCAGATTCCCACCCACTGCTGTCCACAGGCATTGGCTGGACAGTCAGGAGGACAAGCAGGCCAGAGGGTGGGGAGGGCAGTGGGCACACAGCAGGAAGCCCCTGCCCTCCTGAGACCCTGCTCCCTCCTCTCCTGCTCAGTCTGTAGCCCCCAAATCTCACAGAGATGAAAGAGAAGAACTAGTCCTGAGAAAAAAGGGGGGCTCTTCTCCTGGATGTGGGGAACCCCATCCTCAGCCCTGGGCTCTGTTCAGTCATCACTGAGGGCTTCTCCTTCAGGGCTGGGAGGTGAACCTGGGCCTCTTGCATGCTGGGCATGTTCCTGCCACTCTGAGACCCTCCCAGGTGCAGGGAGGAAGGGCTTGGAGGAGGCAGGGCTGGGCTCAGGAGGGGGGGCTCCCCCTCTGACAGCCTTCCAGCTCCCCTGAAACCACCTGCTCTCCTCTCACAGGTAAAGCTCCACCTGGGCTCAAGACAGGGACACATCTCAGGAGCACAGAGACCTGGGCAGCCGGACCTCAGCCTCTCCAGATATCAGAAGAGCCTCCCCCACATGCAAATCCCTCCTCCTGCTCTGGGTTCAAAGGCCCTCTGGGCTGTGGGAGCTCCCAGCTCTCTGCTCAGACAGGGCTGAGGTCTCTGGGAAGGCAGGTGTGGTCTAGAAGATGAGGCTGCTGGGTCTTGTCCTGTGCCTGGTCACAGCTCCCCAAGGTGAGTGTCCCCAGTGTCAGACCTGGGTCCATGGGGAGGTTGTGACTGCAGGTGACTGATAGGGTGTGACTGTGCTTGTCCCCAGGTGTCCTGTGCCAGGTGCAGCTGCAGGAGTCAGGACCTGGCCTGGTGAAGCCCTCACAGACCCTGTCCCTCACCTGTGCTGTCTCTGGTTACTCCATCACAACCAGTGGTTACTACTGGAGCTGGATCCGTCAGCCCCCAGGGAAGGGGCTGGAGTACATAGGGTACATAAGTTATGGTGGTAACACTAACTACAGCCCATCCCTCAAGAGCCGAGTGTCCATCTCCAGAGACACGTCCAAGAACCAGTTCTCCCTGCAGCTGAGCTTCCTGACCACTGAGGACACAGCCACCTATTACTGTGCCAGAGACACAGTGAGGGGACCTCAGTGTGAGCCCAGACACAAACCTCCTGCAGGGCACCCAGGGCCAGCAGGGGGCGCTCTGCACACAGGAGTCAGGTCAGCCCAGAAACAGGTGCAGATGTTAGTTGGGGCAGGTTTCCTCCATCTGGAGGCCTGTCCATGTACCAGCTTCCCAGGGGATCTCTGTGGCCTTGTGGTCTCTACTTATCTCTGATATGTCTGAAGGTAATCATTCTGTTTTTGTCATGTTCTTTTTCTTTTGAAATAGTGCATCTTACATATATTTATTATAGGTTTTCACTTTGACATAGTCACATATATTCATTGTCTATAAAACCTCTGTTGCTCTCACAGCTCCTCCTTTTAAATTTTCCTCCTTCTCCCCATTATTTAACTGATCTTTCTTCCACGACTTTCTAATTTTCATTAAATTTACACTATTTGTGTGTGTGTGTGTGTGTGTGTGTGTGTGTGTGTGTGTGTGTGAAACTCACAGTGGTTCACTCCCACAGGTGCAGGACTCCCACGTGGGCAGAATTGACCAATAATATCTGCTCAGCTCACTCCTGGTCCCTCCCTTCTCCTGTCCCTCCTCCCTCTCCCTTAGTCACCTCCTGATCCCCACTGATTTATACTCTTGGGGTTCCCCTTCCTTTATCTTCCTTATTTGTGGCAGCTCCCACAGAGGACAGCCAACACTCACCTGACTCCCTGAGACTCTCTCATTCCTCTTCCCTAATGTCCTCCAGCTCCGTCCACTCACCATCATCTCACTCCTCCTATTGGCTGAGCAGAGCTGCAGTGTTGGCACATGACCCACATTTCCTTTATCCATCCACTAGTGAAGGGCACCTGGGCTGGTTGCATAACCTGGTCTTGGGAATTGCACTGTATAAACCCTGCAGTGGCCGTGTGCCTGCACTGTGCTAACTTGGGTCTTTGCGGTAAATACCAAGCAGCAGGAGAGCTGGTCCCACTGTGGCTTCCTCCCTGTTATTAAGAGGGTTTCCACCTGCTCTCCTCAGGGTGGTTCTCATCTGCTGTCCCACCAACAAGATGTGAGGGTCCTCTCCCCTGGTTTCCTCCAGCACCTGTTATTACTTGTATTCTTGATAACTGCCATTCTGTGATCATGGGATGCTATGCGCCGAAAGAACCACCAATACTCGGTCACCTTCCTGGAGATTGTAATCTGGCCAGGTGGACTCAGCACCCTGACCAGGGCAGGTAGGACCCATGAAGAGATGGCAGACCTTGCAGGAAGGTGGACCACAGAATAAAGCTTGAAAATTGACCACAACGTGCAGAACACAACAGGCATTTTCACCAAGATACAAATGAGCTCTCTGGAGCTCACCCTGACCTAAATACATGATTTAGCAAATACCAGGGTGGACAGCCCTCTGCAGCCCAGGAGAATGACAAGCAGTTTCCACAGACTCTCCTTGACTGCACTCCCTTGATGGGTCCTGCATTTAGGAACCTACTTCTCGGGAGCTCCATATAGAGGGGAGCAGGGTAGCAAGAGGTGCAGAGTCCTGCCACACCCCTCCATAGCAGGTGATGGAGAGGAGGGGGCAAATCTCAGTGAAGGGCATTCTAGAATGTTCCCTGATGAGCTGCGAATGAGACTCCTGTGAAGTCCCTCCCCCACCTCAGTCTCCCCATGAGGACAGCATCAGACAAGCCCAAGAGGAGACTCACTCAGCATAATGTCTGAAAAACCCTCCTCCCTCCTGGGATCTCCAGAGAGGAGCAGAGGAGAGGTTCTGACATGATGACGGGCACCCATCAGATCCCACATATGAGGTCTGTCTCCATTAGTTAAGGCGTCTCCTCCACTGTCACCTGAGACCTCAGGCCATCCAGACATGCTCCAGGGACCCACACAAGAGGTCCCTTGTGCTGGGGAGCAGGATGGACACCCAGCAGCCCAGCCTGGACACACTCACTGTGCACTCCTGCAGGAGGGGCCCTCACATGGCCACACCTCACACGCGCTGTGCAAGGTGGTCCTGGTAAGTGGGCAGGGCAGCCAGAGATGGACAAGTGGAGGACACAGGTCTTCTCCTTGTCCACACAGCAAGCCCAGGAGCCCTGGACCTTCACCAGTGCAGTAGGTGGGCCCAGACCACCCAGCAGGGCTGGCAGGACCACACAGACCTGAGCGACCCTCAGCATCCACAGCTGCTTTCCAGTGTGGCCAGGGTCACGCTTGGCTCTGGGTGTTCTTGTGCCTGCTCTGCTGGCTTAAGTTGAAGAGGCTCCCTGGGTTCCCAGCAGACCTGACCTTCAACAGTGGCCATCACCTGCAGGGAGGGACTGTCCATGCTGAGTCTCGTGTCCCCCTTCCCAATCCCAGATGGGTTTTGTGCTTTACTTTAGTTATCACCTAATTTTGCCTTAATCACTGATTTTCAGTCCTGATTATAAGTTATAATTTTTTAGAAGAATTTCTTTACAGTAAATGAAATACTTATTTAGGGAAATCTCACATTCAGTGTGAAGAGCAAGAGTCAGTCTTCCTTAACCATGACCACTGGGCTCCTGCCTGACTCCAGCTCCCCTGGATGGAGATGTCCCTAGTGTGTCCCAGGACATGAGCTCCCATTCATGGAGCCCAGGCACAGGGCCACCTTCTTGGGAGGAGGGGGGCAGCATCGGTTTCTCCCTGTGGTCACTGTGCTGTGTGCAGGACTAAGGTCCAGTCCTGGCTCCACCATGAAGGTGACTCTCAGAACTTGACAGTTGAGTCAGGTCCCACCCTGGACCACTCTGCAGCATGGACGTCCTGGTGTGGAACAG
The DNA here is from genome assembly GCF_964194105.1 of Spermophilus citellus. Classification (NCBI taxonomy): domain Eukaryota; kingdom Metazoa; phylum Chordata; class Mammalia; order Rodentia; family Sciuridae; genus Spermophilus; species Spermophilus citellus. The sequence continues at coordinate 228,408,697 of NC_138185.1, read as the reverse complement.
GTGGTCCCACAGGCTGAGGCCTCTGTCCACTCACTGCCCTCCCAGGGCCTGTTCAGGCTGTGAAGTTTCTGCAGCTGAGTCAGAGAAGAGCAGTGGTTAGAGTCTTCTCCACACTCACTGCTCTCTCAATGCCTGTGAGCTCCGTCCTCTCCAGGTTGTGAAAAGGTGGTGGGTGTGGTGAAGGACTTCCCAGATATGAAGCATCTGGCCGTTTCTCTCCTGTGGACTCTGCTGCTGGATGAAGGTCAGTGCTGGCTGAGGGACCTAAGCACATGCTGGACCTTGTTCCCCTGTGTCCTTGGTCAATTGCTGATGCTAGTGTTGGGATCTTCACTGGGAGAGGGTCAACTTCACCAGGGACACCTCCAAGGGCCAGGTATCATTAAGCACTCAACAGGGTGAAACCTGAGGATATGGCTGTGTATTCCAGGGGAGGACACAGTGAGGGAACTCAGTGTGAGCCCAGTCACGCACCTGCTTGTAGGGGACACTGAGGACCTACAGGGGGCGCTGAGGACCAGGGGGAGCTGAGGACCAGCAGGGAGTGAGGACCAGCAGGGAGCTGAGGACCAGCAGGGGGAGGTGAGGACCAGCAGGGAGCTGAGGTCCAGCAGGGGGCGCTGAGGACCAGCAGGGGGAGGTGAGGACCAGCAGGGAGTGAGGACCAGCAGGGAGTGAGGACCAGCAGGGGGCGCTGAGGACCAGCAGGGGGAGGTGAGGACCAGCAGGGAGCTGAGGTCCAGCAGGGAGCTGAGGTCCAGCAGGGGGAGCTGAGGTCCAGCAGGGGGAGGTGAGGAGCAGCAGGGGGAGGTGAGGACCAGCAGGGGGCACTGAGGACCAGCAGGGGGAACTGAGGACCAGCAGGGAGCTGAGGTCCAGCAGGGGGAGCTGAGGAGCAGCAGACACCTGAGGACCAGCAAGAGGATCACAAAACATTGGGATCTCAATGCCTAAAGGAGACTCAGGACCCACAGGGAGTCAGGACAAGTAAGGGGAGCTCAGAACCAGGGGGAGCACAGGCCCACCTGAAGCTCAGGGCCTCCTGGAAACTCAAGGTCAGTGGAGAGCTCAGGAGCAGCAGGGATCTCAGGGCCATCAAGGTTGCTCTTCCCCAGAAGAAGGTGAAGAAAGGTCCTGGAGACGTGTGTTTTAGGAGGATGTGGTAAATTTTCAAGTCAGGAATTACTTCTCTCTGCTTGTGCTACTAAATTTTCAAAGTCTATTGTCAGTAAACAATACACAGTTTTACTACTCTGAGTCCATGTTCCTGGAAGGACTAATGAATTCTTGAATTTCCACACTAACTTCTGAGCCTTGATGACTATCCCAATAAGGTGAGGAATTTAAATTCTCTGTGACTCCTTGTCCTTATTTGCTGGAACACACAGGAGGAGCCACACCTGTGCGTTTGAAGCAGCATCACAGGAACATGAAAAGGAACATGAACCTTGTCCTTCCTGTTCCACACTTGTAAAGCAAGAGTGTCCCAGCTCTGAAGGCCACATCAGATCTCCTCATCCCTGGAGAGGATCAAACTCAAGTTCAAAGCTGGTGTATTTTTCCAGTTGACCATGGACATGAGCTGCCTGGGAAGAAAATTCCCCCCAGGGACCCATTCCCAGAAGGTTCCTGACACCGCGTCCTCTTGTTTCTGACTCATGCTGTGAACAAATGTTCTTCTGACCAGCAATGAAGGCCATATTCCCTGCAATGTCTGTGCATTGTGACTGTGCTGTTTGCATTGGCACCAAGAGCTCTGCTCCACTGCTCTCTGGGTTTCCCATGTGGGAGATTGGAATAGGCCTTAGTGAGAAAGAAGGTGACTTAAAGAATTTTTTTCAAGTGGAACTCACAACAAAGAGTCTGCATTTGATGGCCTAACCTTGATATTTTTTATTACAACATTTGCATGTAGTTATGCAATTTCAATTTAGTACAATTTTTGAGAGAGAGAAAGAGAGAGAGAATTTTTTTAATATTATTTTTTTAGTTATCGGCGGACACAACATTTTTGTATGTGGTGCTGAGGATCGAACCCTGGCCTCACGCATGCCAGGCGAGCAGGCTACCACTTGTGCCACATCCCCAGCCCTTAGATACATTTTAAGTAAATTAACAATGAGTTGTTGTATTTTGTGGTCTTTCTCATGGGAGGGTACTTGATCATCCACATCACTAAGAATGCCAGCATCTCTCTCCATCAGACAACAGCTGGCCATTCCAGCTGTATTTTCACACTTACACTGAAACCCAGCTCTAGTGAGGCAGAGGACAGCACCCTGACATGAGGTGCCAGGCACCATGATGGGTCCCAGGCTGTGCACACCCAGCTGTCCATCACCTGTCCCTCCTGGGTGTGGGGGGCCCACCAGCTGCTCTGCCCCAGTCACTGTGAAGCACAGCCTGGCTGTGGGCCACAGGTGCCCTGTGAGCTGCAGAGCCCCAGGACAAGACCCTCTCTGCACGTGGCCCTCACCACCCACCCTCACCCTCACCACCCACCCTCACCCTCACCCTCCCTGCACCTTCCCATCTCCAGGGGCCACTGTCCTCTCTCTTTCCAGGACCTGATGCAGTAGCTTCCCCACATGAGTGATGGTGTGGTGATGGTCTCCCTCTGCCTGCCCCATTTCAGCTAGGTCCATGTGCTCCAGGGCCATGCCCAGGGCCAACAGGACAGGATGCCATTCTTTTTGGCAAATTACCTTCTTTCTCTGTGGACAGCATATTATCTACATCTCCATTAGGGGACACATGGTGATCATGAAAAGTGCTTCAACACTCATGGGACTGGAGTTATGGACAGGCCTCTTGGACACATGTCCCACCTGATGTGCACACTGGACAGAGGTCCTCTCCTTAAGCCATAGACTGTCCCACCCAATGTCTCTGCTGATGTCAGGTGGGGTCTCCTGTCAGGTGCTGGGGCCTTCGTGGTCATGCTCCCAGGGTCCACTACCCATGGCATAAGGACACTCTGTAGGGGCCACATTCTGACCATGTGCTGCCTGAGCTGAGGCCTACCCAGAGAATCCTCTGTAATGTATCCTCTAGAGGAAGAGCCACCCCCACACTCTGGCACCCTGTGTGCCTGCAGAGTCAACACCATGGGTGCTGCCAGTTCAGCTCTTGGGTGACTCTTCCAGCTCCTGAATCAGAGCTGGCACAGAAACACCCTTTACCTAGTCCCAGGGCTGTGTCCACCTCTTTAGATGCTCACTGTGATCACCTCAGGCCCCAGCACCTGTGTGGCTGAGTCCAGTCTGTGCTGCTCTGAGCAGCTCCTATGGCTGAGAGTTCACAAGGAGAGAGCTGTGTTGCAGCAGGTTCTGGAGACCAGGGTGCAAACACCCAGGTGCTTCTCCTGACCAGGGCCCTGAGGATATAGCACCACATGGCAGGAGGCCGGAGGCAGAGAGAGGAGATGGGGCTGGACCCCTGAGTGGTGCTGGGGTCATCCTGAGGGCTCAGCCTTCCATGAGAGGCCTCTACCAGCCCTTGGAGAATCCAGCTGGACAGGCCCAGGTTGTCAGTTTTTCTTTCCATTCTGGGGTCATGTGGGCATGGAAAGAGCAACAGGGAAGCAGCATTCAGGGCATATGGCTGTGCATCAGGAGGACCCCAGACACTGCTCCAGACAGTGGCCCTTCTGTCCCCAGGTCACACTGCACACAAGGAGGACAGGAGGCCTACATCACAGACGACAGATTAGATAGATACATAGATAGATAGATAGATAGATAGATAGATAGATAGATAGATAGATGATAGATAGAAGATAGATAGATAGATAATAGATAGATAGATAATAGATAGATAATAGATAGAGATAGATAGATAGATAATAGATAGAGAGATAGGTAGATAGATAATAGATAGATAGATAGTAGATAGATAGATAAATAGATAGATAATAGATGGATAGATAGATAGAAACACTCATAAATACTGAAATAGAATAAACTAATCCTGACCTTCAACACAACAACAAATCCATGGAGACATTGGCTGCTCTTTCTCCAAGGCCCCTCACAAGTTGGGGCTACACCTGGCCCTGTGGGCTCAGCCCATGACAACTGAAAGAGAGGACAGAGCCTGGGTATCTCCCTGCCCCCACTTGTGCCCTGTGCCCACCACAGATGGCAGCAGCATGTGTACCTGAGGGCTCTGGGCCAACTGGATGCTCCTGAGCTGAAGGAGGCCCTCACAGGGAGGCACAGCCTTCCCACTGCAGGGAGCCTTGGAGGCCCTCAGCTGGATGCCTCCCTGGAGAGCAGGTGGCAGCAGAGGGGAGAAGACACACAGCACATTTCCAATGCAGGACGGTTCTGAGGACCTCATCAGTGTGTGCACCTGGGAGCTGGAGGAGGGTCAGGGCAGCAGTCATGTCCAGGGTGAGAGCAAAGACCAGGTAACCAGTCACTCTTGCCACACAGGAGCTGTTGGACACAGTGAACCAGCACTCAGGCTTCTGTGTGATTTTACGTCTGCAGCAGGGAGTTAGCACAGACACCTCCACCATGTGATCTATTTATTATTATTAAACAAATTAAAATAACAGACAATAAAATCAAAATCAAAGAAATTCTCCCCTCCTGAACTCTCCTCTGTCCACCATGGATCCCATGACACTCCAGTCTGCCCTCAGAGCTGCTCTACCTGGGCCCCACTCAGTGCTGCTATATAGCAGGAGCACATGCAAATAGAGCCTCCCTCTGCTCATGAAAACCAGCCCACCTGACCCTGCAGCTCTGCACAGGAGCCCAGCCCTGGACTCCCAGCTCAGCCCACTCAGTGACCAGGACTGAACACAGCTGCTCACCATGGAGAGTGTGCTCAGCTGGGTTTTCCTGGTGGCTGTTTTCAAAGGTAATGAATGGAGAACAGGGATCCTGAGTGTGTGAGTGGACAGGAGTGAGAGGGAGAGTGGATCAGTGCCAGTGTCCTGACCAGGCTGCCTCTGTGTTTGCAGGTGTCCAGTGTGAGGTGCAGCTGGTGGAGTCTGGGGGAGGCCTGGTGCAGCCTGGGGGTTCCCTGCGACTCTCCTGTGTAGCCTCTGGATTCACCTTCAGTAATTACTACATGCACTGGGTCCGCCAGGCTCCAGGGAAGGGGCTGGAGTGGGTTGCTCGTATAAAAAACAAAGCTAATAGTTACAGCACAGTATACGCTGCATCTGTAAAAGACCGATTCACCATCTCCAGAGAGGACTCCAAGAACACCCTGTACCTGCAAATGAGCAGTCTGAGAACCGAGGACACAGCCACCTATTACTGTGCTAGAGACACAGTGAGGGGACCTCAATGTGAGCCCAGACACAAACCTCCTGCAGGGTGCCCAGGGCCAGCAGGGGGCGCTCAGCACACAGGGAGCTCAGGGTCAGCCAGGAGCAGGTGCAGAGGGGGTGGGGCTGACTTCCTCCATCTGGGGGCCCCTCCTCTTCCTGTACCCACTTTCTAGGAGAGCTCTCTGGACATATTTTTTCTGCTAATCTCTTATATCTCTGAAAAGAACAATTTGGGTTTTTAATTTGTACTTTCTTTTTTCATTGTTGCAACATAATCATAAATAATATTGCATTTCAATTGAACACAGCTACACAATCATGGGATATAATTTCTTCACTTCTGTCCCCTGCCATCTCGCTTGCCCTCCCTCCTCTCTACCCCTCCCCCTGACCCTTTTTCCCTTTCTTTTCTCAACAGATCTTTTCTATACTTTGGTTTCATTAGTGCCTCTTAGAGCACATAAAGGGGACATCCATGTGCCATCCTCACACAGGACACAGGAATGCTTCGTCAGTGTCATTCCACTGCTTGTCCCATTTCTGTCCCCTACCTCACCCTTGATCCCCTTCCTCTCCTGCTGCTCCCTCTTCTGTTTCCAGGAAACTCCTCCCAGGACTTTTCCCCTTTTGTGATCTGCAATTTGCATTTGAGATTAAACACTTGACATTTCTCCCTCTGATTCTGGCTGAATAAACTTGATATTCTCCAGTTCCATCCATTGACCATGAAATGCCATATTTTCCCTCTTCCGTGTGGCTGAGTGAAACACTGTCCTGTGTATACACCACCTTCCCTTTATCCACTCATCTGTTGATGGACACCTGGGAAAGTTATGTAATATGGCTGTTTTCAGGCCCACTGGTGTAAACACTGATGTGGCTGGATAGCTGTGCTGTGCTGATCTTGGGTCTTTTGGATAAACACCAAGGAGGGTAGCTGGGTCACATGGTGGCTCCATTCCTGGTCTTCATGAAATGTCCATTCTGCTTTCTAGAATGGCAGCACTAATTTTCAGTCTCAGCAATAACACATCTGTACATCTCTTTCCCACATTTTTGCTGACAATTTTTATTATTTGTGTTCATGATGGTCGCCTTCTGATTGGACTGAGATGAATTCTCAATGCAGTTTCAATTTGCATTTCCTGATTTCTAGGACTATTGAGCATGTTTTTCTATATTTGTTGGCCACTTAGATTTCCGCTCTTGAGGAATGTCCCTTTACCTCTTTCCCATGTATTTATTGGGTTGTTTGGTCTGGTCATTAAGTGTTTGGGGTTCTCTATATATTCTGTGTATTAGTGCCCTATCTGGGGGGCAGGTGACAATGATGTCCCAAGCCTCTCTCCTCACACTGTGGCTGGATTCCATTGCTGTGCTGAAGGCTTTAATTTGATACTGTCCCACTTACTGATTCCTGATATTGACCCTTGCACTTTGGTGACCTGGTTGAGGAAGTTGGTGTCTGTGTAGGTACAGAGGAGGGTTGGTGCAATATTTGATTCTAGCCCTTGCAGAGTGTCTACTCTAATTCTTCAATTTCTGATCAACTTTGAGTTGACTTTTGTAGGGTGAAAGATAGTGATCTATTGTATCCTTTTTCATATTGGGATATTCAATTTTCTCAGCTCTGTTGGTTGAAAACACTGTCATGTCTCCAACAGGATTTTGGAAACTTTGTCAAGTGCCAAATAATTGCACTTATGTTGGTTTGTCTCTGTACCTTCTATTCCATTGGTCTTCATGTCTGCTTTGGGTTCAGTGCCTGCTGGTTTGGTTACTGCAGCTCTGTAAAATCATTTCAGGTCAGATATTTTCTTTTTTTGAAATTTGTTTTAATTAGTTACACATGACAGTACAATGATCTTGACATATCATACATTTGAATCAGATGGGATATAATTTCTCATTTTTCTCAGTGTACAGGTTGCAGAATCACCTTGGTCATGCAGTCACGTATACACACACAGCAGTAATAATGTCTATTTCATTCCGTTGTCCTTCCTTTGTCTCCTGTTCCTCCCCATCACTTCTGTCTACCTAATCTAAGGTGCCGCAATTCTTTTTTTTCTCCTCACATCATTATACATGTATTCTGTATAACAATGAGGGTCTCCTTCCATCTTCCATGCAATTCCCCTTCTCCCTCCTTTTCAGTCCCAGCTCTCTTCCCGATTTAGTGATAATCTTCTTCTCATGCTCTTCCTCCCTACCCCATTTTTGAGTCACCCCTCTTATATTAGAGAAGACATTTGGCATTTGTTTTTTAGGGATTGGCTAACTTCACTTAGCATAATCTGCTCTAATGCCATCCATTTCCCTGAAATGCCAGGATCTTTTTTTTTAGTGCTGAGTAATATTCCATCATATATACAGGCCACATTTTTTTAATCCATTCATCCATTGAAGGGCATGTAGGTTGGCTCCACAGTTTAGCTATTGTGAATTGTGCTGCTATAAACATTGATGTGACTGTGTCCCTGTAGTATGCTGTTTTAGGTCTTTGGGTATAGTCCAAGAAGAGAAATAACTGGGTCAAATGGTGGTTCCATTCCCAGCTTTCCAAGGAATCTCCATACTGCTTTCCAAATTGGCTGCACCAATTTGCACTCCCACCAGCAATGTATGCCTGTATCTTTTTTCCCGCATCCTCACCAGCACTTGTGTTGTTTGACTTCATAATGGCTGAGATTCTTTCTGGAATGAGATGATATCTTAGAGTAGCTTTAATTTGCATTTTCTCTGACTGCTAGAGATGGTGAGCATCTTTTCGTGTATTTGCTGATTAATTGTATATCCTCTTCTGAGAAGTGTCTGTTCAGGTCATTGGCCCATTTGATAGTTGGGTTATTTATTTTTTGTTGTTTAACTTTTTGAGTTCTTTGTATACCCTAGAGATTAGGGCTCTATCTGAAGTGGGAGAGGTAAAAGTTTTTTCCCAGAATGCAGGCTCCCTATTCACCTCATATGTTATTTCACTTGCTGAGAAAAAACTTTTTAGTTTGAATTCGTTCCATTTGTTGATTCTTGGTTTTAACTCTTGTGCTATAGGTGCCTTAGTAAGGAATTTGGGGCCTGACCCCACGTGATGGAGATTAGGGCAAACTTTACTTCTATTAGATGCAGAGTCTCTGGTTTGATTCCTAGATCCTTGATCCATTTTGAGTTGACTTTTCTGCATGGTGAGAGAGAGGGATTCAATTTCATTTTGTTGCATATGGATTTCCACTTCTCCCAGCACCATTTGTTGAAGATGCTATCCTTTCTCCATTGCATGCTTTTAGCACCTTTGTCTAATATAAGGTAGTTGTAATTTTGTGGATTGTTCTCTGTGTCCTCTATTCTATACCATTGGTCTACCATTCTGTTTTGGTGCCAGTACCATGCTGTTTTTGTTACCATTGCTCTGTAGTATAGTTTAAGACCTGGTATCGCTATATCACCTGTTTCACTCTTCCTGCTTAGAATTGGTTTAGCTGTTCCGGGTCTCTTATTTTTCCAGATAAATTTCATAATTGCTCTTTCTATTTCTGCGAGGAATGCCATTGGGATTTTGATTGAAATCCATTGAATCTGTAAAGTGCTTTTGGTAAAATGGCCATTTTAATAATATTAATGCTGCCAATCCATGAGCAAGGTATATCTTTCCATCTTCTAAGATCTTCTTCTACTTCTCTCTTTAGGGTTCTGTAGTTTTAATTGTATAGATCTTTCACCTCTTTTGTTAAGTTGATTCCCAAGTATTTTTTTTTTTTGAGAATATTGTGAATGGGGTAGTTTTCCTCATTTCCATTTCGGAGGATTTGTCACTGACATACAGGAATGCCTTTGATTTATGGGTGTTAATTTTATATCCTGCCACTTTGCTGAATTCACTTACTAGTTCTAGAAGTTTCTTGGTAGAACCTTTTGGGCCTGCTATGTATAGGATCATATCATCAGCAAATAGTGCTAGTTTAAGTTCTTCTTTTCCTATATTTATACCTTTAATTTCTTTCATCTGTCTAATTGCTCTGGCTAGTGCTTCCAGAACAATGTAGAACAGAAGTGGTGAGAGAGGGCATTGAAGTCTTGATCCATATTTTAGAGGAAATTCCTTTGATTTTTCTCCATTTTGAATGATGCTGGCCTGAGGCTTAGCATAGATAGCTTTTACAATGTTGAGGTAAGTTCCTGTTATCCCAAGTTTTTCTAGTGTTTTGAACATAAATGGATGCTGTACTTTGTCAAATGCTTTTTCTGCGTCTATCGAGATGATCATATGATTCTTATCTTTAAGTCTATTGATGTGGTGAATAACATTTATTGATTTCCGTATATTGATCCAGCCTTGCATCCTAGGGATGAATCCCACTTGATCATGGTGCAACAACGTCTTGATATGTTTTTGTATCTGATTTGCCAGAATTTTATTGAGGATTTTTGCATCTATATTCATTAGGGATATTGGTCTGAAGTTTTCTTTCTTTGAAGTGTCTTTGTCTGGTTTTGGAATCAGGGTGATGTTGGCCTCATAGAATGAATTTGGAAGTACTCCCTCTCTTTTTATTTCCTGAAATAGATTGAAGAGTATTGGTAGTATTTCTTCTTTAAAGGTCTTGTAAAACTCTGCTGTAGATCTGTCTAGTCCTGGGCTTTTCTTGGTTGGTAGACTTTTGATGGCTTCTTCCATTTCCTCACTTGATATTGGTCTGTTTAAGTTGTGTATATCCTCCTGATTCAACCTGGGAAGATCATATGACTTAAGGAATTTATTTATGCCTTCACTATCTTCTATTATATTAGAATATAAGGTTTCAAAATAATTTCTAATTATCTTCTGTATTTCTGTAGTGTCTGTTGTGAAGTTGCCTTTTTCATCTCATATGCTATTAATTTGTGTTCTCTCTCTCCTTCTATTCGTTAGCCTGGCTAAGAGTCTGTCAATCTTATTTATTTTTCCAAGAAAGCAACTTTTAGTTTTGTCAATTTTTTTCAAGTATTTCTTTTGTTTTGATTTCCTTTATTTCAACTCTGATTTTAATTATTTCTTGACTTCGACTGCTTTTGCTGCTGATTTGTCCTCCTTTTTCTAGGGCTTTGAGATGTAGTGTGAGATGACTAATTTGTTGGCCTTTGCTTCTTTTAAGGAATGAACTCCATGAAATGAATTTTCCTCTTAGTACTGCTTTCAGAGTGTTCCAGAGATTTTGATATGTTATGTCTGAGTTTTCATTTACCTCTAAGAATTTCTTAATTTCCTCTTGGATGTCTTCTGGTCATTGTTCATTCAGTAGTATATTGTTCATTCTCCATGTGATGTAGGATTTTTAATTTATTATTTTATCATTGATTACCAATTTCACTCCATTATGATCAGATAAAATACATGGTAGTATCTCTACTCCTGGGCTGTGGATGTGGCTCAAGCATTAGTGTGCTCGCCTGGCATGCATGCGGCCCGGGTTCGATCCTCAGCACCACATACAAACAAAGATGTTGTGTCCACCAATAACTTAAAAAAATAATAAATATTAAAAAATTCTCTCTCTCTCTCTCTCTCTCTCTCTCTTTGTCTCTCTATTTAAAAAAAATACATGGTACTATCTCTACTCCTTTGTATTTGCTAAGAATTGCCCTGTGACATAATCTATGGTCTATTTTTGAGAAGAATCCATGTGCTTCTGAGAAAAAAATTGTATCCGATTGATGTTGGGTGGTATATTCTATATATGTCAATTAAGTCTAAAGTCCACTAGCCTATGCCTTTTGATTGGTAAATTTAAGCCATTAACATTTAAGGTTACTATTGAGATATGGTTTGTACTTCCAGCATATTTATTTATTTTTGTTATTTAACATAATTTATTTTCCCTCTTTGATTAGTTTTCCTTTACCGTACTACCTCCCACTGTTGGTTTTCATTGTTATTTTTCATTTCCTCTTCATGTAATATTTTGCCAAGGATGTTTTGAAGCGCTTTTTTTTCTAGCTTCTAGTTCTATTAACTTTTCTTTATTGTGGAAGGTTTTTATTTCATCTTCAATCCTAAGGCTTTATTTTTCTGGATACAAGATTCTTGGTTTGAACCCATTACTTTTCAGCATTTTAAATATGTTGTTCCAGGACCTTCTAGCTTTCCATGGACACCACAGGGACACTTTGGGTGGCCTGCATTGAGGGAGGCAAGGTGATCCGCATGGACCCCGAGACAGGTGTGTGCACATGGCAGTCAGTCAAGGAGGGGCCATGGGGTGCTCTGTGCTATGTTGTTCAGGGTCCAGGAGTGGGGAGGCAGCACCACATGCTTGTCCAGCTACAGGGTGACCTGTGCAGATGGCGGGAGTGCCAGGATGGCCGCTCAGCACTTGGCCAGTGTAGGGAACACTGGGGCTGATGTAGAAAATGACCACAAACCAGCGTTGAAAACCACAGGACCTTTTCCTGTCCCACCCTGGAGGGTGGAGGCTGGACCAGGGTCCCAGGCTGAGCTCCCTGCATAGGCTCTAAGGAGACTCCTCCTGCATCTCCCAGCTTCTGGGCTCCAGATGGCCCTGGCTGGTGGCCCCTCAGTCCAGTCTCTGCCTCCGTCTCCACGGGGCTCCTCCTCCTTCACAGGCTGAGGAACCCCACCTTCCAATGCCGCTCAAGCCAGGCCTCCGTCCCTGGGGTCGGGCCAGGCTCAGCTCTGGCAGGGCACTCCCCGCCTGACCGCTGTTCACAGCTGACAATAAATGTGGCCACCTCAATGTCATCTCTGCAGCTGCTGCCCTGGGATGTGCCCCCCCTGGACTGCCCCATGCTCTGTCCAGTGTCACCCATCTTCAGGGTCTGTGTCCCCTCTTCTGTCTCTTGGGAGTACACGGCCATTGCATGAGGGCCACCTGACCCAGGAGGAGCCCATCTCAGGACCCTTCACTAATGACCTCTGCAGAGACCCGGTTACCACACCAGGTCCCACTCACAGGTTCTGGGGTGCAAATGTGGACAGGACTCACCTCTTACAATGGTGTCCAGCTCCCTCCAGGAGCCTGGGCTCTCCAGCTCCTGGGCTCCAGGTGGCCCTGCTGACCCCTGCAGTCCATGAGTCAGGGCAGAGTTGGGGATCAAGTGCTGCAGGTGCCAGGCAGAAACAGTAGGCCCAGGACCCCACTGGGGAGTGGGTACTCTCAGGCCACCTGGGGTCCTACAGCAGGCGGGTGGCTGGGCTCCAGGAACATACCTGAGCTTTACTCACAGGGATGCGGCTGTGCACCCTGGAGGTGCCAGTGTTCAGGTTGATGGCCTGCTGCTTCCAGGGTGGGGGGGCTGACTACCCCGGCTTGTGCGTGACCTCTGAAGTGGACAGCCTGAGTCCAGAGCAGCTGTTGCAGGAGCTGCAGGCAGGACACGTCTTCAAGTTCAGTGGGGTCTCCCTGCCAGGGTCAGCTTGGTCCCGGCCACGTCTGCTCAGCCAGGTGTAATGCATCTTGACCTTAGGGACTGGAGCAGGCTTGACAGCATCCATGGGGACATCTGTCCATCTAGAAAACAGCCCTCCTGAGGCCTCACGTGCCCTGCTGTGCACAGAGACGTTTACAGGAAGTTTAGGAAGCTGGTGTGACTATCACTGCCAGGAGACTCAGCCGCGCCCAGGGACTCACCTCCACCCTCTCCTCCTGCAGGTCATGGGCCTGGGGGTGAGAGGCCTTGCGTTCTGCCACTCAACTGGCTGAGGAACCCCACCGTCCAATGCAGCTCACACCAGGCCTCCATCCTTGGGTTGGGCCAGGCTCAGCTCTGGCGGGGTGCTCCCGCCTGACCACTGTTAACAGCTGACAATAAATGTGGCCACCTCAATGTCATCTCTGCAGCTGCTGCCCTGGGATGTGGTCCCCCCCAGGACTGCCCCATGCTATGTCCAGTGTCACCCAGCTTCAGCTTGTAATGCCCCCATGTGTTCTCCAAGGTCCCCACAGGTCACCTGCTCTCTCCAGAACATGTGGCCTCACTGGTATCTCTGAGGTTGGCCTCTCTGCCTCCACTTGGTGCTGGGTCACTGAGAGCAGGAACCTGAGCATGGGCTGCAGCTGTGCTGGACGTGCACAAGTTCATCTGCTAGGGATAGAGCCAGACATCAGGTGTCTTCACAGCACTGGGCGCCCAGTGCCTTTACTTCCAAAACACCCTATTTACCCCTGAAAGGCACTCGCACTCCAGCAGTGACCCAGTCCCTGGCCCAGCCCTTGCACCTGCCCACTGCCTGTGTCTGGATGGCCTGCTGTGGATAGGACCTGCCCACGGAGTCCACACTGAGTGACCCTCTGTATCGGCTTCTCTCACTGAGCCACATGTCTCAAAGTCTGTCCCACTTGCAGCATGTGTCAGAGCTGCATTCTTTTTCAGGGATGAGTAATATTCCACCATGTTGATGGACTCATCCTGTTCCCCCATTCCTCCTCAGTGGACACTTGGGTCACTTCTCCCTTCTGACCCTTGTGCATGGTGCTGCTGTGAATGTTCACACACAAGTTTTCATTCCAGAGTTTGTTTCTGGGTCTTCAGGGACATACCTAGTCTGGAGGTGCTGGTGGAATGGGAACTCCCTGCATAACCGTCTGAGGCCCCTGCACACTGTCCCTCCACAGGGGGCTCCATGCTGCCCTCCCACATACACATGCTAAGAGTGATGAAGAACTTTGAGTCCCCGACTCCAGAGAGCTCAGCACAGAGCTCCTGGAGGTCCCCACACAGGTGGCCTGCAGGTGCACATGGCTCTGCTTGCCAGCTGCCAGGAGTGTCTGTCCTGGGGTCCCTGTGGTCATGGTGGCAGAGTGCAGCTTGTCCTGTGGGCAGGGGTGGGCAGTGCTGTGACCAGGAAGGGCTGACCTGGGACTCGAGCCTCCATCTGGGAGTGAGGCCTGTGTGGAGTTGGTCCTGGCCGAGTGGTCAGTCCTGGAGAGGGGCGGCTGGCCTGGGAAGAGGGAGAGACCTGGTCTCAGGTGCAGCCCCTGATACAGGGTGCTGAGGGGCCAGGCAGGGACCTTAGGGAGGCCAAGCAGGGGCCCAGGAAGTGGGCATCCACCTGATGACCACCACTGTCTGCTCAGGGGCTGGGAGTCCAGGAGACAACTGGGCTTGCCTTGTCTACACTGGAAAGCACTGGTGTCCACTGTCTATGTGGTGCTGGTTTATGCCACACAGAATGCTGGAGAGGACTTCTGTAAAACAGTGGACGCCCATGCTGCCCCAGCCCCAGGGGCAGGGTGCTGGGTCCTCACAGAATTGTCCCTCCTGCCCGCCCTGGCTGCGCAGTCTCTGTGCCTGCCTGAACAGACGGTCAGCCAGGAGAGTGGTCACCTGGGCCAGCACTCACCTCTGTGGGAGTGTCCACAGCTTGCCAGCTGCCTGCCCCAGGCCTGCAGGGACCCCTTCTATATATGGATATCACTTTAGAACCAAAAACCACAGAGCAGCTATTATATCAGTTTTCAATGCAATATTATGTTTAACATTTGATACAAAAAGCCACAGAGTAGCCATATCAGTTTTTGATACTATAGGATGGACATAATTGCTGAGGGCCATTGCCAAGTAGGAATGACACATCGAAATTTCCTTGCCAGCGTACCCCATGTTAAATGGACTTGCCTTGGAATTTCGCTGTTGACCTTGCTTGTGTGTTTGAGAAAGGTGACCTTGCTCAAGGACCAGGGTGGATCCAGGATTAGGGTGTATCCTGCAGGTTTGAGGAAGTATCCTGCTCCTTGGGTTTAGGGCGTTCCCGGTTTAAGACAAGTTTAAGGTGTTCCCAGTTTAAGACAATATGGGTTTTAGGGAAGTTCAATGTTGAAGATTATTGCTGCTGGGAATAGGGCGTTCCTGCTGCTTGAATTCCCGTTGAGTTCTCGTGAGATTCAAAAAGTATTGGAAAAGAAGCCTCATGGTGGAGGTGAATTGGGTGGCAGCAGAACTGGGATTTCCCCAGAACGTGTGTAGAGGCCGGTGTGAGTTCGGGAATAAAGAATTGCTGTTTGAATCTACAAGGTGTGTGGTGGCTCATGATTCTGTGCCCAGCCAAGACATTGGCACATAATAATAGTATTAATCACAACAGGGCAGCTATTATGTTACTTTTAGATGCAACAATATAGATATCATATTAGCTGTGAAGGCCACAGGACAAATACTATATCAGTTTTATTTTTTATTTTTTAATTTTTTTATATCAAAAATTGAACTCAGGAGAACTCGACTACTGAGCTACATCCCCTGCCCTATTTTATATTTTAGTTAGAGATAGGGTCTCACTGAGTTACTTAGCACCTCACTTTTGCTGAGGCTGGCTTTGAACTCACAATCCTCCTGTCTCAGCCTCCTGAGCCACTGGGATTATAGGCATGTGTCACTGCACCTGGCCCTAGATCAGTTTTAGATCCTATATTATGGACATCATATTCATATCAGAGGCCACAGAGAAGCTGTCATATCAATGTTAAATGCTATATTAGTCTTAAAGGACACAGGGCAGACACTTTATCAGTTTTTGATGTTCTAGTATGGATATCATATTCAATACTAGTATTGAAGCCCATGGAGCAGGAATTATATCACTTTTAGAAGTAACAATACGGATATTGCATTAGTATTATATTATTATAATAACTTGAAATGCCATTATTTTATTTTATTGATTAATGGATATCATTTTATTATAAAGGCTACAATGCAGGTATTTTAATAGTTTTGGAAGCTAGAGCATGAATATTATATTAACATTAAAGGCCAAAGGGAAGCTAGTATGTTAATTTTACATGTACTGTTCTATGGATATCATAATAATATGAAAACCACAGGGCAGTTATTATATTAGCTGAAGATGCAATAAGATGGATATTACATCAATATTAAAACCCACAGGTCATGCATTATGTTTCTTTCATATGTTATAGTATAGATATTATATTAGTATTAAAGGTCACAGGGAAGCCAAGTAGTAGTTTTAGAGTTTATACTATGGATATGATGTTGGTATTAAAGACAATATGCAACTGTTATATTATTTACAATGATAAAGTATGGATACTACATCAGAACTATAGGCCATAGGACTGCTATTTTATTAGTTTTAAATACTATAGTGTGGATATCATAAAAGAATTGAAGGTCACAGAGCAGGTATTTTATTCATTTTAGATGTTGTAGTATGGATTTATATAGTATTAAAAGGCCACAGGGAAACTATCACTTCAATTTTAGGAGATACAGTGTTGATATTATTAAAGGCCATAGGGGAGCTAGTATATTAGATGCTATATGTGGATATAGTATTAATATGAAAGGCTACAGGAGAGCTATAATATTACATTAAGAGGCCAAAGTGTAGTTATAATACTAATAATAGTGTCACAGGCAGCTCCTATAGTACTTAGTATAGGTGCTGTACTATGCACACCATATTAGTATTAAAGCCCAGCCAGGCAGTGGCACATGCCTGTAATTCCAGTGAGTTAGGAAGCTGAGGCAGGGGGATTACAAGTTCAAGACCAGCCTCAGCCACTTAGTGAGTCCCCAAGTAATTTATCAAGACCCTGTATCAAAATAAAATTAAAAAAAATTAAAAAGGGCTGGGGATGGGGTTAAATGCCCCTAGTTTCAATTCCTATTACCAAAAAATATATTAAAGCCAAAACTTTAGTTATTTTATTAGTTCTATATGCTATACTATGTAAATCCTATTAGTATTAAGCTATTATACTCATTTTAGATACTGTAGTTTGGATATCATATTACTTTATTAAATCCCAGAACTACAGGCATTTTGTTAAATTATGTTAACTTTAGATGCTATAGTATGGATATCATAATAGTATAAATGTCCACAGGGCAGCTATTATATTACTTTAGATGACATAGTATAGAGATTTTATTAAATTTAAGGCTAAAGGCCATAGGGATGATATTATATCCATTTTAAATGCTATATTATAGATATCATATTATATGGATATTATATTAAAGGCCACAGAGTAGCTATTATATCAATTTAAGATGCTATACTAAGGATGTCGTATTGGTATTAAAGGATACAGGGAAGCTATAATATCAGTTTTAGATGCAATCATATGGCTACTACATTAAGCCACAGAGTAGATATTATATTAGCTTGAGATGCTATAGAATGGTTATTAATTTAGTATAAAAGACTACAGGGCAGCTATTATATTAATTTTGGATGCTATAGTTTGGATATATTATTAACATTAGAGGTTACTGGGAAGTTATTATATTAGTAATAGAATTAAACCCTCAGTACAGTTATTATATTAGTTGTACTTACTATAGTATAGATATTACTTCAATATCAAAGCCACAGAGCAGCTATTATATTAATGTAGATTCTGTAGTATGGATATTATACTAATATGAAAGGCTATATGAGAGCTATACTAACCTATTCTGCAGCCACAGTATGCATATATTAATACTAAATACCACAAGGGAAGTTTTTACAGTAGTGTAAAATGCTACAGTAAATATACTACATTACTATTAAAGGCAAAAGTTTAGTTGTTACATTAGTATTAGATACTATATTAGTTTTAGATAGTATTCTGAATATCATAATAGTATTGGCAGCTACTATATCAGGTTTAGATGCTACATTATGGAGAATTTATTAATATTAATAGCCATAGGACAGCTATCTTATCAGTTTTAGATGCCAAACAGGTAATCACACTAGTACCAATTGCTTCAGATCAGCTATTATATTAGTATTAAGACCACAGGGGAGATATTATATCCATTTTAGATAATAGAGCATGCATATCTTATTTGTATTCAAGGCTACAGGGCAGCTATTATATCAGTTTTAGATGCTACACTAAGCAGTTTTAGATGTTATACCAATATAATATCATATCAATATTAAAGGCATCATGGCAACTATTTGTTTTAGGTGCTGCAGTATGTATATTATTTAGTATTGAAACCACAGTACAGCCATTACATTAATTCAGATGCTACAGTATGATACTATATTAATATTAAAGGTCACAGGGCAGATATTTTATCAGTTTAAGATGACATAATATGAATATCATATTAGTATTATATATTATATTATTAAAGGCCACAGGGCAGCTCTTATATTAGGATGGATATTTTATTAGTTTTAAAGATCTCGGGGAAGCCATTATATCAGTTTTAGATGTTCTAGCATGGATATCATATTAGTATTAAATGCCCAGGTCAACAATTATGTCACTTTTAGATGTTTAAGTATGCATAACATGTTAGTATTAAAGTCAACATGGCAATTGATATATTAATTTCAATAGTATAGCATGAATATCATTAGTTTAATGGCTTCAAAGCAGATATTTTACTAGATTAATGTAGTATAATATAAATATCATGCTAATATTAAAGGCCACAGAGCATCTGTTTATCCCTTTTAGATTCTATATCATGTATATTAAATATTAAAATCCACCATAGAGTTATTATATTGGTTTCACAGCCTGTAGAAAAGGTATCACATTCATATTAAAGGTCATGTGTATTATATTGGTTTTAGAGGCCATAACATAGATATCATATTAGTATTAAAAGCTAAGGAGAGCTATTGTATTAGTTTTAGATGCCATAATATGGATATCACATTAGATTTAAAGGCCACAACCCAGCTACTATATTCATTTTAGATACTACAGTTTAGATATCATATTAGTATTAATAGCCTCTAATGCTATAATATGAAAATCATATTAATAGTAAATGTCATAGAGCAGCTATTTTATCAGTTTTCCATGCCATAAATATGGAAATCATATCAGTAACAAAGGCCACAGGACAGCTATCATATTAGATTTAGAGGTCATATATGGATGACATACTAATAGTGAAATCTATAGGGAAGCTATTATATTAGATTTCATGCTATCACAAGGTTATTATATTAATATAAAAAGACAGAGGGAAGCCATAGGATAGATATAATATGTGTATTGGAAGGCCACAGGACAACTTTTATATTAATTTCAGAGACGATAATTTTTATATCATATTAATATTAAAGGCCATGGGGCAGGGGCTGAGATTGTGACTCAGTGATAGAGCACTTGCCTGGCATGAATAAGGCAATGGATTTGATCCTCAGTACCACATTAAAATAAATAATTAAATACAGGTATTGTGTCCATCTATAACTGTGGGAAGCCATTCTGACACGTGATTGGGTGACTCCCCTTAAGGGCCTGAGGCGCTTTGGCTCTGTCAAAGCTTTCCTGACCCTTTCCTGATGAGAGAGCCCATCCGTGTGGGGGTGTGCCTGACCACTGACCCCGGGGACCCAATCACTGACCCTGACCTTGGAGTGCAGCCCCCCCTCAACCTTCATTGGATGGAATTCTCCCCTGAATCTCTTGTTCCCCAATAAAAGGCTACTCCCAGGCGTGTTCGCTCTCTCTCTCTTCTGCTAGCCCTGAGTAATCCTCGCTGCCCTGCTAGGTGGCTAGAGGTGGGAACCAGAGAGGTGAGCCATCTCAGACCTAGCAATATAAATAAGGTAACTG
Source organism: Spermophilus citellus (assembly GCF_964194105.1). NCBI lineage: Eukaryota > Metazoa > Chordata > Mammalia > Rodentia > Sciuridae > Spermophilus > Spermophilus citellus. The sequence goes on along the minus strand of NC_138185.1, from coordinate 228,388,873 downwards.
GTCTGTGTGTTTTATTTCGATCTCTTCTAACTAACTTTATGCCTAGAACCTCATTAATGAAAACATTGCGCAGGTCGCGTGGTAGAATTGGCGACCAGGAAGGGACATTCTAGATTAGTTAGATTGAGTGGGAGCGCACTATAAAGATAAGGAAAAAAATAAAGATAAAGGAAGATAAGGAATAAAAATAAAGATAAAGGAAGAGGTGAAAATTGGGTCACAAAACTACCTGGAGATATTGAAGGAAAGAGACGTTAAATTACTTAAAATGGGAAATTCAACTTCTACAGATAAGGAAATGTATCTGACTATTTTAGACAGTATAATTAATCAGAAAGGAAAACAGATAAAGAAAACTCAGTTATTACAATTTTTAAAGATTGTAGGTGAATATTGTCCTTGGTTTTGTGAACAGGAATCTCCAAATTTGCTTACTTGGGAGAAATTAGTAAGGAAGTTACACAGAGTCTGTCTTTCTAATGAACTACCTGGAGGCATAGAAAATATACAGGAAACTTGGATGGCCATAGAAGTTTGTCTTTTTGAATATATGGGCCAGAGTTCGAGGCCCCCTGAAGACCTTTTAAAAGGCATTCAAAGAGCTGTTAAGTCTATTCAAATGGAAAATCAGCCTGAGGCTAAGTTAATTCCCTTTCCCTTAAGCCATTTAAAAACAAAGGCACTAGGGGCCAAGCCAAAGGTTAGAAATGTGAACTTAAAATTGCATCCCCATGCAGAGGATTCAGATGGCACGGATCAGCCCACCTTCTCACCGCCATCATTCCCTCCTAGCGGGAGCCGAGCAACAATATGGGGAATTCCAGGGGAGGTTGCACAGTGTGACATCACTGGCGCCGACCAGAACTGTCCGCGATATTTACCGGGACAGAGATTGCAGACAGTTTTCTTAGGACCTTCAAAGACAGTTGAATTAAATCCTGAAACGGGGCCAGAACAAATCCCTACTGGGACTTTCGGGCCACTTCCTGATAATACTGTAGGTTTGATTTTGGGGCGTGATAGTTTAAAGGGAGCCATTGAGGTAATACCTGGTGTGATAGATTCAGAATTTAAAGGACAGTTATATGTTACTGTAAAATCCAATTATGCCCTAAGGCTCACCCCAAAGGATACTTTTGCTCAATTAATATTATTGCCTTGTGTCTCAGAAAGGCACCTGCCGGTAGATTCAGTTTCTAAACCGCCGGACAGAGTATACTGGTCCCAGTTAGTATGGCAAAAACGCCCTTTATTAAAACTTAAAATTAATAATAAAAATTTCCTAGGAATAATAGACACAAGGGCTAATATCTCGGTATTGTCCAGTAGGTTTTGGCCTAGGAACTGGCCATTGCATGTAGCACCAGATAACCTAGAGGGAATAGGACAGGTTTCACAGCCTGCTCAAAGTGCCAACTATCTCTGTTGGGAAGATTCTGATGGGAACAGTGGAGTATTTAAGCCTTATGTGTTAGAGTCTTTACCAGCTAACCTATGGGGAAGAGATATTTTAACCAATATGGGATTGTTATTAGTTACCGCAAATTCTATAAGGTCAGTTGAGGAAGTTAATCAGAGGTATTTTCCTGGAGATGATAAGGAGACCCTTCAGGAAGAGTATCTGTTTACAAGCCAGTCTCCACGTCAAAGATTAGTAAATGCTCCAAAACAAAATTTTTACTAGGGGCCCTGAGTACTTCCCCGATCCCTAAGACAGCTGAAAAAATCACGTGGCTCACAGAGGAGCCTATATGGATTTCTCAGTGGCCCATCTCAGGGGAAAAGCTTAAAATAATTCATAGATTAGTTGAGGAACAACTTCAGGCTGGTCATATTGAACCAACGCTTAGTCCTTGGAACACACCTATTTTTGTTATTAAGAAAAAGTCAGGAATTTGGAGATTACTACAGGATTTAAGGGCAATAAATCATGCAATTCACCCTATGGGATCATTACAGCCAGGACTTCCCTTCCCCACAGCCATTCCTTTAGATTATAGCTTGATGGTAATAGATTTAAAAGACTGCTTTTTCTCTATAAGGTTACATCCTGAAGATTGTGAAAGATTTGCTTTCACTGTCCCAGCAATTAATTTTAAGGAACCTGTTAAAAGATATTGCTGGAAGGTACTTCCCCAGGGAATGCGTAATAGTCCTACACTGTGTCAAAAATACGTTGATCAGGCAATAGATCCCATAAGAAATAGCTTTCCTGATGCATATATTATTCATTTTATGGATGATATATTATTGGCTCATGCTAATCCAGAGGTACTTTCAGAAATTTTTACTCAGTTAGAGACTTTGCTTACAGCAATGGGTTTATGTATAGCTCCTCAAAAAATTCAAAAAGTGTCTCCTTTTCAATATCTAGGTCAGATAATTCAAGGACGTACAGTCCGTCCTCAAAATCTTCAGATAAGAGTTAAGGAGTTACGTACCCTTAATGACTTTCAAAAACTATTAGGAGATATTAACTGGCTGAGGCCATCCTTAAAACTAACTACTTCTGAGTTAAGTCCTTTATTTCAGATATTACAAGGAAATCCTTCTCCAACCTCTCCACGTCAGCTAACTTTGGAAGCTAAAACAGCCTTAAGAAAAGTTGAAATTGCAATTAAAAATGCACAGCTTACTAGAATAGATCCTAAAGAAATAATGTATTTATTAATATTTCCAACTGAGCATACCCCAACAGGAGCCATATGGCAAAGATTAGGAGTTATTGAGTGGATTTATTTATCCCACTCCCCTCAAAAAACATTAATTCCTTTTCATGATTCTATAGCTCAATTAGTAATTAAAGGTAGAGCTAGGATTTTACAATTAATTGGATCTGAGCCTGATATCATAATTATTCCATTTTCTGTTCAACAGACTATTTGGCTTTTTCAAACTTCTAGCTCATAGCAGATAGCTTTTGCAGATTTTCCTGGGCAGATAGATAGCCATTATCCTCGTGATAAGGTTGTACAATTTGCATCATTAACGTCACTTATCTTTCCAAAGATTGTACGAGCTTATCCAATAGAGAAAGCTTTATCGGTGTTCACAGATGCTTCAAACTCTGGTAAGGCAGGTTTCTTCAGCCGTGTTCACACAGAGGTAATACAAACTTCTTATACTTCTGCCCAAAGAGCAGAGCTTCAAGCTCTGATTTGTGCCTTAGATTACTTTTCAAATGAGCCTATAAATATCTATTCTTATATGCAGTCGGAGTTACCAAAAATATTGAAACCTCAGTTATTGGGTTTACTTCATCACAGGAGTTATTTGAATTATTTCATAATTTACAAAAGACAGTACTAATGCGAAAGTACCCATGTTTCATAGGACACATACGTGTCCATACTAATCTTCCTGGACCTCTTGTTTCAGGTAATGACAAGATTGATAAGTTAGTAGCTTTTTGTCAACAGATGTCTTTGTATGACTGTGCCCTAGCGTCCCATTCCTTACATCATCAAAATACTTCTAGCTTACATAAAAAATTTAATATTACCATAGAACAAGCTTGTCAGATTGTAAGCCAATGCCCTAAGTGTGTTATTCACACTCCATCTCTGCCATCAGGGGTAAATCCCCGTGGATTAAAACCAAATCAAATATGGCAAATGGATGTAACTCATATTCCTCAATTTGGTAAGCAACGTTATGTGCATGTCATAGTGGACACTTATTCTAGATTTATTTTTGCCACAGCACGTACTAAGGAAAATACTCAACATGTAATTTCTCATTGCTTAGCAGCTTTTTCCGTTTTAGGGTGTCCTATGCAGATCAAAACAGATAATGCTCCAGCTTATGTAAGCTCTTCTTTTCAACAATTTTGCCAAGAGTTTAAAATTAATCATAAAACAGGAATTCCTTATAACCCCCAAGGTCAAGCCATTGTGGAATGAGCTCATTTATCTATTAAGCTTCAATTACAAAAATTAAAAGGGGGGAATAGGATTGTGACTCCCCAAAATAGCGTTAATCATGCCTTGTTTGTTTTAAATTTTTTAAACTGTGACATAGAAGGTCACACTGCTGCTGAGAGGCAAATATCTCCCTCAGTAACAGGCCCCTTAGGCAGAGTTCAGTGGAAAGATTTACAAACTGGTCAGTGGAAGGGTCCGGACCCGGTAATAACATGGGGCCGAGGTCATGCTTGTACCTTCCCAGAAGGTGCTTTCCGTCCTATTTGGGTGCCTGAACGTGCTATCAGACATGGAAGAGATAGAACCCAGATTCAAGCGACTGAGGATCGACCCGGAGGAGCCACTACCCAGAAGGAGGAGATATCGGAAAAAGATGAAGAAAGACCAGATTGAACCAGCTGAAAAGCTGATTTCGTGGAAAGATGTGAAGAAGCTAACAACTCAGGCTTCCCGAATACTTCGACGCCTAGGAAAGAACAGGACCCCAGTGATGATGGTAACAACAGTAATTGCCCTACTGGGCTGTCAGGTAAAAGGGAATCAAGTATACACTTATTGGACATATTTCCCAGATCCACCCCTGGTACACCCAGCTGTGTGGACTGGAGAATCTATTCCAGTATTTACTAATGACTCATTCATGATGGGAGGATTTACAGATACTCATATTACTCCCAATCATGTGACTAGATTTAATTACTCAGGCTACAGTGCCCAATTACCTTTGTGTTGGTCACATGATAAACATGCTGGCTGTCTGAAAGTATCATTCGAAGAAAAGACAGTGATTGGTAAACCTAGACTGACAAATAATTCTATTTATGGGGACTTAACCTAATATTAGATCAGTAATTAAGATGGGACTTTCCCATAACAAGCCAGTCATTTCTGTAAAACCTCCACAGATACCCCACTGTCCAAATAGTTCTATAATTGAAATTGACACCTTTCCTAAATGGATGGATAGTGTAAATACCTTTCCTGTACAACATAAGGTGTCTAAAGATAGTGGGTATATTTTAGACTGGTCTCCAAAAATTGATAAGAGACAATTATGAAGAAATTCTGCTATGACACCTGCAGGATTTGTTAGTAATATTTTGACTTATTGTGAAGGAGGTGTTCAAAGAGATATTTGGCTTTTAATTGCTGCCTCAGAGTATTTACATTTTACAGATAAACATTTACCAAAATTTGTCAGTAAGAACTGTAAAGAGGGATCTTGCTATGGCTTAAGAGCCTGTGTCCAATCTCCTTATGTTTTAATTATTGGAAATGTAAAAGTTAAATGGATAGATGATAAATATTTTGTTACTTGTAATAAGTGCAACCTAACCAATTGTATTACTAGGTATAATGGAGGAAAAGGAGTGCTGATACTTCATCAGCCCTCTTTCGTTTTATTACCTGCTAATATTTCAGAGCCATGGTATGCTGATGCTGGTTTACACGTCTTGCAGCAAATTCATGCCCAAAAGACCTAAATGTGCTATTGGAGTCATAATTGTTGGTATTTTAGCGCTGGTCTCATTCATTGCCTCAACTGTCTCTGCGTCTCTGACGTTGTCTCAAAATATTCAGCATGCAAAATTTCTTAATAATTTAGCTCAAAATACTTCCAAGGCTCTGCGTAATCAAGTAAATATTGATGAGAGGATTGAAACTAAATTAAACGCCTTAGAGGCGACTGTTATAGACATAGGTAATGAACTCTCAGCCTTAAAATTTAAAGAAAGGCTTAAATGCCATGCTAATTATAAATATGTATGTGTTACAGCTGCCAAGTACAATGCTTCTCTCTGGGATTGGGAGAAGGTTAAAAACCATTTATTAGGTATTTGGCAAAATAGTAATAATAGCTTGGATATTCTGGAACTTCATCACCATATCCAAGACATTCAAAATAATAGAGCTGATTTTTCAGATCCTTCTTCTTTGGCTAACCAAATATTGAAGGAGTTAAATGGATTCAACCCTGGAAATATTCTTAAGCACTCCACTTGGTACATTATTGGATTATTCTCTTTGCTGTTAATTCTCTTTTGTATTGTAACTATAGGATGGCGATTCTTCCAATCAAGAATCCAGGAACTCCAGAGAGTGAACCACCACCTCATTGTTAAGAAAAGAAAGGGGGGATATGTGGGAAGCCATTCTGACACGTGATTGGGTGACTCCCGTTAAGGGCCTGAGGCGCTTTGGCTCTGTCGAAGCTTTCCCGACCCTTTCTTGATGAGAGAGCCCATCCGTGTGGGGGTGTGCCTGACCACTGACCCCGGGGACACAATCACTGACCCTGACCTTGGAGTGCAGCCCCCCTCAACATTCATTGGATGGAATTCTCCCCTGAATCTCTCGTTCCCCAATAAAGGGCTACTCCCAGGCATGTTCGCTCTCTCTCTCTCTCCTGCTAGCCCTGAGTAATCCTTGCTGCCCTGCTGGGTGGCTAGAGGTGGGAACCAGAGAGGTGAGCCATCTCGAACCTAGCAATATAAATAAGGTAACTGGTCTGTGTGTTTTATTTCGATCTCTTCTAACTAACTTTATGCCTAGAACCTCATTAATGAAACCATTGCGCAGGTCGCGTGGTAGATATAACTTTAAAAATATTTTTTAAAGGCCACAGGGTAGGCTGGGGTTGTTGCTTGGTGTAGAGTGCTTGCCTAGCATGTGTGAGGCATTTGGTTTGATCCTCAGCACCACATAAAAACAAACAATATGGGCTGGGGTTGTGGCTCAGCAGTAGAGCACTTAGCACATGTGAGGCCTTGGGTTTGATCCTCAGCACCACATAAAAATAAATAAATATGTAAATAAGTAAAATAAAGGTATTATGTCCACCTACAACTAAAAAAAATTTAAAAGGACACAGGGCACTTATTATATTAGTTTTAGATGCTAAATTATGGATATTATGTTATTATTAATGATCACAGTTTACCTATTTTATTAGTTTCAAATGTTGTACTATGGATATCATTAGTATTAAAGACCAACTATTATAATATTTTAAGTACCAGAGAGCATATCAGGTTAGTATTGAAGGCCACTGGAAGCTATTGTATTAGTTTTAGAGTCCACAGTATGGATATTACATTAGTATGTAAGGCCATAGTGCCACTATAATATCAGTTTCTGATCTTGTATTATGGATTTTTGTTACAATTAAAGGCCACAGTACAGTTATTATATTAATTTTAGAGGCTATAGTACAGAGACCACATTTGAATTAAAGAGCACAGGTCAGCTATTATATTAGCACTAGGTGCTATAGTATGAACATCATTAAGTATTAGAGGCAAAGGTACATGAATTAGTTTAAGATGCTATATATTGATATTATATTAATATTAAAGACCACAGGGGATCTATTAGATGAGACAGTATGTATGTTACATTAGTATGAAAGGCTATAAGACAGCTACTATATTAGATTGGGATGTTTTGCTATGGATATCATAGTACTGTAAAAGTCCAAAAAGCAGTTATTATATTAGTATTAAATGCTATAGTGTGCACACTATATTAGTATTAGAGACCAAAGGTCAGCTATTACATGTTTTAGATATACATTGAAATCTCTTGTAGATAGAGACTCATGCTTATAGTCCTAAAATCAATTATGGTGAAGATTTCTGGAGAAACTTAGTTAAGATTTTCTGTGGAGGAGGGGGTGCCCTACAGAAGATACTTTTAGTAGTGCAGTCACACTAAGGTAACTTCTGACCAGCAATTAACCCTAGTGCCCACATTAACATGAGACTGACTTGTAGATGAAGCCCCCTAAATAGGATGGCCACCATGACAGTTCTGGAGAGCACCAGCTAAGGTCAAAAACTCCACTGCCCAATGTGAAGGAGGAATTGAACACCTGATTGGCAGAATACAGAGGTGGTCCCCAGTTCTCCAGGTAAACATCAAACACTAATGAAGTTTAGGGACAGCCAAGAGATGAGAGAGAGAGAGAGAGAGAGAGAGAGAGAGAGAGAGAGAGAGAGAGAGAGAGAGAGAGAGAAACACTAGAGAGAACACTTAGGTGAACACTAAGTTGGCAAAAGATGACAACAATATAGTAAGTAAGTGACATTTCTGAATACTTGAACAAAAGCATAGACTTAAAAAAGTAGTCTTGATATTATCTGAGGAAAGTACTAAGAATCAACCCTGAAGAAGTAAGCAGTTGGCCTTTTGAATACAATAGAACACAAATGAAGAAATCAAAGTTTGTTGAAGAATCTGGGTTTTAGAATTTAAAGAATTAAATATAAAGGAAATACCTAAAAAGCCAATTACATGGACAAGTCATTAGAAGACATGGAGAATCCTTAACAACTTCTAGAATAGGTCAAAGTCCAGGAACACAGTTGAGTTGAGGCTGGCTGAGCATCCTTGGGAAGGACAGTTTTGTCATGAGAGGAAGTGGTGAAGGGCTACACAGTAACCTGTAAGAGATTATTGTCAAGGGTTACATAAGGGGCTAAGAAAGGAGGTGGTAGAGGGATATACAGGAGATGAGGGAAGTTAGTGAAAGAAAACATAGGAGTTGAGAGGTGTTGGTGGAGGGCTACAGAGGATGGGATGAGAAGAGATGGTGGAGTGGTACAAAGAAGCTGTGAGAGGACATGGTCAAGGGCTACACATGAGCCCTTGAGAGGAGGTGACAAGAGAGTACATAGGAGCGGATAAAAGGAAGTGGTGGAGGGCTAAATGCTGAGATGAGAGGAGAAGATGGAGGGCTACACAGAAAGCTGTGAGATGAGGTGATGGAGTGTTACACAGGTAGAGATGAAAGGTGCTGGTGGAGTGTTACACAGGAGGATATAAGAGGAGAAGGTTAAGAGCTACACAGGGTCAGTAAAAGCAGACAGTGGAGGGCACACTAGAAGCCATATGGGATGTGATACAGGGCTACACAGGAATTGATAAGTGGTGTAGGTTCACAGAGTGGGTCATAAGAAGTGGTGGTCAATGTTAACACAGTATGAAACATAGTATCCCAGGGATGCTGAATTCTAAGGAATTCTTGGTTTGACCCTTATTCTGACCCCTCTTACCTATTCATAACTCTAAAACACTAACACTACTTCCTATCTCCTAGCTTTTACCTCACCCTAGAAACCCTAAATATAAGCCCACAAACCATGTGCTTCTGTTTAACATCTATTCTGTAAACAACCCCTACCTACTCTGTACTCAACATCTGACCACACTCCAGACCACAAATTTGCTCAGGCTCAACTCCTTCCATAATACCCACCCTAACCATAATGTTCACCACATAATTTTGTTTTCCTGATTTTGATCTTGAGAAGGGGCTAGGCTTCAGCCTGGCTGACCTTGAGAAGAAGATGGTTTCAGTGTGGATGACATTTGAAGGTAGGCCTCATTCCTCCATCCAGGGCTGGTTGGCCACATCTGCTCTATTCTTGTAGTGCATTCTTCTGGAGCAGGTTGGAGAGATCCTGATTTGCCTGAATGTGATTTCGACCTGAAACAAGCTACTTTTCCCACAGTCATTGTGAATATTGCACCTGAGTGTCACACCAGTCTTGTACTGGGACATCTTTATATCATGTTAATGATATTAAAACAGGCTCTGAGCATTCAGATGGCTTCTATGGGGCACATGCTGGTAAGTGGGAACAATCCCAAACCCCACTCCCAGCTCCTCTACCACCTTTACCTTATCTAAGACAAAGAAGAAGGGATTTCAGTCCTTGACAGGGTGTTCTTGACAGGGACAGTGGTCTCTGAGGCAGATGTTGCTTCTGGGGGTGGGATACTGTCCCAGGAACAGCTGAAGTGTAATGAAGCAGAGTGAGGGGGCATTTACAAGGTATAGTATAAATATCATATTAGTATTCAAGGCCTACATGGCAGCTATTATATTAATTTTACAAGATGTAGTAGGATATTATATTAGAATAAAAGGGCACAAGGCAGTTGTTATTTATGTTTCAAGGCCACATTATTAATATTATATTAATATTAAATACACAGAACACCTATTATATTAGCTTTAGTTGCTATAGTATGGATATTAAAGTAGTATTAAAGACCACCATGCAAGTATTATACTGGTTTTGGATGCTATAATATTAACATCATCTTAGTATTTTATGTCACAGGGCTGCTATTATATTAGTGTTAGATACTATGACATGATATTAATGTTAAAGGCCACAGAGAAGCTATTATTTAAGTTTTAAATACTATAGTATGGATATCACATTAGTATTCATTGCCACAGGGCAGCTATTAGATTAGTTTCAGATGGAGTGCTATGGATATAATATTAGTGTTAGAGGCCACAAGTCAGCTTTTATATTAGTTTTAGATGGCATGTTTAAATATTGGAATACTATTGGAGGCCAAGGGCATATATTACATTAGTTTTAAGATGTAATAATATGGCATCACTTCTTCCCCAGCTCATGGCCTGGTTGGTGGGGTCCCACAGGCTCAACATGCATATCAAGAAGTGTTATTTCTGTTCAGGGTCCACCTACCCTGTCCATGGCATCGTGTTCACCTTCATTTATTGCAAGGTATTCAGATTCTATAAATCCAATGTACTAAGAACTTTAAAATAAAGCATAATCCTCACAAGGCCAGGTGGACTAAAGCATTCAGGAAAGCAGCTGGTCAAGAGCTTACAGTGGATAATTCATTTGAATTTGAAAAATGTAGAAATGAACCTGTCAAATGCCAGCAAGAACTATGGAATAAAACTATTAATGCAATGAAGAGAGCTGAAGAGATCAAACAGAAATGCCAAGCTAAATTTATAATGAACATATTGAAAAAAAATAGAGCTACAGAAAGTTCAGGACATTAAATAAGTCAAGCAAAACTTCCATCCTATCTGAGCCCCTCTTGCAGGCAAAGGAAAGAAGTTGGAAAAAAAATGGTACAGCAGTTACAATAGGATGTGGACATGTGGACATGTTTCTTATAAATCTTGCTCTCTGTAACCATTTCTACATGTACATTTGAAAATCTCCATTGGAAACTTAGAGTTTAATTCTAAAGTATTGATTTTTATATAAAGTCATAGAAGTGAAAGATGATTACAAATAATTTTCTTCTACATTGCTATCTGCAAAGCATCAGATTATGGTCGTTACATTGCACCTCACTGTAACATCTTCACTGATAGATGTGCTTATATAAATCAGGAAAATTGTGTTTATAAATGCACAAGTGGATTGTGGGCAGAATAATGGCACTAGGCATCATTTATGTAATAACTAATTACAAATATTTATGGCCAGTGATATATAAAATAATTGTTTTTGCAATTAAAAAAAGATGCAGGGGCTGGGGTAGTAACTCAGTTGTATAGTGCTTGCCTATCATGTGTGAGGCATTAGGTTTGATTCTCAGCACTGCATATAAATAGATAAAGTAAAGGTGCACTGACAACCAAAAAAAATTTTTTTTAAAGATACATAATATAAATATTACATTAGGTTAAAGGCAACAGGGAATATTCTTATTATTTTTATTTGCTAATGTATGGACATTACATTAATATTAAAGATGATTAGAGACCCTAGAAAGTCTCACTTTATTAGTTAAGGTACTATATTATGAATATTACATTAGCATTCAAGGCCACATTGCAGTTTTTATATTAGCTTAAGATGCTGTAGTATGAATATCATTTTACTATAAAAAGCTACAGGGAGTTGTCATATTAATTTTTGACAATATAACTTGGATATTATATTAATGTTAAATGCAACAGGGCAGCTATTATGTTATTTTAGGTCCCATAGCATGGATATTACAGAAATATTAAAGGCCACAGAGAAGTTACTATGTTTATTTTAGATGCTCTTATATGGCTATTAAATTGATATCAAAGGTCACAAGGCAACTAAAGTACTAATTTTAGATGCTATGTTATGAATATTTTGTTACATTAGAGGCCATAGGATAAGTATTACATCAGTTTTAGATGTTATATTTTGGACATTATATTAGTAATAAAAGTGACAGGGCATTACAGTGCTATAATTTAGAATTCTATAATTTGTGTACTGTAGTATAATATTATATTGATAGCCAAGTGGCAGTTATTTATTAGTTTTACATGCCATAAGATAGATATCCTATTAATATAAAGCTACATGGCAGCTATTATATTAATATTAGGTGGTACAATGTGAATATCACAATAGTACTAAAGGTCATAGAATGAATATATATATATATATATATATATATATATATATATATATATATATATATATATGCCATAGCATTTAATATTAAAATACAGAAATACAGTTTTAGTTTATTAAAATATTAATTTTAGATGTTGTCTATGGATGTCACAATAACATTAAGGTCCACTGGCTGGCTATTCTATTTTATTTGAATGCTATATTATAAATATCATATTAGTTTTAATTGTCCCAGGGCAAGTATTATATTAGTTTCAGATGCTATAGTTTTGAGATCTCATTAGTATTAAAGGCACCTATTTATTTAAGATATCCCATGCTATGGGGCTAGAATTGTGGCTCAGTGGTAGAACACTTGTCTAGCACGTGTGAGGCCCTGGGTTCAATCCTCAGCACCACATAAAAATAAATAAATAAAATAAAGGTATTGTGTCCAACTACAACTAAAAAATAAATTAAAAAAAAATATATCATGCTATGGATATTATAATAGTTTTAAAGGCCAAAGTTCAGCTATTGTATTAGTTTTAGATGCTATATGTGGATATCATGTTAGCATGAAAAGTGAAATTAAAGCAAATACATTGGTTCTGGAGGCTACACTAAGGATATTATATTAATGTTAGAGCCTTCAGGATAGATATTGTTAATAAAATACACAGGGAGATGAGAAAGGAGGTGGTAGAGGAATATACAGGAAATTAGAACAATTGGTGAAGGAAAACATGGGAGTTGAGAGGCCTGTTTTATACGCCACAGTAGGGATATTGTTTTAATAATAACAGGCAGTTATATTAATTTTTGTTACTATAATATCTACATCATATTAATATTAAAGGCCACAGGACAGTTATTATATTAGTATTAGATGCTATATTAAAGATGTTACATCAATATAAAAGACACAGGACATTAATATATCAGTTTTCTTTTTGCTACTGTATGGATAGCATGTTAGTATTAAATGTCATAGGGCAGCTATTATATTTGTTTTAGATGCTATAGTATGGATATTATATTAAAATTAAAATTCTCAATGCAATATCATATTAGTTGTAGATTGTACAGTATGGATATTATAGTAGTATTTAAGGCTACAGGGCACAAACTGTATTAGTTTTAGAATCTATAATATAGGGAATATATTAATTATAGTCACCAGAGTGCAGCTATTATATTTTTTTTTCAGTTTTAGAAGCTACAGTATTGATATGAATTTTAAAGGCCACAAGGCAACTATTATATCAGTTTCAGAGGCTCTAGCATGGATATCACATTAATATTTAAGGTCATAGGGCACCTATTACATTAGTTTTAGATGCAGAAGTGTTACTAGTAAAGGCACAGGGCTGCTATTGTATTAATTTTAGATGATATAGATGACTATTATATTAGAAATGAAGTCCATAGTCAGCTGTCTCAGATGCAATAATATGGATATTATAGTAATGTTCAAGGACACAGGATAGCTATTACATGAGTATCAGAAATACACTATGGATATTATGTTACTGTTAAAGACCACAGGGAAGTTATTAGTTTTAAGATACAAAACTATAGATTTTGAGTATTAACACCACAGAACATCTATTATATTATTATTAGATAGTACAGTATGGAATCATATTAGTATTAAAGGCCAGAAGTATTAGTTTTACACATTATAATATAGATATTATGTTTGGGTTAAAGGGAAGCTTTATACTAGTGTTAGACACTATAGTATAGTTATTATTAAATTAACACTGAAGGTCATAGGGTAGTTACTGAATTAATGTAAAATGGCATGTATATTACATCAGTAATGAAGGCCAAACAAAGTTCAGCTATTATTTTAGTTTTAGAAGCTATAGTATGATATTATAGTAATATTAAATGCCATAGGGCAGCTATTGTATTAGTATTAGATGTTATACTAATAATGTTATATTAATATTAAAAGCTACAGGGAATTAATATATCAGTTTTCAATGCTATCAATATGGATGTCATGTTAGTTAACATCACAGATCAGCTATTATATTAGTGTTAGGTGCAATAATATGGTATTGTATTAAAATTAAAGGCCATACAGCATCTATTACATTAGTTTTAGGAAAAAAATATATATATATATATTTGTACCAGGGATTGAATTGAATCCAGGGGTACCTAACCACTGAGCAACATCCCCAGCTCTTTTTTATACTTTATTTAGAAATGAGGTCTTGCTGAGTTGCTAAGTGCCTCACTAAGTTGCTCTGGCTGGCTTGAACTCATGATTCTCCTTCCTCAGCCTCCTGAGTTGCTGGGATTAGAGGCATACACCACTGCACTTGGCTAGAATCTATATTACTGATATTATATCAATTATAAATGCCACAGGGCAACCATTATATTAGTGTTGGATGCCATAATACAAATAACATGTCAATATTAAAGGGCACAGGGCATACATTATATTAGTTTTAGATTAGTTTTATTATTAAAGGCCATAGGACAAATATTATATCAGTTCGAGATGTTATATTTTGGCTATTATATTAATATAAATGGCTACAGGGCAGCTATTCTTTTAGATGCTATAGAATGGATATTATATTAGTAATAAAGGATACAGGGAAGCTATTACACTAGTCTTAGAGTACACAGTAGGGATGTCATATTAATATTAAGACCACAGAGCAACATTATATTAGTTTTAAATATGTACTATGGATATCATCATATTAGTATTAAATACCTCAGTGCAGCTCTGATACCAATTTTCAATTCTATAGTCTAGAAATCATATTAATATTAAAGATCACATCTATTATCACATTTCCATGCTCTAACATAAATATCATATCAGTAATAAAGACCACAGGGACTACTCTTATATTTTAGAGGTCACAGTATGAATTTTTTAAACTATTATATTAGGATTTGAGGCCAGAGTATGGATATTATATAAATATCGAAGGCCACAGGGGACATATGTTATTAATTTTAGGTGCCATAATATGTATATCAGATTAGAATTAAAAGCCAAAAGGCAGCTAGTATATCAGTTTAAGATGTGTTGGTATGATTTTACATTAATAATAAAGGTCACAAGGCAATTATTAAATTACTTTTAGATGCTATAGTATGAATATTATAATAATATTAAAGGCCACAGGGTAGCTATTATATTAATTTTAGATCACATAGCATAAATATCTTATTAGTATAGAGACCACAAGCCAAATATTATTTTAGTTTTAGATGCTATAATTTGGATATCATATTAGAATTAAACAGCCTCAGGGCCATTGTTATTTCAGATTTGAAGGCCACAACATTGATATTATATTAATATTTAAGGCTGCAGAGAAATTGCTATATTAAGTGTATATGGTACAGTACAGATATCCTATTAGTGTTACAGGCCAGCAACACAGCTTCCCAGCTGCCAAGCCATGCAGCTGGCGCACTGGTCTCTGTTGAGAAGCAGCAGCCAAGCAGCAGAGCAAAGCAGAGAAACAACAACCTGGGCAGGCTGGAACACAGGTGCCAAGCATAGGCCACAGCCTCAAAGAGTCTGCCAAGCTGGCATTGGGGGTCTGAGGTGGGGTGGATCACTGCCACAAGCAGGCCATGGTGCATTGACCTGCCATCCCAAGATGACACTGACCTGTCATTCCAGAGGAGCAGGGAGATAAAGAAAGTAGGACAAACCTGAATGAAATTCAGCGCTAACAAATAGTGTTAGTGCATTTCCAAACCCTAATTAGCATAATGTTTGGACCAACAGCATTGGTACTTTTTTCAAATGCTGATTAGCATAAGTTTGGACCAATAGTGTGGACCCAAGTGCTGTATAAACCTAGACTGGCACAATCAGATGGCAACCCTTTTCAGGGCTCCTCTTGCACTCCTCATACTGTGGGGAGTCCTGTTTCTATGCTCATGTGAACAAATCCTATTCTCACACTCATACATCCTGATCTGTGGATTTTATTCTTCAAATTCACAAGACAAAAACTCAGAAAGAAGAAGAAACTAACAGTGAGCTGCTGGGGTCTGCTGTGTCACTGGAGGGTATGGCTCACCATTAGAGCTGCAACACTTCTCAGCTGCAGAGGGCTGGAGCTTGTGCAGACCCCTCTGCCAGTAGAAGGAAGAAACTCTATTTTAACAGGGCAGTAATTATATCAGTTTTAAGTGAAATCATGTGGATACTATATTAAATGCTGCAGTGCAGCTATTATATTCATTTTTTTAATTATTTTTTAATTTTTTTTTTTTTTAGTTTTAGGTGGACACAATATCTTTATTTTACATTTTTATGTGGTGCTGAGGATCGAACACAGTGCCTCATGCATGCTAGGCGAGCACTATACCACTGAGCCACAACCCCAGCCTATATTCATTTTAGATGCTATATTATGGATATCATATTAACAATAAATGCCACATAACCACTATTATATGAGTTTAACAGATTATAGTATTAATATTACATCGATGTTAAGTGCCACAGAGCAGCTATAACATTAGCTTTAGAGCTGTAGTATGGATATCATATTAGTGTTTAAGGCCTCAAAGGATCTATTATATTAGAATTGATGCTAAAAATGGATCTCATTCTAGTAATAAAGGCCATAGGACACATATTACATTACTTTAAAATGCTTTAATATGTATATTACATTAAAGAATTCAGGACACATTTTATATTAGTTTTAGATGTTATAGGATGCATATTACACTACATTAAAGGCCACAGGGCATGCATTATATGTTTTTTATTATTTTTTAGTTTTTAGTTTTAGGTGGACACAATATCTTTATTTTATTTTTATGTGGTGCTGAGAATTGAACCCAGTGTCTCATGCAAGTTAGGAGAGCACGCTACCACTTGGGCCACATCCCCAGCCCGTATTTTATGTTTAAGGTGATATAACTAGTATTAAATGCCACAGTGCAATTATCATATTAACTTGAGATGCTATAGTACGGATATCATTTTACTACAAAAGGCCACAAGACAGTTATTATATTAGTTTTGAATGATATAGCATGGATATTAATATTTACAGCTACAAGGCCACTATTATATTAATATTAGATACTATCATATGGATATCGTGATAGTATTAAAGACTCATGCAGCATTATATTAGGTTTAGATGCCATAATGCAAATATTACATAAATATAAATGGCTGTAGCACAACTATTATATTTAGATATGAGTATCAAAGGTCACAGAACTACTATCATGTCAGTTCTATAGGCTATACTACATATATTAGTAGTAAAAGCCACAGGGCAGATGTTGTACTTTGTATATTTTATTAGTAAAGAAGGCACAGGAAAGCTATTGTGTTAGGTTTTGATGCTGAAGTACTGGTATTACATTAATATGAAAGACCAAGGGGAAGTTATTTTGTTATATTTAGATGGTATAGTAAGGATATCATGCTAGTATTAAAGGCCACAGGGCAGCCATTATATTAATTTTAGATGATAAATATGATATTACATTAACATTTAAAGGCCATAGGGCAGCTAATATATTACTTTTAGATTCTATAACATGAAATATTATATTAATATTAAAGGCCATAGGACAGCTAATATTCTAGTCTCAGATGCTACAATAAGGACAGTCCATCCATTACAGGTAAAAGTGCCCCTATTATTTACTTCTATATGCTCTTGTAGAATATCACAGTAATATTAAAGTCCAGAGGAGAAGTATTATGTTAGCTTTAGAGATCATATTGTGGATATCATATCATTATTAATTGGCACAGGGCAAGTATTATATTAGTTTCAGATGCTATAGTATTGATCTCATTAGTATTAAAGGCTACAGCATGCTTATTTATTAATTTTTATTCTAGTATTAGAGATTGGGCATGGGATGCTTAACCACTAAGCCACAATCCCAGCCCTTTTTAAAAATTATTTTTAATATGTATTTTTTAGTTGTGGGTGGATATAATACCTCTATTTTACTTTTAAGTGGTGCTGAGGATCAAACCCAGTTCCTCACACGTGCCAGGTGAGCATGCTACCACTGAGCCCCAGCCCCAGCCCTTTATTTTTATTTTGAGTCAGGGTCTTGCTAAGTTGCTTAGGGATTTCCTAAGTTGTTGAGGCTGGCTTTGAATTTGTGATGCTTCTGCCTTAGCCTCCCAAGTCACTGAGATGACAAGTGTGTGTCTCTGCACCCAGCTATTTATTTAATTTGAGATGTCATGCTATGAATATTATAATATTTTAAAGGCAACAGGAAAGCTATTGTATTAGTTTTAGATACTATATTATAGACATCGTATTAGCATGAAAGGCAACATTTAAACTATTACTAGTTTCAGAGGCCACAGTACATTACATTAATGTTAAAGGCCACAGGATATGTATTACTTTTCCAGGCTACACTATTGATATTATTACTAATAAAGGAAACAGTAAAGTTATTGTATTAATTTTAGTTGCTACAATATCTATATAATATTAACATTTAAGGACACAAGGTAGTAGTATATCTGCATTAGATATTGTATTAATGATGTTATATTAACAGTAAAAGATGAAGGGCACTGATATATTGATTTTTCAATGCTATTGTACAGATATCATGTTAATATTAAAGGTCAGCTATTATATTACTTTTAGATGCTATAGTATGGATATTATATTAAAGTTAAATATCAAAGAGTACCTATAATATTAGTTTTAAAATCTATAATGCTGATATTATATTAATCATAAATGTCACAGAGCAGCTATAATATTAGTATAGGATGCTATAGCATAAATATTTTATTAAAATTAAATGTCACAGGAAAGCTATTATATTGGTTTTAAATCTATAATAATCATATTAATTATAAATGCCACAGTACAATTATTATATTAGCTTTGAATACTATAGTATGGCTATCATATTCATATCAAAGGTCAAAGTGCAGCAGAACACGAAATTAGTCAGGCAGTCAGTAAAGATAGATAGATTGAGTCAGATCAGATCAAAGAGGCCAATTATAGTTAGTCCCAGATGTTGGAGAGGGATTAAAATGCTAATGCCTTCAGAGCCCTTCCTCCACCCTTATCAAGATAATCTGCCCCTGCTCCAACTTGTTGCTAAGGTAACCTGCCCAGGAATTGTCTTTCCCTAGAGGGAGTTGTAAAAGTTGCTAGTTAATTCACCCTGGGCCCCCTTCCTGCCCAAATGCTCCACTTTGGCCCCTCCACCCCATCTGCTTCTCACCTTTGGGCCATCCCACTGAGCATCTCCTGGGCCTAGTCATGTATGCAAGAAGGAAAGAGATAAAGGGAAGACAGCAAAAGAACAAAAGAAGCCTAAGACATATAAAAAGGCTCTTTGTGATAGAGAGGTGGGAGGGAAAAGGAGGGAGAAGGGGAATTGCATGAAGATGGAAGGAGACCCTCATCATTACAGGTGAGGAAAAAGAAAAAAAAAAGAAGTGTGTCACATTAGATTGGGTAGAGAGAAGTGATGGGAGGGGGGGGAAGAAAGGGTAGCAGAATAAAATAGACATTATTATTGCTGTATGTATATATTTGACTGCATGACCAATGGGATTCTGCAACCTGTACACTCAGAAAAATGAGAAATTATACCCCATTTGATTCAAATGTATGATATGTCAAGATCATTATATTGTCATATGTAACTAATTAAAACAAATTTTAAAAAAAATGAAAAAAAAAAGGCTCTTGGAATTCCAGGATACCAGCTATGGCCCCTTTCTCCCTCCAAGGAGAAGTCTGTTACCCATTTTTAAATAAATCCTGTTTTATATGCTTGCTTTGGTGTGCTTCTCTAATGTTATATGTCAACATATTAAGAAGCAGAACTCGTTACTGGTATTACAGCCATTTGATCAAATTTAGATGTTCTAATATAGATACCATATTAGTATTAAAGGCCAAAGGTAAAAATTATACCACTTTTAGTTCCTTGAGTATGAATACCACATTAGTATTAAAGTCAATAGGGCAGTTAATATATTAATTTTAGATAAGATTATAGGAATATCATATTAGTTATTAGCCATAAAGCAGATATTATATTAGTTTAAAGTGCAATAGTATGGATATAATGTTCATATTAAATGCCACAGGGCATCTATTTATCTGTTTTAGATGCTATAATATGGACAATAAATAAATATAAAAATTGACCAGGAAATTATTATATTGGTCATAGAAATATATACAGGTCATAGAAAGAATGGTATATTAATATTAAAAGTCACACGACATCTATTGCATTGGTTTTAGAGGCTATAATATACATATCATATTAGTATTAAACACTACAGGGCAGCTATTATATTAGTTTTAGATGCTATAGTATGTATATCACATTA
Source organism: Spermophilus citellus (assembly GCF_964194105.1). Lineage (NCBI taxonomy): Eukaryota > Metazoa > Chordata > Mammalia > Rodentia > Sciuridae > Spermophilus > Spermophilus citellus. Next base: position 228,368,405 of record NC_138185.1, on the reverse strand, counting down.
GTATTCAGAGCCACAGTACAGCTATTACATTAATTTTAGATATGATAGTTTAGATATCTTATCAGTGTTAAGGGCCACAGAGCAGCTATTATGCCAGTTTTAAAAGGATTTAGTATAGATATTACACTTACATTATAGATCATAATGCAGCTATTATATTAGTGTATAATGCCAAAACACAAATATAATATTAATATCAAAGTCCATAGAATAGTTTTTAAATTAGTTTCAAATGCTATACTATGGATATTATATTAAAACTAAAGGCCAAAGGGCAGATAAAATACTAGTATATGATTCTGTGGTATACATGTTATAACATCTATTAGTATTAAGGACCAAAGTTTACCCATTATATTAGTTTAAGATGTTATTTTATTAATATTACATTAACTCAAAGGCCAGATGTCAGCTATCATATTAGTTTTTATGCTATTCTATGGACATAATATAAATATGAGAGGCCACATGTCAGCTATTACATTAGCTTGAGATAGCAAAGTATGAATATTACATCAATGTTACAGGCCAAAGGGCAGTTATTTTATCAGTTTTAGGTACTAATATGTGAATAGTACACTAGTGTTAAAGGCTACAGGATATATATCATATTAGCTTAGGATGCTATAATATGGATATTAATTAATATAAAAGGTCACAAGGCAGCTATTATAGTTATTTTAGATGCTATATTATGAATATTATACTACTATAAAGACCACAACTTGGATATTTTATTAGTATTAGATATGAGATATATATATATTAGCTTTAGATAAAATAGTATGGATATTATATTAGTGCTGAAAGCCATAGGGAAGCTATTACTTTAGGATGCTAGAGCAGGAATATTTCCATAGTATTAAAGGACATATACCAGATATTATATTAGTTATAGATGTTATAGTGTGGACATCATTTGGTTTTAGAGACCACAAGGCAGCAGTTATAATTATGTTACTGTCTATAGCTTCTATATGATATCAGCTTTTAAGGCCAGAGGGCAGATATCTTATCAATTTTAGGTATAACATTAATGTAAAAGGCCACAAGGCAACTATTGTTTTAGTTTGAGATTCTATAGGATGGATATTATGTTAGTAACAAAAGACATAGGGAAGCTAACTAATGAGTTTAAGAGGACTCGGTAGGGACATCATATTAATATTAAAGGCCACAGAGCAACTATTACATCGGTTTTAGATGCTAAAATATGGATCTCACATTAGTATTAAAGACCTCAGGATAGCTATATCATTTTTGATGCTATAATGTGAAAAATCATGTTAATATTAAAAGATGCACCATAGCTATTATATCAATTTTAGATGCTGCTATGGATATTATATGAATATAAAAGGCTACAATGCAGCTGTCCTTTTAGTTTTAGATGCTACAGGGTTGATATTATATTAGTTACAAAAGACATAGGAAAGCTATTAAGCAAGTTTTAGAGGACTCAGTAAGGGATATCCTATGGATATTAAATGCCACAGGGCAGCCATTATGATAGTTTTAGATACTGTAATATGGACTTATATTAATATAATAATCAAGGCCACAGGACAGATATTATATGATTTTAAGATGGCCACAGGAGAGCTATTCTGTAAGACTGAGAGGCTATAGTATGAATATCATATGACTGTAAAAGACTACAAGGCGCTATTACGTTAATATCAGATGTTATAGTTTGGATATCATATAAATATACAGGTCACATGGCAACTATTATATAAATTTTAAATTCTATATTATTGATACTATAGTATTTTTTAAAACCACATGGCAGTTATTATATTTTAGATATTATATGTTGGATATCACTAGTATGAAAGATTACAAGAAAGTTAATATATTAATATATGATGCTGTAGCATGGATATCACATCAACATTAAAGGCTGCATGGCAGCTATTATATTTATTTAAGTGCTGTATTAGTGATAGTTTATTAATATTAAAGTTCACAAATCAGCCATTATATTACAATCAGATACTACAGTATAGTTATCACATTAATAATAATGCCACATGGTAGGTAATATATTTGTTTAATACGCTATAGTATTGATATTACATTGATAATGAAGGCAATAGTGCAGCTATTATATTAGCTTTACACTCAATAGTATGCATATAATATTAGCACTAAAAGCCACAGGGCAGTTATTATACTAGTTTTAGAGGCTGTGCTATGGATATATTTAGAATATTATAGGCCAAAATACAGTTATTCTATTATCTTTAGAATGCATATTATAATAATACTAAAGGCCATAGAAGAGCTCTTCTGTTTTAGATGCTATGGTACAGATATTACATTGTTATTAAAGACCACAGGAGAGTCACTTTGTTATATTTATTTATTCATACAAATTATATATATATATATATAATATATATATTATATATAATATATATAATATATATATATATATATATATATATATATATATATATATATGCCAAAGAACAGCTATTATATTTATTTCAAATAGTGTATTATAAATATTAGTATCAAAGTCTACTTGGTAACTACATGTTTTAGATGCTATAGTATAGATATTACATTGTTATTAAAGACCACAGGAGAGTCATATATAAATAAAAATATATATAAATATATATATTTATATGGATGTCTTTAGGTAAGGGGAATTAGTCATATTTTATTAATTTTATTACTTTTAGATGCTATAGTACAAATATCATTTTAGTATTCAATGTCACAGGGCAGCTATTACAATAGTTTTAGACTGTATAATATGGAGATCATATTAGCATTAAAGGTCATAGGGCAGAAATTTTATTAGTTTTAGAAGCTATAATATGAACGATATAGTATGGGTATTATATTATTATTAAATGCCACAGGGCAGCTATTATATTAAGTTTTGATGCTATAATTATAGATGTATTAGTAATGAAGGCCACAGAGCACCTATTATATCAGTTTTAGATGCTAAGTTTAGATACTGGATTAGTATTAAAAGGACACAAGGCAGCTATTATTTCAGTTTTAGAGGCCACCATATGGATATCATGTTAATATTAAACCCACAGCAAATCTATCAGTTTTTGATGTTCTTATATGGATACCATATCAGCATTAAATGCCACAGGCAGCTATCACATGAATTTTATATGCTATAATATGAATATCATATGAGTACTAAAGGCCATAAGGCAGCTGTTCTTTCAGTTTTAGATGCTATAGTATTAATATCTTATTATTATAGGCCACAGGGCAGCTATTATATTAGTTTTATATGCTACATTAGTATTAAAGTTCACATAGCAGATATTACATAAGATTTAGTTGCTATTTTATGGATGCCATATTAGTACTAAGAGCACAGGACAGGGAGTATATTAGTTTTAAGATTCTGTAGTAGGAATGCTACATTGATATTGAAGGCTAGAAGAGATCTATTATATATGTGTATGGATATAATATTAATATAGAAGGCCACAGGCAAGTTATTCTATTGTTAGAAGAAGTCACAATATGTATGTATGTATATTAATATATTAATAATATTAAAGGCCACAAGAAAGCTATCTTATTAGTTTAAGATATTATATTATAGAGGCTGGGTTTGCAGCTCAGTGGTAGAGCACTTACCTAGCACATGTGCAGCACTGGGTTTGATCCTCAGCACCACATAAAAATAAATAAATAAAACAAAGGTCTTGCGTTCATCTACAACTAAGAAAAATATTTTAAAATTTAAAAGATGTTATAGTATGGATTTGTGTTAATAATAAGGGCAACAGGGCAGATATTATATTAGTATCAGTTGTAGTAGTACAGACATTACATTAATATTAATCATCACAGGCAGGCATTATATTCATATTTGATGGTTTACTATGCATATTACATTAGTATGCAAAACCAATGGGCAATTATTGTATCAGTTTGAGACTATAGTATGATCATTTATACTAATATTAAAGGCCCCAGGGTAGATATTATATTAGGTACAGATAGAGTTGTATGGAATATATATAGTATATATAGTATATATATATATATATATATATATATATATATATATATATATTATATTTATAATATTATTGCATTAATATTAATGGGCAACAGGCAGGTTTTATATTAATTTTATATGCTATAGTATAAATATCAATTAGTAGTGAAGCCATTGGGTACCTATTATATTAGTATTTGATTCACTAATATAGAATGTCATATTAATATTAAAAGCCACAGGACATATATTAGTTTAAGATGCTATTTAGTTTAGGATGTTCAATTAATACTAAAGTTCACAGACCATCTATTATATTAGTTTAAGATGCTATACTAAGGATATTACTTTAGTATTGAAACCTCAGGGTAACTATATTATAGCTTGAGCTCAATAATGAATATCATTTACCACAAAAAACTACATGGGCTATTACATTAGTTTTCAAAGCTATGACAAGGATTTATATTAACATTAAAGGCCACAGGGCAGCTATTAATTTTGCATGCTATAGTATGGATATTATTGAGTATTAAAGACATAGAACAACTATTAAATTAGTTTTACATGCTATAGAATTGATATTACATCAAATTTAAAGGCCACAGAGCAGCTATTTTATTTATTTTAGATGCTATTATATGAATATTATATTATTGTTAAGGGCTTCTAAATATGAGTATGGGTATCATATTAGGATCAAAAGCCATAGAGAAACTATAATATTAGTTTTAAATGCTATAATATGGGTATTATATTAGAACTAAAGTGCCACAGTCTGGCTGGGCACAATTCAGGAGCCACTTATCAAAAGAAACTAACTTTATTTTTAGAACTACAAACGCCAAACAAAACAGCTCCTCAGGGAAAACCCCTCGGAGCCCAACAGCCACCACCAGCTTCCCACAAGCCTCTCACTCCCACACAACCCTCACCACCTCCCACAATCCTCCTGTTCTTGAGGCCGATTGGCTGGGTCATGTGGGCAGAACCAAAGAAGTCCCCCAATGAGCAGCTCCGTGGAGGAGCCAATCAGCTAGATGTTGCTGGGGCCTCTGTGAGCTAATCATCAGCTGGCAGTCTGAAGGGCAGGGAAACAGCCCAATGAACATCACCGCAGAGGAGCCAATCAGCTAGATGTTGCTAGGGCCGCTGTGAACCAATCGTCAGCTGGCAGTATGAAGGGCGGGGAAACAGCCCAATGAACATCACCGCAGAGGAGCCAATCAGCTAGATGTTGCTGGGGCTGCTGTGAGCCAATCATCAGCCGGCAGCTGGAAGTTTGCTGGCAGCTGGAAGTTTGCTGGGGCCCCTTTGGCTGTGGCTCTCAACATCTCCCCCTCTCTGTTTAAACAACAAGCATGTGGCTTAGGGACCGTGCCTGCCTTAGGTTGTCCAATACTACATATGGTCCTTACCCGTCTTCGGATGAGCTGACCTCAGGGCGTCAGCCTCCTGTCTTAGGTTGGTACCATTGTAATTGGATCTTACCCGTCATTGACTACCGGTCCAGTATACAGCCACACCTGTGGAGAGGTCTTTGTCATGACAAGCAGAAGGGAGGAAGATACACCAAGCCAATTGATGGCTCTTGTTGGAAAAATTGTACCACCGATGACATCATCAGCAAAAATACCCCAACACTACCACAAGTCGCTGCACCAACAGATAGTTCACAATGCATAGTCTAGGCAAGTCTAGGCAAGTTCTGCAAGTTCTGCACATAGTTTAGGCAAGTTCTGCAAGCAGTTCAGTGATGGCGATTGCAGAATCTGTAGATTAGTTTTATCTTTGTCTTCACCGGCACTGGGATGAAGATAGGAATTCTGGCAATAATGGCTAAAGAAAAAATTATGTAACATTCTAGAAGGCACTAAAAGAAAACAATTTTCTTAACAATTTACATTGTCTTCACTGGCACTGGGATGAAGATAGGAATTCTGGCAATAATGGCTAAAGAAAAAATTATGTAACATTCCAGAAGGCACTAAAAGAAAACAATTTTCTTAACAATTTACATTATCTTGAAGAGAATTATTAAATATAATGAAAAGGAAAGGTGAAAGTAAACAAATAGGTCTGTTAACCTTCTTTTTTGTTTACATATTAAAACAATTCTTAATAGTTATTTACCCAATTTAAATTAAACCATTTAAATCACGTGATTAAAAAAAAAATATTTGGATCCATTTTTTCATGAGCGCTCATCATATATGATATATGGACATACGTACATTCAAACATATAACACAAAACACAAGTGTGCACACATAATATAATACATACAACACATAACATAATAGTAAAGGCCTTATAACTTTTTACAGGTGAAATCTCCATTGCAATGTTTAAAATTCTATAGTCAAAAAAAAAAAATAGAACTGATCAGCAAAACATTAACTTGGTCTGTATGAGTTCAAAAAACAAAATAGAACTTCATGATATGGGAAAGGGCAATAATAAAATAGATATTGAAAAAAGCATCCTGGTTCTGTCGCAGATGTAAGGATAGCCAAATTGGTGTTTTGGATATCAGCTGTTATGGATTTGAGCCAAATCATCTTCTTTTTGGTCTGTAGAAATCGCTTTAGTTAATCTCTCTGGAATCCAAATCGGCTGTTGTTCTCCCTGTGGAAACACACAAACAGGCCCCCAACTCCAGACAATTACTGGGTCAGGACCTTTCCATTGTCCTGTTAGAATATCTTTCCAAAGTACCTTGGGCTTATGTACATTTTTTGGACACATATGCCTTTCTGCAGCACTAAGTCCTGATGAATCCAAATTTAAAAAGTTTAGAGTAAAAAGGGTTATTTTAAGTTTATCTATGGGGAATATATACCCCTTCCCAATTCCGTCTTTTTGCTTTAATAAGTACATTTTAATAGTTTGATGAGCTCTTTCAACTATGCCTTGTCCCTGTGGATTGTATGGGATTCCTGTTATATGAGTAATGCCAAATGATGAGCAAAATTGTTTAAAAGAGGTAGAAGTATAACCAGGGGCATTATCTGTTTTTAACTGTTTTGGAATGCCCACAGTGGCAAAATTTTGTAAGCAATGAGCTATAACATCTTTAGTTTTTTCTCCGGCATGAAGGGAGCCCATCAAAAATCCAGAAGAAGTATCAACTGTAACATGCAAATATTTTAATTTTCCAAATTCTGGCAAGTGTGTGACATCCATCTGCCAAATATGCTTAGGTATCAATCCTCTAGGATTGACTCCAAGATTAACTTGTGGTAAAAAGGTTACACAATTTTGACATTGTTTTATTATTTGTCTAGCTTGTTCCTTAGTTATTTTAAAACGCTTTTGTAAAGTATTAGCATTGACATGGAACCTTTTATGAAAATTTATAGCTTCTTCTAGTGTAGAGAAAATATGTATGTCATGTGTAGTTTTATCTGCTAAATAATTGCCCAAACTAAGGGCTCCAGGCAATTCTGTATGTGCCCTGATATGTCCTATAAAGAATGGATCTTTTCGGTCCCAGATTAAACTTTGTATAGTGGAAAACAAAGAGAAAACAGTAGAAGAAGGGGAAATCCTACCAGCATCTTCAAGGGATATTATAGCATTAACTACATACTGACTATCAGAAAATAAATTAAATGCAGAATCTTTAAACATCATAAAAGCTTGTAATACTGCATTAAGCTCTACTTTTTGAGCTGATTGTTTGGGTACTAAAAATGTAAAAGTTTGATCAGGTGTAACTATTGCTGCTGTACCATTATTTGACCCATCAGTGAATATATTTGGAGCATTCATGATAGGTGTTTTTCTTGTCATTTTTGGAAAAATTACAGGATGCAATGACCAAAAAGACAATAAAGGATTAGATGGTAAGTGGTTATCAAATGAAACATTAGGTTTGCACATGATTATTGCCCAAGTATTTAACTCATTAGCTAACTCATCAATTTGATTCATAGTATATGGAGTAATAATTTTATTGGGAGAAATTCCAAATACTCCCTTTGCTGTTTTTATTCCTTTGAGTATTAATTGTCCTACAGCCTCAGGATACCTAGTAAGAATAGTGTTAGGAGAATAAGATAAATGTATCCATAATAATGGACCTTCTTGCCAAAATACTCCTGTAGGAATATTTTTTGTTGGTAGTACAATAAATAATAAAGGCAAACTTATATCAATTCTATCCAAATGCATATTTTCCATATATGTTTCAATGATTTTTAATGCCTTTCTTGCTTCAGGCATTAACATGCAGGGTGAATTTGGATCTGATGGACCTTTTAGGATATCAAATAAAGGTCCCAATTCTCCTGTTGGAATACCTATATAAGGCCTTATCCAATTTATGTCTCCTAATAACTTTTGAAAGTCATTAAGTGATTTGAGTTGATCAACTTGTATTTGAATTTTTGGCGGACAGATCATGGTTGAGGATAGTAGAACTCCTAAATAATTAATTGGAAAATTTAATTGTACTTTATCTATTGCTATCTCTAGATTATAATTTTTTAATAAATTTGTAAGTGTGGCATAACATTTTAGCAATGTGTTTTTAGCTTTGTGTGCTAATAATACATCATCCATATAGTGAAATATTTGTAGTTCAGGATTTTGATTTCTAAGTGGCTGGATTACTTTGTTAACATAAATTTGACACATAGTTGGGCTGTTAGCCATCCCTTGAGGGAGTACTTTCCATTCATATCTCTGATCAGGACCTTCATGATTTAGTGCAGGGATAGTAAATGCAAAACGTGGACTATCCTCAGGATGAATTGGAAATGAAAAAAAAACAATCTTTAATATCTATAACTAAAACATACCAAGTTTTTGGCAAAGCAGACAATTGAGGAATCCCCGATTGAGCAGGACCCATAATGACCATTTCATTATTAATGGCTCTTAAGTCTTGCAATAATCTCCTTTTCCCAGATTTCTTTTTGATGACAAAAATGGGAGTATTATGGGGAGATACAAGGTTGTATATGTCCTTCTGCTAATTGTTGTTTGACCAGATCATGGGCTACTTGTATCTTTTCTTTAGTCAAGGGCCACTGAGGAACCCATACTGGTCTTTCTGATTTCCATGTAATTTTTATTGTCTCAGTGGCCCTTTGTGAAAATCCAACCCATGTCTGTCTGTTCCTTGATCTATTTGTATTGGTGCTGCTATACCTTGTTCTTGTTTTTCATATTTTTCCTTTCCTAAAACCTTGTCTAGCCATAATAGTGGGTGCATTTTGATTGGTGTTATTTGTTAATGTCAAACCTAATTGATCTAAGACATCTCGTCCCCATAAATTTACGGGAAGATGATCCAATACATATGGCTGTATAGTTCCTTCTCATCCTTCAGGATCCTTCCAATCTAATACCATTGCGCTTCTATCAGGATTAGTCGCCACTCCTAGGCCTCGAAGCGTTTGAGTGGCTTGTTGTAATAGCCAATGTTTTGGCCATTCTTGACGAGAGATGATGCTAAGGTCTGCACCTGTATCCAGTAGCCCATTAAATTCATGTCCTTGAATATTTAGTTTTAGCATGGGGCGAGAATCTAAATTTAAAGAAAGCATAGCCCAATCTACACCTATGGGGCCTAATCCCTTGGAACCTCTTTCTACAGCATGACTGGAAAATTTATCATGTAGGCTTGGTATTATTAGTAACTGTGCTATTCTATCTCCTGGTGAAATTATTGATATACCCTTTGGAGAACTGGCTATAATTTTATTTCACCTTCATAATCGGGATCAATTACCCCAGGACTTATCAAAAGTCCTTTTAGAGTAGAAGAGCTGTGTCCCAATAATAAGCCTACTGTTCCTTTGGGAAGAGGTCCTTTTACCCCTGTGGGAATGATTTGAACTCCCATCTCTGGAGTTAGTACTGATCTGGCAGAGGCGCAGATGTCCAACCCTGCGCTCCCTCTGGTTTGTCTGATGAGGTATCTGATGGACAATGTGTCCTGGTCACTACCCTGATGGGGTTGCTGGGTTCCTCCAGTGCTCTGTATATTTGTGGTTTGGGGCCCCGGAGCATTGGGGCCCCCTGTCCATTTTTTGGCAATGGAGCCCGATGCCTTTGTCCACGATATTGTGGATAAACACCTTGTCCTTGTTCGTTTTTTAATGGAGTACCCTCTATGGTGGTTTGAGAACGGTATTCATTAACCCAATGTAATGGAGTACCCTCTATGGTGGTTTGAGAACGGCATTCATTAGCCCAATGTCTCCCTCTACGGCATCGTGGGCAAATACCCGGTATTCTACTCCTTTGATACCTAGTTTTGTTAAACCCTCCTCCTATGGGGCAATTTCTTTTAAAATGTCCTGTTTGTTGACAATTGTAGCATGTTCTTGGCCTGGTATATAAAGCCTGTTTTACTGCAGCTGCCACAATTTGCCCTTGTTCATTAATGTCTCTGGCATCTAAAGCCTGTTTTACTGCAGCTGCCATGACTTGCTCTTGTTCATTAATGTCTCTACATAATTTAATATATGTGTTTAAATCTTCCTGTTTCCATGGTCTAACGATATCTCTGCACCAACGATTCACTTGGTCATAAGCCAGTTGTTTTATTAATGGCATTGCTTGTTCTGTATTCCCAAAAACTCTGGTAGCTGTTTGAAAAAGCCTATCTACAAATTCAGCGTAAGGTTCATTAGCTCCTTGTATTATCTTAGATAATTGACCTTGTAAACCTCCATGTCCTTGTAAAGTCTTCCATGCCTTAACTGCATCTAATTTGTGAGTATACGCCAGGATCATATGCAATTTGTTGCTGCCGATCCTCATAAGGTCCCTTTCCTAACAACATATCTAGATTTCTCTGAGAATAACCAGCTGCTTCATTTCGCCTAGCCGTCTCCTTGCAAAATTCCTCATTGGCAACCTTCCATAACAGGTATTGTCCTCCATTTAGCACAGCTTTACAAATATTAGCCCAATCTGCTGGCGTCATGTTTAAGTTGGTAATGGATTCGACCAAGCTTACAGTGAAGGGTGCTTGAGGACCATAGGTTGTTACAGCCTCTTTTAGCTCCTTCACTGTTTTGAAATTTAAACCCTGGTAAATTCGCTGCCCTCCTACCTCAAATACAGGGCATACTTGAGATCCTGTCTCAGGATCCCAACTATCAACTGTGGGGGTTGGGAGTCTCCTAGCATATGGAGGTGGTGCTCTTGATTGGACACTTATGTCCTCTGGTGATAGAATGCTGTTAGTAGCAGTCTCCTGTAGAGGTGGTGCTGATGGTTGGACACTTACGCTCTCTGATAGAAAGGTGTTATTAGCAGTCTCCTGTTGTAACTTTTCCCCTGATGGCTTTTTCTGCTCTAAACTTCCTTCCTCTGTCTCACTAGCTCAAAAGACCTTCTCTTTTACTTGAATCTTTTCCTCTTTCTGACTAATTTGAGAGACCTTCTCTTTTACTTGAATCAATATGTCTTCTCCTTCCTCTACCTTTGTCTGAATTGAAGGCTTTGGACTAAACAAACCAGATACCAATGCCCACAATGTCAATGTGCCAACTGGCAGAGTCCCTGGGTTGTTCTTTTCTATTCTTTTTAAATCTTCACCATGATGGTCCCATTGTGATATATCTAACAACTCCTCCTTAAAAAGCCATGGGCTACATTGTTGTATTGTATCAACGTATGCCCTGACTGTTCTTGATTTTACTGAGATGCCTCCTTCCTCTAACAATTTACTTAACAGTCTTTCGGTTTGTTTTTTACTAATTGCTGGTCCCGTATTTCTACTATAATACAACCCAACAAGATAACACCAAACAAAACTGAGACAGAATGAAATAAAAATGGAACCACACAAAATCATTATATCAGCCTTTCTATCCTCCTGACATGTGCATCCGTCCTTTCTCCCTATCTGTTCCTCAGACACAAATAGTTTTTCTTCAGATGTGAGCGGTTTTTCCAGGGACAGGCAAGTTAAAACAAAAATGAAGCAAAACAAAAGAGGAATCTTAGAATGGCTACCCATCCTCTTGCCCTGCCCTCAGGGGCGAGCAGTTTACTTACCCTCAGTCGTTCCTCGTGCAGGCCACCAAATGCCGCAGTCTGGCTGGGCACAATTCAGGAGCCACTTATCAAAAGAAACTTACTTTATTTTTAGAACTACAAACGCCAAACAAAACAGCTCCTCAGGGAAAACCCCTCGGAGCCCAACTGCCACCACCAGCTTCCCACAAGCCTCTCACTCCCACACAACCCTCACCACCTCCCACAATCCTCCTGTTCTTGAGGCTGATTGGCTGGGTTGTGTGGGCGGAGCCAAAGAAGTCCCCCAATGAGCAGCTCCGTGGAGGAGCCAATCAGCTAGATGTTGCTGGGGCCTCTGTGAGCCAATCATCAGCTGGCAGTCTGAAGGGCAGGGAAACAGCCCAATGAACATCACCGCAGAGGAGCCAATCAGCTAGATGTTGCTAGGGCCGCTGTGAACCAATCATCAGCTGGCAGTCTGAAGGGTGGGGAAACAGCCCAATGAACATCACCACAGAGGAGCCAATCAGCTAGATGTTGCTGGGGCTGCTGTGAGCCAATCATCAGCCAGCAGCTGGAAGTTTGCTGGCAGCTGGAAGTTTGCTGGGGCCCCTTTGGCTGTGGCTCTCAACACTAAAGGGCTCAGGGCAGCTATTTTATCACTCTAAGATGAATAGAGTATGGTATTATATTAATATTAAATACCCCAGTACTACTTGTATTATTTTTAGATGACACAATATGGATAACATTCTAGTATTAGATTTCACAAGGGATTTATCGTATTATCTTAGATGCTATGGTGGGTACCATATAAGCACTAAAGGCCATAGTGAGCAATTATATTTGCTTTATTTTATTTTAAGATAGAGAGATAGAATTTTTCAATATTTATTTTTTAGTTCTCAGCGGACACAACATCTTTATTTTATTTTATGTGGTGCTGAGGATTGAACCCAGTGCCCCACGCATGCCAGGCAAGCACATTACTGTTTGAGCCACATCCCCAGCCCATTAGCTTTATGTTTTATATTATGAATAACATGTGAATACTAAGTGCCGCAGGGCAGCTTTTATGTTAGTTTTAGATGTTATAGGATGGATATTGTATTACGATTAAAGGCTACTGTAGAGGAATTATATTAGTTTTAAAGATATTATAGCTATAATATTAATATTAAACTGCATAGGTCAGTTATTTTATTAATTTTAAATGCTACACTATGAATATTAGTGTCAAAAGGCCACAGGGCAGGTATTATTTCAGATTTAGAGGCCACAATACTGATATTATACTAATAACCACAGGAAGCTATTTTATTAATTTTAGATGCTATATTACAGAAATTAGTATTAAGGATCAGAGGACAGATATTAGATTTAGATGATCTCTAGTGTGTATGTCATATTAATATAAATGTTATAAGGCAACTATTATATCAGCTTCAGATGGTATAGTTTGGGCATCATATATCTTAAGGCAATTAAGCAGATATTTTTAATTTTAGATGCTATTTACAGATATCATACTAGTACTAAAGGCCATAGATCACCCATTATATATTAGCATTTGGTGGTATACTGTGGATATATATTAATATTGAAGGTCAAATGACAGCCATTGTATTAGTACTAGGGGCCACAGTATATTTATTTTATTAATATTAATACCTATAAAAAGTTAGTTTAGGTGTGTGATACTATGGATTTTACATTAATAACAAAGACCAAATGGCAGCTATTACATTATTTTCAGATGCTGTTTTATGGATACCATATTAGTATTAAAGCCCACAGAGCAAAGGTTATGTCAGTTTTAGATGTTTTAGGATGGATATTATATTAGTATGAAAGAAGACAGGACAGCTATTATATTCATTTCAGATGCTATATAATATGGTCATTATTATTAAAAGCTTTTTGGCAACTATTAGGTTAATTTTTGATGCCATAATATGCATGTCATGTTAGAATTAAAGGCCACAAGGCAGTTATTATGTTCAATTTTTATGTTATAATCTGGATATTTTATTAGTACTAATGTCCTCAGGGAACTTATTACAATAATTTGAGATGTTATAGTGAGGATAAAATAATAATACTAAATCTATAGGTAGCTAATATATCAATTTTCAATGCTATCATATAATATTAGTATTCAAGGTCATGGGGTGTCTAATATAACACTTTTACATGGTATAATATAGATATGATATTAGTGTTAAAGGCCACAATGAAGTTACTTTATCAGTATTACCTAATAATGTGGATAAGATATTAGTATTAAAAGATACAGGGCAAATATTATATCAGTTTTAAATATTATAGTACGACTATCATATTAGCATTAAAGGCCACACAGGACAGCTCTTAAATCAGTTCTGGATGCTCTAGTATAGATATCATAGTAGTATTAAATGCCACAAGGCAATTATTATGCCAATTTTAATTGCTACTGTGTGTATATTTTATGAACATTAAAGGTCACGGGATGCTTTTCTATCAATTTTAGATGTGAAAGTAAAGATATTATTTTAATACTAAAGGCCACATGGAAGCTACTATATTAGTCTTATAGGTATTTATAGATGTTATATCAATATTACATGTCACAAGGTAGCTATTATATTCATTTTATATGTCCTAGTATCGATGTTATATTAAAATGTAAGAGCATATGAATACCATATTAGTGTTAAAGGCCATAAAGCAGATATTGTATGAATTTTATGTAAAATATTATGGATATCATATTAGTACTAATGGTACTAATGAAAAATATTATATTAATGTTGGATGTTATAATACAAATATCATAGTAGTATTCAAAGCCACATGACAGCTATTCTATTAGTTTTAGATGCTATAGTATGGATATTATATTAATATTAAAGACCATAATGAGCTATTATAATAGCTTTAGAGCCACAGTATGGGTATAATACTAATATTAAATATACCATTTTAGTTATTATATCAGCTTTAGATGCCACAATATGGATATTATATTAAAGTTCACAGGGGAGTTATTATATCAGTTTTGGTTCCATAGTACTGATGATAATATATTTGTATTAAAAGACCACAAGGCAGCTGTTATTTCCCTTTTAGAGGCCACATGATTGATATTATATTAATATTAATGGCCATAGAACAGCTATTGTATTAGTTGTAGTTACTATACTATGAATATCATCATAGTATTAAAGGACATAGTGCAGGTATTATATTATTTTTGGATGCTATAGTATTGATATCATAATAGTATTAAACTAATTTTGGATATTATACTATGGATATTATATTAGTACAAAGAGCCAAAAGGCCACTATTATATTATTTCTGGATAGTATAGTATTATTTTAGTTAGGTTTTTCACCATTGTATCTCAACGTTCTGACAAGAACATTTTTAGAGAATGAAAATTTTATTTGGCACTCACAGTTTCCAAGGTTTCAGCCCATAAAAGGCCAACTCCATTGTTGTGGAGGAGGAAAGCCGCTCAGAATGTGGCAAACAGGAAGCAGATACAGAGCTCTGCTCTTCAGGAACAAATACACCTCAAAAGAATGCCCCCAGTGAACCACCTCCTCCAGCCACACACTACCTTACTACAGTTTCCACCCACTTAAACCCTCAGTGGATTAATGGACTGATT
This sequence comes from Spermophilus citellus, assembly GCF_964194105.1. Classification (NCBI taxonomy): domain Eukaryota; kingdom Metazoa; phylum Chordata; class Mammalia; order Rodentia; family Sciuridae; genus Spermophilus; species Spermophilus citellus. Next base: position 228,352,770 of record NC_138185.1, on the reverse strand, counting down.
GGGTTAAGGCTCTCATAACCCAATCATTTCATGTCTAAACTTTCTTGCATTTTCTTACACATGACATTTTGAGTGACATCTCATATCTAAACCATAATATTCTGCTCCCAGCCATCAAAAGTTCATGCTCATCTCACAATGCAAAATACATTGAGTCCATTGCCAAGAGTCTAGATGTTCTTCAGTTTCAGAATTCCCCAAAAGTCCAATTCCAAAGTCTCTTCTGAGACTCAAAAGGAAATCACAGTGTGAAAACCCCTGTAAAAATCAATACACACACACACACACACACACACACACACACACACACATACATTCAATATATAATGGCACAGAGTAAACACTTCCATTCTACAAGGGAGAAATAGGAGCATAGAGAGAAGGGACGGGACAAAAGCAAGACCAAAATCCAGCTGGGCAAACAAAACCTGTATTTTCACATCTAGCATCTGAGGCATATGGCATTGTGATATTCTATCCTAAGTGCCAGGGTAGCTCCACTCCTATGGTTTTGTTAGTAGCAGTCTATGTGGCCTCTTCTTGGCCTGTCTCTGCTCAATTCCTTGAGTTTCCTTGGCAGATGTTCCATGATACTGGTATCTCTTAATCTCAGAGATCTCCAATGCAGTTTCAGCTTCCTTCTCATTAATTCATTCATCAACCTCTCAGGGGCTACCTGCAGAGACTCCAACCCTGTTACACTTTGCCTGGTCTCCCAGGTTTTCCTTTGACATCTCCATGGATGCCTCGATGACCCCCTTAGTCCAGCATCTTTCAACCCTACAGAACTAGCACCACATGGTTGATGCCAAGTTCCCACCATCTCAAGCAGTAGTCAAGCCTCCTGAGACCATGGTTTCAGCAGCCTGGAGGTGCCTGAGCCTCTAAGCATGGTGAAACAACTTCATAGGCCCCCTTGTGCAAACAAGATGGGGATGGTCTTGCAGATGCCTGAGATGCCTTCAGGCCAACTTTCCTATTGTCTCTGAGTAAAATATTTAGCATCTCTTTTGTGGTTCTAATTTCTTTAATTCCTTAGCCTCAGTTTGCCTCACACTTTTCTGGCAAAACTGCAAGTTATTCAAATCTCCATTGATTTATGATCCTGATTATAACAGTAAACCTGGCCAAAAGTTGCCAGCAATATTTTTGTCATTGCCTAAATGATTTGCTGCCTTGAAATTACCACCCACCAGATTACTTACACCATCACCTTTAAATTCAGCCTCCCAGAGATTGACAACATGGCGGCCAGCGAGGAAACAGCACTGTCAGTACCTCTGCTGTAACAGGATCAGAAAGAATACACCCACAGGCGTCCTACTGAGAAACCTCTAGCAAAATTCAGCTGAAAGGAGACCTGCCTGGAACTAGTAAGTTTAATTGGAGGTGGCAGCGTGTCCCAGACGCCTGAACCTCGGCAACGCAGAGCTGGGACACAGTCCCGCCGGCTGCCGCCAAATGGCGGCAGTCCACACGTTGCGGTAAACAGAGAAGCGGGCGCTGTCTGCCTAGTCCCACGCCGGCGGTTCTGGGAACCGGCCCCAGCCGCTGGCTGCAGCGACCTTGGGGGCGGGCGCTACCTGCCTGGACGCATCCCGGTGGCTCGGTGAACTGGCCTTGGCCGCTGGTTGCAGCGACCTTGGGAGCGGGAGCTCCCTGCCTGGAACCAAGCCGGTGGCTCTGGGAAACGGCACGGCTGCTGGTTGCAGCGACCTAGGGGGCTGGCGCTACCTGCCTGGTCCCACGCTGCGGCTCGTTGAACCGGCCCCAGCCGCTGGTTGCAGCGACCTTGGGAGCGAGCGCTACCCGCCCGGACACACGCCGGCGGCTCGGTGAACCGGCCCCTGCCGCTGCCCTTACGTTGCAGTGATTGTGGGAGCGGGCGCGGCCTGACTGGACCCGCGCTGGCGGCTCTGTGAACCTCCGCCAACAGCTGCTCACATGTTGCAGCCAGTTTAAGAGCGGGCACTGCCTGCCTGGGCCCCCGCCCATAGGGCTCTGTGAGTGGTCGTCAGCTGCCGCCAAACGCCCACTGCCCACACGTTGCAGCGACAGTGGGGACGGGCGCTGCCTGCCTGAGCCCGAGCCCGTCCAGCTCTGTAAATTGACACCAGCCGCAGACAGGCGGCCGCTGCCCACATGCTGCAGTGAGTGGGGGAGAGGGCACTGCCTATCCGGCTCCAGCAGGCCCAGATCTCTGAACCCCCTCTGGCGGTACAGGGCTCCAGACGACCACATCCAAACTGCCAGCCCAGAGCCACAAACGACCCCCGCCGGGCTAGGCAACAGGCCCCGCCCACAGGGCGAACAGCAGGAGTGGAGACCCGCCCAGTCCGGGTGGAAGATCTGCTGCACAGAGATTGAATCCCGACCACTGAGAGGAGGATCTTGGCCCGGTGGCCACAGCGCCATCTACTGGAAGAACAGTTAATCGCACTCTAGGGCTGCATTTATAAATTTTTTTTTCTTCTTTTTTTTTTTTTCTTGTTAATTTTTTTTAATTTAATTTTATTTTATCTTATTTTATTTTTTTTTATTTTTTTTTATTTTTTTTATTATTTTTTTTATTATTAGTATTATTTTTTTTATTGTTACTGTCTTTTTTAAATGATATTTTTAATCCATTTTATCTTATCTTATTTTATTCCATTTTTAAACTTCATCTCTCATTTCTATTACTATTATTTGTCCTTAAATTCTCTTTAATTCTCTATCCTTTTCTCTCTTTCCTTCTTTTCCTCTGTCTTTACATTTCTTTTCAATTTTCTTATTCCCCCTTCCTTGAATTCTACCTGCTTACTCTCATTCTCTTTAGTGACCTCCTCTCTTCCCTTCTAATACCTTTCATCCCAAGCATCAAATAAATTTATAGGAGTAAACACTAGCTCAACAGTCAAACAGAACAAGAAGCAATATGAGCAGCTTCAAAAGGCAAGGAAGAAAAGGAGTACAAACAATGCAGGATAGCCTAAATATTCAGGAGGACCTAGAGTCATCAGAAAAATGGTCATACAAAGAGCTCAAGGAACACCTTAGACAGATGGAATGGAACCTTAAAGAGGATATGAGACAGCAAATTCAAGCAGCGAAAGAACACATTGAGAATGTATTACATAAACAGATAAAAGAAGAAGTTAAGCATCTGTATCAGGAGATAGAGATTATAAAAAAGAATCAAACGATAATCTTAGAAGTGAAGGAAACTATAAACCAAATTAAAAACTCAAATGAGAGTATCACTAATAGAATGGAGCAAGTAGAAGCCAGAACTTCAGATAATGAAGACAAAATATATCATCTTGAAAAGAGTCTAGCCAACATTGATAGGACGGTTAAAAACCACGAGAGAAACATCCAAGAGGTATGGGACAACATAAAAAAACCAAATTTAAGAGTGATTGGGATAGAGGAAGGGATAGAGAGTCAAACCAAGGGAATGAGTAACCTGCTAAAAGAAATAATTACAGAAAACTTTCCAGAAATAAAAAAGGAAACAGATATACAAATTGAAGATGCATACAGGACACCGAGCACACAAAATCACAGTAGACCAACGCCAAGACACATTGTTATGAAGATATCAAATATACAGAACAAAGAGAAAATATTAAAAGCTGCAAGAGAAAAGAGACAGATTACATTCAGGGGTAAACAAATAAGATTAACAACGGATTTTTCATCACAGACGCTGAAAGCGAGAAGATCCTGGAACAACATATTTCAAACACTGAAAGACAATGGATGCCAACCAAGAATTCTGTATCCAGCAAAATTAAGCTTCAGGTACGACAACGAAATAAAAATCTTTCATGATAAACAAAAGCTAAAAGAATTTGTAGCCAGAAAACCAGCATTGCAAAGCATCTTGAACAAAACACTACACGAGGAAGAAGTGAATAACAATAACCAAAGCCAACAATGGGAAGTACCTCAATAAGGACAGATGGTGGGGGGAAAGCTAACCATGGAGAAACAAACTAAACTATAAAAAAAAAAAAAGAGATAAACAATCAAACATGGCTGGAAGTACAAAATATACATCAATAGTAACTCTAAATGTTAATGGTTTAAACTCTCCAATAAAGCGACATAGGCTGGTAACATGGATTAAAAAAACAAATCCAACAATATGCTGCCTCCAGGAGACACATCTGACTGGAAAAGACGTACACAGGCTGAAGGTGAAAGGTTGGGAAAAAATATATCATGCACACAGTCCTCGCAAGCAAGCAGGCGTGGCCATCCTCATATCGAATAAAATCGACTTCAAGACTAAATCAATCCAAAGGGATAAGGAAGGACATTATATACTGTTAAAAGGAACCATTCACCAACAAGATATAACAATTATCAATATTTATGCACCAAATAATGGTGCTGCGACGTTCATAAAACAAATTCTCCTCAAGTTCAAGAATCAAATAGACCACAACACAATAATTATGGGTGACTTCAACACACCTCTCTCACCATTGGACAGATCCTCCAAACAAAAGTTGAATAAAGAAACTATAGAACTCAATATCACAATTAATAACCTAGACTTAACTGACATATATAGAATATATCAACCATCTTCTAGTGTATATACGTTTTTCTCAGCAGCACATGGATCCTTCTCAAAAATAGACCATATATTATGCCATAGGGCAACCCTTAGTAAATATAAAGGTGTGGAGATAATACCATGCACTTTATCTGACCATAGTGGAATGAAACTGGTAATTAATGATAAAAGAAGGAAGGGAAAATCCTATATCACATGGAAAATGAACAATATGTTACTTAATGATCAATGGGTTACAGAAGACATAAAGGAGGAAATCAAGAAATTCCTAGAGATAAATGAAAACACAGATACAACTTATCGAAATCTATGGGACACAATGAAAGCAGTTTTAAGAGGGAAATTCATCTCCTGGAGGTCATTCCTCAGAAAAAAAAAAAAACCAACAAATAAATGAACTCACACTTCATCTCAAAGCCCTAGAAAAGGAAGAACAAAACAACAACAAATGCAGCAAAAGGCAAGAAATAATTAAAATCAGAGCAGAAATCAATGAAATTGAAACAAAAGAAACTATTGAAAAAATTAACAAAACTAAAAGTTGGTTCTTCGAAAAAATAAATAAGATTGACAGACCCTTAGCCATGCTAACGAAGAGAAGAAGAGAGAGAACTCAAATCACTAACATACGGGATGAAAAAGGCAATATCACAACAGATGCTACAGAAATACAGAAGATAATTAGAAATTATTTTGAAAACCTATATTCCTATAAAATTGAGGATAGTGAGGACATCGATAAATTTCTTAAGACATATGATTTGCCCAAACTGAGTCAGGAAGATACACACAATTTGAACAGACCAATATCAATGGATGAAATTGAAGAAGCCATCAAAAGACTACCAACCAAGAAAAGCCCAGGACCGGATGGGTATACAGCGGAGTTTTACAAAACCTTTAAAGAAGAATTAATACCAATACTTTTCAAGTTATTCCAGGAAATAGAAAAAGAGGGAGCTCTTCCAAACTCATTCTATGAGGCAAACATCACCCTGATTCCGAAACCAGACAAAGACACCTCAAAGAAAGAAAACTACAGACCAATATCTCTGATGAACCTAGATGCAAAAATCCTCAATAAAATAATGGCAAATCGGATACAAAGACACATTAAAAAAATAGTGCACCATGATCAAGTAGGATTCATCCCTGGGATGCAAGGATGGTTCAATATACGGAAATCAATAAATGTTATCCACCATATAAATAGACTTAAAGATAAGAACCATATGATCATCTCAATAGATGCAGAAAAGGCATTTGACAAAGTACAGCATCCCTTTATGTTCAAAACATTAGAAAAAATAGGGATAACGGGAACTTACCTCAACATTGTAAAAGCTATTTATGCTAAGCCTCAGGCTAGCATCATTCTGAATGGAGAAAAATTGAAGGCATTCCCTCTAAAATCTGGAACAAGACAAGGATGCCCGCTCTCACCACTTCTGTTCAACATAGTTCTAGAAACACTGGCCAGAGCAATTAGACAGACGAAAGAAATTAAAGGCATAAAAATTGGAAAAGAAGAACTTAAATTATCACTATTTGCAGATGACATGATTCTATACCTAGAAGACCCAAAAGGGTCTACAAAAAAACTACTAGAACTAATAAATGAATTCAGCAAAGTGGCAGGATATAAAATCAACACGCATAAATCAAAGGCATTTCTGTATATCAGCGACAAAACTTCTGAAACGGAAATGAGGAAAAACACCCCATTCACAATATCCTCAAAAACAATAAAATACTTGGGAATCAACCTAACAAGAGAGGTGAAAGACCTATACAATGAAAACTACAGAACCCTAAAGAAAGAAATAGAAGAGGATCTTAGAAGATGGAAAAATATACCCTGTTCATGGATAGGCAGAACTAACATCATCAAAATGGCAATATTACCAAAAGTTCTCTATAGGTTTAATGCAATGCCAATCAAAATCCCAATGGCACTTCTTGTAGAAATAGATAAAGCAATCATGAAATTCATATGGAAAAATAAAAGACCCAGAATAGCAAAAGCAATACTAAGCAGGAAGAGTGAATCAGGCGGTATTGCAATACCAGACTTCAAATTATATTACAGAGCAATAGTAACAAAAACAGCATGGTACTGGTACCAAAACCGGCGGGTGGACCAATGGTACAGAATAGAGGACACAGAGACTAACCCACAAAGTTACAACTACCTAATATTTGATAAAGGGGCTAAAAGCAAGCAATGGAGGAAGGATAGCATCTTCAACAAATGGTGTTGGGAAAACTGGAAATCCATATGCAACAAAATGAAACTAAACCCTCTCCTCTCACCATGTACAAAAATTAACTCAAAATGGATCAAAGACCTTGATATCAAAACAGAGACTCTGCGTCTGATAGAAGAAAAAGTTGGCTCCGATCTACATATTGTAGGGTCAGGCCCCAAATTCCTTAATAGGACACCCATAGCACAAGAGTTAATAACAAGAATCAACAATTGGGACTTACTGAAACTAAAAAGTTTTTTCTCAGCAAGAGAAACAATAAGAGAGGTAAATAGGGAGCCTACATCCTGGGAACAAATTTTTACTCCTCACACTTCAGATAGAGCCCTAATATCCAGAGTATATAAAGAACTCAAAAAATTAGACAGCAAGATAACAAATCACCCAATCAACAAATGGGCCAAGGACCTAAACAGACACTTCTCAGAGGAGGACATACAATCAATCAACAAGTACATGAAAAAATGCTCACCATCTCTAGCAGTCAGAGAAATGCAAATCAAAACCACACTAAGATACCATCTCACTCCAGCAAGATTGGCAGCCATTATGAAGTCAAACAACAACAAATGCTGGAGAGGATGTGGGGAAAAGGGTACTCTTGTACATTGCTGGTGGGACTGCAAATTGGTTAGGCCACTTTGGAAAGCAGTATGGAGATTCCTGGGAAAGCTGGGAATGGAACCACCATTTGACCCTGCTATTGCCCTTCTCGGACTATTCCCTGAAGACCTTAAAAGAGCATGCTACAGGGACACTGCCACATCGATGTTCATAGCAGCACAATTCACAATAGCTAGACTGTGGAACCAACCCAGATGCCCTTCAATAGATGAATGGATTAAAAAAATGTGGCATCTATACACAATGGAGTACTATGCAGCAATAAAAAATGACAAAATCATAGAATTTTCAGGGAAATGGATGGCACTAGAGCAGATTATGCTTAGTGAAGCTAGCCAATCCTTAAAAAACAAATACAAAATGACTTCCTTGATATAATGAGAGCAATTAAGATTAGAGAAGGGAGGAAGAGCAGGAAGAAAAGACTAGCAATAAACAGAGACATGAAGGGGGAGGGAAAGGGAAAGAAAATGGGAATTACATGGAAATGGAGGGAGAGCCGCATTGTTATACAAAAATACATATAAGAGGCTGTGAGGGGAATGGGAAAATTAATAAGGAGAGAAATAAACTACAGTGGATGGGGTAGATAGAGAGGATGGGAGGGGAGGGGAGGGGAGGGGGGATAGTATAGGACAGGAAAGGTAGCAGAATACAACAGTTACTAATATGGCATTTTGTAAAAATGGGGATATTTAAATGATATGATTTTGAAATCTGCGTTGGGGGTAAATATGGGAGTTCATAACTCACTCAAAGCTTATGTAAGAAATATGCTATGTCAAGAGCTGTGTAATGTTTTGAACAACCAATAAAAAAAAAAAAAAAAAAAAAAAAAAAAGAAAAGAAAGAAAGAAAGAAATCAAAAAAAAAAAAAAAAAAAAAAAAAAAAAAACTTATATGGAATAAATACAAATAAGGTGTATTTATGTTCCCATATCAAGACTTTTGTTTTAAAAGATCAGCTACTCTTTAAGAACTTCTTGTGTAATCTTCTTTGATTGCATTTCCTTAATTTCTTCTAACCAATAACTTGACTTTGTATATTTCTTCTTTTTATTTATATTTTTACACTTATTGACTGTTCTATTTTCTAAATCTATATGAATAGATTCATAATCTGTGTATTCTCCTATGAGTTGCTTTTCCAATGAGACATAAACTTTGAGAATTAAAAAAAAAAAAAAAAAAAAAAAAAAAAAAAAAAAATAAATTCAGCCTCCCAGAAAGTCTCAGAACAAAGCAAAGTATACACAACTTCTTAGCCAAAATTTAACAAGAATGGCCTCTCATCCTATTTCCAATACAGTTCTCTTCTCCTGAAACCTCACAAGTCCAGTCTTTACTATCTGTACTCCAATCAGCATTACAGACTTCTGGGCTCCCACCAGAACCCCCCATTAAAATCCACCTACAACATTCTAAAGATTCAGCTTGCATCTCTAAAATTTTCAAAATTTCTTCCCCCAAAAAACAGCTTCCTAGGCTTCTGAACCCCATGTGACCATGTGCTGTTATTCAGAGCACTCTAGGTACCACCTTGTATTTTAGTTAGCTTCTTCTGCCACTATGATGAAAAGACCTGATAAGAAAAACTTTAGAGGAGGAAAAGTTTATTGGGTGTTCATAGTTTCAGAGGCCTCAGTCCAAATATGACCAACTGCATTGTTCTTGGCCCAAGGTAAGGCAAACATGATCATGGCCAAAGGGTATGGAAGAAGCTGCTCAGGGCATGGCAAAGAAAGAGATCCCTGCTCACCAAGAACAAAACATAAACCCCAAAGCCATGTCCCCAGTGACCCATCTCTCCAGCCACACCCTAAATTAACACCCATCCTAAATTAATATCCTCTGGTTAAAAACCACTTAATCCCAATGTGTGAGTTAATGCACTAATTAGGTTAAGGCTCTCATAACCAAATCTTTTGACATCTCAACTTTCTTCCATTGTCTTACACAAGGGATTTTGGGGAATTTCATATCTAAACCATAACAGGTATGAAAGGCCAAAGCTTAGCTACTACTATTAGATGCTGTAGTAATGGATAGTATATTAAAGATAACAGGGCAGCATAGATGTTATGATGGAGACTATATCAGTATTAAAGGTCACAGGGCAGATATTACATCAGTTTTAGATAACAGTATGCCTATTATGAGTGCTAAAGGCCACACTACAGATATTATATTAATATAAAATGCCATAGTATGAATAACATATTAATATTAATTGCCATATGGCAACTATCATATTATATTCAATGTTCTAGTATGGATATCATATTAGTATTGGAGGTCAGGGAAACTACTGTGTCACTTTTAGATTCTCTAGTATGGTCATCGTATTAGGATTAAAGACAATAAGGCAGCTATTATATTAATTTTAGAGCCCACACGATAAATAGAACATAAACTTAAATGCCACAGGGCAGCTATAGTATGATTATCATATCAGTATTAAAAGCCACAGGGCAGCTACTATATCAATTTTAGGTGATATATATTGGTATCACATTAGTATTAGTTTGAAATTCTCAAATATGGATATCATATTTATATTGAAGGCCACAGGAAAACTATTATAGCAGTTTTAGATGATATAATAAGAATATCATAGTATTAAAGACCACCGCTCAGCTATTTTATTAGTTTTAGATGCAATAGCATGTATATTCCATTAATATTGAAAGCCACATAGAAGCTACTGTATCAGTTTTAGAACAAATAGCATGGATACTGTATTAGTTTCAAAGGTCATAGGGAGATATGATATTAACAAGTTATATTAGTATTGAAGCCAAAGTTCCGCTATTATAATAGTTTAAGATGTTATGTTATTAATATTACCTTAATTCAAAGGCCACTGGGCAGCTCTTATGTTAGTTTTAGATGTTATACAATGGAAATATATACTAGTAAGAAAGCCCATAGTGCAGCTCTTTACAGCTCTTATATTACTGTTGGATGCTACACTACAAAAATTATATTAATATTGAAGGCCACAGGGTAGATGTTATACCAATTTTAGATACAATAGTATTGTAAGGGTCCGGCGAAACGTTGGAGAAGGAAAGACCACACGAGACTGGCTCCATGCAATGGCAAAGGGGATTTATTAGGGATCCGTTCTAGCGCGCTAGGGCCCCGTGCTCACTCAGGAAGGGAGAGCAGCCCAGAGCCCAGAGCAGAGGTCAAGCAGAGCTTAAGTACACTTTTTGGAGAGGGTGGGGGCTTTGCATACATCAGAACAAATCATCATGAGGCGCGGGAAAATTGAACAACAATTCTGATACATGATTAGTCCATTCATTGGAGGGAACAGTTTGGGCAGGGGTGATTGGTCACTTCTAAGTGGGGTACACATTCAAACTGATTGGTCCTGGGGCCTATATGCTTACGTGCCATGTTACCTGGAGCCCTTAGCTATTAAACAACCAGGGAATCAATGGAGATATTTACTGAGCAGCTCCTGCATTGTTCTAACAACTTCACAGAGATTACAGGTTCCGGGGATAGCAGGGAAATTGTAACAATAGACTATTTAAATTCTAACAATGGTCTTTTACTTTTTAGCCCAGGCCTTGCAATCTAGAAGCTTTACAATGCCCTAGTCTTTTACACTTTAACTTTAACTCAGAATTTTGCAGCTTAGAAATTTTACCTTTACAGTATTAATATTATAATAATTAGAAAACCAAAAAGTAGCTATTATATTAGTTTTAGCAGTTACATTGTAAGGGTAAAATTTCTAAGCTGATTCTAAGCTGCAAAAGTCTGAGTTAAAGTGTAAAAGACTAGGGCATTGTAAAGCTTCTAGATTACAAGGCCTGGGCTAAAAGGTAAAAGCCTATTGTTACAATTCCTCTGCTATCCCCGGAACCTGTAAGTTGTTAGGACAATGCAGGAGCTGCTCAGTAAATATCTCCATTGATTCCCTGGTTGTTTAATAGCTAAGGGCTCCAGGTAACATGGCACGTACGCATATAGGCCCCAGGACCAATCAGTTTGAATGCGAGCCCCACTTGGAAGTGACCAATCACCCCTGCCCAAACTGTTCCCTCCAATGAATGGACTAATCATGTATCAGAATTGTTGTTCAATTTCCCCGCGCCTCATGATGATTTGTTCTGATGTATGCAAAGCCCACCGCCCTCTCCAAAAAGTGTACTTAAGCTCTGCTTGACCTCTGCTCTGGGCTCTGGGCTGCACTCCCTTCTTGAGTGAGCACAGAGTCCCGGCGCACTGGAATGGATCCCCCTAATAAAAATCCCCCTTGCCATTGCATGGAGCTAGTCTCGTGTGGTCTCTCCTTCTCCGACGCTTCGCCGGACCCTTACATTTGGTGCATTGGCCGGGAACTGCGCATCGCCGGACAGGGAGACCCAACGAAACTGCTTCGGGGGTAAGTAAGGCGCTTTTCTCTCTTTCTCTCTCTCTCTCCTCTCCTTCTTCTCCTTTTCTCCCCCTTGTTCTTCTTTTGCAATCGCTCAGGTGCGATCGCCCGGGTTTGGTCTCTGGCGGCTCAATGGTGGGCATAAGTCCCCAGAGGGCATAATCTCTCAGAGCCTCGGGTGGGGTTGGCAGTGTGTGTGTGTGTGGCTGTCAGTGGAGAGCGTAAGCTCCCCCTGGCAGTGACAGGCAGACGTGCCTCTGGAGTCACAAGCCACGCCCCCAAGGGACGCTTTGGGGGACTCAGGGGGACGGAAATGCCCCCCCATCAGGTAGAGGGGCGGATGAACCCTTGTCGGTGTATTTTGCTGCCAACCCGTCTTGTTTTGCCGGCAACTCTTTCTGTTGAATTCACTGTCTGTCTTTAATTTTTGCTTCTGAATTTGTGTTAAACGTTTACTGTGTGTCCGTGTTTGCATCACGTTTGTATTGTCTCTCTGCGCTTCAGAATGGCCCACCCTCGGAGTTGAATGGCCCTCAGGAGAGTCCCTCCATTTCTCTCTCTAATCTGCAAAGTCAGAGTTATTGTCTTTCAGCAGGGGCCGCATGGCCATCCAGATCATGGCTTCTAACCTTTTAGGACCTCTGCGAATCTCTTCCTGCATGGGTGGGGTCCGCACAGTCTGCTGGGAGGCCCGAGAGAGGAGAGGAATGCGGGCCCGGGGGGGACGGGTGGACGGAATCGGGGGTGAGGTCAGCGGGGGACCGCCCCTCCTCCCCCTCCTCTGCTGGCAACCGGCTGCCACCGGCCGCACGGTGCATTTCCACGGAGGTCCCATACCGAGATTCTACACCAAGGTAAGTGCATGCACCCCATGTCTGTTTGAGGTGCATCTTTCTCTCTTTCTTTCTGGAGGTAAGGGGGGCACCCGACGGCTACTTAAACGCAATTAGTGCAGCCGCCACTCTACAAGACTCGGGTGAGAGGTTTCCCGGCCTAGGCAGCTCTCAGTCACCTGTTCAATAAAGAGCAGGCATGTTGGGTTCTGCCAAAGCCGCTTCCAACTTTTCTATCTGGGCCCAGAGAGCAATTGGCGTGAGTACACAGTGTCCCGAATCCCGGTCTGCCTCGGATGCGTGGAGGTGGAGGAAGGAGTTTGGAACAACTGCGGAATTCCGGTCTGGGCTACTCTCAGAGGATTCTTAAGGTTCCTTTCTCTTGAGCCCCCTTCTGACAGCCCTCAGGGGTATCTAGGTTGATTGGTAGATGAATGGCACTGAGGGAAAGCCCCAATCACATTTGCCTCCGTATGGGCCATGCAACACTCCCAACCCCACATCCATTCCTCCTGGATGCTTCCCTTCCTTTACAGGTCAGAAATGTTAGCAATTCAGGTTGCAGGACTGAGAAAGGCATGAGATAATAAGTAAAATCTGCCCAGGTTCCCTAAGATGCATAGGTAACTTTTACTAGTTTGTTTTACTGCCCCAATGTTTAAAATGTTCTGTGTTCCTTAAGCTACTAGAGAGGCATTTTTAGAATCAACTCCTTAATCTTATCAACTCTAAGGTAATCTGCTACTTTATAACCAGTAGATATCCCTTAACACTTAGGCGGCTCCTTTAGTCTACAGAGCAAAGACAACAACAAAAGAGCACACGATTATAAAATTTACAAAAAAGGAAATGGTATGAGGTGCCATATGTTCAGATTTTCTTTGCTCTAAGGGAAAATCCTAAATTATGCCAACAGTGTAAAGTAGACCTAGCTATGATATCTGCCATGAGGAGAGAAAATCTTGGACTCACTGAGGAAAAAGAATCAAGAGAAAAATTTGGGCCGATCAAAGTACATACCCCCTTCCCCCTTCAAGACCTAAGGCAGATAAAAACTGACTCTACTGGAAAGTTAGGAGATATGCCAGATTGCCTGGGATTGGATCTATCCAAAGGAGCTAATCTTGCAAGTGAAAGGGAAACTGAGGAATTCCCAGCAGCTGCCAGAGCCATTTTCGCTTTGGGGATATTTCCTCATAATTTCCCTACACTTAAGGATTACTCCACCTTTGTTTACTTAAAAAAAAAAGGGACACTGAATGCAGTAAAGCCAGTCACACTGAGACCCTTGATTTTATACCTATAGTTGCCCCTATGTGGAAACATCTGGTCCACTCGTGGGAAAGTCTATGGTGCCACTGATGGGAGTCATAATTAAATGAAAGATCAAAACCTGGAGGGATATATTCTTATCTGGTTGTCTGATTGTTTCTTAAAGATAAACTAGGTTAAATGTGTGTCTAAAAAAATAATTTCTTATTGTAACAATCTGGTATCTGAATGGGTTTCTTAAGCATTGCACTATCTTGCAGTTAAAAGTTGGGTTTAAGCAATTGTTTAGTTTGATTTCAGATAGTTCTAAAGAGTTTCAATTTTAAATTGGGTAGCCTGAGAAGATTTCACTAAGGTGTACCAGCACATTAACTGGGATAAAAATAATAAATTATGATATGATATCTGTTTCCCTCAGCATGTAAGATTCAGGGAAGAAAAACGTGTTAAATTAAAACGTTGGTCTGGCTCATTAAAATAACATTAAATAATTACATAACAACAGTCTTGGAAATTCTCAAAGCTTAATTTCAGATATACATGGTAGTGTGTGGGCAAATTTAATGTAACTTAATGCTACTTTAGGAACTTCAGAACAAGGAAACTGGCTTAGAGGTCCTAAAGAAATTTCTTCTGATCGTAGAGATCCTATTTCCAGTTTTATGTGAGCAAGTTTTTCTAGTGTAAAAAGATATAAAATTTTGGGAATTGCTTCTTAAATTTGTATTATAATTTTCAACATCCAAACCTGGAAATATGACTTATGGCTAAAATGCCTCAGGCCTAAAATGTCTGCTCAAAATAGCAGTTTTTCCCTGCTCCTTCCAGACCTTAGTCAGGGCTTAAGCTGATATGCAAACAGAAGCAGCTTGGAGCTCAGGCCCAAGGGAAAAAAAAGGGTAAAGGTGTCTTTTTATGGGAACTCAAACTAGATTAAAGGAATTTTGCCTTTTCTTAGATTCTATGTTTTTTTTTGAGCTCATGATTTTTATCCTACAGACAAGTAAATGTTTTTCTGATAAGTTCTATTTTTGATCAACTGGAGTTTTTTTTAAACATTGCAATGAGATTTCACCTGAGAAAGCTGCAATGCCTTTTGTGTTATGTGTTACTCTTGTTATGTGTTGTATGTCGGTATGTCTGTATGTGTGTATGTCCATATATCCTGCAGTGATATGATAATTAACAGATGAGGAGCGCTCATAAAAAAAATTAAAAATGGATCCAAATATCTTTGATTCACGTGATTCAAATGGCTCAATTTAAATTGGGTAAACAGATGAAAGTAAAGAGGTCTTGGATTAAGCTTATAAGTTTTTCTAGGTGTTCAAAAAGGCCCTAATAAAATGTTGATGTCTATGAAATAATCTGCTTAAATTCAAAAGTTTACAAGTAATGTTTCAAAATGTGAACAGAAAGAGGTTAACAGGTGAAAAAGAGAAACTAGAAGGTTCTAGATATGGATTTAATAGAGGGAAAGTGTGTTTCTGGTTAAGAGTTTAAGTAATTAAGAGGGTTCAAGTAAGTGATAAAAAAGGTCTGTGCAAGTTGGTTATAAGTGTAAGTTTTTGAGCAAGTAATCTTAAAGACATTAAACAGCTGGTTAAACAAGTGCTGTTGTTTTAGAGAATAGTGGTATGTTATTTCTTTAAAAGCTAAACTTGGTTAATATAAAAACATCAATGTAATTATGGTGTTATTAATGTGTTCATATCTTTCAGGTATACAAGTCTGTAAGGTAGAAGCTTCAAAAGAACATTATATCAAGCTGGTGTTCTAAAGTTGTATGGTAATTTTAGGCTTAAAAAGAAAAAAAACATGTTGGAAATTTATTTATCATTTGTGTTCTATAACTGGACTTGTTATCAGTAAGATATGTAAAGTTCTATGTTGCTTTCTACACTGAGATACAATTTAAATGTATTTTTAAGTCAATGAGAGCCTAATCTGGGTGAAAGTTTTATTGTAAAACACAGAAATACTTTGCTACTTTCCAACAAGAGGTTAGAAACTTCCAGCCTTCCTTTAATTCATGTTTTAGATGTGATATTATGTTGTGTTAGCTAATATTCATGTAAACTTGAGCAACAATTTATGTTGGCTTTGTAAAATGATGTCTAAAAAGCAAAGATAAGCTTCAGAACTATAGTATTTAAGACTTATAAAGAGACCCACCTTACTTGAGATAAGGCTCTATGTCACATCTCACTGCATGTGAAAGTGACTATGAAAGAAGTAGGCCAGATTTCAGTGTATTTAAAGTTGTGCCCAAAAGTTGGTTTTTGTCACGATTGCCAGGTTACCAAACAGGGGATGTACTCTGCCAAAATTCTAGGTAGCTATTACACAGACTAAATATGTTTTTACCCTAGTTAGTCTTGTTTTGTAGTTTGCTTTTAGATGGACTAAGGATTGCCTGTTAATGTTTTAAAGAGGTACTGCTTTAAGAACTCACAACCTGGGTTAATTTAAGATAATGTGTTACAAGGAGTTATCACTTACAGGATAGAGAGATAGGTACTAAAGCCCAATACCCTTAATATAAGGCTGTTGACTTATTTGCTAGATGTTTAAGATTAAGTCTTAAAATTAAAAATATGGCTCTTGCCCTCTGAGTCAGTCTGAATCAGGGAATAGGGAACTTTTTCAAAGGGCTCTGCAACTCTAGGCCACATAACTTCCCGAATAGGGAGATTAATGAGACCAGTGGAGGGCAGGAGGCCAATCAGTGCATTTGCTGTAAAGAGGAGGGTCATCAGAGAAGGGAGACATCCCTGATGCTTCTGAGGGAAGCCATATGGTCAAGCAAGGCCTGGACCCATCCTATCACAAATGGCACTAGCAGAACTGAGAAGCTGCTGTGAAGTTCCCGAGGACTCCCAGGAGACTCGGCTGACTGTTAACAATAGGTAGAAACATAAGTCAGTTTGACTTGCTTCATCTTAAACACTTAGCAAAGACAGTCAAAGCCAAAGCACAACTGTTCCTGGACATCTTAAATGATAATAATAGTTAAATGTAACTTCCATAACTAAGTAAACTGGAGGCTACAAAAGAGATTCTTAGACAGAAATGCCTGATAACTGTCAAAGACAGAAATGCCTGATAACTGTCAAAGGGACTGCTAGCGTAGTTTTAGTCTAAGGCCTTTATTTCTAACCAACGCAGGTAGGCTTGATGTTTGCTAACATGGTTATCCCACCCTAAGTAGCAGAATTAAAGATTTCTCTATTAGACACAGAGGTCATACTAGCAAAGGATTTAGCAGGATCAGATGGCATTAAACTATTACACTATATCTTAAGGAAAAAGACATCTGTAAACCTAAATGTTAGTTGTTGTGTTTACATCCCTGACATTTCTGACAATGTGACAAATATCCTTAAAGATTTACATGCTCAGAAGGAAGCCATGTCCTCAGCAACTTTGTCATGAAAACATTGTTAATCTTTGTCTTGGTCATTATACTCATTGGCATATTCCTGTGCTGTGGCATTTATTACTGCATCAATATGGTTCCAGTACTAATGAGTTCTTGTTTCTCTTATAGACCACCTATCATTCTAATGGCCCTCCAGCCTATTACTTCTCAATTGGACTTTTATCATGGACCACTCGATAGACCCGATATTTTTAAGGGGGGACTCCAAACTGCTTGCCCCACGCCGTCCCTTTTCAGCCTGAAGAAGCCAGAAAGATTCTCTTCGTCCCCCTTCCTCACAGCAGTAAGGAGTTCCCAAATTAGGGGGAAAAATGAAGCCAGATTTAAAGTTAGGTAGTCAGTGTAGTTAGATAAATCAGGGTTTAATATCGGGTGAAATCTAAAATGGAGGCCATGCTGAAATCAATTCTAGGAAATGCAGGACAACTCATAGTGATCAGACAACAATATGCTCCACTGGCAGAAATGAAAAATAAGACCTTCCAATAATTATGATTCAGTACTTTTAAGATTAAAAGTAGTCAGAAAAAGGAGTGGGGAATGTAAGGGTAAAATTTCTAAGCTGATTCTAAGCTGCAAAAGTCTGAGTTAAAGTGTAAAAGACTAGGGCATTGTAAAGCTTCTAGATTACAAGGCCTGGGCTAAAAGGTAAAAGCCTATTGTTACAATTCCTCTGCTATCCCCGGAACCTGTAAGTTGTTAGGACAATGCAGGAGCTGCTCAGTAAATATCTCCATTGATTCCCTGGTTGTTTAATAGCTAAGGGCTCCAGGTAACATGGCACATACGCATATAGGCCCCAGGACCAATCAGTTTGAATGTGTGCCCCACTTGGAAGTGACCAATCACCCCTGCCCAAACTGTTCCCTCCAATAAATGGACTAATCATGTATCAGAATTGTTGTTCAATTTCCCCGCGCCTCATGATGATTTGTTCTGATGTATGCAAAGCCCACTGCCCTCTCCAAAAATGTACTTAAGCTCTGCTTGACCTCTGCTCTGGGCTCTGGGCTGCACTCCCTTCTTGAGTGAGCACAGAGTCCCAGCATGCTGGAACGGATCCCCCTAGTAAAAATCCCCCTTGCCATTGCATGGAGCTAGTCTCGTGTGGTCTCTCCTTCTCCTACGCTTCGCCGGACCCTTACAACATTTAGATATTATATATGTATAAAATGCCACAGGGCAGCTAATATATTAGTATAAGATGCTACAGTATGGATATTACATCAATGTTAAAAGCCACTGGACAGGTATTATATTGATTTTGGATACTATAATCCAAAATCATGTTACTGTTAAAGTATTATAATGTGGCTATCATATAATTATAAATGTATTATATTATATTAATTTTAGATACTATAGTATGTATATTAACATAATATCCACAAGGCAGATATTAGTTTTACATGGTATATTATAGGAATAAGTATTGGTCACAGAACACCTGTTTTATCAGTTTTTGATACTATAGTATGGATGTTATATTAATATAATGGCCACAGCATAGCTATTATATCAAATTTACATGTTATATTAAGCTTTAAATACTATATTATGACCATTATATTAGTATTAAAGTCCACAAGGCAGATATTATATTAGTTTTAGATGCTATTGTATGGATATTACATTCATATTTAAGGCCACAGGACAGATTATATTTGCTTTAGAACTCACAGTATGGATATAGTTGAATGCAAAGTTCAGCTATTGTGTTAGTGTTACATGCCACAGGCCAAGTATGATATTCATTTCAGATGCTATGGTATTAATATCACATTCAGGTAAAGGCCTCAGCGCAGCTATTGCAAAAGTTGTAGATGCCATCTTATGGGCATCATATTAGCATGAAAGTGACATTGAAGCAATTACATTGGTTCTGGAAGCCACACTGTGGATATCATATTAATGTTAAAGGCCACAGAGAATTTATTATATTAGTTTTCCAGGCCACACTTTGGATAATACGTTAATAATAAAGGAAACAGGTCAGTGATTTAATCAGTTTTATTTGCAGTAGTATCTACATCATTTTTAACACTAAAATTCACAGGACAGCTATTATATCAATATTAGATGCTCTACTAAAGATGTTATATTAATGTTAGAAGCCACAGGGCACTAATAATATTAATTTTCAATGCTATTGTGAGGATATCATGTTAGAATTAAAGATCATGGGGCAGTTCTTATATTAGTTTAGATGTCATAGTATGGATATTGTATTAAAATTAAAAGTCACAGAACACCCATTACATTAATTTTAAAATCTATAATATCTATATCATATAAATTATAAATATTAGAAGAAAGCTATTATATTATTATCAATACTATAGTATAAATATTATAGATTATGAATATTATATTAATATAAAAGGCCACATAGAAGCTATTATATTAGTTTTAGATTCTATAATATGGATATTACATTGCTATGAAAAGCCATAGTTTAGTAGTTTTATTTTATTAGTTTTAGAATATATAGTATCAATAATATATTAATATAATCACCAGAGGGTAGCTATTATATTAGTTTCAAATATAATACTGATCACAAGTTCAAGACCAGCCTCAACAACTGAGGAGGCCCTAAGCAACTCAGTGAGACCCTGTCTCAATTTTTGTTTTTAAAAAGGGGGTGGGGTGGGGCTGCTCAGTGGCAGAGACTTGCCTTGCAAGTGTGAGGCACTGAGTTCGATCCTAGCACCACATAAAAACAAATAAAGGCACTGAGTCTACATACAACTAAATTTTTTTTTTAAATGGGGGTGGTGGTGTTGGCTGGGGATGTAGCTCAGAATTGCTTTGGTTTAAATTGCCAATATCAAAAATAAAAAATGATTGGGCAGCTATTATATCAATTTTTGAAGCTATAGTTGGGTATCATAATGGTATTAAAGATTACTGGGCAGTTATTGTATTAGTGATATATTCTATACTATGAATATCATACTAGCATTAAACACCATCATGTAGTTATTTTATTATTTTCAGATGCTATGGTATGGATACTATGTAAGTATTAAAGGCCACAGGATAGCTCTAAGGCCAGTTTTAGATGCTATATATGGATGCTATATATGGATATCACATTAGAACCAAAAGCCACAGAGCAGCTATTATATCAGTTTTCAATGCAATATTATGTTTAACATATAATACAAAAGGCCATAGAGCAGCCATATCAGTTTTGGATACTATAGGATGAACATAATAATAGTGTTAAAAACAACAAGGCAGCTTTTATGTTACTTTTACATGCTGCGACATAGATATCATATTAGCTATGAAGGCCACAGGGCAAATACTATATCAGTTTTATTTTTATTTTTATTTTTTTTGGTATCAGAGATTGAACTCAGGAGAACTTGACCACTGAGCTACATCCCCAGCCCTATTTTATATTTTAGTTAGAGACAGGGTCTCACTGAGTGGCTTAGCACCTCACTTTTCCTGAGACTGGCTTTAAACTCATGATCCTCCTGTCTCAGCCTAATGAACCACTGGGATTACAGGTATGTGTCACTACACCTAGCCCTATATCAGTTTTAGATGCTATATTATGGATATCATACTAGTATCAGAGCCCTCGGAGCAGCTGTCATATTAATTTTAAATTCTAAAAGTCTTAAAGGACACAGGGCAGACACTTTATCAGTTTTTGATGCTCTAGTATGGATATCATATCAGTATTGAAGACCATGGGGCAGGAATTATATCACTTTTAGATGTAACAGTATGAATATTACATTAGTATTATATTATTATATTAACTTGAAATGCCATTATTTTATTTTATTAATTAATGGATATCATTTTATTATAAAAGGCTACAGTGCAGCTATTTTAATAGTTTTGGAAGCTAGAGCATAAATATTATATTCACATTAAAGGCTAAAGGGAAGCTAGTATATTAATTTTACATGTACTGTTCTATGGATACCATAATAATATTAAAACCACAGGGCAGTTATTATATTAGCTAAAGATGCAATAAGATGGATATTACATCAATAATAAAATCCACAGAGAATGTATCATATTTTTTTCATATGTTATAGTATAAATATTATATTAGTATTAAAGGTCACAGGGAAGCTAAGTATTAGTTTTAGAGTTTATACTATGGATATGATGTTGGTATTAAAGACAATAGTGCAACTGTTATATTATTTATAATGATAAAGTATGGATACTACATCAGAACTATAGGCCACAGGACTGCTATTTTATTAGTTTTAAATGCTATAATGTGGATATCATAAAAAATTGAAGGTCACAGAGCAGGTATTTTATTCATTTTAGATGCTGTAGTATGGATTTTATATAGTATTAAAAGGCCACAGGGAAACTATCACTTCAGTTTTTAGGAGATACAGTGTTGATATTATTAAAGGCCATAGGGCAGCTAGTATATTAGATGCTATATGTGGATATTGTATTAATATAAAAGGCCACAGAAGAGCTATAATATTACCTTTAGAGGCCACAGTATAGTTATAATATTAATAATAGTGTCACAGGCAGCTCCTATAGTACTTAGTATAGGTGTTGTAGTATGACACCATAATTAAAGCCCAGCCAGGCATTGGCACATGCCTGTAATTCCAGTGAGTTAGGAAGCTGTGGCAGGAGGATTACAAGTTCAAGTCCAGCTTCAGCCACTTAGTGAGTCCCCGAGTAATTTATCAACACCCTGTGTCAAAATTAAAAAAAAAAAAAATTAAAAAGTACTGGGGATGGGGTTAAATGCCTCTAGTTTCAATTCTTAATACCAAAAAATGTATTAAAGCCAAAACTTCAGTAATTATATTAGATATATATATATATATATATATATATATATATATATCATTAGTATTAAGCTATTATACTCATTTTAGATACTATAGTTTGGGTATCATATTACTATTAAGTGCTAGAACTATAGGCATTTTGTTAAATTATTTTAACATTAGATGCTATAGTATGGATATCATAATAGTATTAAAGTCCACAGGGCAGCTATTATATTATTTTAGATGACATAGTATAGATATTTTATTAAATTTAAGGCTAAAGGCCATAGGGCTGATATTATATCCATTTTAAATGCTATATATTATAGATATCATATTATATGGATATCATATTAAAGGCCACAGAGTAGCTATTATATCAATTTAAGATGCTATAATAAGGTGTCATATTGGTATTAAAGGATACAGGGCAGCTATTATATCAGTTTTAGAGACAATCGTATGGGAATTACATTAGTTGCCACAGGGTAGATATTATATTAGCTTGAGATGCTATAGCATGGATATTAATTTTGTATTAAAAAACTACAGGCCAGCTATTATTTTAGTTTTGGATTCTATAGTTTGGATATATTATTAACATTAAAGGTTACAGGGAAGTTATTATATTAGTAATAGTATTAAACCTCAGAACAGTTATTATATTAGTTGTACTTATTATAGTATAGATATTACTTCAATATTAAAGCCACATATCAGGTATTATATTAATGTAAATGCTGTAGTATGGATATTATACTAATATTAAAGGCTACAAGAGAGCTATATTATCCTATTCTGCAGGCACATATGCATATATTAATACTAAATGCCACAAGAAAATTTTTACAATACTGTAAGATGCTACAGAAAACATACTACATTAGTATTAAAGGCCAAAGTTTAGTTGGTATATTAGTTTTAGATACTATATTATATTTTGATAGTATTATGGGTATCATGATAGTATTGGCAGCTATTATATCAGATTTAGATGCTACATTATGGAGAATTTATTAATATTAATGGCCATAGGGCAGCTATCTTAACAGTTTTAGATGTCAAAACAGGTAATCAAATTAGTACTACAAGACAGCTATTATATTACTATTAAGACCACAGGGGAGATATTATATCCATTTTAGATGATAAAGTATATATATATATATATATATATATATATATATATATATATATATATATATATATATATCTTATTTGTATTCAAGGCTACAGGGCAACTATTATATCAGTTTTAGATGCTACACTAAGCAGTTTTAGATGTTCTACTAATATGATTTCATATCAGTATTAAAAGTATCAGGGTAACTATTTGTTTTAGGTGCTACAGTATATATATTATTTAGTGTTAAGACCACAATACATCTATTATATTAATTCAGATGCTACAGTATGATATTATATTAATATTAAAGCTCACAGGGCAGATATTTTATTAGTTTAAGATGACATGATATGAATATCATATTAGTATTATATGTATTATGTCATATTATTAAAGGCCACAGGGCAGCTCTTATATTAGCTTTAGATACTATAGGATGGATATTTTGTTATTTTTAAAGATCTCGGGACAGCCATTGTATCAGTTTTAGATTTTCTAGCAAGGATATTATAAATTAGTATTAAATTCCCAGGTCAACAATTATGTCATTTTTAGATGTTCAAGTATGTATAACATGTTAGTATTAAAGTCAACATGGTAATTGACATATTAATTTCAATAGTATAGCATGGATATCATTAGTTTACTGGCTACAAAGCAGATATTTTACTAGCTTAATGTACTATAATATAAATATCATACTAATATTAAAGGCCACAGAGCACCAGTTTATCAGTTTAAGATTCTATATCATGTATATTAAATATTAAAATTCACCAGAGAGTTATTATATTGGTTTCACAGGCTGTAGAAAAGGTGTCACATTCATATTAAAGGTCACAGGACATCTATTACATTGGTTTTAGAGGTCATAATATGGATATCATATTAGTATTAAGGCTACAGGGGCACTATTATATTAGTTTTAGATGTCATAATATGGATATCACATTAGATTTAAAGGCCTCAGCCCAGCTACTATTATCATTTTAGGTACTATAGTTTAGGTATCATAGTAGTATTAAAGGCCTCTAATGGCTCTGATATTTGTTTTTGATGCTATAATATGAAAATCATATTAATAGTAAATGCCACAGAGCAGCTATTTTATCAGTTTTCCATGCCATATTATGGTGATCGTATCAGTAACAAAGGCCACAGGACAGCTATCATATTAGATTTAGAGGTCATAATATGGATGATATATTAATAGTGAAGTCTATAGAGTTCATGGTATCACAAGTTTATTATATTAATATTAAAGGCAGAGGGAAGCCATAGGATGGATATAATATCAGTATTAGAAGGCCACAGGACAGGGCTGGGGATGTGGCTCAAGCGGTAGCGTGCTCGCCTGGCATGCGTGCGGCCCGTGTTCGATCCTCCAGCACCACATACAAACAAAGATGTTGTGTCCGCCAATAACTAATAAATAAATAAATATTAAAAAAAAGAAGGCCACAGGACAGCAGTTATATTAATTAAAGGGCCATAAGTTTTATATCACATTAATGTTAAAGGCCATGGGGCAGGGGCTAGAGTTGTGACTCAGTGGTAGAGCACTTGCCTGGCATGCATAAGGCAATGGTTGGATCTTCAGTACCACATAAAAATAAATTAATTAAAAAATGGTATTGTGTCCATCTATAACTTTAAAAAATATTTTTAAAAGGCCACAGGGCAGGCTGGGGTTGTGGCTTGGTGGTAGAGTGCTTGCCTAGCATGTGTGAGGCACTGGGTTTGATCCTCAGCACCACATAAAAATAAACTTATAAATATGTAAATAAATAAAATAAAGGTGTTTTGTCCATATACACTAAAAGAAACTTTTAAAAGGACACAGGGCAAGTATTATATTAGTTTTAGATGCTAAATTATGGATATCATATTAATATTAAAGGTCACAGGGCACCTATTTTATTAGGTTTAAATGCTATATTATGGATATCATTAGTATTAAAGACCACAGGGCAACTATTATAATATTTTAAGTACCAGAGAGCATAACAGGTTAGTGTTGAAGGCCACAGGAAGCTATTATATTAGTTTTAGAGTCCACAGTAGGGATATTACATTAGTATGTAAGGCCATAATGCCACTATAATATCAGTTTCTGATGCTGTATTATGGATTTTATATTACAATTAAAGACCACAGTGCAACTATTATATCAGTTTTAGAGGCTATAGTATATATACCGCATTTGAATTAAAGAGCACAGGTCACCTATTATATTAGCACTAAGTGCTATAGTATGAACATCAATAAGCATTAGAGGCAAAGGTACATGAATTAGTTTAAGATGCTATATATTGATATTATATTAACATTAAAGAAGATCTATTATATTACACAGGAGATCTATTATATTACATGAGACAGTATGTATGTTACATTAGTATGAAAGGCTATAAGACAGCTACTATATTAGATTGGGATGTTTTGCTATGGATATCATATTACTGTAAAAGACCAAAAAGAAGTTATTATATTAGTATTAAATGCTATAGTGTGCACACTATATTAGTATTAGAGACCAGCTATTACATTTGTTTTAGATATACATTGAACTCTCTTGTAATTAGAGACTGTTTGCTGAAGGTCCTAAAATCAATTATGGTGAAGATTTCTGCAGAAACTTAGTTAAGATTTTCTGTGGAGGAGGGGGTACCTCTACAGAAGATTCCTTTAGTAGTACAGTCACACTAAGGTAACTTCTGACCAGCAATTGACCCCAGTGCCCACATTAACATCAGACTAACTTGAAGATGAAGCCCCCTATTTAGGATGGCCACCATGACAGTTCTGGAGTGGACCAGCTAAGGTCAAAAACTCCACTGCCCAAAATGAAGGAGGAATTGAACACCTGATTGGCAGAGTACAGACATGGTCCCCAGTTCTCCTGGTAAACATTAAACAGTAATGAAGTTTGAGGACAGCCAAGAGATGGGGGGGGACCAAGTGAACACTAAGTTGGCAAAGGCATGACAATAATGTAGTAAGTAAGTGACATTTCGGAATACTTGAACAAAAGCCATATAGACTTACAAAAGTAGTCTTTACATTATCTGGGGAAAGTACTAAGAATCAACTCTGAAGAAGTAAGCAGTTGGCCTTTTGAATACAATAAAACACAAATGAAGAAAATCAAAGGTTTATGAAGAATCTGGGTTTTAGAATTTAAAGAATTAAATGTAAAGGAAATACCTAAAAAGCCAATTACATAGACAAGTCATTAGAAGACATGGAGAATCTTAAACAACTTCTAGAATAGGTCAGAGTCTCAGGAACACAGTTGAGTTGAAGCTGGCTGAGCATCCTTGGGAGGGACAGTTTTGTCATGAGAGGAAGTGGTGAAGGGCTACACAGTAACCTGTAAGAAATTATTGTCAAGGGTTACATAAGGGGCTCAGAAAGGAGATGGTAGAGAAACATACAGGAGATATGAGCAGTTGGTGAAGGAAAACACAGGAGTTGAGAGGTGTTGGTGGAGGGCTACAGAGGTTGGGATGAGAAGAGATGGTGGAGTGCTACAAAGAAGCTGTGAGAGGACATGGTCAAGGGCTACACATGAGCCCTTGAGAGGAGGTGACAAGAGAGTACATAGGAGCGGATAAAAGGATGTGGTGGATGGCTAAATGCTGAGATGAGAGGAGAAGATGGAGGGCTACACAGAAATTTGTGAGAGGAGGTGGTGGAAGGTTACACAGAGATGAAATGTTCTGGTGGAGTGTTACACAGGAGGAGATAAGAGGAGAAGGTTGAGAGCTACACAGGGTCAGTAAAAGCAGACAGTGGAGGGCACACTAGAAGCCATATGGGATGTGATACAGGGCTACACATGAAGCTGTGAGAGAAGTGGTGTAGGACCACAGAGTAGGTCATAAAATGTGGTGGTCAAGGACAACACAGTATGGAGGATGCTATCTAAGAAATGCTAAATTCTAAGAAGTCTGGTTTGACCCTGATCCTGACCTCTATTGCCTACCTGTAACTCTAAAACACTAACTCTATTTCCTATTTCTTAGCTCTTACATCACCCAAGAAATCCTGCATCTAAGTCCACAATCTATGTACTTCTGGCTTATCATCTATTCTGTAAATCATCCCCACCTATCCTGTACCCAACACCTGACCACAACCCAGACCACAAATTTGCTACCCAACCCAGACCACAAATTTGTTCAGGCCCAACCCCAACCATAATTCCAGCCCAAACCCTAATGCTCACCATATAATTTTTGTTTCTGATCTTCACCTTGTGGAGGGACTGGGCTTCAGTGTGACTGACCTTGAGAAGGGGATGGCTTCAGTGTCTATGATATTTGAAGCCTGGCTTTATTCTTCTATCCAGAGCTGGTTGGTCACATTTGCTCATTTCTTGGAGTATATTCTTCTGGACTAGGTTGGAGAGATGCAAGTCCTGCTTCCCCTTAATATGAACTTGACCTATGACAATCAAGCCACTTTTTCACAGTCATTGTGAACACTGCACACAAGTGTCACACCAGCATTGTACTGGGGCATTTTTATACCATTAATGGTATTAAAACAGGCTCTGGGTATTGAGGTGGTTGCCCTGTGCCATATGCTTGTAAGTGGCAGAGCTAGAGTCCTGTGCACAATCCCCAGCCTCACACCCAGCTCTCCTAACACCTTCACTATCTCCAAGACAAGGAAGGGAGAATCTCAGTCCCTGACCAGGACAGTGTTCTCTGGGGCAGGTGTTGCAGGTGATACTGTCCTAGAAGTGGTGGATGAGTGATGAAGAAGGGTGAGGGGGTGTTCATTCAGCTTTACCTGATCCTAAGTTTTGGCCTGGATCCCATATCAATTTCAATCCCTATGAGCTCTAACCACAAGAATCCTGGCCTGGAAGGGTTGAGGTCAGGCTGCACACTCCCCAAACAATGGAGGCTGCTTTCTTACCCAAGAGCATCTGGTAACTTCAAACTCATTTTCCAGCCTCCTGGGAGCCAGAAGTGGCCTTCATCAGACCCTCCAGTTGTGTCCTGTCTCATCCCAGATTCCAAACATAACTTCTTCTCTGCCCAGAATGGCCATAGTCCAACCTGGCCAGTCATCTTTGCAGGACAGAACAGAAGTTGTCCTTTGCAGATCAGGCAAAGGAGGTGTCTGGAGACTGTTGGCATCATTCAGCCTTACCTATATCCCAGGAAAAGAGGAGATGGAGGCCAACTCTGCTGGTCCACTGGAGCTACTAGGGCCCCAACTGGACAAATGGGGAAACCCAGTGCTCTTGTGGCAAGGGTTTTTATACTTGTATACTTGGCTTAAAGTTGCACAGAGCATAAAAGTGCAACCAGAACTTGGCATAGGACTCTGAACATATGGGGTTTTGCCAGGACCAGAGCCTCTTGGGACACTTAGAGATTAACCTATGAAGATGGAAGTCAGTCTCCATTCCTTTCCTCGTTTCTCTCATTTGTGCTGCTGCTATTAGTATCAGCAAGAAAAAAAGAAACTCAGCTTTTCCTTCTCTGTTTCTTTCATGACTTTCCATTCCTCTCAGCCTTCTTTTTCTCCTCAGCAGCCTGTGTTAAATCTGGCTAGGCTAGAATATGTGCTCAGGTAAACCATAAGCCTCAGAGTCTGGAATCACTGGTACCACAGGCCTCCACGCCTGTTTATAATTTTGGAAGTTCTGGATTATCTTCTACTTTGTTTCTCCAGATTCCACACAGAATTTATCTACATATATTTTATGTGTGGCCTTTTGTAGTTAACTTCTCAGCCAGAAGAAACATTTTATATGATACTCATTTCCTATAAGGGTTTCTGTTTTACTTGATATTGTTTCTTTGGTTGTCCTTCACTTACTTCTCCTTTCTTCTCTCTTCTACTCTCTCTATTTCCTTATCTATCTCTTTCATGGTGAATAAATGCAGCATAAAAGTGGAAAACCTGATTTTTCTTTCCTTTATTCCATGACTCTACCCTCCTCATTAAACTCTCTTTTTCTCCATGGTGTCCTGGATGTGTTTTCAGAGTCTGGGCTGATACACTTGCATCCACATCAAACCCCAGCCTTTACCTCTAAAATTGCTGGTACCTCAGGCTACCTTACTTACCATTTCTGATATGGAAGATCTGAATTATCTTCTACCTTGTTCCTCCTGATTCTGCATGAAAATTTTCTTTGAAGATTTGACGTGTGTCACTTGAACACATTTTTATATTCCTTTTGATATTTTTGTTGTAGTTAACTTCTGAAGTAGAAAAATAATTTTATAGGTTATAGCATCATTTAAACATTTTTATTTAGATTGATTTTGTTCCTTGGTTGCCATTCATTCATCATTCATTCACTCATGTATACTTCAGTTCCGGGAAACCAACCCAGGCATCACTTATTCCAGAGAAAGCCTCCACCACTAAGCTCCATACACAGCCCTGGAAGTTGTGCAATTGATTATGGAAGACTTATTTTCCCCAATACCACTAAGACTAGAAGAGAAAGCCTGAGGCATACAGAATTCATTTAGCTAGCCTCAAGAGAAAGCCCAGATTTCCTGTGGTACCTGTGTGTGTGTTTATTTCATGTGTAACACAAAGGATACTCTAACTAATCACCTGGGAAGCTGAGGCTGGAGAATGGGAGGATGGCATGTTGCAAATGATCCTGTTAAACCTCATGAGACCATGTCTCATAAAAAGGACTCATTATGGCATGGTGACACTCAGTAACCCTGCAAACATGGCAGTGGAAGTCGCAAGGAGCATTCCAACTGCTATGAGTATCAGCAAGAAAAAAAGAAACTCAGCTTTTACTTCTCTGTTTCTGCAGAACTATGCCTACTGTGCCCTGGCAGCTTTGCATGGGACCCAATCTGTTTTGGGCGCATAAATTAACACAGAAACATTAGTAGATAATAGAAGAAAATGGTATTGGAACACTGGGAATCAGTACTTTTGCATAGGAAGCTCTGGGAAATGTTGTTTACTGTAGTCTGCTTGAAGTTGAGACAAAATTGAAAAAAACAAGATGAATTTGGTTGTTTGGAAAGTGTGAAGCTGCCAGTGAACTCTATTCTCTTCTATCAGGAAAAGTAAGTGAAATTAATGAGGCACTTTGCAGAAAATCCAGTGCTTGTGACAAATTCTGTTATGAAGATGGGTGGTTGAGGAAGATGACACTGAGAGAAGAAGAATTTGAGAAGTATCTGAAATCTGTTGGGGAGTAAAAATGGCACTCTAAGTACACTCATTCAACACAGCTGTCTTAAGTAAAAGACACTACTTTGAATACTGCTACTGGAGAAAAATACCCCTTATCTTTTCAGAAATTGCAGATAAACATAATATGCATTATTTTTACAAGTCCTTATGATTTTTAGAGTAAGTTTTAGGCTCTGGTGAAATTATCTGTGGTAAAAATTATTTTTAAAAAATTATGTAATCCAATTATGAGTCTTGATATAAGTCTTATGTAATATTGTAATTTGCTTACAACCATTCCTACATTGGGGTGAATAGACTTCATTATCTTCCCACTGGAAAAAACTAGGAGTGGAAGAAAGTGTTTGTCATGCAGTGTCAGAAGAAAATACTGTCCTAATTGTATAACATACTGTATTTGTTGGTGTTTTTTTTTAATATACTAAAGGAACAGCTTTGCAGCAAGATAAGAAACAAAGTATTCAACTTACAAAAAAGCAAAAAGAGTCTGGGGCTGTGAAGTGGCATGCCCCTGGTTTCCATCCTCATATCTTTTCTTTAGTTATCAATACTGTGCTGCCTTTCTTAAAGAGAGAAACCTCACTTTTTCTTCTCTGTTTCTTCCATAACTCTCAATTCCTCTCAGGCCTTCTTTTCTCCAGTGTCCCAGCTGTGTTCCCCGAGGATGGGCCAGAACATCTGCACTCAGGTCAAACTCCAGCCTAGGCTTCTGGATTTGTGGGTATCACAGGCTGCCATACCTACCTGTTTCTGATTTGGAAGTTGTTCCTCCTGAACCCATAAGAACTTTCTAGTTAAAGATTTGACTGTCTTTTTGAAAGCATTTTGATGTTTCTTTTGACACCAACCATAGTAAATTATCTCAGTTAGAAAACATTTTATTTTTTGTTACTAGCATCCCATACATGTTTTAGTTTTGACTGATTTTGTTTCTATTCTTGCCATTTACTCCTTCATTCATTCACTTATTTATTTCACACTTCTGGGAATTCAACTTCAGGCATCACACACTCCAGGTCTCCAGCACTGGAGAGTATGCAGTTCAAGGTACAGAAGGATTTGGGTTTCCCAACAACTCTAACCCTAGAAAATACAGGCTGGGGAACAAAAATTTTGTTTTTCTTCTTTAAACAGGAATAATAGAATTCTTTGATATCCATGTTCATTTTTTAAGAAATTTTCCTGTGACTAGGGTGGGTGAGATGGGAGAATATTATCGTGGGAAGACTCATGCAACCCTGTCTCAAAATTAAACATTAAAGAGGCTGGGGCTGCAGGTACTGTTTACTTGGGTTCACTTCTTAGCTTCATAAAAAATAAAATTATTTTGTGCTTTTTCTCTCTCTTTTATTTCCCTGTTTAATGCTGTATTTATTCCAAAAGAAAGAGAAACGACTTTCTTCTCTGTCCATGATTTTCTGTTCCTTTCTCTCCTTTTTCTCCTCAGTTTTCTACTGTGTTGGATGATCATAGGCTTATGCTTCTGCACTCACAAGACCCCCAACCTCAGTTTCTGGAAAAGCTGGTGCACAGGCTGAAGTTGCTGGCACCATAGGCTACCACACAGACATTTCTTCTGGCACCAACTTCCGTTAAATTCTCCACTATCAAAAAATTTTGTAGGTTAATCCCATCCCATATTTTTTTGCCTTATATTGTTTTCTGGTTGTTATTCATACATCTACTAATTTATACTGCAGTCCTGAAAATCTATTCCTAGGCATAACAAATCCCAGGGAATGGCTCTATCACTG
Source organism: Spermophilus citellus (assembly GCF_964194105.1). NCBI lineage: Eukaryota > Metazoa > Chordata > Mammalia > Rodentia > Sciuridae > Spermophilus > Spermophilus citellus. The sequence continues at coordinate 228,320,505 of NC_138185.1, read as the reverse complement.
AGCTCCATCCTCAGCCATTGGAGTTTTGCACCTCAAGGTAGAGGAGACTCCATGTTCCCTAACAATGTAAAGCTTCCAGGGTGAAAATCAGCATGAGAGATCCTCAACTTTTCCTTCATGATATCTTCCATGACTTTCCATTCTTCTCAGCGTTTCCTTTTCTCCTCAAAGTCCTGGCTATGTTCCTCTGAGCTACTTTTCTATACCTGCATTCATGCACTCTCCTAGTTGAACCTTCTGGAATTGCTGATACCTCAAGCTTCTCCTCATGCCTGAATCTGATTATTAACAGATTATATTCTAATTTTTACTTTGATATTTCTTTTGATACCAACCACAGATAACTTCTCTGCTAGAAAAAAATATTGCAGGCTACAAGCATCCCATAAATGTTTTTGTTTTGCCTTATTATTTTTCTGTTGTTTTTTGGTTGCCATTCATTTACTCATTTATATTGCACCTTGGGAATCCAATCCCAGGCATGACACTTTCCAAAGATAGTCATTAACTGTGAGTCCTTTTCCAATTCCTGGGAAATTAGCATTTTAAGTTAATAGTACTCAATGTTTCCCTACAGAGATAAGCTGATGATAGACAACCAGATGCATGCTGAATTTGTTTATTTAACTTAAAGATGAAACAGATTTTGTTAATTCCCACATTAGTAATTAAAGAATTGGCCCAGTGACTAGAGAGGATGAGGCTGAAGAATACGTAGATGGCATGTTTAAAGTGATCCAGGGAAGCAATGCCAGAACCCATCTCAAAATAAAACAAAACAGGGCTGGGGATATGGCTCAAGTGGTAGCATGCTCGCCTGGCATGCGTGAGGCACAGGTTCGATCCTCAGCACCTCATACCAACAAAGATGTTGTGTCTGCCGAGAACTAAAAAATAAATATTAAAAAAAGAATTCTCTCTCTCTCTCTCTCTCTCTCTCTCTCTCTCTCTCTCTCTCTCAAAAAAAAAAAAAATAAAAAAAACAGGCAAAGACTGTGAAGTATCATGCATTTATGTCCAATCATAGACATGAAATAAACCATTTCATTCTTCTTTTTCTTATATCTCTCCTTTGTGCTGCTTTTATTTTCTGGAGAAACTCAACTTTTCTCTGTTCCTTCTATGACTTTCTATTCCTCTCCTCATGGTCCTGACTATTCACTCAGGGCTGCCTGGTATACCTATACTTGTGTGAACCTACAGCCTCTTCTTCTGGAATCACTGTAACATAGGCTACCACAATTATCCATGTTTATTTTTTGAAGGTCAGAATCATGCACAAAATTTATCTTTGAAGATTTAACTTGTGTCCACTTGAGTACGTTGTGATATTTCTTATGACATCAAAATATTAAAATCTCCATTAGGAAAAAAAGTTCACATGTTACTAGCATACTGTAAATATTTCTTTTGGCCTGACTTTATTTTTGGTTGCTGTTCATTCACTCACACATTTACATTACATTTCTCAGAATCATGTCCTAGGCAACACACATGCCAGGTAATGTTCTAACTGAACTCCATTCCCAGCCCTGGAGGTGAGCCAAGGAAAGACAGCATGAGGCACACAGAATTTATCTTGCTTAAAGAGGGAGCCTAGATTCCTTTGCTACCCATGTATTATATAAAATAAACTCTGCTCAGTGACAGGGACGTTAAGGATGGAGAATGGGAGCATGCTATGTGCATTGTGATTTGGGGCAACCTTGTGAACATTTCATGAAAATATTCTAGGAAAAACAGCAACACAAAAAGCTCTACTTTTCCTTCTCTGTTTTTTTCCATGAATTTTCAATCCTCTGTCTATTTTTATCCAAGGAGTCCCTGTTGTTTCCCCCAAGCTAGCCTCCTACACATATACTCCGGAGGTCCTTAGCAACAGCTCCTGCAACCACTAGAACATGCTATTATACAATTTAATTTTTATTTGTGAAAGGTCTGATTTTCTTCTAAATTGTTTTTCTTGATCATAAATGATATTTCTTTTCAAAATTTTATTTCTGTCATCTTTTTTAAAATATCTTTATTTTATTTTTTATGTGGTGCTGAGGATCTAACATAGGGCCTCACACATGCTAGGCACCAAGCCACAATCCCAGCCCTGATTTCTGTCATCTTAATTACCTTTTGATATTTATTCTGACACCATTATTTAATTTTTTTTAAAAATTTGTATAAGACAGCAGAATGCATTACAATTCTTATTACACATATAGAGCACAATTTTTCATGTGTTTGGTTTTATACAAAGTTTATCCACACCAACTTGTGTCTTCATACATGTACTTTGGTTAATAATGGGGCACCAACCATTTTGAAACACTTTACTGTAAAATGTTTTTACAGGTTAATAGTATCTCAAATCAATTGGTGCTTTATTCCTTCTCCCATCCATTCACTTTCCATATTTCTCTATCCTGATGCCTTTCTTCATGCAATAAAAATCAAACCTTGGGCTGCGGATGTGGCTCAAGCGGTAGCACACTCACCTGGCATGCGTGCGGCCCGGGTTCGATCCTCAGCACCACATACAAACAAAGATGTTGTGTCCACCAATAACTAAAAAATAAAATATTAAAAATTCTCTCTCTCTGTCTCTCTCTCACTCTCTCTTTAAAAAAATAAATAAATAAAATAAAAATCAAACCTTAACTCTTAACACTAACCTTAAACCTCTATCCCATGCCATAAACCCTAACTTAACCCTATCCCTAACCATATTGCTAATCCTAACCACAAAGCCAACCATTAACCTTAATCCTCTAACTCTAACCCCTAAGTCTAACCCTAAACCTTAAGTCTAATTCTCACCATAAACCTCTAACTATTTCCCTAACCTAGCCCCAACCCTTTTCCCAACAGCAAACCCCTAATCCAACCCCTAACCCCAATCTTAATATAAACTCTAACACTACCTACCTGAATATGGCAGAGTTCCCACTTGAACTTATGGAAGCAGCAAGTGCCCAGGTGGCTTACAACTTCTAACATGGACACAAATGAGACATTCCATGACCCTCTTCTTTGAATCATTTGCTGTAGTGGCTCACAGAAGCCAGAAAACTATTTAGTACTATCAATTCACCATAAAGCATATCTTTCAAACATATTTTAAATAATATATTTGAGCAAGTATATGACCACACACACAGGGAAAGGTAAGTGGTAAAGGGCCTATAGCTGTTATGCCCTCCCCAGGCAGCATCCTGCCAGCACCTTCAACAACAGAGAGTCCTAAAACTCTATCTTTTTCTTTTTTTGGATGCTTCATTAAGTACCCATGATTCATTAAATCATTGATCATTTGTTACCAGTTTAGCCTTCAGTTCCTCTGTTCTCCTTATATATGTGGGAAGGCTCAAGTTCAAACTCTGTAATGATGGTTTTCTTTTTCCCACTGAACATGGTCATCCTGTGTTGCCCAGGAGCCCTAGACCATTAATCACCTCACTGGTATCAGACAGACACATTGCTTCATAGATTGAAGAATGAGGAGCTAAGAGACAGGAAACTGAAGCAGAGACCAAGAATGTATTTCTTGGCACAACAAGCCACAAAGTAGCTTCAAATTGACAAAGAACTTGAATATACACTTTTTACTAGTTAACATGAAAGATGATTAACAGGATATTGTATTAGTGTCATTATAGACATGCAAGTTAAAACTGCAGTGAAATTTCCTCACTTTTACTACTACTACTACTAATAATAAACAATAATAAATAATAAATAATAAAATAAAAATATTTAAAAATAACAAGTGATTTGGGGCAACCTTGTGAACATTTCATAAAAATATTCCAAGAAAAAAGGCAATCCAAAAAGTAAGCTCTATTTTTCCTTCTCTGTTTCTTCCATGAATTTTCAATCCTCTATTTTTATCCATGGAGTTCTTGTTGTGTCCCCCAAGCTAGCCTCCTACACATATACTCCAGAGGTTCTCAGCAACAGCTCCTGCAACCACTGGGGCAATATGCTATTATACAATTTAATTTCTAATTGTAGAAGGTCTGATTTTCTTCTAAGATAAGCTATACTTTTCCTACTGATTTTCTTCCAAGATAAGCTCTACTTTTGGGTAAGGATGAAGAGAAATCAGCACTCTTTTATATACCTGTAACAATAAATAATGTGAAGCTTGTGTGTGGAATAGTTTGCTATTCCCTCAAAAAGTAAAAATAGAATTATCATACTACTCAACAACTCCATTTCTATGTATTTAACCCCAAAGAACTGAAAGGAGGTATTAAAAGAAAAGTACATGTGTATACTTTCCATCTGTTAAAGTCATGAGAATGAGGGATAGGCTCAAAAGGAGTTTTAGGAAAATAATTTTATGTATGAGTAAAAAAGGAGTGCTTTTTTTCCCCAGTTGGGCAGGTAGTGAAAGTGAGGATTGATTGCCATGGAGAAGCTTGCTGATGTCCTGATTTGTAGGTTATGTGATGGTCACCTGAGAGTATCCATTCCTACATTGAGTAAAATACATTGCAGTGTTTTACATGGAGATACAAACCTGGCATAGCAATGACCAGTGGGGAATGTGAGTGAAAGGATACAGAGCATTTTGCACCACCAATGCAGGGTTCCTGTAAGTTTAGCACTATGAGAAAGTCAACTGCTTATTAAAAACCACCATGTCAATACTATGCCAGAAAAACAGACATCAGACTTTATTAGGGAAGTTGACCCTTATAAATCCAGCTCAGCCAAATCTCAGAAATACCATTGCAAGAAAATTTTTCATTAGAAGCCACTGTGTGTGTGTGTGTGTGTGTGTGTGTGTGTGTTACATTAATATTAGAGGCTAAATTTTGGATATTATATTTGTATAAGAAGGTCATTTAGTGTTTATTATAGTGATATAAACCAATGTGTTCATAGTAGATTAGCATTAAAGACCACAGTCTGGATATCGCTGTGAAGGCAGTAAGGGTCCATGGTAAGTAAATATATTACTATTAGAGGCCATCTATTTACACTGTAAGCATACTTTGGGGAACAATGTGAATATCACATTAGTATTAAAGAGCACAATGTGTATACTGTGTATACTGTAATAATATCAATGACAAAAGGTCATGTATGCTTGTAATCCCAGAAGCTCATAAGGCTGAGGCAAGAGGATGGCAAGTTCAACGCCAGCCTCAGCAACTAAGTGAGGCCTTAAGCAACTTAGAGACACCCTGTCTCAAAAAATAAATAAATAAATAAAAAGGGATGGCATGTAGCTTAATGGTTAAGTGCCTCTGGATTCAATATCTAGTACAAAAAAAAAGATCAACTATTATATTAGGACTAGATGCCTCTGTGAGGACATTGTATGTGTCATGAGTGGCAGAGGATTCAATGAGGATATTATCTGCATTACAGGCCTTAGTGAGGATATTATATAGGTCAGAGGTTTCAGTTTAGATATTATATTAGTGGTAGAGTCCTGAATAAAATATTATATTAGTGTAGCAGGTCTTGTTGAAGATACTATATTAGTATCACAGGTCTCAGTAATAACACTATATGTGCTAGAGATTTCAGTGAGGATATTATATGTTTTGGAGGCTTCAGTGTGAATATTATGTGTGTCAAATACCTGACTGGGGACAATATCTGAGTATCTGAAGCCACTGTGAGAATATTATATTTGTCAGAGACCACAGTGAGATTATTATTGAGTATCAGAGGCCCCACTGTAGAATATGATAATTATTAAAGGTTAATTGAGGATATTTGTTAGAGTACTCATTGAGAATATTATATGAGTGTCAGAGGTCTGAGTGAGTATATTATATATGTCATAAGCTGCAGTGAGAATATATATACACCTTTATATAAATTATATATTTATATAATTTATGCAAATATATATTTATGCAAATATATTATATATATGTGTATATGTGTGTGTGTGTGTGTGTGTGTGTGTGTGTGTTCTGGGGATTGAACTAAGGAGTACTTTACCACTGAGATACATCCTCAGCTCTTTTTATATTTTTATTTTGAGACAGAGCTTCACCAAATTTTTGAGGCTGGATTCAAACTTGCAATCTTCCTGACTCATGCTCCCAATTCATTGGGATTACAAGTCTATGCCAGTGTATTCAAGTTATTGAGAATATTATTGAGTGTCAAAGTCTTCAATAGGTCATTATGAGTTAGATGACTCAATGAGTATATTATATCACTCAGAGGACTCAATTGAGGTATTATTTTTGCCAGAGGCCTCAGTGAGATTGTTATATGAAGATCCAGTGAACTCAATGAGGATAATATATGATATGTCAAGATCATTGTATTGCCATGAGAAACTAATAAAAAATATATGTTATAGTCTTAACTCATGATATTATATGAGTATCAGAGATTTCAGTGAGAATATTATGAGTGTCAAGATAACTTGGTGACGTGGATGTGTAACTGATGTGATTCTGCAATCTGTATACGGGGTAAAAATCAAATGTATGAAATATGATATGTCAAGAGCTTTGTAATGTTTTGAACAACCAATAATAATAAAATAAAAATAAATAAAAAAGAGAACTTGGTGAGGTTATTATATATTTCAGAGGCCTAAATGAGACTATTACATGAATGTCAAAGTGTTTTGTGTGGATATATATGTCTCATCCACCTCATTAAGAATATTACATTTGGGGCTGGGGTTGTGGTTCAGCAGTAGAGCACTTGCCTAGCACATGTGAAGCCCTAGGTTCAATCCTTAGCACCACATAAAAATACACAAAAAATAAAGGTACAATACCTTTGTGTCCAACTACAACTAAAAAATAAAACATTAAAGAATATTACATAAGTGTCAGAGAACTCAGTGAGCATATTATATGTATTAGACTCATCACTGATCATATTACATTTGTCAGAATCTCAGTGGTGATATTATATGAGTGTCAGAGGCCTCAATGAAGCCAATATATATTTTAGTCTATTTAGTTAACATATTATATCTGTAAGAGGACTCACTGAGGATATTATATGTCCCCTTATATGTGTCAGAGGACTAAGTGATGACATAAATTTTAAAGATATCAGCATGGATATCAAATGTGTCAGATAACTCAGTGTGAAAATGTCAGAGACATCAGTAAGAATATTATATGTGTAAAAAAAGAATATTATATGTGTGCCACAGGTCTTTTCAGAGCCTCAGTGAGTATACTGTATCTCGTAAAGGCTACAATGAAGATACTATATTAGTGTCACAGGACTCGGTGTGGATATTACATGAGATATAGAACTGAGAGAGGATGTTATATGTGTTAGAGAACTCAGTGAGTACATTATATGTGTCAGAAACCTCAGTGAGGGGGAGAGAGAAGATGGTGGCGGGAAGTGAGTAAGCCGCTCTGAGCCCCGCGCCGCGGCATCTGAAAAGATGAGGTAAAGATCATTAAAGGAGATCTGTCGACAAAAACCCAGCACCGTGTCATGATAGGGGCCTAGGTGGAGTGAATCAGCCACTAATCCAGCCAAGGTGAAGGGAGTACAGCAGGGCTTCAGCGCGAGCAGTAAGGCTGCAGCCCGAGCCGCCCGGCTCCATCAACCCCTTCTCCTTCTCCCTCCCCTTCTCCTCTCCGCCTTTCCACCTTGCTTCTTTCTCCCCAGCCGTCTCTCCTCCCAAGCTCAGTCTCTAAATTTAGATCTCAACTTCTTTCCCCCACCCCGCCCGCTCTCCTGCGTGTCCGGTACCCGGACCTCGTGGCCTTAGGCGCCGCCTCCCCTCCCCCAACCCACACCCCCTCCCCGGGGGTCCCGAAGGCCGCCGCCGCTGCCGCCGCCGCTGCCGCCGCCTCCCACAGAGCACCACAGAGCAGACGCTTCACCGCGCGATTGAGCTGCCGAATTATATGAAACAGCTGATAAGATGAGCGACAATTTAAAATCCAAGTGATCCGTGAACACGCACTGAGCTCTGGCCCGCTGAATTCAAACTCCCGGTCACCTGCTTCCCGCAGACAAACAGCTATGACTCGGCATTAATTCATCCCGCTGAAACAACGGGTCAGCCCTTCTCATCCTACGAAGGTAAATGCCTACCGAGCCTTCATAAGTAGTGGCCACAGGTTTGAAACGGGGCTTGGGAGAGAAGGACCCACCCGTAGAATTAGTCTCCCGGCAAAGGGAAACCGTGTCATCAGACTGCTGTGGAGATAACTTTGTTGAAACAGGTGTGTGATCCCATAGCCTTGCCTCTCCACACATCGGGAAAACTCTAAGAGCCCCTCCCAGCTCTCCCCTAAGGGCACCTCCCAGCTCTCTTGTGAGCGCTTCAGCCAGCCCGAGGGAATCAGAGGTGGTGCGGGTCTCGCAAGCGGAAATACCTCTCCCACCTGGGCTGATTGCTGAGGCCTCTTGCACCACCTACGGGAAGTGGATACCAGAGGGCAAGTAAAAGCCGCTGAGGATTCACAGCCCCAAACTCTACAAGCTTAGGGTCTGAGGGAATGGCAAACTGGAAGAGTGTGCCCAGTCGTTCATGAAAACAGGGCTCCCGGGAGCAGCAGACTTGGCGTGTAGCCAGTATTGTGGTGAGAGGGGCCTGGCTAGAGAAAAAGTGGGAAGTGACTAGACACAAGAGGAGGCCCTAGACACTCAGGATTGGAGACTCGCCCAGTCTGGGAGGAGCTGCTGCACAGTGATTGGTTCCCGCGTATTGACAGGAGAAACTTGACCTGGTGGGCACAGCGCCATCTACTGGAAGAGAAGTTAATCAAACTCTAAGACTGCAGTTATTAGGTTTTTTTTTTCTTTTTCTTTTCTCCTTTTTTTTTTTTTTGATTTAGGTTTTTCTTTCATTTTCATTTTTTTCTTTCTTGTTGTTTTATTAATTTTTTTTTTTACAAAATATTTTTTAAATTTTTTTTCTACTAATTTTAACTTAAATTTTTTTAATTATTATTATTATTTTTTTTAAATCTTTTTCTTTTTTAGTTCCTATTCTTTTTCTTCTTTAGTCTTCTCATTTTTCTTATCCCCCCTTTTTTCTTGAATTCTACCTGCCTACTCTCATTCTCTTTAGAGACTTCTTCCCTTCCCTTCAAATACCTTTCCTCCCAAGCATCAAACTAATTTATAGGAGTAAACAGTAACTCAGCAGTCAAACAGAACAAGAAACAACATGAGCAGCTTCAAAAAACAAGGAAGAAAAGGAGTACAAACAACGCAGGACAGCCTAAATATTCAGGAGGACCTAGAGTCATCAGAAAAATGGTCATATAAAGAACTCAAGGAACACCTAAGACAGATGGAATGGAACCTTAAAGAGGATACAAGACAGCAAATTCAAGCAGCGAAAGAACACATTGAGAATGCATTTCACAAACAGATAAAAGAAGAAGTTAAGCATCTTTATCAGGAGATAGAGTCTATAAAAAATAATCAAACAATAATTCTAGAAATGAAGGAAACGATAAACCAAATGAAAAACTCAATTGAGAGTATCACTAACAGAGTGGAGCAAGTAGAAACCAGAACATCAGATAATGAAGACAAAATACACCATCTTGAAAAGAGTCTAGCCAACTCAGAAAGGCTGGTAAAAAATCACGAGAAAAACATCCAAGAATTATGGGATAACATTAAGAAACCGAACTTGCGAGTCATCGGGATAGAAGAAGGTACAGAGATTCAAACCAAGGGAATGAGAAACTTACTGAAGGAAATAATTACAGAAAACTTTCCAGAAATAAAAAAGGAAACAGATATACAAATTGAAGATGCATACAGGACACCGAGCACACAAAATCACAGTAGACCAACGCCAAGACACATTGTTATGAAGATATCCAGTATACAGAACAAAGAGAAAATATTAAAAGCTACAAGAGAAAGGAGACAGATTACATTCAGGGGTAAACCAATACGGTTAACAACGGATTTTTCATCACAGACACTGAAAGCAAGAAGGTCATGGAACAATGTATTTCAAACACTGAAAGACAATGGATGCCAACCAAGAATTCTGTATCCAGCAAAATTAAGCTTCAGATATGACAATGAAATAAAAATCTTTCATGATAAACAAAAGTTAAAAGAATTTGCAGCCAGAAAACCAGCATTGCAAAGCATTTTGAGCAAAACACTACACGAGGAAGAAATGAAAAACAATAACCAAAACCATCAGTGGGAAGTGCCGCAGTAAAGACAGAGGGCAAGGGGAAAGACAATCATGGAGAGACAAACTAATTTTTTTTTTTTTAAAAAGGATAAACAATCAAACATGGATGGAAGTTCAAACCACATATCAATAGTAACTCTGAATGTTAATGGCTTAAACTCTCCAATAAAGCGACATAGGCTGGTATCATGGATTAAAAAAATAAATCCAACAATATGCTGCCTCCAGGAGACACATCTGATGGGAAAAGACATACACAGGCTGAAGGTGAAAGGATGGGAAAAAATATACCACGCACATGGTCCTCGTAAGCAAGCAGGGGTGGCCATCCTCATATCGAATAAAATCGACTTCAAGACTAAGTTAATCAAAAGGGATAAAGAAGGTCATTATATACTGTTAAAAGGAACCATTCACCAACAAGACATAACAATTATCAATATTTACGCACCAAACAATGGTGCTGCGACATTCACAAAACAAATTCTCCTCAAATTCAAGAATCAAATAGACCACAACACAATAATTATGGGTGACTTCAACACACCTCTCTCACCATTGGACAGATCCTCCAAACAAAAATTAAATAAAGAAACTATAGAACTCAATACCACAATCAATAACCTAGACTTAACTGACTTATATAGAATATATCAACCATCATCAAATGGATATACTTTCTTCTCAGCAGCACATGGATCCTTCTCAAAAATAGACCATATATTATGCCATAGGGCAAACCTCAGTAAATATAAAGGGGTAGGGATAATACCATGCATTTTATCTGATCATAATGGAATGAAACTGGAAATCAAGGATAAAAGAAGGAAGGAAAAATCCTACATCACATGGAAAATGAACAATATGTTACTGAATGATCAATGGGTTACAGAAGACATAAAGGAGGAAATCAAAAAATTCTTAGAGATAAACGAAAATACAGACACAACATATCGGAATCTATGGGACACAATGAAAGCAGTTTTAAGAGGAAAGTTCATCGCCTGGTGGTCATTCCTCAAAAAAAGAAGAAACCAACAAATAAATGAGCTCACACTCCAACTCAAAGCCCTAGAAAAGGAAGAGCAAAACAACAGCAAATGTAGCAGAAGGCAAGAAATAATTAAAATCAGAGCGGAAATTAATGAAATTGAAACAAAAGAAACTATTGAAAAAATTAACAAAACTAAAAGTTGGTTCTTCGAAAAAATAAATAAGATCGACAGACCTTTAGCCATGCTAACGAAGAGAAGAAGAGAGAGAACTCAAATTACTAACATACGGGATGAAAAAGGCAATATCACAACAGATGCTACAGAAATACAGAAGACAATTAGAAATTATTTTGAAAATCTATATTCCAATAAAATAGAGGATAGTGAAGACATCGATAAATTTCTTAAGTCATATGATTTGCCCAGACTGAGTCAGGAGGATATAGACAATCTGAACAGACCAATATCAATAGATGAAATTGAAGAAGCCATCAAAAGACTACCAACCAAGAAAAGCCCAGGACCGGATGGGTATACAGCGGAGTTTTACAAAACCTTTAAAGAAGAATTAATACCAATACTTTTCAAGTTATTTCAGGAAATAGAAAAAGAGGGAGCTCTTCCAAATTCATTCTATGAGGCCAACATCACCCTGATCCCGAAACCAGACAAAGACACCTCAAAGAAAGAAAACTACAGACCAATATCTCTAATGAACCTAGATGCAAAAATCCTCAATAAAATTCTGGCGAATCGAATACAAAAACACATCAAAAAAATAGTGCACCATGATCAAGTAGGATTCATCCCTGGGATGCAAGGATGGTTCAACATACGGAAATCAATAAATGTTATTCACCACATCAATAGACTTAAAGATAAGAACCATATGATCATCTCGATAGATGCAGAGAAAGCATTCGACAAAGTACAGCATGCCTTTATGTTCAAAACATTAGAAAAACTAGGGATAACAGGAACTTACCTTGACATTGTAAAAGCTATCTATGCTAAGCCTCAGGCTAGCATCATTCTGAATGGACAAAAGTTGAAGGCATTCCCTCTAAAATCCGGAACAAGACAGGGATGCCCTCTATCTCCACTTCTATTCAATATAGTTCTCGAAACACTGGCCAGAGCAATTAGACAGACGAAAGAAATTAAAGGCATAAAAATTGGAAAAGAAGAACTTAAATTATCACTATTTGCAGATGACATGATTCTATACCTAGAAGACCCAAAAGGGTCTACAAAGAAACTACTAGAACTAATAAATGAATTCAGCAAAGTGGCAGGATATAAAATCAACACGCATAAATCAAAGGCATTTCTGTATATCAGCAACAAAACTTCTGAAATGGAAATGAGGAAAAACACTCCATTCACAATATCCTCAAAAAAAACAAGATACTTGGGAATCAACCTAACAAAAGAGGTGAAAGATTTATACAATGAAAACTACAGAACCCTAAAGAGAGAAGTAGAAGAAGATCTTAGAAGATGGAAAAATATACCCTGTTCATGGATAGGCAGAACAAACATCATCAAAATGGCGATATTACCAAAAGTTCTTTATAGATTTAATGCAATGCCAATCAAAATCCCAACGGCATTTCTTGTAGAAATAGATAAAGCAATCATGAAATTCATATGGAAAAATAAAAGACCCAGAATAGCAAAAGCAATTCTAAGCAGAAAGAGTGAATCAGGCGGTATAGCGACACCAGATTTCAAACTATATTACAGAGCAATAGTGACAAAAACAGCATGGTACTGGTACCAAAACAGGCGGGTGGACCAATGGTATAAAATAGAGGACACAGAGACTAACCCACAAAGTTACAACTATCTTATATTTGATAAAGGGGCTATAAGCATGCAATGGAGGAAGGATAGCATCTTCAACAAATGGTGTTGGGAAAACTGGAAATCCATATGCAACAAAATGAAACTGAATCCCTTTCTCTCGCCATGCACAAAAGTTAACTCAAAATGGATCAAGGAGCTTGATATCAAATCAGAAACTCTGCGTCTGATAGAAGATAAAGTTGGCTCAGATCTACAGATTGTGGGGTCGGGCTCCAAATTTCTTAATAGGACACCCATAGCACAAGAGTTAACAACTAGAATCAACAAATGGGACTTAATTAAACTTAAAAGTTTTTTTTCAGCAAAAGAAACAATAAGAGAGGTAAATAGGGAGCCTACATCCTGGGAACGAATTTTTACTCCTCACACTTCAGATAGAGCCCTAATATCCAGAGTATACAAAGAACTCAAAAAACTACACAATAAGATAACAAATAACCCAATCAACAAATGGGCCAAGGACCTGAACAGACACTTCTCAGAGGAGGATATACAATCAATCAACAAGTACATGAAAAAATGCTCTCCATCTCTAGCAGTCAGAGAAATGCAAATCAAAACCACCCTAAGATACCATCTCACTCCAGTAAGATTGGCAGCCACTATGAATTCAAACAACAACAAGTGCTGGCGAGGATGTGGAGAAAAGGGTACACTTGTACATTGCTGGTGGGAGTGCAAATTGGTGCGGCCAATTTGGAAAGCAGTTTGGAGATTCATGGGAAAGCTGGGAATGGAACCACCATTTGACCCTGCTATTGCCCTTCTCGGACTATTCCCTGAAGACCTTAAAAGAGCATGCTACAGGGACACTGCCACATCGATGTTCATAGCAGCACAATTCACAATAGCTAGACTGTGGAACCAACCCAGATGCCCTTCAATAGACGAATGGATAAAAAAAATGTGGCATCTATACACAATGGAGTACTATGCAGCAATAAAAAATGAAAAAATCATAGAATTTTCAGGGAAATGGATGGCATTAGAGCAGATTATGCTAAGTGAAGCTAGCCAAACCCTAAAAAACAGATACCAAATGTCTTCTTTGATATAATGAGAGCAAGTATGAACAGAGCAGGGAGGAAGAGTAGGAAGAAAAGAGTAACATTAAACAGAGACTTGAGATGGGAGGGAAAGGGAGAGAAAAGGGAAATTGCATGGAAATGAAGGGAGACACTCATTGCTAAACAAAATTACATATAAGAGGTTGTGAGGGGAATGGGAAAATAAACAAAGAGAGAAATGAATTACAGTAGATGGGGTAGAGAGAGAAGATGGGAGGGGAGGGGAGGGGGGATAGTAGGGGATAGGAAAGGTAGCAGAATACAACAGTCACTAATATGGCATTATGTAAAATTGTGGATGTGTAACTGACGTGATTCTGCAATCTGCATTTGGGGTAAAATTGGGAGTTCATAACCCACTTCAATCTAATGTATGAAATATGATATGTCAAGAGCTTTGTAATGTTGTGAACAACCAATAAAAAAATGTAAAAAAAATAAAATAAAAAAAATAAACACAAAATATATATAAAAAAAAAAAAAAGAAACCTCAGTGAGAAGATTGTATTCTTTAGAGGTTTTAGTGTGGATAGTGCATTAAACAGAGGCCTCAGTGAGATCATTATATGGGTTAGAGGCCTCATGTGAACATGATATTTGTTATAAACCTCAGTGAAGTTATCATATTAGTGCCACAGGCATCAGAGAGGATATTATATAGGTAAGGGCCTTAAATTGCATATTATATGTCAGAGCACTGAGTGAGGACATTATAGATGACAGAGGCCTCATTACATGAGTGTCAGAGGAATCAGTGAAAATATTACATGATTGTTATAGACCTCAATGAGTATATTCTGTAAAATGCCTCAGTGAGGCATTACATCTTTTACATAGATGGAGCTTCACTGAGGACATATATGAATATCAGAGAACTCAATTAGAATTTTATATAAATGTGAAAGCCCTAAGAATATTATGTATATCAGAAGTTTCAGTCCTCACTGAAGCCCTTATTTTTTGTTAGAGACTTCAGTAAGCATAGTAAATGTGTTAGAGTCTACAGGAGGATATTATGTGTCAGAATCCAGAGCAAGGCTATTACCTGAGTGTGAGTAGTATATGTATTAGAGCCCTCAATCACACTGTTATATGACTATGAACAACCTTATATGAGAAAAATATCTGAGTGGAAGAGGTCTTGTTGAAGGCATTGCATGTGTTTGAGATCTCAGTATGTTCAATCTATGGCTCAAAGGTCTCAGGAAAGAAATCCTATGTGTCAGAGGCCTCACAGAGGATAAAACAGGAATGCCAGGCTACTGAGAGAGAACATTATTGTGTTAGAGTCCTCAGGGAAGAAGGTATACTAATGTCACACACTTCAGTGAGGGTATTACTGTGTTGAAGGCCTTGGCATTTGTGCTGCTTGGGTGAAAGTCCCAAGTGGAGCTACTGTCTGTGTCAGAGACCTCAAGGAGACACTTAAAAGTGTCAGAGGACCTCAGGGATTTAGAGGCCACAGGGAGTATATTATATATGTCAGAGTCTTCAGAAAGATATTACACAAGCCCAAAATCTCATTGAGGCTATTAACTGAGTCAGAGGACTCAACACTGGTACTTCATTGTTGTTAGAGGTCTCAGCAGAGGATAGATTGCTTTTTAGAGGGGTAGGAGAAATTATGTTTTCCTGAGGCCACTGTGATGATACCATGAGTCACAGGCTTCAGTGTGGGTAGAAGGTATGAGAACCTGAGTGAAGATTTCATAAACCTCAGGGGGATTATGATGGAGTATCTCAGAACTCAGTGAACAAAATCTGTTAGTGTCAGCAGCCACATGAGGAAATTTTATGCATTGAAACCTTCTATGAGTATATTATATGGGTTTCAGAACTCTCTGAGAAAATATCACAATTCTAAATGCTGTGAGTGAGGATATTTTAGAGCATCTTTAGGAAGTTGCTTACAGGTGTCTGTATAATCAATGAAATAAAATATGAATATCAGAGGTTGAAGTGTGTATAGGATGTAAATGTCAGAGGAGGACCTATTGTTAATATCCTATCAGGGATAAGACCACCAGGAGGGTTCTATTTGAGTAGTCACCATCAGAACAAGGATATTACATGGGTCATCGTCATTAGTGTGCCAATGGTAAGAGTAAGAGGCCTTTGCAAATACAGTATATGTCTTCGGTATTTGATCTGGAAAGTTAATTCCAGAGTGAGGCTATTAGTTGAGTTTCAGCAAGTTTCAGCAAGAATCACATATGTGACCCAGAAATCAATAATAAAATATTATCCAGCTACAGGCCTCATTGAGGATGCGTCAGGGGCTTCATTAAGATTAATCAATGATTGCCACAGGACTCAGCTAGGGTATTATCTCTGAGTTCTCAGTGAGTTGAATACATATGTCCAAGAACTCAATGTATCTAATATGTTTCAGATCCCTCAATCACACTATTACATGACTATGAACATCCTCAGTGAGGAAAATATCTGACTGCACGAGGCTTAGCTGGAGGCATTGAATGTGTTTGAGATCTTAGGATGTTTAATCTATGCCTCAAAGATCTCAGGGAGGAAACCCTGTATAAGAAGTCTCACATAGGATGTGACAGGAGTGCCAGGCTACTCAGTGAGAACATTATGAGTGTTAGAGCCCTCAGGGAAGTGGCTACATCAGTGTCACACCCCTCACTGGGGATATAATTGTGTCAAAGGCCTGAGCATTTGTACTGCTTGGGTGAGAGTCCTGCATGGAGAGTGTCTGTGTCATAGACCTCAAGGAGACACTTAAAATGTCAGAGGAGTCTGTGTTGACAGAAAGATACTGTCTGAGCCCTCCATGATTTTTAAATATGACTAGACAATCAGGATCTCTGCCAGTGAGGCTCTTAGTTGTGCCTGAGCTCTCATTGAGATATTAACTGAGGGACAGACAGAAGGTAGAGGGAGAATATTATCTACATCCAGCAAGCCTCTGTGAATATGTGATGTAAGAGTCAGAGGCAACTGGGAGGAGAGGACATGAGTGTCAGAGCCCTGAGTGAGTTTATTATACATGTGACAGAAGAATTTATGGACTCAGTGAGATGATCAAGGAATTTCAAAGCCCTCAATAAGTACACAATATTGAGTGTCAGAGGAGGACTCACTGAGGATATTTCCTGAGTGTCGGGGACCTCCATGAGAATGTTCCATGAGTGCTGCAGGCCTGAGCGAGGACATATATGTGCTGTATTAGGAAGAGACCTGTGTTAGCCTATTATATGTGACAGTGCCTTCATATGGACATTTAGTGTCAGAGTCCAGAGGGAAGCTATCACCTGAGTGTCTGAATCCTCATTGAGACTGATACATTTTTCTGAAGATATTTGGTCAAAGTCAGAGGCCTTAATAAGGATGTGATAGGTGTCAAAGTCTTCACTGAGATTATTTTGCTATTACTATAGGTCTCAACCAGGGTATTTTCTCTTAAGAGGCCTCAGAGAGTTGAGTATATGTGTTAGAGACTAGGGGTACAGAATGTAGGTATCATAGCCTCACTCACTCTGTTATGTTAGTATGAAGGTCCTTAGTGAAGAAAATTTTCTGACTAGGAGAGGTTTATTGAGAATAGTTTCCTCAGTAAGTATATTTTAGAGGTGAAATTTCCAGTGAGTAAGATTTTTTATTTTTTTTAGTTGTACAGGACACACTAACTTTATTTTGTTTATTTATTTTTATGTGATGCTAAGGATCGAACCCAGGGTCTCACATGTGTAAGGCGAGCACTCTATCACTGAGCCACAACCCCAGCCCTCCAGTGAAGAACTTCTATGTGTCAGATGTCTCGTTGAGAATAAGGGTGGGAGTGCCAAGGTACCTAGTGAGGACACTGTAAATGATGGAGTTTTCAGGGTTGAAAGAACATCAGTGTGAAAGGCCTCAGTGCGATTATGAAATGAGTATCAGAGGCCTTAATGACTACATATTACATGGAAGAGGCTTTACTGAGAAGATGATTTTTCTCAGACTGGTCAGTGAGGAAAGTATGGGCTCAAATGACTCAGTCCCTCCTCTACAAAGGTTGGAGCCCTCTGTGGGGATTTCATATGTGTCAGAGACCTCAATGAGACACATGCATGTGTCAGAGGACTCATTGTACATACTATGTAACCTTTGGAGGTCTCAGTTATATTTTGAATATCTATCAGAGCATTAATCTGTGCAGACATCAGGTACCCCAGAGCACTTGGTAAGATAGTACTTCAGTGTTAGAGGTCTCATGGAGGTCATTATCTGAGCTTTAGAAGCCTAAGGGTGGATATTATATTTATTTCATTGTCCTGCATGAGGATGATATCCACTGCAGAGTCCTCAGGCAGTATGTTACCAGTGTGAGTGGACTCAGTGCTATATGATGTGAATGTCAGAGGCCTCAGGGAGGAATCATGGGAGTTTCAGAAGATGATACATTGAGGATATGATATGAGTATCAGATACCTGCTTCAGGCTATTATAAAAGTGTCCAAGGCCACAATCAATATATCTTATGTGTCAGAAACTTCAGTGATAACACTGTATTTGACATAGGCCTCTGTGAGAATATTGTAGGTGGACGAGGCTTCTCATGGATATTAAGTGTCAGAGTCTAGAGCCAGGGTGTTACCAGACTGCCTGAGGCCTCAGTAACAATGTGAACATGACCAAGGTCACAGTTTAGATATATTATTGATGTCAGAGGCCTCTGTGATGATGTGATATGTGTCCAAGGCTTCAGTGAGAATGTGATGTGTTTGTCACTGGCCTCACATTGGATATTATACTTCATAGAGGCTGCAGTAAATTTACTATACCTGTCAGAGGCCTCAGGTTTCTCCTATGGAAAGAGGCCTCCATAAGTATATGATGGCTGTCAAAAAAATTCTAAGTGGAAGAGACCTCTGTTAGTCAATTACATGTGTCAGATGTCTCCAGTACTACATCATTAATACTAGGGGCCTCAGTAAGCCTCTTATAGGTCCTGTAGGTCACAATGTAGATACTGTATGTGTCAAGTCTTCAGGGAGTTAGAGGCCTAAAGGAGTATATTATATCTGCCAGAGGTTTAAGGTAGGATATTAAATGCTCCTGACTCTTCAGTGAGGCTATTAACTGAGTCAGTGGATTCAGCATTGATACTTCATTGCTGTCAGAGGCCTCAGTGAGGACACTATTAGGGTCACAGACCTCATTGAGTCAGAAGTCTTAGTGACAATGGAGGATATGTCAGAGGCCTGAGAATATCACATGCATCTGAATCTTCAGAGATAATATTTTGTGTGTCAGAGGCCTCAGCAAGTATATGGGCTACAGGCCTCAGTGTTGATATTACATGAGCATCAGAAGCCTGAGGGAGGAGGCATTGAATGTGCCCTGAGGGAGGACATTCAAAATGTGTCTGAGGCCTAGCTGAGGATAGTTTGCTTGTTGAAGGGCTAAGGGAAAATATTGTTTGTCAGAGGCCCCAGGCAGATACCAGGTTTTAGAGGCCTTAGTGTGGGTAGGTGTGAGAACCCTGAATGAAGATTTCATTTATTTCAGAAGCCTCAGTGAGACTACAATGTTATTATCACAGGACTCAGTGAATACACTAGGTTAGTGTCAGAGGACAAGAAAGGACTTTCTATACATCAGAATCCTCTAGGAGTTTATTATATGGATTTCAAAGACCTCAGGAAAGATATCATGTAATTCTTGGAGCTGTGAGTGGGGACATTTTAAGTTTCAGAGTCCTCAGGAAGTTGATTAGGGGTGAACATACCTTCAGTGTGATTGCATATGAATGTCAGATGCCTCAGTGAGTATGGGATATGAATGTCAGAGGAGGCATGGAAGATATCCTATCAGGGTAAGAGACACCCAGGAGAATTCTATATAAATAGCATAGCCCAAATGAGGATACTGCAGGGGTCAGAGTCCAGTGTACCTATGATAAGAGTAGGAGGCCTCTGTAATCCTATCATATACCTTAGAATCTTCATGTGGATATTTACTGTCAGAGTCCAGAGCAAGGCTATAAACTGATAGTCAGAAGCCTCAGTGAAAAATCATACATGTGATCCAGGACTCTGTGAAAACATTATGTCCAAGTCAGAGGCCTCATTGAGAATGGGTCAGAGTCTTCATTGAGCTTACTCCATGATTGCCACAGGACACAGTTAGAACATGTTCTGTGTTCAGGGCCTCAGTAAGTTGATAATATGCATCTGAGGACTCAGTGTGGATAATATATGTGAGAGAACCCCCAGTAACACTAATATATGATGTAAACATCCTTAGTAAGGAAAATATTTGATTGGAATAGACCTTGTTGAAGGCATTGCATATGTTTGACATCTTGGTATGTATAATCTATGGCTTAAATGTCTCATGAAGAAAATCCTATGTGTCTGAGGCCTCACAGAAAATATTATGGAAGTGACAGGCTACTCAGTAAGAACATTGCATGTGTTAGAGTCCTCAATGAAGAGATTATACCACTGTCACATCCCTCAATAGGATATTACAGTATGGAATGCCTCAGCATTTGTACAGCTTGCGTAAGCGTCCTCTGTGGAGTTATTGTCTGTGTCAGAGACTTCAAGGGGATACTTAAAAGTGTCATAAGAATCTGTGTTGATAGGAAGGTACTTTCAGAGTCTTCAGTGATTTTTTTTAATATTTTAGACAATAGGGGTCTTTGTCAGTGAGGCTCTTAGGTGTGCCTGAGCTCTTGCTGATATATACACTGATGGCCAAGAGGATTGAGGATATTTTTTGAGTCCCCCAATTCTCTATGAATAAGTTGTGTAACTGTCAGAGGAACAAGGGAGGAGAGGATATGAGTGATAGAGATCAGAGTGAAGATATTGTACACTTAAGAATCCTCAATAAATAGAATAGGAGTGTTTATGGACTCAGTGAGATAATCAAGAAATGCCAGAGACCTCAGTGAGTATCTGATGTGTCAGAGAAGGACTCACTAAGGATATTACATGAGTGTCAGAGACCTCCATAAGAATGTTTCACAAGTGCCATAGGCCTGAGTCAGGACATACATGTGCTGTAATAAGAAGAGGACTCTGTTAGCATATTGTATGTGAAAGTTCTTTGAGGATCAAAAGCCTGAGCGAGAATAATACATTTGTTAGGGGACATACTGAAGATATTCTGTCAAGGTCAGAGGCCCCAGTGAGGATGTGATATGTGTCAGACTTCACTGAATTTATTTTGTTATCACCACAGGCCTCAATTAGGATTGTTAAATATTTGTGTCAGAGGCCTCAGGGTAGATAGTATAAGTGCCAGAATCCTCACTATTTTATATGACTATGAGGTGAAGAAAACTTCTGAATATTAGAGGCCTTCCTGAGGATTTTGTCCTCAGTGAATATATTTTAGGGCTCAGAGTTCTCAGTGAGGAAATTCTATGTGTCAGAGGCCTCCTTGAGAATAATGATGGCAGTGCCAGGGTACCCAGGGAGGACATTGTATGTGATGAAGTTTTCAGGGTAGAGAGAATATCAGTGTGGAAGGCCTCAGTGAGATTATGAAATGAACACCACAGGCCCTCGTGATGATCTAATATGTGTAAGAGGCCTCACTGAGAATAGAATCTCTCTCAGAGGTCAGTGAGGAAAATACGGGCTCAAATGACTCATTCCATACTGTACATAGGATGGAATCCTCAGTGGGGATTTTATATGTGTCAGAGACCTCAATGAGACATATATGTCTCTGAGGACTCATTGTACCTCATGTTACCTACAGAGGCCTCAGTACTTTTGGATGACTCTAGAGGGTCTAAATCTGTGTGGACTTCTGGTGCCCCAGAGCACTCAGTGTGATATTCCTTGAGTGTCAGAAGCCTTGATTAGGATATTTCTGAATGACAGAAGCCTCAGGGTGGATATTATATTGATCTCACTGTCCTGTATGAGGATGATATCCATTTCAGAGTCCTCAGTAAGAATATCATTAGTGTTTTGGGACTCAAATGAGATAGGGTGTGAATGTCAGAGGCCTCAGGGAGGATTCATGTTGGCTTTAGAGGAAGACTCACTGAGGATGTGATTTGAGTGTTAGAAACCTTTCTGAGGCTATTATAGAGGCTTCATATGGATATTAAGTGTCAGAGTCCAGTGCCAGGTATTACCAGAGTATCTGAGGCTTCACCAACCCATCCCCTTGAATGGGATCAAGGTCACAGTACAGATATCCTGTTCATGGCAGTGGCCTCAATGACGATATGTGGAAGATTCTTCAGTGACAATATAATGTGTTTGTTACAGGCTTCACTTTTGACATCATATTTTGTAGAGTCGGCAGTAAACTTACTATACTTGTCAGAGGCCTCAGTTTTCTCCTATAGAAAGGGACCTCTGTGAGTACATGATGGCAGTGCCAGAGGCATCAAGAAGACATTCTAAGTGGAAGAGACCTCTGTTATCCAATTATACATCTCAGATGTCTCCAATACTTTATTGTTAGTATTAGAGACCTCAGTATAACTCTTATAGATACTGTAGGTGTCAATGTAGATATTAAATATTTCAAAGACCTCAGGAAGATAGCGGCCTCGGGGAGTATATTATACCTCTCAGATGATTCAGGGACTATTTTAAATGCACCAGCCACCTCAGCAAGGCTATTCCTGAGTCAGATGTCTCAGTACCAGTACTTCATTATTGTCAACAGCCTCAGTGAGGATACCATTTGGGTCACATGCCTCAGTGAGAATACTAAATGCATTTGAATCCTTAGTGACAATGGGACTTGTGTCAAAGGACTTATGATATCATATGTTTTAGAGGCTTCTCTGAGAATATTATAGTTGTCAAAAGAGTCAGTCAGTAATATATTATATGTCAGAGCCCTCAGTGAAGACATTGTCTTTTTAAATAGTTTCATGTGTTTAGTGAGAGCTCTGAATAAAAATATTATTGTGTTTCAGAGGCCTCAATGTGGTTTTTCTTATTTGTCACAGGCTCTCATGGATATTTTATGACTGACACAGGCCTCAGTAATGATATTGAGCATGTTAGAAACCTCTGTGAGGACATTATATGTCAGAGCCCTCATTGATTATATGTGTAGAGGACTCATTGAAAATATTATAGGTGTCAAAGAACTTAGTTTTTATGTGAGTTTTAGAGATCTTATTGAGAATATTTTTATGTGACATAGGCTTCCACAGGGATTTCATATATGTGTCAAATGCCTCAATGAAGATATTATATTTTTCCTAGTTCTCTGTGAGGATATCTTATGAGTTTGAAGGTTTGACATGTTATTTTCTAGGGGTCTCAATGTGTATGTGATATCAGCCAGTGGTATCATTAATGATACTTATTGATAACAAACTCATATTATTTCAGTGCATACTATATATGTTAGAGTCTTCATAAGGATATTATATTGTATTTAAAGCCTCAGTGAAATGTTTTATAAGTGCAAAAGGCCTAATTGAGGGTATTCATTCCTGTTAAAAGAAAACAGGAAACAATAGAAAGAACTCCCAGTGGAAAGAATGGTCAAAGCTATTCCCGAAGGATTCAAGCAGGAATGAAGTAAGCAACAAAGTATTATAGAGTTGGATAACAAACAAAATCTTGGAGTAAATATCCAGATGCTCATTTATTTACAAATAAATGACTAAACAGATAAACAAAAGAGGCTAAATAATAACCCCTTATGCAGAATTTCAAGTAATTGAGGTGGACATTTGGCCCTCAAGGAGTTAGGCCTAACTTCCCATTCCTTAAGAGGGGGCTCTGCATAGTGACTTACTCCAAAACAATATATATAATGTGTACATGTAGAGAAACATAACATCACAGTGAGAAATCTGGCAAACACTACATCAGTCAGGTGAGCACCTTGAGGATATGAAATGAAGAACAGCACTTCATCTGTAATCTGCTTTCCCCAATCCATAACCTGTCTACATATGAGAAAAACATCAACTGAAAATCTAAAAAGTACCTGACAGGTACTCCTCAACTGTCAGGTCCTCCTCAACCATCAAGGGCATCAGAGAAAGGAAGGTCAGAGAAACTGTCGCCACGAAGAAAAGCCTATGGAGACAGGATGACTGTCTTGTGGGATCTTGGATGGGGTCCTGGAACTGAAAGAGGCTGTACTGAGAATCCAAAGGAAACACAGACATTAATTAATAAGAGCATATCAGTATCTGTTTATCATGAAAAATCATGTATGAAGTTAACACATCTGAGATAGCTCACGTAAGTCATAAAAGAAAAAAACTGGGTAGAAGTTACATAGTAGATCTCTGCATTTTCTTTGCAATTTCTGCGTAAACATAAAACTACTCTAAAATAAAATCTTAAGACATGGCTATATTTTTCAAATACCTGCTCATTTAATTACTCAGAATGTCAATTACTAATAATTGACATTCTTAACTAGTTCTGCATTTTGTTAAGAGCATTTATAACAAAAATGTGTCAAATTAACATAATGTAAGATAAATACTTATTTTATATGTTTTATGTTAAAGTAATAATATGTTTAAACTTATTTATCATTATTTATTTTGCTATTGCTAGGTTATGGATTTTCTCTCTAAAAATTTCAAAACTTTAGAGAAAAAAAATCTACATTTTAGAGACACTATTTCAATTCATGGTTGAACTTTTTCAAAAGAGTCATGATAAAAAATATGTTACAAGAGCAGATTGATTCATTGTGAATGAATCATTGATCCCAAGGAATTCTTATCTTTTGTTTGTTTCTATGTATACCCTTCAACAGTAATAGCATCAAATATTTGCCACTAGGAAAAAATATTTAAACGAAAAATGTAAACAGAATTTGTGACAATAACTTATGATGCTTTCTAAAAAAAGAAAAATTGAAAAGAATATCAAAGTCAGTTTCCTCCATGATGTTCTTCAGAAGTGGTAAAACTAGAGAAACTTCAATGGAAGCATGGTTTATGAGTGATCTTAGATATTCTTGTGTTTTACAGGGAAATTATATTTTAGAAATCATAAAAAAATATTGGATGCCCAAACTCTTGAATGTTTTCAAATGTAGTTGAATTTCTATGTAAGTTTCTCATTGATATAGCTAGTCATAAAGCTAATAAAAACAAAGAATCTATGGGGCTGGGATGTAGCTCAGTGGTGGCATACCTTATCCAGAATTCAGGAGGCCCTGGGTTTGATCCCTAGCACCACAATTTTTTTTTAAATCAGTGCCTTATTTGTGTAATCAAATAGAAAGTGAACAATCACCACTCTTAGGAAAATGTTAAGCCTGAAAAACAGTTAAGAATCAAAATACTCTTACAATAGAAATAGCCTATTGTGACCAGATGTGTCATATCATAAAGTACATTCACATTATACTATCAAAATATCAGAATCAAAATACTCTTACAATAGAAATAGCCTATTGTGACCAGAGGTGTCACATCATTAAGTATATTCACATTAAATTTCCTCTCAGAACAATAAAAAAAGACTTTGATGACCATTTAGAAGGAGAAAATGGCTATAATATAGATTAGAAAATTATTAAGAAATTAGAAACATGAGGTGAGGGGCTGTGGGCACGGAGAGCGGCTGGCCTAGGCTTGGCGGGTGGCAGGGTCCGTCCTGCAGGGTTTGTGGAGTTAGCCGGGCGCACAGGGATGGTTGTGTTGTGTCCCCTCTGGCTGTCAGTCTTGAGGAAGAGCTGAGTGGGCAGGAAGGATGGAGGACCAAGGGTAGTTGCCGCGGAGGTGTTCTGAGTGCTCGTAGGCCCTCGTAGGAGGAGTGACCCAGGAATCCCCGAGCTCAGGAAGCTTGGGGTTGTGGAGAGGAGAAGCCCATCCTCAACCAACACCCAGAGCTGGGCAGATCTTATGTTGGGCTGCAGAAATGCTCTGTGTGGTGGGTGGGGTGCGGGTGGTCTTTTTCCTCGGCCCATTTTCTAGTCATGCACGTGAGGAAGTGAAAGGGGTGCGGCCTCCGGGCACCTCTTCAGCTCCCTTGTGACCTGCCCTGTAGGGGTACCCTGCAATCATGTAGGAATAGGAGACGCTGGCAGAGCCTTGCACTCAGGACAGCAATGATGACACTGAAGATGTTTCATTGTTTGATGCAGAAGAAGAGACAACTAATAGACCAAGAAAATCTAAAATCCGACATCCAGTGGCATCATTTTTCCATTTGTTCTTCTGAGTCAGTGCCATTATAGTCTATCTTCTCTGTGAATTGCTCAGCAGCAGCTTTATTGCTTGTACGGTGACAATTATCTTGTTGTTGTCACGTGTCTTTTGGGCAGTGAAAAATGTCACAGGTAGAGACTGATGGTAGGCCTTGGGTGGTGGAATCATATTGATGAGGATGGAAAGAGTCATTGGGTGTTTGAGTCCAGGAAGGCATCTCCTCAGGAGAATAAAACTGTTTCAGAAGCTGAATCAAGAATCTTTTGGTTAGGACTAATTGCCTGTCCAGTGCTGTGGGTGATATTTGCCTTTAGTGCTCTCTTCTCCCTCAGAGTAAAATGGTTGGCATGGTTATCATGGGTGTGGTGCTACAGGGTGCCAACCTGTATGGTTACATTAGGTGCAAGTGGGCAGCCGGAAGAATTTAACCAGCACGGCTACCTGGTATCTTGGAATGCAGTTTTTAAGACAAAACACCAGAAATGAACAGACTTCTTGAATAGAGAGAAAATTATGTTTTCTGTGATATTGGGGAATGGCTGAAGAGATTCTTGATTATGAATTGTTTAGAGCTCAGTCCAGTGTAAAAAGGAGCATTGATTTTTGTTTGTTTGTTTTGTTTTCACTTGCAAAGTTACTATAAAAACTGTTTTCTTTTTTAAAACAAAGTTTTAATTTTCTTTTTCTAGTAGTTGAGGCTGGGAAGTATGATATCATTAAGAACATTGTCAGAATTTATTTTATGGTGTACATATGTATGCATATAGTAATGTATCCATATATCCCAAATTAATGTGTTAGTTTACATATGTTACAGAGATATTTGCATTTTGATTCATAGAATATAGGATGTTCTTAGTCTATCTCAAAGGTATGTGTGTTTACATACTATTTCTATAGGTTATTTTCAGAAATAAGTTGATTTCATGATTAAGAGTAAACACTTGGTTTGTGTATGAGTTAAAAAGAAAAAAATGTTAATATTAAATATATACTTCATGTTGAAATTGTTTACCTTAGACATGCACAAGTGAAACTAGTTTCTAAAATTTTCTTTTATTTTTATACTTAAGGCCTAAATAATAAATGGAATCTTTATAGTTTATGTTTAAGGGATACCCAGGGATTGCTGCTGTTCTATTTATTTCATAGAAAGGATAGTCATATTTTATTTTGGAACTTCCTGGAAACTCTTCAGTGGCCTCTGGACTAATAAAATATTTTAGTACTAAATGAATATAATTCTTATGTCATAGTAAAAATAATCATTTAAATACTTGGCATAATAAATGCCTAAAGACATTTTATGAATCTATTTTTTCTTGCTATCATGGGGATATTGTAAATCATACATTTGTATTAATAATTTTTCTTAAACAAGGCAATATATTTAACTGTAAACTAAACCAATCTACAAATTATTGTAGGCAGTTGTAAATTCTGTTGAGATACTGGAAACTTTGTTGGAGTCTTTTAATCAGCAGATTATGTTGTGAATGTATTTGTACATTGTTAAAATATGTTTAAAGATGTTTTGTTTTAGTTGAATAAATGTGTATTGGAGTGAAAAAAAGAAATTAGAAACATGAAAATGACGTAAAAATTCTCTAGGCCATACTAGGCACTTTGAACTATAATCACAGCTATTTTGAAGACTGAAGGAGGAGGATCACAAAGTTTGAAGCCAGCCTCAATACCTCAGGAACTTAGCAAAATCCTGTCTCAACATAATATTTTAAAAGGGCTGAAATTCATTGCTTGCCTAACATAGTCATGGTTATGAGCTTAATTCTCGTCACCATAAATAAATTTAAAAGAATACTCCAAACTAAGCATATAATATGAGGGCCCCTCCCCGGGATCCCACACAGTCCAGAGCGGCGGACTCATCCATTTCTGTCTTCCGCGTCACTCAGTGAACACCTTATCCAGGCTCACTCTCCCTGCCCTCTCAGCAACCAGTCCTGGGCCCAGTTCTGAGAGCGCCCTGCCTTGGCTCTTGGGACCTGCTCTCCTGGCAGCAGTGGGGCCCCTGTCCCCCAGAAGGACAGATTTGGCCTCCGCCCCTTGCCAATTGGACTCTCAAAGTCCTTACAGCTGCTCCTAGAAGAACCAGAGACCCCGCAGAAGGACCAGGAGTGAGAAGACTGCCCGGTGTTATGGAGAGATTGTAATAAATCACCGAGTCGATCTTAAAGCAGGAGACAGAACCTCTGTTGGCCAGCTGGGGGTCTGCATGCACCAGCTGGCAGGCCAAGGGAGGGCTGCCAGTCTACACCCTTCACCCTCCTCCCGGGGTTAGAGGACACCTTTATAGTCCAAAACCACATGAATCATAAGTAGCTGCTGCTATGATTCAAAACCATAAGCAAACATCATGAGATCTAAAATCATAAGCAGAAGGGGGAGTGGGCCAAAACGTCCCTAGTTTAGCACAAGTTAAAGAATGGTTACCAACGTCTAGACAATTAAACTCCGACAGGGTCTATTGCTCAAGAACAATGGGAACCAAAGAGAGAACAATTTCACATTGTATAAGAATTGCCATTTTATGTCACCAAACATGCTGTGCTAAGCCACTGTAGATGGGTACACAGGGAGGTGTTCCCATGGGAGAAGAACCTCTTACATGACGTGGAGCCTCAGGGTAAAATGGAGTTTGGTCACTGTCCATATAGCCTGGCCCGTAACAGCAGGAGGAGGGCTCTGCTGGATTTATTAATCCAAATCACCTGGGCAGAAACAGACTCTGTGTGTGTGTTGCTGAATGAGGTCATCTGACAAAATCCCTGGGTAAGTTCCTGGTGTCATGTTGGAATTGGATGGAAGACTGGAGCCTACTTCCACCCTCCCCACGTCATCTCTGAAGATCTGGCTGGTCAAAGAAGGTGGCCCTGACAGATGGAGAGAGATTCTTCTGTAGGATTCGCTGGGCCTGAGCTCTCTTTGTGGGCTTGCTGGAGCTGCAGGTACCTGGAACACTGAATGTGTGATGACATTTACTATTAAAAAAGGGTCCAAGTCTGCAAAGTTGGGCCATCTGCACTGCATAGCCTGTTCTGTGCCCCTTATCAGTTTTATGCAAAGTTGTTTCTTTCTTTTTCCATTTCTGAGAAAAGCAAAGCCTGGTGTGAAGTGGAGAGAATACTGGAATGAAGCAACAATGTCAGGGAGGTCAGGGAGAAGGAAAGCCATGGAGTTCCAGACTGGCTTTGCTGATGAAGCTGTCTGGGCAGGCAAATTGTCTGCACCTCTCAGAATGTGTGATGCAGAGCTCAGGAGGCAGCGTGGGGATGCAGGGGTGGAGGCCGTGGCCCTTTTGACTCAGCACACCCTCCTGCCCCACAGGGCAGAGGCCAGGCAGCAGTCCAGCCAGCAACAGACACTGGACAAGCGTCTCCAGGTTTGCAAGAACGCACCCAAGTCCTGGCTGTCCTGATGCATCTTAATGTCTGCTACTTTCCCCAAAAAAGTGCAAAAGGGGATTTGGGGGATAGCAAATTGTGCCCAGAGCAGAAGAAGGCCAGGTGGGGAGTTAACACTGCCCACTGCACAACCTCCTCAGAGGACCCCTCCCAGCCCCCGTGTGTCACCCTTCCACGGCTGTTTCCAATGCTGGGCTTGCTGCTCAGGTGCAGCCGATGACTGCTGTGCCTCCATCAGGCTGGAGGAACTCTGCTCTTGCTGCAGCGTTTGAGGAAAAGTATCCATGCACACGGTTGCCCAAGGGAGACCCTGCACACCGACTTACACATGTGTGTTTGGGGAAAGGAAGGTGCTAACATGAGTTCCTCACCTTGGGGTCCAATTAGATGAAGTGGACTCATGGCCTCCCAAGGGATGAGACCACAGACACAGGTCCCTAGAAGACTGTGCCCCGAGGTTAAAGAGATGAGACCAGGAGAGAGATCACAGGCCCCGGAGCCAGCCTGGATCGAGCTCAGGCCCTACAGGCAGCAAGGGTCTGGGACTCCATCCTGACCTCGGGGGCTGGAGTGCAAGAATTCCCCCCTGCAGGAGCAGCACCTCACAAGGAGCTCCACATTGAGGGCCTCCTGTTCTTCAGTGATGAAGCCCCATCAAGCCAGGGTCAGGATGCCATGATCGCCCCCACGGAGAGAGCTGAGGGGAACGGGCCAGGGCAGCAGAGCCACTGCCAACAGGTCTCAGTCTGTCAAACTCTAGGAGAGAAATGAAGTCACCCGGGACGCCGACCTCGCTGAAATAGTACCTGCTGGGACTTCAGGAGTGGAGCTGGGCACAGCTGCAGCCACAGGAGGTCAGGCCAAGTGCAGCAGGTGGTGGTCCACTGCTGGGCGGCCTCAGCTGCCCTCCCCAGGGCTGCAGAATCTCCTGAGGGGCACAAACACAGCACAGAGCCACAGGCGCTGGGGCGCGACCCCATGACAGGGCAGGCCTCCGATAGGCAATGCCCTGGGATGATGGAAGTGTGTCTTTGACACTCCACCTGGGACCTGGAGCGGCTCTTCATCTCAGCCTGGTGGCCCTGACTCCAGTCTGTGGCTGCTAGACCCACTTTGGATAAAGCAGGCACTGCCGTGACATTCACCCAGGATTCAGTCGTTAAGCCCAAACCACCTGCCATCCCTTCAACCAAACCCCATAGCTGCCTTCCCTGTTCCTCCCTGTCTCCTCACGGCCCTGTGTGTGCCAGGTGAGGGAGGAGGGACACAGTGGCGGAGGCCATGACCACAGGTGGGACCTGCTATGTGCCCGGGGCAGGCTCCAGGGTGCAGCTGGGCAGTGACCTGGAGAGAGGGGACTCAGCCCCCACAGGGAGCACGTCCTGGCCCTGCTCAGGACTGCTTTGAGGATAACGGAGGGGAGACGAGGAAGCATGGAGCGGCTGGAGCTCCCAGGCCCAAACACCACAGCCCGTGGACAGGCAGCCATGGGCATTTGACAGCTGAGCTCCGCTCAACCTTCCCCTTTATCTTCACTAATGAAGCCATCATAGGTACAGGGAGAGGCACAGAGCTGGGCAGGGAGGGGTGCACTTGGGAGAAAGCTCAGGGCAGCGCATCCAGATGTGTTGGAGAAAGGAGGAAGTCCTTCACCAACACCCGAGGGAGCAGGGTGGTTGAAAGGTGCCCTTCACCGGGGCCTGGAACTCGTCTTCCCTGGGAGGTGCAGAGGCCTCATTTCTGAGGTCTGTGGGTGGGGCGGGGATCGGCACCTACATTGCAGGGGAGATTCTGCGCTGTGCGTTTTCACTTTCTCTCTTTATCTAAAGGGTGCTGACACAGAGAGCTTTGGATGCCCTCCACACCAGCCTGCTCTCCCAGGAGCCAGGCCCTGCTGCTCCCAGGCTCTCGGTTACCTCCACCCTGAGTTCAAGGGGATGTGGACACAGCATGGAGAGGAGGAGTGAGGTTTGGTCAGTGCCCCACGAGGGCCAGAGGCTTGCTGCTCCCCTCCACTGGCCTTTCTGGTTGATTTCTGGGGAAGGCAGTGTCCACCCAGAGCTCCATCTTCCACCAAGCGCAATCTGCACTCAGCTTGGGCCTGGTGGGCATTGGAGGCTACTTCCCTGGCTGCCTCAGCTCCCCGCCCTCCCCCCACTGCCGCTGTGGAACAGGCCGCTTCGGCTGGAGGCCGGCCTCAATTCCCTGAGCTCCCTTTGGGTCTAGAGGAGAGGTCACCTAGAGAGTCGGGGCTCAGCACCCTGAGAAAGAGAGGAAGTGTTGAAATACTGTGGACATGACAACTCCCACTGGTCCCAGGGCCTGCAGCCTCGGGTCTCGTGCAGCCAGAGGCTCAGGCTCAGCTTGGAGACCTAACCAGCACCCAAAGATGTGGAAGACACTCACGTGTGGTGTGGAAATGTTTATTTCAGAGTGCTGATCGGTGATCTCTCAAGGTCAACTTGTGCCAGGAGGAGGAGGACTGTGCGTCTCTCTCTCTGCCTCTTCTTCATGGATGTCACTTTGGGTGCTCTGTATTCCACAGGGGTCAGGAGGCTGGCTGGCTGGCTGTTATTAAGCTTCTTCTCCTGCTGCTTCTTCTTCTCCTGCTGCTGCTTCTTTCTCTTTGACAGTCTTGATAGTCTTTGCATTCACTGCATATGCAATGAGCAGGGCCGCGATGAAGACATAGAAACGGCCATACAGCAGTCTCAAGTAGATGATCAGTTCTGGGTTCCGGTCTACCGTCCGCACTCTCTTTGGAAGCTGCCCACTCTCCACACTCCCTCCATGACCTAATTTGTCACAATTAGGAGGCTCCCAGCCTACGTGACAGTGGCAGTGCCTGTGGTTGTTGCAGACCCCTTTATAATTGCACTTCTCAGGGAGACAGTCATAATCCAGTGCACTTATCGGTGTGTTACATGAGCTGCCAATGCACATCTTCCCGCTGCCACACGGGGTTCCTGTCCTCACTTTTCCAGCATCAGTGGTCCCTGATGAACGGTGTTCGTCCAGTCCAAAGCAGTAGGCCCCGTCGATGTAAGACTGGTGGAACGAAACGTGCTCCTGTAATATGGGCAGGCGGGTGACGTTATTACACTGCAGCCTTCCGCACATCTTGTCAGCTCCAGTACAGGGAGTGTACACCATCTCATTCTCTGATCTCCCACAGTGTCCAAATCGGTGCGTTGCCAAGTTTATAGAGTAACAAGCATCCTCAGCGTTCATAGCAGATTCACCAAAGATCTCCTTGCAGTGCATGCTGCGGTCGGTACAGTTGCCGTTGTAACAGTAGCCGTCTTGACTGCATGGAGTTCCATCTTGCAGGTAAGTATCTTCAGGGCAGTTGCTGTCACTTCCAGAGCAGTGCTCTGGGAGATCACACACGTTTTGGACAGTTCTGCAAAGTGTCATCATGGGGCTGTGGGTGCAGTTGGCACAGCAGGCTCCTCGATCACAAGAGCTTCCCTCTGTAAATGTACACTCGGTGTTGCAACAGCCACTGGTGTAACACTCCTTCAGGGGCCCACAGTCACACTGTTCCCGGCCTTCCACTATGTAATTCCCACAGCGGTTCATTGTTATGCTGCTATTATGAAGAACCCGCTCAGAGCTGAAATAGCACATATGAAGTGAAGGATTACCAACTATATGCTGTATATGTGTGAAGGAACAATTACTGAATGCATCTGTTACCCCAGGCCACCTGAACATAATACATGTGTCCCTTCTCTGGCAAACACAGTTGCTTCCATCATACAGCATACCAATCATTCTCCCCTGCTGGTTGGCAGCAACGATAGCTAACAATATCGCAGGCCTGTATAGTGCAGCGACAAAGGTGATGGATCCTTTGTTGCACATACTATATGGAGCTGGCTCAAATGCAGATTCATGTGGTTTTTCTTTAAGTACTAGTGTGCAGGAGGCAGGTCGAAATGGCCAGTAGAATATATCCTCGTAATGTCTGTGTATATCCATCCCTGACGGATACCATTCACCACTAGGAAATGAAACAGGATCCCTCTCGGAATATACCACCACCATAGAAATGTAGAACCTGAACTCAATACCCCTCATAAGGGTGTCGACTATGTTAAACATGTGTATTAGGAACTCAGAACACTGGCTGACATTGTCGTATCTGCTATACATGGAGCGGGAACACTGCACGATCCCCTTCAGGGCAGCCTCATGGCCACTATACATCATGCTTGAAATCCGAGGCTCTGCACTGTAGTTCACTCCAGGGCTCAAGGGGCTTGGGTCCAGACCGTACATTGGTCCCATGGTGTTTTTATCGGCCACCAACTGTGAAACGATGTGCTCAAACCTGTTTGAATCCCTGAGAGGTGAGATTTCATACGTGAGGTCATCCAACATCATGACACCTTCCATGCCTCCAGAGCACGTCTCAACGGTGACCGTGGACAGAGGAATGTCCTCCAGGTAGCCGAGGAAGTAACAGTCTTCAGGGAAGTAGGGGTAATCCATCTGCAGGGTTCCTTGGTCATCCTCTGTGGCCAACACCATGCGTCTGGGCCACAGTAGATGTTGTCTACAAAGATGGATGACATGTCTCTGGCCCCCGAAATGCAGGCTGTAGGAAATATGTCCTGAAACAAGGAGAGGAGCCACATGTCTTATTAGTGTGCTGTGCTCACTCAGTTAGGCAGGAGGTCAATTCCTGAACCTCATCAGGAGGTCAGCAACTACACCTGCTCTCTCAGTGACCCCACCTCACTAAACACAGTGTCCACTGTTCTGTCCAAATGCTGGGCTGTGGGCAAGGCAGGTCTCACTGCAGTGATGCTGCACAGGGAAGGGACCTGGGCCTCCTCCCTCACCCAGCCTTCCCTGCATGCCGTCCTGTCTGCTGTCAGCCTGGCTCTGCTGCTCTGGGGGACTCAGGGGCTCTCAGCCTCAGGCTGTAGCTGAGAGCTGCCTCTGCTCCCAGGACTCTCACCTGGCCCAGAACCTCCATCCTGTCCTCTCCTGGTGGAGACCAGAGGGCAGGACACGTGAGGGGAAGAGCTCAGGGAAGATTCCCACCCCCTGCTGTCCACAGGCATTGGCTGGACAGTCAGGAGGATAAGCAGGGCAGAGGGTGGGGCAGGCAGTGGGCACACAGCAGGAAGCCCCTGCCCTCCTGAGACCCTGCTCCCTCCTCTCCTGCTCAGTCTGTAGCCCCCAAATCTCACAGAGATGAAAGAGAAGAACTCGTCCTGAGAACAAAGGGGGGCTCTTCTCCTGGATGTGGGGAAGCCCATCTTCAGCCCTGGGCTCTGTTCAGTCATCACTGAGGGCTTCTCCTTCAGGGCTGGGAGGTGAACCTGGGCCTCTTGCATGCTGGGCACGTTCCTGCCACTCTGAGACCCTCCCAGGTGCAGGGAGGAAGGGCTTGGAGGAGGCAGGGCTGGGCTCAGGACGGTGGGCTCCTCCTCTGACAGCCTTCCAGCTCCCCTGAAACCACCAGCTCTCCTCTCACAGGTAAAGCTCCACCTGGGTTCAAGACAGGGACACATCTCAGGGGCACAGAGGCCCTGGGCAGCCTGACCTCAGCCTCTCCAGATATCAGAAGAGTCTCACTCACATGCAAATCCCTCCTCCTGCTATGGGTTCAAATGCCCTCTGGGCTGTGGGAGCTCCCAGCTCTCTGCTCAGACAGGGCTGAGGTCTCTGGGAAGGCAGGTGTGGTCTAGAAGATGAGGCTGCTGGGTCTTGTCCTGTGGCTGGTCACAGCTCCCCAAGGTGAGTGTCCCCAGTGTCAGACCTGGATCCATGGGGAGGTTGTGGCTGCAGATGACTGACAGGGTGTGACTGTCCTTGTCCCCAGGTGTCCTGTGCCAGGTGCAGCTGCAGGAGTCAGGACCTGGCCTGGTGAAGCCCTCCCAGACCCTGTCCCTCACCTGTGTTGTCTCTGGTTACTCCATCACCAGTGGCTATAGCTGGAGCTGGATCTGTCACCCCCAGGGAAGGGGCTGGAGTGCATAGGGTACATATCTAGTGGTGGTAGCACTAACTACAACCCATCCCTGAAGAACTGAGTGTCCATCTCCAGAGACACGTCCAAGAACCAGTTCTCCCTGCAGCTGAACTCCATGACCACCCAGGACACAGCCACCTATTACTGTGCCAGAGACACAGTGAGGGGACCTCAGTGTGAGCCCAGACACAAACCTCCTGCTGCTCACCCAGGGCCAGCAGGGGGCGCTCAGCACACAGGAGCTCAGGTGCCCCCTTCAGAGCAGCAGAGGACAGTGGATGGTTTCTCTGCAGGTGATCAGTGTCTCCCTGGATGCCATCATGGAGAATCTGGAGGTCTCTCCTCCCTCAGATCATCACATGCTCTTCTCTTATGGAGTCAGGAGGGTCTGTCTCCACCTGTCTCAGCTCAGGCTCCACAGTACACGTGTGAATCTGTATCCATGTGTGTATATATGTGTGTGTGTGTGTGTGTGTGTGTTATGTTATTTGTGTGTGTGTGTGTGTGTGTGTGTGCAGGAGTGTTGTGTGTGTGTCTCTCTGTGAGACTGTATGTGTGAGACCCCTGGAAGGCAGACTCAGCTACCTTGTCACATTGCTGTCCCTGAGCTCAAGGCCTGCCCCCTGCTCCAGCAGCCAGTCCCTGGGCAGCTGCAGAGGACTCACATGGGGAAGGCTCAGCAGGCTCTCAGACACCTCCACCCATCACAGCCGTGAACCTGACCCTGCCAGGTGCTCTTCACACACTGACCTGGTCACCCTCCCCAGGGCAGGCAGCTGTCAGTTCACACCAAGGCTACAGCCTCCTCTTCCAGACCAGAGCACGGGATCCCAGAGTCCTCAGTCCACATGCACACACACACACTCACACACACACATACACACACACACACACACACACTCACACACACACTCACACTCACACACACACACACACACACACACTCACACACACACACACACACATAGACACTCACACTACTCAGCCTACCACACAGTGTCCTTCGCTGTCATCATAGAAACGTCCTTTGACACAGTGGTTCTCCTGGTGACTGCACAGCTGCCCTCCACCCTTGGCCACATCTCCTCCTCATCTCTCCCTGGTGACCTCTCCACCCTGGTTCATGGGTTGCCTGAGCCTCTCCCTGGGCAGGTGGCGTCCTGCATGTGGATGTGGTGTCCACGGGTCCTGCTGCTGCTGGGCTCCACCCCAAGGACCATGGCAGTGTCTGGGGTCAGTCTGGGTGTCTGCAGGGCAGTGGGCCTCTCCTGGCCCTGGGTGGTAGAGAGCTCCCTGCTGCCTCCCACCTCACAGTCTCAGAGCCCAAATGCCAGCTCTGCCAGGCTCAGGGACCCTGTGCCCACCTTGAGCCTCATCTCAGTTCATCCCACAAGTGACTTGGATGTGACTCACTGACCTGGACACCCTCAGCTCACCTGGTCTCAGTGTTCACAGAGGGCACTGGCTCCATGGACCTAGGAAGGAGCTGCTGTCAGAATTTCCCATGAAGCCCGACTTACACCTGGAAGACGTCTTCATCTGCGTCCTCAGACTGCTCCACATTATCTCCTACAACCAGTTCTGAGGCCTTGGGATCTCATGGAGATGTTTGTCACAGACAGACCCTCTCCTGGTGCTAATTGCTGTGACAGTCCTCTTCCCCTCCCTGTGAGAATCGCCCTGACAAGACCCATGTAGAGAAGGTGAGCGTTGTTTTGGCTCCGGGTTGTACAAGTTCAGTCAATGGTTGGCCCACTCCATGGCTCTGGGCCTGAGGGGAGGCAGAGCATCATGGAGGAAGGACACCAATGGAAAGAAGGGGCTCACCTCGTGGAGGCTACGACACACAGGGGAAATGACAGTTTACAGTGGACACACCCCGTGACTCCCCTCCTCCAGCCAAGCCCCACCTGCATGATTCACCCCCATCTAGTCCATCAAACTAGGGTGGATGCACATATCAGGTTAAGATCTCATCATCTAACCATTCACCTCTGACTCCTCCTGCCCAAACACAGGAGCTTGGGGGACAGTCCACCTCCCACCTGCTACAGAAAGATGAGCAGAGCAGAGGAAGGGAACAGGAGGAGGGAGGGGAGGGACTGAGGAAGGGCTGGGGACTGAATTGGAACAAGTTAGAGTCCAAGCTTTTATAATAACATCAAAACAACCTGCGCACAGTGGTGCACGTCTGTAATCCCAGCAGCCTGGGATGCTGAGGCAGGAGGATCACAAGTTCACAGCCAGGCAAAAGCAAGCCACTAAACAACTCAGTGAGATTCTGTCTGTAAATAAAATAAAAAAATAGGGCTGGGATGTAGCTCATGGTCAAATGCCCCTGAGTTCAATCCCCAGTACCAAAATACAAAACAAATAAAATGCAATATTACGAGTATTTATGATGAATTAATAAAAATATTTTTTAAAAAAACTGCTTTGAATATTCAGGATCTCTTTCTATCTAAAATACATTGTAAAAGAGTTTTGTTAATTTTGTAACAAAGGCTATTGAAGTTTTAATAGGAAGTGCACTAAAACCATAGATCTATTTGGGAATTAAAACACATTCATGATTTTTGTATTTCTACTCCTGGGACACTGGGTTACCTTCAATTTCTTTCTTATGTTTCATAAG
Source organism: Spermophilus citellus (assembly GCF_964194105.1). Taxonomy (NCBI): domain Eukaryota; kingdom Metazoa; phylum Chordata; class Mammalia; order Rodentia; family Sciuridae; genus Spermophilus; species Spermophilus citellus. Next base: position 228,282,269 of record NC_138185.1, on the reverse strand, counting down.
AATGTTTCATAAATTTCAACATCTCTCTTTAAACAGATTAATTATACACCTAAGTGTTTTGCACATTTATATATATATATATATATATATATATATATATATATATATATGAGACAGAAAGTTAGAGAGAATTTTTTAAATATTTATTTTTAATATTTATTTTTAATATTTATTTTTTAGTTTTTGTTGGACACAACATTTTTACTTTATTTTTATGTGGTGCTGAGGATTGAACCCAGTGCCCTGCTCATACCAGGCAAGTGCACTACCGCTTGAGCCACATCCCCAGCCTCCATATTTTTGATTCACAAAAATTGTGGTTAGTCTTATTCTTTTTCATGCCACTACCTCATGCTGCTCCCTCATGGCAGGAAGGCCCTGGTCAGTGACAGACTCACCTGGTTCTGTAGGGAGGGGTCTTCCCTTCCCCTCCCTGTTCCCCTGCAGCCCTCCCCTCTTCTCAGGTCCTAACAGTCACACTGTCCTTCTGTCTCATTCTGCTGCTTCTCATCCTACCATGTCCTGGAGGAAGGCAGCCTGATTGTTGTTTAAATCTCTCTTTAAATAGTGCTGGGTAGTGTTTGGGTCACCTTTTGCATTGCTGTCACCAATATGTGTGCCAAGGGCCATGTAAAGTGAAAACATTTATTCAGGCTCACAGTTTCAGAGGTCTCAGTGCACAGTCAGCTGACTCTACAGCTCTGGTCCTAGGTGAGGGAGACCATCGTGGCAGAAGGTTAACCAGCTCAGGATATGGTAACAAGGAAGCTTAGAGAGAGCTCTGCTCACCAGGGACACAATCACAACTCCAAAAGCACACCCCCAGTGACCTACCTCCACCAACACACAGGTGATCCACATCAGTGCATGAATCCACTTACTAGTTTCCAATGCTCACGATCTATTCTTTCCACCTCTACAATTTTTTGCATTGCCACACATGATCTCTTGGTGACACTCCATTTCTAAATCTTAGTATTCTTCCCCAGGTCCCAAATGTTCATGCCCATCTCACATTTCAAAATGCACTGAGACCACCTTCAAGAGTCAGCACTGTTTTAACATCCTCAGGGTCACCCAAAGTCCAGGTAGAGAATCTCTCCTGAGGCTCAAGGCAAACTCCTCACTGTGGGAGTAAAGTTCAAAACCAAGTTACAGGTGTCTGATATATAAAGGTGCAGAGTCAACATCTCCAATTTGAAGTTAGAAATGAGGCATAGAATAAAGGGATAGGAACAAAATGAGACCAAAGTCCAGCTGGACAAGCAGGTCCTGTAGCTCCGTGTCCAGCATCTGGGGCACATGGCATCCTCTGCTTTACCCACAGGGCTGGTGCCACTCAGCTCCAGCGACCTTGCTGGGGGCAGCCTCATGGCCTCACTCGGGGCTGGTCTCTGATGGAATCATGCAGTTTCCTTGGCATAAGTTCCATGTTGCTGCCATCTCTTATTGGAGACTGTGCCCCTGGAGTTTCACCTTTCTCCTCACATCTCCATGCACTGTCCTCTCAAGGGCAGACCACAGGGACTGTGACCCTCCAATCTCTGGCCTTCCCCACCTTCCTTGGAGTCTTGTTGGAAGACCTGTCCCTACATCCAGTATCCAGCAATCCTGCAGAACCTGCACCTTGGGGTTGGCTCCCAGGTCTGCCACCATCTCCATCAGTGACCAGTTGTCCCTACTGTTGAGTTCTATGACCCGTGAGAATGAAGCTGTGTGTTACTGTGCAGGACACACAGTTTAGGACTTAAGGGGAACCCCAGGCACAAGCCTCCCTGCATGGTAGCTAAGTACAAACAGGGCACTAAGACCAGCAGGGAGCTCAGGACCAGCATGGGGATCAGAATCATTAGAAGAAAATCAGGACTTTCAAGGGAATCTCAGGGACCAACAGGGGTGAAGCTCAGGGAAATCAGGTGCTCTGGGAATCCATGAGGGACAGAAAGGGACCAAGGAGCAGGTGCAGAGAGGAAGCTGGGAGTGAAGGGCTTCCTGTAAGCCTGTGGGGTTTCCTCTCCTTCTTTACACCTGCTTTACACCTTCTTTGCACCTGCTGTAGAGGACCTGGGGAATGTCCAAGCCCCTAGCAGTGAACACACTCTGTTAAATTTTCTGCATTTATAAGTACATATTTTCTTAATCTCATTCTTATGAATTTCTCTAAGAAGCAAACACACCTTGAACACACCTGAAAGTAGACTGCAGTCTGCACAACTCAAGGGTCTTTAAAGAATGAAAGCATCATTACCCTCATATGAAGGTCAGTCTGCTGATGGTGTCATCAAGAGGGACAGCTGCATGCAGGACTCTGATTAACAATGAGGGCTTTATGCCTGTCCTCGTGGTCTGAGGACTTCCAATCCTTCTGCTGCACCACACAAAAGTCCTGGTCCCCTGGCTTCTCCCCATCACCCTGGACAGCCCCTCTGCCTGGAGGGAGCAGGAAGGACAGCCTGACTAGACTCAGGGCAGCGTCCAGGATCCTCAGCACCAGGAGGCCTTGCTCAGGGGAGGGGTGTGCAGCAGCATCCCTCTCCTCAGCTCTCCTCTGCTGCACTTGTGGATTGTCCTGCTTGAATTTGTTCAGGTAACTCCCAGGGACATGGTCACTGACTGATTTGGGACAGCTGTGTGAAACCGAGCTCTAGTGAGGCAGAAGACAGCACCTTGACACATGGGTTCTAGGTGGCATGATGGATCCCAGGCTGTGCACACAGTTCTCCTCCTCTGGTGATGGAGAGCACCAGCTCAGACACTAGGGAAAAGGCTCAGAAAGAATGAGCTCTGCACACAGAAATCAACCATTTATGACTCAGTCTGCACTTTTCCATAAAACAATGGGCAGCACAATAGAGCTTCCATCAGGTGATATGTGCACATACAGCAAATGAAACATTAGGAAGGGTTCTTGACCCGTAAGGCCCCTGTAATGGTAGGTCATCCTATTGAAGGGAATGTGATGGCTGCCACAGCTAAGAAGCAAGCTCATGTCTGCTGGGGCTGAGCTCTATTTGAGGCCTCCAAATACAGATTGCTGTATAGCGGTTCCTCTTGCCAGACATGAGCTGTTAGGCCAGTGAACCAGCACTCATGCTTTTGTGTATGACTTCACACTTGCATCATGGAGTTACCATCTCAAATATATATTTTAGTGGGTGTGTAAAAATAAATCCATAATTGAAAACAGAAAAGATCACAGAAGAAATTTTCCCTTCCTGAAAGCTAATCTATCCACCATGCAGCTCCATGACCCTCTGATCTGCTCTCTGTGCTGCTCTTCCTGGGCCTCCATCCAGAGCTGCTATATAGCAGGAGGACATGCAAATAGGGCCTCCCTCTGCCCATGAAAACCAGCCCACCTGACCCTGCAGCTCTGCACAGGAGACCAGCCCTGGACTCCCAGCTCAGCCCACTCAGTGATCAGGACTGAACACAGCTGCTCACCATGGAGAGTGTGCTCAGCTGGGTTTTCCTGGTGGCTGTTTTCAAAGGTAATGAATGGAGAACAGAGATCCTGAGTGTGTGAGTGGACAGGAGTGAGAGGAAGAGTGGGTAAGTGCCAGTGTCCTGACCAGGCTGCCTCCGTGTTTGCAGGTGTCCAGTGTGAGGTGCAGCTGGTGGAGTCTGGGGGAGGCCTGGTGCAGCCTGGGGGTTCCCTGCGACTCTCCTGTGTAGCCTCTGGATTCACCTTCAGTGATTACTACATGGACTGGTTCTGCCAGGCCCCTGGGAAGGGGCTTTAGTGGCATTGTTACCAAAATGGACCTGTAGATCTATGGTACAGAATAGAGGACATAGAGACTAACCCTCATAATTACAGTTATCTAAAATTAGACAATGGCACAAAAACATACATTGGAGAAAAGACATTGTCTTCAACAAATGGTGCTGGGAAAACTGGAAACACTATGCAACAAAATGAAATTAAACCCCTATCTCTCACTATTCACAAAACTCCACTCAAAGTGCATCAAGGACCTAGGAATTAAACCAGAGACAGTGCATCTAACAAAAGAAAAAGTAGGCCCAAGTCTCCCAAGTTTCCATCATGTCTGATAGGCCTCAACTTCCTTAATAAGACTCTTATAGTGCAAGAATTAAAATCAAGAATCAATAAACAGGGGCTAGGGATGTGGCTTAAGCGGTAGCACACTCGCCTGGTATGCATGCAGCGTTGGTTCGATCCTCAGTATCACATACAAATAAAGATGTTGTGTCCACCGAAAGCTAAAAATAAATATTAAAAAATTCTCTCTCTCTCTCTCTCTCTCTCTCTCTCTCTTCAAAAAAAAAAAAAAAAAGAATCAATAAATGGGGTGGGTTCAAACTAAAAATCTCCTTCCTACCAAAAGAAACAATCAGTGTGGTGAATAGTGAGCCTACATTTTGGGAGCAAATTTTTACCACACACATATCAGATAGAGTGTGGATCTCAAGGATATATGAAGAACCCAAAACTCTAAACACCAAAGAAACAAATAACCCAATCAATAAAGGGGCTCAGGAACTGAACAGACATTTCTCCGGAGAGGATATACAATCAATCAACAAACATGGAAAAATGCTCCAGCAACCCCACAGCTGCAGGAGGGAGAGAGGCAGGACATGGTGCTGCTGGCCTTCATGTGCAGGAAGAGGTGGCCACAAATATGCAGGTGCACCTTCTACTGACAGGCAAAGGTTATATCCTTCCCTGAGTCCATGGCAACTGCTTCCTTATGAGGCAATGCCCAAGCCAGCAAGGTACTATAACAGTTCGGAAATGTCCAGGCCACCAGGCAGGCCCAAGCCATGGTCTCCCAGAAACTCATTCCAGGAGGCAGAGATCCTTTTGAAGATCAATAATTTGGCCCACAAAAGCATTGCAACCAGATGTGGCTCTGTGCTCTGAGAGCCTGGGGAAGTCACCAGCCAGGGAGGATAAGAGATGAGAAGTGGGGTAAGGGAGCACAAGCCTTCCCAGTCAACATGGCCCCCACCCCATAGCACCCTGCCACATGGTATCCACATGCATTTGGTGTCCAGAAAGAGGTAAAGATGGGCCTGGAGAGAGAGAGAGAGAGAGAGAGAGAGAGAGAGAGAGAGAGAGAGAGAGAGAATTTTTAATATTTAATAATATTTTATTTTTTAGTTTTGGTGGACACAACATCTTTTTATTTTTATGTAGTGCTGAGGATCAAACCCAGCATCCCGCTCATGCCAGGCAAGCATATTACCTGTTGAGCCACATCCCTAGCCCCCTGGGGGGCCATTTGCAGAGCAAATTCTGGAATCACTCTGTCTTGAACTTAATTGCCCTCAAGACTGGAAAGACCTAGACAGAGCAGCTCTTGAGCCCATGACACTTTTCAAGTGGAAGGCATTCTTCTATGATGATGTGAACAGCAGGGGATCCTAACCACACCACAAATGTTATCCTCCCAGCTGAGTGCTTGCAGGGAGAGGGAATCTACAATTCCCCTGGGGTAGAGGCCACAGGCCCACCAAAGTATTTCAATCAGGTGTGGCTCTGTGCTCTGAGAGCCTGGGGAAGTCACCAGCTGGGGCAGGTACTGTCTCTATACAGGGCTTAAGGTAGACAGCCATGGAGGACTTGCCAATTTACTGAGAGAGTAAACAAGGTGTAGAAGGGAAGGAGTCTCCTGAAGGACCTAGGGCTGCACTACCAAGGAGTTGATCTGGGATGGACTAAAGAAGGAACACAGAGCATGAGTGGCACCAGCACATAATGGCACACTGGATGACTGAATTTTGGTCACCCAAGATACAGGGACACAAGCAGCTCAAGCCTCTCTGCTGGCCTCAGCCATGGCAGTTATATGAAAGCAGGACTAAGGAGGCTTGCAGACAGCTAGTCAGAGACTGCAAAAAATGTGCACCTTTCTCCCCATTGGCCCTTTACAACCTGCTGGAGTGAATCCCTGAGGGTTAACATATAGTACTTTATGGCAAATGGATGTCTCTCATTTGTGCACCTTTGAAAATGTAAAATATATTTGTATAATCATTGCTATCTATTCAGGCTGTGTAATGGCCACAGCCTCCACAGGAGAAATTTTAAAAAAGGGGACATCACAAACATACTTCAATGTTTTTGGAATCACAAATGTTTCCATTTCTATTAAAGCTGACAATGGGCCAGCCTGTACTAGCAGGGCATTTGTGGCATATACAGCACTTAACTGGGATCCTCTACAACCCTTAGGCTCAAGGCATCATAGAAAGAACACACAAGGAATTAAAGATCATGCTACAAAACAGAGGGGGAAGCTATACCAAGTCCCCTCATGATGCCTTGAAAAGAACCTTACTTGATTCAAGTTTTCTTTCAATGTCAAATGTTCTACAGTTACAGCAGCCAATAAACATCCCCCCCACCACGGGGCCCTCCCTCTACTAATGGTCTCATGGAAGGATCCAATAACAAGTGCATGGGATGGTCTGGGGTCCCTCCTAACCACCGGTGGAGGGTTTACATATGTTAACAGGAGCCTCACCCCAGCTGGTGCCTGCCAAAAAGTCAAGCCCTGCACACCCAGAACTACCAACCAAGGAGATGAAGGAACTAACTCTGGAGGAAAATCCTCACAGGCAAAGATCTCAACAACACAAGCAGACCTCATGTAAAGTAACTGGGGCGATCTTAAAGGTCTTGTTGACAAAGCCAGTAGATTTGCCCCTTTGCCTTGTGGCAACCACATCCATGGGCCAATGATGGTGGTCCTACTGTGTGCAAACCTTACTGCTAAAAGTGAAGCCTTCCATCAGGTAAATTGGGCCCTGCTCACTGGACCACCCTTTCTGGCTATTGCTAATTTAGACAGGCTTAACCAAATTAGGAGAGGGAGTGAGGGGTACAGGGGCATTGACCAGGGAGAATGAAGGAGGGATACAGGGCCTGTGAGCAGGGAGATAGAGGGAGGGGTACAGAGACCTGTGAGCAGGGACAGGAAGGGAGAGGTACACATGGCTGTGAGCAGGGAGAGGGAAGGAAGGGCACAAGGGGGTGTGAGAAGGGAGACAGAGGAAGGGGTACAGGGGGGTGTGAGCAGGGAGAGGGATGGAGAGGTACAGGGGGGCTGTGAGCAGGGAGAGGGAGTGAGGGGTATAGGGGCTGTGAGCAGAGAGGGAGAGAGGGGTACAGGGGGGTGTGAGCAGGGAGAAGGAGTGAGGGGTACAGTGGCATTGAGCAGGGAGAATGAAGAAGGGGTACAGGGGCCTGTGAGCATAGAGAGGGAGGGAGGGGTACAGGGGGGTGTGAGCAGGGAGAGGGAAGGTGAGGTACGGGGGGGGGGCTGTGACAGAGAAGGGAGTGAGAGGAACAGGGGCCTTGAGCAGGGAGAGGGAGGGAGGGGTTCAGGGACTGTGAGCAGGGAGAGGAAGGGAGGGGTACAGAGGGTCTGTGAGCAGGGAGAGGGAGTGAGGGGTACAGGGGCTGTGAGCAGGGAGATGGAGGGAGGGGTACAGGGGGGTGTGAGGAGGGAAAGGGAGGGAGGGGTACAGGGGCTGTAAGCAGGGAGATGGAGGGAGGGGTACAGTGGGCTCTGAGCAGGGAGAGGGAGGGAGGGGTATAGGGGGGTGTGAGGAGGGAAAGGGAGGGAGAGGTACAGGGGGGCTGTGAGCAGGGAGAGAGGGTGAGGGGTAAACAGGCCTTGAGCAGGGAGAATGAAGGAGAGGTACATGGCTTGTGAGCAGGGAGAGGGAGGGAGGGATACAGGGGGGTGTGAGTAGGGAGAGGGATGGAGAGGTACAGGGGGGCTGTGAGCAGGGAGAGGGGTGAGGTGTTCAGGGGCTGTGAGCAGGGAGATGGAGGGAGGAGTACAGGGAGCTATGAGCAGGGAGACAGAGGGAGGGGTTCAGGGCTTAGAGCAGGGAGAGGGAGGGAGGGGTACAGGGGCTGTGAGCAGGGAGAGGGAGGAGGGGTACAAGGACCTGTGAGCAGGGAGATGGAGGGAGGGTTACAGGGACCTGTGTGGAAGGACAGGGAGGGAGGGGTACAGGGGGCTGTGAGCAGGGAGAGGGAAGGAGGGGTACAGTGGATTGTGAGCAGGGAGAGGGAGGGAGGGGTATAGGGGCATGTGAGCAGAGACAGGGAGTGAGGGGTCCAGGGACCTGTGAGCAGGGACAGGTAGGAATGGGTACAGGGGGGTGTGAGCAGGGACAGGACATGAAAGGAGTAGTACAGGGGGGGGTGTGAGTAGGGACAGGGAGGGAGGGGTACAGGGGAGTGTGAGTAGGGACAGGGAGGGAGGGTTACAGGGGGGTGTGAGTAGGGACAGGGAGGAGGGGTACATAGGGCTGTGACCAGGGAGAGGGAGGGAGGAGTACAGGGACCTGTGAGCAGGGACAGGGAGGGAGAGGTACAGGTGGTGGTGAGCAGGGAGAGGGAAGGAAGGGTAAAGGGGGTGTGAACAGGGAGAGGGAGAGAGGGGTACAGGGGGGTGTGAGCAGGGAGAAGGAGTGAGGGGTACAGTGGCATTGAGCAGGGAGAATGAAGAAGGGGTACAGGGGCCTGTGAGCATAGAGAGGGAGGGAGGGGTACAGGGGGGTGTGAGCAGGGAGAGGGAAGGTGAGGTACGGGGGGGGGGGCTGTGACAGAGAAGGGAGTGAGAGGAACAGGGGCCTTGAGCAGGGAGAGGGAGGGAGGGGTTCAGGGACTGTGAGCAGGGAGAGGAAGGGAGGGGTACAGAGGGTCTGTGAGCAGGGAGAGGGAGTGAGGGGTACAGGGGCTGTGAGCAGGGAGATGGAGGGAGGGGTACAGGGGGGTGTGAGGAGGGAAAGGGAGGGAGGGGTACAGGGGCTGTAAGCAGGGAGATGGAGGGAGGGGTACAGTGGGCTCTGAGCAGGGAGAGGGAGGGAGGGGTATAGGGGGGTGTGAGGAGGGAAAGGGAGGGAGAGGTACAGGGGGGCTGTGAGCAGGGAGAGAGGGTGAGGGGTAAACAGGCCTTGAGCAGGGAGAATGAAGGAGAGATACATGGCTTGTGAGCAGGGAGAGGGAGGGAGGGATACAGGGGGGTGTGAGTAGGGAGAGGGATGGAGAGGTACAGGGGGGCTGTGAGCAGGGAGAGGGGTGAGGTGTTCAGGGGCTGTGAGCAGGGAGATGGAGGGAGGGGTTCAGGGCTTAGAGCAGGGAGAGGGAGGGAGGGGTACAGGGGCTGTGAGCAGGGAGAGGGAGGAGGGGTACAAGGACCTGTGAGCAGGGAGATGGAGGGAGGGTTACAGGGACCTGTGTGGAAGGACAGGGAGGGAGGGGTACAGGGGGCTGTGAGCAGGGAGAGGGAAGGAGGGGTACAGTGGATTGTGAGCAGGGAGAGGGAGGGAGGGGTATAGGGGCATGTGAGCAGAGACAGGGAGTGAGGGGTCCAGGGACCTGTGAGCAGGGACAGGTAGGAATGGGTACAGGGGGGTGTGAGCAGGGACAGGACATGAAAGGAGTAGTACAGGGGGGGTGTGAGTAGGGACAGGGAGGGAGGGGTACAGGGGAGTGTGAGTAGGGACAGGGAGGGAGGGTTACAGGGGGGTGTGAGTAGGGACAGGGAGGAGGGGTACATAGGGCTGTGACCAGGGAGAGGGAGGGAGGAGTACAGGGACCTGTGAGCAGGGACAGGGAGGGAGAGGTACAGGTGGTGGTGAGCAGGGAGAGGGAAGGAAGGGTAAAGGGGGTGTGAACAGGGAGAGGGAGAGAGGGGTACAGGGGGGTGTTAGCAAGGAGAGGGATGGAGAGGTACAGGGGGGCTGTGAGCAGGGAGAGGGAGGGAGGTATATAGGGGCCTTGAGCAGGGAGAATGAAGGAGAGGTACAGGGCCTATGAGCAGGGAGAGGGAGGGAGAAGTACAGGGGGGTGTGAGCAAGGAGAGTGATGGAGGGGTACAGGGGGTGTGAGCAGGGAGAGAGAGTTTGGGGTACAGGGGCTGTGAGCAGGGAGATGGAGAGAGGCATACAGGGGGCTGTGAGCAGGGAAAGGGAGGGAGGTGTACAGGGGTCTCTGAGCAGGGAGAGGGAGAGAGGGGTACAGGGGCATGGGAGCAGGGACAGGGAGGGTGGGGTACATGAGGCTGTAGTAGGGAGAGGGAGGGAGGGGTACAGGGGAACTGTGAGCAAGGAGAGGGATGGAGAGGTACAGGAGTCTGTGAGCAGGGAGACGGAGGGAGGGTTACAGGGAGCTATGAGCAGGGAGAAGGAGGGAGGGGTTCAGGGGCTGTGAGCAGGGAGATGGAGGTAGGGGTACAGGGAGCTATGAGCATTGAGAGGGAGGGAGGGGTTCAGGGGCTGTGAGCAGGTAGAGGGAGGGAGAGGTACAGGGACCTGTGAGCCAGGACAGGGATGGAGGTGTACAGGGGTCTCTGAGCAGGGAGAGGGAGAGAGGGGTACAGGGTGGTGTGAGCAGGGAAAGTGAGTGAGAGGTACAGAGGGGCTGTGAGCAGGGAGAAGGGGTGAGGGGTCTAGGGGCCTTGAGCAGGGAGAATGAAGGAGGGGTACAGGGCCTGTGAGCAGGGAGAGGGAGCGAGGGGTACAGGGGCTGTGAGCAGGGAGAAGGATGGAGAGGTAAAAAGGGGCCTGTGAGCAGGGAGAGGGAGTGAGGGGTACAGGGGGTTGTGAGCAGGGAGAAGGATGGAGAGGTAAAAAGGGGCTGTGTGCATTGAGAGGGAGGGAGGGGTATAGGAGGCTGTGAGCAGGGAGAAAGATGGAGAGGTACAGGGAGGCTGTGAGCAGGGAGAGGGAGTGAGGGATATAGGGGGGTTGAGCAGGGAGAATGAAGGAAGGATACAGGGCCTGTAAGCAGGGAGAGGGAGGGAGGGGTACAGGGGGGGTGTGAGCAGCGAGAGGGATGGAGAGGTACAGGGGTGCTGTGAGCAGGGAGAGGGAGTGAGGAGTACAGGGGCATTGAGCAGTGAGATTGAAGGAGGGGTAAAGGGCCTGTGAGCAGGGAGAGGGAGGGAGGGGTACAGTGGGGTGTGAGCAGGGAGAGGAATGGAGAGGTACGGGGGGGGGTTGTGAGCAGACAGAGGGAGTGAGGGGTTCAGGGGCCTTGAGCAGGGAGATTGAAGGAGGGGTACAGGGCCTGTGAGCAGGGAGAGGGAGGGAGGTTTACAGGTGGTGTGAGCAGGGAGAGGGATGGAAAGGTACAGGGGGGCTGTGAGCAGAGAGAGGGAGTGAGGGGTACAGAGGCTGTGAGCAGAGAGAGGGAGTGAGGGGTACAGAGGCTGTGAGCAGGGAGAGGGAGTGAGGGGTACAGAAGCTGTGAGCAGGGAGATGGAGGGAGGGGTACAGGGAGCTTTGAGCAGGGAGAGAGAGGGAGGGTATCAGGGGCTGTGAGCTGGGAGAGGGAGGGACGGGTACAGGGACCTGTGAGCCAGGACAGGGAGTGTGGGGTACAGGGGGCTCTGAGCAGGGAGAGGGAGGGAGGGGTACAGGGGCATTTGAGCAGGGAACAGGAGGGAGAGGTAGAGGGGGGCTGTGAGCAGGGAGAGGGAGTGAGGGGTAAATGGGCCTTGAGCAGGGAGAATGAAGGAGGGGTACAGTGCCTGTGAGCAGGGAAAGGGAGGGAGGGGTACAGGGGGGTGTGAGCAGAGTGAGGGATGGAGAGGTACAGGGGTCTGTAGCAGGGAGGGGGAGTGAGGGTTTCAGGGGCTATGAGCAGGGAGATGGAAGGAGGAGTACAGGGAGCTATGAGAAGGGAGAGTGAGGGAGGGGTTCTGGGGCTTTGATCATGGAAGGGAGGGAGCGGTACAGGGGCCTGTGAGCAGGGAGAATGAAGGAGGGGTAGAGGGGCTGTGAGCAGGGAGAGGGTGGGAGAGGTACAGGGGCTTGAGCAACAAGAGAGAGGGAGGGTTACAGGGGGCCTGTGAGCAGATAGAGGGAAGGAGGTGTACAGGGGCTGTGAGCAGGGAGAGGGAGGGAGGGCTACAGGGACCTGTCAGGAGGGACAGGGAGGGAGGGGTACGGGGGGCTGTGAGCAGGGAGATGAAGAGGGGTACAGGGGTGTGTGTGTAGGGAGAGGGAGTGGTTCAGTGTGTTGTGAGCAGGGAGAGGAAGGGAGGGGTACAGGGACCTGTGAGGAGGGACAGGGATGGACAGGTACAGGGGGCTGTGAGCAGGGAGAGGAAGAGGGGTACAGGAGGTTGTGAGCAGGGAGAGGGAAGGAGGGGTACACTGGGTTGTGAGCAGAGACAGGGAGTGAGTGGTCCAGGGACCTGTGAGCAGGGACAGGGAGGGAGGGGTACAGGGCCTGTGAGCAGGGAGAAGGAGGGAGGGGTACAGGGGGTGGAATCAGGGAATGGGAGGGAGGGTACAGGACCTGTGAGCAGGAAGAAGGAGGGAGGGGTCCAAGGGCTGTGAGCAAGGACAGGAAGGGAGTGGTACAGGGGCATGGGATCAGGGACAGAGAGGGTGGGGTACATAAGGATGTCAGTAGGGAGAGGGAGGGAGGGTACAGTGGGCCTGTGAACAGGGAGAGGGAGTGAGGGGTACAGGGGGGTGTGAGCAGGGAGAGGGATGGAGGGCTACAGGTGCCCTGTGAGCAGGGACAGGGAGGGGTGATACAGATGGGTGAGAGAAGAAACAGGGAGTGAGGTGTACAGGGGACTGTGAGCAGGTACAGGTAGGAAGGGGCACACAGGGTTTAGAGCAGGGACAGGACAGGGAGGGAGTGGTACAGGGGGCTGTGAGTAGGGACAGGGAAGGAGGAGTACAGGGGTGTGTGAGTACGGACATGGAGGGAGACGGATATGGGGCTGTGAGCAGGGAGATGGAGGGAGGGGTACAGGGAGCTATGAACAGGGAGAAAAAGGGAGGGGTACAGGGGGCTGTGAGCAGGGAGAGGGAGGGAGGGGTACAGGGACCTTTGAGTTGGGAGAGGGAGGGAGGGGGACAGGGATCTGTGAGCCAGGACAAGGAGCCTGGAGTACAGGAGCTCTGAGCAGGGAGAGGGAGGGAGGAGTACAGGGGGTGTGAGCAGGGAGAGGGAGTGAGTGTTATAGGGCCTGTGAGCAGGGAGAATGAACCAGGGGTTCAGGGCCTGTGAGCAGGGATAGGGAGGGAGGGGTAGAAGGACCTGTGAGCAGGGAGAGGGAGGTAGGGTTACAGGGACTTGTGAGGAAGGACAGGGAGGGAGGGGTACAGGGGGCTGTGAGCCAGGAGAGGGAAGGAGAGGTACAAAGTGTTGTGAGCTGGCAGATGGAGGGAGGGGTACAGTGGCCTGTGAGCAGGGACAGAGAGGGAGGGGTACAGGGACCTGTGAGCAGGGACAGGGAGAAAAGTACAGGGCCTGTGAGCAGGGAGAGGGAGGTAGGGGTACAGGGTGGTGGGATCAGGAAATGGGAGGGAGGAGTACAGGGACTTCTGAGCAGGGATATGGAGCAAGGGGTACAGGGGCTGTGAGTAGGGACAGGAAGGGAGGTGTACAGGGGCATGAGAGTAGGGACAGGGAGGGTGGGGTACATGAGGCTGTGAGTCTGGAGAGGGAGGGAGGGGTACAGGGGGCTGTGAGCAGGGAGAGGGAGGGAGGGGTACAGGGGGCTGTGAGCAGGGAGAGGTAGGGAGGGGTACAGGGACCTATGAGCAGGGACACGGAGGGAGGGGTACAGGGGCTGTTAACAGGTAGAGGGAGGGAGGGGTACAAGGGTTGTGATCACGGAATGGGTGTGAGGGGTATTGGGACCTGTGAGCAGGCACAGGGATCAGGGGTACAGGGGCTGTGAGCAGGGACAGGGAGGGAGGGGTACAGGGGCATTTGAGGAGGGACAGGAAGGGAGGTTTACATGTGGCTGTGAGCAGGGAGAGGGAGGGAGAGGTATAGGGGGCTGTGAGCAGGGAGAGGGAGGGAGGGGTACAGGGACCTATGAGCAGGGACAGGGAGGGAGGGGTACAGGGGCTGTGAACAGGTAGAGGGAGGGAGGGGTACAAGGGTTGTGATCAGGGAATGGGTGTGAGGGTTATTGGGACCTGTGAGCAGGCACAGGGATCAGGGGTACAGGGGCTGTGAGCAGGGACAGGGAGGGAGGGGTACTGGGGCATTTGAGGAGGGACAGGAAGGGAGGTTTACATGTGGCTGTGAGCAGGGAGAGGGAGGGAGAGGTACAGGGGGCCTTTGAGCAGGGAGAGGGAGGGAGGGCTACAGGGGCTGTGAGCAGGGAGATGGAGGGAGGGGTATAGGGACCTGTGAGCAGGGACAGGGAGGGAGGGGTACAGGGGGTGTGATCAGGGACAGGTATGGAGGGGTACAGGGGCCTGTGAGCAGGGACAGGACAGGGGAGGGGTACAGGGGGTATGAGCAGGGACAGGGAGGATGGGGTACATTGGGCTGTGAGCAAGGAGAGGGATGGAGGGGTACAGGGGGACTGTCAGCAGGGAGAGGGAGGCAGGGTTACAGGGGAGCTGTGAGCAGGGAGAGGGAAGGAGGGGTACAGGGGGCCTTGGGTCCTCAGGGGTGGGAAGATGCAGGAAGGAGCTTCCCAAGACCCTGCTGAGGATGGCCTGCCCTTCAGGATCCTAACCCCAGTTATGTGGACCAGAGCAGGAGGTGCTTTGAGCCCTGTGCAGGACCAGGAGTCACTCAGGAAAGGCTCAGGTGGAGGTTCAGGCCACAGCCTGGGAAAGAAGTCAGCCTGTCACTCATGGGAGAGGAAAGTGCTCCTGTGGGACCCTGAGGCCAAGCATGGGCTCACGAGGGACATGGTGTGCTGGGTGCAGGAGGAGGGAAGCTCAGGTCCCCAGGCTGCCTGATTTGGTGATGGAGGAGTGCTGAGCCTCTCAGGGAGAAGTCTGTCCCCAAGCAGACCCACAATCTGAACCCCACCTTGCCCCTGTGCCTCTCCCAGGAAGCAGCCTAAGGCGAGGTGACCTGAGGCTCTGGCAGACCCATGGTGCTTTCCTGTCACAAGGCCCCTGGGCGACAACCCCATCAGGAAGGAGTTGGGACAGGGGGTATTCAGCTGAGCCCCAGAGGAGGCCACTCCTAGTCAGGAGACATGATGGAGCAGTGCCACCACTCACAGACCCAAAGAGAGGAGGGCAGGGTCTCATGCTCCTGGTCAGAGGGAGCCAGCTGGCCCACCAGGGGGCAAGGTGTATGACCCCTGGGCCTAGGTCTGTGTCAGGGTCTAGGGAGTCACTCCAGCAGGTCTCCCACAGGGAGTATCACCTGGTGGGATCACCATAAGCACACAGGCCATTGCGGCTCCCAAGGTGCCCCAGGGCCACCACAGCTTCTCTGGACAGCCAAGTGGGATGTGGGGCCAGCAGGCTGAGTGCAGCACACTGTCTCCAGCTGTCCCACAGGGAGGGAGAAGTGTCACCAGGAGAGTAAGAACTGGACACTATCCATTTGACTGAGCCATGCTCTGGTGGGGGAGCCCACACTATGCCAGCAGGGTGGCAACAGGACATCAGAGGAGTCACTGCAGGGGACACAGGCTCACACTGACTTGGCACAAGGCTCCTGCTCTGGGGGAGCAGACAGGGAGAGGGTAGTGCCAGGGAGACCTGGTTGAAGAGGCTCCCAAACCTAGGGATCCGAAGAGCTGAGCAGAGGGGAGGGGTGAGGAACCCCAGGGCCCAGGGAGCTGCAGAGCTGAGCAGAGGGGAGGCAGGAAGGAGCCCTGAGGCCCAGGGAGCTGCAGAGTTGAGGGGGGGTGAGGAGCCCCAGGGCCCAGGGAGCTGCAGAGCTGAGCAGAGGGGAGGCAGGAAGGAGCCCTGAGGCCCAGGGAGCTGCAGAGTTGAGCAGAGGGGAGGGAGGGAGGAGCCCGGTGGACAGGATATCTCGAAGGCAGGGATGAGGGGCCAACTTTGGATGCAATTTCATGGCCCTGTAAATGTCCTGAACTTAGAAACAAAGTGTCACAGGGGCTTAAACCATTTTCCCAGTCCAGTGGGATCTTCTCCTCCAGGCTTAGAGGGCAGAAGGCTGAGACCAGGGGTCACAGGGCTTAGCTACCTCCCCAGGCTCCAGGGTAGACTCCAGTCATGTCTTGTCCAGCTACAGAGGGGAACTTTACAGATGGCGGGAGTGCCAAGGTGGCCCCTCAGCACTTGGCCAGTGCAGGGGAACACTGGGGCTGATGTAGGAAATGACCACAAACCAGCAGTTGAAAACCACAGGAACTTGTCCTCTGCCAGCCCTGGAGGGCAGAGGCCAAGACCAGGGGTCCCAGGCTGAGATCCCTGCATAGGCTCCAGGGAGGCTCTTCCTGCCTCTCCAGCTCCTGGGGCTCCAGGTGGCCCTGGGCTGGTGGCCCCTCACTGCAGTCTCTGCTTCTGTGTCCAGGTGCTACTCCTTTGTGCCTGCGTCCCCTTCTCTGTCTCTAGTGGGCACACTGCGATTGCATAGGGCCACCCTTACCCAGGATGGTTTCATCTTGAGATCATTACCTAATTATATCTGCAGAGACCCTAAATGCAAAAGAAGCCCTATCCCGAGGTCCCAGTGCACTTGGGGTGCTATTCAGCCCACTGGGGTTGGACATGGGGAGGCATCCCAGGTGGGGAGCAGGGGTGTATGGGCAAGCCCATGTGGGATGCCTGATAGACTTCCAAGCAGGGTGGTAGGCAGAAATCTATTCTGGGAGCTGGTGTGTGCTCATCTACAAATGGGGGAGTCATCCACAGGTTGGAGTGTGTAAGTCATGAGTCAGATGAGATCATCCGCCCCAGGTGCAGAAGGAGGCTGCCCTGGGAATCTAGGCAGGACCTGGGAAAGGGCTAGCATTTGGCAGGTGGAGGAGGAGCATTCTGGAGATAGGACAGCTGGACCAAGGGAAGTGGAGAAGGGTGAGTGCCTGGCGTCCTGTTGTGGAGTCATGGGGACATGACAACTGGTTTGGTGCCAGGGCCCCTGGAATGTGGGAGCAAAGGGCGTGTGGGGCTCTGTGCCCCCACAGTGTGTCTCAGGGAGAGCTAGGTCTTGGCTGCATAGAGGCCACTACCCTGTCTGCAGCCGGAGGAACCCTTGGTGTGGGCCTGCAAGAGAGCAGCACCTCCTGCCAAAATTCTCTCCTTGGGGAGTACCCTGGCAATCCTGCTGGCAGAAAGCGGTGGTGGCAGGAGAGGCGCAGGGTCCCTGGCACCACTGTACTCATTGGAGTGGCACGTGGGCAGAGGCTGCTGAAGGAGCCTACAGGAGGCTGGCGGAGTGACGCCCAGATCATCTCAGAGGGCGGAGGAAGACACGGGGAGGGACTCTGGTGCCTGTGAAAGTTTGGGTGCCATGGCCAGGTGTGTGAGGCCGGGTAGGGTCAGCAAGTGAAGCTCGGAGATCAGCAGTCCGTTCTTTACAGGATGCCTGTGGGTAGAGCCCTGCCCAGCGCCCCATTTGCCTGCCCAGGGATCCCCGTGCCTCCTCAGCGCCCCCTCTAGGCCTGCTGGGCCAAGACTGTGCTCCCTGTGAGCCTGCCTGGGTGAGCCCTGTGGACTCCCAGTTGCAAGAGGGCGCTCTTCTGCAGTAGGACAGGAGCACAGTGTCCCTCTGCCCAGGGAAGCACCTGTGCCAGGTGAGAACCCAGGAGGGCTGGGTCGAATGGTCGGCCCTAAGGGGAAGTCTCAGGGATGCCTGGTGGGGCTCTGGCCGCGACCTGGGAGGCTCTCTATGGAAGCAAGGTCCTAAGGGCTGCTGCTTCTCCTACTCTAGTGCAGAGAGTACAGGACAACTCCTGCAACTGCTACCTTGGCTCTGCAGGACAGAACAAGTGACATGCCACCGCCTAGGGCTCTGTTGGTTTGGTGAAGCACGGAGGGAGGGATGAGGGAGGGGAGGGCGGAAGACAGTTGCTGCCCTCACTTGGTGGACCCTTCAGCCTGAGTGCAGTGGAGTCCCAAGGAGCTGAGGGAGCAGGACAGGATGAGGGCTGAGGAGCATGTGAGCCGCCCCAGTATGGGAGCCCTGGGCTGCTGGGCCTCCTGGTGCCATCCAGGAAGGGCCCTGTGAACTGAGTCCCACCAAGGGCAGGCGTGGCACAGCAACCCGATTAACAGGAGCATTAGAAGTGAGCCCTTCTGGGGGAGAGGTCTCCTGGGCAGAGAGGCCAGGGTGTGTGCTTGGGAGCCAGCCACCTGCAGATCGCACCCCACCCCAGCCTCTGAGCCGGGCCCACCTGGACAGTGGCTCAGCTTAGCAGCCCCTGCTTCCCAGGCTGTAGCTAGGGGTCCTGGAAGGTGAAGAAGTGGTGGGCACACTGTGCCACCAGAAGGAAAGGGCACAGGGACTCCTGGAACCTTGTCAGGGAGTGCCTTTTCAAGTGACAGGGCACCTGCATGTTCTATCAATATCTTGGGTCATGCAGGGTGCCAGGTGGCAGAGGAGCCAGGAGGGGCACGGGCTTGGCTGGGTCCTTCTCTGCATCACCATGTCTGCCTGGGTAAGGCTTCATGAGCAGAAGAGGCTGTCCTTGAGACCACAGGATGTGTCACACATCTGGGAGCGCCCAGCCTGCACAGTGCAGCAGCCCTCACCCGATGACCAGGAGCATGGGACAGGGAACAGGGCACTCACAGCCCTGTCGTCCTCCCAGGCCATGGCGTCCCCCAGGATTGAGGCTGTCATCAGGGAGAGGTACAGGATGGGGGAGTGTCCCGTGTGGGAAGAGGAGACCAGGCAGCTGGTGTATGTGGACATCAACGCCAGGACTGTGTGCCGGTGGAACCCAACTCTGGGGAGGTGTAGGCCATAGGCCTGAGTAAGTGGACCTGGGGGCTGCAGATGGTAGGCCTGAGGAAGTGGGCCTGGGGCTACACACTGTGGGCCACAGTAAGTGTGGGTCTGGGGGCTGGAGATGTTGGGCCAGTGTAAGTGGGTCTGAGGGATGCAGACAGTGGGCCTGAGGAAGTAGGTCTGGGACCAGCAGACAGTGGACCTGAGGAAGTGAGTCTGGGGGCTGCAGACTGTGGGCCTGAGGAAGTGGGCCTGGGGGCTGCAGATGGTGGATCAAAGGAAGTAGGCCTGAGGGCTGCAGATGGTGGGCCTGAGGAAGTGGGCCTGGGGTCTGCAGACAGAGGGCCAGAGGAAGTGGGGATGGGGCTGCAGATGGAGGGCCAGAGGAAGTGGGCCTGGGGTCTGCAGACAGAGGGCCAGAGGAAGTGGGGATGGGGCTGCAGATGGAGGGCCTGAGGAAGTGGGCCTGGGGTCTGCAGACAGAGGGCCAGAGGAAGTGGGGATGGGGCTGCAGATGGAGGGCCTGAGGAAGTGGGCCTGGGGTCTGCAGACAGAGGGCCAGAGGAAGTGGGGATGGGGCTGCAGATGGAGGGCCTGAGGAAGTGGGCCTGGGGTCTGCAGACAGAGGGCCAGAGGAAGTGGGGATGGGGCTGCAGATGGAGGGCCAGAGGAAGTGGGTCTGGGGGCTGCAGAATGTGGGTCTGGGGTCTGCAGAATGTGGGTCTGGGGGCTGCAGAACGTGGTCCTGAGGAAGTGTGGGTCCCCTGGAGCTCCAGTTGTTCCTGGGGAGGGAGCTGTGAGACCATCCTATGTACCCAGGGGCCCATTCCCCTGAGGTCCTGGGGCTCCTTTAGCTATGAAGCTGTCCTGCCTGCCCATGGCCCGTGTCCCCTGAGGTCCTAGGGCTTCTTGGTACCTTTGTCATAGGTGTCCAGCATCACTCGTGGCCTGAGGGTTGCAGGGGCCCAGCCGGGGCACCTGCTTGCTCAGCACCTGGCTGCCTGCTCTGGAGCCCCTGGAGTGTGGGCTGTCACACCCTGGGCACAGGACAGACTGTGGGGGTGGGAAGTCCTGGTGTACAGGATGGACCAAAGATGGGCTAGCTGTCCTCCAGACAAAGTCCTAGAAATGCTGACATCCTCCTGGCGGCTGTGTGGAGCCTTCGCCTGGCTCTGACCCCAGGTTGTGCCACACACGCACCTGTCCTGACTCAGGAGCCAGGGTGGGGGTGACTGTGCTTTTTCCAGGCTCATGTGTGTGCGTGGACCCACACACCTGGGTGGTATCTGTGTCTGTGGGGCTTGCACACCTATGTGGCTGACGACCCCTGTAGGCTCACACACCTGTGTGGCTGATGACCCCTATGGGCTCACACACCTGAGAGTTACCTGTGTGTCTCTGGGGCTTGCACACCTGTGTGGCTGATGACCCCTGTGGGCCTTCTGAGGAGCAGAAGCAGCACTCTGGGAGCGTCCTCCACTCACACTCACCCTCCCCAAGGGCAAGTGCCACTGTCCCCCTTGCAGATCAGGGCTGGCCCAAAGTCTGTGTCTGGCCTCAGGTATGCTCCTGTGGAGCCAGCCCCAGGTCCAGCGGTCCTACCCGAGGGCTCAGGGGCACCCGCGGATCTCACACTGGCGTTGATGTGAGGAGACGCCAGCGCTCTCCATTTCTGCAGTCCTGGTGGCCTGCAGGCAGGCTCAGCAGCCTCCAGTCCCATCTAGAGGCCCTATGGTGGCCGTTGTGGGGAGGGGGGCGCAGAGAAGTGGTCCACGCAGGCCCAGCAGGACTGGTCCTGTGCTGAGACGTGCTCTGTGCCCTGATGGTGCCTCCCAGCACAAGCCCCATGGGTGGGGTGGCACTGTCTCCTGGAAAAGCAGCAGCTGGGCCACCCTGCTGTCCTGTATCCTCTGTCCTCCCAGGAGACCCTGGTGGCTGTGTGGCTCTGTGCAGAGAGGGCAGCTACATGGTGGCTTCTGGTACCTGCCTTGGCCTCCTGGACTGGGAGACGGGGCACGAGGAGTGGGTGGCCTGGCTGGACCATGACAAGCCCCACAACATGTTCAACAATGGGAAGGTGGACCCCACTGGGAGGTTTGAGGCAGGTGAGCTGCTGAAAGGACTGGCTGTGGCCTAGTTAGCCAAAGGTGTCCCAGGCCACCTGGAGAGTCTGTCGTCATGGTGGGTGCTGGCTTTTTGGGGACCTCAGGAGCTCTCCCCAGGCTGTGGCAAGCAGCACCCGAGGTTATGCAGGTGCTGGGCAGCCCACAGGTTTCCTCCTGCTCCAAAGCCCACGGCTTTCATGTAATTCTTCCTGGGTCCATGCCCAGAGAGGACCCTGGGAGGGTCGAAGCCGCCAGGGTGGAGCAGCGGCCAGGGCTGCTGGCCAGAGGCCATTCACGTGCAGCTGAGGGCCCTGCACCTCTGCCTGAGCAGGCCTCTACCCAGGTGGAACATCTCTGGGGTCCCTCTTCGCCCAGCACAGAGGCTCATTCACAGATACTGCCTGAGGGCCATCCTGCCTGTTGTCCCCCAACTGAGGGTGACCACAGCTCTCTGCACAGCGGGTCTCTGTGGGGTGGACAAGGCAGGTTGGGGTGCTGCCCACTGACCTTTCACTCTCTTCAGGCACCATGCCAGAGGTGTCCACTCCAGGAGTGTGGGAGCCGGGGCAGGGCTCCCTGTATACACTCTACGCTGACCGCTCTGTGATCAGACAGCTGGATCAGCTGGGCATCCCAATGGGCTGGACTGGTCCCTGGACCACCTCACTCTCTACTATGTGGACAGCCTGGTCTACTCTGTGTGGGCCTATGACTACAACGTGCAGACAGGAGGCCTGGGTAGGGGCCTCCCTGGCCAGTCCCCCACACACTCCCCAGGCTAAGGCCTCCATGGCCAGTTCCCCACACCCTCCCTCAGGTATGGGCCTCCTTGGCCAGCCACCCATACCCTCCCTGGGGTAGGAGCCTCTATGGCCAGCCACCCACACTCTCCCCAGGTGGGGTCCTCCGTGGCCAGACCCCCACGTCCTCCCTGGAGTAGGGGCCTCCGTGGCCAGCACCACAAGCCCTCCCTGGGTGGGGCCTCCCGTGGCCAGCCCCCAACACCCTCCCCGGGGGGGAGCCTTTGTGGCCAGTCCTCCCACATCCTCCTGAGTCCCCTCCTGGGGTCCCAGATGCACCACCAGGTCTGTAACTCCTTCCCATGGTTGAGGCCATGCAACATGACCTCCTGGTCTGGGCTGTGAGGGGCCACGTGCCTCTGTCCTGCTGCAGCAAACCCATGGCTGGTGTGCCAGCTGGAGCCAGAGCAAAGAATGCCAGATGGGCTGTGCATGGACACCACAGGGACACTTTGGGTGGCCTGCATTGAAGGAGGCAAGGTGATCCGCATGGACCCCGAGACAGGTGTGTGCACATGGCAGTCAGTCAAGGAGGGGCCATGGGGTGCTCTGTGCTATGGTGTTCAGGGTCCAGGAGTGGGAAGGCAGCACCACATGCTTGTCCAGCTACAGGGTGACCTGTGCAGATGGCGGGAGTGCCAGGATGGCCGCTCAGCACTTGGCCAGTGTAGGGAACACTGGGGCTGATATAGAAAATGACCACAAACCAGCGTTGAAAACCACAGGACCTTTTCCTATCCCACCCTGGAGGGTGGAGGCTGGACCAGGGTCCCAGGCTGAGCTCCCTGCACAGGCTCTAAGGAGACTCCTCCTGCATCTCCCAGCTTCTGGGCTCCAGATGGCCCTGGCTGGTGCCCCCTCAGTCCAGTCTCTGCCTCCATCTCCACGGGGCTCCTCCTCCTTCACAGGCTGAGGAACCCCACCTTCCAATGCAGCTCAAGCCAGGCCTCCGTCCCTGGGGTCGGGCCAGGCTCAGCTCTGGCAGGGCACTCCCCGCCTGACCGCTGTTCACAGCTGACAATAAATGTGGCCACCTCAATGTCATCTCTGCAGCTGCTGCCCTGGGATGTGCCCCCCCTGGACTGCCCCATGCTCTGTCCAGTGTCACCCATCTTCAGGGTCTGTGTCCCCTCTTCTGTCTCTTGGGAGTACACGGCCATTGCATGAGGGCCACTTGACCCAGGAGGAGTCCATCTCAGGACCCTTCACTAATGACCTCTGCAGAGACCCGGTTACCACACCAGGTCCCACTCACAGGTTCTGGGGTTCAAATGTAGACAGGACTCACCTCTTACAATGGTGTCCAGCTCCCTCCAGGAGCCTGGCCTCTCCAGCTCCTGGGCTCCAGGTGTCCTTGCTGACCCCTGCAGTCCATGAGTCAGGGCAGAGTTGGGGATCAAGTGCTGCAGGTGCCAGGCAGAACCAGTAGGCCCAGGACCCTACTGGGGAGTGGGCACTGTCAGGCCACCTGGGGTCCTACAGCAGGCGGGTGGCTGGGCTTCAGGGACGTACTTGAGCTTTACTCACAGGGATGCGGCTGTGCACCCTGGAGATGCCAGTGTTCAGGTTGATGTCCTGCTGCTTCCAGGGTGGGGGGGCTGATTACCCTGGCTTTTGCGTGACCTCTGAAGCAGACAGCCTGAGTCCAGAGCAGCTGTTGCGGGAGCTGCAGGCAGGACACGTCTTCAAGGTCAGTGGGGTCTCCCTGCCAGGGTCAGCTTGGTCCCAGCCACGTCTGCTCAGCCAGGTGTAACGCATCTTGACCTCAGGGACTGGAGCAGGCTTGGCAGCATCCATGGGGACATCTGTCCACCTGGAAAACAGCCCTCCCGAGGCCTCACGTGCCCTGCTGTGCACAGAGACGTTTACAGGAAGTTTAAGAAGCTGGTGTGACTATCACTGCCAGGAGACTCAGCCGCGCCCAGGGACTCACCTCCACCCTCTCCTCCTGCAGGTCATGGGCCTGGGGGTGAGAGGCCTTGCGTTCTGCCACTTCACTGGCTGAGGAACCCCACCGTCCAATGCAGTTCACACCAGGCCTCCGTTCTTGGGTCGGGCCAGGCTCAGCTCTGGCGGGGTGCTCCCACCTGACCACTGCTAACAGCTGACAATAAATGTGGCCACCTCAATGTCATCTCTGCAGCTGCTGCCCTGGGATGTGGTCCCCCCCAGGACTGCCCCATGTTATGTCCAGTGTCACCCAGCTTCAGCTTGTAATGCCCCCATGTGTTCTCCAAGGTCCCCACGAGTCACCTGCACTCTGCAGAGCATGTGGCCACACTGGTATCTCTGAGGTTGGCCTCTCTGCCTCCACTTGGTTATGGGTCACTGAGAGCAGGAACCTGAGCATGGGCTGTAGCTGTGCTGGACGTGCACAAGTTCATCTGCTAGGGATAGAGCCAGACATCAGGTGCCTTCACAGCACTGGGCGCCCAGTGCCTTTACTTCCAAAACAGCCTATTTACCCCTGAAAGGCACTCGCACTCCAGCAGTGACCCAGTACCCGGCCCAGCCTTAGCACCTGCCCACTGCCTGTGTCTGGATGGCCTGCTGTGGATAGGACCTGCCCACAGAGTCCACACTGAGTGACCCTCTGTATTGGCTTCTCTCACTGAGCCCCATGTCTCAAAGTCTGTCCCACTTGCAGCACGTGTCAGTCCTGTGTGGTCAGTCAGTCCTGGAGAGGGGCGGCTGGCCTGGGAAGAGGGAGAGACCTGGTCTCAGGTGCAGCCCCTGATACAGGGTGCTGAGGGGCCAGGCGGGGACCTTAGGGAGGCCAAGCAGGGGCCCAGGAAGTGGGCATCCTCCTGCTGACCACCACTGTCTGCTCAGGGGCTGGGAGTCCAGGAGACAACTGGGCTTTGCCTTGTCTACATTGGAAAGCACTGGTGTCCACTGTCTATGTGGTGCTGGTTTATGCCACACAGAATGCTGGAGAGGACATCTGTAAAACAGTGGACGCCCATGCTGCCCCAGGCCCAGGGGCGGGGTGCCGGGTCCTCACTGAATTGTCCCTCCTGCCCGCCCTGGCTGCGCAGTCTCTATGCCTGCCTGAACAGACGGTCAGCCAGGAGAGTGGTCATCTGGGCCAGCACTCACCTCTGTGGGAGTGTCCACAGCTTGCCAGCTGCCTGCCCCAGGCCTGCAGGGACCCCTTCTATATATGGATATCACATTAGAACCAAAAACCACAGAGCAGCTATTATATCAGTTTTCAATGCAATATTATGTTTAACATTTGATACAAAAAGCCACAGAGTAGCCACATCAGTTTTTGATACTATAGGATGGACATAATTGCTGAGGGCCATTGCCAAGTAGGAATGACGCATCGAAATTTCCTTGCCAGCGTACCCCATGTTAAATGGACTTGCCTTGGAATTTCGCTGTTGACCTTGCTTGTGTGTTTGAGAAAGGTGACCCTGCTCAAGGACCAGGGTGGATCCAGGATTAGGGTGTATCCTGCAGGTTTGAGGAAGTATCCTGCTCCTTGGGTTTAGGGCGTTCCCGGTTTAAGACAAGTTCAAGGCGTTCCCAGTTTAAGACAATATGGGTTTTAGGGAAGTTCAATGTTGAAGATTATTGCTGCTGGGAATAGGGCATTCCTGCTGCTTGAGTTCCCGTTGAGTTCTTGTGAGATTCAAAAAGTATTGGAAAAGAAGCCTCATGGTGGAGGTGAATTGGGCGGCAGCAGAACTGGGATTTCCCCAGAACGTGTTTGTTGAAGGCCGGTGTGAGTTCGGGAATAAAGAATTGCTGTTTGAATCTACAAGGTGTGTGGTGGCTCGTGATTCTGTGCCCAGCCAAGACATTGGCACATAATAATAGTATTAATCACAATAGGGCAGCTATTATGTTACTTTTAGATGCAACAATATAGATATCATATTAGCTGTGAAGGCCACAGGACAAATACTATATCAGTTTTATTTTTTATTTTTTAATTTTTTTTGATATCAAAAATTGAACTCAGGAGAACTCGACTACTGAGCTACATCCCCTGCCCTATTTTATATTTTAGTTAGAGATAGGGTCTCACTGAGTTACTTAGCACCTCACTTTTGCTGAGGCTGGCTTTGAACTCACAATCCTCCTGTCTCAGCCTCCTGAGCCACTGGGATTATAGGCATGTGTCACTGCACCTGGCCCTAGATCAGTTTTAGATCCTATATTATGGACATCATCTTCATATCAGAGGCCACAGAGAAGCTGTCATATCAATTTTAAATGCTATATTAGTCTTAAAGGACACAGGGCAGCCACTTTATCAGTTTTTGATGTTCTAGTAAGGATATCATATTCAATACTAGTATTGAAGCCCATGGAGCAGGAATTATATCACTTTTAGAAGTAACAATACAGATATTGCATTAGTATTATATTATTATAATATCTTGAAATGCCATTATTTTATTTTATTGATTAATGGATATAATTTTATTATAAAGGCTACAACAGGTATTTTAATAGTTTTGGAAGCTAGAGCATGAATATTATATTAACATTAAAGGCCAAAGGGAAGCTAGTATGTTAATTTTACATGTACTGTTCTATGGATATCATAATAATATGAAAACCGCAGGGCAGTTATTTTATTAGCTTAAGATGCAATAAGATGGATATTACATCAATATTAAAAACCACAGGTCATGCATTATGTTTCTTTCATATGTTATAGTATAGATATTATATTAGTATTAAAGGTCACAGGGAAGCCAAGTAGTAGTTTTAGAGTTTATACTATGGATATGATGTTGGTATTAAAGACAATATGCAACTGTTATATTATTTACAATGATAAAGTATGGATACTACATCAGAACTATAGGCCATAGGACTGCTATTTTATTAGTTTAAATGCTATAATGTGGATATCATAAAAGAATTGAAGGTCACAGAGCAGGTATTTTATTCATTTTAGATGTTGTAGTATGGATTTTATATAGTATTAAAAGGCCACAGGGAAACTATCACTTCAATTTTAGGAGATACAGTGTTGATATTATTAAAGGCCATAGGGCAGCTAGTATATTAGATGCTATATGTGGATATTGTATTAATATGAAAGGCTACAGGAGAGCTATAATATTACATTAAGAGGCCAAAGTGCAGTTATAATACTAATAATAGTGTCACAGGCAGCTCCTATAGTACTTAGTATAGGTGCTGTACTATGCACACCATATTAGGATTAAAGCCCAGCCAGGCAGTGGCACATGCCTGTAATTCCAGTGAGTTAGGAAGCTGAGGCAGGGGGATTACAAGTTCAAGACCAGCCTCAGCCACTTAGTGAGTCCCCAAGTAATTTATCAAGACCCTGTGTCAAAATAAATTTAAAAAAAAAAATAAAAAGGGCTGGGGATGGGGTTAAATGCCCCTAGTTTCAATTCCTATTACCAAAAAATATATTAAAGCCAAAACTTTAGTTATTTTATTAGTTCTATATGCTATACTATGTAAATCCTATTAGTATTAAGCTATTATACTCATTTTAGAAACTGTAGTTTGGATATCATATTACTTTATTAAATCCCAGAACTACAGGCATTTTGTTAAATTATGTTAACTTTAGATGCGATAGTATGGATATCATAATAGTATAAATGTCCACGGGGCAGCTATTATATTACTTTAGATGACATAGTATAGAGATTTTATTAAATTTAAGGCTAAAGGCCATAGGGATGATATTATATTCATTTTAAATGCTATATTATAGATATCATATTATATGGATATTATATTAAAGGCCACAGAGTAGCTATTAGATCAATTTAAGATGCTATACTAAGGATGTCGTATTGGTATTAAAGGATACAGGGAAGCTATAATATCAGTTTTAGATGCAATCATATGGCTACTACATTAAGCCACAGAGTAGATATTATATTAGCTTGAGATGCTATAGCATGGTTATTAATTTAGTATAAAAGACTACAGGGCAGCTATTATATTAATTTTGGATGCTATAGTTTGGATATATTATTAACATTAGAGGTTACTGGGAAGTTATTATATTAGTAATAGAATTAAACCCTCAGTACAGTTATTATATTAGTTGTACTTACTATAGTATAGATATTACTTCAATACTGAAGCCACAGAGTAGCTATTATATTAATGTAGATTCTGTAGTATGGATATTATACTAATATGAAAGGCTATATGAGAGCTATACTAACCTATTCTGCAGCCACAGTGTGCATATATTAATACTAAATACCACAAGGAAAGTTTTTACAGTAGTGTAAAATGCTACAGTAAATATACTACATTACTATTAAAGGAAAAAGTTTAGTTGTTACATTAGTATTAGATACTATATTAGTTTTAGATAGTATTCTGAATATCATAATAGTATTGGCAGCTACTATATCAGGTTTAGATGCTACATTATGGAGAATTTATTAATATTAATAGCCATAGGACAGCTATCTTATCAGTTTTAGATGCCAAACAGGTAATCACACTAGTACCAATTGCTTCAGATCAGCTATTATATTAGTATTAAGACCACAGGGGACATATTATATCCATTTTAGATAATAGAGTATGCATATCTTATTTGTATTCAAGGCTACAGGGCAGCTATTATATCAGTTTTAGATGCTACACTAAGCAGTTTTAGATGTTATACTAATATGATATCATATCAGTATTAAAGGCATCATGGCAACTATTTGTTTTAGGTGCTGCAGTATGTATATTATTTAGTATTGAAACCACAGTACAGCCATTACATTAATTCAGATGCTACAGTATGATACTATATTAATATTAAAGGTCACAGGGCAGATATTTTATCAGTTTAAGATGACATAATATGAATATCATATTAGTATTATATATTATATTATTAAAGGCCACAGGGCAGCTCTTATATTAGGATGGATATTTTATTAGTTTTAAAGATCTCGGGGAAGCCATTATATCAGTTTTAGATGTTCTAGCATGGATATCATATTAGTATTAAATGCCCAGGTCAACAATTATGTCACTTTTAGATGTTTAAGTATGCATAACATATTAGTATTAAAGTCAACATGGCAATTGATATATTAATTTCAATAGTATAGCATGAATATCATTAGTTTAATGGCTTCAAAGCAGATATTTTACTAGATTAATATACTATAATATAAATATCATGCTAATATTAAAGGCCACAGAGCATCTGTTTATCCCTTTTAGATTCTATATCATGTATATTAAATATTAAAATCCACCAGAGAGTTATTATATTGGTTTCACAGCCTGTAGAAAAGGTATCACATTCATATTAAAGGTCATGTCTATTATATTGGTTTTAGAGGCCATAACATAGATATCATTTTAGTATTAAAAGCTAAGGAGAGCTATTGTATTAGTTTTAGATGCCATAATATGGATATCACATTAGATTTAAAGGCCACAAACCAGCTACTATATTCATTCTAGATACTACAGTTTAGATATCATATTAGTATTAAAAGCCTCTAATGCTTCTAATATCTGTTTTTGATGCTATAATATGAAAATCATATTAATAGTAAATGCCATAGAGCAGCTATTTTATCAGTTTTCCATGCCATAAATATGGAGATCATATCAGTAACAAAGGCCACAGGACAGCTATCATATTAGATTTAGAGATCATAATATGGATGACATATTAATAGTGAAATCTATAGGGAAGCTATTATATTAGATTTCATGCTATCACAAGGTTATTATATTAATATAAAAAGACAGAAGGAAGCCATAGGATAGATATAATATCTGTATTGGAAGGCCACAGGACAACTTTTATATTAATTTCAGGGACCATAATTTTTATATCATATTAATATTAAAGGCCATGGGGCAGGGGCTGGGATTGTGACTCAGTGGTAGAGCACTTGCCTGGCATGCATAAGGCAATAGATTTGATCCTCAGTACCACATTAAAATAAATAATTAAATACAGGTATTGTGTCCATCTATAACTTTAAAAAATATTTTTAAAAGGCCACAGGGCAGGCTGAGGTTGTGGCTTGGTGTAGAGTGCTTGCCTAGCATGTGTGAGGCACTGGGTTTGATCCTCAGCACCACATAGAAATAAATAAATATGTAAATAAATAAAATAAAGGTATTATGTCCACCAACAACTAAAAAAAAATTAAAAGGACACAGGGCACGTATTATATTAGTTTTAGATGCTAAATTATGGATATTATGTTATTATTAAAGATCACAGTTTACCTATTTTATTAGGTTTAAATGCTATATTATGGATATCATTAGTATTA
This sequence comes from Spermophilus citellus, assembly GCF_964194105.1. Taxonomy (NCBI): domain Eukaryota; kingdom Metazoa; phylum Chordata; class Mammalia; order Rodentia; family Sciuridae; genus Spermophilus; species Spermophilus citellus. The sequence continues at coordinate 228,252,454 of NC_138185.1, read as the reverse complement.
AAGACCACAGGGCAACTATTATAATATTTTAAGTACCAGAGAGCATAACAGGTTAGTATTGAAGGCCACAGGAAGCTATTATATTAGTTTTAGAGTCCACAGTATGGATATTACATTAGTATGTAAGGCCATAATGCCACTATAATATCAGTTTCTGATGCTGTATTATGGATTTTTGTTACAATTAAAGGCCACAGTACAGTTATTATATTAATTTTAGAGGCTATAGTACAGAGACCACATTTGAATTACAAAGCATAGGTCAGCTATTATATTAGCACTAGGTGCTATAGTATGAACATCATTAAGTATTAGAGGCAAAGGTACATGAATTAGTTTAAGATGCTATATATTGATATTACATTAATATTAAAGAACACAGGAGATCTATTAGATGATACAGTATGTATGTATGAAAGGCTATGAGATAGTTACTATATTAGATTGGGATGTTTTGCTATGGATATAATATTACTGTAAAAGACCAAAAAGCAGTTATTATATTAGTATTAAATGCTATAGTGTGCATACTATATTAGTATTAGAGACCAAAGGTCAGCTATTACATGTTTTAGATATACATTGAAATCTCTTGTAGATAGAGACTCATGCTCTTATAGTCCTAAAATCAATTATGGTGAAGATTTCTGGAGAAACTTAGTTAAGATTTTCTGTGGAGGAGGGGGTACCCTACAGAAGATTCTTTTAGTAGTGCAGTCACACTAAGGTAACTTCTGACCAGCAATTAACCCTAGTGCCCACATTAACATGAGACTGACTTGTAGATGAAGCCCCCTAAATAGGATGGCCACCATGACAGTTCTGGAGAGCACCAGCTAAGGTCAAAACCTCCAGTGCCCAATGTGAAGGAGGAGGTGAACACCTGATTGGCAGAGTACAGAGGTGGTCCCCAGTTCTCCTGGTAAACATCAAACACTAATAAAGTTTAGGGACAGCCAAGGGATGAGAGAGAGAGAGACAGAGAGAGAGAGAGAGAGAGAGAGAGAGAGAGAGAGAGAGAGAGAGAGAGAGACACTAGAGAGAACACTTAGGTGAACACTAAGTTGGCAAAAGATGACAACAATATAGTAAGTAAGTGACATTTCTGAATACTTGAACAAAAGCATAGACTTAAAAAAGTAGTCTTTACATTATCTGAGGAAAGTACTAAGAATCAACCCTGAAGAAGTAAGCAGTTGGCCTTTTGAATACAATAGAACACAAATGAAGAAAATCAAATGTTGATGAAGAATCTGGGTTTTAGAATTTAAAGAATTAAATATAAAGGAAATACCTAAAAAGCCAATTATATGGACAAGTCGTTAGAAGACATGGAGAATCCTTAACAACTTCTAGAATAGGTCAGAGTCTCAGGAACACAGTTGAGTTGAGGCCGGCTGAGCATCCTTGGGAAGGACAGTTTTGTCATGAGAGGAGGTGGTGAAGGGCTACACAGTAAACTGTAAGAGATTATTGTCAAGGGTTACATAAGGGGCTGAGAAAGGAGGTGGTAGAGGGATATACAGGAGATGAGGGCAGTTAGTGAAGGAAAACATAGGAGTTGAGAGGTGTTGGTGGAGGGCTACAGAAGATGGTATGAGAAGAGATGATGGAGTGCTACAAAGAAGCCATGAGAGAACATGGTCAAGGGCTACACATGAGCCCTTGAGAGGAGGTGACAAGAGAGTACATAGGAGCGGATAAAAGGAAGTGGTGGAGGGCTAAATGCTGAGATGAGAGGAGAAGATGGAGGGCTACACAGAAAGCTGTGAGAGGAGGTGATGGATGGTTACACAGGTAGAGAAGAAAGGTGCTGGTGGAGTGTTACACAGGAGGAGATAAGAGGAGAAGGTTAAGAGCTACACAGGGTCAGTAAAAGCAGACAGTGGAAGGCACACTAGAAGCCATATGGGATGTGATACAGGGCTACACAGGAATTGATAAGTGGTGTAGGGTCACAGAGTGGGTCACAAGAAGTGGTGGTCAATGTTAACACAGTATGAAGCATAGTATCCCAGGGATGCTGAATTCTAAGGAATTCTTGGTTTGACCCTTATTCTGACCCCTCTTACCTATTCATAACTCTAAAACACTACTTCCTATCTCCTAGCTTTTACCTCACCCTAGAAACCCTAAATATAAGCCCACAAACCATGTGCTTCTGTTTAACATCTATTCTGTAAACAACCCCTACCTACTCTGTACTCAACATCTGACCACACTCCAGACCACAAATTTGCTCAGGCTCAACTCCATCCACAATACCCACCCTAACCATAATGTTCACCACATAATTTTGTTTTTCTGATTTTGATCTTGAGAAGGGGCTAGGCTTCAGCCTGGCTGACCTTGAGAAGAAGATGGTTTCAGTGTAGATGACATTTGAAGGTAGGCCTCGTTCCTCCATCCAGGGCTGGTTGGCCACATCTGCTCTGTTCTTGTAATGCATTCTTCTGGAGCAGGTTGGAGAGATCCTGATTTGCCTGAATGTGATTTTGACCTGAAACAATCAAGCTACTTTTCCCACAGTCATTGTGAATATTGCACCTGAGTGTCACACCAGTCTTGTACTGGGGCATCTTTATATCCTGTTAATGATATTAAAACAGGCTCTGAGCATTCAGATGGCTTCTATGGGGCACATGCTGGTAAGTGGGAACAATCCCAAACCCCACTCCCAGCTCCTCTACCACCTTTACCATATCTAAGACAAAGAAGAAGGGATTTCAGTCCCTGACAGGGTGTTCTCCACAGGGACAGTGTTCTCTGAGGCAGATGTTGCTTCTGGGGATGGGATACTGTCCCAGGAGCAGCTGAAGTGTAATGAAGCAGGGTGAGGGGGCATTTACAAGGTATAGTATAAATATCATATTAGTATTGAAGGCCTAAATGGCAGCTATTATATTAATTTTACAAGATGTAGTAGGATATTATATTAGAATAAAAGGGCACAAGGCAGTTGTTATTTATGTTTCAAGGCCACATTATTAATATTATATTAATATTAAATACACAGAACACCTATTATATTAGCTTTAGTTGCTATAGTATGGATATTAAAGTAGTATTAAAGACCACCATGCAAGTATTATACTGGTTTTGGATGCTATAGTGTTAACATCATCTTAGTATTTAATGTCACAGGGCTGCTATTATATTAGTGTTAGATACTATGGCATGATATTAATGTTAAAGGCCACAGAGAAGCTATTATTTAAGTTTTAAATACTATAGTATGGATATCACATTAGTATTCATTGCCACAGGGCAGCTATTGTATTAGTTTCAGATGGAGTGCTATGGATATAATATTAGTGTTAGAGGCCACAAGTCAGCTTTTATATTAGTTTTAGATGGCATGTTTAAATATTGTAATACTATTGGAGGCCAAGGGCATATATTACATTAGTTTTAAGATGTAATAATATGACATCACTTCTTCCCCAGCTCATGGCCTGGTTGGTGGGGTCCCACAAGGCTCAACATGCATATCAAGAAGTGTTATTTCTGTTCAGGGTCCACCTACCCTGTCCATGGCATCGTGTTCACCTTCAATTATTGCAAGGTATTCAGATTCTGTAAATCCAATGTACTAAGAACTTTAAAATAAAGCATAATCCTCACAAGGCCAGGTGGACTAAAGCATTCAGGAAAGCAGCTGGTCAAGAGCTTACAGTGGATAATTCATTTGAATTTGAAAAATGTAGAAATGAACCTGTCAAATGCCAGCAAGAACTACGGAATAAAACTATTAATGCAATGAAGAGAGTTGAAGAGATCAAACAGAAACACCAAGCTAAATTTATAATGAACATATTGAAAAAAATAGAGCTACAGAAAGTTCAGGACATTAAAGAAGTCAAGCAAAACTTCCATCCTATCTGAGCCCCTCTTGCAGGCAAAGGAAAGAAGTTGGAAAAAAAAATGGTACAGCAGTTGCAATAGGATGTGGACACGTGGACATGTTTCTTATAAATCTTGCTCTCTGTAACCATTTCTATATGTACATTTGAAAATCTCCTTTGGAGACTTAGAGTTTAATTCTAAAGTATTGATTTTTATATAAAGTCATTGAAGTGAAAGATGGTTACAAATAATTTTCTCCTGCATTGCTACCTGCAAAGCATCAGATTATGGTTGTTACATTGCACCTCACTGTAACATCTTCACTGATAGATGTGCTTATGTAAATCATGAAAATTGTGTTTATAAATGCACAAGTGGATTGTGGGCAGAATAATGGCACTAGGCATCATTTATGTAATAACTAATTACAAAAATTTATGGCCAGTGATATATAAAATAATTGTTTTTGCAATTAAAAAAAGATGCAGGGGCTGGGGTTGTAACTCAGGTGTATAGTGCTTGCCTAGCATGTGTGAGGCATTAGGTTTGATTCTCAGCACTGCATATAAATAGATAAAGTAAAGGTCCACTGACAACCAAAAAAAATTTTAAAGATACATAATATAAATATTACATTAGGTTAAAGGCAACAGGGAATATTCTTATTATTTTTATTTGCTAATGTATGTACATTACATTAGTATTAAAGATGATTAAAGACCCTAGAAAGCCTCACTTTATTAGTTAAAGTACTATATTATGAATATTACATTAGCATTCAAGGCCACATTGCAGTTTTTATATTAGCTTGAGATGCTGTAGTATGAATATCATTTTACTATAAAAAGCTACAGGAAGTTGTCATATTAATTTTGGACAATATAACTTGGATATTATATTAATGTTAAATGCAACAGGGCAGCTATTATGTTATTTAACTGCCATAGCATGGATATTACAGAAATATTAAAGGCCACAGAGAAGTTACTATGTTTATTTTAGATGCTCTTATATGGCTATTAAATTAATATCAAAGGTCACAAGGCAACTAAAGTACTAATTTTAGATGCTATGTTATGAATATTTTGTTACATTAGAGGCCATAGGATAAGTATTACATCAGTTTTAGATGTTATATTTTGGACATTATATTAGTAATAAAAGTGACAGGGCATTACTGTGCTATAATTTACAATTCTATAATTTGTGTACTGTAGTATAATATTATATTGATAGCCAAGTGGCAGTTATTTATTAGTTTTACATGCCATAAGATAGATATCCTATTAATATAAAGCCACATGGCAGCTATTATATTAATATTAGGTGGTACAATGTGAATATCACAATAGTACTAAAGGTCATAGAATGAAAAAAAAAAAAAAAAAAATATATATATATATATATATATATATATATATATATATATATATGCCATAGCATTTAATATTAAAATACAGTTTTAGTTTATTAAAATATTAATTTTAGATGTTGTCTATGGATGTCACAATAACATTAAGGTCCACTGGCTGGCTATTCTGTTTTATTTGAATGCTATATTATAAATATCATATTAGTTTTAATTGTCCCAGGGCAAGTATTATATTAGTTTCAGATGCTATAGTTTTGAGATCTCATTAGTATTAAAGGCACCTATTTATTTAAGATATCCCATGCTATGGGGCTAGAATTGTGGCTCAGTGGTAGAACACTTGCCTAGCATGTGTGAGGCCCTGGGTTCAATCCTCAGCACCACATAAAAATAAATAAATAAAATAAAGGTATTGTGTCCAACTACAACTAAAAAATAAATTTAAAAAATATATCATGCTATGTATATTATAATAGTTTTAAAGGCCAAAATTCAGCTATTGTATTAGTTTTAGATGCTATATGTGGATATCATGTTAGCATGAAAAGTGAAATTAAAGCAAATACATTGGTTCTGGAGGCTACACTAAGGATATTATATTAATGTTAGAGCCTTCAGGATAGATATTGTTAATACAATACACAGGGAGATGAGAAAGGAGGTGGTAGAGGAATATACAGGAAATTAGAACAATTGGTGAAGGAAAACATGGGAGTTGAGAGGCCTGTTCTATACGCCACAGTAGGGATATTGTTTTAATAATAACAGGCAGTTATATTAATTTTTGTTACTATAATATCTACATCATATTAATATTAAAGGCCACAGGACAGTTATTACATTAGTATTAGATGCTATATTAAAGATGTTACATCAGTATAAAAGACACAGGACATTAATATATCAGTTTTCTTTTTGCTACTGTATGGATAGCATGTTAGTATTAAATGTCATAGGGCAGCTATTATATTTGTTTTAGATGCTATAGTATGGATATTATATTAAAATTAAAATCCTCAAAGCAATATCATATTAGTTGTAGATTGTACAGTATGGATATTATAGTAGTGTTTAAGGCTACAGGGCACAAACTGTATTAGTTTTAGAATCTATAATATAGGGAATATATTAATTATAGTCACCAGAGTGCAGCTATTATATTTTTTTTAGTTTTAGAAGCTACAGTATTGATATGAATTTTAAAGGCCACAAGGCAACTATTATATCAGTTTCAGAGGCTCTAGCATGGATATCACATTAATATTTAAGGTCATAGGGCACCTATTACATTAGTTTTAGATGCAAAAGTGTTACTAGTAAAGGCACAGGGCTGCTATTGTATTAATTTTAGATGATATAGATGACTATTCTATTAGAAATGAAGTCCACAGCCAGCTGTCTCAGATGCAATAATATGGATATTATAGTAATGTTCAAGGACACAGGATAGCTATTACATGAGTATCAGAAATACACTATGGATATCATGTTACTGTTAAAGACCACAGGGAAGTTATTAGTTTTAAGATACAAAACTATAGATTTTGAGTATTAACACCACAAAACATCTATTATATTATTATTAGATAGTACAGTATGGAATCATATTAGTATTAAAGGCCAGAAGTATTAGTTTTACACATTATAATATAGATATTATGTTTGGGTTAAAGGGAAGCTTTATACTAGTGTTAGACACTATAGTATAGTTATTATTAAATTAACACTGAAGGTCATAGGGTAGTTACTGAATTAATGTAAAATGGCATGTATATTACATCAGTAATGAAGGCCAAACAAAGTTCAGCTATTATTTTAGTTTTAGAAGCTATAGTATGATATCATAGTAATATTAAATGCCATAGGGCAGCTATTGTATTAGTATTAGATGTTATACTAATAATGTTATATTAATATTAAAAGCCACAGGGAATTAATATATCAGTTTTCAATGCTATCAATATGGATGTCATGTTAGTTACACATCACAGATCAGCTATTATATTAGTGTCAGGTGCAATAATATGGTATTGCATTAAAATTAAAGGCCATACAGCATCTATTACATTAGTTTTAGGAAAAAAAAATATATATATATATATATATTTATACCAGGGATTGAATTGAATCCAGGGGTACCTAACCACTGAGCAACATCCCCAGCTCTTTTTTATATTTTATTTAGAAATGAGGTCTTGCTGAGTTGCTAAGTGCCTCACTAAGTTGCTGTGGATGGCTTGAACTCATGATTCTCCTGCCTCAGCCTCCCGAGTTGCTGGGATTAGAGGCATACACCACTGCACTTGGCTAGAATCTATATTACTGATATTATATCAATTATAAATGCCACAGGGCAACCATTATATTAGTGTTGGATGCCATAATACAAATAACATGTCAATATTAAAGGGCACAGGGCATACATTATATTAGTTTTAGATTAGTTTTATTGGGCTGGGGATGTGGCTCAAGCGGTGGCGCGCTCGCCTGGCATGCGTGCGGCCTGGGTTCGATCCTCAGCACCGCATACCAACAAAGATGTTGTGTCCGCCGAGAACTAAAAAATAAATATTAAAAAAAAAATGCTCGCTTGCTCTCTCTCTCTCTTTAAAAAAAATGTAGATTAGTTTTATTATTAAAGGCCATAGGACAAATATTATATCAGTTCGAGATGTTATATTTTGGCTATTATATTAATATAAACGGCTACAGGGCAGCTATTCTTTTAGATGCTATAGGATGGATATTATATTAGTAATAAAGGATACAGGGAAGCTATTATACTAGTCTTAGAGTACACAGTAGGGATGTCATATTAATATTAAGACCACAGAGCAACATTATATTAGTTTTAAATATGTACTATGGATATCATCATATTAGTATTAAATACCTCAGTGCAGCTCTGATACCAATTTTCAATTCTATAGTCTAGAAATCATATTAATATTAAAGATCACATCTATTATCACATTTCCATGCTCTAACATAAATATCATATCAGTAATAAAGACCACAGGGACTACTCTTATATTTTAGAGGTCACAGTATGAATATTTTAAACTATTATATTAGGATTTGAGGCCAGAGTATGGATATTATATAAATATCAAAGGCCACAGGAGACATATGTTATTAATTTTAGGTGCCATAATATGTATATCAGATTAGAATTAAAAGCCAAAAGGCAGCTAGTATATCAGTTTAAGATGTGTTAGTATGATTTTACATGTGTTGGTATGATTTTACATTAAGAATAAATGTCACAAGGCAATTATTAAATTACTTTTAGATGCTATAGTATGAATATTATAATAATATTAAAGGCCACAGGGTAGCTATTATATTAATTTTAGATCACATAGCATAAATATCTTATTAGTATAGAGACCACAAGCCAAATATTATTTTAGTTTTAGATGCTATAATTTGGATATCATATTAGAATTAAACAGCCTCAGGGCCATTGTTATTTCAGATTTGAAGGCCACAACATTGATATTATATTAATATTTAAGGCTGCAGAGCAATTGCTATATTAAGTGTGTATGGTACAGTACAGATATCCTATTAGTGTTACAGGCCAGCAACACAGCTTCCCAGCTGCCAAGCTATGCAGCTGGCGCACTGGTCTCTGTTGAGAAGCAGCAGCCAAGCAGCAGAGCAAAGCAGAGAAACAACAACCTGGGCGGGCTGGAACACAGGTGCCAAGCATGGGCCACAGCCTCAAAGAGTCTGCCAAGCTGGCATTGGGGGTCTGAGGTGGGGTGGATCACTGCCACAAGCAGGCCATGGTGCACTGACCTGCCATCCCAAGATGACACTGACCTGTCATTCCAGAGGAGCAGGGAGATAAAGGAAGTAGGACAAACCTGAATGAAATTCAGCGCTAACAAATAGTGTTAGTGCATTTCCAAACCCTAATTAGCATAATGTTTGGACCAACAGCATTGGTACTTTTTTCAAATGCTGATTAGCATAAGTTTGGACCAATAGTGTGGACCCAAGTGCTGTATAAACCTAGACTGGCACAATCAGATGGCAACCCTTTTCAGGGCTCCTCTTGCACTGCTCATACTGTGGGGAGTCCTGTTTCTATGCTCATGTGAACAAATCCTATTCTCACACTCATACATCCTGATCTGTGGATTTTATTCTTCAAATTCACAAGACAAGAACTCAGAAAGAAGAAGAAACTAACAGTGAGCTGCTGGGGTCTGCTGTGTCACTGGAGGGTATGTGCCACCATTAGAGCTGCAACACTTCTCAGCTGCAGAGGGCTGGAGCTTGTGCAGACCCCTCTGCCAGTAGAAGGAAGAAACTCTATTTTAACAGGGCAGTAATTATATCAGTTTTAAGTGAAATCATGTGGATACTATATTAAATGCTGCAGTGCAGCTATTATATTCATTTTAGATGCTATATTATGGATATCATATTAACAATAAATGCCACATAACCACTGTTATATGAGTTTAACAGATTATAGTATTAATATTACATCGATGTTAAGTGCCACAGAGCAGCTATAACATTAGCTTTAGAGCTGTAGTATGGATATAATATTAGTGTTTAAGGCCTCAAAGGATCTATTATATTAGAATTGATGCTAAAAATGGATCTCATTTTAGTAATAAAGGCCACAGGACACATATTACATTACTTTAAAATGCTTTAATATGTATATTACATTAAAGAATTCAGGACACATTTTATATTAGTTTTAGATGTTATAGGATGCATATTACACTACATTAAAGGCCAAGGGCATGTATTATATGTTTTTTATTATTTTTTAGTTTTTAGTTTTAGGTGGACACAATATCTTTATTTTATTTTTATGTGGTGCTGAGAATTGAACCCAGTGTCTCATGCATGTTAGGAGAGCACGCTACCACTTGGGCCACATCCCCAGCCCGTATTTTATGTTTAAGGTGATATAACTAGTATTAAATGCCACAGTGCAATTATCATATTAACTTGAGATGCTATAGTACAGATATCATTTTACTACAAAAGGCCACAAGACAGTTATTATATTAGTTTTGAATGATATAGCATGGATATTAATATTTACAGCTACAAGGCCACTATTATATTAATATTAGATACTATCATATGGATATCGTGATAGTATTAAAGACTCATGCAGCATTATATTAGGTTTAGATGCCATAATACAAATATTACATAAATATAAATGACTGTAGCACAACTATTATATTTAGATATGAGTATCAAAGGTCACAGAACAACTATCATGTCAGTTTTATAGGCTATACTACATATATTAGTAGTAAAAGCCACAGGGCAGATGCTGTACTTTGTATATTTTATTAGAAAAGAAGGCACAGGAAAGCTATTGTGTTAGGTTTTGATGCTGAAGTACTGGTATTATATTAATATTAAAGACCAAGGGGAAGTTATTTTGTTATATTTAGATGGTATAGTAAGGATATCATGTTAGTATTAAAGGCCACAGGGCAGCCATTATATTAATTTTAGATGATAAATATGGATATTACATTAACATTTAAAGGTCATAGGGCAGCTAATATATTACTTTTAGATTCTATAACATGAAATATTATATTAATATTAAAGGCCATAGGACAGCTAATATTCTAATCTCAGATGCTACAATAAGGACAGTCCATCCATTACAGGTAAAAGTGCCCCTATTATTTACTTCTATATGCTCTTGTAGAATATCACAGTAATATTAAAGTCCAGAGGAGAAGTATTATGTTAGCTTTAGAGATCATATTGTGGATATCATATCAGTATGAATTGACACAGGGCAAGTATTATATTAGTTTCAGATGCTATGGTATTGATCTCATTAGTATTAAAGGCTACAGTATGCTTATTTATTAATTTTTATTCTAGTATTAGAGATTGGGCATGGGATGCTTAACCACTAAGCCACAATCCCAGCCCTTTTTAAAAATTATTTTTTAATATGTATTTTTTAGTTGTGGGTGGATATAATACCTCTATTTTACTTTTAAGTGGTGCTGAGGATCACACCCAGTTCCTCACACGTGCCAGGTGAGCATGCTACCACTGAGCCCCAGCCCCAGCCCTTTATTTTTATTTTGAGTCAGGGTCTTGCTAAGTTGCTTAGGGATTTGCTAAGTTGTTGAGGCTGGCTTTGAATTTGTGATGCTTCTGCCTTAGCCTCCCAAGTCACTGAGATGATAGGTATGTGTCTCTGCACCCAGCTATTTATTTAATTTGAGATGTCATGCTATGAATATTATAATATTTTAAAGGCAACAGGAAAGCTATTGTATTAGTTTTAGATACTATATTATAGACATTGTATTAGCATGAAAGGCAACATTTAAGCTATTACTAGTTTCAGAGGCCACAGTACATTACATTAATGTTAAAGGCCACAGGATATGTATTACTTTTCCAGGCTACACTATTGATATTATTACTAATAAAGGAAACAGGAAAGTTATTGTATTAATTTTAGTTGCTACAATATCTATATAATATTAACATTTAAGGACACAAGGTAGTAGTATATCTGCATTAGATATTGTATTAATGATGTTATATTAACAGTAAAAGATGAAGGGCACTGATATATTGATTTTTCAATCTATTGTACAGATATCATGTTAATATTAAAGGTCAGCTATTATATTACTTTTAGATGCTATGGTATGGATATTATATTAAAATTAAATATCAAAGAGTACCTATAATATTAGTTTTAAAATCTATAATGCTGTATTATATTAATCATAAATGTCACAGAGCAGCTATAATATTAGTATAGGATGCTATAGCATAAATATTTTATTAAAATTAAATGTCACAGGAAAGCTATTATATTGGTATTAAATCTATAATAATGATATTAATTATAAATGTCACAGTACAATTATTAGCTTTGAATACTATAGTATGGCTATCATATTCATATCAAAGGTCAAAGTGCAGCTGAACACAAAATTAGTCAGGCAGTCAGTAAAGATAGGTAGATTGAGTCAGATCAGATCAAAGAGGCCAATTATAGTTAGTCCCAGATGTTGGAGAGGGATTAAAATGCTAATGCCTTCAGAGCCCTTCCTCCACCCTTATCAAGATAATCTGCCCCTGCTCCAACTTGTTGCTAAGGTAACCTGCCCAGGAATTGTCCTTCCCTAGAGGGAGTTGTAAAAGTTGCTAGTTAATTCACCCTGGGCCCCCTTCCTGCCCAAATGCTCCACTTTGGCCCCTCCACCCCATCTGCTTCTCACCTTTGGCCATCCCACTGAGCATCTCCTGGGCCTAGTCATGTATGCAAGAAGGAAAGAGATAAAGGGAAGACAGCAAAAGAACAAAAGAAGCCTAAGACATATAAAAAGGCTCTTGGTGATAGAGAGGTGGGAGGGGAAAGGGAGGTTGAAGGGGAATTGCATGAAGATGGAAGGAGACCCTCATCATTACAGGTGAGGAAAAAGAAAAAAAAAGAAGTGTGTCACATTAGATTGGGTAGAGAGAAGTGATGGGAGGGGAGGGGGGGAAGAAAGGGTGGCAGAATAAAATAGACATTATTATTGCTGTATGTATATATTTGACTGCATGACCAATGAGATTCTGCAACCTGTACACTCAGAAAAATGAGAAATTATACCCCATCTGATTCAAATGTATGATATGTCAAGATCATTATATTGTCATGTGTAACTAATTAAAACAAATTTTTAAAAAAATGAAAAAAAAAAGGCTCTTGGAATTCCAGGATACCAGCTATGGCCCCGTTCTCCCTCCAAGGAGAAGTCTGTTACCCCTTTTTAAATAAATCCTGTTTTATATGCTTGCTTTGGTGTGCTTCTCTAATGTTATATGTCAACATGTTAAGAAGCAGAACTCGTTACTGGTATTACAGCCATTTGATCAAATTTAGATGTTCTAATATAGATACCATATTAGTATTAAAGGCCAAAGGTAAAAATTATACCACTTTTAGTTCCTTGAGTATGAATACCACATTAGTATTAAAGTCAACAGGGCAGTTAATATATTAATTTTAGATAAGATTATAGGAATATCATATTAGTTATTAGCCATAAAGCAGAAATTATATTAGTTTAAAGTGCAATAGTATGGATATAATGTTCATATTAAATGCCACAGGGCATCTATTTATCTGTTTTAGATGAATATGGACAATAAATAAATATGAAAATTGACCAGGAAATTATTATATTGGTCATAGAAATATATACAGGTCATAGAAAGAATGGTATATTAATATTAAAAGTCACACTACATCTATTGCATTGGTTTTAGAGGCTATAATATACTATCATATTAGTATTAAACACTACAGGGCAGCTATTATATTAGTTTTAGATGCTATAGTATGTATATCACATTAGTATTCAGGGCCACAGTACAGCTATTACATTAATTTTAGATACGATAGTTTAGATATCTTATCAGTGTTAAGGGCCACAGAGCAGCTATTATGCCAGTTTTAAAAGGATTTAGTATAGATATTACACTTACATTATAGATCATAATGCAGCTATTATATTAATTTATAATGCCAAAACACAAATATAATATTAATATCAAAGTCCATAGAATAGTTTTTAAATTAGTTTCAAATGCTATACTATGGATATTATATTAAAACTAAAGGCCAAAGGGCAGATAAAATACTAGTATATGATTCTGTGGTATACATGTTATAACATCTATTAGTATTAAGGACCAAAGTTTACCCATTATATTAGTTTAAGATGTTATTTTATTAATATTACATTAACTCAAAGGCCAGATGTCAGTTATCATATTAGTTTTTATGCTATTCTATGGACATAATATAAATATGAGAGGCCACATGTCTATTACATTAGCTATTACATTAGCTTGAGATAGCAAAGTATGAATATTACATCGATGTTACAGGCCAAAGGGCAGTTATTTTATCAGTTTTAGGTACTAATATGTGAATAGTACACTAGTGTTAAAGGCTACAGGATATATATCATATTAGCTTAGGATGCTATAATATGGATATTAATTAATATAAAAGGTCACAAGGCAGCTATTATAGTTATTTTAGATGCTATATTATGAATATTATAGTACTATAAAGACCACAACTTAGATATTTTATTAGTATTAGATGTGAGATATATATATCAGCTTTAGATAAAATAGTATGGATATTATATTAGTGCTGAAAGTGATAGGGAAGCTATTACTTTAGGATGCTAGAGCATGAATATTTCCATAGTATTAAAGGACATATACCAGATATTATATTAGTTATAGATGTTATAGTGTGGACATCATTTGGTTTTAGAGACCACAAGGCAGCAGTTATAATTATGTTAGTGCCTATAGCTTCTATATGATATCAGTTTTTAAGGCCAGAGGGCAGATATTTTATCAATTTTAGGTATTACATTAATGTAAAAGGCCACAAGGCAACTATTGTTTTAGTTTGAGATTCTATAGGATGGATATTATGCTAGTAACAAAAGACATAGGGAAGCTAACTAATGAGTTTTAGAGGACTCGGTAGGGACATCATATTAATATTAAAGGCCACAGAGCAACTATTACATCAGTTTTAGATGCTAAAATATGGATCTCACATTAGTATTAAAGACCTCAGGATAGCTATATCATTTTTGATGCTATAATGTGAAAAATCATGTTAATATTAAAAGATACACCATAGCTATTATATCAATTTTAGATGCTGCTATGGATATTATATGAATATAAAAGGCTACAATGCAGCTGTCCTTTTAGTTTTAGATGCTACAGGGTTGATATTATATTAGTTACAAAAGACATAGGAAAGCTATTAAGCAAGTTTTAGAGGACTCAGTAAGGGATATACTATTGATAGTAAATGCCACAGGGCAGCCATTATAATAGTTTTAGATACTGTAATATGGACTTATATTAATATAATAATCAAGGCCACAGGACAGATATTATATGATTTTAAGATGGCATAGTATAGGGCTGGGGTTGTGGCTCAGAGGTAGAACAATTGCCTATCATGCATGAGGCACTGGGTTTTATCCTGAAAACCACGTAAAATAAAATAAAAACATTATGTCCAACTATAACTAAATTTTTTTTTAAAAAAAGATGGCATAGTATAAATGCTATTTTAATATTAAAGGACAAAGGGAAGCTATTATATTAGTATCGAATGCTATAATATGAATATCACATTAGTATTTAAGATCAAAGATATATTACATTAGTTTAAGATGCTTTAGAGTGGATATTATGTTAGATTAAAGACCATGGGTTACATTTTATGTTAGTTTTAGATTCTAGCATAAATATTGTATTAATGTTAAAGGTCCAGAATATCTATTACATCAATTTAAGATGCAATAATATGAATACTACATTATTACTAATTACCAGAGGGCAGCTATTATATTAGCTTCAGATGCTAGAGTATGGATATCATTTTACTAAAAAAGCCTACAGGGCAATTATTACATTTTAGATGATATAGCATGGATATTTTACTACTAGTAACAGCTACAAAAGCAACTATTATATTAATATTAGATGCTGCCTTATGAATTTCATAATAGTATTAAATACTCAGGGCAGCTATTATATGAGTTTTAGATGCTATAGTACAAATATTATATCATATTAAAGGCCAAAGCACAGCTTTTATATTTATTTCAAATAGTGTATTATGAATATTAGTATCAAAGTCTACATGGTAACTATCATATTAGTTTTAGATGCTATACTTTAGTGGTAAAGTCCAGTAAAGGCAGACATTATGTTAGTTTTATTTACTGCACTATGCATACCATTAGTATTGAAGGCCACAGAGAAGATATTGCATCACTTTCAGATGCTATTATATGGATATAAGTATTAAAGTCCATAAGAAAGCCATTATATTAGTTTTTGGCTCTATATTATGAATATTATATTGATATGAAGGCCAAAGGATAGTTGTTATTTTAGATGCTATCATGTAGATATTATTTTAGTATTAAAGGACACAGAGCAGCTATTATATATTCAAAACTAAGAGTACAATATGTTTATTATATTAATATTAAAGAACCCAGACAGCTATTATATTAGGTTTAGATGCTATACTATGGATAGCATATTATATTAAAGGCCATAAGATATCTAGTATACTAGTGTCAGATCATATGTGATTATTACTAAGGGCACAGGACATGTATTAATATAACATCAATATTATATTAATTAGTATGATATTAATATTTAAGATCACAAGGCACCTATTATATTAGTTAGAGATGGTGCCATATAATTATTACATTGATATTAAGAAATTCAGGACATCTATTATTAGCTTGAGAAGTGATAGAATAGATATACTATTATAAAAAATTATAGGCAGCTAGTATATTAGTACAGAATTCTATAGTGTAGATAGTACATCAATATTAAAGGTCACAGGGCAGCTATTTTATCAGTTTTAGAGTCTATAATATGGATATCACAGTAGTGATATATATGGATATTACTTTAATGTTAAAGGACCAGGGAATATATATTAGATTATTATTATTAAGTTAGATTACATAAGACAGTATATATTCATTGTTAAAGGCCACAGGAGAGCTATTCTGTAAGACTGAGAGGCTATAGTATGAATATCATATTACTGTAAAAGACTACAAGGCGCTATTACTTTAGTATCAGATGTTATAGTTTGGATATCATATAAATATACAGGTCACATGGCAACTATTATATAAATTTTAAATTCTATATTATTGATACTATAGTATTTTTTAAAACCACATGGCAGTTATTATATTTTAGATATTATATGTTGGATATCATTAGTATGAAAGATTACAAGAAAGTTAATATATTAGTATATGATGCTGTAGCATGGATATCACATCAACATTAAAGGCTGCATGGCAGCTATTATATTTATTTAAGTGCTGTATTAGTGATAGTTTATTAATATTAAAGTTCACAAATCAGCCATTATATTACAATAAGATGCTACAGTATAGTTATCACATTAATAATAATGCCACATGGTAGGTAATATATTTGTTTAATATGCTATAGTATTGATATTACATTGATAATGAAGGCAATAGTGCAGCTATTATATTAGCTTTACACGCAATAGTATGCATATGATATTAGCACTAAAAGCCACAGGGCAGTTATTATACTAGTTTTAGAGGCTGTGCTATGGATATATTTAGAATATTATAGGCCAAAATACAGTTATTCTATTATCTTTAGAATGCATATTATAATAATACTAAAGGCCATAGAGGAGCTCTTCTGTTTTAGATGCTATGGTACAGATATTACATTGTTATTAAAGACCACAGGAGAGTCACTTTGTTATATTTATATATATATATATATATATATATATATATATATATATATATATATATATGCCAAAGCACAGCTATTATATTTATTTCAAATAGTGTATTATGAATATTAGTATCAAAGTCTACATGGTAACTACATGTTTTAGATGCTATAGTATAGATATTACATTGTTATTAAAGACCACAGGAGAGTCATATATAAATAAAAAAATATATATATATATATATATATATATATATAAATATATATATTTATATGGATGTCTTTAGGTAAGGGGAATTAGTCATATTTTATTAATTTTATTACTTTTAGATGCTATAGTACAAATATCATTTTAGTATTCAATGTCACAGGGAAGCTATTACAATAGTTTTAGACTGTATAATATGGAGATCATATTAGCATTAAAGGTCATAGGGCAGAAATTTTATTAGTTTTAGAAGCTATAATATGAACGATATAGAATGGGTATTATATTATTATTAAAGGCCACAGGGTAGCTATTATATTAGTGGTGGACTGTATAGAATAGAGATCATGTTAGTATTAAAGGCCATAGGACAGCCCTTATATTAGTTTTAGAATCTATAATAGGATAATATATTAATTATAATCACCACAGGTGTTATGATTTGGATGTGAGGTGTCTCCCAAAGTTCATGTGTGAGACAATGCAAGAAGGTTCAGAGAAGAAATTATGGGGCTTTAAGAGCCTTAACTCAATCAGTAAATAATCTCCTGACTGGATTAATTGAGTGGTGACTGGAGGCAAGTGGGGTGTGACTGGAGGAGACGGGGCATTTGGGGTAAGCCTTTGACATATATATTTGTATCCAGCAAGTGGAGATCTATTGAGCTAGTGAGCTAGCTAGATATCTCCTTCCTGATCATCATGAGAGCTGCTTCCCTCTACTGCACTCTTTCACCATGATGTCCTGTTTCACCTTGAGCTCCAAGGAATGGAACCCGCAACAGATTGAGACCTCTGAAACCATAAGCCCTCAAATCACCTTCCTTCCTCTATAACTTTGCTGGTTGGGTCTTTTAGTCAGAGCAGTGCAGAATCTGAGTAAAATAAATTAGTACCAAGAAGAGGAGTCACTGCTGTGACTAACCTCACCATATGGTTCAGAAGCTTTTGGAGCTCTTTTGAAATTGGTGCAAGGAATTTTGAGATGCTCAACAGTGCAAGCTGAAAACGGTTTAAACTGTTGTAAGCAGAACTTAGTGGCCAATTCTTGTGGGAGCTCAGAAGACCAGAACGCCAATGGGACCAAGAGCAGTGAAGACAGGGCTTGAGAGGGCTCAGAGGAGGATACTATTGGTAAGTGGACTAGAGGCCATTAATGTTATGTTCTGGCTGAGAAGTTGTCTGCATTTTGCTTATGTCCTGAGACTTTCTGTGAGGCTGATTTTAAAAGTGATACCCATCTTAACCTGGCAGAAGAAATGTCTAGGCAGCACAGAATTCAGGAAGTGGCATGGGTATTGTTGGTGGCTTTTAGCCAAGTTTATTTTGACATTCAGAAGCAGAAAGCAGAACAAATTTGAAAAACATGAACTTGAAAGATGGGAATAAAATGGGGACCAAGGAAGTTGCAGTTTTTAAAGACTTTACCATTACTAATGAAATGCTAAAGACTTTGCCCAGAGACAATAAAAAAGATGGCTTGAGGGCATCTCAGGAGCTAGCAAGACCACACCCAACTCAGGCACAAGGGAGTAAAAGTGAAAATTCTCTTGAAGACCAATGGGGAATCCTTTTTTTTTTTAAGAGAGAGAGGGAGAGAGAGAGAGAATTTTAATATTTATTTTTTAGTTTTCGGCCGACACAACATCTTTGTTTGTATGTGGTGCTGAGGATCGAACACAGGCTGCACGCCAGGCGAGCGCGCTACCGCTTGAGCCACATCCTCAGCCCTGGGGAATCCTTCTTGCACAAGGGGGCCTAGAAAGTTTTTTCAACATGTTTCCACCAGACACTCTGAGGCTGTTGCATCCAAGGTTCCTGAAGGCTTTACCACTTATTGCTTTGAATGGCAATAGACATTGGCACCAACTACGTGGTGCTGGTTCTGCAGGAATGCAGGATGCTGGAATTAGGGGGTCATAGAGATTTCCACCAAGATTTCAAAGGAAGGCCTGGGAGACCAGGCAAAGTGCAGCAGGGTTGGAGTCCATGCAGGCAGCCCCTAAGAGGGCAAAGTGTGGAGGTGTGAGACCCCCAAGATTAAGAAATGCCTGTAATGTGGGACACCATCCTAAGAAAGCTGCAGGAATCAAGCAGAGACAAGCCAACAGAAAGCCACTTGGCTACAAACCACAAGGCCACAGGGGCAGATCTACACAAGCCTTTTGGAGAGAACATCATGATGCTATGAGCTCCAGATGCCAATCACAGAACTACAGAACTTATTTTCCCAGCTGGATTTCAGTCTTTGTTCTTATCCCTTCTTTCTTTCTTTTTTTTTTAAAGAGAGAGTGAGAGAGGAGAGAGAGAGAGAGAGACAGAGAATTTTTAATATTTATTTTTTAGTATTGGCGGACACAACATCTTTGTTGGTATGTGGTGCTGAGGATCGAACCCGGGCCGCATGCATGCCAGGCAAGCACACTACCACTTGAGCCACATCCCCAGCCCCTTTATCCCTTCTTTCTATGCCCCTATTTTTCTGAATGGAAGTGTTTGCTCTGTACCATTATATATTGGATACTTGTAAATTGCTTTTAATTTTATGGGAGCTCAAAATGCAATATTGCTTTAACTTTGGACTTGAACTTTGAGCAATATTGGAACTGTTGAAACTATGGGGACTCTTAGGAATGAATTAAGTATTCATGTATAAAACAATGCAAGAAGTTTCAGAGATTGGGTTGTAAGAGTCTTAACACAATCAGTAAATTAATCACCTGATGGGATTGATTGAGTGGTAACTGAAGGCCGGTGAGGTGTGGCTGGAGAACTTGGGGCATTGGAAACATGTCTTTGGGGATATATTTGTATCTGGAAAGTGGAGATCTCTTTCTCTGTCTCTGATTTATGGTCATCATGAGAGCTGCTTTCCTCCACCACACTCTTCGACCATGATGTCCTGCCTCATCCTGAAAGACAAGGAATGGATCCAGCTGTCTGTGGACTGAGAACTCTGAGACTGTGAGCCTCCAAATGAGCCTTTACTCTTCTACAATTGTGCTTTTAGTTACAGCAATGAAAAAATTTGACTAAAACAATAGGGCGCTATTTTGTTAGTCTTGGATATGACATGTAGAAGTCATATTAGTATCAAAGGCCACAGGGCAGCCATTATATAAGTTTATATGTCACAGTTTGAATATTCTATTAATATTAAAGGCTACATGGCAGATATTATGTAAGTTTTAGAGGCCAAAGTATGGATATTATGTTAATATTAAAGGCCACAGGCAGCTATTAGTTTTTTTATTCTATACTATGTATATCACATTAGTATTAAAGGCAGCCATTATATTAGTTTATAAGCCACAGTATGAATATTATATTAACATTAAAGCCATGTGGCAGCTATTATATTAGTTTTAGAGCAAAAGTATGGGTATTATGTTAATATTAAAGGTCTCAGGTCAATTGTTATATTAGTTTTAGAGATTAAAGAATGGCTTTCATATTGAAGTCCACAGTACAGCTATTATATTAATTTTCGATGCTATACTGTGGATAAAATATTAGTACTAAAGGCCGCAGGGAAGATATAAAATTAGTTTTAGATGTAATACTATGGATATTCCTATAACATAAAAAGTGACAGAGAAGCTATTGTATAAATTGTAGAAAGTATAGTAAAGACATTATAATAATATTAAAGGCTAGAGGGCATCAAATCTATTAGTAACAGATTCTATACTATGGACATCAGATTAGTCTTTAGCACCACTGCATAGCTATTTTATTAGTTTTATGTGCTACATGTGGAAAATATGTTAGTATTAAGGCAATAAGAGAACTGTTATATTGGTATTACATGCTTCACTATGGATATCAAATTAATAATAAGGCCACAAATCAGCTACTACATTCATTTTAGATGCTATGTATGGATATTATATTAGAGTTAAAAGCCACAGTGCAGCTATGATATCAGGTTTTGATACTGTGCTATGGATATAGTAACAAGGCACAAAGCAGTAATACATTAGTTGTATATGCTCTAGTATGGATATTATATTACTATTAAAGGCCATTGGACAAATATTATGTCAGATTTAGATGATACAGTATACATATTAGTTTTTTATGCTATAATACCTATTTATGATACTAGTATCCTATTAGCTTTAAAAGCCACAGTACAGATATCATATTAATTTTAGATACTAATAAAAATGTTACATGAATATTAATATATTAGTATCAGATGCTACACTATGAATAGTACAAATAAAAGAAAAAGTGCGGCTATCATTTAGTTTTAGATATTCTAGCAGGATATCAAAGTAATATTAAAGGACACATGATTAACTATTATATTAGCTTTAGATACTATGTAATAAATATTATATTAGTATTACTTGCCACAGGTCAAGTATTGTATTCATTTCAGATGCCATGGTATTAATATCAAATTCATGCCAAGGCCTTAGTGCAGCTATTGCATTAGTTGTAGATGCTATTTTATGGGAATCATATTAGCATGAAAGCAACATTGAGGCAATTACATTGGTTCTGGAGGGCACACTGTGGATATCATATTAATGTTAAAGGCCATAGAAAATGTATTTGGATATTATGTTAATAATAAAGGAAAGAGGTCAGTGATTTAATTAGTTTTAGTTGCTATAGTATCTACATCATATTAACATGAAAGTTCACAGGGCAGCTATAATGTCAGTATTAGACACTCTACTAAAGATGCTGTATTAATGTTAAAAGCCACAGGGGACTAGTATATCAATTTTAATGCTATTGTATAGATATCATGTTGATATTAAAGATCATGGGGCAGCTATCATATTAGTATTAGATACTATAGTATAGATATTATATTAAAATTAAAGGTCACAGGGCACTTGTTATATTAGCTTTAAAATCTATAATACCTATATTATATAAATTGTAAATGTCATAGGAAAACTATGATATTAGTTGTGAATACTATGGTATGAATATCATGTTAGTACTAAAGGCCATGAGACAGCCATTATATTAGATTATAGGCCACAGTGTATGTATTATATTAATATTAAAGGCCACATGGCTGCTACTATGTTAGTTTTGTAGGCCAAATAATGCATATTATATTAATATTAAATGCTACAGGGCAGTTGTTATTTTAGTTTTATGGTTAAAGTATGGATATCATATTCATATTAGGGTTAGATGGCAACACGCCATTTTTATATTGGTTTTAGAAGCTGTAATATGGATATAATATTAATATTAAAGACTAAAGAACAGACAATATACTAGCTATAGAAGCTATAATATAGATAACATAATAGTCTTTAAGGCTACAGGGCAGATATTTTATTAGTTCCAGCTGCCACAGTATTGATACTGTATTAGTATTGAAGGCAACTGAACAGCCATTATATTCAAGTTAGTGCCACACTATGAATATCATATTAGTATAGAAGGCCACAGCACAGCACTTACATCAGTTTTATATGCTACAATATGAATATCATGTTAGTATTAAATGCCACAGGGCAGCTATTATATTAAATTTTGATGCTATAATTATAGATGTATTAGTAATGAAGGCCACAGAGCACCTATTATATCAGTTTTAGATGCTAAGTTTAGATACTGGATTAGTATTAAAAGGACACAAGGCAGCTATTATTTCAGTTTTAGAGGCCACCATATGGATATCATCTTAATATTAAACCCACAGCAAATCTATCAGTTTTTGATATTCTTATATGGATACCATATTAGCATTAAATGCCACAGGCAGCTATCACATGAATTTTATATGCTATAATATGAATATCATATGAGTACTAAAGGCCATAAGGCATCTCTTCTTTCAGTTTTAGATGCTATAGTATTAATATCTTATTATTATAGACCACAGGGCAACTATTATATTAGTTTTATATGCTACATTAGTATTAAAGGTCATATAGCAGATATTACATAAGATTTAGTTGCTATTTTATGGATGCCATATTAGTACTAAGAGCACAGGACAGGAAGTATATTAGTTTTAAGATTCTGTAGTAGGAATGCTACATTGATATTGAAGGGCAGAAGAGATCTATTATATTTGTGTATGGATATAATATTAATATAGAAGGCCACAGGCAAGTTATTCTATTGTTATAAGAAGTCACAATATGTATGTATGTATGTATGTATATTAATATATTAGTAATATTAAAGGCCACAAGAAAGCTATCTTATTAGTTTAAGATATTATATTATAGAGGCTGGGTTTGCAGCTCAGGGTAGAGCACTTGCCTAGCACATGTGCAGCACTGGGTTTGATCCTCAGCACC
The DNA here is from genome assembly GCF_964194105.1 of Spermophilus citellus. Taxonomy (NCBI): domain Eukaryota; kingdom Metazoa; phylum Chordata; class Mammalia; order Rodentia; family Sciuridae; genus Spermophilus; species Spermophilus citellus. The sequence continues at coordinate 228,228,399 of NC_138185.1, read as the reverse complement.
ACATAAAAATAAATAAATAAATAAAAGGTCTTGTGTTAATCTACAACTAAGAAAAATATTTTAAAATTTAAAAGATGTTATAGTATGTATCTGCGTTAATAATAAGGGCAACAGGGCAGATATTATATTAGTATCAGTTGTAGTATGGACATTACATTAATATTAATCGTCACAGGCAGGTATTATATTCATATTTGATGGTTTACTATGCATATTACATTAGTATGCAAAACCAATGGGCAATTATTGTATCAGTTTGAGACACTATAGTATGATCATTTATATTAATATTAAAGGCCCCAGGGTAGATATTATATTAGGTACAGATACAGTTGTATGGAATATATATAATATATATAATATATATAGTATATATATATATATATAATATTTATAATATTATTGCATTAATATTAATGGCACAGGCAGGTTTTATATTAATTTTATATGCTATAGTATAAATATCAATTAGTAATGAAGCCACTGGGTACCTATTATATTAGTATTTGATTCACTAATATAGAATGTCATATTAATATTAAAAGCCACAGGACATATATTAGTTTAAGATGCTATTTAGTTTAAGATGTTCAATTAATACTAAAGTTCACAGACCATCTATTATATTAGTTTAAGATGCTATACTAAGGATATTACTTTAGTATTGAAAACTCAGGGTAACTATATTATAGCTTGAGCTCAATAATGAATATCATTTACCACAAAAAAAAAAAAACCTACATGGGCTATTACATTAGTTTCCTAAGCTATGACAAGGATTTATATTAACATTAAAGGCCACAGGGCAGCTATTAATTTTGCATGATATAGTATGGATATTATTGAGTATTACAGACATAGAACAGCTATTAAATTAGTTTTACATGCTATAGAATTGATATTACATCGAATTTAAAGGCCACAGAGCAGCTATTATATTTATTTTAGATGCTATTGTATAAATATTATATTATTGTTAAGGGCATCCAAATATGAGTATGGGTATCATATTAGGATCAAAAGCCATAGAGAAACTATAATATTAGTTTTAAATGCTATAATATGGACATTATATTAGAACTAAAGGGCTCAGGGCAGCTATTTTATCACTCTAAGATGATAAGAGTATGGTATTACATTAATATTGAATACCCCAGTACTACTTGTATTATTTTTAGATGACACAATATGGATAACACTCTAGTATTAGATTTCACAAGGGATTTATCGTATTATTTTAGATGCTATGTGTGGGTACCATATAAGCACTAAAGGCCATAGTGAGCAATTATATTTGCTTTATTTTATTATAAGATAGAGAGATAGAATTTTTCAATATTTATTTTTTATTTACAATATTATTTATTTTTTAGATACAATAGTATTAATATTATAATAATTAGAAAACCAAAAAGTAGCTATTATATTAGTTATATTAGTTTTAGCAGTTACATTTAGATATTATATATGTATAAAATGCCACAGGGCAGCTAATATATTAGTATAAGATGCTACAGTATGGATATTACATCAATGTTAAAAGCCACTGGACAGGTATTATATTGATTTTGGATACTATAATATGGATATCATGTTACTGTTAAAGTATTATAATGTGGCTATCATATAATTATAAATTTATTATATTATATTAATTTTAGATACTATAGTATGTATATTAACATAATATCCACAAGGCAGATATTAGTTTTACATGGTATATTATAGGAATAAGTATAGGTCACAGAACACCCGTTTTATCAGTTTTTGATACTATAGTATGGATGCTATATTAATATAAAGGCCACAGCATAGCTATTATATCAAATTTACATGTTATATTAAGCTTTAAATACTATATTATGACCATTATATTAGTATTAAAGTCCACAAGGCAGATATTATATTAGTTTTAGATGCTATTGTGTGGATATTACATTCATATTTAAGGCCACAGGACAGATTATATTTGCTTTAGAACTCACAGTATGGATATAGTTGAATGCAAAGTTCAGCTATTGTGTTAGTGTTACATGCCACAGGCCAAGTATGATATTCATTTCAGATGCTATGGTATTAATATCACATTCAGGTAAAGGCCTCAGCGCAGCTATTGCAAAAGTTGTAGATGCCATCTTATGGGCATCATATTAGCATGAAAGTGACATTGAAGCAATTACATTGGTTCTGGAAGCCACACTGTGGATATCATATTAATGTTAAAGGCCACAGAAAATTTATTATATTAGTTTTCCAGGCCACACTTTGGATAATATGTTAATAATAAAGGAAAAAAGTCAGTGATTTAATTAGTTTTATTTGCAGTAGTATCTACATCATTTTTAACACTAAAATTCACAGGACAGCTATTATATCAATATTAGATGCTCTACTAAAGATGTTATATTAATGTTAGAAGTCACAGGACACTAATAATATTAATTTTCAATGCTATTGTGTGGATATCATGTTAGAATTAAAAATCATGGGGCAGTTCTTATATTAGTTTAGATGTCATAGTATGGATATTGTATTAAAATTAAAAGTCACAGAGCACCCATTACATTAATTTTAAAATCTATAATATCTATATCATATAAATTATAAATGTTAGAAGAAAGCTATTATATTATCAGATACTATAGTATAAATAGATTATGAATATTATATTAATATAAAAGGCCACATAGAAGCTATTATATTAGTTTTAGATTCTATAATATGGATATTACATTGCTATGAAAAGCCATAGTTTAGTAGTTTTATTTTATTAGTTTTAGAATATATAGTATCAATAATATATTAATATAATCACCAGAGGGTAGCTATTGTATTAGTTTCAAATATAATACTGATCACAAGTTCAAGACCAGCCTCAACAACTGAGGAGGCCCTAAGCAACTCAGTGAGACCCTGTCTCAATTTTTGTTTTTAAAAAGGGGGTGGGGTGGGGCTGCTCAGTGGCAGAGACTTGCCTTGCAAGTGTGAGGCACTGAGTTCAATCCTAGCACCACATAAAAACAAATAAAGGCACTGAGTCTACATACAACTAAAAATTTTTTTTAAATAGGGGTGGTGGTGTTGGCTGGGGATGTAGCTCAGAATTGCTTTGCTTTAAATTGCAAATACCAAAAATAAAAAAATGACTGGGCAGCTATTATATCAATTTTTGAAGCTATAGTTGGGTATCATAATGGTATTAAAGATTACTGGGCAGTTATTGTATTAGTGATATATTCTATACTATGAATATCATACTAGCATTAAACACCATCATGTAGTTATTTTCTTATTTTCAGATGATATGGTATGGATACTATATAAGTATTAAAGGCAGCAGGATAGCTCTAAGGCCAGTTTTAGATGCTATATATGGATGCTATATATGGATATCATATTAGAACCAAAAGCCACAGAGCAGCTATTATATCAGTTTTCAATGCAATATTATGTTTAACATATAATACAAAAGGCCATAGAGCAGCCATATCAGTTTTTGATACTATAGGATGGACATAATAATAGTGTTAAACACAACAAGGCAGCTATTATGTTAGTTTTACATGCTGCAATATAGAAATCATATTGGCTATGAAGGCCACAGGGCAAATACTATATCAGTTTTATTTTTATTTTTATTTTTTTTTTTTGGTATCAGAGATTGAACTCAGGAGAACTTGACCACTGAGCTACATCCCCAGCCCTATTTTATATTTTAGTTAGAGACAGTGTCTCACTGAGTGGCTTAGCACCTCACTTTTGCTGAGACTGGCTTTAAACTCATGATCCTCCTGTCTCAGCCTCCTGAACCACTGGGATTACAGGTGTGTGTCACTACACCTAGCCCTATATCAGTTTTAGATGCTATATTATGGATATCATACTAATATCAGAGGCCTCGGAGCAGCTGTCATATCAATTTTAAATGCTATATTAGTCTTAAAGGACACAGGGCAGCCACTTTATCAGTTTTTGATGCTCTAGTATGGATACCATATCAGTATTGAAGACCATGGGGCAGGAATTATATCACTTTTAGATGTAACAGTATGAATATTACATTAGTATTATATTATTATATTAACTTGAAATGCCATTATTTTATTTTATTAATTAATGGATATCATTTTATTATAAAAGGCTACAGTGCAGCTATTTTAATACTTTTGGAAGCTAGAACACAAATATTATATTCACATTAAAGGCTAAAGGGAAGCTAGTATATTAATTTTACATGTACTGTTCTATGGATACTATAATAATATGAAAACCACAGGGCAGTTATTATATTAGTTTAAGATGCAATAAGATGGATATTACATCAATATTAAAATCCACAGAGAATGTATCATATTTTTTTTCATATGTTATAGTATAGATATTATATTAGTATTAAAGGTCACAGGGAAGCTAAATATTAGTTTTAGAGTTTATACTATGGATATTATGTTGGTATTAAAGACAATAGTGCAACTGTTATATTATTTATAATGATAAACTATGGATACTACATCAGAACTATAGGCCACAGAACTGCTATTTTATTAGTTTTAAATGCTATAATGTGGATATCATAAAAAATTGAAGGTCACAGAGCAGGTATTTTATTCATTTTAGATGCTGTAGTATGGATTTTATATAGTATTAAAAGGCCACAGGGAAACTATCACTTCAGATTTTTAGGAGATACAGTGTTGATATTATTAAAGGCCATAGGGCAGCTAGTATATTAGATGCTATATGTGGATATTGTATTAATATAAAAGGCCACAGAAGAGCTATAATATTACCTTTAGAGGCCACAGTATAGTTATAATATTAATAATAGTGTTACAGGCAGCTCCTATAGTATTTAGTATAGGTGTTGTAGTATGCACACCATAATTAAAGCCCAGCCAGGCAGTGGCACATGACTAATTCCAGTGAGTTAGGAAGCTGAGGCAGGAGGATTACAAGTTCAAGTCCAGCCTCAGCCACTTAGTGAGTCCCCAAGTAATTTATCAAGACCCTGTGTCAAAATAAAAAAAAATAAAAAAATTAAAAAGGGCTGGGGATGGGGTTAAATGCCCCTAGTTTCAATTCTTATTACCAAAAAATGTATTAAAGCCAAAACTTCAGTAATTATATTAGTTCTCTTATTAGTATTAAGCTATTATACTCATTTTAGATACTATAGTTTGGGTATCACATTACTATTAAGTGCAAGAATTATAGGCAATTTGTTAAATTATTTTAACTTTAGATGCTATAGAATGGATATCATAATAGTATTAAAGTCCACAGGGCAGCTATTATATTACTTTTAGATGACATAGTATAGACATTTTTTTAAATTTAAGGCTAAAGGCCATAGGGATGATATTATATCAATTTTAAATGCTATATATTATAGATATCATATTATATGGATATCATATTAAAGACCACAGAGTAGCTATTATATCAATTTAAGATGCTATAATAAGGTGTCATATTGGTATTAAAGGATACAGGGCAGATATTATATCAGTTTTAGAGAAATCGTATGGGAACTACATTAGTTGCCACAGGGTAGATATTATATTAGCTTGAGATGCTATAGCATGGATATTAATTTTGTATTAAAAAACTACAGGCCAGCAATTATTTTAGTTTTGGATTCTATAGTTTGGATATATTATTAACATTAGAGGTTACAGGGAAGTTATTATATTAGTAATGGTATTAAACCTCAGAACAGTTATTATATTAGTTGTACTTACTATAGTATAGATATTACTTCAATATTAAAGCCACATATCAGGTATTATATTAATGTAAATGCTGTAGTATGGATATTATACTAATATTAAAGGCTACAGGAGAGCTATATTATCCTATTCTGCAGGCACATATGCATATATTAATACTAAATGCCACAAGAAAATTTTTATAATACAGTGAGATGCTACAAAAAACATACTACATTAGTATTAAAGGCCAAAGTTATTTGGTATATTAGTTTTAGATACTATGTTATATTTTGCTAGTATTATGGGTATCATGATAGTATTGGCAGCTATTATATCAGATTTAGATGCTACATTATGGAGAATTTATTAATATTAATGGCCATAGGGCAGCTATCTTATCAGTTTTAGATGTCAAAACAGGTAATCAAATTAGTACTACAAGACAGCTATTATATTACTATTAAGACCACAGGGGAGATATTATATCCATTTTAGATGATAAAGTATATATATATATATATCTTATTTGTATTCAAGGCTACAGGGCAACTATTATATCAGTTTTAGATGCTACAGTAAGCAGTTTTAGATGTTCTACTAATATGATTTCATATCAGTATTAAAAGTATCAGGGTAACTATTTGTTTTAGGTGCTACAGTATGTATATTATTTAGTGTTAAGACCACAATACATCTATTATATTAATTCAGATGCTACAGTATGATATTATATTAATATTAAAGGTCACAGGGCAGATATTTTATTAGTTTAAGATGACATGATATGAATATCATGTTAGTATGATATGTATTATGTCATATTATTAAAGGCCACAGGGCAGCTCTTATATTAGCTTTGGATACTATAGGATGGATATTTTGTTATTTTTAAAGATCTGGGGACAGCCATTGTATCAGTTTTAGATTTTCTAGCATGGATATTATAAATTAGTATTAAATGCCCAGGTCAACAATTATGTCATTTTTAGATGTTCAAGTATGTATAACATGTTAGTATTAAAGTCAACATGGTAATTGATATATTAATTTCAATAGTATAGCATGGATATCATTAGTTTACTGGCTACAAAGCAGATATTTTACTAGCTTAATGAACTATAATATAAATATCATACTAATATTAAAGGCCACAGAGCACCAGTTTATCAGTTTAAGATTCTATATCATGTATATTAAATATTAAAATTCACCAGAGAGTTATTATATTGGTTTCACAGGCTGTAGAAAAGGTGTCACATTCATATTAAAGGTCACAGGACATCTATTACATTGGTTTTAGAGGTCATAATATGGATATCATATTAGTATTAAGGCTACAGGGGCACTATTATATTAGTTTTAGATGCCATAATATGGATATCACATTAGATTTAAAGGCCTCAGCCCAGCTACTATAATCATTTTAGGTACTATAGTTTAGGTATCATAGTAGTATTAAAGGCCTCTAATGGCTCTGATATTTGTTTTTGATGTTATAATATGAAAATCATATTAATAGTAAATGCCACAGAGCAGCTATTTTCTCAGTTTTCCATGCCATATTATGGTGATCGTATCAGTAACAAAGGCCACAGGACAGCTATCATATTAGATTTAGAGGTCATAATATGGATGACATGTTAATAGTGAAGTCTATAGAGTTCATGCTATCACAAGTTTATTATATTAATATTAAAGGCAGAGGGAAGCCATAGGATGGTTATAATATCAGTATTAGAAGGCCACATGACAGCTTTTATATTAATTAAAGTGCCATAAGTTTTATATCAGATTAATGTTAAAGGCCATGGGACAGGGGCAAGGGCTGTGACTCAGTGGTAGAGCACTTGCCTGGCATGTGTAAGGCAATGGTTGGATCTTCAGTACCACATAAAAATAAATTAATTTAAAAAATGGTATTGTGTCCATCTATAACTTTAAAAAATATTTTTAAAAGGCCACAGGGCAGGCTGGGGTTGTGGCTTGGTGTAAGAGTGCTTGCCTAGCATGTGTGAAGCACTGGGTTTGATCCTCAGCACCACATAAAAATAAATGAATTATGGGCTGGGGTTGTGGCTCAGCAGTAGAGCACTCACTTAGCACATGCGAGGCCCTGTTTCAATCCTCAGCACCAACTAAAAATAAACTTATAAATATGTAAATAAATAAAATAAAGGTGTTTTGTCCATATACACTAAAATAAATTTTTAAAAGGACACAGGGCAAGTATTATATTAGTTTTAGATGCTAAATTATAGATATTATATTAATATTAAAGGTCACAGGACACCTATTTTATTAGGTTTAAATGCTATATTATGGATATCATTATTATTAAAGACCACAGGGCAACTATTATACTATTTTAAGTACCAGAGAGCATAACAGGTTAGTGTTGAAGGCCACAGGAAGCTATTATATTAGTTTTAGAGTCCACAGTATGGATATTACATTAGTATGTAAGGCCATAGTGCCACTATAATATCAGTTTCTGATGCTGTATTATGGATTTTTGTTACAATTAAAGACCACAGTGCAACTATTATATCAGTTTTAGAGGCTATAGTATATATACCATATTTGAATTAAAGAGCAGAGGTCAGCTATTATATTAGCACTAGGTGCTATAGTATGAACATCAATAAGTATTAGAGGCAAAGGTACATGAATTAGTTTAAGATGCTATATGTTGATATTACATTAACATTAAACAAGATCTATTATATTACACAGAATATCTATTATATTACATGAGACAGTATGTATGTTACATTAGTATGAAAGGCTATGAGATAGCTACTATATTAGATTGGGATGTTTTGCTATGGATATCATATTACTGTAAAAGACCAAAAAGCAGTTATTATATTAGTATTAAATGCTATAGTGTGCACACTATATTAGTATTAGAGACCAGCTATTACATTTGTTTTAGATATACATTGAACTCTCTTGTAATTAGAGACTGTTTGCTGATAGTCCTAAAATCAATTATGGTGAAGATTTCTGCAGAAACTTAGTTAAGATTTTCTGTGGAGGAGGGGGTACCTCTACAGAAGATTCCTTTAGTAGTACAGTCACATTAAGGTAACTTCTGACCAGCAATTGACCCCAGTGCCCACATGAACATGAGACTAACTTGAAGATGAAGCCCCCTAAATAGGATGGCCACCATGACAGTTCTGGAAAGGACCAGCTAAGGTCAAAACCTCCACTGCCCAAAATGAAGGAGGAATTGAACACCTGATTGGCAGAGTACAGACATGGTCCCCAGTTCTCCTGGTAAACATTAAACAGTAATGAAGTTTGAGAACAGCCAAGAGACGGGGGGGGGGGACCAAGTGAACACTAAGTTGGCAAAGGCATGACAATAATGTAGTAAGTAAGTGACATTTCTGAATACTTGAACAAAAGCCATATAGACTTACAAAAGTAGTCTTTACATTATCTGAGGAAAGTACTAAGAATCAACCCTGAAGAAGTAAGCAGTTGGCCTTTTGAATACAATAGAACACAAATGAAGAAAATCAAATGTTGATGAAGAATCTGGGTTTTAGAATTTATAGAATTAAATGTTAAAAAATACCTAAAAAGCCAATTACATGGGCAAGTCATTAGAAGACATGGAGAATCTTAAACAACTTCTAGAATAGGTCAGAGTCTCAGGAACACAGTTGAGTTGAAGCTGGCTGATCATCCTTGGGAAGGACAGTTTTGTCATGAGAGGAGGTGGTAAAGGGCTACACAGTAACCTGTAAAAAATTATTGTCCAGGGTTACATAAGGGGCTAAGAAAGGAGGTGGTAGAGGGATATACAGGAGATAAGAGCAGTTGGTGAAGGAAAACACAGGAGTTGAGAGGTGTTGGTGGAGGGCTACAGAGGATGGGATGAGAAGAGATGGTGGAGTGCTACAAAGAAGCTGTGAGAGGACATGGTCAAGGGCTACACATGAGCCCTTGAGAGGAGGTGACAAGAGAGTACATAGGAGAGGATAAAAGGAAGTGGTGGAGGGCTAAATGGTGAGATGAGAGGAGAAGATGGAAGGCTACACAGAAATTTGTGAGAGGAGGTGGTGGAAGGTTACACAGAGATGAAATGTTCTGGTGGAGTGTTACACAGGAGGAGATAAGAGGAGAAGGTTGAGAGCTACACAGGGTCAGTAAAAGCAGACAGTGGAGGGCACACTAGAAGCCATATGGGAAGTAATACAGGGCTACACATGAAGCTGTGAGAGAAGTGGTGTAGGACCACAGAGTAGGTCATAAAATGTGGTGGTCAAGGACACCACAGTATGGAGGATGCTATCTAAGAAATGCTAAATTCTAAGAAGTCTGGTTTGACCCTGATCCTGACCTCTATTGCCTACCTGTAACTCTAAAACAATAACTCTATTCCCTATTTCTTAGCTCTTTAATCACCCAAGAAATCCTGCATCTAAGTCCACAAACTATGTACTTCTGGTTTATCATCTATTGTGTAAATCATCCCCACCTATCCTGTACCCAACACCTGACCACAACCCAGACCACAAATTTGCTACCCAACCCAGACCACAAATTTGTTCAGGCCCAACCCCAACCATAATTCCTGCCCAAACCCTAATGCTCACCATATAATTTTTGTTTCTGATCTTCACCTTGGTCACATTTGCTCATTTCTTGGAGTATATTCTTCTGGACTAGGTTGGAGAGATGCAAGTCCTGCTTCCCCTTAATATGAACTTGACCTATGACAATCAAGCCACTTTTTCACAGTCATTGTGAATACTGCACACAAGTGTCACACCAGCATTGTACTGGGACATTTTTATACCATTAATGGTATTAAAACAGGCTCTGTGTATTGAGGTGGTTGCCTTGTGCCATATGCTTGTAAGTGGTAGAGTTAGAGTCCTGTGCACAACCCCCAGCCTCACACCCAGCTCTCCTAACATCTTCACTATCTCCAAAACAAGGAAGGAAGAATCTCAGTCCCTGACCAGACAGTGTTCTCTGGGGCAGGTGTTGCAGGTGATACTGTCCTAGAAGTGGTGGATGAGTGATGAAGAAGGGTGAGGGGGTGTTCACTCAGCTTTACCTGATCCTCAGTTTTGGCCTGGATCCCACATCAATTTCAATCCCTATGAGCTCTAACCACAAGAATCCTGGCCTGGAAGGGTTTGAGGTCAGGCTGCACACTCCCCAAACAATGGAGGCTGCTTTCTTAACCAAGAGCATCTGGTAACTTCAAACTCATTTTCCAGCCTCCTGGGAGCCAGAAGTGGCCTTCATCAGACCCTCCAGTTGTGTCCTGTCTCATCCCAGATTCCAAACATAGCTTCTTTTCTGCCCAGAATGGCCAAAGTCCAACCTGGCCAGTCATCTTTGCAGGACAGAACAGAAGTTGTCCTTTGCAGATCAGGCAAAGAGGTGTCTGGAGACTGTTGGCATCATTCAGCCTTACCTATATCCCAGGAAAAGAGGAGATGGAAGCCAACTCTGCTGGTCCACTGGAGTTACTAAGGCCCCAACTGGACAAATGGGGAAACCCAGTGCTCTTGTGGCAAGGGTTTTTATACCTGTATATTTGGCTTAAAGTTGCACAGAGCATAAAAGTGCAACCAGAACTTGGCACAGGACTCTGAACATGTGGGGTTTTGCCAGGTCCAGAGCCTCTTGGGACACTTAGAGATTAACCTATGCAGATGGAAGTCAGTCTCCATTCCTTTCCTCGTTTCTCTCATTTGTGCTGCTGCTATTAGTATCAGCAAGAAAAAAAGAAACTCAGCTTTTCCTTCTCTGTTTCTTTGATGACTTTCCATTACTCTCAGCCTTCTTTCTCTCCTCAGCAGCCTGTGTTAAATCTGGCTAGGCTAGAATATGTGCTCATGTAATCCATAAGCCTCAGAGTCTGGAATCACTGGTACCACAGGCCTCCACACCTGTTTATAATTTTGGAAGTTCTGGATTATCTTCTAATTTGTTTCTCCAGATTCCATAAAGAATTTATCTTCATAGATTTTATGTGTAGCCTCTTGTGGTTAACTTCTCAGCCAGAAGAAACATTTTATATGTTACTCATTTCCTTTAAGGGTTTATGTTTTACTTGATATTGTTTCTTTGGTTGTCCTTCACTTACTTCTCCTTTATTCTCTCTTCTACTCTCTCTATTTCCTTATCTATCTCTTTCATGGTGAATAAATGCAGCATGAAAATGGAAAACCTGATTTTTCTACCCTTTCTTCCATGACTCTACCCTCCTCATTAAACTCTCTTTTTCTCCATGGTGTCCTGGATGTGTTTTCAGAGTCTGGGCTGATGCACTTGCATCCACATCAAACCTCAGCCTTTAACTCTAAAATTGCTGGTACCTCAGGCTACCTTACTTACCATTTCTGATATGGAAGATCTGAATTATCTTCTACCTTGTTCCTCCTGATTCTTCATGAAAATTTTCTTTGAAGATTTGAATTGTGTCCCTTGAACACATTTTTATATTCATTTTGATATTTTTGTTGTAGTTAACTTCTGAAGTAGAAAAAGAATTTTGTAGGTTATAGCATCATATAAACATTTTTGTTTAGATTGATTTTGTTCCTTGGTTGCCATTCATTCATCATTCATTCACTCATGTATACTGCAGTTCAGGGAAACCAACCCAGGCATCACTTATTCCAGAGAAAGCCTCCACCACTAAGCTCCATACACAGCCCTAGAAGTTGAGCAATTGATTATGAAATACTTATTTTCACTAAGACTAGGAGAGAAAGCCTGAGGCATACAGAATTCATTTAGCTAGCCTCAAGAGAAAGCCCAGATTTCCTGTGGTACCAGTGTGTGTGTGTGTGTGTGTGTGTGTGTGTTTATTTCATGTGTAACACAAAGGATACTCTAACTAATCACCTGGGAAGCTGAGGCTGGAGAATGGGAAGATGGCATGTTGCAAATGATTCTGGGAAAACTCATGAGACCATGTCTCATAAAAAGGACTCATTATGGCATGCTGACACTCAGTAACCCTGCAAACATGGCAGTGGAAGTAGCAATGAGCATTCCAACTGCTATTAGTATCAGCAAGAAAAAAAGAAACTCAGCTTTTCCTTCTCTGTTTCTGCAGAACTATGCCCACTGTGCCCTGGCAGATTTGCATGGGACCCAATCTGTTTTTGGTGCATAAATTAACACAGACACATTAGTGGATAATAGAAGAAAATGGTATTGGAACACTGGGAATCAGTGCTTTTGCATAGGAAGCTCTGGGAAATATTGTTTACTGTAGTCTGCCTGAAGTTGTGACAAAATTGAAAAAACAAGATGAATTTGGTTGTTTGGAAAGTGTGAAGCTGCCAGTGAACTCTATTCTCTTCTATCAGGAAAAGTAAGTGAAATTAATGAGGCACTTTGCAGAAAATCCAGTGCTTGTGACAAATTCTGTTATGAAAATGGGTGGTTGAGGAAGATGACACTGAGAGAAGAAGAATTTGAGAAGTATGTGAAATCTGTTGGGGAGTAAAAATGGCACTCTAAGTACACTCATTCAACACAGCTGTCTTAAGTAAAAAGACACTACTTTCAATACTGCTACTGGAGAAAAATACCCCTTATCTTTTCAGAAATTGCAGATAAACATAATATGCATTATTTTTACAATTCCTTATGATTTTTAGAGTAAGTTTTAGGCTCTGGTGGAATTATCCGTGGTAAAAACTATTTTTTAAAAATTATGTAATCCAATTATGAGTCTTGATATAAGTCTTATGTAATATTGTAATTTGCTTACAACCATTCCTACATTGGAGTGAATAGACTTCATTATCTTCCCACTGGAAAAAACTAGGAGTGGAAGAAAGTGTTTGTCATGCAGTGTCAGAAGAAAATACTGTCCTAATTGTATAATATACTGTATTTGTTGGTGTTTTTTTTAATATACTAAAGGAACAGCTTTGCAGCAAGATAAGAAACAAAGTATTCAACTTACAAAAAAGCAAAAAGAGTCTGGGGCTCTGAAGTGGCATGCCCCTGGTTTCCATCCTCATATCTTTTCCTTAGTTATCAATACTGTGCTGCCTTTCTTAAAGAGAGAAACCTGACTTTTTCTTCTCTGTTTCTTCCATAATCTCAATTCCTCTCAGGCCTTCTTTTCTCCAGTGTCCCAGCTGTGTTCCCCGAGGATGGGCCAGAACATCTGCACTCAGGTCAAATTCCAGCCTAGGCTTCTGGATTTGTGGGTATCACAGGCTGCCATACCTACCTGTTTCAGATTTGGAAGTTGTTCCTCCTGAATCCATAAGAACTTTCTAGTTAAAGATTTGACTGTCTTTTTGAAAGCATTTTGATGTTTCTTTTGACACCAACCATAGTAAATATCTCAGTTAGAAAACATTTTTTTTTTGTTACTAGCATCCCATACATGTTTTTGTTTTGACTGATTTTGTTTCTATGGTTGCCATTTACTCTTTCACTCATTCACTTATTTATTTCACACTTCTGGGAATTCAACTTCAGGCATCACACACTCCGGGTCTCCAGCACTGGAGAGTACACAGTTCAAGGTACAGAAGGATTTGGGTTTCCCAACAACTCTAACCCTAGAAAATACAGGCTGAGGAACAAAAATTTTGTTTTTCTTCTTTAAACAGGAATCATAGAATTCTTTGATTTCCATGTTCATTTTTTAAGAAATTTTCCTTTGACTAGGGTGGCTGAGATGGGAGAATATTACACTGGGAAGCCTCATGAAACCCTGTCTCAAAATTAAACATTAAAGAGGCTGGGGCTGCAGGTACTGTTTACTTGGGTTCACTTCTTAGCTTCATAAAAAATAAAATTATTTTGTGCTTTTTCTCTCTCTTTTATTTCCCTGTTTAATGCTGTATTTATTCTAAAAGAAAGAGAAACGACTTTCTTCTCTGTCCATGATTTTCTGTTCCTTTCTCTCCTTTTTCTCCTCAGTTTTCTACTGTGTTGGATGATCATAGGCTTATCCTTCTGCACTCACATGACCCCCAACCTCAGTTTCTGGAAAAGCTGGTGCACAGGCTGAAGTTGCTGGCACCACAGGCTACCACACAGACATTTCTTCTGGCACTAACTTCCGTTAAATTCTCCACTATCAAAAAATTTTGTAGGTTAATCCCATCCCATATTTTTTTTGCCTTATATTGTTTTCTGGTTGTTATTCATACATCTACTAATTTATACTGCAGTCCTGAAAATCTATTCCTAGGCAAAACAAATCCCAGGGAATGGCTCTATCACTGAGCTCCATCCTCAGCCATTGGAGTTTTGCACCTCAAGGTAGAGGAGACTCCATGTTCCCCAACAATGTAAAGCTTCCAGGGTGAAAATCAGCATGAGAGATCCTCAACTTTTCCTTCATGATATCTTCCATGACTTTCCATTCTTCTCAGCTTTTCCTTTTCTCCTCAATGTCCTGGCTGTGTTCCTCTGAGCTAGTCTTCTATACTTGCATTCATGCACTCTCCTAGTTCAACCTTCTGGAATTGCTGATACCACAAGCTTCTCCTCATGCCTTAATCTGATTATTAACAGATTATATTCTAATTTTTACTTTGATATTTCTTTTGATACCAACCACAGTTAACTTCTCTGCTAGAAAAAAAAATGTTGCAGGCTACAAGCATCCCATAAATGTTTTTGTTTTGCCTTATTATTTTTCTGTTGTTTTTTGGTTGCCATTCATTTACTCATTTATATTGCACCTTGGGAATCCAATCCCAGGCATGACACTTTCCAAAGATAGTCATTTACCCTGAGTCCTCTTCCAATTCCTGGGAAATTAGCATTTTAAGTTAATAGTACTCAATGTTTCCCTACAAAGATAAGCTGATGATAGACAACCAGATGCATACTGAATTTGTTTATTTAACTTAAAGATGAAACAGATTTTGTTAATTCCCACATTAGTAATTAAAGAATTGGCCCAGTGACTAGAGAGGCTAAGGCTGGAGAATACGTAAATGGCATGTTTAAAGTGATCCAGGGAAGCAATGCCAGAACCCATCTCAAAATAAAACAAAACAGGGCTGGGGATATGGCTCAAGTGGTAGCATGCTCACCTGGCATGCATGAGGCCCAGGTTCGATCCTCAGCACCTCATACCAACAAAGATGTTGTGTCCCCCGAGAACTAAAAAATAAATATTAAAAAAAGAATTCTCTCTCTCTCTCTCTCTCTCTCTCTCTCTCTCTCTCTCTCTCTCTCTTAAAAAAATAAAACAAAACAGGCAAAGGCTGTGAAGTATCATGCATTTATGTCCAATCATAGACATGAAATAAATCATTTCATTCTCCTTTTTCTTATGTCTCTCCTTTGTGCTGCTTTTATTTTCTGGAGAAACTCAACTTTTCTCTGTTCCTTCTATGACTTTCTATTCCTCTCCTCATGGTCCTGACTATTCACTCAGGGCTGCCTGGTATACCTATACTTGTGTGAACCTACAGCCTATTCTTCTGGAATCACTGTAACATAGGCTACCACAATTATCCATGTTTATTTTTGGAGGGTCAGAATCATGCACAAAATTTATCTTCAAAGATTTAACTTGTGTCCACTTGAATACTTTGTGATATTTCTTATGCCATCAAAATATTAAAATCTCCATTAGAAAAAAAAGTTCATATGTTACTAGCATACTGTAAATATTTTTTTTTGGCCTAACTTTATTTTTGGTTGCTGTTCATTCACTCACACATTTACATTACATTTCTCAGAATCATTTCCTAGGCAACACACATGCCAGGTAATGTTCTAACTGAACTCCATTCCCAGCCCTGGAGGTGAGCCAAGGAAAGACAGCATGAGGCACATAGAATTTATCTTGCTTAAAGAGGGAGCCTAGATTCCTTTGCTACCCATGTATTATATAAAATAAACTCTGCTCAGTGACAGGGACGTTAAGGATGGAGAATGGGAGCATGCTATGTGCATTGTGATTTGGGGCAACCTTGTGAACATTTCATGAAAATATTCCAGGAAAAATGGCAACACAAAAAGCTCTACTTTTCCTTCTCTGTTTTTTTCCATTAATTTTCAATTCTCTGTCTTTTTTTATCCAAGGAGTCCCTGTTGTGTCCCCCAAACTAGCCTCCTACAAATATACTCCAGAGGTCCTCAGTAACAGCTCCTGCAACCACTAGAACAACATACAATTTAATTTTTATTTGTGAAAGGTCTGATTTTCTTCTAAATTGTTTTTCTTGACCATAAATGATATTTCTTTTCAAAATTTTATTTCTGTCATCTTTTTAAAAATATCTTTATTTTATTTTTATGTGGTGCTGAGGATCTAACATAGGGCCTCACACATGCTAGGCACCAAGCTACAATCCCAGCCCTGATTTCTGTCATCTTAATTACCTTTTGATATTTATTCTGACACCATTCTTTAAATTTTTTAAAAATTTGTATAAGACAGCAGAATGCATTACAATTCTTATTACACATAAAGAGCACAATTTTTCATGTGTCTGGTTGTATACAAAGTTTATCCACACCAACTTGTGTCTTCATACATGTACTTTGGATAATAATGGGGCACCAACCATTTTGAAACACTTTACTGTAAAATGTTTTTACAGGTTAATAGTATCTCAAATCAATTGGTGCTTTATTCCTTCTCCCATCCATTCACTTTCCATATTTCTCTATCCTGATGCCTTTCTTCATGCAATAAAAATCAAACCTTGGGCTGGGGATGTGGCTTAAGCGGTAGCGCGCTCGCCTGGCATGCGTGCGGCCCGGGTTCGATCCTCAGTACCACATACAAACAAAGATGTTGTGTCCACCGATAACTAAAAAATAAAATATTAAAAATTCTCTCTCTCTCTCTCTCTCTCTCTCTCTCTCTCTCTCTATCTCACTCTCTCTTTAAAAAAAATTAAAAAATAAAAATCAAACCTTAACTCTTAACACTAACCTTAAACCTCTATCCCATGCCATAAACCCTAACTTAACCCTATCCCTAACCATATTGCTAATCCTAACCACAAAGCCAACCATTAACCTTAATCCTCTAACTCTAACCCCTAAGTCTAACCCTAAACCTTAAGTCTAATTCTCACCATAAACCTCTAACCATGTCCCTAACCTAGCCCCAACCCTTTTCCCAACAGCAAACCCCTAATCCAACCCCTAACCCCAATCTTAATATAAACTCTAACACTACCTACCTGAATATGGCAGAGTTCCCACTTGAACTTATGGAAGCAGCAAGTGCCCAGGTGGCTTACAACTTCTAACATGGACACAAATGAGACATTCCATGACCCTCTTCTTTGAATCATTTGCTGTAGTGGCTCACAGAAGCCAGAAAACTATTTAGTACTATCAATTCACCATAAAGCATATCTTTCAAACATATTTTAAATAATATATTTGAGCAAGCATATGACCACACACACAGGGAAAGGTAAGTGGTAAAGGGCCTATAGCTGTTATGCCCTCCCCAGGCAGCATCCTGCCAGCACCTTCAACAACAGAGAGTCCTAAAACTCTATCTTTTTCTTTTTTTGGATGCTTCATTAAGTACCCATGATTCATTAAATCATTGATCATTTGTTACCAGTTTAGCCTTCAGTTCCTCTGTTCTCCTTATATATGTGGGAAGGCTCAAGTTCAAACTCTGTAATGATGGTTTTCTTTTTCCCACTGAACATGGTCATCCTGTGTTGCCCAGGAGCCCTAGACCATTAATCACCTCACTGGTATCAGACAGACACATTGCTTCATAGATTGAAGAATGAGGAGCTAAGAGACAGGAAACTGAAGCAGAAACCAAGAATGTATTTCTTGGCACAACAAGCCACAAAGTAGCTTCAAATTGACAAAGAACTTGAATATACACTTTTTACTAGTAAACATGAAAGATGATTAACAGGATATTGTATTAGTGTCATTATAGACATGCAAGTTAAAACTGCAGTGAAATTTCCTCACTTTTACTAATAAAGCCATAATAAAAATATTTAAAAATAACAAGTGATTCGGGGCAACCTTGTGAATATTTCATAAAAATATTCCAAGAAAAAAGGCAATCCAAAGGTAAGCTCTACTTTTCCTTCTCTGTTTCTTCCATGAATTTTCAATCCTCTGTCTATTTTTATCCATGGAGTTCTTGTTGTGTCCCCCAAGCTAGCCTCCTACACATATACTCCAGAGGTCCTCAGCAACAGCTCCTGCAACCACTGGGGCAACATGCTATTATACTATTTAATTTCTAATTGTGGAAGGTCTGATTTTCTTCTAAGATGAGCTCTACTTTTCCTACTGATTTTCTTCCAAGATAAGCTCTACTTTTGGGTAAGGATGAAGAGAAATCAGCACTCTTTTATATACCTGTAACGATAAATAATGTGAAGCTTGTGTGTGGAATAGTTTGCTATTCCCTCAAAAAGTAAAATAGAATTATCATACTACTCAACAACTCCATTTCTATGTATTTAACCCCTAAGAACTGAAAGGAGGTATTAAAAGAAAAGTACATGTATATACTTTCCATCTGTTAAAGTCATGAGAATGAGGGACAGGCTCAAAAGGAGTTTTAGGAAAAGAATTTTATGTATGAGTAAAAAAGGAGTGCTTTTTTTCCCCAGTTGAGCAGGTAGTGAAAGTGAGGATTGATTGCCATGGATAAGCTTGCTGATGTCCTGATTTGGAGGTTATGTGATGGTCACCTGAGAGTATCCATTCCTACATTGAGTAAAATACATTGCAGTGTTTTACATGGAGATACAAACCTGGCATAGCAATGACTAGTGGGGAATGTGAGTGGAAGGATACAGAGCATCAGCTAGGGTATTGTCTCTGAGTTCTCAGTGAGTTGAATACATATGTCCAAGAACTCAATGTATATAATATGTTTCAGATCCCTCAATCACACTATTACATGACTATGAACATCCTCAGTGAGGAAAACATCTGACTGCAAGAGGCTTAGCTGGAGGCATTGAATGTGTTTGAGATCTTAGGATGTTTAATATATGCCTCAAAGATCTCAGGGAGGAAATCCTGTATAAGAAGTCTCACACAGGATGTGACAGGAGTGCCAGGCTACTCAGTGAGAACATTATGAGTGTTAGAGTCCTCAGGGAAGAGGCTACATCAATGTCATACCCCTCACTGTGGATATAATTATGTCAAAGGCCTGAGCATTTGTACTGCTTGGGTGAGAGTCCTGCATGGAGAGTGTCTGTGTCATAGACCTCAAGGAGACACTTAAAATGTCAGAGGAGTCTGTGTTGACAGAAAGATACTGTCTGAGCCCTCCATGATTTTTAAATATGACTAGACAATCAAGATCTCTGCCAGTGAGGCTCTTAGTTGTGCCTGAGCTCTCATTGAGATATTAACTGAGGGACAGACAGAAGGTAGAGGGAGAATATTATCTACATCCAGCAAGCCTCTGTGAATATGTGATGTAAGAGTCAGAGGCAACTGGGAGGAGAGGACATGAGTTTCAGAGCCCTGAGTGAGTTTATTATACATGTGACAGAAAAATTTATGGACTCAGTGAGATGATCAAGGAATTTCAGAGAACTCAATAAGGACACAATATTGAGTGTCAGAGGAGGACTCACTGAGGATATTTCCTGAATGTCAGGGACCTCCATGAGAATGTTCCATGAGTGCTGCAGCCCTGAGTGAGGACATATATGTGCTGTAATAGGAAGAGACCTGTGCTAGCCTATTATATGTGACAGTGCCTTCATATGGACATTTAGTGTCAGAGTCCAGAGGGAGGCTATCACCTGAGTGTCTGAATCCTCATTGAGACTGATACATTTTTCAGAAGATATACTGAAGATATTTGGTCAAAGTCAGAGGCCTTAATAAGGATGTGATAGGTGTCAAAGTCTTAATTGAGATTATTTTGCTATTACTATAGGTCTCAACCAGGGTATTTTCTGTTAAGAGGCCTCAGAGAGTTGAGTATATGTGTTAGAGATTAGGGGTGGAGAATGTAGGTATCATAGCCTCACTCACTCTGTTATGTGACTATGAATGTCCTTAGTGAAGAAAATTTTCTGACTAGGAGAGGTGTTATTGAGGATAGTTTCCTCAGTAAGTATATTTTAGAGATGAAATTTCTAGTGAGTAAGTTTTTTAAATTTTTTTTTAGTTATACAGGACACACTAACTTTATTTTGTTTATTTATTTTTATGTGATGCTGAGGATCGAACCCAGGGTCTCACACGTGTAAGGCGAGCACTCTATCACTGAGCCACAACCTCAGCCCTCCAGTGAAGAACTTCTATGTGTCAGATGTCTCATTGAGAATAAGGGTGGGAGTGCCAAGGTACCTAGTGAGGACACTGTAAGTGATGGAGTTTTCAGGGTTGAAAGAACATCAGTGTGAAAGGCCTCAGTGAGATTATGAAATGAGTATAAGAGGCCTTAATGACTATATATTACATGGAAGAGGATTTACCGAGAAGACGATTTTTCTCAGACTGGTCAGTGAGGAAAATATGGGCTCAAATGACTCAGTCCCTACTCTACAAAGGTTGGAGCCCTCTGTGGGGATTTCATATGTGTCAGAGACCTCAATGAGACACATGCGTGTGTCAGAGGACTCATTGTACATACTATGTAACCTTTGGAGGTCTCACTTATATTTTGAATATCAGAGCATTAATCTGTGCAGACATCAGGTGCCCCCAAGCACTTGGTAAGATAATACTTAAGTATTAGAGGTCTCATGGAGGTCATTATCTGAGCTTGAGAAGCCTAAGGTGGATATTATATTCATTTCATTGTCCTGCATGAGGATGATATCCACTGCAGAGTCCTCAGGCAGTATGTTACCAGTGTGAGTGGACTCAGTGCTATATGATGTGAATGTCAGAGGCCTCAGGGAGGAATCATGGGAGTTTCAGAAGACGATACATTGAGGATATGATATGAGTATCAGATACCTGCTTCAGGCTATTATAAAAGTGTCCAAGGCCACAATCATTATATCTTATGTGTCAGAAACTTCAGTGATAACACTGTATTTGACATAGGCCTCTGTGAGAATATTGCAGGTGGACGAGGCTTCTCATGGATATTAACTGTCAGAGTCTAGAGCCAGGGTGTTACCAGACTGCCTGAGGCCTCAGTAACAATGTGAACATGACCAAGGTCACAGTTTAGATATATTATTGATGTCAGAGGCCTCTGTGATGATGTGATATGTGTCCAAGGCTTCAGTGAGAATGTGATGTGTTTCTCACAGGCCTCACATCGGATATTATACTTCATAGAGGCTGCAGTAAACTTACTATACCTGTCAGAGGCCTCAGTTTTCTCCTATGGAAAGAGGCCTCCATAAGTATATGATGGCTGTCAAAAAGATTCTAAGTGGAAGAGACCTCTGTTAGTCAATTACATGTGTCAGATGTCTCCAATACTACATCATTAATACTAGGGGCCTCAGTAAGCCTCTTATAGGTCCTGTAGGTCGCAATGTAGATACTGTATGTGTCAAGTCCTCAGGGAGTTAGAGGCCTAAAGGAGTATATTATATCTGCCAGAGGTTTAAGGTAGGATATTAAATGCTCCTGACTCTTCAGTGAGGCTATTAACTGAGTCAGTGGATTCAGCATTGATACTTCATTGCTGTCAGAGGCCTCAGTGAGGACACTATTAGGGTCACAGACCTCATTGAGTCAGAAGTCTTAGTGACAATGGAGGATATGTCAGAGGCCTGAGAATATCACATGCATCTGAATCTTCAGAGATAATATTTTGTGTGTCAGAGGCCTCAGCAAGTATATGGGCTACAGGCCTCAGTGTTGATATTACATGAGCATCAGAAGCCTGAGGAAGGAAGCATTAAATGTGCCCTGAGGGAGGACATTCAAAATGTGTCTGAGGCCTAGCGGAGGATAGTTTGCTTGTTGAAGGGCTAAGGGAAAATACTGTTTGTCAGAGGCCCCAGGGCAGATACCAGGTGTTAGAGGCCTTAGTGTGGGTAGAAGGTCTGAGAACCCTGAATGAAGATTTCATTTATTTCAGAAGCCTCAAGGAGACTACAACGTTATGATCACAGGACTCAGTGAATATACTAGGTTAGTGTCAGAGGACAAAAAAGGACTTTCTATACATCAGAATCCTCTAGGAGTTTATTATATGGATTTCAAAGACCTCAGGAAAGATATCATGTGATTCTCGGAGCTGTGAGTGGGGACATTTTAAGTTTCAGAGTCCTCAGGAAGTTGATTAGGGATGAACGTACCTTCAGTGTGATTGTATATGAATGTCAGATGCCTCAGTGAGTATGGGATATGAATGTCAGAGGAGGCATGGGGGATATCCTATCAGGGTAAGAGACACCCAGGAGAATTCTATATAAAGATCATAGCCCAAATGAGGATATTGCAGGGGTCAGAGTCCAGTGTACCTATGGTAAGAGTAGGAGGCCTCTGTAATCCTATCATATACCTTAGAGTCTTCATGAGGATATTTACTGTCAGAGTCCAGAGCAAGGCTATGAACTGATAGTCAGAAGCCTCAGTGAAAAACCATACATGTGATCCAGGGCTCTGTGAAAACATTATGTCCAAATCAGAGGCCTCAGTGAGAATGGGTCAGAGTCTTCATTGAGCTTACTCCATGATTGCCACAGGACACAGTTAGGACATGTTCTGTGTTCAGGGCCTCAGTAAGTTGATAATATGCATCTGAGGACTCAGTGTGGATAATATATGTGAGAGAACCCCCAGTCACACTAATATATGATGTAAACATTCTTAGTAAGGAAAATATTTGATTGGAATAGACCTTGTTGAAGGCATTGCATATGTTTGACATCTTGGTATGTATAATCTATGGCTTAAATGTCTCATGAAGGAAATCCTATGTGTCTGAGGCCTCACAGAAAATATTATGGAAGTGCTAGGCTACTCAGTAAGAACATTGCATGTGTTAGAGTCCTCAATAAAGAGATTATACCACTGTAACATCCTTCAGTAGGATATTACAATGTGGAATGCCTCAGCATTTGTACAGCTTGGGTAAGAGTCCTCTGTGGAGTTATTGTCTGTGTCAGAGACTTCAAGGGGATACTTAAAAGTGTCATAAGGATCTGTGTTGATAGGAAGGTACTTTCAGAGTCTTCAGTGATTTTTTTTAATATTTTAGACAATAGGGGTCTTTGTCAGTGAGGCTCTTAGGTGTGCCTGAGCTCCTGCTGATATATACACTGATGGCCAAGAGGATTGAGGATATTTTTTGAGTCTCACAAGTGTCTATGAATAAGTTGTGTAACTGTCAGAGGAACAAGGGAGGAGAGGATATGAGTGATAGAGATCAGAGTGAAGATATTGTACACTTAAGAATCCTCAATAAATAGAATAGGAGTGTTTATGGACTCAGTGAGATAATCAAGAAATGCCAGAGACCTCAGTTAGTATCTGATGTGTCAGAGAAGGACTCACTAAGGATATTACATGAGTGTCAGAGACCTCCATAAGAATGTTTCTTAAGTGCCATAGGCCTGAGTCAGGACATACATGTGCTATAATAAGAAGAGGACTCTGTTAGAATATTGTATGTGAAAGTTCTTTGAGGATCAAAAGCCTGAGTGAGAATAATACATTTGTTAGGGGACATACTAAAGATATTCTGTCAAGGTCAGAGGCCCCAGTGAGGATGTGATATGTGTCAGACTTCACTAAGTTTATTTTGTTATCACCACAGGCCTCAATTAGGGTTGTTAAATATTTGTGTCAGAGGTCTCAGGGTAGATAGTGTAAGTGTCAGAATCCTCACTTACTATTTTATATGACTGTGAAGTGAAGAAAACTTCTGAATATTAGAGGCCTTCCTGAGGATATTGTCCTCAGTGAATATATTTTAGGGCTCAGAGTTCTCAGTGAGGAAATTCTATGTGTCAGAGGCCTCCTTGAGAATAATGATGGCAGAGCCAGGGTACCCAGTGAGGACATTGTATGTGATGAAGTTTTCAGGGTAGAGAGAATATCAGTGTGGAAGGCCTCAGTGAGATTATGAAATGAACACCACAGGCCTTTGTGATGATCTGATATGTGTAAGAGGCCTCACTGAGAATAGAATCTCTCTCAGAGGTCAGTGAGGAAAATATGGGGTCAAATGACTCATTCCATACTGTACATAGGATAGAATCCTCAGTGGGGATTTTATATGTGTCAGAGACCTCAATGAGACATATATGTCTCTGAGGACTCATTGTACCTCATGTTACCTACAGAGGCCTCAGTACTTTTGGATGACTCTCAGAGGGTCTAAATCTGTGTGGACTTCTGGTGCCCCAGAGCACTCAGTGTGATATTCCTTGAGTGTCAGAAGCCTTAATTAGGATATTTCTGAATGACAGAAGCCTCAGAGTGGATATTATATTGATCTCACTGTCCTGTATGAGGATTATATCCATTTCAGAGTCCTCAGTAAGAATATCATTAGTGTTTTGGGACTCAAATGAGATAGGGTGTGAATGTCAGAGGCCTCAGGGAGGATTCATGTTGGCATTAGAGGAAGACTCACTGAGGATGTGATATGAGTGTCAGAAACATTTCTGAGGCTATTATAAAAATATCCAAGGCCTGAGTGTGGTTATTTTATGTGTCAGAGGCTTCCTATGGATATTAATTGTCAGAGTCCAGTGCCAGGGTATTACCAGAGTATCTGAGGCTTCACCAACCCATCCCCTTGAATGGGATCAAGGTCACAGTACAGATATCCTGTTCATGGCAGTGGCCTCAATGACATATGTGGAAGATTCTTCAGTGACAATATAATGTGTTTGTTACAGGCTTCACTTTTGACATCATATTTTGTAGAGTCGGCAGTAAACTTACTATACTTGTCAGAGGCCTCAGTTTTCTCCTATAGAAAGGGACCTCTGTGAGTACATGATGGCAGTGCCAGAGGCATCAAGAAGGCATTCTAAGTGGAAGAGACCTCTGTTATCCAATTATACATCTCAGATATCTCCAATACTTTATTGTTAGTATTAGAGACCTCAGTATGACTCTTATAGATACTGTAGGTGTCAATGTAGATATTAAATATTTCAAAGACCTCAGGAAGTTAGAGGCCTCGGGGAGTATATTATACCTCTCAGATGGTTCAGGGACTATTTTAAATGCACCAGCCACCTCAGCAAGGCTATTCCTGAGTCAGATGTCTCAGTGCCAGTAGTTCATTATTGTCAACAGCCTCAGTGAGGATACCATTAGGGTCACATGCCTCAGTGAGAATACTAAATGCATTTGTATCCTTAGTGACAATGGGACTTGTGTCAAAGGACTTATGATATCATATGTTTTAGAGGCTTCTCTGAGAATATCATAGTTGTCAATAGAGTCAGTCAGTAATATATTATATGTCAGAGCCCTCAGTGAAGACACTGTCTTTTTAAATAGTTTCATGTGTTTAGTGAGAGCTCTGAATAAAAATAGTATTGTGTTTCAGAGGCCTCAATGTGGTTTTTCTTATTTGTCACAGGCTCTCATGGATATTTTATGACTGACACAGGCCTCAGTGTTGAGGCCTGTTAGAAACCTCTGTGAGGACATTATATGTTGAGCATGTTAGAAACCTCTGGGAGGACATTATATGTCAGAGCCCTCATTGATTATATGTGTAGAGGACTCATTGAAAATATTATAGGTGTCAAAGAACTTAGTTTTTATGTGAGTTTTAGAGATCTTATTGAGAATATTTTTATGTGACATAGGCTTCCACAGGGATTTCATATATGTGTCAAATGCCTCAATGAAGATATTATATTTTTCTGAGTTCTCTGTGAGGATATCTTATGAGTTTGAAGGTTTGACATGTTATTTTCTAGAGGTCTCAATGTGTGTGTGATATCAGCCAGTGGTATCATTAATGATATTTATTGATAACAAACTCATATTATTTCAGTGCATACTATATATGTTAGAGTCTTCATAAGGATATTATATTGTATTTAAAGCCTCAGTGAAATGTTTTATAAGTGTAAAAGGCCTAATTGAGGGTATTATACTATTCTTTCCTGTTAAAAGAAAACAGGAAACAATAGAAAGAACTCCCAGTGGAAAGAATGGTCAAAGCTATTCCTGAAGGCTTCAAGCAGGAATGAAGTAAGCAACAAAGTACTATAGAGTTGGATAACAAACAAAATCTTGGAGTAAATATCCAGATGCTCATTTATTTACAAATAAATGACTAAACATATAAACAAAAGAGGCTAAATAAAAACCCCTTATGCAGAATTTCAAGTAATTGAGGTGGAAATTTGGCCCTCAAGGAGTTAGGCCTAACTTCCCACTCCTTAAAAGGGGCTCTGCATAGTGACTTACTCCAAAACAATATATATAATGTGTACATGTAGAGAAACATAACTTCACAGTGAGAAATCTGGCAAACACTACATCAGTCAGGTGAGCACCTTGAGGTTATGAAATGAAGAATAGCACTTCATCTGTAATCTGCTTTCCCCAATCCATAACCTGTCTACATATGAGAAAAACATCAACTGAAAATCTAAAAAGTACCTGACAGGTACTCCTCAACTGTCAGGTCCTCCTCAACCATCAAGGGCATCAGAGAAAGGAAGGGCAGAGAAACTGTCGCCACGAAGAAAAGCCTATGGAGACAGGATGACTGTCTTGTGGGATCTTGGATGGGGTCCTGGAACTGAAAGAGGCTGTACTGAGAATCCAAAGGAAACACAGACATTAGTTAATAAGAGCATATCAGTATCTGTTTATCATGAAAAATCATGTATGAAGTTAACACATCTGAGATAGCTCACGTAAGTCATAAGAGAAAAAAAACTGGGTAGAAGTTACATAGTAGATCTCTGCATTTTCTTTGCAATTTCTGCGTAAACATAAAACTACTCTAAAATAAAATCTTAAGACATGGCTATATTTTTAAAACACCTGCTCATTTAATTACTCAGAATGTCAATTACTAATAATTGACATTCTTAACTAGTTCTGCATTTTGTTAAGAGCATTTATAACAAAAATGTGTCAAACTAACATAATGTAAAATAAATACTTATTTTATATGTTTTATGTTAAAGTAATAATATGTTTAAACTTATTTATCATTATTTATTTTGCTATTGCTAGGTTCTGGATTTTCTCTCTAAAAATTTCAAAACTTTAGAGAAAAAAATCTACATTTTAGAGACACTATTTCAAGTCATGGTTGAACTTTTTCAAAAGAGTCATGATAAAAAATATGTTACAAGAGCAGATTGATTCATTGTGAATGAATCATTGATCCCAAGGAATTCTTATCTTTCGTTTGTTTCTATGTATACCCTTCAACAGTAATAGCATCAAATATTTGCCACTAGGAAAAAATATTTGAACGAAAAATGTAAACAGAATTTGTGACAATAACTTATGATGCTTTCTAAAAAAAGAAAAAAATTAAAAGAATATCAAAGTCAGTTTCCTCCATGATGTTCTTCAGAAATGGTAAAACTAGAGAAACTTCAATGGAAGCATGGTTTATGAGTGATCTTAGATATTCTCATGTTTTACGGGGAAATTATATTTTAGAAATCATAAAAAATATTGGATGCCCAAACTCTTGAATGTTTTCAAATGTAGTTGAATTTCTATGTAAGTTTCTCATTGATATAGCTAGTCATGAAGCTAATAAAAACAAAGAATCTATGGGGCTGGGATGTATGTAGCTCAGTGGTGGCATACCTTATCCAGAATTCAGGAGGCCCTGGGTTTGATCCCTAGCACCACAATTTTTTTTTTTTAAATCAGTGCCTTATTTGTGTAATCAAATAGAAAGTGAACAATCACCACTCTTAGGAAAATGTTAAGCCTGAAAAACAGTTAAGAATTAAAATAATCTTACAATAGAAATAGCCTATTGTGACCAGATGTGTCATATCATAAAGTACATTCACATTATACTATCAAAATATCAGAATCAAAATACTCTTACAATAGAAATAGCCTATTGTGACCAGAGGTGTCACATCATAAAGTATATTCACATTAAATATCCTCTCAGAACAATAAAAAAGACTTTGATGACCATTTAGAAGGAGAAAATGGCTATAATATAGATTAGAAAATTATTAAGAAATTAGAAACATGAGGTGAGGGGCTGTGGGCACGGAGAGCGGCTGGCCTAGGCTTGGCGGGTGGAAGTGTCCCTCCTGCAGGGTTTGTGGAGTGAGCTGGGTGCACAGGGGTGGTCGTGTTGTGTCCCCTCTGGCTGTCAGTCTTGAGGAAGAGCTGAGTGGGCGGGAAGGATGGAGGACCAAGGGTAATTGTCGCGGAGGTGATCTGGGTGCTCTGAGGCCCTCATAGGAGGAGTGACCCAGGAATCCCTGAGCTCGGGAAGCTTGGGGGTGTGGAGAGGAGAAGCCCATCCTCAACCAATGCCCAGCGCCGGGCAGATCCGATGTTGGGCTGCAGAAATGCTCTGTGTGGTGGGTGGGGTTCGGGTGGTCTTTTTCCTCAGCCCATCTTGCACGTCATGCACGCGAGGAAGTGAAAGGGGTGCGGCCTCCGGGCACCTCTTCAGCTTCCTTGTGACCTGCCCCGTAGGGGTACCCTGCAATCATGTAGGAATAGGAGACGCTGGCAGAGCCTTGCACTCAGGACAGCAGTGATGACACTGAAGATGTTGCATTGTTTGATGCAGAAGATGAAACTAATAGACCAAGAAAATCTAAAATCCGACATCCAGTGGCATCATTTTTCCATTTGTTCTTCTGAGTCTGTGCCATTGTAGTCTATCTTCTCTGTGAATTGCTCAGCAGCAGCTTTATTGCTTGTATGGTGACAATTATCTTGTTGTTGTCACTCACGTGACTTTTGGGCAGTGAAGAATGTCACAGGTAGAGACTGATGGTAGGCCTTGGGTAGTGGAATCATATTGATGAGGATGGAAAGAGTCATTGGGTGTTTGAGTCCAGGAAGGCATCTCCTCAGGAGAATAAAACTGTTTCAGAAGTTGAATCAAGAATCTTTTGGTTAGGACTAATTGCCTGTCCAGTGCTGTGGGTGATATTTGCCTTTAGTGCTCTCTTCTCCCTCAGAGTAAAATGGTTGGCATGGTTATCATGGGTGTGGTGCTACAGGGTGCCAACCTGTATGGTTACATTAGGTGCAAGTGGGCAGCTGGAAGAATTTAACCAGCATGGCTACCTGGTATCTTGGAATGCAGTTTTTAAAACAAAACACCAGAAATGAACAGACTTCTTGAATAGAGAGAAAATTATGTTTTCTGTGATATTGGGGAATGGCTGAAGAGATTCTTGATTATGAATTGTTTAGAGCTCAGTCCAGTGCAAAAAGGAGCATTGATTTTTGTTTGTTTTGTTTTCACTTGCAAAGTTACTATAAAAACTGTTTTCTTTTTTTAAACAAAGTTTTAATTTTCTTTGTCTAGTAGTTGAGGCTGGGAAGTATGATATCATTAAGAACATTGTCAGAATTTATTTTATGGTGTACATATGTATGCATATAGTAATGTATCCGTATATCCCAAATTAATGTGTTAGTTTACATATGTTACAGAGATATTTGCATTTTGATCCATAGAATATAGGATGTTCTTAATCTATCTCAAAGGTATGTGTGTTTACATACTATTTTTATAGGTTATTTTCAGAAATAAGTTGATTTCATGATTAAGAGTAAACACTTGGTTTGTGTATGAGTTAAAAAGAAAAAAATTTGTTAATTTTAAATATATACTTCATGTTGAAATTGTTTACCTTAGACATGCACAAGTGAAACTAGTTTCTAAAATGTTCTTTTATTTTTATACTTAAGGCCTAAATAATAAATGGAATCTTTATAGTTTATGTTTAAGGGATACCCAGGGATTGCTGCTATTCTATTTATTTCATAGAAAGGATAGTCATATTTTATTTTGGAACTTCCTGGAAACTCTTCAGTGGTCTCTGGACTAATAAAATCTTTTAGTACTAAATGAATATTATTCTTATGTCATAGTAAAAATAATCATTTAAATACTTGGCATAATAAATGCCTAAAGACATTTTATGAATATTTTTTCTTGCTATAATGGGGATATTGTAAATCATACATTTGTATTAATAATTTTTCTTAAACAAGGCAATATATAATTTAACTGTAAACTAAACCAATCTACAAATTATTGTAGGCAGTTGTAAATTCTGTTGAGATACTGGAAACTTTGTTAGAGTCTTTTAATCAGCAGATTATGTTGTGAATGTATTTGTACATTGTTAAAATATGTTTAAAGATGTTTCATTTTAGTTGAATAAATGTGTATTGGAGTGAAAAAAAGAAATTAGAAACATAATAATGATGTAAAAATTCTCTAGGCCATACTAGGCACTTTGAACTGTAATCATAGCTATTTTGGAGACTGAAGCAGGAGGAACACAAAGTTTGAAGCCAGCCTCAATACCTCAGGAACTTAGCAAAATCCCACCTCAACATAATATTTTAAAAGGGCTGAAATTCATTGCTTGCCTAACATAGTCAAGGTTATGAGCTTAATTCTCATCACCATAAATAAATTTAAAAGAATAACTCCAAACCAAGCATATAATATGAGACAACTGGGGCATTTATAGAAAAGGGTAGAAACCATTATGTTGAACACCCCAAAATAATTCAACTATATTTAATTATTTTTCAGCTCATGATATTAACATGTCTAATCTCCACTTATATTACTTCATTAAAATATGGTAAAAGTGTATGTACTTTTTTAATGATTTCAAAATATGAGTTATACTCAACTCTATTCTAAAAACTACCTTTGAAGCACATAGAGCACCAGCATTTATATAAAATGAAATCAGGCCATTTCCTACACAAAGTAATATTTAGTAAGTACTAATGTATACACACATTATTTCAAAAGAAATTAAAATTGATGAAATCAAAAGTCACTGTTATGCTTTTAAATGATATTTTGAATATATGAGAAACACTTAATAGAGTTCTCCAAAAAGAACTTCTGACAATATATAAAGCATGCTTATTAGAAGGTCAATTCCCATGCTTGCAAGGAGTAAGAGAAACTAACTACTTGATGAATGTAAGACTTTAATAAGATATTCGAATATGCTTTCTAAATTACAAAAGTAGAAAATGTCTGTTTAAAAAAGCCCATTTTTGGTAAATGTATCTGTTTTTTTAAAAGAATCTATTGACTTTTCTCTTACACACTGTAATTATTTCAGTGGTTTTAAGCTGGAATATCATGTAATATCAATAGCTGGAATTTTAAAATATCACCATCCTCTTTCTTTCTATAAAATTGATTAGCAAATTTTGCTTAGAATAATTTCAACCCAATTTGGAAAAGATCTCTGTGTGTGTGTGTGTGTGTGTGTGTGTGTGTGTGTGTGTGTAAATACATAATATTTTGAACAATTCCCCTGACACTTGGGTCCTGTCAAAGACATATTGTCTGTGTGTGATGCTGGAATGGAACCCAGGCACTCTCACATGTTAAGCAAGTTCTCTGCCACCAAGTTACACACACACTGTCCCAAAGACCTTAATAAGAAAAAGATAATTTAAACTTTTTGAGATAAAGAGAACTGTCAAACAAGATAATTCAATCAAAACAAGGTAAACTAAAAAGTATATTTAAAAATATTGTTGATAAAAATAGCAGAAGTTCAAAGTTAGAGAAGAAATTAAAAATCAAACTACAGAAACCTACTACATAAAATTGGAAACCTAGAGAGAATGGGTAATTTCCTAGTTAAAAAAAAAAACACATTAATAAAAGATTAAAATAAGAAAACTATGAATGATCAATCAGCTTTAAAAGTTTAAAATGATGCTTACAGATCTCCCATTGAGACAAAAACCAGGAACATGGGGGTCCACGGTTGAGTGTTAACTGACTTTTAACAAATTCTGGATTTACTTAAAATGTTCATGATCTAGGAGGAAATAATGAAATAATTACTTAAAATAAATACTTCCATTAATTAAAATTAATTTCCTCAATTAACTTTGTGGTATAATACCAAAGCATTATATAGTCAAGATATTTCAGCAGATGTAGAATGTCAACACAGTATTTAGCATACCATTAAAAATACACTGCCAAATAAACTGACTTACTCAACCAAAGACAAAATGTATTCTCAATCAAAATTTTGATTAATTTAGTTCCATAAAATCCATGAACTATTTTTTCACAAATTCTGGCTTATTAGAAATAACATATTTAAACTTAAATAACCTTGTGAGTTTCATACATCTACTTTTCCATTTTTTAATATTTTTCCTGCTTTAACACAGTAAAAAAAGCAGTTAGAACAATTCCTTCTCCCTCTGTGCCAGAAATCATCCAAGTAGCTGTGTTTTGATGACAAGTAATCAGAGCCTCTTGAAGGGATGTTTCCCCAAAGTAAACCTTGCTGAAATAATGAAGGAGAGCAAGGCTCCTTCCTCAGCTCTCAAATGGGCGCAGGGAGTGAATCTGCTTTCTCTTCACACTTCCTACCTTTTCCTCACCTGCCGCCTATTTATCCAGAAGTTTCTGGAAGATCTCTCTGAGGCTGCTCTGGGCATGCCTATAGACATGACCCACAGAATCCTCAAGCCAGGATCTCTGTAAGGCTAGTCTGAGAAGAGTGTCCCTGTAAATATGACTCAGTGTCCCCAAGCGAGGCATCCCTCTGACGTTGCTCTGAGAAGGGAGCTCTGGATGACCCTACACACAGGACCCACAGTGTCTCCAAGACAGGCATCTGCCTGAGGATGATCTGAAAAGAATGGAGCTCTAGGTGTCCCTATAGCCTTGACCCACAGCTGGTCTTAGAACAGAGTTATAGCCTTGATCCACAGTGTCCCCAAGCTGTGAGTCTCTCTGAGGCTAAAGAGAAGGGACCCTAAAGTCCCTGTAGACACAACACAAAGTATCCCCAAGCTGGGAGTATTCCTGAGTCTGCTCTAAGAGGAAGCTCCAAGTCCCAATACACATGAACCACACTGTCCCCAAGGTGGGAGTATGCTTGAGTTGGCTGAGAAGAAGGCAACTCTCCATCCCATACATAAGACCCACCAGGGTACCCAAGTTAGGAGTTGCGTCCTCAGACCAGAGGTGCTCAGAGAACCTAGGGTGCCAAGCTGGTGGAGTATTGCTTCAGACAGGAGGCACATGGAGGACCCAGGGTCCCTGAGCTGGGAGTACCGTCTCAGACCCCAGGTACATGGCATACCCAGGTTCCCTGAGCTGGGATTATCTCCTCAGATCCCAGGCACACTGAGGACCCAGCATATCCCAGCTGGGAATTTCTCCTCAGATCCAAGGGGCACGGAGGACCCAGGGTCCCTAAGCTGGGAGGACCTTCTCAGACACCAGGCACACCGCCAACCCAGGGTCCCTGAGCTGGGAGGACCTCCTCAGACCCAAGGTGCACAGAGGACCCAGGGTCCCTGAGCTCAGAGGACCTCCTCAGACCCAAGGCACACAGAGGACCCAGCGTCCCGACCTGGGAGGACCTCCTCAGCCCTGACACACACGGAAGACCCAGCGTCCCCACCTGGGAGTATCTCCTCAGACCTGACACACACGGAGGACCCAGCGTCCTGACCTGGGAGGACCTCCTCAGACCCCAGGCACACGGAGGATCCAGGGTCCTGACCTGGGAGTATCTCCTCAGACCCCAGGCACACACGGAGGACCCAGCGTCCCGACCTGGGAGGACCTCCTCAGACCTGACACACACGGAGGACCCAGCATCCGGACCTGGGAGGACCTCCTCAGACCCCACACACACGGAGGACCCAGCGTCCCGACCTGGGAGGACCTCCTCAGACCCCACACACACGGAGGACCTAGCGTCCCGAACTGGGAGGACCTCCTCAGACCTGACACACAAGGAGGACCCAGCGTCCGGACCTGGGAGTATCTCCTCAGCCCTGACACACACGGAGGACCCAGCGTCCCGACCTGGGAGGACCTTCTCAGACCCGAGGCACAAGGAGGACCCAGCGTCCCGACCTGGGAGGACCTCCTCAGACCCCAGGCACACGGAGGACACAGCGTCCCGACCTGGGAGGACCTCCTCAGACCCCAGGCACACGGAGGACACAGCGTCCCGACCTGGGAGGACCTCCTCAGACCCGAGGCACAAGGAGGACCCAGCGTCCCGACCTGGGAGTATCTCCTCAGACCCCAGGCACACACGGAGGACCCAGCGTCCCGACCTGGGAGGACCTCCTCAGACCTGACACACAAGGAGGACCCAGCGTCCGGACCTGGGAGTATCTCCTCAGCCCTGACACACACGGAGGACCCAGCGTCCCGACCTGGGAGGACCTCCTCAGACCTGACACACAAGGAGGACCCAGCGTCCCGACCTGGGAGGACCTCCTCAGACCTGACACACAAGGAGGACCCAGCGTCCGGACCTGGGAGTATCTCCTCAGCCCTGACACATACGGAGGACCCAGCGTCCCGACCTGGGAGGACCTTCTCAGACCCGAGGCACAAGGAGGACCCAGCGTCCCGACCTGGGAGTATCTCCTCAGCCCTGACACACACGGAGGACCCAGCGTCCCGACCTGGGAGTACCTCCTCAGACCTGACACACAAGGAGGACCCAGCGTCCGGACCTGGGAGTATCTCCTCAGACCCGAGGCACACGGAGGACCCAGCGTCCCGACCTGGGAGTACCTCCTCAGACCCCAGGCACATGGAGGACCCAGCGTCCCGACCTGGGAGTATCTCCTCAGACCCGAGGCACACGGAGGACCCAGCGTCCCGACCTGGGAGGACCTTCTCAGACCCGAGGCACAAGGAGGACCCAGCGTCCGGACCTGGGAGTATCTCCTCAGCCCTGACACACAAGGAGGACCCAGCGTCCCGACATGGGAGGACCTCCTCAGACCCGAGGCACACGGAGGACCCAGCGTACAGACCTGGGAGGACCTCCTCAGACCTGACACACAAGGAGGACCCAGCGTCCCGACCTGGGAGTATCTCCTCAGCCCTGACACATACGGAGGACCCAGCATCCCGACCTGGGAGTACCTCCTCAGCCCTGACACACACGGAGGACCCAGCGTCCCGACCTGGGAGGACCTTCTCAGCCCTGACACACAAGGAGGACCCAGCGTCCCGACCTGGGAGTATCTCCTCAGCCCTGACACACAAGGAGGACCCAGGGTCCCGACCTGGGAGTATCTCCTCAGACCTGACACACACGGAGGACCCAGCGGCCTCGAGCTAGGAGGACCTTCTCAGAGCTGAAGCAGGTCTGAGGAGGAGCTCCGCATCCCCACACACGTGACCCATAGTACCCTCAAGCTGCGTGTATCCCGGAGGCCGGTCTGCCGCTCCCTGGTGGTTCACCCAGCACGCTGGCAGTTTTTCCTGAGACAAGAGCTCTAGTCCTCACCCTGAAGAAGGGAGGACAAAGATGGAACGTGAGCCACTGTCCCCTGGTACCCCGCCCAGTGCGAGACTCTGCTCATACACAGGGGCACCACTCCCTGATGGCCACGCCCAGTGCCAGACTCTGCTCATGCGCAGAGGCACCACTCCCTGATGGCCACGCCCAGTGCCAGACTCTGCTCATGCGCAGAGGCACCACTCCCTGATGGCCACGCCCAGTACCAGACTCTGCTCATGCGCACAGGCACCACTCCCTGATGGCCACGCCTAGTGCAGGACTCTGCTCATGCACAGAGGCACCACTCCTGATGACCACGCTCAGTGCCAGACTCTGCTCATGCGCAGAGGCACCACTCCCTGATGGTCACGCCTAGTGCAGGCTTCTGCTAATGTACAGCGGTAGTAGGGTGGCTGGTCTTTCTTATTTCTCTCAGCGCCTTTCTGTATCCTCAGCTATTACGGAATAGGATCTGTTCCAACTTCTTTAACTAAGTCAGGCTGTGTTTATTTGTGCCATCATCAGAAGTGGAATCTCAGGAGAGGAGAAAAGGGAGGCCAAGAGATGACCTCACTGAGACCCCGGCCCCTGGACTCAACCAGGCCACGCACTGCTGTAGCCAGGGGCCAGGCAGACAGAGGAACAGACATGAGCACCTGCAGGGAGACCCTGGACACTTCACTCTTGTGCCCAAGGGCAGAAGGCCAAAAACAGGTCAACAGAGAGGCCTCTGTGAAGTGTAGACAAGTGACTGAGTGATGTAGCCAAGGACTGCCGAATTTTACCATCATGGGTTTTAAGAAAAGCAGTTAAATCCCAGCCCATGTTGACTGCTTTCAAGATTGTGAGACCCTGAGCTCATAGGACCCCCCAGCAGCCTCTGAGAGCGGTAGGGTGCACCCCCTTGCCCTGGGGCATTCTAGATTGAATTATCTTTCCTTGTTTCCCAGCTCTCAACATGAATGCCTCTGGAAGGTGCACAGTTATTCCCAGAGATTCTTGACAGTCTAATTTGGTGTTCTGCCCACACAGCCCTCACCAGGCAGGATCATCAGAGCTGTGTGCCACATGCTATCTCAAGTGCCCTGGAGGACCCTGGCAGTGGAGACTGGTGTTCTGCCTATGTAGCCCTCACTCCAGAAGCCTATGGGGAACTGCAAGTAGCAGAATTACACTCATACCCCATGCAGCCTTCACTACAGAGGCATCTGGGGGCTTCAGAACCCCCAGGATCATGGACATTGTAACCTGGTGCTGGGTTGATGCAGCCCACACTATAGTTGCTTCTCACAGCTCTGAGGCCCCAGGAATTCTGGGTATTATAGTCCCCTTTGCTCAAGCATTCCTGACTTCAGAGGTCTAGAGCTGCAGGCTATTGATTATTCTGGGCAGTGCAGACCATCCTACCTAAGTGGACCTCACCATCAAGGCTCCCAGTGTCAGCACACCACAAGCCTGCCTGGACACCCCTGAGGAGTCTGGGTGGTGCAATACAAATCTTGCCCATGCAGTCCTCAAGAAGTAGGTGTCTGGGAGCTGCAGGCCCTGGGGGATTCTGGTAGTGTATTCTTGCCTTCAGCCTGCATAGCTCTCACTGTGGAGGCCTCCGAGTGGCAGGCCACACAGGCACCTGGACATCTCCAAGAATTCTGTGTAGTGTAGTTCAGTTCTCTACCCTGCAGCCCCCACCACAGAGT
Organism: Spermophilus citellus; assembly: GCF_964194105.1. Taxonomy (NCBI): domain Eukaryota; kingdom Metazoa; phylum Chordata; class Mammalia; order Rodentia; family Sciuridae; genus Spermophilus; species Spermophilus citellus. Next base: position 228,190,629 of record NC_138185.1, on the reverse strand, counting down.
ATTTTGGGGGCTGCAATTTCCTGAGGATTCTGGGTAATGTAAGTCAGTGTTTTGCCTGCGTGCCTCCTGTGAGGGCCAGGATAAATGCAAGCCACATGCTTGCCTTGGTAATGCAGATCTCACTGTGGAGGGTTCTTGGACTGTAGGCTTCACAGTCATCAGGGTATCCCCAGGAATTATGGGTAGTGTAATCTGACCTTTAGCATGAACAGCCTTTGCTGTGGAGGCCTCTAGGAGTTGCAGGCCACATGCTCACCCAGGCAACATGTCCCCTAAATGATTCCGGGTAGTATAGTTAAGTTCTGTTTCCTACAGTTCTCATCACAGAGGATCCTGGGAGCTGCTGGAACTAAGATTTGTGGGTAACATAGTCCGTATTTTGCCCATTCACCACAGAGGGTTCTGGGAGCTATGGCCCCTGAGGATTGTAGGTAATGTAGGATAATGATTTGATCACCACAGAGGAAGGTACAGCTCATGAGGATTCTGGATAATGTAGTCTAGTGTTTGCCTGCACAGCCCTACTGGGAGGACCACAAGAACTGCAGACCCATGTTTTCCCTGGTACCCTGGAGAGTCTAGGTACTAAAGCTCTCATCACAGAAACTTCTGTGAGTTATAGGCAGTGAAGACATACCCTGCATTGAGCCTGGTGTTCTGCCTTTGCAGCCCTCAACCCAGAAGCTCCTGGGAACAGCAGACACCCAAGGGATATGAGAAGCACAGTTTGTCATTCTGCCCACACAGACCTCACTGCAGAGGTCTCTGCAAGCTGCAGGTCCTTTAGGGCTCTGGGCCATGCAGTCTGTCATTTGGTCCATGCTGCCCTCAATGCAGAGGACTGTAGGAACTGCAGGTCCTGAAGGATTCTGGGTAGCACAGGCCATCATAACCTTTGCAGCTCTTGCCCCAGAGCCTCCTGGGAGCTGCTGGTCACATTCTCACTAGCCACTCCTGAGGACTCAGAGCAGTGTAGTAACCAATAAGTGTTCTCTTTCCTACATTGTATCTGACATAAAAGGGCCACACTGCCATTTAAAATCCTGGCTTATATCTGTTTTAACTATATATATATATATATATATATATATATATATATATATATATTTCTGATTATTAACACTGTTTCCTAAATGTTTAAGAGATTGAAAGCTATTCTTTCACTTTGGCTAATCCTGATAACATGCAAACCTGCAAATTTGTTCAAATGAGTTATATGTGGCATATTGATATATTGTAATAGAAATGAAGCACAATTTTTCTTTCCTCTGGTTGTACATGGTGCAGAGTCACTCCAGTTGTATAATCATAGACGTACATAGGGTAATTATGTCTGTCTTATTCTACTGTGCTTTTCATCCCAGCAGTCATATCTCTCCCTTCACAGCCCTCTACACAAACCAAAGTGTATAATTTTTATACACTATGGATTCCAAATTTTACTTTAAAAGTTAAACTTAGTTAATTGTGACACTAACCATTACTAGCTTTTTCATATTTTGGATATATTCATGTTCTTACAGAATACAAGCCTTTTAAAATGTAAGGATTGGTAGAGCCCTCTACCAAGATGATGTTCTCTAAACTAAAACTGTCTGTAGCAATAGTCTCTTTCAGGTTTATATAGAAATGACAAATTTGATTGATATTTATTTATGATATTTAATGTTTTATAACTGGATAAGGGTAACCTGTTATCAATAAGTTATATATAAAATTTTGTGTTACTCTTTATACTGGAATGGGAATTTAAATGTATTTTTGGAAAGTAATAGCAGAGCCTGGTTTGTTTAAAGGCTGAAAATATGGAATATGATTTTGCCATTTTTTCCACAAAAAGAAGTTAAGAGCTCTCTTAGCCTTTATATTTTATTCATGTTTCAGATGAAATGTTGTTTGTTTGTTTGTTTGTTTTTTAATTATAAAGAAAAGAAATTTATTTGGCTCTAGGTTCTGGTCCAAGATTAAAGGGCTGAATCTAGTGATGGCCTTTTTGGTGGCAGAATACTGAGGTGGCTCAGTACATCGCATAGTGAGGGAAGTGACTGGGATTCTCAAGATAGCTGGTTTCTATAGCAGCCTCACTCTCAAGTTAGCCCATAAGTCCATTAATCTGCTCATGGTGTAGATGGATCAACCCTTCTCAAGTTAACCAATAAACTCGTTAATCTGTTCAGGATTTGAATGGATCAACCCTGCACAAGGACAAAGCTCTCATATGGATTAACCCTACACAAAGATGAAGCTCTGATTGCTTTGATCACCTCTTAAAGACCCCACCTATTTTTATTTCTTTTTTTGTTAACTGGGGATTTTACCCAGGGATATTTTCCACAGAGCTGCATCCCCAGTCCTTTTTATTTATTTATTTTTATTTTGAGAAAAGATCTTATTACATTGATGAGGTTGGCCTCAAACTTGAGCTCTTCTCCCTCAGCCTCTAGAGTCATTGGGATTTCAGGTGTGTACCACCCTGCCTTGTGGTTCTACCTCATCTATTTATTTATTTTATTTGTTCAAATTAGTTATATATGGCATATTGACATATTGTACACAAATGGAGCACACTTTCTCTTTCTTCTGGTTGTACATGGTGCAGAATCACTCCAGTTGTATAATCATAGACGTACATAGGGTAATTATGTATGACTCATTCTACTATCCTTTCCATCCCTGCAGTCATAACCTTCCTCCACAGTCCTCTACACAAACCAAAGTTTCTTCATTCTTCCCTACCTCCCCACCCCACTATGAATCAATATATGCTTATCATAGATAATGTTCACCTTTTGTTTTGGGAGAATTGGCTCATTTCACTTAGCATGATATTCTCCAGTTCCATCCATTTATCTGCAAATGCCATAATTTCATTCTTCTTTATGGCTGAGTAATTTTCCATTGTGTATATGTATCACTTCTCTTTATCCATTCATTGGTTGAAGGGCATCTAGGTTGGTTCCATTGTTTAGCTATTGTGAATTGAGCTGCTATAAACACTGATGTGGCCACATCACTGTGGTATGCTGATTTTAAGTCCCTAAGGTATAAAATGGGGAATGGGATAGCTGGGTCAAATGGTGGTTCCATTCTGAGTTTTCTGAGAAATCTCCATACTGCTTTCCATAGTGGTTGCCCCAATTTGCAGTTCCACCAGCAATGTATGAGTGTGTCCTTTCCCCCACATCTCTGCCAACACTTATTATTGCCTGTATTCTTGATAATTACCATCTGATTGAGATGAAATCTTATAGTAGTTTTGATTTACATTTCTTTTTCATTTGTTTGTTGATGGATTGTATTTCTTCGTATGTGAAGTGTCTTTTCAGTTCCTTAGCCAATTTAATGATTGGATTATTTTTTAGGGTATTAAGTTTTTTGAGTTCTTTATATGTCCTGGAGATTAGTGCTCTATCTGAGGTGCATGTGGTAAAGACTTCCTCCCATTCTGTAGGCTCTCTCATTACATTATTGATTGTTTCCTTTACTGAGAAGAAGTGTTTTAGTTTGAATCCATGCCATTTATTGATTCTTGATTTTACTGCTTGTACTTTGGGAGTCTTCTTAAGGAAGTCAGGTCCTAAGCCACCATCATGAAGATTTGGGCCTACTTTTTCTTCTATTAGGTGCAAGGTATCTATTCTAGTGTGTAAGTCTTTGATCCACTTTGAGTTGATCTTTGTGCAAGGTGAAAGATAGAGGCTTAATTTCATTTTGCTATGTTTGGATTTCCAGTTTTCCCAGCACCATTTATTGAAGAGTCTATCTTTTCTCCAATGTATGTTTTTGTCTAGTATGAAATAACCATATTTATGTGGTTTTTGTCTCTGTGTCTTCTATTTTGTACCATTGGTCTACATGTCTATTTTTGTACCAATACCGTGCCATTTTTGTGACTATTGTTCTGTAGTATAGTTTAAGGTCTGGTATTGTGATGCCTTCTGCTTCACTCTTCTTGCTAAGGATTGCTTTGGCTATTCTGGGTCTCTTATGATTCCAAATGAATTTTATGATTGCCTTTTCTAGTCCTATGAAGAATGTCATTGGGATTTTAATATGAATTGCATTGAATCTATATAACAGTTTTGGTAGTTTGGCCATTTGGACTATATTAATTCTGCCTATCCAAAATCATGGGAGATCTTTCCATCTTCTGAGGTTTTCTTCAATTTCTTTCTTTAGTATTCTGTAGTTTTTATTATAGAGGTCGTTCACCTCTTTTGTTAGGTCAATTCCCAAGTACTTTATTTATTTGTTTGTTTATTAATTGAGGCTATTGTGAGTGGAGTGTTTTTCCTAATTTCTCTTGCAGTGTATTCATAACTTAGTATGGAAATGCACTTGATTTATGGGTATTGGTTTTTATATCCTGCTACTTTTCTGAATTCATTTATTAGGTCTAGAAGTTTTTCTGGTTGAATTTTTGGATCTTCTAAATATAGAATTATGTCATTGGCAAGTAGTGATAGTTTGTGTTCTCCTTTTCCTATGAATACCTCTTTAATTTCTTTTGTCTGTATGATTGCTCTAGCTAGAGTTTCAAGCGCTATGTTGAATAGAAGTGATGAAAGAAGGCTTCTCTGGCTTGTTCCAGTTTTTAGAGGAAATGCTTTCAATTTTTCTCCATTTAGAATGATGTTGGCCTTGGGCTTAGCATAGAGAGATTTTCACAATGTTGAGGTATGTTCTGTTTTTCTAGTGTTTTGAACATGATCTTCATGTTGCTGTATTTTGCCAAATGCTTTCTCTATACCTATTGTGACAATCATATGATTATACTTCCCCACAGTCAGAACCCTTACAAGAAGAGCTCTTGAGGGGCTGGGGTTGTGTGTCAGTGGTACAGCACTCACCTGGCATGTGCGAGGCCCTGGGTTCAATCCTCAACACCACATAAAAATAAATAAACAAATAAAGGTATTGTGTACAACTAAAAAATAAACAACAACAACAAAAAAAAGGGCTCTTGATTTCTAGCAACAAGCTTCAGTATCTGGCCACACAGTGACCAAGCAACAGCAGCAGTCACCCTCACCAAGTCAGAGTCCTCAAAAGTACTGAGCTAACACTGCAAATCTCAACATCAGTTTAATAGGTAACTTAAAGAACATGTGCCCTCCATGGTTACCTAGTCCTGGATCTTCTCCAGTTCAAAGTCAGCACTTTCCCTTACTCAAGAGTGAGGGAGGGTCATGCATGAGCCTTGCACCTCTCTGTGACCACCACTCCTTGCCAGGACAGTCCAACCACACTATGCTGTACTCCTGGAGGGATGGCAAAGATGACCACCACTCCGAGGCAGAGGCTGCCTTTTGTCCACATGTGACTCTTCAGCCTGCTCCCTGCAGAAGTCAAATAGATGGTGTCCTAACTCAAGCAAGGTTCTACCCAGCAACCTCCCACTTCTTGGAGGTAGAGCATGGCATTCTTGAGAAAGATGCTCATACACCAAGTATGTGGAAGTCCAGCTTCATGGGCAGCCCTGAGTAGGACACAGTTCTGCAGCAAGTCCAGGCTGTTCCAGCAAGCAGTCCACCCATCCCAACTTGACAGACTCTGGGCTGGAGATGTCTATGGTAGGAAAACATGCTGTATGTGTGGTTCATGTCACCTCCAACAGCGTAGGCCCTTAGGGTTTAGGCATATAGACAAGCTGTTGGCACAAAGAAATGACATCATTTTAGAAGCGGCTTGGGCAGTCTACTGGGCCGTGGTAGAGAGGTCACCCCGGACTTCAGGCATCAGCCTAGTAGCCATGTCCATGATTGCTGCAGCTTTGTAACATTCTGGCTCACAAGAGGGATGAACCTGCTGGCAATACATTGTAAGTTGCAAGTGGTCCACTGGCAGCTGGGCATAAGATGGAACAAGACACATGTAGGCTGCTTGAGGGCTCAGATGGCCAAAGTGCCCTCTGCTGCTCCATTAGCTCGTCTTCCAGTCGCCCCTATGGCCACTCAGGGAACAGGAGTAACCTTTTATTTCACACTGGTAGAAGAGAATGAAAGATGACCTTGGGTCCTGGATAATGTAGTAGATTGGGTATGGCCTCCTGTGTGTGTGTGTGTGTGTGTGTGTGTGTGTGTGTGTGTGTTGTACCAGAAGTATTTAAATGTGGCTTAATTTGGAAAAGGGTCTTTGTAGAGACAATGAAGTTAAGGATCTCAAGATGAGCTCATCTTGGATGCCCCTGGTAGGGCTATGTCCAAGTGCCAGGCTCTGCAGGCTGAGCAATATCTTGTAGCTGTGTAGCTTCCAGGTGAGGAGGCCAAGCCCTCCATGTGCACACTTGGTTCATAAGCAGAGGCAACTCTCTGATCAATGAGCTTACTGCCAGTGTGACTTGTTATTCTTCATTCATTAATGAAAATTGCAGGCTTATATTCATTTCATAGGGATGCTGTAAAAACATTACACAAACCAGATGGTTTGAGCAACAGAAATGCATTGTCTCAAGTTCTTGGAGTTCAGAGATCAGGTTGTTGGTGGTACCTGCTCCTCTGAGGACCATGACAAATTCCCTCCTGTCTCCAATGGTATGCTGGCCATCTTTTGAGCTCCTGGGCAGTGGAAGCATCACCCAAGCATGATCTCAGTGCAATGTGCTCTCCATGCATGCACAAACTCCCTTTTCTAATGAGGATACTGGCATATTGGATCAGGACTGCCCTATTGAACTTTGACTTTGTCTTAATTAATTGCACCAGCAAGAGCCTATTTCCAGATGGAATCAATAAGCCACATTCTAAGGGGGGCTAATTCTTAAACATGCAGGTTTGGGGGAGGGGACAATTCCACCCTGAATGGGGAACAGGAGCAGAAATTGTGCCAGCACAATTTCCCACTGCTTGTGAGCAGTGGTTGCAGGTGGCCCCTCTTTGTGTTGTAGACATTCAAAGAATGCTTAGACTCATGCCTTTCAGCTTATCACCACTGAAAGCCAGTCTGGAGGATCTGGGACCTGGATAAAAATCACATGCACAGCAGGCTGTGTGCACATTGTGTATTCAAAGGGATAAATGTGATTGATGTATTGTAATCATTTCTGCTTTATTGCTGTTTGTTCTGGCCAACAGTGTCACCTAAATTAAGTCTACACTTTAAATAATATTTCATTATGCGAAGTCAGAGATCCAGATGGATCTTTCATTGGGCACTTGCTGGCTTTTCCTCAACTTCCTTTTGGGTCAGCTCTCCTGTCCCTCTCCCTGTCCCTAAGCAGCCATTCTGCTGTGTTTGCTGTATTGTTGGATTTTTACCTGCTCATATGTATTCAGTTTACTAAGAATAAATTTGTTTGATACCCTTTTAAAACCCTCTTAAAAAGTGACTCTCTAGCTCTTTAGCCTATACAGCTTTTAGTTCCCTACCAATTCAGAAATTCTGGATTTTAGTGGCTCCACTTCAGTTTTTGGAGGAGACAAGAAGGACCTGCTCAGTGTCCATGAGGGCAGAGCTGGACTGGGAGCCAGTGTCTCTGTCACCCTCCACCAGGACTTCTTCTATGCCCTCAATAACATTATATCTTTGGACTTCCCAATTCAAACAATGCTGGTCTGGGGATATAGCTCAGTTGGTAGAGTGCTTGCCTCACATGCACAGGGCCCTGGGTTCAATCCTCAGCACCACCAAAAAACAAAAACAAAGAATGTCTTTGTTCCCAAATTGTAGGCTCTCTATTCACCTCACTTATTGTTTCTTTTGCTGAGAAGAAGTGTTTTAGCTTTAATCCATCCCATTTATTGATTCTTGATATTAATTCTTATGCTATAGGAGTCTTATTAAGGAAGTTGGGGCCTAATCCGACATGATGGAGATTTGGGCCTACTTTTTCTTCTCCTGCTTTTGCTGATGCCAACCCTGTTTTAGTCACACATGGGAATCATGTTCATAATGCTGGAATTCTCAGCTGACCATGCTGGTGGGGCTCTCTCTCCAGAGCCCTCTGCTGATGTCTGCTCAGCTCAGGGGGCAGCTAGATAGTTGGGCTGGATTCTATTTTGCTCTTTGTACTCAAAAGCACAGCAGCTTTCAAGATGCACAGGCCAGAGCTGTGTAAGAAGCATAGATTGGAATGAGATGCCTGCATCAAGAAATCAATTGGAGCCCAAAATTAATGTCTAAGAAGAATGTTTAAGAACTTGAGATTGCTTAAAGCATGGCACATGATGTCTCCATCTTCTGTGGTGCTTCCATGACATTCGAGTCCTCTGCAGCGCTCCCAGAACGTCCATGTCTTCCCATTAGGTCCCATGACATCTGTGTCCTCTGTAGCATTCCCAGGATGTCCACATCCTCTGTGGCACTCCTATAAGGTCCCATGACATCCGTCTTTTGGAAACCAGCTTCTCATGAAATTTGAAATATTCGCCAGTAATGTTGAATTCAGCTCAGCAAACTATCTTTCATTGTTTGTTCAATGAGAGGATGAGTCATCCCTTGAGATGCTGGCAGACCTGCTATCCTGGTCAGCTGTGCAATTGTGACACATTTGCAGATGGCCACAGAGTAGCAAAGCACTTGCTCATGTCTGCACAATAAGCTGTTGCCCAACTTCTGGCCCCATTGCAAGATAAACTATCATTTTCAAATGTCCTTCAGAACAACAGTTGGAGCCTCAGCTGTGGCCAGGTGTCTTGGTTCAAACCAACATAGTGTGTGTGAAAATGATGTAATTTTGAAATGTCCTGGTAATTTCTTATTTGGCCCATTGGTGAACTACTTAGGGGCATGTTCTTTAATTTTTGTGCAGTGTGACTTTCCAAATTTTCTTTCTGTGAGTGATATATTTTATTCTATTGTAGTCAGAGAATATGCTTAGTTTGATTTCAATCCATTTAGACTTAAGATTAGTCTCATGGCCTAACTTATGATGTTCTCTTGCCATGGAGGGAAGCAGACTCTGCTGTTATTGGAGAAGCATTCTGTAAATGTCTGTTGGGTCTTGCTGGTTATATGGTTTTTCAGTCTTTTATGTTTCCTGTTGGTCTTCTGTCTCCTTGTTCTCTGTTATCCTCAATGGGGTGCTGTTTCCTAGTGGTCTTCTCTCTCATTGTTCTATGAATTATCCACAGTGGAGTATTCAGTTCACTGCTGTGTTAAGCCACTTGCTTTTCCCTTGAGATCTGGGTTTTGCTTTGTGTGTTTGGAGTTCTGTTGTCACTGCATGTACTGTTATATCCCACTGGAACAAGGCTGGGGACACCAGTAAAATGGTACATGATCTTTGTCTTTACTTCCTGGCACAGAGATCCTAAGACCCTGGGACTTTCCTGAGTGAGGAGGGGGTTGGGTGGCCACTGGTTCTGATGAAGTGATCTTTCTCAGCAAGCTATTAGCTAGCTTCTGGATACAGACTGGTCACCAAAAAGACTAACCCTTGATTGGAAGGTTGGGACCTTTAGCTCCATATCCCTCTGGGGAGCTCCTGCCAGGCTAGAGATAGCATTTATAGATCATGACCAATTGGTGAAGGCGTTCCTGCACCTGTTTGCTCTCTGAGAGGATCACAGTGTGGGGGATGCTGTGGCAGGACCACACCATCCAGAAGCCAGAACCATGGGGATGCTATGGCAGGACCACACCATCTGGAAGCTAGAACTAATCCTAAGTCTAAATGGATTGAAATCAAACTAAGCATATTCTCTGACTATAATAGAATGAAATATACCACTCACAGAAAGAAAATTTGGAAAGTCAAACATGCCCCTAAGTTGTTCACCAATGGGCCAAATAAGAAATTACCAGGACATTTCAAAATTACATCATTTTCACACACACCATGTTGGTTCGAACCAAGACACCTGGCCACTTGTTTATGATACTCATGATATGGAAAAAAAGGGCATACGTTAATCAATAATAAAAGTATGTGTTGCCTGAGAATGCAGGAAAATTCCCAGAATGAGTCTAAGGATACAATTAAGGCATGCCCCAAGGTATGTTTCAATATCTCTCAGGATACAAACAATAGTGTTATTCCTCAAGAAATTAACAGGAAAAAGATTGCAAATTGAGGTTCCTGAGAAAAGCTTAACAATTTATGTCAAACCCCCATTCTAAAGTCAAAAACCTGTGCAACATATGTTCCCCCCACCAAGAGACCCTCCTTTGCCTTACACAGGAATTCATGATGAGAATGGAAAACACATAGTTTATATAAATGATAAATGGTTTTAGGTGCAAAGCCTGCCCTTTACTTAAAGATTACAAAGACATAAGAATTGGTGTGCTTTGACTAAGGATCAAGGAAACTCTTTTAAAAAGCAGTTAAATAGATCATATGAAAAAAGAAAATTACCTTGGAAATTAAAAATAAAATAATGTAAAATTAATATAGTTATATTTTAGAGGCACTTCAGAGTAGTAGGCTTTTTAAGTAATACACTTTCACTATTTTTAGTGTGTTTTACAGGGATTTTAGTTTAGAAGTAAGAAAGCTTATCAATAATCATAGGTATGCTTTCTTTCTTTCTTTCTTTCTTTCTTTCTTTCTTTCTTTATTTTAGAGAGAGAGAGAAAGAATTTTAATATTTATTTTTTAGTTCTTGGTGGACACAACATCTTTGTTTGTATATGGTGCTGAGGATCGAACCCGGGCCGCAAGCATGCCAGGCGAGCGCGCTACTGCTTGAGCCACATCCCCAGCACAAGACTTTCACTATTTTAAGTGTGTTTTACAGGGATTTTAGTTTAGAAGTAAGAAAGCTTACCAATAATCATTGATATGCTTTAAAGTTAAAGGTTGATGAAATAATTATAGGTATGTACGCTTAGAAGTTAGAAGTTAATAATAGGTCAAGAGTTATGTAGTCTTGGGCTGGGGATGTGGCTCAAGCGGTAGTGCGCTCGCCTCCCATGCGTGCGGCCCGGGTTCGATCCTCAGCACCACATACCAACAAAGATGTTGTGTCCGCTGAGAACTAAAAAATAAATATTTTTTAAAAAATTCTCTCTCTCTCTCTCTCTTTCTCTTTCTCTCTCTCTCTCTCTCTCTCTCTCTCTCTCTCTCTCTCTCTCCCCTCTCTCTCACTCTCTCTTTAAAAAAAAAAAGAGTTATGTAGTCTGGCTGTGTATCCTAGCACCTACTTATTGAGGTGAAAATGTAAAAGCTTAATCATGATTGGCCAAAGTTATATAAATATATTTTAACAATGTACTCAATATCTTACGTAATCAGCATATGTCAGAAAAGATTATAACTCTTGAAAATCATGTAAACCAAAGAAGTTCCAGGCTTTGAGGATATCCATTAACTACTTGAAAAAAAAAACACACACACACACTTGTAAAAAAGTTATAAAAATAAAGGCTCCTCTAGGGGCAGCAGATTTTATCTGGAGGCTGCTGGTAACTTGCAACCTGTGGGCCCGACTCTTCTTCTTTCATAGACGCACTCCTCCTTCAGGACTCCTGGATCCACTGCTGGGGCTAGACCCCAGCAACCAATGATGTGACCAATCTTGCCTATGGAATGAAGCCACAATAAGCAGGGGCTAGGGAAGAATAGAAGTTCACTGGATTCGACAAAGCAGAATGAAGGGAAGCAGGGGTGGGTGAAGAATTAGGAAAGTCAGTGGAATGAGTCCGACATCACTTCCCTCTGTGCACATGTGAATATACTACCTGTGTAACTCCAAATCATGTACAACCACAAGAATGGGAAGTTATACTCCTTATGTGTATAATATGTCAAAACACATTCTACTGTCATGGACAACTAATAAGAACAAATAGAAAAAAATTAAAGACAAAAACCTAAATGATGGGGTTCAAGAGCCTCCAGGTTAGCAGGCAGGCAGATATCACCCGTATGGGGCTTATAGGCTGTGAGCCTCCCTCTTCTACTTTGCCCCAGGCATTTCTTTTATTCAGCTGTTCTTGAGTTGCATCTTTCATAATAAAGAGGCAGGTAAAAGCTTTCACCTTCTTGAGTTCTGTGAGTCGTGTTAGCACATCCAGTCATTTCCATGAGGTGAGGGCCTGAGAGGACAAAGGAAGGAGAAAGGCCATGTGTGGCACTTTTAGAATATACTTTGGCATCATCTTCATGCAGGACTACCTGTGCAATTTTTGTGGCCCTGTGCAAAATGAACCTGCAGGATCTCTTGTTTAAAAACTCCAGAAAGCTTAAAACAGCACCAGCAGACCATTAAACCAAGCTCACGGCCCATCTGAGTGGACCAGGCTACATATCCATGACACCAGCCAGGGTCCAGGGCAGGTTTGTCCTTGTAATCCTATGGACTCAGCTAAGGTGGTCTGTGGAGTAGCCCACAGCTGTGGACAAAAGAAGCTGATGTGAACTTGCTGTAGATTCTAACTGAAAGTAACCCTTGATCTGATAGGTTTTCCACACTGAAGTTAGTCCCTGTTGAGGCAGGGCAGGATGGCTGGGAAGAGATAAGAGTTTTGTCATCAGTAGAGCTGGCAGGGAAGACCTCGAAGCTCCATCAGAACTAGACAATGCCTGGAGAAGACACAGACCCTCGTAAGTCTCAATATGTGGAGTATGTTGACAGGACACTCTTGAAGAGCTCGTACTGGCTCTGCTAACATCAGCTTCTCTTAGAATTAAAGCCACAGATATCTCTATAGGGGCTGAATCCAGTGTGGTTTTGATTTTAACAGGAGTCCTAGCTCAATAGAGAAAGTTATGGCCTGGAAAATATGAGTGACCCCGAGCAATCCCTGGAGGCCGTGCATCTCTGCCTGGTCTCACGCTTTCACCTGAAGGGGTGAGCTACAGCTCTGGCATGGGCCCTTGTGAACCTGTGGCAGCTACTTCTTGGGGCCTCAGTTTCTTAAAGCAAGTCAAACCAGCTGACTCCAGGCACTTCTCAGCATCAAGGGTCAGAAACCATGGTGCCTCCCTGGCTGACACATACCTTCTTACATGGCATCTCATTCTGCAGTTGCCAAACCCAGACTTCACTTCCTGCTGCTTCCCCTGGGCTGCCGTCTGCAGGAGTTTCTCTGACATGACAGAGACAGGCTTCCTGTTAGCTTCAGGTTGCAGCATCCTAGGTGTAGGCTGTCACATATTCCAGGTGAGGGGGACAAGCAGAGGTGTATTGCCTCTGCTGACCCATGTGTGTGCGGTAGTGGCCTCTGTGGACAGAGGTCCTCCTCCAGAAGTGAGTGTGAGCATGTGTCGAGGGAAAGCCTCTGAAGACAGGAGAACTCACTCTGACTTAAATAAATCCCCAGTGTCGTCTCCCTCCTGTCACCAAAGAGGAAACAAAATAGACCAGCTCTATACAGTGGCAGATGGATGGCAGAGCCTTTGGAATCTGACGGGACAATCCCAGAGGGAGGGTGGAAAGGCCTAATGCCCATGACAAGGCTGCAGGGCAAGCATTCGATGCCACACTGGACCTGGCAGAAGGAGCTGTGGGTGCTGCTGCCGTGTTCAGCTGACCCTTGCTAGCCACGCATGACTCTGTGGCACGGGCTATAGCTATGTTAACTTGGTTAGCAGCCTGACCTTGGACTCAGGTGTAGTAAAGTTTGTGAACTTATAAATGGGAAATGATAATAACAATGACATCTAAGTCACAGGTGGGTTGGAGGTTGTCATAATAAAATGCGAAAATGTGAAAATTCCTGGAAATTAGTGGTTACCAAAAAAATGGCCTAAATTCTTCACCACCATTGAAATTTTCAAAAACTGAAAATTCTTGGTGAAAGCATTTTGCTTTAATTGAAGAGGGCATATTACAAAGCTGCTTCTGTAGTACAAAGTCTTAAAATCAGAATTTGGCATTAGAGCAACAAAGAAGCAATGAGAACAGGATACAGAATCATGATGGTTTGATGTCAGACTCCAAGTGCCAGGGCAGGGGCCTGTTGACTGAAGCCCAAACACCCTCTTTAACTTCAAATCAGGAAACAGTGGTTAAAGTGGTGAAATTGCGAACAAGACAGAGCACTGGTTGTCCTCAGAGGAGAGCAGAAGTGAAGACTGAGGAAGGGGCAGGTTGCTACCTACCCAGGGCCATCCTCATAGGAGTAACCTACCCAGGGCCAGCCTTGTAAGAGTGACCTACCTGGGGCCAGCCTCCTATGTGTGACTTACCAGTCTTGATCCTCATGGGTGACAGTGGGCAGGTCATTGATTGCTTCAAGTTTTGTTTTCTTATCTGCTAAATGAGGTGATGTGCCTGCCTCCTTCAGAGGCTCCTGCTGTGGTTTGCTGTTAACATGTGCTGTATGACTGAACAGATTTTACATACATCTGCACATGTGCACTCACAATTCACAGCTTGTTAAAGAGTGGAAAGACTAATTATTCTTATGTTCTAGATGTCTGGCTCTTGGGTGGAAAGTAGAGGTTCTCTATGCTGCAGCCCAAACCATCAACCTGAAACACAAGCCTGTCTGTGGTCTTCCTGCCCAACCTCACAAGGTTCCTCTCTCTCCATCAATGCTTCAGCCTCTGGGTGAGCCCTGTGAGGGTCCTCTGAGTGGTCCTGCCTCATATTTTAGTCTAACCTCCATGGCATAGCAAGGCTGTGCCCGGGTAACACCAAGGGACCCAGAGGCCTTGGCTCCTTCTCCCTGTCCTGATCCTTCTTCCCCTTCTGCTCTTCAGTTCTGCTCTTGCCTAGGGCACTTTTCATCTTCTGCAGTGTTGGAGACCATTGGAAGCCACTGTGGCCACACTGGAAGCTACTGACTGCTGAGGAATTCCCATCCACAGTTCCTTTATTGTGCAGAGGCCTGGAAAATCGGTGTGGCTGAAGAATGGAAGCGAACCCTCATGCACAATCGAATGTTCCTTGCCATAACACTGATGGTGAGAGCTTCAGATGCGTTTGCTATCAAGATGATCTTATGAAATATGAGGTTTAGTTTTGCATTTTAAAAACTTTATGCCTAAACATTTGAGGTCAAATATTTGGGTCTAACTTGTGGCCTCAGGCAGTCCATTTAGAAACCCATCCATAAGCAGGCTTCTCCAGGTGTCATGCAGACTGCTGTCACATGGCTAATAAGACTCACAGCATAAAGGCCCATTGGGCTGTGAAGGGCTGAGCTCAACTCTCCACTGTGAGGCAGCAGAACCACACACAGTCTTCTGCAGGTTCTATTTTCTCCCACTGCCCAGCTCTTCCCACACCCTTCCTCTGCCTCTTCTTCCCTACCCATGTGTCCTCTATCCAGTCATCAGCCTTGTGGTGGTGCACTTGTTCTGCCAGAGCATTCAGAGGCATGCACCCTCTGCAAAGGTCTGTGGAGCTCCCGACCATGGTATTCCTTGTGAAGCCTCCTGGTAATCCTCAGTTTTCTCTCTCATGGAGGGGACATCAAAGAGGAAAAATGATTTTCTCAGTCCCAGATATTTCAGAGCTGATCAGAGGCAAGTTCCAGGCACACCCATAATCACCCTGCCTTTGCCTCTCTCTCTGGGGACCATGGAAAGGCCCAGGCCTCTCCTCCTGACAGCCCTGCCCCTTGCCTCTCTCCCTGGAGACCCTGGGTGGGGAGTCCCAGGCCTCCAGAGTTCTCCTCAGTACCCTCCCAGAACAAGGGAGGGGAGCCAGCTGGCTGCCAAAGGCTTGTTCTCCCAGGTGTTGACTGTGCTACACGTGTGAGTGCTGGATCCAACTTGACTCGGCCTGGACCATTCCTTTCAGGACCCATGTCACACAACGCTGGAGATTTAAACAGCTGTGGTCCTTGGAGGGATAGTTTTTTTGATAATGTATCTTGGTATCTAGAAAAGCTCTAGAAAAAGTGCTGTGTACAGTTACCCTGCAGAGCATCCCCTTTCATAATATTCTGCTTTCTCTAAAAGAAATGGACTAGTTTCTGGCAGGCAAAGTCACTGTGCAATAGCAGATTTTAAAATGCATCAAACCTGTGGCCTTTCCCACTCCCAGCTGCAGGGCACAAGTGCGGACAGTGGGTTAGTCAGGAACCGAGTAGGGCCAACACGTTTCTTTGAACTTTCATGTTGCATCTTAGAGTTTTCTGTAAAATTCCCATTCCCACAACAGACATCTGTGATTAAAATTAAAGTGTTTTAAAACTAGAAAGAGTGACACCCTATTAATCCAGGAGGTTCCTGTACTCCCCAATTACCAATGCTTACCCCAAAGTCAGAAAATCCAATGTGAGACAATCCCCAGCTAGATCTCTGTGGGCCTTGGGAGTAGACCCCTGATCCCGTGCTTTGCTCTGCATACAGCCCTAGGGTCACGACCTGGTGTCAGGACAGGGCCAGCTGCACAATGCAAGGTGGGTTTATCCACAAAGCAGCCCACACTGAGGGTTCCCATGTGTGCCAAAGGGCAGGCAGTGCACCTGAAGAACCAGGTTCAGATCCTACCACTGCAGCATCCAGTCTGGGTCATTAGCACTCTAAATCTCAGACACAGGTTAAATAGGTAACAATGTGTCATCATGTTCAAAACAATGCCTAGCATGTTGAAAATGATCAACAGACAGCAGCTTTAACTATGGTCAATTGTTTTCAGACCAGGAGATTTATTTTCATGTAAAATTAAAAAATACATAAAGATCATTGCAAATGTTTATTGCCTTTTAAAATAAAAATAATTTTTAATATCAGAAAGTATTTGAATATTACCTACTAGGTCTAAAAACCTGAAACAAAATTCTAATTAACATTTTCAGAGAAGCACTACTAATAGTCCTTCCCTCTGCAGGATTAAAGAAGGGTTGCAGGTGGGAAAGTCATTGCAAATGCATACAGAGTCATGCAGAGGTGGTGGGAAAACCAAAGCACCTTCTTTTGCCTCTAGAAAAGTGTGAAATTATTTCTATAAACTTGTCTAGGTATCCAATGATGGGAGAATAGCATACAATTCAAGGAAAGCTTGAAACCTAAGCACTTAGTAGGAACAAAAAAGGGCAGTAAATCTGAGCACTGGACAAAGAACACCAGGGAGAGCCCCAGTTGCTGCAGGGGAGTTGCATGAACATAGTGGGTCCCCAGAGCATTCTGGCTCCAGGCTGGCATCTATATCTTTCAACTGTCTATCATTTCTTTCTGTATACACACACACACACACACACAAACACACACACACACACACACACACACACACACACACACACACACATATATACCTACTTACCTACCAACCTATTGTCTACATCTATCTACATGTATACAATCACCGACCTTTCAGCCTATCATTTATATCCATCCACCAGATAATATCTATCGTCTGTCTATACCTAATACAGTGTCTGCATTTTGATATTTTTTGTTGAATGGATGAATGAATAAGTAAATGATTTCAAACTCAATGCCCCTCAATTGCTCTGAGAATAATTCTAATACATGATGCATAAAATAATAGAACTAGAAAAGAGTTAAAGAAGAAAAACTATGAAAGGCCAAGGTAATGCAGCCTCAATTTAAAAAATTAAATTCTTTGGGAGTTAGCAGAAACTTAATGGGTGATTGCTATAGCATTCCAAATCTGAAAAATCACAAATCTGGAATGCTCCAGAATTTGAAAATCTTTGGGTGCTGACATGATACCACAAGTAGAGGCCCCATCCCAGACCTCATGGGCATGGAAATGGAGGGAGAAGAAAGTGGGGTTGGATATCTTGGAACAAACAACAGGTTTGCATCCTGGCCCCACTATGTATCACTTAGCTCACTGCATTTTAAAGGGAAATGTCATTTCACTAACAGCAATGTAGCTGTGCCTTTCCAACTGTAGCTTCTCACCAGACCTTGTTTCTCCTGGGGGTTCTGTGTCCTCTGGGCTTTGAATGGGCCCACCTCTGGGGCTATGTGCACCTGACCGGCCATTGCTGGTCTAATGGGCTGTGTTCCCGGGATTGGGTAGATGACTTACAGAGAGGCAGGTTTCCAGCAGTGCTACCTGAGGTCACACAGACCAGAGGAATGCCAGCAAAGGAGGTCTCCTGCCACCCTCACCTTTCAACCAGGGCTCCATCCTCACTGTTCAAGCAGGGCTTCTCTAGGTCAGCTCAGTCTCAATCCATCTCAGCCATTTAAGCACCCCAGAGAAACTAGGAGGGATGTATCTAGCATTTACCCACTCAGTGCTTGTTATGAAAAGCTCATAGACTAGTAAGGAAGAAACACACACAAATGAGTAATAGCAGGTCAATATATTAAGTGTTACAATAGAAACAAGTAAGAACAATGGGTATATTCAGGGAACAGCTAGTAGCCAAGGATCAGTGCCCCAGAGAGACAAGAACAGGAGCTTCAGGAAAGTGGAGCCCTACCTCCCAACTCAGGTCAGGCTGGAATCCTTCTCCAGGGCTCCTAGAGATGCACACCTGCTCACTAACCACTCCAGCCTCCAGCTCTCAGGGAGCCCTGCTTCCAGACCCCCACCTCCATCTCCACCCCTCCACCTCAAGTCCCTGTGTCTCCTGCAGTCCTTTCTGGAGGCAGTTAGCCTGGGTCCACATACTCCTTCCCTGTGCACATTGGACACACGTGGCTGGACAGCTGGCCACATGGAGGACTCTGTCTTCCTGCTCTGTGCACTATGGACCACACATCTGGCTGGATGGCTGGACACATGTAGGATTCGGTCTCTTTCCCTGTGCCCTCTGAGCTGGCTGGCTGGCCACATGGAGGACTCTGTCCCCCTGCTCTGTGCACACTGGACACAGACCTGGCTGGCTGGTCCACTAGCCCACATCCTCCTTGAGGATGGTAGACTCTGTCCTCTTGCTCTGTGCACTATAGGCACCTGACTGGATGGCTGGCCACATAGAGGACTCTGTCTTCCTGCTGTTTGCACACTGGACCACACCTGGATGGACAGCTGCTACATGGAGGACTCTGCCTTCCTGCTCTCTGAACACTGGACACATACCTGGATGGATGGATGGCCATTTAGAAGACTCTGTTTTCCTTCTCTGTGCACACTGGAAACACACCTGGATGGATGGCTGACCACATGGTGGACTCAGTTCTCCTGCTCTGTGTCCTCTGGACACTCACTTGGCTGAACGACTGGTTACATGGAGGACTCTGTCTTCCTGCTTCACTCTCTGGGATGATCTTGTGTCTATTCCTGTTCCTCACATCTGGCCTGTGACACTGGAGAATTTGACACTACCTAATTTAGAGATCCATGGGTCTTGTCTTGATTTGAGCTGCACAGTGTATATGTGTGTGTGCACATGCACATTTTGTTTTAAAAAGCAGAGAAGAGACTGAAAGTTGCTACACCTTTTTAAAAATGTTATCATCATTTCCCTTTCCCCCACTAGGAGATTGCATTCCCTGGCCATTTTCCCCTCCAGTGCAGACCTTTGCCTGTGAAGACCTACCACAGATTGAACCAGGTGGCTCTTCCTTCCCATGGTGAGAGGCTTCATTTTCTTTCAACTCTTATTTTTCACCATGCTCTCTCTGGTCTCCTTAGGTGTTTTCCAGCAGCATCAGTAATGTCACTAAGTGTGCTGTTGTGTCCTTGTGGGGTTTCTGCACGTATTTGTGCATCTCCCCCCAAACTCCACTTCAAGCTTTATGGTTTGCACTAGAAGGCAGCTCCCTTGGCTTCCTCTGAGTTGCCACAATACCTCCACTTTGTACATCAGCACTCAGCCATTCGTCCATTCAAGCTGCTTCTGCAGGCATGTACATTTGTCTTATGCTTTCATGCTGATTCATTTGAGCCTCACAATAGTCAAAAGCTTGAGTCAGCAATTGTCTCAAGGAGGATGTGGGCTAGAGGACATTAAGCACCAATCATAGTTCACATTCATGGCTGTGGGATGGTGCCACACACTTCCTGAATCTCCTTTCCTAGACTTTTTCTGGATGAGATTTGCAGCCTGAGATGTGAGTCACTAAGGCCACACCATGCACTCACACTGCTCATCTAGTGATGGTGATGTACACTAGCATGCACTCAATCCTCACTCGGACTCTGTGCAGAGGCTTCTCTAAGTTATTTGAAGTGAATTCCACATGATGTATAAACACACCAATTCCTGGAAAGTCTGAATAATACTCCAAATGTTGTACAAGCATTTATGATAGAATTGAAAGTCAAAGGTGCCATGAACACCTTATGAAGATTGATGAGCAATACTGAGAAGCAGAAGGCCACACTCAGGTCAGGGTGTGGAGGTCAGCAGGTGGTCACTGCTGGCATCTGAATGTGTGTGTTCACCCAGTTCCTGAGCTGAA
Organism: Spermophilus citellus; assembly: GCF_964194105.1. Classification (NCBI taxonomy): domain Eukaryota; kingdom Metazoa; phylum Chordata; class Mammalia; order Rodentia; family Sciuridae; genus Spermophilus; species Spermophilus citellus. The sequence continues at coordinate 228,170,462 of NC_138185.1, read as the reverse complement.
ATCCTGCCCCTCAAGGTGGTGGTATCTGTGTGAAGCCTTCAAAGGCTGTCAGGTCTTGAGGTGGCCCTCACCATGAAGTTAGAGCCCTTGCAAAGGGGGTCATGGAGGCCTGGCCTCTCCACCACTGTGAGCAAGCAGCCAGGGAAGCAATCGTGCTGGGGCCCATCCCGACCTCCAGCCTCAGCACTTGGGGCTCATATTTCTGCTGTTTAACAGCTTCCTCATCTTGTATACTTCTTATAGCAACCTGAGTAGGCTGAGGAAAGAGAAAGCAACAAATATTCTGTGATACTTGTTAGAGAAAATTGGTATCTCTGGAATTCTAACCAGGAAATTGGACGAGTAGGATTTCTCTCTATATCTATCTGTATCTGTGCCTCCATCTGTATCTTTGTCTATATTCCTATCCATCTCTATATCTGTTTATGTATCTTTGTCTATATCTATATCTGTGTCAATATCTACGTCTATATCTTTATCTCCATATCATCTCTATATCTGAATGTGTATCTATGTCTCTATCTGTACCTCTATTTCCATATATTTCTTAATCTGTATATATATATATATATATATATATATATATATCTGTATCTTTATCTACATATATATATACAACATCTAAATGTGTATTTCTATCTATATCTAAGTGTGTATCTTTATTGTATGTATGTTATCTAAATCTACAAATCATCTCTATCTAAACAGACTTATTTTAAGGAATTGCCTTGCAGACTGTGGGACTCCAGACCTTGGATCTGCAGGGCAGCCTCACTGGTGAGTGCTCTTAGGTAGAAACTCACACTACAGTCCGCAGGCAGATTTTTTTTTTTCTATTTTCAGGTTGCTTATTTTTTCTTAGTCTTTTCAGCTGATTAGATGAGTTCCACACAGATTATCAAGGTTCTTCTCCTAAACCTGCAGATTGTAGACGTTAACAACTGCTACAGTGTTCAGTGAAGTTGGACTGTCATTATTGTTTCCTAGCTGAGTAGAAGCCAAGGTGAATCATAGCCAGAATGCAATGAGCTGAGCCTCATTTTCAAGGGATGTCGATTTCAAACATCCCTGTCTACACTTCCTGGGCAGTTGCTGCTTTTGAGTGTCCCATTGGCCACTCTGGTTACCTGGCCTGGGGCTGGGATGGAGGGCCTTGCATGTGTGTCCAGCAACCCCAGGCACCCTCGTGGTGGCAAGGGCCTATTTAGCTCTTGTTTCAACCTTTTCAGTGGATTTAAGTGGGTGCTCAAAAGCCTGAGAGCACAGAAGTTATCACCTTGGCTTTTTGGCACAGCCTGTCACCAACATAGTGGAGATGACAGTGTTTATGGGGTGCAGAGTGATCTCAGCCCTGGAACTGCCTAATTGTTCTCCTCTGAAATCACCTGGTTTCAGGAATCTCTGCTGCTGTGCATCTCAGTTCCCCTGAGAGGCTCCTTGTTCTCGTCTTCCCAGGGGATGACCCTGCTTGGGCACACTGCTGTCATAGATCTTGTTAGCTTTTCTGGGAAGGCTTCTTGCTGTCTACTTCTGGGGCATTGCATTTTTCAACATTTTTTAATATCTTTTTTTTATTGATCGTTCAAAACATTACAAAGCTCATGGTATATCATCTTTCATACATTTGACTCAATTGGGTTTTGAACACCCATTTTTACCCCAAATACAGATTTCAGAATCACATCTGTTACATACTCACATTTTGACATAGTGGCATATTAGTGACTGTTGTATTCTGCTACCTTTCCTATCCCCTACTATCCCCCCTCCCCTCCCCTCCCCTCCCATCTTCCCTCTCTACCTCCCCTGCTGTTGTTCAATTCTCTCCCCTTTTTTTATTCCCTCCCCCTTGCCCCTCATAACCTCTTATAATTTTGTGTATCATTGAAGGTCTCCTACCATTTCCATATGCTTTCCCTTCTCTCTCCCTTTCTCTCCCCCCATTCGTCTTTGTTTACTGTTAGTCTTTTCCTCATGCTCTTCCTTCCTGTTCTGTTCTTAGTTGCTCTCTTTATATCAAAGAAGACATTTGGCATGTGTTTTTTAGGGCTTGGCTAGCTTCACTTAGCATAATCTGCTCTAATGCCATCCATTTCCCTGCAAATTCTATGATTTTGTCATTTCTTAGTGCTGCATAATACTCCATTGTGTATAGATGCCACATTTTTTTTATCCATTCATCTATTGAAGGGCATCTAGGTTGATTCCACAGTCTAGCTATTGTGAATTGTGCCACTATAATCATTGATGTGGTCGTATCCATATAGTGCGCTCTTTTAAGGTAATCAGGGAATAGCCCAAAAAGGGCGATAGCTGGGTCAAATGGTGGATCCATTCCCAGCTTTCCCAGGAATCTCCATACTGCTTTCCAAATTGGCCTCACCATTTTGCAGTCCCACCAGCAGTGTACAAGTGTACCCTTTTCCCCACATCCCCGCCAACACTTATTATTGTTTGACTTCATAATGGCTGCCAATCTTACTGGAGTGAGATGGTTTCTTAGGGTGGTTTTGATTTGCATTTCTCTGATTGCTAGAGATGATGAGCATTTTTTCATGTACTTGTTTATTGATTGAAAAAAAAAGTACATGAAATAATATCTTTTTTTAAAGAGAAAGAAAGAGAGAGAGAGAGAGAGAGAGAGAGAGAAGAGAGAGAATTTTTTAATATTTATTTTTTAGTTTTCGGCGGACACAACAACATCTTTTGTTATGTATGTGGTGCTGAGGATAGAAACCCGGGCTGCACGCATGCCAGGCGAGCGCACTACTGCTTGAGCCACATCCCCAGCCCTAAAGTTTTTAATATCTTCACTTTACTAATTTACTTTTATGTGGTGTTGAGGATCAAACCCAGGGCCTCACATATGCCAGGCAAGTGCTCTACCACTGAGCCACAACCCCAGCCCCTGGGGTGATTTTACATTAGTGGCATAGAGCAACTGATCTTTGGGCCATGTTGCCCTCTGAGGTCTTGGAGGTGAGCCCAGGTGTGCAATCAGCCTTGGGTTACCTGGAGGTAGGGCAGGGGACCCTGCATCTCTGTGACCGCATGGTCTCCACACTTGGAGCTCTTCTCCAGTTCTCCAGGAGACTCACTGGTCCAGGGGACACCATGCTGGGCTCCTGTCTGTCCTTCCAGATCCCTTTTCCACCCTATGTTGCTCCCTAACTTCAGGGTAATATCCCTAGAGCCCCCTTTCCCTCTAGTCCTGATTCCACCTATGGCGGGTGCTGGGGGGAGATGGAAGGTTCCTGGCCAGACTCTGTCTGCAGGCCTCTGGATGGCAGAGGCTTGTGCTTCTGAGGCGGGCTTGGCCCTTGGTCAGCCCTGAGTCCTCATTGCTTTACTCCACCCTCCATCCCAGGAGAGCAGGGGCTTTCCCTCTTTCTTTCTTCTGCTGCATCCTTGTATAAACCTCTCTTATTACAATTTCTTTTTTGTTGGGCAGGGGGGGAGGCGTACCAGAGATTGAACCCAGGGGCACTTAACCACTGAGCTACATCCTCAGCCCTTTTTGAAGTTATATTTTATTTTGAGATAGGGTCTTGCTAAGCTTAGGGCCTCCTTAAGTTGCTCAGGCTGTCCTGGAACTTGTGGTCCTCCTGCCTCAACCTCCCCTGTTTCTAGGATTACAGGTATGTGCCATTACTCCTGGCCTTCTCACAATTTCTTCAGCCACCCACTGAGGATGCTGCCTTATACTGCGAGGTCCTGAGTGGCACAGATACCTAGAAGCAGAGTCCAGTGTTGGGCCAGGGTGGTGGGCCAGAAACGTGGTGGATAATCTTTCCTCCAGCCACAACCTGCCCACCAAAGTCCTGCCTACAAAGCCAATGTCTCATGAGGTAACAGGACCCCTTGGTGGGACTGTAGTCTCAGAGGACCCAAGCAAGGGTTAATTGTCAGGACATGTGACTAAATCACTCAGGGTCACTTCAGATGAATTGGTTGGTAGGAAATAATCACACAGAAACAGAGAAAATACCTTTTTCTTGGAGTTCAGTGATGACTCCTCATCCCCAGCTTCCACCAGGGAAGCAAGAGAGTTAGACAAAAGAGAGAGAGAGAGCACTTGAAGCCCTACTTATTGAGGAGAAGACACTCGAGAAAGTTCTATCCAGATGAGGAAAGGGATTGGGTTCAGGGGGGTATAGCCCAGTCTCATTGGGTGATGCTCACTTTCAGAACTGTAACTCCCCTGCCATGCGGAGATGGGCATCCACCTACCTCCATGAGCAGCGGAAGCCAGTCTACACATTTCTATTGCTCAAAGCTAGGGGGTGCTCAGCTCCAATGTGGGAGCTCCCCACAGTTAATGCTCTGCTGTGCCATCTGGAAATTCTTAGTAATTGTTTAGCAAGAAGCTCTGGTGACCAGTCCTGTGAGGACTTGGACTTGAGGGCAGTACATTGGTGAATCTGCTCCCAAGGGAACTCTTGGTGTTACTTCTACTCCCCACAGATCTTACTGTGTTGGGACATCTGCATCCTGGCTGAAGACACAACAGGCCAGCCTCAGCGCTCTCTTCTGCGTCCTCCAGCTGTTCTTAGCCTAGGGTCAGTGCTCTTTCCTCTCCATCAACTAGCCCTCAGGAAGGCTGGAGCCAGGCTAGGACAGGGTGGAGGCCTGGCCTTAGAGCTCCATCCAATTCTGTTTATGTTCTGATGCACTCTTGTCTGCTTGGCCTCGACTCTGTGAGAGACTGGAATTCTGGAGTCTGGGCTTCAAAAATGGAAGAGGCCTTACAACTCCTTCCTGGGCCCTGGGCTTTAGTTGAACCAACACCATCATTTAGAGCTGCAGTGTGCAGTTTCACGTTCAGAGATGGCAGCTTGCATTCTGCTAGCCAGACAGCACTTTGGATTCTGCTAACCAGTCACCTTGGAGTCTGCTAGCCAGTCACCCTACAACTTGGATTCTGCTATCCAGTCACCTAGGAGTCTGGTACCCAGTCAGCAGCTTGGAGTCTGCAAGCCAGTCACCCTACACCTTGGAGTCTGCGAGCCAGTCACCTTTGCTCTTTCCCATTGTTTCCTGAGTGCACAATCATCCAAAGCTCAAGAGAGGTTTATTAGTCAACAGGTGGAAAAAGGTTCAGAACTCACCTCATTCCCCTCTGCTCCTCAGGAGGAACATCCTGCTGGACGTCCAGACTGTGCCTGTGTTAATATTTAAAAGTATACATCTGCACACATATTTGTAAAATATAACTGCACCATAACTGTGTATGCCTATCAGTTTCTCAGCTGTTTGGTTTTTGTCTTACGGGAAACATCTTGATGGGCTCTCCATGTGGCTCCATGATGTCTGCCCAACATCTTCTTCCGGCAGTGTCCACAGGCTGGAGTCCATGGTCCTGTGGCATTTGTGCTGCTTACCACCTTCCTGTACAGCCAGCGCTTACCCTGCATGTCTAAGGGTGAACACTCTCTAGGACATACCCAGCAGTGAGCCTGCTCCATAGTTAGTGTTGAGAATGCCATTTCTGCTCCCATTCCTGATAGTGTGACATGACTTGATATCAATTTTATTTCATTTTTATTAGTTCATTATAGATATATATAATATTGGGGATCATTTTGACAACATTATATATTATTAAGCCCACATCTTCTCCCCAAGGTGCCTCCTCCAGCCTGTAGCACGAAGGCTGGCTGGTCTTAGGGGGACCTCCTCTTCTCTCCTGAAGCCCACATCTGCTGCCCCAGGCACCCTGCCTGTGCCCTGCAGGATGCTGGTCCTTGGGGAACCTCCTGTGCTCTGGGTGACCCCTCCATTCTTTGTTTTTATTTCCATTTCTTCTGAGCACTTTTCACAAAATGGCATCCTTAGACAGGAGTGCAGGGCAGGCTGTGGATGCACTGCCAACCTCTCTAGGATTTGGACATGGCTGATATCAGAGTCAGAGGGAATGTGCTTTGTTGTCTCCAAGCACACACACTGGGTTTGTTTTGAGGATAGGATTTGATCTCTCTCCCTTGGTGTGCCATGTCTGCATGAGGCAGGGAACCCTGCTCTCATCTTTAAGGTCTTTGTCCTCTTATGCATCTTCTACATGGGCTTCTGGCTCAGACATGGCCTCCTGCCCACACACTGTCAGAATCCCCTTTCTCAACACAAGTCTGACTGTGCCACTGCTTGAAGCACTGTTGGCCGAAGCACTGCTGGCCGAAGCACTTCTGCAGTAGCTCTTGTCCCCAGCCAGACACTGCTGTGACCCTTGTCTTTCTCATGCTTTCCTCTCTTGGGCTGTCCTCTCCCTGAGCTATTCTGTGCTGGATCAGTTTTGTTAGCCATTGGGTGCCAGTTCAGGTGACCTGCTATCCACCGAAACTTCCAACTCCTGCATGGAGTTGATCGTTCTTGCTTCTCTGCTCTCAAGCTATGACCATCTTTAGGTGTGGGTCTGCATTTCCATTGCCATGTCGTCTGCAGAGTTAGAGACCATGGCTGATTCCTTTGTGCTTTCTTGCTGCCTGGACAGTTCCTAGCACACACCCAGAATTAACCCTATATGTCAACAGGCCCCTGCTCCTAGGCTGGCTTGGTGCTTCCTGCACGTCTGTCTCACGTCTGCTGGTGGGGTGTTGTCCTGGGGACGCTTTTCTCCTCCTCACTGTACGCTCCCTCCTGGGGAGTCTTCTCTAGGGGCAAGGGTGAGTTTATGGAGGAGCCCTCCCCAATGGTAGAGATGACCCCAGCACTATCATTCTGGTCTTTGGTTGTAGAAGAAGGTCACTTTCCAAATATCATGAGGACCAGAGACAGACAAGAAGTGACTAATGTGAAGGGAAGGGGTATTTGTGGTGTGAGAGGAGACACACTCACCCCTTCTGCAAGTGACAAAACTCACTGAGCCCACCTTCAAGAGTCAGCACTGTCTTAACAGCCCCAGGGTCACCCAAAGTCCAGGTAGAGAATCTCTTCTGAGGTTCAAGGGAAACTCCTCACTGTGGGAGTAAAGTCAAAACCAAGTTACAGGTGTCTGATATATAAAGGTGCGGAGTCAACATCTCCAGTTTGAAGTTAGAAATGAGGCATAGAATAAAGGAACGAGAGTAAAGTTAGACCAAAGTCCAGCTGGACAAGCAGGTCCTGTAGTTCCTTGTCCAGCACCTGGGGCACATGACATCCTCTGCTTTACCCACAGGGCTGTGCCGCTCAGCTCCAGTGACCTTGCTGGCCTCATGGCCTCTCTCGGGCTGGTCTCTGCTGGACTCATGCAGTTTCCTTGGCATAAGTTCCATGTTGCTGGAATCTCTTATTGAGGACTGTGCCCCTGGAGTTTCACTTTTCTCCTCACACCTCCATGCCCCGTCCTCTCAGGGGCAGACCACAGGGACTGTGACCCTCCAATCTCCGACCTTACCAACCTTCCTTGGAGTCTTGTTGGAAGACCTGTCCCTACATCCAGTGTCCAGCAATCCTGCAGAACCTGCACCTCGGGGTTGGCTCCCAGGTATGCCACCATCTCTAGCAGTAACCAGGCCTCCTGGGACCATGGCCATAGTGGCCTCTGCCTGCCTGGGTGGCTGAGAATGGTGAAATGATTTTCTACTCCCCCTGTGAAAGCAGGGTGTCCCGTGGTCTCTTCTCACCTTGAGCCTGAGATGGGGGTGGTCCTGCCAATTTCTGAGGTGCTCTAAAGCCATCTTTTATCTTGTTTCCAGGGAGAGTATTTAGCATTTCTCTAGTGACAGTGTTGTCTTGAATAATCCCAATTTCTTTAGCCTCAGTTACACTCACACATTTCTAACTGTACTGCAGGATTTCCACATCTTTCTGCTCTGCTCCTCCTCCTCATTATCACACTAAATGGCTAAAACCAGGCAGCCTTATCCATGCCTCAGCCTGAAGGCTGTGCTGTCCTGGAAGTCCCTCCACTATTTTAACAAGTCCATCAGCTTTAAACCCAGCTTCAAAGAAAGGATCATGTCATGTGGGGAAAGTAGGCAATTCTGTGACAGAGTTATGGTCTCCTCAGCTCCCACCATAAGCCCCTCCCCCTATTGAACTCACACAAGAGGGTTGGAGCTCCTCACATCAAAACTAAAGCTGATACTCAGCTTCCAACATGGGTCTTTGAAAGAAGTGATAGGAAGGGGATCTTCAGAGTATCCTGTACCTATATCAGTAGATGCATGTGACAGGGGACAGGCTGGGGTTCTGTGCCCAAATGATAGCTGTGGCATGTCAGGGCAACAGCAGAGCAGGTGACCTTCTGGGCTCCATGATGGGGGTCAAAGAGACAATTTAAGTGTCCAAAAGAGAATCTTGGCACTAAAAGTAGATGACAATATTGTTTTCCTAAGGTCCCTGCTATAGAGATCACACACAGAGTTCCTGCTACAATCCCCAGTGTGTGCCTTTCCAGACTGGAGGTCACATGTGAAGTCCACCTCCACAGGGTCTCATGGTGAGGAGGGCTGGGCTGGGCTCTGTGTGCCACACCACTCTCAGGAGATCTCACCACAGTCCAGGACTCAGTGACATGTGGCCATGGAGGGCAAGTCACAGAGGGACTCTCCATCAAAGGCAGAATCCACAGGACCAGCTGCTCCTGCAGGACCTTGTCTCTCCACAGGAAAAGGCAAGAACCAGGCCTGAGTCCTCTGCCAACAGTGCTAGGAGTGGACCCAGGTGAGCAGGGTCTACACCCCACTGAACCACAGTGTGTGCAGCTTGTGAGCACCAACCCTCCCAGGGACGTCCTTGTCACCACACAGTCCAGAGCAAGATTCATGGAGAAATGTGGAGCTCAGTCATGAGTCACCCAAAGTCCTCCAGCACCTGATGAGCTTTGGGTCTAAGAGAATCTGCCCTGAATGACATAGATTGCAACATTCAGATGTTCCATCAAACTCTGGAACCCCAAAGCTGAACATGAGCTTATGTGACTGCAAATGTATTAGAATCATAATTCTGTATCTTATCTTAGGGTAAGATATGGGTGTGTATATCCTGCACTTCTGTGATCTGTTCACACACACACACACACACACACACACACACACACACACACACCACAGCCATTAGGCCTATATCCTCTGCAAGGTGAGCCTGGTCACCAATTCCCAAAGCCCTCTGTCATGTGTGGATACATCCTGCTCCCTGGAAAGTCCCACCACATATCACTCTGGAATGAGGACTCCCTGGGCCTGGTGACATGCACCCCAGGCAGGGCACAGACCTTCCTGAGGGCACAGCCAGCAGTCTCCCCCAGAGCAAGGTGTCTGCCCTCCCTCCACATCCTGGACACAAGCCTCCCCACAGCAGATGCACAATGAGGCCCCAGGTTGAACCACAGACCTGCTCACTCACATTCAGGGTCTTCTCCTGCTGGAAGGGGTTTTCTAGGATGGGAACCTGCTCTGGGGAACATGGGGACATCCTGGTTCTTCTTCCTTTTACTGGAGGCTCCCAGATGTGAGGTCTCAGGGATATGGGGAGGAAGACATGGGGCAGCTACATCTGAGTTCAAGACTCACTCTGGTTCTCTGTCCCCAGGGTCCTCTCCCAGGTGCAGCCACAGGAGTCAGGACCCAGGTGGTGAAGCTCTCCAAGACATTGTCCCTAACCTTGATGTCTCTGGATTCTCCATCACCAGTGGTTACTGCTGGAGGTTCATTCATCAGCCTCCTGGGGTGGGGCTGCCATGAATGGGGCTCACTGATGGTAATGGAGGCACAACTTAAAACCCCTCCCTGAAGAGTGGAGTCTCCATGTGCAGAGTCCATGTAAGGATCAGTTCTCCCTACAGTTCAAATCTGTGACCAACAAGGATGTGGCTGTGTATGACTGTGCAGGACCACAGTGAGGGTGTTGTTGGGACAAATGAAGCAAGACACCGAAGATAGCAGGAAACAGTTTTATTTGGCTGCAGCCAGGTTCAGAGGGTACAGCTTTTGCTGTAATCAATTAATCCCCTGAATCCTGAGTTCAGGGAGTTTCAGAGTTTTATACCCAGCTCGTAAGGGGAGGGGCTCAGAAGTTCATAGTTTGCAAAAGTTCACATAAAAGCAGCTTTTTCCCCCCTGTTCTGGGCAAGTTAACCCTTCAAGGACCACACCTGAGAAGGGGGGAGCTTCTTATCCCCTTTTTATTCTCCACCAGCCAGCTGTTACCATGGAGCCCAGTTGATAACTTCTCTTATCTTAAAAATGTAGACATCTCTGTGAAGCTCAGCTCAAGGCCAGAGGCCTTGTTTGCACATTTCTTCAAAGTACTATACTGGATATGTGTGTGAAAAACAAGTAAGAGGTATCCAGCACCTCGAGTGCTGATATCTTCTCGGCCAGTGGCCAAGAAAATAGGGAGACACAAAAATAGGAAGTTTATCTACATGGAACTCTTTTGCAGAGACTCTTTTGCTGACAGTCCTAAAATCAGTCTGGGTGAAGTTTTCTGGAGAGGCCAGGTTAAGACTTTTCAGTTGAGAAAGGGGGTGCCACTTCAAGAGTACTTCAGGGTGAACCTAAGCACAAGTCTCCCTGCTTGGTAGTGAAGAACAAACAGGGGCATTAGGACCAGCAGGGAGCAAAGGATCAGCAGGGGATCAGAATCAGTAGCAGAAAGTCAGGACCACCAAGGAAAGCTCAGACCAGAGGTGGAGCTCAGGAGAAGCCTGTGCACTGGGGAACCATGAGGGACAGGAAGAAACCAAGGAGCAGGTGCAGAGAGGAAGCTGGGAGTGAGGGGCTTCCTGTAGGCCTGTGGGGTTTCCTCTCCTTCTCTACTTTATAGAACCTCAGAGACCCTGCAATGCACCTGCTGTGGAGGACCTGGGGATGTTCAAGTCCCTGGCATGGAGGAGACTCTTTGATAAAATTATCCTGCTTTCATAGGTACCTGTTTTCTTCATCTCATTCTTATGAATTTCTCTGAGAGGCAAGCACCCCTTGTACACAACTGAAAGTAGACTGCAGTCTGCACAACTCAAGGGCCTTTGGAGAATGGAAGCATCAGAGCCATTATCCTCATCTGAAGCTCAGTCTGCTGTGTTGTCATCAAGAGGGACAGCTGCATGCAGGACTCAGTGTCTCTGATTAAGAATGAGGGCTTCAAGTCTGTCCTCGTGGTCTGAGGACTTCCAACCTTTCTGCTGCACCATTGAACAGTCCTGGGGAGGCAGGAGCAGAGGTCCAGGTGCCTGAGCATGGCCTATTGGTCAGCTCAGGACACGTGGTCCACCCATCACCCCACACTCTCCCTCCCGGGAGGAGAGCCCTCCTGGTCCCTCCTGCTGGCTCTGCTGGGTCTGCAGGGTGAGCGTGCTGCCCACAGCCACCCTCTGGGTGAGGACAGACAAGTGCTCCTGTGTCAGCCATGGCCATGTGCCACTTGTCTCAGCTCCTCCCTCTCCTGACCTTCCTCACCACCACAGCCACTGTCCAGCTCTGCCCCTGTGAGGCCAGCTTCTTACATTGACAGGAGAATGGGGCCAGGAAGAGGCAGGCTGTCCTTCAGGCCTGGCCTTTTCTCCTAGCACTGTAACCTAAATTGGGGTCCTCAGCTGTGCACCCCTGTGGCAAGTGCCTGAGGCCACCAACACATGAAGAGGAGTTTTCCTTTGGCTCCTGACTTCCAGTGCTCTAGTCCATGAAGGGAGGAGTCCACTGCACTCACACCTTTCCTGACTGTGCCAGGGCAATGCAGAGAGCCCACTGTGGGAACAGCCACTCACCTAGTTTGAAGGACTCCAAAGGGATGGAAGCAGAGATGGGGTCTGACAGTCACCTTGCAGGGCCTGTCCACAGTGATTGACAGATATTCCATGGGTCCCCATGTCCTAGAGATCCCCACTCCCCCAAAGCTCAAGGGGCTGAAGAAAAACCTTAGCACATGGAATTTTGAGAGGACAATTATGCACATTAATCGTTCTATCCCTGGACACATAGCTTTCATGTGCATCTCATAATGCAGACACGTTCATTCCTCATCCTTGAGCCCCTAAATAAACAAATACTTCAGCTTAGCTTAGAACTCCAGTGCAAAGACTCAGAAAGGTTCATGAAAGCCCTACTGTGTGCCTTAAGATCAAAGAGGGCTTCCATTCTCCTAAGTTTTATGGAGGGCTCTCGGCAACTACACTAAACAGTCCAGCTGGACATACCCTATGGACTCCCTCTTAGTGATGTTGACCTGCAGCTTCCTGGACAAGGGCTGCTCAATGCTGGCTCCTCTGCTCCTGGGGTCTCCTCAGCAGCCCTGGCCTCATCTCACAGCCCCATGCATCACCATCCAGGGCTTCCAGCAGGGACTCTGACCCCTGACCCCCATCTGACCACCCAGACCTTCCTTTCAAGTATTCATGTAAGACTCCCTGACCCTGTAGCTCTCACAGTCTGCCCCCTGCAAAGCCAGCATGGTGAGGCTGAGGACAAGGTCACCCTCAGCAGGGAGCAGGTCCTGGCCTCCCTTGAACCAGGGCTGGGAACCTCTGAGCCCCTTGCTGGCTGAACAGGGGAAACCATGCCCTGGGCAGTCCTGGGTCAGGAGCCCAGAGCTCTCTCCCACAGGCCCTGCCCTGGAGGGTCTTTCAGATCTTCATCTCTGCCTTTGAGCTGGGGAAGCTGGGCCTTGTTGATTCCTGGGATCCTGAAACCATCCTCCATCCTCTGGGTGCAAAGCCCTGGGCTGCTCCCAGTGGAGCTGCTGGCCTCACCCTCCTGGCCACAGCTCCTGGGCAGCACCACAAGTGTGCTGCTCTCCTGGCCAAAGTGCAAAGCCCCAGCTCTGCCTGGACTGCCCCTCTCTGCCCCTCCCTGTCCTGCACATGGCCTGACATCAGTCAGGGGGTCATACGCCAGGGCCTCACCTGTGCCCTTGAGATTGTCCAGCCCACAGTCTACTCCAGCCTGAGTGAGCCCAGCTCCCACTAAGTGTGACGTCAACCACAAAATGGGGCTCTGAGGTTGTCACCAGGTGTGTCTGCCTGGGAGTTGGAGGAAGGTCTGTGGAGCAGTGATGTCCAAGGTGAGAGCAACAGCACAAACACTCCTCTAACTCTTGTCCGATACGTGCTGTTGGACACAGTGACCACCACTCATGCTGCTGTGTGTGATTTTACATTTGCACCATGGAGTTAACACTCTCCTGGATCATGATATTTTATACATGTAAAAGAAATTAATGGGTGATTAATGCCAACAGAAAAATCGGCAAAGTTAATCATATTCTCTTAACCCTACTATCTACACCATTCTAACCCATGACACTCCCACCTGCTCTCAGAACTACTCTACCTGTACCAAAAGTGGCTATATAGCAGGAGGACATGCAGATAGGGCCTCCCTCTGCCCATGAAAACCAGCCCACCTGACCCTGCAGCTCTGCACAGGAGCCCAGCCCTGGACGCCCAGCTCAGCCCACTCAGTGATCAGGACTGAACACACCTACTCACCATGGAGAGTGTGCTCAGCTGGGTTTTCCTGGTGGCTGTTTTCAAAGGTAATGAATGGAGAACCAGAGATCCTGAGTGTGTGAGTGGACAGGAGTGAGAGGAAGAGTGGACGAGTGACAGTGTCCTGACCAGGCAGCCTCTGTGTTTGCAGGTGTCCAGTGTGAGGTGCAGCTGGTGGAGTCTGGGGGAGGCCTGGTGCAGCCTGGGGGTTCCCTGCGACTCTCCTGTGCAGCCTCTGGATTCACCTTCAGTGACTACTGGATGGAATGGGTACACCAGTCTCCTGGGAAGGGGCTGGAGTGGGTTGGCCAAATTTTCCCCAGGTAGTGGTAGCACCTACTACCCAGACTCTGTGAAGGGCCGATTCACCATCTACAGAGACAACTCCAAGAACACACTGTACCTGCAAATGAGGACATGAGAGTCGAGGAGAAGGCCACCTATTACTGTGCCAGAGACACAGTGAGGGGACCTCAGTGTGAGCCCAGACACAAACCTCCTGCAGGGTGCCCAGGGCCAGCAGGGGGCGCTCAGCACACAGGAGTCATTTCACCCAGGAGCAGGTGCAGAGGGAGGTGGGGCTGGTTTCCTGTATCTGGGGGCCTCTCATGAACCAGCTTCCCAGGGGAGCTCTATGTACATATTTTCTGTACTGATCTGTGACTTCTCTAAAAAGTAAAACTTTAGATTTTTAATTATTACTTCCATTTTAATTAGCACATCAATATTATAAGTAATACTGCATTTCAATTTGACATAATTTAAAAATTATGGAATAAAATTTCTTTCCCTTCACAACCTAACATTTCCCTTTCCCTCCCCTCCTCTTTACCCCTCCCTTCTTACCCTCTTCCTCTTCCTTTTCTTAACACATCTTTTTAGTGATTTGTTACATTAGTGCTTCCTAGAGCACATAAGGGAAAATCCACTGTGATGGTGCACAGGTGGTCGGTCAATTTCCTTCCACCTCCCCTCCCATCTCTGTCCCTCTTTCCTCTCCCTTGATCCCCTTCCTCTCCTCTCTCCTCCCTCTTCTGTTTCCATGGGATTCCTCCTAGTACTGTTTTTTTCTTTCGTTTTTGGTCTGCAATTTGCATTTGAGAGTAAACAGTTGACATTTCACCCTCTGAATCTGGCTTAATAAACATGATAATCTCCAGTTCCATCCACTGACCAGAAAATGCCCTAATTTCCCTCTTACTGTGGCTGAGTGAAACCCTCTTCTGTGTACACACCTCCTTCTCTTTATCCATTCATCTGTGATGGGCATCTGGGACATTACGTATATAGCTGTTTTCAGACCCTCTGGTGCAAGCACTGATGTGGCTGTACAGCTGCGTTATGCTGGATTTAGTTCTTTGGGACAAACACTGAGGAGGGGAGAGCTGGGTCACATCATGTCTCCATTTCTGGTCTTTCCTGAAACATCCATTCTGATTTCTAGAATGGCAGCACCAATTCAAAGTCCCACCAACATTAAACCTGTGGATCTCTTTCCCACATGTTTGCCAACATTTGTTATTATTTGTGTTCTTGATAATTGCCTTCTAATTGGTGTGAGATGAATTTTAAATGTAATTTGATTTGCATTTCCTGATTGCTAAGATAATTGAACATGATTTCCCATATTTGTTGGCCATTATTATTTCCTATTCTGAGTAGTCTATTCAGTTCTGTCCCACTTATTTATTGGGTTATCTGTGTCTCATCATAAAGTGCTTTGGGTTCTTTATGTAAACTGCATATTAGTGCCCTAACTGGGGAGCAGGTGGCAAAGATCTCCCTGAAATCCCTCTCTCACACTCCTGTTTCCATTGCTGAGATGAAGGTTTTAACTTGATACTGTCCCACTTACTGAATCTTGATTTTGATTCTTGCATTTTAGTGACCTGGTTGAGGAATTGGGTGCCTGTGTCAGTACAGAGGAGGGTTGGTGCTTAGTATAATTCTTTGGTTTCTGATTAACATTGAGTTGACTTTAGTGGGATGAGAGACAGAGACCTATCATATCCTTTCACAAATTGATATTTAGTTTTCCCAGCTCTATCTGTTGAATACGCTGAAAAAAAGGCTGCACTTATGTTGCTTTGTCTCTGTATCTTCTCCTCTATCCCACAGGTCTTTTTTTTTAAATTATTTTATTGTTGGTTGTTCATAACATTACATAGTTCTTAACATACCATATTTCACAGATTGATTCAAGTGGGTTATGAACTCCCATTTTTACCCCGTATACAGATTGCTGTGTCACATCAGTTACATTTCCATTGATTTACAAATTGCCTTTCTAGTGACTGATGTATTCTGCTGTCTATCCCATTCTCCACTGTCCCCTCACCAGGTCTTCATGTCTGCTTTGGTGACAACACCATCCTGGATTTGATACAGTAGGTCTGTCAAGTAATTTGAGGTCAGATGTTGTCATATGCACGTTCACTCTTCCTTCTTAAGATTGCTTTGGCTGTTGTGCACTTGTAATTTCTCCACACATATATTAGGACTCTTTTTTCAATTCCTTTTAAGAATGTGTTTGGTATTATTTGGAGATGTCAGTGAATCTGTGTGACACGTGGGTTAGTTTGGCCACTTGATAATGTTCACTCTGACTGTTCAATAACATGGTGGGTCTTCCCATATCAAAGTTCTACAGTTTCTCCCTGTGGTGTTTGCTGTTTCCATTGCAGGTATTTTTCACCTCCTTGGTTGTATTTTTTCCAAATACATTTTAAGGTTATTTAAAAGTGATCATTTTCCTGATTTCTTTATCAGCAGACATATTTTATTTTATTTTTAATTGTAGGTGGACACAAATACCCTTATTTTACTTATTTATTTTTAGGTGGTGCTGAGGATTGAACCTAGGGCCTCATGCATGCTAGGCAAGTGCTCAACCACTCGGCTACAACTCCAGCCCCAGTAGACCTATTTTAGTAGAATAAGAAAGTGGTTTATTTATGTGTGTGTGATTTATTCAGCTACATTGCTAAAGTTGTTTACAGGATCTGGAAGCATTTTGATGGAGACGTTGGTTCTTCTAGAGAGTGGATCACATCACCAGCAGGCAGCATATTCATAATTTTGTCATTCTTTCTTCTTTAATCATTTAATTTTATTCTCTTGCTAAATTACTCCGGTTAAGAATTTTTAGAAACAATGTTCACAATACAAATAATCAAAGAAACAAAGAGATGTTTCCTAGAAAACATGAAGAAGATTGAAAAGCCCTTGATGAACTATGGAAAATAAAAAAAACAGAAAATCCAAATAAACAAAATTAATGATAAAACAGAACACACTGCTACTCTAAAATCCAGAAGATTATTTGAAACTATTTTGAAAAATATCCTCCAGTAAACTAGAAAAACTTGAAGAAGTCGAGGAAAATTCTAAACACATGTGACCTACACAAAATGAATACAAAAAAATATATAAAAACCTAAGACAGAAAAAATATCAAAAAAATGAAGTTGAAAAGCCATTAAAGTCCTTCCAAGAAAGAAAAGTCCAGAAACTGGTTGATTTTCAGCTGTTTCAAAGGGAACTTTAAAGAGATAAGGCCAACCTCCTCATATTATTCCATGGAATTGAAAAGGAAAAAAAACATTGAAATAAATTATTCTAAAAAGCCAGTAAGACACTGATACCAAAACGTAACACAGACACACCCAAGAAAGAAGGCTTCAGACCATCACCACTTCAGACCAATATAACTGAAGATTCCTTAATAAAACATTGGCACACTGCATTCAAGGGCAGATAAGAAGGTAGTGCACCATGATCAAGTGGGTTTCCTCACAGGGTTGGGAGACCAATAATGTAATTTTCATATGTGACTCACCACATAAATAGATCTGAGGACAAGGATTACGCAATCATATCAAATGATGCAGAAACAGCGTTGGACAAAGTCCAGCGCTCAATCATGTGTAAGGACTGGAGAAATGAGGGGCATGGGAACCTGACCTAAACCTCATAAAGACTACAAGTGACAAACCCCAGGCCACCACCATCCTGGATGGAGATAACAATTCCTCTCAGCTCAGGACAGAACAACACTGTCCACTCTCCCACTCTGATTCCCCGGGGTCCCTGCACTGAGCACTTTGACACAGGAGCATTTTCACATGAACAACATGCAGAGCAGCTTTATTGAGGCTGAAGTGACTGCTCTGGGGTCACCAGGGACAGACCCTGATGAGTCTTTTCCATAATCTCTGTGAACAATATATACTGGGATTCCCTGATTTGAGTCATAATTGAGATTCTCTGTATAACAAAAGGGAGTCAGTCCATGTTGGTGCCCTGGACCCCTGATGAACCTCAGGCTCATGGTCCTCCTGGCTCCCAAGGAGTCCCTGAGACTAAGCACTGGTCCTCTGGCTGCTTGTAACTGGAAGGTGAGGGCCTGAGGATCAGGTGAGTTTCCTGCAGGGGGACAGGCAGCCAGGCTGAGTCACCAGAGCAGCTGAGCTCTAGTGAGTGACAGAGGGTCCTATGACCAGTCCACTCAGCAAGGCGTGTCCTCACCAAGATCTTCCAACTCCAGACTTGGCACATGAGAACAGGAGCCTGACTGCCCAGGTTCTGCCTGAGACTCCAGGTGGCCCTGCACATGAGTTGTCCACATCAGTCCTTAGAGGGGCAGAGGGTGACTTGATGGGCATCCAGGGAGGGAATCTGATGACCCCTGTTCCAGGAGCTGCTGACAGGGTGACTCAGATGTCCTCCACTGCTGCCCTGCTGAACTCTGGCCAATAAAATAGCCACCACCATGACCAGCACATCCAAGAGCTCTCTGCTGTGGAAGCCCTCACCAGGGCAATCAGGACACAGTCTAGGGAACTCCAGACCCCAGGGGCTATTAGGGAAACAGTCAAGTCGTCTCTTTTGTTCTGTGGCCATAGTTTCCAACTTAATCAATCCTCCTGAATAAATTTGTTATTTGTCCAAATGCCAGGGAAGTGTACAGGACCTACCTGCTTTCACACTCAAGTGGAGGGCCAGATGTAGGGCACACATGGCCCCATCCATATGAATACATCAGAATGACAGAGGATAACAGCTACACTTCCTCTGGTTCAGCACCCTGTGACCAGGTCATTTGAATTACTTCCCCAACCTTTGCTCTGCTGGGGTTCTTTTTCTGGTGCAATAGTATCCTAACAAAAAATCTAAGTTTCAACATGCCCTTTGCTTTTTGTTCCCTCCACCTTGGTCCCTCAATTAACTGTACAGTGAGGCTGAATTAACATGGCTTGTGACTCCTCCCTTTCCAGGACAAGATGGGCCATCCTCCTACCAGTAGCATTTGGACTCTCTCTGGCCTCCTCACTTGCTGCCTCTGGACTGGGGGCAGGAGGACTTGGATATGCAGTAACTACTACTTAGAAGCTTTACAACAACTTCAGGAAGTGGTAGAGGCATCAGCCTCGTCTCTCACTTCCCTACAAAGGCAAATAACATATATTTCCCAAGTTTTATTACAGAACCTTGGAGCCCTAGATCTCCTGATGGCAGACAAAGGAGGAACCTGCCTATTCCTGAAAGAAGAATTCTGCTACTGTATCAAAGAAACTGGATTGGTCAAAAAGAATGTCGACATCCTCTTTTGTTTGGGTGAAAAACTTAAAAAGCAACAATAAAATGACCCCTGGCCAGGCTGGCTAAACTCAACCCTCATTATGTGGCCGACTCCCATTCTCCCTCCTGTATTAGTAAAAGATTTCTATTAATGATTGCTCCCTGCCTCCTCAGGTTTTCCCAAAATTGCATGGGTAAAATTGCCAGAGTGACCTACAACCAGATGCTCCTACACCCCTACAGTCACCTCCCGACCAAATCAACACCCAAGCCATCCCCTTCCCACCAGAGCCCCTAGCCAGCAGGAAGTAGCCAGGTAAAATCCACACACCCCATATCATCAAAAAGGCCTGGATGTCAGGTTGATGAAGGTGACTGAGGGACAAAGCACCAAGCAGCCTGTGAGTACTAAGGAAACATTGA
The DNA here is from genome assembly GCF_964194105.1 of Spermophilus citellus. Lineage (NCBI taxonomy): Eukaryota > Metazoa > Chordata > Mammalia > Rodentia > Sciuridae > Spermophilus > Spermophilus citellus. The sequence goes on along the minus strand of NC_138185.1, from coordinate 228,151,054 downwards.
TCAGGAACTGATGGAACTGCCTGTCAATCAATGGGTCTCATGGCCAGTCCTGGAACTTAACCAGCTACCCTTGACCAATACCAGTAGGACAAAGGACTCTAAAAGCCCCCTTTCCTTTTCTAAGCCCTCCGTTCCTACCCAAGAGCAGTAAAAATTCCAGTCCTGTCAATACCCCTCCATCCCACCCTCACTCTTCTTCTCAGACCCTCTTCTTACCCACTCTGTGGGTCTGAGGGTTCCTCCTGGGAGCAAAATTTCATTAAAGCCTCATTCATCAGCCTTTTAAATCTGCCTCATTTTGGTCACTGCTGGCTGACCTTACAGCTAACAGGGATCTGGCCAGAGTAATACTAGAGCAGATAGCAGGCTAATGATCTACACAGGTTAATACTTCAAGGTAGGGGGTAAATTCAGACTCCAACATCAGAATTTCTGAGGTGCTACTGAGGTTTCAGAGAAGGTTGTTATCTGGTCAAGGAGAGCCAGGCACGGCTGAGTTCAGAGCATGGTCAGGAATTCCAAACTAGTTTACACATCATAGTAAAGCCAGCATTAGACAGTCAGTGTAGATAGGTAAATCAAGTCAGGTCGGATCAAAGAGGCTGATGGAGTGAGTCTGAGAAGTTGGAGCATGTCCTCTGAGGGACTGAAATGTTAATTTCTTCAGAGCCCTTCCTCCACCCTTATCAGGAACCTGCCCCTGCTCCAAACTGTTGCAAGGTAACCTGACGCTGGAATTGCCCCTTGATATAGGTCGTTAATGTGTCCTTGGCTACTCTACCCTGCTCTTCCCCCTTCAGCCCACCTGTTTCCCACCTTTGGGCCCTCCCCCATGCATTCCTGGGCCTAGTCCTGGGCCTAGTCAGGTGCCCAGGAAGGAGAAGGTAAGGGGGAAAGAGAACAAAGGAAGCCTAGGACTATAACAAGGGTGGAACACCTTGCTTCTTGAGATACCAGGATACCAGCTATGGCCCCTTCTCCCTCCCAGGAGAAGTCTAGGTCACCCTTTCTAAATAAACCCTGCTTTGTATGCTTGCCTCAGCGTGTTTCTCTAATGTTCAAACCTCATCATGTGGGGAAGCAGAACTCCTCACCATTAATCAGCAGAATCATATTTGGAGGTTACACCGAGATCTACAGTGAGGTAAATTCTTCTCCATGCACCCCACATCTGTTTGAGGTGCATCTTCCTGTCTCTTTCATTTTGGAGGATGATGGGCACTCATTGGCTATTTAAATACAGTTAATGAAGCCACTTCTGTTCAAGAATCAGGTGAAAGTTTTCCTGGCCTAGGCAGCCAGCTCTCAGTCACCTGTTCAATACACAGTAGGCATGTTGGGTTCTGCTGAAACTGCTTCCTACTCTTCTGTCCAGGCCTAGAGAGCAATTGGCGTGAGTACACAATGTCCCTAGTCCTGATCTGCTTGGATGTATGGAGGTTGAGGAAGGACTACGGAACAACTCCAGAATTTCTGGCTTGGGCTACATTCAGGTGAAAATCCTAAGGTTTCTTATATTTAACCTTTTCCCAACCACCCTAAGAGGAATCTAGGGTGATCTGTAGATGAATGTCACTGAGGGAGAGCCCCAATTACATTTGCCTATGTGTGGGCCACACAGCACTCCTAACCTGCATCTATTCCCTCCTGGATGCTCCCTTCCTTTGCCAGTCAGAAACACTAGCATTTCAAATTGTAGGACTGAGAGAAAGACATGGGATGGTTAGTAAGAAGATGTTCAGATTCCACTCATGCACATAGGTAACTTTCACTAGTCTGTTTAAAGTTTCCCCATTACCATTCTGATGCTTAAAATGTGCTGTGTTCTCTAGAGGAAGGCATTCTTTTAACCAACCCCTCTTGTAAACTCCTCAGGAAAAGGGTGTTTGCTTAACAACTAATCGATGTTCCCTTTACCCTCAGGAGATGCCTTTAGTCTACAGGACAGCAGTTAGGCACAAAAGGTTAACACAAATAAAGTTTTACTCTTTTTTCATAATCAGGAGTTATAGTTGCAGGGAGGAAAGCAGTAATGCCCTGAAGTCTGAATCTTCCCAGGGTCTCTGACACAGGGGAAACTGGGACCCTAGTGCTTTGTCAAAGGATGCCAGAAATAACTTTGGCAAAGTCAGGTGAGGAGAGATGGGTTTTCTGGACCATAATGAAGCTCAAGTTTAGGGATATGTCCCTAATATATTGGAGGGCTCCGGGAAACCCCACTATAGAGTGCAGCTGGACACAGCCTCCTGGCCTCACACTTAGCCTCACTCTGCTGTTCTTCCTCTGAGTAACTTGCTGGTTACTTTCATCATGGAAAGTGCTGGATTTCGCCCAGTGGTATTCTCTAGGTTAGTTGAGATGCTCTTGGGACCTTGGCCTCTGCTGTGCTGAGGAGGGAACCACAGTGGGCTGCTCCTTTAGGTGTCCCTGCACCCCAGGCAGGTGGCCCCTGTCAAGGTGCTGCTCTCTCACTGTGCCCTGCCCTTCAGCTCCAGCCTGCCAGGACTTCTCTGCAGAGTTCCCTCCCCTAGTTCATCATGGCTGTTGGACTGCAGTTGGCCTCACTGTGGTCATCTGGGTTTTGGACCAGCCTGTGTCTGGCCTCCTAAGGTGGTTTCCCATCAGTTCTCCTCTCATGTGTTGCAGGACCATCCCGAGGTCCCCTGCCCTGGCTCTGCTCCTTCATTCATTGTTAGTCACCATCAGTCCATCCTGCCATGTCTCTGTGCCTGCTGTTTACTTCTCCCAGGTGCAGTCTGGGCAGACCTGGTGGAATCTGGGCCATCCCCAAGTCCTGTAGTTGGCTGTGGCATCATGGCTGTGGGAAGACGGGCAGAAGGGAAGCCGTGGGCAGGGTGAGCTCTCTGGGGAAAGGCAGGTGAGGACGTGGACTGGACCTGAGTGGTGCTGGGCAGGCTGTCTGCATGGCCACCCTGACACACTCAGGCAAGAGTGGGGGCTGGGCCTCAGGACTGTGTCCTGTACAGTTCTCCTCTGACTGCAGCTGCCCAGCCAGTCCCTGTAGGGTGAGCTTCCCACATGGAAGGCATCTGTGGTCATGGGATGCCATGTGTACACAGAACCACCAGCTGATGCTCAGTCACAGACCTGGAGATTGTGATTTGATCAGGTGGAATCATGTGTCACAGAGATTATACTGAATTATACTGAATCCAGGTAAATATGCACGAATTAAATAAAATTGCAAACCAATATCGCTAACTCAACTCCCTCAACTCCCTAAGTGGGATCAATGTCATGATTTATAAAATACAAAGAAAATGCCAGTACCAGCTTTGAGATTCTAGGAGGAGTTTGGTGCCATGGGGAATCACCTGCCCTGGGAGTGGGGCATCAGAGAAATCTTGGAAGAGATGAGGTGGTTTTCTTTTACTTGGGGAATTTCTGGGTTAAATCATGGCTATGAAGCCAGGCCATCTTCACAGGAGAAAGCTCATTTGCAACAAATAGTGGCACTTTTAAGTCTTAAGTTGTGATTTTGAGGAAAGGCAGTGAAGGCCTGCTCACAGGCAGCAGCTCTTACGCTCTTACTGCTTCCCAGGGCTCCCTGGGCCTCCCTGGCAGCAGCTCAGATGGGGAGGATGTGGGACATGGAGTTTCCTAACAACCTCCAGAACAGAGAAGGGAGGATGGGGTGGGAGGGGAGAAGTGCGTACCTGGGGGCCATGATCACAGAACAAGAGACACCACCCCACACTGGCTCCCCCTGAATCTGGGCACCAGGCCTGGTCACTGCTCCACAGGCTCACACACGCTCACCAGGTCTGAAGTGGGCTCAGGACTTCAGGGGGTTGAGAACGACAGGGATGGTGAGCTTGTCCACCCCCCAAGAAGTGACCCTCCATGACTTCTAGAAGCTGCCCACCTACTCGTGTGTGTCCTTTGAACTTTCCTCTTTCTTTCTCATGACAAGTCCAGGAGGTTTGGACTGGGCAGCAGGTCCTCAAAATAGCTACATGCACTTATGAAAGATGACCTTGCCAGATGCTTCCTCCTCTGTGACAATTGATGAATCACCCTCATCCTGACCTGATTATAGGTAGCTCTGTAGCTCACTTATCATCTCAGAGTGGACGACACCTCCTGGTTCTTAAGAGCTGACCTGGACCTCAGGGAGCACTGGAATCTGAGGCCCCCAGCTCCCAGCAGCTGACAGACCATTTCTAGAGGTGGTCAGAGGTCACTGCCAGGGTCAGCTAGAATTCAGGTCAGCACACCCAGAGGAGGTGCCTTCCACTTCCTAGAACCACGACCCTTTCCTGTCCTCCCTTCTCCACACCAGGTGAGGGCACATTATGAGAGGGCTTCTCAGCTGCTGTGTGACATTGTAGTGCCATCCCCTCCCCACAGAATATCTTAATGAAGTTTCTCCAGAGACCTCCCCATGACTGCTCTTAGACCATCAGCAATAACTCTGCACAGAGCTTTCAGGCTGAGGTGAGGAGCAGAAGCAGGGTGTGATCACAAAGTAACCCAGGGCCTTCACAGAGGCTGTGCATTTCCATGGACACTAGTCAGGTCCTGTGGAGCCAGCAGGCTGGAGGGAAGGGAAGGGGAACCTCCCTGTCCTGGGCACTGATATTGCAGAGTGTCCTTGATTTTGCATACAGGACTGGGTTCTACTGTTCTGGAAAAATCTGCTTCTGCCTAGACTTCTGCAGATGGTGAGCCCCTCAGCCCCTGCCCTACTCACTGGGTATAAAGTCCTGAAGCTTTCTGAACTTGGGGTTCAGAGGGATTGATGGACTGTGGTGAAAGTCCCCCTTCTGAACCTGGATCCAGCCAATAAACCTGCTTCCTGCTAATGCCTGGGTGACCAGCCTCCTCTGTCCCACAGCAATATCAAAGCTGACCACTCAGGAGCCCACCACCCCTGCTGAGGAGGACAAAGGCAGCCATCCACATGGGGCAGCATCTGAGGGCCCCAGACACTTAGGGAGGCTGGCCCTGGACTTACCACCACCTGCTCATGGAGAGACTCTGCACTTGTCATGGATATTCATGGGGTGCCACCTTGTCACCTAAAGCCTCAACAATGCCCAACAGCAGCCTCCTTTTAGTCATTCACAAGAACTTTGGATTATGAGTAAAGGATTTTCACACAAGAGGGCACCATTGCCAGCTGCTGTGCTGAGTAGGAATTAAAAGGAAATTCTAGTGAGTTCCAAGCATGGTCTTGGAGACACAGATATGCACAGACTACCAGGGTTAACAGAGCCACTCTGTCCTCTGCCAGGACTGTTTCCACAGTTCCCAGGACATGACAGGTGAGAACATCACATCCTGAGCCATGGGTTCTTCTCCATTGAAGGGTCTCCCTAAGGAGCTTCTATAGAGTGAGATTGTGGCTCTCAGATTTTACCATAAACCACTGAAGGCAAAGACAAATCCATAGGATGTTAGACTAATGAAGGGCCTTAGAAAGTAAACTGCAGCCCCTTGTACAGGTGAGGAAACCGATTTGAAAGGTATTTGCTCAGAGCTACTTGGTTTCAGTCAGAGCTGGGATGAGGACCCCTGGATGCTAATTTTCAATTCTGAAAGTCATCTGCTGAGGATTCCGGGTTTCTAGATATGTGATCATGTTATTAACACCACACCAAATTTGGCTTCTTCTTTTCTTATCTGTAAATCTTAGTTATTTCTCTTGCCTTATTGCTCTTGTTAGAATTTCAAGAACTACATGCCTAGGAATGGTGAGAGTGTCTCTTTTTGTCTTGTTCTTGATTCTAGAGGAAACACTGTCTGTTTTTCTCCATTCACTGTGGAGTTGCTTTCTTATGTGAAGTATTCTGATATTGGAAACATTCCTTCTACCCATTTCTCCAACTGTCTAAACATGAATGGGTGCTGGGTTTTCCCAAAGGTTTCACTTCATCTATGCAGATAATTATAAGTTTCTTATCCTTAATTCTATTTTAATGATAAACTATACTTATTAATTCATGTATTTTGAGTAAATACTTCATCTTTGGTATGAAACAAAACTGATAAAAGTGACAGTCCTCTTAAATCCATTTTGATCATCAATTGCTATTTTATTGAGAATTTCTACACTTATGTTCATTAGTGTTATTGGTCTGCAATTTTTGTTAATTCGTGTGTATTTTCCTGGATTCAGTGTAAGGAGGGGGTAGTATTTGCTTTATGAATAATTTTGTTAGTTTTCTCTCCAGTTCTATTTCCAATGAACAATTTCAGGGGATTGGCTTTAGTAATTGTTTAAGTTTCTGGTAAAACTCAGCTGAAAATTCAACTGGTCCAGGGTTCTCTTTCCTGGAAGCCTGTTACTTGAGCTTCAGTGTGTTGATTGACATTTTGTTTTACATTTTACACACCCTCTTGGTTCAAACTGGGTGGATCATATGTGACATGTCATTTTTCATTGAATTCTAGATTTTCCAACTTATTGGGATATAAGATTCAAAGTCATCCTGGATTATCATCTGGATTTCAGAGATGTCTATGATGATATCTCCTTTTTATTCTCTAATTTTGTTCTTTATAGTCTACTTTCTTTTATTTTTAATTAGTTTGACTATGAAGTGATCACCCTTCTCTATTTTTCATGAACCACTTCTTTGTTACTGAATCACTGATTTTTTTTTCTTATTTCATTCAAATGTTTATAATATTATCTATTCCCTATCTTCTGCTTTTTTGGAAATTACTTTGTTACTGCTTTGCAAGATCCTTAGATAAAATATTAGATTGTTTCTTGCTTTTTTCTTTTGTTATGAACTCATTTATCACTACGCATTTTTTTATGGCAATTCTTGTTAGTGTTCCAAAGATATTGGTATGCTGTCTTAATGTTTTATTCATATATTTATATGTATGTCTCTTCTCCTATCTATTATTATTCAATTCACATTCAAGAGTATTGTTTAGTTAATCTCCATGTGTAAATGAGTGGTCTTTGAATGTGCTGTTGATTGCTAATTTCTTTGCATTGTGATCCCATATAATTCAAGGAATTCACTGTCCAGGCAAAATACACAGCCCTGCCATGTAAATCTAAAGAGAATAAAAAAAAATACTAGACTGGAAAGAATGACATTACAAAATTTTGTATTTGCTAAGACTTGGGTTATGACCTACAATAACATCTATTATAAACATACTTCCATGAACAGCTCAGAAGAAAAGAAATGCAAATATTCTCATATGAAATACTCTATGGATACTTGTAAGATCCGTGTGATATACATGATCGTTTTGCTCAAAAGAGTCTTCATTATTTTGCATCTGGGTGTTAAGTCTGTTGGTGAAGCACATGTTTTGAAATTACTCATTAATATGTATTGTATTCTGAGTATCACTTCAGTAAATGCTTCATTCATGTAATTAGGTGCATCAATACTTGGAGTATAAATTATTACTAATTATATATCTTTGTCTTGGTCTGCTCCATTTGCTGGTAGGTAGGGACATTCCTTGGTTATTCTGCTTTATTTGTATTGGATGTCATTGGTGGGTGGGAACATAGCCACTCTTGCTTCTGCTTTGACTTCATTTGTAGGAACCTAGTTTTTCCTTTTTTACTATAGCCTGTAGATCTCTCCTTATGATCCTCTCACAGACAGCATAGGGTTGGTCTTCTGTTTAAGTCCCTGCCAGTCTGTGTCCTCTCACAGGAGAGCTCAGAGCATTGACATCCAGAGTTGTCACAGAGAGGGGTTCCTTAGGATATTCTGACATTTTGAATTGTTTCATGTGTTTAATTTGCTCTTAATTTCCCAGTGGTTTGTTCCAGTTGGCATCTCTGGGGTTTGCAATCCTTCTGTGTGTGGAGTCCTTGCAGTGTTTTTTATGCACTGGCCATAAATTATTTTACTTTGTGTTTATCTTGGAAAGTTTTTATTTCCAGATTGATTCTGAATCATGGCTCTCCTGGGTATAGCAATCATGGTGGAAATTGCTTTCTTTCAGAATTTGGCTTTTCCCTTCCAAGCCCTCCTGGATGACAGAGTCTCAGCTGAAGACAGAAATTGACCTTCCTTGTTTACCTCTCAGTATGTTTTGGGATATTTCTCCTGTGGCTATAAATATTCTGTGCCTTTTCCTTGGGCATTTTGATTGTGATGTGATCTGGATGGGCTCTTTTGGATCTTGTTTATTTGGGGTTTTGTCTTCCTCCTAAATGTGGGTGTGCATCTCCTTCTGAACATCTGTAAATTGTTCTATATTATGTCATTGAAAGGATTCTGACTGCATTTGCCCTGTACCTGATTCCTTTTCAATTCCACTGAGTAGGTTGCTCTCTTCAGAGTCAGTGGAGGTGAAAAAGGAATGGAGGTTCAGGGCAACTCTGAAGGGGGTTGTTTCAGAGTTCTAGTGTACACTGGTCATGGTCTTTTTTTTCTTACTGCTCACTAAATCTTCAAGGTCTATCTCCTGTCTTCAAGGCCTGACATTCAGCTTTGTGTAATTGAAATTGTTTCTGATAGTTTCAACTGCATTCAACATGAGGTATGGCATCTTTCTTTTCCAAAGTTCTCAGGGGTTTTCTCCCAGAATCCCTAGCTCTGTTCTGAAGAAGATTTTATCTACTGTATGTTAGTAGTGCATTCCTCAGATCTTCTTTCACCCCACTAATCATCTTGGTAATCAAATTTAAAAGTCATTCCTTGGAATTTCATTCCTTTCACTATATGTGGTTTCTTTGTTGAGGTATTGTTGATTTGGGGGGAACTTCTTTGTCTGTTTCCTTGTGTTTTCACAGGTCTCCAATTTATGCCTCCACTAGTTGGATTCTTTTTCCTCTTTGTTAAGGGACCTTTTAGTCATGCACTGTCACTTTATCTTAGCATCATGACATTGCTTAGCCAAATCCAACTGCTAACTTCAATTTCCAGGCTTCTTAGAAAAAATGTGCTGCAAGTAACAGTGTTCAGTAGAGGTAAGGCAGACACCAGTAAGTACTGTCAGTGGGCTACTCCTCGTCTAGTTCTATGAGCCCAGGCTCTGTGGGTGAGGAGAAGGCAATACCGACTCAATAGTTCACACAGGAATGATCAGAACTCACTTCAACCAAAACATGGAATAAAGTAATAAAATACAGAGGGAAAGAAAAGAAGAACAAAGGGAAGACAAAGAGAACAGTTGGGGGAGGGTGGGAGGTTGAGGAAGATGGGAAGAGTAAGGTGGGTGCAAATATGGGGTGTGTGGGCTGGATGTGTGTTGGAGGGACCCCGACTACCAAATGCCAATCAGATGATGCACAGCTTTTCCGTCAGAGATTGATTGTCTTGCATTGAGGGTTTTGTGACAGAGAGACTTGTATGTCTGTGCGTTGAAATTTGAGACACAGCAGCTGTGGGAAGACATGAAACCACCAGTCTCCTCTGACTTCAGCACTCACACCATCAGTCAGCACACTGCTGTTTTACTTTCATTTTAATACACTTTTAGCTGTAGGTGGGCACAATGCCTTATTTTACTGGTTTGTCTCCTGGGTGATGAGGATCAGACCAGGCCTCCCACAACGACTCTGCACTGGGCCTCAACCCAGCCCCACACACTCCTACTGCTGTGGTGATACCTTGGTTTTTCTGGACACTCCCTGGGTCTCTTCCTGATGACTCCCAGTGCCAATGGTCACACAGGACAGTGGGGCTCCTCTGACATGGTCCCAGCAGGTGGGACATGGTGGCTGCACTCTTTCCCCAGGGCTTCCTCCTTCCTCCACCCTCCCCTCCCCACCCCTCCCTCTTCTCTCCTAGTTTTCTGGTATTTATTTATTTATCTTCTCTATTCAGTGCCACTCACCTTCTGAGTTGGTCCACACACAGCTGGATCCCCTTGTCTGACCACCTGTCCTGGAGGGTGGGGAACTGCCTTTCTCCTTCACAGGGCTCTGCTGCACCAGGTGAGACTGTGGGTCTGCGAGGACAACTGACCACCACCTGCACCTGTGTCCTGTGTAGAGATGTGGCTTGAACCCCCTCCTTCTGGGGGTCCCTGTCCCTGTGCTGTGCTTTGGGGCCGAGTGCTGGGACATCACTCCCTCCAATTCTCCTGAGACCCAGCCCCAGCCCTGTCCATCACACTCTGTTTCCCACAGGGCAGTCTGTCCATTCAGATGGAAGTGCCCTTGATCTCATCCACACGTAGACCTCCAGCCAGGACCCAGTGTCTCTCCTACTCCCAGAAAGGAGCTGGGGCTGGGCTCTGAGGACCCAGTGAAGAGGGCACCTAAGTGGCTGTCCAGTCTGGACACTCAAAAGCACGTCTTCCTGTGCAGGAGGAATAATGAGAAGGGGAGAGTGGAGGGGATTCTGAAGTGGCGTGTGTGAGCAGAGGTGCCCTGGAGGGTGTCCACGCCTGCCCACTGAGTCCCTTCAACTCCAGCCCCTCCCTGCTCTGGGACCTCTGCTGGTAAGGTCAAGTCCTGCATGGGGGTGGCAGGCCCTCTCCAGCCAGGACCCTGGTCTTTCCCTGGTCAGCACAACCCAGCTCCCCTGAGGTCCGTGTCTGCTGGGCTGAGGTCTGTTACTGACCCTGCTTCTCCAGGCCTGGTGGGAAGGTGTCTGTCCTACTGCTGAGAAAGGACTTAAGGATTCTGACCTGCCCCGTAATGTCATGACTCACAGTGTCCTAGTAATACAACCAGGAAGCACTGAGGTGGGGCCTGGGTTGTGGGGCGCTGCGGGAACTGACGAGGGGAACAGACACAGCACCTCGGGGCCTGGCTCAGTCTCTGCCCTGAGCACATGAGGTCTGGTTTACCTTGATGGCCCCTGACCTCACAGGGGAGCCAGCAGAGGGCAGCACCTGGGGCTCAGGAGAGGACAGGCCCCACGTGGGTGCCCACCTGCAGGAGGACCCTCCTCAGGCAGCACACTGAGCTCTGCCCAGCAACGGGCTGGGCACCAGGAGCATGGCTCATGCTGCTCAGGAAAGGACCCCACAGGGACCATGGAGATGTGCAGAGATAAGGCAAGGACTGGGCACTGCGGCTGGTCAGACGTTCCCTTACTCCAAAGAGCAGGGTCTTCTCCTAAGCCCACTGCTGAGAGGGACCCTCGGTTTTGTTGGCAGCATTTTGACAGCTCAGCTGTGCACCCCATCTTCCCTGGGCAGGAGTGTCCCCAACATTCCCTCCACCCTCTTCCCTGAGGATGATGGAGAATGGGCACAGCTCCTGGGACCAGAGCAGGGCTGGCCCCTGGGTCTGCAGACACATTTCCCAGTGAGACGTGTGGGGAGGATGGGGCTGGAATCTGACAGGCAGGTGGTGTCACTGCTGAGGGTTCAGACAGCAGCATCCTGGGCCTGGGCTGCTCTACATTGCCAGCCCCGTCCAGCACAGGCAGCTGAACTGAAGTCACTGTGTGAATTTGGGGTGACACAAAGTACCACACAGACACAGAATACCTTTTATAAGCTTCATGATGGCTTTCTCCATCTCCCAGCCTCAGGAACCCAAAAGGGGGACAAGAGAAGGTCAGAGAGACTGACAGGAGAGAGGGGGCACGTTAAGAAGTGGGCTTTTATTTTGGGTAATGCGGTTTCTTAGAATTTTCTATCTGAAAAAGGCAGAAGAGGTAGGATTACAAACGAACAGGAGAGTGTGACTCAACCCCAGCAGGTGACACCTACTCCTGGAGCCACAGCCTGTTGTCCCAGCTGGGGGAGCACCCGAGTTACTGGACCTGGCACTACCCTGCCTGACTGAATGCAGTAACTGTTCAGAACCTGGAGCATCAGGACTTAAGGAGGTTCATCGAGGGCGGCTTCCCTCACTAATGGCTCTCCTCACCTGGGACCTACGCTGAGCTGATCCCTTGGAATCCAGGGAAACCTCTGCAGATGAAGAGGGAGCTGGACATAGAGAGGAAGTCACATGTCAGTGCACCGCTCCTCTGGGGACAGCCACTTAGACAGTCTGTCTCCTCCTGTTCCCAAATGCTCTCTATCGCATGTTGCATCCAGTCTCCCTGCTGGTGCTGATGTGTCCTGGAGTACACAAGGTTTAGAAGATGAGGAAGGCTACAGCTATGTCACACAACCAACATGACAGTGTCACATGTTCTCCAGGAACAGAAGGACCATGTCACAGTAGCAGAGAGTGGGAGAGGAAGCAGGGAGCTGGACCCAGAACTGAGCACTCAGCACCCAGAGCCAGTGGGTGTTATGGGTAAGACTGGGCACCAGGAGGGGAGCAGGGTCCTGAGGAAGGGGCTGGGCTCAGGAGGGTGGGCTCCCCCTCTGACAGCCTTCCAGCCCCCCTGAAGCCACCTGCTCTCCTCTCACAGGTAAAGCTCCACTTGGGTTCAAGACAGGGACACATCTCAGGAGCACAGAGGACCTGGGCAGCCTGACCTCAGCCTCTCCAGATATCAGAAGAGCCTCACCCACATGCAAATTCCTCCTCCTGCTCTGGGTTCAAAGGCCCTCTGGGCTGTGGGAGCTCCCAGCTCTCTGCTCAGACAGGGCTGAGGTCTCTTGGAAAGCAGGTGTGGTCTAGAAGATGAGGCTGCTGGGTCTTGTCCTGTGCCTGGTCACAGCTCCCCAAGGTGAGTGTCCCCAGTGTGAGACCTGGGTCCATGGGGAGGTTGTGACTGCAGGTGACTGACAGGCTGTGACTGTCCTTGTCTCCAGGTGTCCTGTGCCAGGTGCAGCTGCAGGAGTCAGGACCTGGCCTGGTGAAGCCCTCACAGACCCTGTCCCTCACCTGTGCTGTCTCTGGATTCTCCATCACAACCAGTGGTTACTGCTGGGAGTGGATCCATCAGCCCCCAGGACAGGGGCTGGAATGGATAAGTCGAATATTTTATGATGGTAACACTAACTACAGCCCATCCCTCAAGAGCCGAGTGTCCATCTCCAGAGACACGTGCAAGAACCAGTTCTCTCTGCAGCTGAGCTCCATGACCACCCAGGATACGGCCACCTATTACTGTGCCAGAGACACAGTGAGGGGACCTCAGTGTGAGCCCAGACACAAACCTCCTGCAGGGTGCCCAGGGCCAGCAGGGAGCCCTCAGCACACAGGAGTCAGGTCAGCCCAGGAGCAGGTGCAGAGGGAGGTGGGGTCCCTTCCCCTCAGTCACTTACTCTCTCTCCAGGCAGCTCCTTCTGGGGCACGACCATCCATTGTCTTCTGAGATGCCCGTGTCTCAGGACACCACAAACTTTTAAGTTCTTCCATAAAAGTTTTCCATAAGGAAGAAAGGCTCAAATATAAGTTTTCTGAAGAGGACGTTGGTTACTTTAGTGCCTGCAACCTGGTGCCATTTATGCAAATCTGTGACATTTCATTTCCCCTCTACATCAGGTGGATCTCCAGGGTCTCCCTTCCAACAGCTGACTATTCCATTATTATATTATATTGTCCCCATTATTATATCATTATTCATTTTATTTTTATTTGTCCTTTTCATTTATTTGTAACTTTTGCAATCTTTTTGCCAAAGTGATAGAAGCATGAAACATAATTTGTCTAATTCTGGTCCCAGTAAGTCCCTCCTCTCCATGTACCAGTTTTCAAGGAGAGCTCTCAGGACATATTGTTCCTACTAATCTCTTACATCTTTGAAGCGAACAATTTGGATTTTAAATTATACTTTATTTTTTCATTGTTGCACCATAATTATAAATAATATTTGATTTCAATTGGACACAGCTACACAATCATGGGATATAATCTCTCCACTTCTGTCCCCTGCCATCTCCCTTTCCCTCCCTCCTCTCTACCCCTCCTCCTAACCCTTTTCCCTTTCTTTTCTCAACAGGTCTTTTCTATAATTTGGTTTCATTAGTGCCTCTTAGAGCACATAAAGGGGACATCCACTGTGCCATCCTCACACAGGACACAGGAATGCTTCGTCAGTGTCATTCCACTGCTTGTCCCATTTCTGTCCCCTACCTCACCCTTGATCCCCTTCCTCTCCTCCTGCTCCCTCTTCTGTTTCCAGGGGACCCCTCCCAGGACTTTTCCCCTTTTGTGATCTTCAATTCGCATTTGAGATTAAACACTTGACATTTCTCCCTCTGATTCTGGCTGAATAAACTTGATATTCTCCAGTTCCATCCATTGAACAGGAAATGCCATATTTTCCCTCTTCCCTGTGGCTGAGTGAAACACTGTCCTGTGTATACACCACCTTCCCTTTATCCACTCATCTGTTGATGGACATCTGGGAAAGTTATGTAATATGGCTGTTTTCAGGCCCACTGGTGTAAACACTGATGTGGCTGGATAGCTGTGCTGTGCTGATCTTGGGTCTTTTGGATAAACACCGAGGAGGGTAGCTGGGTCACACCGTGGCTCCATTCCTGGTCTTCTTGAAATGTCCATTCTGCTTTCTAGAATGGCAGCACTAATTTGAAGTCCCAGCAATAACACATCCGTACACCTCTTTCCCACATCTTTGCTGACATTTGTTATTATCTGTGTTCTTGATGATCGCCTTCTGATTGGACTGAGATGAATTCTCAATGCAGTTTTAATTTGCATTTCCTAATTTATAGGACTATTGTGAATGTTCTCCTACATTTGTTGGCCACTTAGATTTCTTTTTTTGAGGAATGTCCCTTTAGGTCTTTCTCATTTATTTATTGGGCTATTTGGTCTGGTCATTAAGTGTGTGGGGTTCTCTATATATTCTGTGTATTTGTGCCCTATCTGGGGGGCAGGTGACAATCATGTCCCATTCCTGAGGCTCTCTCCTCACACTGTGGCTGGATTCCATTGCTGTGCTGAAGGCTTTAATTTGATACTGTCCTACTTACTAATTCCTGGTATTGATCCTTGCACTTTAGTGACCTGGTTGAGGAATTTGGTGTCTGTGTCAGTACAGAGGAGGGTTGGTGCAATATTTGATTCTAGCCCTTGCAGAGTGTCTAGTCTAATTCTTCAATTTCTGATAAACTTTGAGTTGGCTTTTGTAGGGTGAAAGATAGTAATCTATTGAATCTTTTTTTTCATATTGGGATATTTAATTTTATCAGCTCTGTTAGTTGAGAACACTGTCATGTCTCCAACAGGATTTTGAAAACTTTGTCAAGTGTCAAATAATTGCACTAATGTTGGCTTGTCTCTGTACCTTCTATTCTGTCGTTCTTCACATCTGCTTTGGGGTCAGCGGCTGCTGGTTTTGTTGCTGCAGCTCTGTCAAATCATTTGAGGTCAGATATTTTCATAACTTCAGGTTCAATCTTCCTGCTTAGAATTTCTTTGGCAATTTTGTGTTTTTAATTTCTCCACACAATTATCAGGATTCTTTTTTTCTGGTTGTTTGAAGAATGTCTTTGGTATTTGTTGGAGATTTCATTGAATCTCTGTGACATTTTTGGTAGTTTGGCCATTTGATAATAATCATCCTGACAATAGCAGAAACAGGCAGTTCTTTCCATCTCTAAGATCTTCAGTTTTTCCCTGTGTTGTTACTCACTGTTTCCATTGTAGAGATTGTTCAGCTCCTTGGTTGATTTCTTTCCAACTACTTTTTAAGGTATTTAGAATGGGAACATTTTCTTGATTTCTCTCTCAGCAGACCTGTTTTAGAAGTATTTGAAAGTGGTTTATTTATGGATGCATGATGTACTTACCTACATTGCTAAAGTTATTTTTTTATCAGATCTAGAAGCTTTCTGATGGAGATATTGGTTCTTCTAGACATTGGGTCACACCACCTGCAAGCAGCTTATTCAGAATTTGGGCTTTCGTCTGTAACCCTTTAATTTCCTTCTCTGGCCTGATTGCTCTGACTGGAGATTGTAGGGACTCTGTACACAATGCACACTATCAAAGAAACAAAGAGATGGTTCCTATAAAACATAAAGAAGATGGGGAAACCATTGGCACACTATAGAAAATAAAATACAGAAGCTAAAAATTAACAAAGTTAGATGCAACAGAAGATATGCCTACAGGCTCTTCTGAAATGCAGAAAAGTATTGCAAACTGTTTTTTAAAAAATATCCTCCAGGGGCTGGGATTGTGGCTCAGAGGTAGAGAGCTCCCCTAGCATCCATGAGGCACTGGGTTTGATCCTCAGCACCACATAGAAATAAAATAAAATAAAGGTATGTGTCCACCTATAACTAAAAAATAAATAAATATAAAAAAACCTTCAGTACACTAGAATAACTTGAAGATATTTAAAAAATTCTAAACATAATGAAAGTTGCTGAAATTGAAGCAAAAGAATGTAAAAATTTAAATAGAAAAATTTCAAGCAATGAAGTTGAAAAGCCATTAAAGACTTTCCTGTATGAAAAGTTACTCCATCCCCATGTTGAACCTGTCCCCAGGGGATGATATCTGACCTGTTCCTCCATCCCCATGGTGGCCAAGACCCAGGGAATAACACCTGATCTGTTATTTCACCCATGACTTGTCCCCTGTGGACAATATCTGACAAGATACTATATCCCCCTGTTGACCAGGTCCCCAGGAGACACCATTCGACCTGTTACCCCACCCTCATACTTACTCTTTCCCTAGTGGATAATATCTAACATGTCATTACATCCAGATGATAATCCTGCCCACAGGGGATGATATCTGATCTCTTACCCCATCCCAACACTGGCCTGTCCACAGGGGATAATATCAGACATGTCACCACATCCCCATGCTCACTGTCCCCAGTGGACAACATGTGACCTGTTATTCCATCCTAATACTGTCCCTGTCCCTGTGGATAATATCTGACCTGTTACTCCATTCTGATGGTTGACTGTCCCCAGTGGACAATATCAGAACAGTTACTCCATCCCCATGGTGGTCAGTCCACAGTAGGTGACCTGTACCCATTGGATATTAGCAGAGATGTTATTCCATCCCCACGCTTACAACATTTCCTAGGGCATGTCCCCTTGGTCCTGCCCACAGACAAGGCTTTTCCTGGATTCCTGAGCTTCAGGACTTGGTGACATTGTCCATCAGACTCGGATGTTCACCTCACAGGTCAGTATGGCTGGGCGCAGTGTGCATGGCACTGACCACTCTCCATGGGAGACCAGCACCTACCACAGGACCCCCACAGTGGCTTTTTCTTGCCACAGAAGAAAAGGTTTATTATGTCATCACAGCAGATGTGGCTCTGTGTGTCCAGGGACAGTGTGGTCCTCAGTGGCCGTCCCTCCAGAGGGCCAGTGTATGCATACTAATAGTGTCCCTGTGCTGCTCACAGTGACAGGCACAGAGTTCAAGACTCATGGGGCATGACAGCATGACAGAGTCCTCCAAGGAAACCCAGAAATCTCCAAGCACAGGTCAAGCAGTCCTGCAGAGGGGAGTCCCTACAGGAGGCCTGCACGAGGTCCTGCTCAACAGGACTGAGGCCTAGGGACAGTGCAGTGTCCCCAGGAGGAGGGCAGAGGGGAGCTGTGAGGAGGCCCTTCCCACACTCCAGCCTGCAGAGCCACCAGTGCACAGAGCCAGGCCACAGGAGCTGAAGGGAGGACATCCCAGCCAGGAGGGACCCCCCTTGGCTGCCCCAGAAAGACACAGGGTGGGGCTGCTGGAGTCTGCACCCTGAATCTGCCCAGTGAGGAAGGACGGCCAGTGTCACATCAGCAGGGCCTTCTGGGGCCCTGAGGTTGATGCTGGTCCAGCTGCCATTGGACGGCCTGGTCCAATCTCCACGGTGGTAATGGAGTGTGACCTGTGCCAGGTCCAGCACGGTGTCCGCAGCACATGACGTGTGTGATTCCCAGCTCCAACCTGAGGAGCATGACCCCAGGGGACACCCACACCTGACCACATGGGGTATAGTTGACACTGTGGACCCAGACTCCAAAACTGGTGGTGGAGTGAGTGAAGACCCTGTAGCCCTGGGGAGGAATTGGAGCATTTAGACATTGGGATGGGTGTCCTGGAACCCACAGGGCTTGATGGCAGGGACCTCTTCTCCTTCATGTGCTGGCACTTGAACCCCCCTGGTACCACTAAGAGCTGCTCACCTGGGTCAGACTGTACCTGGGAGGGCTGTCACCCCTGCATAGGATGAGGGCCACAGCGAGGGCCTTGAGGGAAGGACATTGACATTGCCTTTGCCATCTCAGGAATCCATGGCCATCTTCTGTCCTGGGAGCTTGCAGCCACCGAGCACTGTGGGCAGTGGGAGCTGGCCCTTGGCACACAGCTCACCTGCCCAGGGGCTCAGCCTGCTCACCTCAGAGACTGAGAACAACACGGGACATGAGCATCTGCCCACTCTGGGGGTTTGTGCTACAGGCAAGAGAGGACTGAGACTCTGACCTGTGACCACTCATCCAGATCCTGGATCTTCAGGACTCTGGGTGTCTGCTCATACCCTGAGTCAGCTTAGGTCACTGTCATGAAAAGACCTGACAGAAAAACTTGAGCACAAAACCTTCGGTGCTTCTCCTTCCTTTTGCTGGAGGCTCCCATGTGAGGTCTCAGGGACTCAGGGAGGAAGACCTGGGGCAGCTGCATCTGAGGTCAAGACTAACTCTGCTTCTCTGTCCCCAGGGTCCTCTCCCAGGTGCAGCTGAAAGAGTCAGGGCCTGGGTGATGAAGCACCTGCCCAAGTCTCCCTGGAGGAATCTGGCCCTGGGCTGGAGGACCCGCCATGACCACAGGCTGACCTGCTCCTCCTCTGGGTCCTCACTGGGCTCTACTAACAGGGGACTGGGCTGCGTGTGTCACCCAGGGAAGGCCCTGCAGTGGCTGGCCAGTGTTTGGTCCACCCAGCCCTGAGGAGCTGGCTCACAAACTCCTAGGATCCCTGCAACAACCAGGAGGTCTTCACTCTGACCAGCCTGGACCCTGCAGACGCAGCCCCCATGACTGTGACCAGAATGGACCCTGCAGACGCAGCCCCCATGACTGTGACCAGCCTGGACCCTGCAGACGCAGCCCCCATGACTGTGACCAGTCTGGACCCTGAGACAGAGCCCCCATGACTGTGACCACCCTGGACCCTGCAGACGCAGCCCCCATGACTGTGACCAGCCTGGACCCTGCAGACGCAGCCCCCATGACTGTGACCAGCCTGGACCCTGCAGACATAGCCCCCATGACTGTGACCAGCCAGGACCCTGCAGACGCAGCCCCCATGACTGTGACCACCCTGGACCCTGCAGACGCAGCCCCCATGACTGTGACCACCCTGGACCCTGCAGACGCAGCCCCCATGACTGTGACCAGCCTGGACCCTGCAGACGCAGCCCCCATGACTGTGACCACCCTGGACCCTGCAGACGCAGCCCCCATGACTGTGACCAGCCTGGACCCTGCAGTTACAGCCCCCATGACTGTGACCACCCTGGACCCTGCAGACGCAGCCCCCATGACTGTGACCACCCTGGACCCTGCAGTTACAGCCCCCATGACTGTGACCACCCTGGACCCTGCAGACGCAGCCCCCATGACTGTGACCAGCCTGGACCCTGCAGTTACAGCCCCCATGACTGTGACCACCCTGGACCCTGAAGACGCAACCCCCATGACTGTGACCAGCCTGGACCCTGCAGACGCAGCCCCCATGACTGTGACCAGCCTGGACCCTGCAGTTACAGCCCCCATGACTGTGACCACCCTGGACCCTGCAGACGCAGCCCCCATGACTGTGACCAGCCTGGACCCTGCAGACGCAGCCCCCATGACTCTGACCAGCCTGGACCCTGCAGACGCAGCCCCCATGACTGTGACCAGCCTGGACCCTGCAGACGCAGCCCCCATGACTGTGACCACCCTGGACCCTGCAGACGCAGCCCCCATGACTGTGACCAGCCTGGACCCTGCAGACGCAGCCCCCATGACCGTGACCAGCCTGGACCCTGCAGACGCAGCCCCCATGACTGTGACCAGCCTGGACCCTGCAGACGCAGCCCCCATGACTGTGACCAGCCTGGACCCTGCAGACGCAGCCGCCATGACCGTGACCACCCTGGACCCTGAAGACAAATCCCCCATGACTGTTCTCAGGTGCTAAAGGCACAGCCTGGGGCTTCTTGCACAAGGGCTCAGGTGGCCTCAGCTCTGACTTGCCCCTCTGCGTATGGGGACAGTGTGGAGAAACGGCCTTCCTGCCAGCCTCTGTGGCTCCCTCTCCACCCAGAGCCTCAGAGCCCTGGAATCCTGTTCCTCCTCTAATTCTCTTGCCATGTCCCTTGGACTGCACAAGCAGGTGCCCTGTTGTGCTCTGCTTCATGATGGCAGCATGCAGGGTGCCTGGCCCCTGGCCACATGGATGCACAGGCCACCTGCTACAAGGCTGCAATCCCACCCAGTGGCAGAACACCACAGAGCACCACCTGTGCCTTAATTAACTGCTGTGTAGGAGCTGCAGTGGCATTGGGGGTCAGAGCCCATGCAAGAAGGCAAGACAGACACCACTTCCTGCAGTGCAGGTCCAAGGTCTCCCCACTGTGCAGGCCTGGTGCAGACTCTGTGCAAACCCAACTCCAGGGATCCCTGGGATCTGCTCCTGATGGGGCTCATGGCCAGGAGAGAAGTGGGTGCTCAGAGAAGGGGACAGCCTGAGAGCTGAAGCAGAATGTGTGTGCTCCATGTCACACGCACATCTAACCAGCCACATTAGCAAGTTATAAAGAACTTAATAGAACAGAAACTGAAACACTAGCTAATTATCAAAGAATAAAGTCCTCCAGTTGTGGCTCAGAGGTAGAGTGCTTGCATAGCATGTTGGAGGCCCTGGGTTTGATCCTCAGCACCCCATGAAAATAAATGAATAAAATAAAGATGTTGTGTCCAACTACAACTAAAAAATTATATTTACATTAAAAATTAATGAAGCAGGCATATGGAAACACATTTACGAGAATCTCTAGGTTGAAATTTAAACATGAAAACAGAATTGCCCACCACTTTAGGAGAACCTTCCTGCCATTCCACAGTGGGCTGGATTCAGAGAGTGACCAGGTCAGCATGAGGAGGGACCAGGTAAATCAAGGTGTGTATGTGGATTGCAGCACCAGGAAATTATTACCAGGAGGCAGAGGTCATCAAAAGTGACCTTCTGGTGAGGAGAAGAGAGGATCCCTGTGGTCCACCAAGTTGAAAACCACCTCACCCCACGTGGCTGTGAAGAAGTCAGACTCTGGAAACATCTGCATCACACACCAACAGCCCGTGCAGGGCAGGGGTAGGGCCTCACCACTGAGCAGCAGAAGAGGTTCACACCTGCACATGCTGGGGGACAGTGCCCGAGAGGACACTGCAGCTCCTGTAGCTCTCACAGTCCACCACTTGCAAAGCCAGCATGGTGTGGCTGAGGACAAGGTCACCTCAGCAGGGAGCAGGTCCTGGCTCCTTTGAACCAGGGCTGGGAATCTCTGAGCCCCTTGCTGGCTGAACAGGGCAAACCATGCCCTGGGCAGTCCTAGGTCAGGAGCCCAGAGCTCTCTCCCACAGGCCCTGCCCCGGGGGGTCTTTCAGACCTTCATCTCTGCCTCAGAGCTGGGGAAGCTGGGCCTTGTTGATCCCTGGGATCCTGAAACACCCTCCATCCTCTGGGTGCAAAGCCCTGGGTGGCTCCCAGTGAGGTGCTGGCCTCACCCTCCTGGCCACAGCTCCTGGGCAGCACCACAAGTGTGCTGCTCTCCTGGCCAAAGTGCAAAGCCCCAGCTCTGCCTGCACTGCCCCTCTCTGCCCCTCCCTGTCCTGCACATGGCCTGACATCAGTCAGGGGGTCACATGGCAGGGCCTCACCTGTGCCCTTCAGATTGTCCAATCCACAGTCTGCTCCAGCCTGAGTGAGCCCAGGTCCCACCATGTTTGGGATCATCCATGAAATGGAACTCAGAGGACCTCACTACGTGTATCTACCATGGGGCAGTCATGTTCATGGTGAGAGCAAAGCCCAAATACTCAACTTGCTCTTGCCAGATATGATCTGCCGGACACATTGAACAAACACACCGTCTTCTGTGTGTAATTTTACATTCAGACCATTGAATTGACAGTGAAACTTCCATTATATGATTTTTAATTGTATTTAGTAAATAAATTAAGATAATGAAAAACAAGAACAAATTGAAGACGTAGTACCTTCCTAAATGCTCCTCTGTCCCCCATGCTGCCCGTGACACACCCATCTGCTCTCAGAGCTGCTCTACCTGGGTCTGCACCCAGAGCTGCTATATAGCAGGAGGACATGCAAATAGGGCCTCCCTCTGCTCATGAAAACCAGCCCACCTGACCCTGCAGCTCTGCACAGGAGCCCAGCCCTGCACTCCCAGCTCAGCCCACTCAGGGACCAGGACTGAACACAGCTGCTCACCATGGAGAGTGTGCTCAGCTGGGTTTTCCTGGTGGCTGTTTTCAAGGGTAATGAATGGAGAACCAGAGATCCTGAGTGTGTGAGGGGACAGGAGTGAGAGGGAGAGTGGATGAGTGACAGTGTCCTGACCAGGCTGCCTCTGTGTTTGCAGGTGTCCAGTGTGAGGTGCAGCTGGTGGAGTCTGGGGGAGGCCTGGTGCAGCCTGGGGGTTCCCTGCGATTCTCCTGTGCAGCCTCTGGATTCACCTTCAGTGACTACTGGATGCACTGGGTCCGCCAGGCTCCAGGGAAGGGGCTGGAGTGGGTCTCATACATTAGTAGTGGTAGCAGTTACATCAACTATGCCGACTCTGTGAAGGGCCGATTCACCATCTCCAGAGACAACTCCAAGAACACCCTGTACCTGCAAATGAGCAGTCTGAGAGCAGAGGACACAACCACCTATTACTGTGCTAGAGACACAGTGAGGGGACCTCAGTCGAGCCCAGACACAAACCTCCCTACTGGGTGCCCAGGGCCAGCAGGGGGCGCTCAGCACACAGGAGCTCAGGGTCAGCCAGGAGCAGGTGCAGAGGGAGGAGGGAGCAGCTCAGCTCAGGCCCTGAGGTCCCTGCCCACCCAGCACCTCCTGACTCCACCTTCCTGCAGATTCTCGAGGTCCCTCCTCTGCCAGACCCTCTGTGAGGTGATTCTGCTCTAGGTCTTGCTTGTCTGGAATTATCTCAGCATAGACCAGGCAATCTTATAGATGGAGAAGAATTTTCAGTGACATTTCCTGAACAGCACCTTTAAAGTGAACTGTATGGATCTTTCATTTCCTCATTGGGGATTGAATCCAGGGTGCTTCACCTTGACGTCCATTCTAGGCTTTATGTGTGTTACTTGGAGACAGGTTCTCCCAAAGATGCCCAGGCTGACCTTGAAGTTATGATTCTCCTGCCTCAACCTGCAGTGTCCCTGGGTCTACAGGTGAGCTCCCCACACCTGTGAACTTTACACACTCCTGACGCCATGTCTCACTCCCTGTCTGTTCAGGTGATTCCCAGTCCCCTTCCCATGACTCCTTCCCTTTCCCCCTCCACCCAGTGACCTTCCTGTGCTGGATCAGGTCACAGAACACAGTTCTCCCTGGAGCACACCTACTGCCAGAACTTTCCACCCCTGGGGACCATTTGCAAAGTCTGTAGGGAGTTGTTTTCACATGTGAAGGAGGGATTTTCCCAGCTTCTCAGTTTTATTGACCAATGAGGCTGCCACACCTTCAACAATCACAGGACAGCACCCACAGTGAGGAATTAACTAACATGAATATCTATGGACTAAACAGAAAGAGGGTGACAGAAAACCATAAACTTTATTGAAATGCACAGAAATGTGTGTATTCAGAGTGAACCTTGGTGTGTGTGAGCTGTCTGTCCCTCATGATGAGGCTCTGTGACACCCAACCTCAAACCCAGGGCTCCATATGGTGGACACACCCACTCCTCATGCAGCTGTGCAGGGCCTGTGGACAGGGGTGACCTAAGCAAGATCTTCAAGAGAAAGGGGCACCCTGGGCAAGGACCCAGTGGGAAGGATGGTCAGCTATTCAGGTCAGCTCAGCCACTGGCCTCAGGCCCCAGAGGAAATACTGTGCCCAGAACCACACTGACCCCTTCTCACTATGAGCTGACCCTGAGCCTGAGAAGCCCCAGGGCACCTAGCTGCTGGGGAGAGGCAGCTTGGAGCCTGCCTGGGTTTCCAGCCACTGTGGCTGCATTGCAGGGTCACAGACAGGGACACCTGGGCTCTGTCCTTGCTCACATCAGTGCCCACCCTGTCCTGAGGGTCTGCTCCAGTCTGGGTGAGGATGAGCAGTGGCAATGTTTACATCCCAGATGGTCCTAAGAACACAGCAGCTGTGGGAAGACATGAAACCACCAGTCTCCTCTGACTTCAGCACTCACACCATCAGTCAGCACACAGCTCTTTTACTTTCATTTTGATACACTTTTAGCTGTAGGTGGGCACAATGCCTTATTTTACTGGTTTGTTTCCCGGGTGCTGAGGATCAGACCAGGCCTCCCACAAGGACTCTGCACTGGGCCTCAACCCAGCCCCACACACTCCTACTGCTGTGGTGATACATTGGTTTTTCTTGACACTCCCTGGGTCTCTACCTGATGACTCCCAGTGCCAATGGTCACACGGGACAGTGGGGCTCCTCTGACATGGTCCCAGCAGGTGGGACATGGTGGCTGCACTCTGTCCCCAGGTTTTCCTCCTTCCTCCACCCTCCCCTCCCCACCCCTCCCTCTTCTCTCCTAGTTTTCTGGTATTTATTTATTTATCTTCTCTATTCAGTGCCACTCAGCTTCTGAGTTGGTCCACACACAGCTGGATCCCCTTGTCTGACCACCTGTCCTGGAGGGTGGGGACCTGCCTTTCTCCTTCACAGGGCTCTGCTGCACCAGGTGAGACTGTGGGTCAGCGAGGACAACTGACCACCACCTGCACCTGTGTCCTGTGTAGAGATGTGGCTTGGACCCCCTCCTTCTGGGGGTCCCTGTCCCTCTGCTGTGCTTTGGGGCCGAGTGCTGGGACATCACTCCCTCCAGTCCTCCTGAGACCCAGCCCCAGCCCTGTCCATCACACTCTGTCTCCCACAGGGCAGTCTGTCCATTTAGATGGAAGTGCCCTTGATCTTATCCACACGTAGACCTCCAGCCAGGACCCAGTGCCTCTCCCACTCCCAGAAAGAGGCTGGGGCTGGGCTCCGAGGACCCAGTGAACAGAGCACCTAAGTGGGTGTCCAGTCTGGACACTGAAAAGCACGTCCTCCTGTTCAGGAGAAATAATAAGAAGTTGAGAGTGGAGGGGATTCTGAAGTGACGTGTGTGAGCAGAGGTGCCCTGGAGGGTGTCCATGCCTGCCCACTGAGTCCCTTCAACTCCAGCCCCTCCCCGCTCTGGCACCTCTGCTGGGAAGGTCAAGTCCTGCATGGGGGTGGCAGGCCCTCTCCAGCCAGGACCCTGGGCTTTCCCTGGTCAGCACAGCCCAGCTCCCCTGAGGTCCGTGTCTGCTGGGCTGAGGTCTGTTACTTTCCCTGCTTCTCCAGGCCTGGTGGGAAGGTGCCCTCCTCCTCTGAGGGAGGGCTTATCCTCCCCATGGTCCATGCACCCCAGACCAGCTGCAGTCTGTCTCCTGAACCAACCTTCTTTACTCTGGGAGCCAGTGCGTTCAGCTTTCTCTAACATCAGCTCACCAAGATGCCACCTGCCTTTCCTGTGGCCCTGCCTCAGTTCCTGCTGCTCAACTGCTGAGCTCCTTCTCTCCTGGGACCTGCTGCAGCACCGTGAGATCCCCTCAGCTGCCTTCTCCATTCCTGCTACCTCATTTTCAAGTACAACTTATTTTCTGGGAAAGACTTAGTTCCCTGTTCTCTGTGTTTGCATTTTACAGAGGAGCTGTCCATATGACTAACTGACCATGTTCTTATCAAGTGCTTCACACTAAGACATGGTGATTGACACCTACATAAGAAGGCCCTGGGAATTCCAAATTGTGTGCAGACCCTCTCTTTGCTTTACATGTGCAAGGAGAGTCCACACCTCCATGGATTAGTGCAGCTGTGCAAAGGGAACATGAAGTCTGAATACCAGTTTCAGATTTCTAATGCAATAGTGCCCAATCCTGAGTACATTAGTTCCTGATGCCACAGATTCGGGATTTGAAATTTACATTCTGGCTCAGTGTGGTGAGGAGAAGGTAATACTGACTCCATAGTTCACATATGAATGACGGGTGAACTTGCTGATGCTCTTGGCACACCCTGGGAAGGCTTGAGGCCCAGAGTGTACTGCACAGCGAGCTGAGGTCACCCACTCCTCTCTCAGCTTTCTTCCTGCCCTTCAGGGGCAATTTAGTGTAGGAATTCCACATTTTTTCTACGTTGGCAGTTGACACTTTAGATCCAGGGATGTTGGTATAGTGTCCTTTGTCCTTCCTCAGTGTTAGAAGGTGGGAAGATTCTAAGAGGGTAAGTAGGTGAGTAAAAGTGATTCTCTGGTTGTGCAGTGTTGGCCATGAGCTCAGGGTGAATGAATCACAAATTTGATGTTACAGAAAGAGGCAGAGAAATCAGCTGATCTGAGGGTGCTCTGGGAACTGGTCCCTGACCCTAACTGGGCATGTGACCCTGGTGACATCTGGAATGACCAGATTATTGGGTTCCTCCAGTGAAAATACAGAAGTGCCACCAAAGGTGTCTCTTGGAGTTGAGGCTGAAGTGTGCACGGCCAGGCTGCTCAGAGTGAGGAGATGAGAAACCTTCCCTGGATAGAGCTGCTGGTCTCACACATGCCAGGAGGTGAGGCAGGTGTGAAGGCTGAGCCTGGGGTCGAGCACCTTCTGGGGACAGGAGAATGTGGCAGGATTTTCTCTAATGTCTTGCAAGTGCTGCATAGGAGGAGGTAGGTGATGGAGCAGGTTGTAAGTTTACATGGAAGTGACTAGTTTACAAGGACCAATATGACCCAAGGTGTGGCTTCAGGGGATGAACGTGTGAGCAGAGGTCAGCAGGAACCATTCCTGTGTGTCCCTGGGAGCAGCAAGTTGGCACCCAGTAACTGAATGTCTGCAGTGGCCTGGAGGATTGGAAGTCACCACATAAGGGGGTTGGACTGCACAGTGTTGTTGGTGTTACACTCACACAAGAGGCAGAAACCATCTCTGTCTTCCCTTCATTTCACCATGAAATAAACACAGAAGTTTATTGATCTCTCTCAGAACTTATGTGTCCCCATCCTGCTGATGGACAGCTCAGTGGTTTTCTCTGAAGGACCCTTTCCTGGTGCCTGGGTGGACAGCTCAGGATGTGTCCTCTCCTGCACTCATCTGTGGATGCACTAGTCAGGTGGACAGGCCACATGAGAGAGTGGAGGGAGGGGAGTGTGCACAGAGCAGGCAGCTGTGTCCTCCTGAGGCCCCTGGACTCTCCTCTCTGCTGTGTCATCCCAGGGCTTGCTCTGACCCCGACTCTCAGCAAGGTGAGCACCTGAGCTGTGCTTGAGAAACCATCAGTACTCACTGGTCCAGGATGTGATGGACAAGAACCTCAGCTCTGCCACCTGGTTCCATCATTGGGAGGAGCAATCTCGACCTCCACCCCATGCTGAAGGCACCACTCTTCACTACAGCAGGATACAGCACCCACCTGTGCCCTCAGCAGGAGCAGGGGAGCCTGAGTACTCATGGAATACTACTCAGACAGGAACAATGGAGGGCTCTCACTTGGGACAACACGGGTGACACGAGGACACTGCACTCATTGACATAAGCCAGGCACAGAAAGACAGGAACCACTGCCTCACTTACAGCTCTGATCTAAAGTTTCCCAGAGGTGCACAGAGGAGAAGGAGGCTAGCAGGGCCTGGCCAGTAGCCCTGGGAGAGGCTGGTAAGAGTGGGGCTCACTTCTGATAAGCAGGAGGAGAATCTGCAAACAGCTGCTCAGCAGGAGGCTCAGGTGAGTCACCACCTACTGTGCACCTGCAGCAGTGCTGAGAGAGCAGGCTTTGATTTCTCACCATGAAATGGTGGAAGTCAGAGCTGCAGCACCTGCTAATACCTGGATCAGCCTTCCCACCACGGGTGCCCATCGGGAACCTTCATCCAAGGTAAAGTGTCTCCAGGGGCCTTCCCTGCCCTCTGTGGGCTTTATTAGAATCACATTTAAATAGTGATGGCAGCAGACACTGAGACCCAGAGGTTCAGTGCCCTCCTTGTTTGCAGTGTTCTCTTTGGAGCATGGTGAATTCGTTAACTCAGAGAACACGGCCATGACCTCAGGTCAGAAGACTGAGCTTCATAAGTTTGTGGAGTTAATAGTTGACAGAAGGAGGCACATGAGGTCCATTAGCATGATGTTCTTCTCCCACCTGTCAAGTGGAGCACTGAAGTGTCCCTGCTGCTGTGGAGACAGTGTGGGCACAGAGGGCCTGGGCTAAGGAGCTGTCCAGGCCACCCCTCCACAGGGCTCTGACCTGCCCCTTAAGGTCATGACCCACAGTGTCCTAGTAATACAACCAGGAAGCACTGAGGTGGGGCCTGGGTTGTGGGGCGCTGCGGGAACTGATGAGGGGAACAGACACAGCACCTCGGGGCCTGGCTCAGTCTCTGCACTGAGCACATGAGGTCTGGTTTCCCTTGATGGCCCTGACCTCACAGGGGAGCCAGCAGAGGGCAGCACCTGGGGCTCAGGAGAGGACAGGCCCCACGTGGGTGCCCACCTGCAGGAGGACCCTCCTCAGGCAGCACACTGAGCTCTGCCCAGGAACGGGCTGGGCACCAGGAGCATGGCTCATGCTGCTCAGGAAAGGACCCCACAGGGACCATGGAGATGTGCAGAGATAAGGCAAGGACTGGGCACTGGGGCTGGTCAGACGTTTCCTTACTCCAAAAAGCAGGGTCTTCTCCTAAGCCCACTGCTGAGAGGGACCCTCGGTTTTGTTGGCAGCGTTTTGACTGCTCAGCTGTGCACCCCATCTTCCCTGGGCAGGAGTGTCCCCAACATTCCCTCCACCCTCCCTCCTGAGGATGATGGAGAGTGGGCACTGCTCCTGGGAACAGAGCAGGGCTGGCCCCTGGGTCTGCAGACACATTTCCCAGTGAGACGTGTGGGGAGGATGGGGCTGGAATCTGACAGGCAGGTGGTGTCACTGCTGAGGGTTCAGACAGCAGCATCCTGGGCCTGGGCTGCTCTACATTGCCAGCCCCGTCCAGCACAGGCAGCTGAACTGAAGTCACTGTGTGAATTTGGGGTGACACAAAGTACCACACAGACACAGAATACCTTTTATAAGCTTCATGATGGCTTTCTCCATCTCCCAGCTTCAGGAACCCAAAGGGGGGACAAGAGAAGGTCACAAGAGGCTGACAGGAGAGAGGGGCACGTTCAGAAGTGGGCTTTTATTTTGGGTGATGCAGTTTCTTAGAATTTTCTATCTGAAAAAGGCAGAAGAGGTAGGATTACAAACGAACAGGAGAGTGTGACTCAACCCCAGCAGGTGACACCTACTCCTGGAGCCACACCCTGTTGTCCCAGCTGGGGGAGCACCCGAGTTACTGGACCTGGCACCCTGCCTGACTGAATGCAGTAACTGTTCAGAACCTGGAGCATCAGGACTTAAGGAGGTTCATGGAGGGCGGCTTCCCTCACTAATGGCTCTCCTCACCTGGGACCTACGCTGAGCTGATCCCTTGGAATCCAGGGAAACCTCTGCAGATGAAGAGGGAGCTGGACAAAGAGAGGAAGTCACATGTCAGTGCACAGCTCCTCTGGGGACAGCCACTTAGACAGTCTGTCTCCTCCTCTTCCCAAATGCTCTCCATCACATGTTGCATCCAGTCTCCCTGCTGGTGCTGATGTGTCCCGGATTACAGGACATTAGAAGATGAGGAAGGCTACACCTATGTCACACAACCAACATGACAGTGTCACATGTTCTCCAGGAACAGAAGGACCATGTCACAGTAGCAGAGAGTGGGAGAGGAAGCAGGGAGCTGGACTCAGAACTGAGCACTCAGCACCCAGAGCCTGAGAGGGTGTGGTGAGTGAGACTGGGGACCAGGAAGGGAGCAGGGTCCTGAGGAAGGTGCTGGGCTCAGGAGCGTGGGCTCCCCCTCTGACAGCCTTCCAGCTCCCCTGAAACCACCTGCTCTCCTCTCACAGGTAAATCTCCACCTGGGTTCAAGACAGGGACACATCTCAGGAGCACAGAGGCCCTGGGCAGCCTGACCTCAGCCTCTCCAGATATCAGAAGAGCCTCACCCACATGCAAATCCCTCCTCCTGCTCTGGGTTCAAAGGCCCTCTGGGCTGTGGGAGCTCCCAGCTCTCTGCTCAGACAGGGCTGAGGTCTCTGGGAAGGCAGGTGTGGTCTAGAAGATGAGGCTGCTGGGTCTTGTCCTGTGCCTGGTCACAGCTCCCCAAGGTGAGTGCCCCCAATGTCAGACCTGTGACCATGGGGAGGTTCTGACTACAGGTGACTGACAGGGTGTGACTGTCCTTGTCCCCAGGTGTCCTGTGCCAGGTGCAGCTGCAGGAGTCAGGACCTGGCCTGGTGAAGCCATCGCAGACCCTGTCCCTCACCTGTGCGGTCTCTGGTTACTCCATCACCAGTGATTACTACTGGAGCTGGATCTGTCAGCCCTCAGGAAAGGGGCTGGAGTGGATAGGGTACATAAGTTATACAGGTAGCACTTACTACAGCCCATCCCTCAAGAGCGGAGTGTCCATCTCCAGAGACACGTCCAAGAACCTGTTCTCCCTGCAGCTGAGCTCCCTGACCACTGAGGACACAGCCACCTATTACTGTGCCAGAGCCACAGTGAGGGGACCTCAGTGTGAGCCCAGACACAAACCTCTCTACTGCTCACCCAGGACCAGCAGGGGGCGCTCTGCACACAGGAGTCAGGTCAGCCCAGGAGCAGCTGCAGATGTGAGTTGGGGCAGGTTTCCTCCATCTGGAGGCCTGTCCATGTACCAGCTTCCCAGGGGACCTCTGTGGCCTTGTGGTCTCTACTTATCTCTGATGTGCCTGAAGATAATCATTCTGTTTTTGTCATGTTCTTTTTCTTTTGAAATAGTGCATCTTACCTATATTTATTATAGGTTTTCACTTTGACATAGTCACATATATTCATTGTCTATAAAACCTCTGTTGCTCTCACAGCTCCTCCTTTTAAATTTTCCTCCTTTTCCCCATTACTTAACTTATCTTTCTTCCACGGCTTTCTAATTTTCATTAAATTTACACTATTTCTGTGTGTGTGTGTGTGTGTGTGTGTGTGTGTGTGTGTGAAACTCACAGTGGTTCACTCCCACAGGTGCAGGACTCCCATGTGGGCAGAATTGACCAATAATATCTGCTCACCTCACTCCTGGCTCCTCCCTTCTCCTGTCCCTCCTCCCTCTCCCTTAGTCACTTCCTGATCCCCACTGATCTATACTCTTGGGGTTCCCCTTCCTTTACCTTCCTTATTTGTGGCAGCTCCCACAGAGGACAGCAAACACTCACCTGACTCCCTGAGCCTTTCTCATTCCTCTTCCCAAATGTCCTCCAGCTCCGTCCACTCACCATCATCTCACTCCTCCTATTGGCTGAGCAGAGCTGCAGTGTTGGTGCATGACCCACATTTCTTTTATCCATCCACTAGTGAAGGGCACCTGGGCTGGTTGCATAACCTGGTCTTGGGAACTGCACTGTATAAGTCCTGCAGTGGCCATGTCCCTGCACTGTGCTTACTTGGGTCTTTGGGGTAAATACCAGCAGCAGGAGAGCTGGGTCCCACTGTGGCTTCCTCCCTGTTGTTCTGGGGGGTCTCCACCTGCTCTCCTCAGGGTGGTTCTCTTCTGCTATCCCACCAACAAGGTGTGAGGGTCCTCTCCCCAGATTTTCTCCAGCACCTGTCATTACTTGTATTGTTGATAACTGCCATTCTGTGGTCATGGGATGCCGTGCACTCACAGAACAACCAATACTCAGTCACCCTCCTGAAGGCTGTAATCTGGCCTGGGAACTCAGCACCCCGACCAGGGCAGGGACACACGAAGAGATGGCAGACCTTGCTGGAAGGTGGACCATAGAATAAAGATTGAACATTGACCACAACGTGCAGAACACAACAGGCATTTTCACCAAGATACAAATGAGCTCTCTGGAGCTCACCCTGACCTAAATACATGATTTAGCAAATACCAGGGTGGACACCCCTCTGCAGCCCAGGAGAATGACAAGTAGTTTCCACAGACTCTCCTTGACTGCACTCCCTTGATGGGTCCTGCACTTAAGAACCTCCTTCTCGGGAGCTCCATAGAGAGGGGAGCAGAGTAGCAAGATGTGCAGAGTCCTGCCACACCCCTCCATAGCAGGTGATGGAGAGGACGGGGCAAATCTCCTCAGTGAAGGGCATTCTAGAATGTCCCATGATGAGCTGGGAATGAGGCTCTTGTGAAGTCCCTCCCACACCTCAGTATCCCCATGAGGACAGCATCAGACAAACCCAAGAGAAGACTCGTTCAGCATAATGTCTGAAAAACCCTCCTCCCTCCTGGGATCTCCAGAGATGAGAGGAGCAGAGGAGCAGTTCTGACATGGTGACGGGCACCCATCAGACCCCACATGGGAGGTCTGTCTCCATCAGTTAGGACGTCTCCTCCACTGTCACCAGAGACCTCAGGCCATCCAGACATGCTCCAGGGACCCACACAAGAGGTCCCTTGTGCTGGGGAGCAGGATGGACACCCAGCCGCCCAGCCTGGACAAACTCACTGTGCACTCCTGCAGGAGGGGCCCTCACATGGCCACACCTCAGACCCACTGTGCAAGGTGGTCCTGGAAAGTGGGCAGGGCAGCCAGAGATGGACAAGTGGAGGACACAGGTGTTCTGCTTGTCCACTCAGCAAGCCCAGGAGCCCTGGACCTGCACCAGTGCAGTAGGTGGGACCAGACCCCCCAGCAGGGCTGGCAGGACCACACAGACCTGAGCGTCCCTCAGCATCTCCAGGTGCTGTCCAGTGTGGCCAGGGTCAAGCTTGGCTCTGGGTGTTCTTGTGCCTGCTCTGCTGGCGAAGGTTGGAGAGGCTCCCTGGGTTCCCAGCAGTCCTGACCTCCAACAGTGGCCATCACCTGCAGGGAGGGACTGTCCATGCTGAGTCTCGTGTCCCCCTTCCTAACCCCAGAAGGGTTTTCTGCTTTACTTTAATTATCACCTAATTTTGCCTTAATCACTGATTTTCAGTCCTGATTACATGTTATAATTTTTAGAAGAATTTTTTTACAGTCAATGAAATACTTATTTAGGGAAATCTCACATTCAGTGTGAAGAGCAAGAGTCAGTCTTCCTTAACCATGACCACTGGGCTCCTGCCTGACTCCAGCTCCCCTGGATGGAGATGTCCCTAGTGTGTCCCAGGACATAAGCTCCCCCTCCTGGAGCCCAGGCAGAGGGCCACCTTCTTGGGAGGAGGCGGGCAGCAGCGGTTTCTCCCTGTGGTCACTGTGCCATGTGCAGGACTGAGGTCCAGTCCTGGCTCCACCATGAAGGTGACTCTCAGAACTTGACAGTTAGTCAGGTCCCACCCTGGACCACTCTGCAGCATGGACGTCCTGGTGTGGAACAGGGGGCCCCACTGGCTGAGGCCTCTGTCCACTCTCTGCCCTCCCAGGGCCTGTTCAGGCTGTGACATTTGTGCAGCTGAGTCAGAGCAGAGCAGTGGTTAGTGTCTTCTCCACACTCACTGATCTCTCAATACCTGTGAGCTCCGTCCTCTCCAGGTTGTGAAAAGGTGGTGGGTGTGGTGAAGGACTTCCCAGATATGAAGCATCTGGACGTTTCTCTCATGTGGACTCTGCTGCTGGATGAAGGTCAAGGCTGGCTGAGGGACCTGAGCACATGCTGGACCTTGTTCCCCTGTGTCCTTGGTCAATTGCAGATGCTAGTGTTGAGATCTTCACTTGGAGAGAATCAGCATCACCAGGGACACCTCCAAAAGCTAGGATTCATTAGCACTCAACAGCATGACCCCTGAGGATATAGCTGCATATTCCAGGTGGTGTCACACAGAGTGAGGGAACTCAGTGTGAGCCCAGTCACTCACCTGCTTGTAGGGGACACTGAGGACCTACAGGGAGCTGAGGACCTGCAGGTGAATCTCAGAATCAGCAGGACACTTGGGGAGTTCAGGACAAGGAGGGGGAGCTCAGGTCCAGCTGGAGGCTCAGGACCACCAGGGGGCTGCAGACCAGTAGAAACCTCAGGAGCAGCTGCCACCTCAGGGCCATCAAGGGGCACTCTGGTCCAGGAGAAGGTCAAGAAACATCCAGAGGAGGTTTGTATTAAGAGGCTAATTTTACCAATAAGGTATTTCTTGTCTCTGATTGGGGTTATTCTTTGTTAAATGATACCATCAGGATATAATATTCTGTTTTTCTACTCTGAGTTCATGGTCTTGGGTGGTTTAATGTACGTCTGAATTTCAAGGGTAAGTTCTGAACCTGGATGACTATCCAATAAGCCTGAGGATTTCTAAATACTGTGTGACTCCTTCTCCTTATTCAAGTGCACACAGAGGAGGAGCCACACCTGTGTGTTTGAAGCAGAATCACAGGAACATGGAACAGAAGGTGAGCTTGTCCTGCTCCTGACTTTCACAGCAAGTGTCCCAGCTCTGGAGACCACATCACACCTCCTCAGCCCTGGGAGCCCGGTCAAAATCAAGATCAAAGCTGTTGTACTTTTGCAGTTGTTCATGGACATGAGCTGCCTGGGAAGGCAATTTCCCCCAGGGACCCACCCCCAGGAGGCTCCCTCCACCCACCCTCTTGTTTGTGTCCCATGCTGTGAACAAATGTCCTTGTGACCAGCGATGGAGGCCATGTTCCCTGCAATGTCTGTGCACTGTGACTGTGCTGTTTGCACTGGCACCGAGAGTTCTGCTCCACTGCTCTCTGGGTTTCCAATGGGAAAACTGCAATAGGGCTTAGAGTAAGAAGGTGAGATATAGGGAATTTTCAAATAGAAATCACAGTAATCCTCGCCGTGGCTCCACCATTTGTGGATCAGAAATGTCAATCATCCATGAACTGGAAAGTATTTATCTGAACTGAGCAGAAGACTGCTAAGGAAAGTTGCAAAGTAACAAGGGTCAAGGGATATGAAGTCCCGGAGGAGACTAGGAGACCAAGGTGTTAATCCATGAACTCTTGCTTACAGGAGTAATGCAGATCACAGCATCCAGTGAGGCTGATGGTCAATACAGTCAGTGGACATGTGACCTCAGGAAGGGCCATGTGAATTCCTGACTTGTGGAGCCCAGTGGCTCACAGGTGGAACAGGTGAGCTTGGGAATTCTGTCACATAGAGGGCTCCAGGTTCCCCAGATCAGTAGGTGGGATCATCTGTAGATGTCTTCCATTGGTCTGCCTGGAAGAAAAGCCTTCAAAACCTCTGATTTTCAGGATATGGAAACTTCACCCAGTGGCACACATGGTTTTGCAGGTGGTGAAAACATGGAAACCAGCAGGTCTTACCTGAGTCACCCCAGGACCAGGAGGTGGGTGCTGCAGGCTCAGTGTTTGCAGGGAGTTCATGGTCAACACCACAGGGAACAAGGAGAGGAGCCCACATGTCTTATTACTGTGCTGTGCTCACTCAGTTAGGCAGGAGGTCAATTCCTGAACCTCATCAGGAGGTCAGCAACCACACCTGCCCTCTCAGTGACCCCACCTCACTAAAGACAGTGTCCACTGTTCTCTCCAAATGCTGGGCTGTGGGCAAGGCAGGTCTCACTGCAGTGATGCTGCACAGGGAAGGGACCTGGGCCTCCTCCCTCACCCAGCCTGCCCTGCTTGCCATCCTGTCTGCTTTCAGCCTGGCTCTGCTGCTCTGGGGGACTCAGGGGCTCTCAGCCTCAGGCTGCAGCTGAGAGCTGCCTCTGCCCCCAGGACTCTCACCTGGCCCAGCACCTCCATCCTGTCCTCTCCTGGTGGAGACCAGAGGGCAGGACAGGTGAGGGGAAGAGCTCAGGGCAGATTCCCACCCACTGCTGTCCACAGGCATTGGCTGGACAGTCAGGAGGACAAGCAGGGCAGAGGGTGGGGGAGGGCAGTGGGCACACAGCAGGAAGACCCTGCCCTCCTGAGACCCTGCTCCCTCCTCTCCTGCTCAGTCTGTAGCCCCCAAATCTCACAGAGATGAAAGAGAAGAACTAGTCCTGAGAACAAAGGGGGGCTTTTCTCCTGGATGTGGGGAAGCCCATCCTCAGCCCTGGGCTCTGTTCAGTCATCACTGAGGGCTTCTCCTTCAGGGCTGGGAGGTGAACCTGGGCCTCTTGCATGCTGGGCACGTTCCTGCCACTCTGAGACCCTCCCAGGAGCAGGGAGGAAGGGCTTGGAGGAGGCAGGGCTGGGCTCAGGAGGGTGGGCTCCCCCTCTGACAGCCTTCCAGCTCCCCTGAAACCACCTGTCCTCCTCTCACAGGTAAAGCTCCACCTGGGTTCAAGACAGGGACACATCTCAGGAGCACAGAGGACCTGGGCAGCCTGACCTCAGCCTCTCCAGATATCAGAAGAGCCTCACCCACATGCAAATTCCTCCTCCTGCTCTGGGTTCAAAGGCCCTCTGGGCTGTGGGAGCTCCCAGCTCTCTGCTCAGACAGGGCTGAGGTCTCTGGGAAGGCAGGTGTGGTCTAGAAGATGAGGCTGCTGGGTCTTGTCCTGTGCCTGGTCACAGCCCTGCAAAGTGAGTGTACCCAGTGTCAGACACCGCCCCTTGGAACCTCCAATCAGCATGAGACAGGGAAAATACCTGGAATGCCAGATGACCCCTAAGTATTTATGGTGGTTGATAACATGTTGGGAAACCATGTAGTTCAGCACATACACCTCTGGTGGCCTAACCAATCAGTTCAAACGAATCCCCCTCTTGTACTAACCAATTACCCCTACCCAACTTGTTCCCACCAGTGAATGTGATAATCAATATTAATAGTTGTTGTTTGATTTTCCAGTGGCATGGAATGATTTGCTGTGTGATGTTGTGATGCATAGTGTATTCCCCCCAAAACCTATAAAATCTCACTGAACAAAGAACCGGGACTCACTCCCTGGGACCACTGGGTCAGGAACTGTTGTGAGTCTAGGCTCGAGCTTGCAATAAAGACTCTTGTGTGATTGCATCAGTTTCGGCTCCTGGAGGTCTTTTGGGGTCCCACAAATCTGCATAACATTTGGGGGCTTGTACGGGATTCCCCAGACCCCAGGACCCCCAAACCGGAGAGTCTAACACCGGTGAGTCTTGTTTGTTATTCGCGTGTCTGTTGTCTGCTTTGTTCTGACTATGGCTTGTAGAATCTGTATTCTGGGCTGGCAACTGGCCTTTCCATAGTGTCGACACCTGGGGCTCCTGGGAGACATCCCAGACCCCAATCTGACAGGGCTAATCCCCCAATCTGTTTGTATGAGAGGAAAGCCCCAGTTGGCTTGGGGCCAGCACCCCACTTCTGTTTTTTTGATCTGGGGTCATCAGACCCAATCTGAGAGGGATACTGCCCCAGTCTGAGGGGGATACTCCCCTAATCTGTTTGTCTGAGGGAATCTGTGTTTTGGCTTTTTGTCTGTGTCTCTGCTAAGTGTGATGGCATTGTTCTACTTTGGACAGATGCAGTGTCCCAAGTTCTCATCTGCCTTAGATGTGTGGAGGTAACTTTAGCTAAATTTTAGCCTGAAAATGTCCTTGGTATGCTTCTCCTACATCTCTGAAAGGGACCAAAAGTCAATAGAACCACTAGCTTTTCTGTTCTCACCTCTTACACCCCTTTGAGCTGTGTTTTAAAGAACTTTGATAAACTGTAACTCCTCTTTGTTAAGTGAGGTTAGAGAAGCAATGCTTTCTTTTCTTCCTGTAGTTGGCTTGAGTGCATCCACTGCAGAGGGAAATGTCCGATGGGCATCTAAGAATTTTGATATCTCCCTTTTTCCTTTTCTCAAAACCCTATCCTCATTATTAAATTGACATTAATTGGCTTCGAGGAC
This sequence comes from Spermophilus citellus, assembly GCF_964194105.1. Classification (NCBI taxonomy): domain Eukaryota; kingdom Metazoa; phylum Chordata; class Mammalia; order Rodentia; family Sciuridae; genus Spermophilus; species Spermophilus citellus. The sequence goes on along the minus strand of NC_138185.1, from coordinate 228,113,236 downwards.
AGGAACCAAACTTTCAGTTACAAATTTTGACACCGCAGGGAGGACTCTAGAAGAGCCTCCCCCTCTGCTTTCTTGGGGAAACCTAGACCCGAAACAACTGCATGCCAAGGATGTAAGATGAACCTTTTGAGAGCTGACTACTGAAAAGTTAGGAGATATGGAGCATGCCTGGTGCCTGGGGTCAGACCAAACCAGAGGAACTAATCCTGTAAGTAAAAGGAGGGACTGGGGGACTCCCAGCAGCTGCCGAAGCACTTTTGCTTCGGGGAACTCCCTCTTCTTTCCCTGCCCTGTAAGGATTACTCCACCTCTGGCTGCTTACAAAAAGGGACACTGAATGCAGTGATGTGTTGGTATTATAGATTGTTTCTTGGGAATGATCTTCGCTGAATGTGTGTCTAAAAGATGATGTTTTATTGTAACAATCTGATGTTTTGATAAAATAAGTAAAGTAGATTTGACATAGGATTACTCATTTATGAGTACTTTTGTTGGATATCTGATTGATTTACAAGGTTAAAATGCTAAATTTTAAATGTACCATTGAGTACACTTAACTCCTTGAATTACATTGGGTAACATTGTTGGTGTTTTCTTAAGTTGGAAAATTAAGAAAAAAAAAAAGGTATAAAGTTGCTTTGTCATCCCTGATACATAGACATTGTGTTTTCATGAAATGGTAAACAGATGTGATTCTAACTACAAGAAGATTTCTACATACAAAGGCCCAAAAGTTTCAACTATTCCAATTAAGAGTACTGTAAGTAAAATCAAGTATTTATTTTTATTAAAATAAAATAATCTGCCTAATTTCAGAAATTTACAAGGATTGTTTCAAAATGTGAACAGAAAAGGATGTTAACAGATGGAAAGGGGAAATTAGAAGGTTCTAGGTATGTATTTAATAGAAGAAAAATGTGTTTCTGGATAAGAGAGTCTATGTGATTAAGTAAATAAGTGGGTTTAAGTAAGTGTTAAAGAAGGTCTGGGTAGGTTTCTCTTTACAATCTGTCATATGTTAAAAGAACAAAAATATCTTAAAACATTAGTTTACCCATAACATTGTGTTTATTAAGTTTTGTTTCTTGTTTCTAGAGCAAGTAACCTTAAAGGAATTAAACAGCTGGTTAAACAAGAACTGTTATTTTAGAGAATTGTACCATGTTATTTCTTTAAAAGCTAAACTTGGTTAATATAAAAACATCATTGTAATTGTGGTGCTATTAATGTGTTCATATCTTCCAGGTGTACAAGTCTGTAAGGTAGAAGCTTTAAAAGAACATTATATTAAGCTGGTGTTCTAAAGTTGAATGGTAATTTTAGGCTTAAAAGAAAAGACATATTGGAGATTTATTTGTATCATTTGATGTTCTATAATTGGACCTGTTATCAAAAAGATATGTATAGTTTTATGCTACTTTTTACACTGAGGTACAATTTAAATGTATTTTTAAGTTAATGAGAGCCTAATCTGTATAAAGATTAATATTGCAAAACACAAGAGTACTTTGCTACTTTTCTACAAAAGGTTAAAAGCTTTCAGCCTTTCATTAATTCATGTTTTAGATGTGATATTATATTGTGTTAGCTAATATTCTTATAAAGTTGAGCAACAATTTATGTAAGCTTTGTAAAATGATGTTTAAAAAGCAAAGATCAGCTTCAGAACTACAGCACTTTACTTAAGATTTATGAAGAGCCCTGCCTTACCTGAGATAAGGCCTGTGTCCCATCTCACTGCATGTGAAAATGACTATGAAAGAAGTAGGCCAGATTTCAATACATTTAATGTTCTGTCCAAAACTTGGTTTTTGTCAAGATTACTAAGATCTCAAACAGGAGATATGATGTATAACTCTGCCAAAGTTCAAGGTAGCTATTACATGAACTAAATATGTTTTTACTCTTGTTTATTTTATTTTGTAGTTTTCTTATAAATGGTCTAAAGATTGCTTGTTAATGTTTTGCAGAGGTGTTGTTTTAAGAACACACAACCTGGGTTAATTTAAGATAATAAGTTATCACCTACAGGATAGAGAGATAGACATTAAAGCCCAGTACTCTGGTGATATTGATTTGCTGGATATTTAAGATTAAGATATAAAATTAAAGTTAAATGAAAAAGGCCACGAACAAACAATGTTTGGCTCTTGCCCTCTGAGTCAGTCTGAATCCAGGGAACAGGGGACTTCTCTAAAGAGCTTTGCAACTCTGGGCCACATAACCTCCTGGTCAGGGAGATTAATGAAACCACTGGAGAACAGAAAGCCAATCAGTGCATTTGCTATAAAGAGGAGGGTCACCAGAGAAGGGAGACATCCCTGATGCTTCCAAGGGAAGCCACCTGGTCAAGCAAGACCTGGACCTGTCCTAGTGCAAATGGCACTAGCAGGACTGAGAAGCTGCTCTCAAGTTCCCCCAGGACTCCCATAAAAGCTCAGCTGACTGTTAACAATAGATAGAAACAAAAGTCAGTTTGACTGCTTCATCTTAAACACTTAGCAAAGACAGTTAAAACCAAAACACAGTTATTCCTGGGCATTTAAAATAATAATAATAATAGTTAAATGTAACTTAAGGTATACACCTTGTGTTAGCCCAAAGAATAAGTAAGACTGGAGGCTACAAAAGAGATTCTTAGGCAGGAATGCCTGATAACAATCAAAAGAGACTATCAAGAGGAATTGCCAGAGTGGTTTTTGTTTAAGGCCTACAGATATTCCTAACCTACACAGGGAGGCTTGGTGTTTGCTAGTATGATTATCCAGCCCTAAGTAATAGATTTAAAGGTTTCCCTATTAGACACAGAGGTCATACTAATAAAAGGATTTTGCAAGATCAGATGACATTAAATTATTAACCTGTATCTTAAGAGGAAGGAAATCTGAACACTAAAAGTTAAATGTTATGTTTACAGTCCTGATAACTGGGGGTGTTAAAGGCTGGTGAGGGACTTTTATGTGGTGACATGTTCCAGCTTCTGCAACATTTATTCAGTACTCATGGTTTTCTTTTCTCTCATAGAAGCACCCTTCCCCAGATGACTTTACAACCTGTTTTTCCCCAACCAGATTTCAAACCAAACTGACTTCTAAAAGGGAACTCACATGCCCCATGTCATCTCCCATGTCTTCGAGCTCCCCCATGTTACATGCCCCATATCAGCTCTGAAGCAGCCAGAATGAGCCATCGCCCCTTCTCCTTACAGCAATAAGGAGTTCCTAAAATTAGACTGGGAATGAAGCCAGAAATAGATAGACAGTGTAGATAGGTAAATCAAGTCAGGAGGCCAATTTTGAGTGAGTCTGGAAAGTTGAAGACTCCCACAAGGGTTACTGTTTACTCTAAAATTACCCTAGTGTCAAACTTAATAGGACCACTTGTGAACAAGCTAGTGGCTTTCATCAAGGACAGAGGAAACACAGTTCAGATGTTGGTTCTGCATACCCACTATCAAGCCCTAGACCCAGAAGGAGAATCCTACCAAGATGTAGGGCCTGCCAACATAGGCCTCCAACTGAGGGAACCATGATTTGTTCCCAAGTTTCCAGACACAGGGGGGAATGAAAATCTAAAGTGACTCCATTTTTGAGAAACCAGCCTCTACATCAGAGCATAGCCTGTCCTAAGGAAGGGGGTGTGACCCTTGTCCTTGGAAAGACCCACAGAGCACTTCTACATACTCACCCTGCTGAGTTTTTTATCTGTAAATAACAGGACAGATCTGGGGAGACAGGTGTCCCTGACACAGTCAGGCTAGGTGAGGACCCATAGCAACCCCCCTAGCAATCTCCAATCAGCATGAGACAGGGAAAATACCTGGAATGCCAGATGACCCCCAAGTAGTTTATGGTCGTACACCCCTCATGGCCTAAACCAATCAGTTCAAAGGAATCTCCCCTCTTGTACTAACCAATCACCACTACCCAGCTTGCTCCTGCCATTGAATTTGCTAATCAATGTTAAGAGTTGTTGTTTGACTTTCCCGAAGTATGGAATGATTTGCTGTGTGATGTTTTGACGCATAGAGTATCCCCAAAAACCTATAAAATCTCACTGAACAAAGGACCAGGACTCACTCCCTGGGAATGCTGCCTCTGGAATGATTGTGATTCCAGACTCAAGCTTGCAATAAAGACTCTTGTGTGATTGCATCAGATTCTGCTATTGGAGGTCTACTGGGATCCCTCAAATCTGGCATTACAACATGTTCTTTAAAATTTTTAAATATTGCTTCCCGAATGGAAGTCAACAATTTTAAATATCTCAACATTTAGGATTAAAGAAAGAAGCTGCTATATGATGGACTACTCGAAAATATTTTGCCAGTAAACACACTTTAATTTAGTATCAATTTTAAGCAAATTTCCATAGTAAATAAGTATTTGATACTTGCAAACTTCCTAAAATCTCACAACAAACAAAAGTGCACAATTTAATAATTAGAAATCAATGAGAAAAAAAATTAAAAAGAAGAATTTTTAAAAATATGAGCACATTAGTTGATATGTAAAGGATTTTCTTTACATTCAGGTAATTATGATGACTTAGCAAAAGAAACTGAAGATAAGATAAATGTGGTGAGATATTTTTAAACCTTTAGCTTCTCTGAGTTGCATATTCATTATATACAAATTCAAGCTTAGATAAACCTGCTATGGTTCTTGTCAATTAGTTGCTCAGCTACCTTGTCTCAGGGGTGGGGGGTAGTGGGGGTTGGGGGTGAGGGGGTAGAAATGTGGAATGAACACACAGACTCCAGGAGCTGGTGAGAGAACTGGCTGGAGACCCACCTCAGGTTGTCCTCCAGTAGCTCAGTTTATTTTTGGAGTGCATACAATTGTTATAGGGTTCAAGTAGGGTGTGCCCATCAATCATGCACATGCAAGATATTATCCATAAGCCAATCATCTTATGCCTAATATAACCACATGGCTATCATCAGGAAGGGTCTTTGTCCCTAGGGGAGGGGGTTTCTATGATAAGTGTTCCATGTTGAATCTCGTAGTGATAGACCCAACCTGATTTTCTCTTAAAATTGTGAGAAATCTCACCACAAAGCCAGGAAAAGCTAATTTTGGCTTCATTATAAATTACTGCAAAGTCTGAACTTGCTTGGAATGCATGCCCGTGCCTTGAACTCACCCATCCTGGCTCTCTGACCAGATAGCAGCCCTCTCTGAAACTTTAGTGATGCCTCATAAATCGTGGCCTTCCCTGGCCAGATAACAACCCTCTCTGAGGCTCTAATGACCTTCATAAATTCCGATGCCGGGTCCAGCAAAAATGTTATGCTCATCAAAGTTTTGTTATCTGTAACCCCCCCTTTGTGTAACTTTCTGGGCTATAAAGCTGTGCTGCAAGAAAGCTGGGGGTCTGTCTTGTTCCTGCTGTTTTGGGTGGGAGAGGCAGCCTGGCTGGTCAAAATAATAAGCTTGCATTAATTTGATTTTAATTGGAGTCAGTGGTCTTTCTTGTGTCTTGGTCTAACACTAGCTATCAGTTTCCTGGCCTGGCAGCTTGGCAATGCTAACCACAAAGCTAAGGGTGTGGTTTTACTAAGGGCTCATTAGAGCAGAGCATCCCAGGCCGCAGGCCTTCCTATCAGGATCATAGCTGTTAGCTGCTAGCTGTAAATTGAAAGTTATTCCAAAATAGACCAATTTGTTACTTACATGGTCAAATAATGGATTGACAAATTTTGCCTCAGACTAGGCTACAGATTAGTTCACAGCCATGCACAGAATAATAGTCCATTTCATTTGCTTTTATTTTATGTCATGTTGATCTCATCAATAGTTTAGTGGATTCAATTACCCCAATTTGTTCTATGCACTATTAAATATAAACCCCAGGCATTCAGTTCTTCTCTATCTTGAAACCTAAAGCCATGAAAATAATGAAAAATGCCTTCTTCAGCTATCTTGAATAGCAGAATGAGCAATTATATATTATATTTTTCTGTCTTTCACATGTATTGATATCTCATCATCCACATCATTAAGAATGTCAGCATCTCTCCATCAGACAACAGCTGGCCATTCAAGCTGTATTTTCACACTTACACTGAAACCTAGCTCTAGTGAGGCAGAGGACAGCACCCTGACACAGGGGTGCCAGGCGCCATGATGGGTCCCAGGCTGCACACCCAGCTGTCCATCACCTGTCCCTCCTGGGTTTAGGGGGCCCACCAGCTGCTCTGCCCCAGTCACTGTGAAGCACAGCCTGGCTGGGGGCCACAGGTGCCCTGTGAGCTGCAGAGCCCAAGGACTAGGCCCTCTCCGCATGTGGCCCTCACCACCCACCCTCACCCTCACCCTCCCTGCACCTTCCCATCTCCAGGGGCCACTGTCCTCTTTTTTTCCAGGACCTGATGCAGTAGCTTGCCCACATGAATGATGGTATGGGGATAGTCTCCCTCTGCCTGACCCATTTCAGCTAGGTCCATGTGCTCCTGGCCATGCCAGGAGGGACAGGATGCCATTCTTCTGTGCTAAATTGCAATCTTCCTGTATTAGAATGCATATTTTCTACAAATGCATTAAGGGCCAATATGTGATCAAGAATAAGGCTCCAACAGCCCTGGGAGAGGAGTAAGGACACATCTTGTGGACTGCACATCCCACCTGCTGTACTCACTGAATAGAGGTCCTGTCCAGCATCACTCCCTGCTACTCTAGGCCACTCCTGAGGCTGAGGGTTCACAAGGAGAGAGCTGTGCTGCAGCAGGTTCTGGAGACCAGGGTGCAACCACCCAGCTGCTGCTTCTGACTAGGGCTCCTGAGGCTTCAGCGCCACATGGCAGGAGGCAGGAGGCAAAGAGAGGCAGATGGGGCTGGACCCCTGAGTGGTGCTGGGGTCACACTTGGGCTCAGGGTGCCAGGAAGGGTCTACGCCCTGGGGGAATCCAGGTGACCAGCACCAGGGTGTCAGGTGTCCTCTCCATTCTGGGACCATGTGGACATGTGAAGAGTGACAGGGCAGCAGTACTGAGGGCATGGGGCTGTGATTCCAAGAGGATTCCAAGACACTTGATCCAGACAGAGAGTCCCTGCTACCCCAGGTCTTTGTGCATAGGAGGAGGATGGGAGGCCTGGATAACGCAATATATATTAGATAGATAGATAGATAGATAGATAGATACCACATAAACAGTAAAATAGAATAAATTAATCCTGACCCTCAACACAACAACAAGTCCATGAAGACATTGGCTGCTCCTTCTCCCAGGATCCTCACAAGTTGGGGCTACACCTGGCCCTGTGGGCTCAGCCCATGACAACTGAAAGTGAGGACAGAGCCTGCATTTCTCCCTGCTCACACTTGTGCACTGTGCCCACCACAGATGGCAGCAGCATGTGTACCAGAGGGCTCTGTGCCAACTGGATGCTCCTGAGCTGAAGGAGGCCCTCACAGGGAGGCACAGCCTTCCCACTGCAGGGAGCCTCTGAGGCCCTCAGCTGGATGCCTCCCTGGAGAGCAGGTGGCAGCAGAGGGGAGGAGACACACAGCACATTTCCAATGCAGGACGGTTCTGAGGACCTCACAGGTGTGTGCACCTGGGAGCTGGAGGAGGGTCAGGGCAGCAGTCATGTCCAGGGTGAGAGCTAACACCAGGTAACCAGTCACTCTTGCCACACAGGAGCTGTTGGACACAGTGAACCAGCACTCAGGCTTCTGTGTGATTTTACATCTGTTCCAGGGAGTTAACACCTCAATTATTTATTTTAGTGAGCTTGTAAAAACAAATCAAGAGAGATTAATTGAAAAGGGAAAAGATCACAAAAAAAGTTCTACCTTCCTTAAAGCAGCCCCATGCAGGTCATGACACTCCCATCTGCTCTCCGAACTGCTCTACCTGAGCTCCTCCCAGAGCTGCTATACAGCAGGAGGACATGCAAATAGGGCCTCCCTCTGCCCATGAAAACCAGCCCACCTGACCCTGCAGCTCTGCACAGGAGCCCAGCCCTGGACTCCCAGCTCAGCCCACTCAGTGATCAGGACTGAACACAGCTGCTCACCATGGAGAGTGTGCTCAGCTGGGTTTTCCTGGTGGCTGTTTTCAAAGGTAATGAATGGAGAACAGAGATCCTGAGAGTGTGAGTGGACAGGAGTGAGACGAAGAGTGGATGAGTGCCAGTGTCCTGACCTGGCTGCCTCTGTGTTTGCAGGTGTCCAGTGTGAGGTGCAGTTGGTGGAGTCTGGGGGAGGCCTGGTGCAGCCTGGGGGTTCCCTGCGACTCTCCAGTGCAGCCTCTGGATTCACCTTCAGTAGCTACTGGGTCTTCCAGTCTTCAGGGAAGGGGCTGTAGTGGGTCTCATACTTTATCGGGGTAGTGGTACTTTAAAGTATGCCATCTCCGTGAAGGGCCCAATTCACCATCTCCAGGGAAAAGGCCAAGAACACGTTGTACCTGCAAACAAGCAGTCTGACCTCTGAGGACACGGCCACCTATTACTGTGCTACAGACAGTGTGGGGACCTCAGTGTGAGCCCAGACACAGATCTCCCTGCAGGGTGTACAGGGCCAGTAGGGGGCTCTCAGCACACAGGGAGCTCAGCTCAGCCCAGGAGCAGGTGCAGAGAGGAGCTGAGAGCTGGTTTCCTGTTGGATATTGCGGCTTTTTTTCTATCCCCCTGGGTCCTAGGCAAGTAATACTTTTTAATTCAGTTTGTATGTTTCCCTGATGTCTTTGATGGAAGTGTTTGTTCCTTGGTTTTTCAGGGCGTCTGAAACACCAGGGCCATTCAGAGCCCCATGTCACAGGCCCCAGGTTAAACACTTGCAGAGGGAGGTTCAGATGGATGCCTGCTATGCACGGGGGCTTCCCCTCCATTCAGAGATTCTCTGTGGATCCTTTCCAGACTTAGGACCCGGGGCCTCTGCTCGCAGTTCTACAATCAATAGTCACCACTGCACGGGAGCAGAGATTCACCAGGCACAAGCACAGGGTGAGGCCACACTTTCTCCTGTGAGTGACCTCAAAGTGGGCCACATGGCTCCTTAGACCTCTGCAGAACTGGGGATAGAACATGCTGAGACACATATTCAGTCACCAGGTAGACTTGCTCCTCAAGAATCAGACAAAAAGACAGTGGGCTCAGGACACAGATGATTCTAGGCAGTCATGCCACCAAGGGCCACTGAGGGAGGAGGGCCTGATCCCTTATCATGTGCCTGCTGTCAACTGTTAATTGTAACTGAATTACGGATTTACATTTGAAGTAGGAGCCCACATTTTTTCCAAAGAGAAGACAATAAATTTTAATGTCTTGTTCAGGTACTGAGTTTTATATATAACTCAAGAATCCAAAGCATGAAATAAAAATTTACCAAGCAACAACTTGCAACCCTCCAAGGTGAAGAAGTCTGGAGAATTCCAGTTTTCCCAGCAGGCACTGAGTGCTCAAGTCATGGCCTTTCAATGATTTCTGTGCTTCTGCAAAGAGCTGCTGACTACACTCCTGGACTTTTTTCCTGTCATGCTTTTTATTATTTTTTGTATACTTTACTCAGTTCTAGGAAAGTTTTTTAAGGTTATGATTGTGGAATAGCACAGGTAACAGTGAAATTAAAAGAATTATAATAATTGACTGAAGTGGATTGAAATGTGTTAATGTCATAATAGTGAATTCCATGGTCCCAAAATGAATTTCCAAACAATAATATCTTTGGGTCTAATATTCCTAAAATGAAAATTCTAAAGGTCCAGTAACTTACCACATAATTTTCTAGCATTTATTTAAAGTCAGTAAATGTACAAATAATTACATTACTATCAAGAGGTAAATGAGGAATCTCACGAACACAGAGAGCATTTCTGGGTTACTTGCACAGCAACACACACTCAGACCCACAAACTCAACCGCAAGCCCACACTCTCACCTTAGTTTACCCAGAGGAGCAGATGACAAAACTCATAAAGGGAGAGGTCAAGAGCTCCCTGCATGAATGTGATCCCTTTGGTTTTCCCTGTGTCCCCAGCTCCTCTGTAGATTTGCTCCTCTGAAATCCTGTCAGGAACCTGGATCTAAAATGAGACCCAGGACTGCAGGGCGACCTCGCTGACCTCAAGCTGCCCACACTGTGAAGGTCAGGAGCAGCTCTATGGAGACCATGAACAGGTACAAACAGAGATCTCCTCATTCACTGGAGGTTCCAGAATCCCTGTGTGTGCCCAGAGGCAAGGGGCCTGTGCACTTCTCAGGAAGCAGAGCTGCAGCCAATGCAGACACATGGGAACGGAAACCTCTGCCCTGTCTCTACCTCAGACATCATCAGAGCTGCAGGGAGGAACACAGGACACGAGGATTGTAAATAGAGGTAATTTAAATGTGGGAGACACACACCTCCCACCTCCTGAGGTCAGGGGTGGGTCAGGTCAGCACCCCAGGAGCTGGCCCAGGAGATCTGGCTGCTGTGGCTGTTGCTGGCTCTATTCTGCAGTGAGCTTCCAGGAGGAACACCTGCTGCCTTTCCATCAGGCCTGGCCTTCCCTGGAGGACACGTCCACACTCTCTGTCCACAGTCACTCCCTGTTCCTGGGTAATTCTTCTCCCATCCAACACATCAACATGGTCCTCCCCGTGACGTCTTCCCATCCTCTGTGCCCTGCGTCTGTGTGGACACAGGAGGTGCATTCTGCACACTCCACATGAGACCACAGGCTTGGCAGACACAGTGCTGCAGCTGGACAGCAACAGCCTGGACACGCCTCGCCCCTCCCTGCACATGAGCCTCTCACACAGTCGGTTATTTCCCTGGGATCTTTATGTCAATATGAAATGAGGAGATTATATCCCTGGAATCTGACCAGGTGGAAAGATTAGCAGGGCCAGGATTCCTTGTTATGGTTCACAAATGTGGTCCCCTAAAAGCTCATTTGTAAGACAATGCAGGAAGGTTCAGAAGTGAGAAGACCAGATTATGAGAACTCTTTACCTAAAGTGGATTAATCCACTGACATAAAATCACTTGCAGTATCTGTAGGCAGGCGGGGTGTGGCAGGGGGACATGAGTCACTGGAATGTGCCGTGGTCTTCACACATTGTCCCTGTTGAGCCATGCTCTCCTGCTTCCTGATGGCAACATCTGGAGCTGCACTCCTCCTCTATGCTGTTCTGCCATGATGTTCCTCCTCACCTGGCCCAGAGCTAAGGATGCAGCCTCCATGCTCTCCTACCTATGAAACTCTGAAGCAAAGGGAATGTTTGCACCTCTAGGTTGCACTCATCAGAACTATGGTCACAGAGGCAAAGAGATGTTAAACACTGGTGAACTTTTATGAGGTTTTCCCATGGGCTGGCCTCTGCATGCCACAATCCAGTTCAGGAGATCTCTCCACACTCCAGGATTCAGTGACACTTGGCCACAAAAGTCAAGTCACAGGGTGTTGTTTACAGAAACCTGAGTGTAGGCACAGGTAGCCCCTTGGCCACATGAGCTTGAGGAATACATTTACAGAGACCTGCCATGACACAAGAAGCCTCCTGGGTCAGGTGAGCTTGTTTCTTCTGAGAAGCTTTGGCTGTGCAGATGGACTGAGTGACCAGGAAGTTCTCTCTCCAACATGGTGGGGACACTGCAGTGAAGGGGACCTTCATGGTCCTTAGATGGACACTGGGTGCCGCAAACTCACACCCTGTTCTTCATCCAAGAAGGGGCTCCAGAAACCCCACAAGCCCTGTCCTGTACTGTCCATGAGATGCTTCATGGAGCAGAGGGATTGAGGGGAGAAGCACATGCCCAGACACTGGGCTATTCCTGTCACATCTTCCTGGAGAGCTTGAACAATACATTTAATATTATGAGTTAATCTTTCATGAATAAAATGTCACCAACTATCTCTAACATGTTCAAGTTTGCTCTGAGCACAGATATCTCTAAGGCCTCTACCCAGAGCTGCTATATAGCAGGAGGACATGCAAATAGGGCCTCCCTCTGCTCATGAACACCAGCCCACCTCACCCTACAGCTCTGCACAGAAGCCCAGCCCTGGACTCCCAGCTCAGCCCACACAGTGACCAGGACTGAACACAGCTGCTCACCATGGAGAGTGTGCTCAGCTGGGTTTTCCTGGTGGCTGTTTTCAAAGGTAATGAATGGAGAACAGAGATCCTGAGTGTGTGAGTGGACAGGAGTGAGAGGAAGAGTGGATGGGTGACAGTGTCCTGACCAGGCAGCCTCTGTGTTTGCAGGTGTCCAGTGTGAGGTGCAGCTGGTGGAGTCTGGGGGAGGCCTGGTGCAGCCTGGGGGTTCCCTGCAACTCTCCTGTGCAGCCTCTGGATTCACCTTCAGTAACTACTGGATGCACTGGGTCCGCCAGGCTCCAGGGAAGGGGCTGGAGTGGGTTGGTCAAATTAACCCAAGTGGTGGTAGCACCTACTACCCAGAATCTGTGAAGGACCGATTGACCATCTCCAGAGACAACTCCAAGAACTCGCTGTACCTGCAAATGAGCAGTCTGAGAGTCGAGGACACAGCCACCTATTACTGTGCCCCACACCCAGTGAGGGGACCTCAGTGTGAGCCCAGACATAAACCTGGGCCTGCAGGGGGCGCTCAGCACAAAGGGAGCTCAGGTCAGCCCAGGAGCAGATGCAGAGGGGGGTTGAGGGCTGGTTTCCATATTCTGGGGACCTCTCCTTGTCCAGCTTCCCAGGGAGCTCTATGTACGTATTCACTGTAGTAGTCTGTGATGTCACTGAATGGAACTATTTGGTTTTCAATTTGCATTCCCATGTTTATTAGTGGATCCTAATTGTAAATAATATTGCATTTCAATTAGACATAACTAATGGTCACGGAATATGGTTTCCTTCCCTGCAGCACCCTGCCATTTCCCTTTCCCTCCCTTCTCTTCCTCCTTCCTCCTTACCCATTGCCTCTACTTTCCCCTCAGATGTTTTTATAACATTGTTTACCTTAGTCCTTCGTAGAGGACACAGATGGAATATCCCCTGTGGTGTCCTCACACAGGGGCACAGGACAGTTTGGTCAATTTCCTTCCCCCTCTCCTCCCATTGCAATTCCTCCTTCCTCACCCTTGACCCCCTTCCTCTCCTCCCTCCTCCCTCTCCTGTCTCCATGGGATTCCTCCCAGCCCTTCTGTTTTTGGTTTGGAATTGGCATTTGGGAGTGAACACTTGAAATGTCCCCCTCTGACTCTGGATTATTAAACTTACCTTAATTCTCCAGCTCCATCGATTGACCAGCAAAGGCTGCATCTGCACTCTTCCTTCTGGCTGAGGGAGACACTCTTCTGTCTACCCACCCCTGTCCCTTTATCCGCCATCGGTTGGTGGCATCTGGGAACATTCCGTATTACAGCTGCTGTGAGAAGCCCTGGTGGAAACACTCATGTGGCTCTACAGCTGTGGTGTGTGACTTCTGTTCTTTGGGATAAATCTGAGGAGGGGAGAGCTGGGTCATATCATGGCTCCATTCCTGGTCTCTCATGAAGTGTCCATTCTGCTTCCTACAATGGCAGCACTGATTTGAAGTCCCACCAACAATACATCTGTTCATCTCTTTCCCACATTTGCCAACATTTGTTATTATTTGTGTTCTTGATGATTGCCTTCTAATTAGAGTGAGATGAATTCTCAATGTAGTTTCAATTTGCATATCTCAATGGCCAGCATTGTTAAGTATGTTTTCCTATATTTGTTGGCCACCTGTGTTTCTTGTCTTGAGAAGTCAGTTGTGTTCTTTCCCATTTACTCATTGGGTTATTGGGTCTGGTCATTAAGTGTTTGGGGATCTTTATATACACGGCATGTCAGTGAACTACCTTCAGAGCAGGTGGCCACATCTCCCATTCCCAAGCTCGCTCCTCACCCTCTTGCTGTTCCTTTGCTGTGCTGAAGCTTTTCATGTGATACTGTCCAACTCACCGATTCTTAGTTTCTTTCTTGCATTTTAGTAACCTGGTTGAGGAAGTGGGCACCTGTGTCAGTACAGAGGAGGGTTGGTGCAATATTGGATTCTTAACGCTTGCAGAGTGTCTAGACTAATTCTTCAATTTCTGATCAACACTGAGATGACTTTTGTAAGGTGAAAGACAGGGACCTATTATATTCTTTTACATATTTATGTCGAGGTTTTTCAACTCTACCTGTTGAAAAGACTGTCATTTCTTCAACATGACTTTGGAAGCTTTGTCCAGTGCCAGATGACTGCACTTAGGTTGGATTGTCCTGTACCTTCTACTCTATCCCATGGGTCTTCTGCTTTGGTACCAGTACCATGCTGGTTTTGTTACTGCAGCTCTGAAACATAATTGAGGTCAGATATTGTCATCTCCAGGTTTGCTCTCTCTGCTTAGGATTGCTTTGGCTATTGGGTGCTTGAAATTTCTCCAAACAAATATAAAAACATTTTTTTCTGATTCTTTTAAGAAAGTTTTTGGTATTTGTTGGAGATCTCATTGACTTTGGTGACATTTGGGTTGGTTTGGCCATTTGATCACATTCATTCTGACTGTACAAGAGCACGGTGGGTCTTTCCTTATCTAAGGTCTTCAGTTTCTCCCTGTGATGTTCTTTTTTTTCCAATATATAAATCTTTCTCATCCTTGGTTGAATTTTTTCCAAGTACTTTAAGATTATTTAGAATGGGATCATTTTCTTGATTTCTTTCTCAGCAGGCCCACTCCAGTAGTATAGAAAAGTGGTTTACTTATGTGTGCATGATATATTCACCTGCAGTAATAAAGATGCTTATCAAATCTTGAAGCATTATTTGTCTAACATGAAAATTAGTTGCTTTTATTTACTGTTAGAAACAATTTTATGAAAATGATTTGTATCCCTTTATGTGGGAATTGCATTAAGAAGCTAAGAAAATAAGCAATGTATGAAAAACTTACGTAAGTAGCTGCCTACAGACCAGTTTCTTCCTATTGATCTCAGGTGGCAAGAGAGAAAAGCAATAACATCTTCTGTATAATAAACAGGAGCAAAGTCCTGCAATGAAACTGTGACTGAAGCTAAATTGTTTGATTCACTGATTCTACAAGTTTCCAAAATCATCTGTCTGTGCAATCGTAGTTCCTAAGGAATAAACACATAGAAAAGTGGTTCTAAAAAAACCTACTGAGATAATTCTACAGAACTTCTGGCAAGAGAGGGAATGGGAAGTCTTAATATCCAAATGATGAAACCAAGACTTTCCAGTCTCAGGACTGAAATTAAGCATCAAGATCTGTATGACTTCTCTAAAAGTGATCCTAGGGAAGAAGTAAGCTGCTCCTCTTCTCGGTCTTCCTTGTGTTCGAGTTCACCTAACTCAGTCTGGACCCTGTCCTTGGGAGCCAGGTTCCACGTCCATGATGAGGTCCTCTTGTCGTCTGCTCTGTCCTGGGTCTCTTGGGCTCCCCTCTCATGTTGTCAGTCTGTTTCTATTCCCACAACCCATGATGGTTCCTTCATGTCCTTGGTGTTGTTCATGTGATTCTCTCAGCCTGTCCTCTGGCTGTCCCTCCAGGTCTTCTTCAGTGTCCGTGATTCTCACATCTCCTTCACCTTGATGTTGGGTCCCATCTGCACCCTCACTGCTGCTGAGATCACGACTCTCTCTTGAAGCTCATCAGGCTCCAAGGAGCCATGGGCCTGTCTGTGGCCAGACGTTCCTGGAGACAGACAGCAAGGCCTTGATTTTCCCTCTTTTTGTTTCATGTTCAGCAATTTCTTCCCAGGAAGAAACTGGTCGTAGGCAGCTGTTTACCTGATTTTCTCACAGTACCCATTTTCCCTGAGTACTGACAGCTTCAGCTTCTGTGCTCAGCAACCCTTCACTCCTTTTCCCACACTTGGAGACTCAATATACTGCTTCTTTGCTCCTTCTGGAACCTTCTCTGTCTGACATTTTCAGTGGCAGGGTAAGTCCAGGGTACCAGATAAACTTTTCCTCTTTGTCCTTATCTATTTTTCTTCTTGCTTTGCAATCAGTAGCAGCAACTGGTTCTTCCACAGGAGGATGCAGTCACCATCAACCGTGGACACAAGCATCTGACAGATATCAGCTGTCTTGTAAAAGGCCTTTTGTCAATGGTGTTCAGGCTTTCCATTACACAGGGCACACCTACCAGTTTTGAGGCCAATGGAACCCGGTCCTCTCTGACAATCCCAGGACAGCCATGGGGTGTACCTCAATGGTCAGTCTGTCCTTGGGGTTCACATGGTCAGACTGCACGGCTCCCTCACCGTAGAGCCGTATCTGGAGGTGCTGTAAGGTAAACTGGCTGTCTAGCTCATGGGGAGTGCCATCTTTGCTCTTACTCATCTTGACTTCTTCGTGACTCACTTCTCCTCTAATAAACCCTGTTGCACTAAAAACTTCCAGCTACTGCAACTGTTAAAAAGACCAGTGTATTACGACCTGAAATCTTTAATTACAAGAGTTCTAAGTAGAAGAGCAGCGAAGCAGAATACCCAGTAGGCGTCGTCTATTTTGACTTAGAAGCCACAAGTCTTCTCTAGGTGGGGGACCCAGGTTGTTAGTGACACACCCGCTTATCCAGTCTATTAGGTGCAATGCCGAGTTCGACCTCTAGGTGCCGCTGCCGGACAACGCAGACCCGCGAGCAAGGCAGCGAGCAGAGAGCGCAGGGGCTGTGCGGGGAGCTCCTGGGCACAGAAAGCGAGGCCAGAACAATCCTGTCCACAAACCTCCTGGGACACGGATATTCAACAACGGGGCGCGGGGAGCTTTCTCCCCTCGGGTACTGACAATCCCCTGCTGATGACAGGGTCAGCTTCTCTGCCAGAGCCAAGCGAAACAGGAAGCAGATGGAGTGAGGGGTCCAGGCTCTGAGCAGCGAAGCTGCAGGAGCCCAGTGTCTCCTCTGGTTTCTCTGCTCCTCCTGCTGCTTGGCAGAGGGGTCGCCACAGAGTGTCACTGCACTGAGCTGGGACAGGCCCTGAGATCTTGCTGAAGCCTGTGCTCCCAGCACCACACTGAGAGCCCAGCAACCCCACAGGGAGAGGCCCAGAAGAGGATCCCGAAGGCCCTGATGGAGACCTTGGTTCTTCCAGATGCTGGATCACCCACCAGCAAGCAGCGGGTTCAGCTCTTCCTCTCCCATGGAGCCCTTTAATTTCCTTGTCCTGCTCGAGTTCTTTGGCTAGAGATTTAGGACCATGGGCACTGCACAAATGATCAAAGGAATAAAGAGATGGCTCCTAGAAAACAGAAAGAAGATTGAAAACCCTCCAGAAACTAAAGGAAATAAAAACAGAAGATTCAAATCAACAAAATTAGACAAAACAGTGATATTGGTACAGGCACTTCTGAAATCCACAAGATTATTAGAAACTATTTTCAGGAAATATCCTCCAGTGAACTAGAAAAACTTGAAGAGACAGAAAACTCTAAACACGTGTGACCTACACAAATTGAAGCACAAGAATATAAATATGTGAGACGGAAAAATATCAAGCAATGGAGTTGAAGAGCCATTAAAATCCTTCAAAGAGAGAAAAGCCCACAGGCAGATTGATTCTCAGCTGATTCTAAGAGAACGTTGAAGAAGAGATGAGGCCAACCTCCCCACATTATTCCATGAAATGGAAAAGGAGAAAACACTGAAAAAAACATCCTGTAAAGCCATCAACACCCTGATACCAAACCAGACCTAGACACACCCAGAAAGAAGACTTCAGACCAGTATTGATGAGCATAGACGTGAGATTCCTTAATAAAATATTGGCCCAGTGCATTATGGGACATATAAGGAGGTGGGGCCCATGATCTGGTGGGTCTCACCACAGGGCTCAGAAGTCGGCTCAGGATATACAGATCAATAATGTAGTGTCCACATGTGATTCCTCACATTAATAGAGGACAAGAGTCACACCATTGCATCAACAGAAGCAGAAAAAGCATTTTCTAAAATCCAGCTTCAATCATGTGTAAAGACTGGAGAAGCAAGCAGCATGAGGGACGGACCTCAACCTCATAAAGGTGACATGTGACAAACCCAAGGCCACCACCATCCTGAATGGAAATAACCTGAAAAAAGTTCCTCCAACCTCAGGACAGGACAGGGTATCCACTCTCCCACTCTGATTCCCCAGGGTCCCTGCCCTGCACACTTTGACACAGGAGCATTTTCACATGAACAACATGCAGAGCAGCATTATTGAGGCTGAAGTGACGGCTCTGGGGTAACCAGGGTCTTAGTCTTAGGAAGCTCAGAGGACACTGGTGAGTCTTTTCCATCAACTCAGAGGAGGGTCTTCAGTGGGATTCCCTGATTAGGACCAACCTTGGGATTCTTAGTACAGAAAACAGGGAGCTAGCCCAGGTTGGTGCCCTGGACACCTCAGGCTCATGGTCCTCCTGGATCTCAAGGAGTCCCTGAGACTCAGCACTGGTCCTCTGGCTGCTTGTAAAAGGAACATGTTGGGCTGAGGATCAGGTGAGTTTCCTGCAAGGGGACAGGCAGCCAGGCTGGGTCACCACACTAGCTGAGCACTAGTGAGTGGCAATGGGCTCTCTAAGCAGCCCACTCAGTAAGCCCTGTCCTCGCTAACGTTGGCTCACCCCAGACCTGGCAGCTGAGAACAGGAGCCTGACTGCCCAGGTCCTGCCTGAGACTCCAGGTGGCCCTGCACCTGAATTGTCCACAGTCTTTGGAGGGGCAGAGGGGAGACCTGATGGTCATCCAGGGAGGGAGTGTGATGACCACTGTGCAGGAGCTGCTGAGAGAGTGACTCAGATGTCCTCCATCACTGCCCTGCTGAACTCTGGCCCAGAAAACAGCCACCACCGTGGCCAGCACAGCCAAGAGCTCTCTGCTGTGGAAGCCCTCACCAGGGCAATCAGGACACAGTCTAGGGGACTCCAGACACCAGAGGCCATTAGGGCCAGTCAAGTTCTCTCCTTGGTCCTGTGGCCATAGCCACCCTCCTAATCAATCTTCCTGAACCAATTTGCTGTTGCTATTTGTACAACTGCCAGGGAAGTGAACAGGACCCACCTGCTTCCACACTCAAGTGGAGGGCCAGACATTGGGGACACATGGCCCCATCCACATCAATACATCAGAATGACACAGGGTAACAGGTCCCCCAAGCCACAGCCAGCAGGGACCCCCATCACTTGTCCATGTTGACAAGAGTTAGCCTCCTTCCTGGGCATCCTCACCACTTGGAAGGGGCCCAGGCTCTCACCAATGTTAGGAATGGACCCAGGTGAGCAGGGTATACACCACATTGAATCACAGTGTGTGCAGCTTGTTGAGCACCAACCCTCCCAGGGACGTCCTTGTCACCACACAGTCCAGAGCAAGGTCCATGGAGAAACGTGAAGCTCAGTCATGAGTCACCCAAAGTCCTCCAGCACCTGATGAGCTTTGGGTCTAAGGGAATCTGCTCTGAATGACATAGATTGCAACATTCAGATGTTCCATCAAACTCTGGAACCCCAAAGCTGAACAGGAGCTTATGGTGACTGCACATGTATTAGAATCATAATTCTGTAACTTAGGGTAAGATATGGGTGTGTACAGCCTGCACTTTTGTGATCTGTACACACACACACACACACACACACACACACACAGAGCCATTAGCCCTATGTCCTCTGGGAGGTGAGCCTTGTCACCAATTCCCAAAGCCCTCTGTCATGTGTGAATACATCCTGCTCCCTGAAAGTCCCACCATATGTCCCATCTGGAATGAGGGCTCCCTGGGCCTGGTGACATGCACCCCAGGCAGGAGATGAACCTTCTTGAGGGCATAGTCAGCCACCTCCTCCAGAGAATGGTGTCTGCCCTCCCTACACATCCTGGATACAGCCTCCCCACAGCAGATGCACAATGAGGCCCCAGGTTGAACCACAGACCTGCTCACTCACATTCAGGGTCTTCTCCAGCTGGAAGGGGTTTTCTAGGATGAAAACCTGCTTGGGGGAATGTGGGGACATCCTGGTTCTTCTTCCTTCCAAATGTGAGGTCTCAGAGATTCAGGAACGAAGATGTGGAACCACTGCATCTGAGTTCATGACTCACTCTGGTTCTTTGTCCCCAGGTCCTCTCCCTGGTGCAGCTGCAAGAGTGGGGACCTGGTGGTGAAGCCCTAGCAGACATTGTCCCTAACCTGCAAAGTCTCAGAATACTTCATTACCAGTGGTTACTGCTGGAGGTTCATCCATCAGCCTCCTGGGGTGGGGCTGCAGAGAATGGGGCTCACTGATGGTAATGGAGGCACAACTTATAACCCCTCCCTGAAGAGTGGAGTCTCCATGTCCAGAGACCATGTAGGGACCAGTTCTCCCTACAGTTGAGATCTGTGACCAGCAAGGATGGAGCTGTGTATGACAATGCAGGACCACAGTGAGGGTACTTCAGGGTGACCTGAGGCACAAACCTCCCTGCATGGTAGCTAAGAACAAATAGGGACATTAGGACCAGCAAGGAGCTCAGACCAGGTGTGGAGCTCAGGACAAGCAGGTGTCTGGGGAACCATGAGGGACAGGAAGGCACCAGGGAGCAGGTGCAGAGAGGAAGCTGGGAGTGAGGGGCTTCCTGTAGGCCTGTGGGGTTTCCTCCCCTTCTCTACCTTATAGAAGCTCAGAGACCCTGCAATGCACCTGCTGTGGATGGACCTGGGAATGTCCAAGCCTCTGGCATGGAACAGACTCTTTGTTAAATTTTCCTGCATTTATAAGTACATGTTTTCTTCATCTCATTCTCATGAATTTCTTTTTTTTTATTGGTTGTTCAAAACATTACATAGTTCTTGATATATCATATTTCACACTTTGATTCAAGTGGGTTATGAACTCCCATTTTTACCCCGTATACAGATTGCAGAATCACATCAGTTACACTTCCATTGATTTACATATTGACATGTACATGTTTTCTTCATCTCATTCTTATGAATTTCTCTGAGAAGCAAACACCCCTTGTACACAACTGAAAGTAGACTGCAGTCTGCACAACTCAAGGGCCTTTGGAGAATGGAAGCATCAGAATCATTACCCTCATCTGAAGGTCAGTCTGCTGTGTTGTCATCAAGAGGGACAGCTGCATGCAGGACTCAGTGTCTCTGATTAAGAATGAGGGCTTCCTGCCTGTCCTCATGGTCTGAGGACTTCCAATCCTTCTGCTGCACCATCCAGGAGTCCTATCCCCTGGCTTCTCCCCACCACCATGGACTGCCCCTCTGCCTGGAGGAAGCAGGGAGGGGACCCTGACTGGACTCAGGGCAGCATTTAGGACCCACAGTCCCAGCCCCAGGAGGCCTTGCTCAGGGGACGGGTGGGCAGCAGTGTCCCTATCATCAGCTCTCCTCTGCTGGACTTGTGGAGTTTCCTCTTTAATTTGTTCAGGTAAATCCCAGGGACAAGGTCACTGACTGATTCTTGGTGGCTGAGTGGAAACTGCTCAGGACCTGCTCCCTGTCCTGGTGCACCTGATACTCACGGTGCCCCTCTGGTGCTTCCCTGTGCTGCATTTCTGTTGGCTTCTGTCTCTCAGTTTCCACCTCCAGCTTCTGCTAACTTCCTGATCCTGGGCCCTGGGGACAATTTTCTTGCAGATTTCAGCATTATAATCAAATAAAATTTTGATCTTCTGTAATGTCAGGTGGACCTCAGGGCCCTGTGCATGGTGGAGCCTGCTCTACTGTTTCAGAGGACAAAGAAGGTACAAAAGATAGCAGGAAATAGTTTTATTCAGCTGCAACCAGGTGCAGAGGGCACAGTTTTTGCTGAAATCAATCAATCCCTGAGTTCAGGTAGATTCAGAATTTTATACCCAGTATGTAAAGGAAAGGGGTCAGAAGTTCACAGTCTGCAGAAGTTCACATAAAAGCAGGTTTTTCTCTCACTGTTCTGGGCAAGTTAACTCTTCAAGGACAACACTTGAGAAGGGAAGAGATTCTCCCCTTTCTTTCCTCCCCCTGCCAGCTGTTACCATGGAACCCAGTTGGTAACTTCTCTTGTCTTAGCAATGTATACATCTCTGTGAAGCTCCAGCTTAAGGCCAGAGGCCTTATTAATGGATTTATCTTTTTATTATCACATTTTGCATTTGTAAACACACTTCTACAAACTAGTATACTGGATAAATGTGTGTGAAAAGCTAAGTAAAGGGTTAGGGTGTTCAGCATCTGGAGTGCAGATTTCACCCAGGCCAAAGGCCAAGTAAATTAGAGAAACAGGAAAATAGAAAGTTTACCTACTTTGAACTCTTGTAGACTCTTTTCCTGATAATCCTAAAATCAATCGTGGTGAAAATTTCTGGAGAAGCTTAGTTAAGATTTTCTGTGGAGGAGGGGGAGCCACTACAATTTTCCCCTTTAATAATTCTCCCCATAATTAAACTGTTTGAATTAAAGAGCATCATTGCTATCATTTTGACTTAAAGCCTTATATAATGTCAAGACCTTAGTTGCCGTCCTCGATTCATCAGCAGCTTCTATATTAAACCCAACAGTTTTAATGCACCATGGAGCCAAACATGGGAGCAGTCATCAGGTGAGCAACAGAATACCCACTATACCAATGCAGCTTTTAAATCCACCAAGAGTTGAAACCTTCTCCTAAAAGTGTGTTTGGGTCCCAAACTTTAATGCCCCTCTAGGTGTGAACTAGCACGTGTGCTAGTGTTCTTGTGATGTTGGCTGTATCCTGGACTGCTTGCCCATTGTCATCTATTTGGATGCAACAACCTGAGCTTTCAACTCTCCACAGATTTCTCCTTCCTCAGCCAGTAGGTAATCTAATGCCAAGAGGTTTTGATAGTTAGCAGCTCATATCTAGCTCTCTTTTGTGGCTAGGAGGTCAAAGGCTGTGGCCATCTGATTAGTTATAATTTTTAGTACAGATTGTAAGTGAATAATTCTGTTAAGCATGTAAATAGGAGTTCTATTGTCTCAATTGACAACTTGTGCTCAGGTTGTGGGACCATAAGAGGTAATAATCCTGTGGGATGGCCAGTTATCTTCATCCCAAGAAAGGACTAAATCAAGTCCATTCCCAATGGATCTCTCCCCCCTCCAGAGAAAAACAGTCATCTCTAGGTTATTGCAAGGTTCAGAACTACAATTTCAAAGAATAATTACACACACACACACACACACACACATATATAATACATTAACGTTACATTTATATGTATATTAATAGGTGGGTGTGTGTGTGTGAAAAGAGAGAGAGACAAAGTGTGTGAGTTCTGGACAAAAATGCAAAACTTTTGAAACTTATATATTATCTTTTCATGTGTAAGTACAACAAAAATTATCTAAAATTAAAATCTTCATTTTCACCTAAAAAAAAAAGAAAAACAGTCTTCTATCTATGGCATTCCTCTTTTGAGAAAGGTCCTAAATATATGGTTTTAACACCTCTTGGTTATAGTAATTTGCTTGACACATGGTTCACATGATCTCCACTGTTGGAATAGGAGTTGGGTAGAGCCCCTTAAGGTTATCAAAGGAAACCAAACTAAATAGTAAACTAACAATTTGATTAGCATAGGTTAAACAGCATAAATTAACAAAATCAAAATAATGACACCAAACAAATCCTAGAAAACTTATATAAGCAAGACAAAAAAAAGTATAAATGAAATTTTGTTACCCAGAGTCTAGTCAGTAGGAGTTACTGTTATCAAACCAGTAGCCAAAAAAGAGAGAACTGTGTATGTATCCAGAATCAAGGGGTGGGAATGCAGTGTAAGAACTACCTTAGGGGCTGAAAGAGTCCATTAGTCCTGGTGGGAAGTTTACCTTCCACCGTGTATTGACCACTAGTCCCTCCTGTGTGGCTGAAACAGGGCCATAGACTTCTCAATCTTTGGTTGTGTGTAGACCAGTCAGCTTCCAGAGTGACTGGAGCAGGGCTGTTGTCCTTCTGATCCTCAAGCTTCTGTGGTGTTGCTTTTTCTTCAGGGTGTTCAGCGGCAAGGGCGTAGCAGCATCTGGAGAGCACCCCCAGTCCACAGCTGCAGGCTTGACTCTGGTATAGTGAATCCAGGGACTTATGTCTGCAAACTTGACTGCAGTTGGGGTGGATACAATAACAGGGAAAGGGTTTTTCCAAAGAAGTTCAGGGGTTGAATATTACATTCTTTGACCCAGACTCAATCTTCGTCTTGAAGGAGTGTGCATCTGGGTCAGACTTACTGGCAACTTTTCTCTAACCCATTGGTTGGGAACCTAAGTTTTCCCTAAGGCCTGAAGCTGTTGCCTCAGTGTTATTTCTTCTATTTTTCTTAAATCTCCCAATGATCCCCTAATAAGAGGGGTCTCCCGTACATTATCTCATAAGGAAAGAATCCAGTCCTCCTAGTGGGAGTGGATCTAATCCTCAACTGTGTAATAGGGAGACATTCATCTCAATGTGAGCCTCCTGACACAGTTTACTCAATTGAGCCTTAAAGTCCTGCTCATCCTTTCACCTTTACCAGAACTCTGTCCTATAGGCAGTAGGTAACTTCCATCCAGTATTTAAACTCTTGGGCAGTAATCCTATCACCTCTACCACAAAAGCTGGCCCATTGTTTGAGCCAGTAGTTATTCAGGTACCGAATCTGGGAATAATTTCCTGGTCGAGCATCCTGGCTACCTCCCTAGCCTTTTCTGTGTGGGTTGTAAAGGCTTCCACTCACCCAGATATAAGCACACAAAATCCAAAAGTTATTTATAGTTCTGTGAGCATGGTAGTTCAGGGAAGTCTACTTCCAAGTTCTCAAAAGGTGCTCCTCCTGTACTTTTGATTCCTGGTGGATGCTTTGGCCCTTGATAAGAATTATTGTGAGCACAAACCTCACATTGTTCAAAATCACCTGGGAGATGCTTGTGAGCTGGGGGACAAAGACATGCTGACTCAGAACTGTCTCAAGTTCTGTAAGGCCAATGTGTGTTCCCCTGTGGAACTGTCTGATAAAGGCTGGAGCTAGAGTCTGCAGGATGACTATGTGACCATCAGAATCTCCACCATCCAGCTGGGAGATAACTTCCTTTTCAGTCTTAAACCAATTACTTTCATGCAGGGAATATTTTGGCTCCCACTTTGTTAGAAGGACAGGAGAAGGGCAACATTTAAACCTGGGCCTGGGTTTTATTCCTGTTCCTTGCAGGCAGCTAACTGGCCTCTCTGTCAGCTCTCTGGTTGCCCTGAGCAACCACAGTGTTTCCTTTTTGATGACATCAGCAGTATATAATTGCAAGTTTTCTGGGAGCCCACACTGCATCCAAAAGTTGAAGAATTTCTTGCCCATACATGATGCCATTTTCTCCTGAGTTAATCAGCCCCTTTCCTTACATAAGGCCCTATGAACATGAAGGGTAGTGAACCCATATTTTGAGTCTGTATAAATATCCTCATGGACTCCTGCTGTCAAATCAGGTCCTTGAGTCAAAGCAATAAGTTTTGCCTTTTGTGTTGAGGTTCCCTGAGGCAGAGGTTCTGCCTCAATAGTGGAGTCCAGAGTGACCACTGCATATCCAGAAAAACATGCCCCATCTTTTATAAAACTGCTACCACCTGTGAAGTACTCCACATCAGGATCCCTGAGGGGCTTGTCTGTCAGGTCTGGACTTCTGGAGAATACTTAATTCATGACTTCAACACAGTGATGATTAGGTTGTCCAGGTCCAATGGGCAGCAAGGTTGCTGGGTTTAGAGTCCAGATGACTGTAACACAGATATGTGGGTTTTCACCTGACAAGTCCTAGTATTGACCAATCACTCATTAGTCAACCAGTATTGTCTTTTGTACTTGAACAATGTCAAAATTGAATGAGGAACACTGATAACCAATTCTTGTGCCATAGCCAGTTTTTAAAAAATAATGATTAACTGGGATGGATTGAAAAGTGTTGATGGCATAATCTTCAATTCCTTGGTCCTCAAATGAATGTTCACAGAGCAATATCTTCATGTCTCATGTCCCTAAATTCTAAATTCATAAAAGTCCATGAAGATACAATATACCTTCCTCAAAGAGTAATTTGGAATCATTAAGGCACAATCATTGGCATTTCTAGCAGGAGATTAATTGATGGCCTAGAGCATCTGGGCCACTTTGCACAACCACACAGAGACCCACAGTTTCATGTGCAAGCTCCAACTCTCAGGCTCCAGCACCCCAGGAGCTGGCCCAGGAGATGTGGCTGCTGTGGCTGTTGCTGGCTCTATTCTGCAGTGAGCTTCCAGGAGGAACACCTGCTGCCTTTCCCTCAGGCCTGGCCTTCCCTGGAGGACAGGTCCACATTCTCTGTCCACAGTCACTCCCTGCTCCTGGGTAATTCTTCTCCCACCTGCTATATCAACATGATCCATTCTGTGACATCTTCCCATCCTCTGTGCCCTGTGTCTGTGTGGACACAGGAGGTGCATTCTACAGGCTCCACATGAGACCACAGGCTTGGCAGACACGGTGCTGGTGATGGACAGCAACAGCCTGGACACACCTCGCCCCTCCCTGCACATGAGCCTCTCACACAGTTATTTCCCTGGAATATGTATGTCAATATAAAATGAGGAGATTAAATCCCTGGAAACTGACCAGGTGGAAGGATTATCAGGACCAGGAATTTGCTGTCATAGTTCACATATGAGGTGGCCCACAATCTCACGTGTGAGACAAAGGAGAGAGGACTAGATTACCAGAGCTCAAACCTAAAGTGGATTAATCCACTAACATGGATTGACTTGCAGCCACTGTAGGCAGGTGGGGGTGTCTGAAATACATGGATCACTTGGGTGTGCCTTTGAGGGACACTCTGTGTCCCTGTTGGATGGAGCTCACCTGCTTCCTGGTGGCCATGTCCTAAATTGGTTTCCTCCTTCACGCCCTTCTGCCATAGTGTTCTCCCTCCCTGGCCAGAGCTGAGGACTTGCCAACATGCACTCCAACCTGGGCAGCCTGACCTCAGCCTCTCCAGATAGCAGAAGAGCCTCACCCACATGCAAATTCCTCCTCCTGCTCTGGGTTCAAAGGCCCTCTGGGCTGTGGGAGCTCCCAGCTCTCTGCTCAGACAGGGCTGAGGTCTCTTGGAAGGCAGGTGTGGTCTAGAAGATGAGGCTGCTGGGTCTTGTCCTGTGCCTGGTCACAGCTCCCCAAGGTGAGTGTCCCCAGTGTCAGACCTGCATCCATGAGGAGGTTGTGACTGCAGATGACTGACAGAGTGTGACTGTCTTTGTCCCCAGGTGTCTTGTGCCAGGTGCAGCTGCAGGAGTCAGGACCTGGCCTGGTGAAGCCCTCACAGACCCTGTCCCTCACCTGTGCTGTCTCTGGATTCTCCATCACCAGTGGTTACTGCTGGCACTGGATCCGTCAGTCCCGAGGGAAGGAGATGGAGTACATAGGGTACAAATGGAGAGATGGTAGCACTAACTATAGCCCATCCCTCAAGAGCCGAGTGTCCATCTCCAGAGACACATCCAAGAACAAGTTCTCCCTGCAGCTGAGCTCACTGACCACCCAGGACACGCCACTTATTACTGTGCCCAGGGCCAACAGGGGGCGCTCAGCACACAGGAGCTCAGGTGCCACCTTCAGAGCAGCAGAGGAGAGTGGAGGGTTTCTCTCCAGGTGATCAGCGTCTCCCTGGATCCCATCATGGAGAACCTGGAGGACTCTTCTGCCTCAGATCATCCCATGCTCTTCTCTTATGGAGTCAGGAGTGTCTTTCTCCCCTATCTCAGGTCAGGCTGCATAGTACATGCATGATTCATTGTGTCCCTGTATATATATCTGTATGTTATGTGTGTGTGTCTCTGTGAGACTGTATGGGTGAGACCCCTGGAAGACAGGCTCTGCTACCTTGTCACATGGCTGTCCCTGAGCTCCAGGCCTGCCCCCTGCTCCAGCAGCCAGTCCCTGGGCAGCTTCAGAGGACTCACATGGGGAAGGCTCAGCAGGCTCTCAGACACCTCCACCCATCACAGCCAGGACCCTGACCCTGCCAGGTGCTCTTTACACACTGACCTGGTCACCCTCCCCAGGGCAGGCAGCTGTCAGTTCACACCAAGGCTGCAGCCTCCTCTTCCAGACCAGAGCACGGGATCCCAGAGTCCTCAGCCCACGTGCACACACACACACACACACACACACATTAACACACACTCACATACACACACACACACACACTGTCTCACACACTCACGCTCACAAATACACACAGAGTCATACACACACACACTCACACACACACACACTCACACACTCACTCACACACAGACACACACTCACACTCACATGCTCACACAGTCACGCTGTCCTTCTGTCTCATTCTGCTGCTTCTCATCCTACCATGTCCTGGAGGAAGGCAGCCTGGTTGTTGTTTAAATCTCTCTGTAAATAGTGCTGGGTAGTGTTTGGGTCACCTTTTGCATTGCTGTCACCAATATGTGTGCCAAGGGCCATGTAAAGAGGAAACATTTATTCAGACTCACAGTTTCAGAGGTCTCAGTGCACAGTCAGCTGACTCTACAGCTCTGGTCCTAGGTGAGGGAGACCATCGTGGCAGAAGGTTAACCAGCTCAGGATATGGTAACAAGGAAGCTTAGAGAGAGCTCTGCTCACCAGGGACACAATCACAACTCCAAAAGCACACCCCCAGTGACCTACCTCCACCAACACAACCTTCCTACATTTGGCTGCCACCCAGGTGATCCACATCAGTGCATGAGTCCACTTATTAGGATCCAATACTCAGGATCTAATCTTTCTACCTCTACAAATCATTGCATTGCCACACACAATCTCTTGGGGACACTCCATTTATAAACCTTAGTTTTCTTCCCCAGGCCCCCAATGTCCATGCCCATCTCACATTTCAAAATGAGCTGAGCCCACTTCCAAGAGTCAGCACTGTCCTAACAGCCCCAGGGTCACCCAAAGTCCAGGTAAAAATCTCATCTGAGGCTCAAGGGAAACTCCTCACTGTGGGAGTAAAGTTCAAAATCAAGTTACAGGTGTCTGATATATAAAGGTGCAGAGTCAACGTCTCCAGTTTGAAGTTAGAAATGAGGCATAGAATAAAGGGATAGGAATAAAGTTAGACCAAAGTCCAGCTGGACAAGCAGGTCCTATAGCTCCGTGTCCAGCACCTGGGGCACATGGCATCCTCTGCTTTACCCACAGGGCTGTGCCACTCAGCTCCAGTGACCTTGCTGGATGCAGCCTCATGGCCTCTCTCGGGGCTGGTCTCTGCTGGATTCATGCAGTTTCCTTGACATAAATTCCATGTTGCTGGCATCTCTTATTGGGGACTGTGCCCCTGGAGTTTCACTTTTCTCCACACATCTCCATGCACCATCCTCTCAGGGGCAGACCACAGGGACTGTGACCCTCCCAATCTCTGGCCTTCCCACCTTCCTTGGAGTCTTGTTGGAAGACCTGCCCCTACCTCCAGTGTCCAGCAATCCTGCAGAACCTGCACCATATGGTTGGCTCCCAGGTCTGCCACCATCTCCAGCAGTGACCAGGCCTCCTGCAACCATGGCCACAGTGGCCTCTGCCTGCCTGGGTGGCTGAGAATGGTGAAATGACTTTCTACTCCCCCTGTGAAAGCAGAGTGTCCCGTGGTCTCTTCTCACCTTGAGGCTGAGATGGGGGTGGTCCTGCCAATTTCTGAGGTGCTGTAAAGCCATCTTTTATCTTGTTTCCAGGGAAGTACTTAGCAATTCTCTAGAGACAGTGTTGTCGTGAACAATCCCAATTTTTTTTTTTTTTAGAGAGAGTGAGAGAGGAGAGAGGAGAGAGAGAGAGAGAATTTTTAATATTTATTTTTTAGTTCTCGGCGGACACAACATCTTTGTATGTGGTACTGAGGATCGAACCCAGGCCGCACACATGCCAGGCGAGCGCGCTACCGCTTGAGCCACATCCCCAACCCCTAATCCCAATTTCTTTAGCCTCAGTTACACTCACACATTTCTAACTGTACTGCAGGATTTCCACACCTTTCTGCTCTGCTCCTCCTCCTCATTATCACACTAAATGGCTAAAACCAGGCAGCCTTATCCATGCCTCTGACTGAAGGCTGTGCTGTCCTGAAAGTCCCTCTGCTATTTTAACAAGTCCATCCCTTTAAACCAGCTTCACAAGAGGAATCAGGACAGGGGGAAAGTAGGCAATTCTGGGACAGAGTTATGGTCTCCTCAGCTCCCACCATAAGCCCCTCCCCCTATCAAACTCACACACAGTGGTCTGACACTTTCCCAGTGTGTGTTTGTAAATCTTTCTATAATCTTCCATAAACACCAAAAAGCTCCAAAAGCTTCTGAACTACACAACCAGGTTAGTGGCAAAGTCACCTCTATGGATCCCTGTTCCTATTTTAGACAATATTTGCACTGCTGAGGTCAAAATACCTTCAAGAACATGGTGTGGGACACAAGGTTCAGTCCACCACCATCTGACTCCATTGGTCAGGACACAGTTAATGCACAACATCATGTCAGAGGTGTTTGGAGAAGGAAAGCTGCACAGGACAGTGTCATGAGGAAAGAGAGAGAGAGAGAGAGAGAGAGAGAGAGAGAGAGAGAGAGAGAGAGAGAGAGAGAAAGCACTCCCCACATCAAAATAACACTCCACTCATCAAAAATAAACCCCTAAATATAAACACCTCCAGGGACCTGTATCCTACAGACACACCCTAACTGTCCACATTTACCAAACCCAGTTAATCCCTGTTGGTGCATTAATCCACTGATTTATCCCAACCTTCAGTATCTGACCCTGTAACCTCTACAAATTCTTCCAATGTCTCACACGAGAGGGTTGGAGCACCTCACATCTAAACTAAAGCTGATACTCACCTTCCAACATGGCTCTTTGAAAGAAATGATAGGAAGGGGATCTTCAGAGAGTCCTGGACCTATGTCAGTAGATGCATGTGACATGGGACAGGCTGGGGTTCTGTGCCCAAATGATAGCTGTGGCATGTCAGGGCAACAGCAGAGCAGATGACCTTGTGGGCTCCCTGATGAGGGTCAGAGAGACAATTTAAGAGAATTGTCCAAAATTGTCCAAAAGAGAATCTTGGCACTAAAAGTAGATGACAATATTGTTTTCCTAAGGTCCCTGCATTAGAGATCACACACAGAGTTCCTGCTACAATCCCTAATGTGTGCCTTTCCAGACTGGAGGTCACATGTGCAGTCCACCTCTGCAGGGTCTCATGGTGAGGAGGGCTGGGCTGGGCTCTGTGTGCCACACCACTCTCAGTAGATGTCACCACAGTCCAGGACTCAGTGACACGTGGCCATGGAGGGCAGTCACAGAGTGACTCCCCACCAAGGGCAGAATCCACAGGACCAGCTGCCCCTGTAGGACCTCGTCTCTCCACAGGAAAAGGCAAGAACCAGGCCTGAGTCCTCTGCCAACAGTGCTAGGAGTGGACCCAGGTGAGCAGGGTCTACACTCCACTGAATCACAGTGTGTGCAGCTTGTGAGCACCAACCCTCCCAGGGACGTCCTTGTCACCACACAGTCCAGAGAAAGGTCCATGGAGAAACATGGAGCTCAGTCATGAGTCACCCAAAGTCTTCCAGCACCTGATGAGCTTTGGGTCTAAGGGAATCTGCTCTGAATGACATAGACTGCAACATTCAGATGTTCCATCAAACTCTGGAACCCCAAAGCTGAACAGGAGCTTATGGTGACTGCACATGTATTAATTCTGTAACTTAGGGTGAGATATAGGTGTGTGTAGCCTGCACTTCTGTGATCTGTATACACACACACACACACACACACACACACACACACACACACAGCCATTAACCCTATGTCCTATGGGAGGTGAGCCTGGTCACCAGTTCCCAAAGCCCTCTGTCATGTGTAATACATCCTGCTCCCTGGAAAGTCCCACCACATATCACTCTGAAATGAGGGCTCCCTGGACCTGGTGACATGCACCCCAGGCAGGGGATGGACCTTCCTGGGGGCACAGCCAGCTACCTCCCCCAGAGCAAGGTGTCTGCCCTCCCTCCACATCCTGGACACAAGCCTCACCATAGGAAGATGCACAATGAGTCTCCAGGTTAAACCACAGACCTGCTCACTCACATTCAGGGTCTTCTCCAGCTGGAAGGGGTTTTCTAGGATGGGAATCTGCTCTGGGGAACGTGGGGACATCGTGGTCCTTCTTCCTTTTGCTGGAGGCTCCCAGATGTGAGATCTCAGGGATTCAGGGAGGAAGACGTGGGACAGCTGCATTTGAGTTCAAGACTCACTCTGGTTCTCTGTCCCCATGGTCCTCTCCCAGGTGCAGCTGCAGGAATCCTGACCCGGTGGTGAAGCTCTCGAAGACATTGTCCCTAACCTGGATGTCTCTGGATTCTCCATCACCACTGTTTACTGCTGGAGGTTCATTCATCAGCCTCCTGGGGTGGGGCTGCACTGAATGGGGCTCACTGATGGTAATGGAGGCACAACTTATAACCCCTCCCTGAAGAGTGGAGTCTCCATGTCCAGAGACCATGTAGGGACCAGTTCTCCCTACAGTTGAGATCTGTGACCAGCAAGGATGGAGCTGTGTATGACTCTGCAGGACCACAGTGAGGGACTTCAGGGTGACCACAGACACAAGCCTCCCTGCTTGGTAGCTAAGAACAAATAGGGACATTAGGACCAGCTGGTAGCTCAGGACCAGCAGGGGATTAGAATCAGTATCAGAAAATCAGGACCAACAAGGGAAGCTCAGACCAGGGGTGGGGCTCAGGACAAGCAGGTGTCTGGGGAACCATGAGGGACAGAAGGGGACCAAGGAGCAGGTGCAGAGAGGAAGCTGGGAGTGAGGGGCTTCCTGTAGGCCTGTGGGGTTTCCTCCCCTTCTCTACCTTATAGAACCTCAGAGATCCTGCAATGCACCTGCTGTGGAGGACCTGGGAATGTCCAAGCCCCTGGCATGGAGCAGACTCTTTGTTAAATTTTCCTGCTTTCATAGGTACCTGTTTTCTTCATCGCATTCTTATGAAGCTCTCTGAGAGGCAAACATCCCTTGTACACAACTGAAAGTAGACTGCAGTCTGCACAACTCAAGGGCCTTTGGAGAATGGAAGCATCACAGTCATTACCCTCATCTGAAGGTCAGTCTGCTGTGTTGTCATCAAAAGGGACAGCTGCATGCAGGACTCTGTGTCTCTGATTAAGAATGAGGGCTTCATGTCTGTCCTCGTGGTCTGAGGGCTTCCAACCTTTCTGCTGCACCATTGAACAGTCCTGGGGAGGCAGGAGCAGAGGTCCAGGTGCCCAAGCATGGCCTGTTGGTCAGCTCAGGACACGTGGTCCACCCATCACCCCACACTCTCCCTCCTGGGAGGAGAGCCCTCCTGGTCCCTCCTGCTGGCTCTGCTGGGTCTGCAGGGTGAGCGTGCTGCCCACAGCCACCTTCTGGGTGAGGACAGACAAGTGCTCCTGTGTCAGCCATGGCCATGTGCCTCTTGTCTCAGCCCCTCCCTCTCCTGACCTTGCTCACCACCACAGTCACTGTCCAGCTCTGCCCCTGTGAGGCCAGCTTCTTACATAGACAGGAGAATGAGGCCAGGAAGAGGCTGTCCTTCAGGCCTGGCCTTTTCTCCTAGCACTGTAACCTAAATTGGGTCCCCAGCTGTGCACCCCTGTGGCAAGTGCCTGAGGCCATCAGCACATGAAGAGGAGCTTTCCTTTGGCTCCTGACTTCCAATGCTCTAGTCCATGAAGAGAGGAGTCCACTGCATTCACACTTTTCCTGGGTGTGCCAGGGGCAATGCAGAGAGCCCACTGTGGGGACAGCCTCTCACCTAGTTTGAAGGACTCCAAAGAGAGGGAAGCAGAGATGGGGTCTGACTGTCCCCTTACAGGGCCTGTCCACAGTGACTGACAGATATTCCATGAGTCCCCATGTGCTAAGGGATCCCCACTCCCCCACAGCCCAAGGAGCTGCAGAACAACCTTAGCCCATGAAATTTTGCAGGGAAATTATGCACACTAATCATTCTATCCCTGGAAACAAGATTTCACCTCCATCTTATAATGCAGAACACATTCACTCCTCATCCTCAAATTCCTAAAGGCACAGATACTTTAGCTGAACCCACAAGTCCAGTACAAAGACTCTAAAGGATTCAGGAAAACTTAAATGGGCCTTAAGATCAAACGGGGCTTCCATTCTCCAAAGTTTTTTCGAGGGCTCTTGGCAGCCCCACTAAACAGCCCAGCTTGACATACGCTCTGGACTCCCTGTTAGTGAGCTTGATCTGCAGCTTCCTGAGCAAAGGCTGCTCACTGCTGGTTCCTCTGCTCCTGGGGTCTCCTCAGCAGCCCTGGCCTCATCTCACAGCCCCACACATCACCTGTCAGGGCTGCCAGCAGGGACTCTGACCCTGACCCCCCATCTGACCTCCCAGCCCTTCCTTTCAAGTATTCATGTAACCCTCCCTGACCCTGGAGCTCTCACAGTCTGCCACCTGCAAAGCCAGCATGGTGTGGCTGAGGACAAGGTCACCCTCAGCAGGGAGCAGGTCCTGGCCTCCCTTGAACCAGGGCTGGGAACCACTGAGCCCCTTGCTGGCTGAACAGGGGAAACCATGCCCTGGGCAGTCCTGGGTCAGGAGCCCAGAGCTCTCTCCCACAGGCCCTGCCCTGGGGGGTCTTTCAGATCTTCATCTCTGCCTCTGAGCTGGGGAAGCTGGGCCTTGTTTATCCCTGGGATCCTGAAAACACCCTCCATCCTCTGGGTGCAAAGCCCTGGGCTGCTCCCAGTGGAGCTGCTGGACTCCCCCTCCTGGACACAGCTCCTGGGCAGCACCACAAGTGTGCTGCTCTCCTGGCCAAAGTGCAAAGCCCCAGCTCTGCCTGCACTGCCCCTCTCTGCCCCTCCCTGTCCTGCACATGGCCTGACATCAGTCAGGGGGTCACACGCCAGGGCCTCACCTGTGCCCTTGAGATTGTCCAGCCCACAGTCTGCTCCAGCCTGAGTGGGCCCAGCTCCCACCAAGTTTGGGATCATCTACAAAACAGGTTCTGATAACGTAACTTAGTGGGTCCACCTGTGAATTGTAGGAGGTTCAGGGGACCACACCTGTCCAGGGTAAGAGCAGAAGCCTAAATACTCAACTCCCTTTTGCCAGATATGAGCTGTTGGGCACAGTGGATCACCACTCAGGCTTCTGTGTGATTTCAGAACTGCATCATGGAATTGACCCTGATCCCTCTGTCATGATTATGTAGATGTGGAAAACGCCTTAATGGATGATGTAGGCAAAACAGAAAAATACACAAAAGCAGTTTTACATTCCAAAATGTTGCTGTGTGCTTCCACCTGTCCCTGATGCTCACCTCTACTCTAAATGCTCCTCCAGGAGCCCTCCACCCAGAGCTGAGGATAGAACATGCTGAGACCCATATTCAGTCACCCGGTAGACTTGCTCCTCAGGAGTCAGAGTCAGACAAAAAGACAGTGGGGTCAGGACACAGATGATTCTAGGCAGTCATGCCACCAAGGGCCGCTGAGGGAGGACGGCCTGATCCCTTATCACATGCCTAATGTCAACTGTTCATCAGAAAATCTGCTGTCATCAGGTCACAGAGACCCAGGACAGCTCCACAGTCCAGCACAGGGCAGCGTGGCCCTCATCACAAGTGTGCACAGGCAGAGCTCATGGAGCATGATCCCTCCAGAGAGAAGAGCCCTTTAGCAGCCAGAGGAGGAGGAGAAGGTCCCCAGGGGTTTAGGGGCTGTGTGTTAGGACCTTCCTGCAGAACCAGGAGGGACATATTCATGACAGTCCACTGTGATGTCCAGGTGGGGACCTTCTACAGATACAGAGAAATGGAGGGTCACATTGAGTCCCCAACAGTGATTCCCGGAGGAGCTGGGTGGGTGCAGCAGGACGCAGCTGGCCTGGGGAGGAAGGGAGAGAGCTGAGCCCCCACAGTGTCAGGGATCTGCAGAGAAAGTTCCACCTGGATGTTTAAGGTTAACCAGAACCAGAGGAAGAGGGACCCAGGGGCTTTCTCAGCACTGTGACCAGATGTGGGGCCAGAGGGGATGGGGAAGTCCCCAGTCATAATGTCTAGGTGAAAATGGCTATATAAAATGAATTAAAATAATTAGTGAATGTGTCATTTGCTGTCTTCAAATATTTGGTACAATTCTCCTGTGTAGCATCTGCCATTGACCTTGTCTTTCTGGGTTTTGACTCATAATGTGACCTCTGTGACTGTCACTGCTCTGCTCAGGCTGCTTACTGCCTCTAGGCTCAGCTGGGAAAGGTTCACAGTTCTGGAAATTCATGCATCTGCTTCTGCATGTCCCACTGTGGTCAGGGATTATGTCCAGGAGGCTTCATGATCACTTGTATTTCTAAATCCTCAGAAACACCTTGTTGAGCAGGTGTTATAACTTTGCATTCTGCTCCCACTTCTGTGTCACCCATAACATAAATAATTCTTTGCTAAATGGTGGCTGAAGAGTCCCACAGGCTCCTTGTTCTTTTGCACCTGAGGAGTGCATTCACTGCACCTTGGTCAGGTGTTCCTGGAGCAGCTGGGCCTCACAGTCCTGGGGCTGCATGGTGCTGGGGCCACTCTGGCAGCCTGGACAGCTGAGGGGCTGCTGGCAGAGCAGCAGAGGTACAGTGCCCATCTGTTCCCAAGGGCTGCCTGGGGTGGCCCTCCAGCAGGCCCAGGTGAGCAGTGCAGCAGGCCCCATGAGTGGAGAGGTGGCTGTCGGATTAGAGGACAGTACAGGGCAGAGAACACCTGGGGATAAGGGTGAGATGCTCTCAGCATCCAGGGCTGGCTTTGCACCTCCACAGGGACTCTGTGCAGTGGCTGCTCAGGGCCTGCTCAGCTGCCCTGGGGACCTTGTTAGGGGTTACATGTTCCTGCAATGCCACCTGGGGTCCTGGGAAAGGTGTGTGCCCCTTACAGCTGGCCCTGCTCTCAGCATGCCCTGCCACTCAGGGAGGGCCCAGGGCTCTTTCCTCCTTTGTACAAGTGTGGACTTATGGCCAGCTGTGTCCTGTGTCTGCAGGTGGATGGACAGTTCCTCCCTGACACAGAACTCAGCTGGGTAGGGAGGCTGAAGGGAGCAGCCAGCCAGCTGCTTCCCAGGACCCTGGTGGGGTCCCTGCATGGCTCTGTGCAGTGGAGCCTGGTGTGGGCCCCAGGCTGGCTCTGCTCTGTCCCCACCACTGCTGGGGCCTATTTCCCAGAAGGCCCCAAACTGTGCTGAGGGCTGGGGGCTCAGTGGCTCCAGCAGCACAGGTGCCCCCTGTCAGGGATGAAGGATGATTGACAGCTGCGTGTGTGGCAGGGGCAGAGGCAGCACCTGCACAAGGGGCCCTACTGAGGGTGGCTTCAGCAGAGGTCCTGCCTGTCACCCATGTGCTCCGTGTGGTGGGGCAGGATGAGCCCTCCCCCCTCCACAGTGCTCTGTCCTGCACCAGTGGCCACAGACTGACCCAGGCCTATGGGCAGGGAGAAGAGCAGGGGCCACTGCAGCTCGCTCATCCAATATGTCAGCATCCCAAGAAACTGGTCACGTAAAGGGAAATCAATTTTCACATGTGCTAAAGTGTCTGGATGTTTTAAGTTCAAAACCAAACAGAAATCTTCCTTTCTAAAAATCTTAATTGAAACTGAATTACGGATTTACATTTGAAGTAGGAGCCCACATTTTTTCCAAAGAGAAGAGCATACATTTTAAGGTCTCGTTCAGGTACTGAGTTTTACATATAACTCAAGAATCCAAAGCATGAAATAAAAATTTACCAAGCAACAACTTGCAACCCTCCAAGGTGAAGAAGTCTTGGAGAATTCCAGTTTTCCCAGGAGGCACTGAGTGCTCAAGTCATGGCCTTTCAATGATTTCTGTGCTTCTGCAAAGAGCTGTTGACTACACTCCTGGACTTTTTCCCTGTCATGCTTTTTATTATTTTTTGTATACTTTACTCAGTTCTAGGAAAGTTTTTTAAGGTTATGATTGTGGAAATAGCACAGGCAACAGTGAAATTAAAAGAATTATAATAATTGACTGAAGTGGATTGAAATGTATTAATGTCTTAATAGTGAATCCCATGGTGCCAAAATGAATTTCCAAACAATAATATCTTCGGGTCTAATGTTCCTAAAATTAAAATTCTAAAGGTCCACTAACTTACCACATAATTTTCTAGCATTTATTTAAAGTCAGTAAATGTACAAATAATTACATTACAATCAAGAGGTAAATGAGGAATCTCACAAACACAGAGAGCATTTCTGGGTTACTTGCACAGCAACACACACTCAGACCCACAAACTCAACCGCAAGCCCACACTCTCACCTTAGTTTACCCAGAGGAGCAGATGACAAAACTCATAAAGGGAGAGGTCAAGAGCTCCCTGCATGAATGTGATCCCTTTGGTTTTCCCTGTGTCCCCAGCTCCTCTGTAGATTTGCTCCTCTGAAATCCTGTCAGGAACCTGGATCTAAAATGAGACCCAGGACTGCAGGGCGACCTCGCTGACCTCAAGCTGCCCACACTGTGAAGGTCAGGAGCAGCTCTATGGAGACCATGAACAGGTACAAACAGAGATCTCCTCATTCACTGGAGGTTCCAGAATCCCTGTGTGTGCCCAGAGGCAAGGGGCCTGTGCACTTCTCAGGAAGCAGAGCTGCAGCCAATGCAGACACATGGGAACGGAAACCTCTGCCCTGTCTCTACCTCAGGCCTCATCAGAGCTGCAGGGAGGAAGACAGGGCACGGGGATTGTAAATAGAGGGAATTTAAATATGGGAGACACACACCTCCCACCTCCTGAGGTCAGGGGTGGGTCAGGTCAGCACCCCAGGAGCTGGCCCAGGAGATGTGGCTGCTGTGGCTGTTGCTGGCTCTATTCTGCAGTGAGCTTCCAGGAGGAACACCTGCTGCCTTTCCCTCAGGCCTGGCCTTCCCTGGAGGACACGTCCACACTCTCTGTCCACA
This sequence comes from Spermophilus citellus, assembly GCF_964194105.1. Taxonomy (NCBI): domain Eukaryota; kingdom Metazoa; phylum Chordata; class Mammalia; order Rodentia; family Sciuridae; genus Spermophilus; species Spermophilus citellus. The sequence goes on along the minus strand of NC_138185.1, from coordinate 228,074,311 downwards.
GTCACTCCCTGTTCCTGGGTAATTCTTCTCCCATCCAACACATCAGCATGGTCCTCCCCGTGACATCTTCCCATCCACTGTGCCCTGCGTCTGTGTGGACACAGGAGGTGCATTCTGCACACTCCACATGAGACCACAGGCTTGGCAGACACGGTGCTGGTGATGGACAGCAACAGCCTGGACACAACTCTCCCCTCCCTGCAAATGAGCCTCTCACACAGATCGGTTATTTCCCTGGGATCTTTATGTCAATATGAAATGAGGAGATTAAATCCCCTGGAAACTGACCAGGTGGAAGGAGTACCAGCATCAGGAATTTGCTGTCATGGTTCACATATGAGGTGGCCCACAAGCTCACGTGTGAGACAAAGGAGAGAGGACTAGATTACCAGAGCTCAACCTAAAGTGGATTAATCCACTAACATGAATTGACTTGCATCAACTGTAGGCAGGAGGGATGTGGCTGGAATACTTGGGTCATTGAGGTGTGACTTTGGGGGACACTCTGTTTCCATGTTGAATGGAGCTTGCCTGCTTCCTGGTGGCTATGTCCTGAGCTGCTTTCCTCCTCCACGCCCTTCGGCCATGGTGTTCTCCCTCCCTGGCCAGAGCTAAGGACTTGCCACTATGCACTTCAACCTCCTAAGTCATGACCCAAGGGAAACTTGTCCTCCTCTGTGTTCTCAGAATTTTGGTCAGGTGACAAAATTTTGATATATTTTAGGAGGTTTTCTTATGGCCACATCATACATCCACTAAGTTTCTCGGATTTTCATGAACACTTTGTGCTGAATGTTGAAAGCAAACTGAAGCCCTGGCACAGATGAGGTGTTGAAGACCTCACACCTGGCACAGGTGAGGTGGGGAAGACTGTCACATGAAGAACTCCAGGATATCCAGGCCAGGAACTGGGATCATCTGATGATGTCTCCCCTTGGTTCTGCCTGGAAGAACAGCTTTCTAATCAGATGATATGTTAGGACTTGGAAACTTCACCCAGGGGCACACATGGCTTTGCAGGTGGTGAAGACATGGAGACCAGCATGTGGGAGGCTGTCACACTGAATGACTAGCATTGTTCTTCCCATAGTTAGAAGAGGCCCTGTCATTCACTTTCATAGCGGCCTGGACACTGCCCAGATGCTCAAGTAGCAGAATGTGTCTTCATGCATAGACATGCCTTCCCCCAGCCCCAGGGGTCGAATTACCTTACCTGTCCTTGTAACCCTGCCCCTCTTGACCTTTTTTGGATGGAAGTTTCTAAAGACTGAGGGTCCCCCCAATAAAAGCTCATTTTCAAATGTGATAGGTCTCCCTCGCCAGCCCCTTGGGACTGTCCTCACTCTCTCATTTGGGGAGCTTGACGCCAAGAGCGAAGGAGCCATCCTGAAGTTTGATTTAAAGGTAAAGCGTGTGTCTGTGCTTTATTTGATATCACAGGAAATTCCCACGAGTGACCTTAAGTTTACCTGCCCACACGGGTCAAGGGCAGCACCAGCAGGTCTTACCTGAGCCACCCCAGGACCAGGAGGTGGGTGCTGCAGGCTCAGTGTTCTCAGGGAGTTCATGGCCAACACCACAGGGAACAAGGAGAGGAGCCCACATGTCTTATTAGTGTGCTGTGCTCACTCAGTTAGGCAGGAGGTCAATTCCTGAACCTCATCAGGAGGTCGGCAACTACACCTGCCCTCTCAGTGACCCCACCTCACTAAAGAGAGTGTCCACTGTTCTCTCCAAATGCTGGGCTGTGGGCAAGGCAGGTCTCACTGCAGTGATGCTGCACAGGGAAGGGACCTGGCCTCCTCCCTCACCCAGCCTGCCCTGCATGCCGTCCTGTCTGCTGTCAGCCTGGCTCTGCTGCTCTGGGGGACTCAGGGGCTCTCAGCCTCAGGCTGTAGCTGAGAGCTGCCTCTGCTCCCAGGACTCTCACCTGGCCCAGCACCTCCATCCTGTCCTCTCCTGGTGGAGACCAGAGGGCAGGACAGGTGAGGGGAAGAGCTCAGGGCAGATTCCCACCCACTGCTGTCCACAGGCATTGGCTGGACAGTCAGGAGGACAAGCAGGACAGAGGGTGGGGAGGGCAGTGGGCACACAGCAGGAAGACCCTGCCCTCCTGAGACCATGCTCCCTCCTCTCCTGCTCAGTTTGCATCCCAAAAATCTCACAAATCTATGCTCTCCCCCCTTAGAACAAAGGGGGGCTCTTCTCCTGGATGTGGGGAACCCCATCCTCAGCCCTGGGCTCTGTTCAGTCATCACTGAGGGCTTCTCCTTCAGGGCTGGGAGGTGAACCTGGGCCTCTTGCATGCTGGGCACGTTCCTGCCACTCTGAGACCCTCCCAGGTGCAGGGAGGAAGGGCTTGGGGGAGGCAGGGCTGGGCTCAGGAGGGTGGGCTCCCACTCTGACAGCCTTCCAGCTCCCCTGAAACCACCTGCCCTCCTCTCACAGGTAAAGCTCCACCTGGGTTCAAGACAGGGACACATCTCAGGAGCACAGAGGACCTGGGCAGCCTGACCTCAGCCTCCCCAGATATCAGAAGAGCCTCACCCACATGCAAATCCCTCCTCCTGCTCTGGGTTCAAAGGCCCTCTGGGCTGTGGGAGCTCCCAGCTCTCTGCTCAGACAGGGCTGAGGTCTCTGGGAAGGCAGGTGTGGTCTAGAAGATGAGGCTGCTGGGTCTTGTCCTGTGCCTGGTCACAGCTCCCCAAGGTGAGTGTCCCCAGTGTCAGACCTGGGTCCATGGGGAGGTTGTGGCTACAGGTGACTGACAGGGTGTGACTGTCCTTGTCCCCAGGTGTCCTGTGCCAGGTGCAGCTGCAGGAGTCAGGACCTGGCCTGGTGAAGCCCTCACAGACCCTGTCCCTCACCTGTGGTGACTCTGGATTCTCCATCACAACCAGTGGTTACCGCTGGAACTGGATCCGTCAGCCCCCAGGGAAGGGGCTGGAGTTCATAGGGCGCATAAGTTATGGTGGTAGCACTAACTACAACCCATCCCTCAAGAGCCGAGTGTCCATCTCCAGAGACACGTCCAAGAACCAGTTCTCCCTGCAGCTGAGCTCCCTGACCACTGAGGACACGGCCACCTATTACTGTGCCAGAGACACAGTGAGGGGACCTCAGTGTGAGCCCAGACACTAACCTCCTGCAGGGTGCCCAGGGCCAGCAGGGGGCGCTCAGCACACAGGAGTCAGGGTCAACCCAGGAGCAGGCGCAGAGGGAGGTGGGGTCCCTTCCCCTCAGTCACTTACTCTCTCTCCAGGCAGCTCCTTCTGGGTAGTGACCATCCATAGTCTTCTGAGATGCCCGTGTCTCAGGACACCACAAACTTTTAAGTTCTTCCATCAAGTTTTCCATAAGGAAGAAAGGCTCAAATATAAGTTTTCTGATGAGGACTTTGGTTACCTTAGTGTCTGCAGCCTGGTGCCATTTATGCAAATCTGTGACATTTCATTTCCCCTCTACATCACATGGATCTCCAGGGCCTCCCTTCCAACAGCTGACTATTCCATTATTATATAATATTCTCCCCATTATTTCATCATTATTCATTTTATTTTATTGTCCATTTTATTTATTTGTAACTTTTGGATTCTTTTTGACAAAATGGTAGAAGCATGAAATATAATTTGTCTCATTTGGGCCCCAATAAGTCAATTTTCCCTCCACTCTCCCCTCCTCCTGTCACCTCCCCTCAACTCTACTGATCTTTCTGCAATTTAAGATAGATTTTTTATTAGTGTTTCCTGGATATACTGATGGTGGTCATCACTTACCTGTACTAATATGTAAATAAGAAAGACTGCTAAGATTCATTCCACTGCTCTTCCCCTATGCTCTCCCTCCTCCCTTTCCCAAAATGAAAAACACAAAGTGCTGGTTCTGGATTCATGAGCAGTCCCCAGGAAAAAGTCAAACAAGAGCAGGACTCACACACTTTGGTTTTACGTCAGTAAACTGGATCCTCAGAGTAGAACAAGTGCTTCCTACAGAGGTACATTTGGGACCTCACTGGGTGGTGTTATCTTCCTGTTCAATCTACTACCCATTTTCCTTCCTGTGACATAAATATGACTCTTCTCCATTGTCTCAGCTCTCCATCACACCAACAATTATCATCTGTTAATTCCCTGATTATTTCTGCTACTTGGGATTGAATCCAGGAGCACTTTACAATGAGCTGCATCCCGAGATCCCTCACAAGGGACTTTGCTTTTGAAACATGGTCTTGCTAAGAAGCCCAGCTGGCCTCACACCTGCAATCCTCCTGCCTCAAATCCTGATGAGCTGTGATCAGAGGGGTGCCTGATCATGCCTGGAAAACAATTATATTATTAAGAACTACAAGGTTTTTAACCTATAATCAACACAATGATATCCCACCTGAAAACTGAGGCTTTCACCTGATGCTTTAAGTCTTGTCTCCTTTGCCTCATTGACATCTTGGTACTTGCTCTGAGGGCCTTGCTCAGCTCCTGCCTCTGCCTTGGTGGATGCTGGCATCACTTTCCATAAACAGGACAGCTGCCATTTGCACAGACTCTGTATTTGACTACTTAAGCATGCTTTGTGGTTATTAAATTTACACTTAGTTATGTAAGTTAGATTTTGGGGATCCACATATGAATATGTTTTGAAGGACATGAATATGCAGTGATGTGTTCTGTGTTCTTGTCTTTCACACCTGATGGTGTTTGATGATCAACTAAGAGCATCAGCATCTCTCCATCAGACACACACCTGGCCATTCCAGCTGTATTTTCACACTTACACTGAAACCTAGCCCTAGTGAGGCAGAGGACAGCACCCTGACACAGGGGTGCCAGGCGCCATGATGGGTCCCAGGCTGTGCACACCCAGCTGTCCATCGCCTGTCCCTCCTGGGTGTGGGGAGCCACCAGCTGCTCTGCCCCAGTCACTGTGAAGCACAGCCTGGCTGTGGGCCACAGGTGCCCTGTGAGCTGCAGAGCCCCAGGAAAAGGCCCTCTCTGCAGGGGCCCTCACCACCACCCTCACCCTCACCCTCCCTGCACCTTCTCATCTCCAGGGCCACTGTCCTCTCTCTTTCCAGGACCTGATGCAGTAGCTTCCCCACATGAGTGATGGTGTGGTGATGGTCTCCCTCTGCCTGACCCATTTCAGCTAGGTCCATGTGCTCCAGGGACATGCCCAGGGCCAGGGGGGACAGGATGCCATTCTTTTTTGCTAAATTACATTCTTCCCCTCTATGGACAGCGTATTTTTGAAATATTCACTAAGGGACAATCGGGTGATGATGAAAACTGCTTTGACACTCATGGGACTGGAGTTAAGGACAGGCCTCTTGGGCCCTATGTCTCAAGTATTGGGCACATTGGGCAGAAGTCCTGTCCCCAAGCCTTAGGCTGTCCCTCCCCATGTCTCTGCTGGCCTCAGGGTGGGGTCTCCTGCCTGCTGCCCTACAAGCTGGCCTTGTTCCTGGTAGACCTACAGTGCTGGGGTCTTAGGAGGACTTACTCTCAGGATCCACTAGCCATTGACCTAGGGGGCCTCTGTGTAGGGGACACACCTAGGACAAAGCTCTGCCTGAGCCCAGAGCTACCCAGGGCATCCTCTGCAATCCAGGTGGAGGAAGACCTACCTCCACACTCTGGCACCCTGTGTGCCTGCAGAGTTACTCCATGGGTGCTGCCAAGTTAGGTGCTGAGTGACTATTCAGCACCCAGATCAGAGCCGGCACAGACCAACCCTTCACCCAGTCCGAGGGCTGTGTCCACACCTTTAGATGTTCACTATGACCACCTCACCACAGCACCAGTGTGGCTGAGTCCAGTCTGTGCTGCTCTGAGCAGCTCCTGAGGCTGAGGGTTCACAAGGAGAGAGCTGTGCTGCAGCAGGTTCTGGAGACCAGGGTGCAAACACCCAGGTGCTGCTCCTGACCAGGGTCCTGAGGCTGCAGCACCACATGGCAGGAGGAAGGAGACAAAGAGAGGAGATGGGGCTGGACCCCTGAGTGGTGCTGGGGTCCCACTGGGGCTCAGGGTGCCAGGAAGGTTCTACCAGCCCGGGGGAAACCAGGTGACCAGGACCAGGATATCAGGTGTCCTCCCCATTCTCTCCACCCTCATGGACATGCTGAGGGTGACAGTGCAGCTACATTGGTGGCAGGTGGCTGTGCTTCCTGAAAGACACCAAGGCAGTTCTTCCAGAGAGAGACCCTGCTTCCCACAAGCCTACAGTGCCCGGGAAGAGAAATGGAGGATGAGACCACAGAAGACAGACAGATAGATAAATAGATAGATAGATCAATCGATAGAGAACTGTTAATAGATCTTATATAGATAGGTGGTGGATGATAGATAGATACACAGATAGAAGCTGAGAGTAAATGAAGATCAATTAAAGCTGTGCCTTGACACAGCACCAAGTCCATGCAGATGTTGGCTAGAACTTCCTCCAGGCCCCTTAAAACAGGGGCTCTCCTCATATCTGGCCCCCTACAGACTCAGCTCCTAATACCTGAAAGTGAGGACAGAGCCTGGGTTTCTCCCTGCCCACACTTGTGCCCTGTGCCCACCACAGATGGCAGCAGCATGTGGACCTGAGGGCTCTGTACCAACTGGATGCTCCTGAGCTGAAGGAGGCCCTCACAGGGAGGCACAGCCTTCCCCCTGCAGTTAGCCTCTGAGGCCCTCAGCTGGATGCCTCCCTGGAGAGCAGGTGGCAGCAGAGGGGAGAAGACACACAGCACATTTCCAATGCAGGACGGTTCTGAGGACCTCACCAGTGTGTGCACCTGGGAGCTGGAGGAGGGTCAGGGCAGCAGTCATGTCCAGGGTGAGAGCAGAAGACCAGATAAGCAGTCACTCTCTCACACATGAGCTGTTGGATACAGTGAACCAGCACTCATGCTTTTGTGTGTGATTTTACATCTGGACCAGGGAGTTAGTGCTGAGATCTCCATCATGAGTTTTTGCATGAAAAGAATAAATAATGGACAATAGGTGAAAAATGGATATGATCACAAAGTTAATTGTAATTGCCTGAATGTTCCTCTGTCCACCATGCTGCCCATGGCACTCCCACCTGCTCTCAGTACTGCTCTACCTGAACTCCTCCCAGAGCTGCTATATAGCAGGAGCACATGCAAATAGGGCCTCCCTCTGCTCATGAAAACTAGCCCACATGACCCTGCAGCTCTGCACAGGAGCCCAGCCCTGGACTCCCAGCTCAGCCCACTCAGGGACCAGGACTGAACACAGCTGCTCACCATGGAGAGTGTGCTCAGCTGGGTTTTCCTGGTGGCTGTTTTCAAAGGTAATGAATGGAGAACCAGAGACCCTGAGTGTGTGAGGGGACAGGAGTGAGAGGAAGAGAGGATGAGTGACAGTGTCCTGACCAGGCTGCCTCTGTGTTTGCAGGTGTCCAGTGTGAGGTGCAGCTGGTGGAGTCTGGGGGAGGCCTGGTGAAGCCTGGGGGTTCCCTGCGACTCTCCTGTGCAGCCTCTGGATTCACCTTCAGTAGCTATGGGATGAGTTGGGTCCGCCAGGCTCCAGGGAAGGGGCTGGAGTGGGTCTCATCCATTAGTAGTGGTAGCAGTTACATCTACTATGCTGATTCTGTGAAGGGCCGATTCACCATCTCCAGGGACAACTCCAAGAATATGCTGTACCTACAAATGAGCAGTCTGAGAGCTGAGGACACGGCCACCTATTACTGTGCTAGAGACACAATGAGAGGACATCAATGTGAGCCCAGACACAAACCTCCTGCAGGGTGCTAATGGCCAGCAGGGGGCGCTCAGCACACAGGAGCTCAGGGTCAGCCAGGAGCAGGTGCAGAGGGAGGAGAGAGTAGCTCAGTTCAGCCCTGAGGTCCCTGCCCACCCAGCACCTCCTGACTCCACCTTGCCTGCAGATTCTCAAGGTCCCTCCTCTGCCAGACCCTCTGTGAGGTGATTCTTCTCTAGGTCTTGCTTGTCTGGAATTCTTTCAGCACAGATGAGGCAATTTTGCAGATGGAGGTTACTTTTCAGTGATATTTCCTGAACAGCACCTTTCAAGTGAAGTTTACAGACTTTTCTTTTTAGGACCGGGGATTGAATCCAGAGTGTTCCACCCTTCAGCTCCATTCCTGGCTTATTTTTGTCTTATTTTGTTCTCCCTAAGATGCTCAGGCTGACATTGAAGTTATGATTCTCCTGCCTCAGCCCTCAGTGTCCCTGGGGCTCCAGGTGAGCTCCCCACACCTGCTGAACTTTACAAACTCCTGATGCCATGTCTTATTCCCTGTCTGTTCAGATGGATCCTCTGTCCCCTTCCCATGACTCCTTCCCATTCCAACTTCCCCTACTGTCCTTCCTTTGATGGATCAGGTCACAGTGCACACATTATAGGAGCTCATTTAGTGACCATACCTTCTATCCCTGGGGACCATTGGTAATGTCTGGAGGGAGTTGTTTTTACATGTTAAGGATGAGTTGTCCCGGCTTCTAGTTTTTAGAGACCACAGAAAGGAATTATCTGACACAAATATCCATGGACTGAGCTGGAAATGTTTACAGAAAACCTTAAAACTTATTAAAATGCATAGAAATGTGTATATTCAGAGTGAACCTTGATGTGCGGGAGCTGTCTGTCCCTCATGATGAGCCTCTATGACACGCACACCTCACATCTAGGGCTCCAAAGTGTGGACACTCCACTCATCATGAAGGTGTGCATACCCTGTGGACAAGGTTGACCTGAACAAAGTTTTGGAGAGACAGTGTCTCCATTTGCAAAGACCCAGGAGAGAGGATGGTGAGCTGTGCATGGACTGTGGGAGCTGTAGTTCAGCTCTGGTGGGGCCTAAGGACTCTCAAGAAAGGCTGTGCCCAGGACCACTCTGACCGCATCTTGCTGTGAGGTGACCCTAAGCCTGAGAAGCCTCAGGACACCTGGCTGCTGGGGAGAGACAGCTTGGAGCCTGCCTGGGTTTCCAGACAGTGTGGCTGCATTGCAGGGTCACAGACAGGGACACCTGGGTCTGTCCCTGCTCACATCAGTGCCCACCCTGTCCTGCAAGTCTAACTACAGTCTGGGTGAGGATGAGCAGTGGCAATATTTATATCCCAGATTGTCCTAAGCTAGTCTTTGTTCTCTCCACAGAATTAATCATTTGTGTATTTTCAAAATATGTGTTTAGAGCTATAGTATTGATTTTGCATAATAAATTTGTAAGTTGCCATGTCAGAGTGTTATGTTTTATAATGATTTTTGCCACTTATATTTCTGTCAATGATACTTCCAAGTTTCTCTATATTTTAATATTTTATTTTGAATATAATTGTGCAAAATGTGTGGTTCATTTTGATGAATTTATACATACATAGGCAAAATATTATAGCAGAGTAGTTGCTTCTTGCCCATATTTCCTACCTGAAATTTTCCTGCCTGTTATCATCTCTGCAATTTACTCTATATTTTTCTTCATATTAAATACAAATACACTGATATTTCTTTGTTGTATACCTCTGGTGGCCAGAGGCATACCTGAGTAATAGTTGACATTGTACAATTTATTGTAATTTAGCAAACAAAAAGGGATATTTCATCTGAATAAAGACAAAAAGAATACCTATCTTCCCCATTGGTCTAGTTTCTGTGTGCTTTGTCTTATTGACACCTCAGGGCTTGCTCCAGGGGCCTTGTTTAGCCCATGCCTGAGCCTGGTGGATGCAGGGATTATTTCCTCTAAACATTGTGTCCCTCACTTGCAGAGTCTCTGTGTTTGATTGCTGAAGCTCACACTTCTGATTATAACAATTTTACTCAGGTAAGTAAATTAGATTTAGGTATTGACAGTTGAATATATTTTAAAAAACTTGAGTATAAATTAATATGTTGTTTTTTTTTTATTTTAAATGTGATGGTGTTTCATTGTTAACATGATTAAAAATGTCAGCATCTCTCTCCATCAGACAACAGCTGGCCATTCCAGCTGTGTTTTCACACTTACACTGAAACCTAGCTCTAGTGAGGCAGAGGGACAACACCCTGACACAGGGGTGCCAGGCACCATGATGGGTCCCAGCCTGTGCACACCCAGCTGTCCATCACCTGTCCCTCCTGGGTGTGGGGAGCCCCACAGCTGCTCTGGCCCAGTCACTGTGAAGCACAGCCTGGCTGTGGGCCACAGGTGACCTGTGAGCTGCAGAGCACCAGGACAAAGCGTGGGGAGTGGTAACAGTTACTGGGAAACCACAGTCTGATATTGGGGTCCCTGATGACTTCATAGCTGTGGCATACTTGGTGACTGGGAAAGTTTCTGGGCAAAGGCATAGAATGCCTGGTTGCTATGGAAATGTCCTCCATGCTAGAGTCTTATCAGCCTTGACCTCTTCCTCAGCACAGCAGCTCCAGGGAATGAAGGAACTTCCTTGCTAAATAACCACAATGTTTCACCAGTTCTGTAGGCATAACATCCTACACCTCACCTCCGGTTCTTTGTCCACTATCACAACCTGAAATCCCTTTTGCAAACCTACTGATTATATTGTAGATAATAATAGAATTCACCATTTCTGTACATGGTGACCGAACTATTAACATCTTAATAGCAACAATTTGAGGTTGAATACAACTTAATGTTGTATACTGTTCCTAATGGGATCTGTTATCATTGTCCTTCCCCTTAAACAAGAGATATTAGAACCCTGAAGGGGCACTATCAGCCAATAGGGTAAAAATGGTAATGCCAAAGATCCACAGTGCCAGAAGGGAAGACACACAATCAACACAAAAAGACCAGGGAAGAAAGTGCCCCAAACAAATCAAGATATGGCATTATTAGTATCCATGACCAGCACCACAGAAGAATCACAGTGAGGGAGTTCAGGATGCACATAATTAAAATGTTCTGTGGATTAATGGATAATATAAGAGAGCCACTACAGGAGCATAAGATCATTTTGATAGAGAGTTACATAAGCAAATACAGGAAGAAAAGATTACTTCAATGGGGAGATAGAGGTTCTAAAAATTACCAAACAGAAATCCTTGAAATGAAAGAGACAGTAAACCAAATTAAACCTCCAATTGAAAGAATCATTAACAGGTTATACCACGTGGAAAACAGGATGTCAGACAATGAAGACAAAATATATAATCTTGTAAATAATGTAGACCACACAGGGAAAATGGTAAGAAACCATGAGCAGAACATTCAAGAATGATGGATAGCATAAAATGTCTGAATTTAAAAGTTAGTGGGTTAGAGGAAGGCATACAGTGGCAAAACAAAGGAATGAAAAATCTATTCAATAAAATAATAAGAGAAAATTTTCCAAACATGAAGAATGAATTGGAAAACCAAATACAAGAGACTTACAGAGTGCCAAATGTACAAATCACAACAGATCCATGCAAAACGCATTATAATAAAAATGCCTCATGTAACGAATGAGAAGAGAATTTTAAAAGCTACAAGAGAAAGGAATCAGAATACATACAGAGAAAAATCAATTAGGTTATGTACAGATTTTTCAACCCTGACCCTGAAAGCTAGAAGATCCTGAAAAAAAAATACATCAAGCTCTGAAAGAAAATGGATGTCAAACAAAAATCTTGTATCCAGCAAAATTAATCTTTAGAACTGATGATGAAATAAAAACCTTCCATAAAAACAAAAGTTAAAAGAACTTCCAGCTAGAAATCCTGAATTACAAAACATACTCGGCAAAATATTCCATGTAGAGAAAATGAAAAACAACCAAGGAAAATCAACAGAGGGTGTATTGCACCAAAGGAAAAACCAATCAAAGCAAAAAACAAGTCAAGTTCAATACAAAAAAAAAACAAAAATGCCTGGGAATAGAAATCATATCAAAATAATAACCATGAATGTTAATGGTTAACTCACCAATCAAAAGACATAGGCTAGCAGATTGGATAAAAAAACAATAATATTCTGCCTTCAAGAGACTCATCTCAGAGGATGAGATATACACAGACTAAAAGTGAAATGTTGGGGAAAATCATACCACTCACCTGGACTGAGGAAGCAAGCAGGGGTTTCCATCCTCATATCAAATAAAGTCGACTTCAGGACTAAGTCAATCAAAGGGAAAAAGAAGGACATTTCAAACTGCTTAAGGGAACCATTCATCAACAAGACATAATGATTATAAATATATATGCCCCCCCCAACTGGAGAATCTACATTTATCAAAAACCCTCCTGTCAAGTTCAGGAGTCAAATAGACCACAACACAATAATTCTGAGTGGCTTTAAGACACCTCTTCACCACTGGATAGATCTTCCTAACAAAAGCTGAACAAAGAAACTATAGAACTCAATAATAGGACATATATAGAATATTTAATCCATCAATGAATGAATACACTTTCTTCTCAGCAGCACATGGATTCTTCTCTAAAACAGAACATGTATTATGCCTCAATTGACTTAGCAAATATAAAATGTAGAGATACTACCTTGAATTCTATCAGATCATAAATAAATAAAATTAGAAATCAATAATAAAATAAAAAACAAAAGCAACTCCAACACGTGGAGACTGAATAATATGCTACTAAATGAACAATGTGTTGCAAAAGATATGAAGAAGGAGATTTAAAGTGAGGGCATCATGTTTAGGGAAAGAGACCCCAGCATCCAACTGGGCTCTGGAAGGAGCTGAGTGAGGCCCCCAGAGCAAGTCCTGAGGTTTCAGTGAGGCACAGGAGACAGAAACTAATCCATTGGGAAAGTAAACAATTGGGAAAATTCTGTGTATCAGTTGCAATATCATGTTTGTTCACTTATGAAAAGGTATTGTACAAAATATGATTACTAATTAGATATATAATGATATTAGAGACATAAGGCAAAGGAAAATTACTGTATTTGTATTTGGTATGAAGAACAGGTAATAATTGGAGAAGGTTATGACAGAGAAATTTTATATAGAAAATACATTCAGGAAGAAATGACTCTTACAACATTTTGTTTATGCATTTTTTATTTTTAATATGACAATAATTATATATAATCGAGCTGTTCAAATAAAATATAAAAAATATAGAAGTCTTGTTGACATAAAGTGGACATAAATGAAACAGAGAATAAAACCAACAGTACAAAAAATCAATGAAAAAAAAGCTTTGTCATTTTAAAGATCAATAAAATGGACAAATCTTTGGTGAGACTGATCAAGAAAACACACAGGCAAGAGGAAAAAGGTGGGGTGTCAATCTACCTCAAAGCAAGCACCCACAGCAGGCACAGGAAAGGGGTGAGAATCTACTTCACAGCCAGCAACCCCATAGCTGCAGAAGGGAGAGAGGAAGGAAATGGTGCTGCTTGCCTTCATGTGCAGGAAGAGGTGGCCACAAATGTGCAGGTGCACCTTCTACTGACAGGCAAAGGTTATATCCTTCCCTGAGTCCATGGCAACCGCCTCCTTATGAGGCAATGCCCAAGCCAGCAAGACTATGGCAGCTTAAAAATGACCAGGCCACCAGGCAGGCCCAAGCCATGGTCTCCCAGAAACCCATTCCAGGAGGCAGAGATCCTTTTGAAGATCAATAATTTGGCCCACAAAAGCATTGCAACCAGATGTGGCTCTGTGCTCTGAGAGCCTGGGGAAGTCACCAGCCAGGGAGGATAAGAGATGAGAAGTGGGGTAAGGGAGCACAAGCCTTCCCAGTCAACATGGCCCCCACCCCATAGAACCCGGCCACGTGGTATCCACAGGCATTGGGTGTCCTGAAGGAAGTAAAGAAGGCAGTGAAAGAGGATGGTCTTGGGGGCAATTTGTAGAGCAAATGCTGGAGTCACTCAGTCTGGAACTTAATTGCCCTCAAGACTGGAAAGACCTAGACAGAGGGACTCTTGGGCACATGACATTTTTGAAGTGGAAGGCATTCTTCTATGATGAATATGAACAGCAGGGGATCCTAACCACACCACAAATGTTATCCTCCCAGCTGAATGCTTGCAGGGAGAGGGTCTCTACAGTTTCCCTGGGGTACAGGCCACAGGCCCATCAAAGTATTTCAATCAAGTGCAGCTCTGTGCTCTGAGAGCCTGGGGATGTTACCAGCTGGGGCAGGTACTGTCCGTATACCGGGATTAAGGTAGACAGCCAGGGAGGACTTGCCAGTTTATTGAGAGAGTAAACAAGGTGTAGAAGGAAAGGTGTCTCATGAAGGACCTAGGGCAGCACTAGCCAAGGAGTTGATCTGGGATGGACTAAAGGAACACACAGCAGGAGTGTCATCAGCACGCAATGGCACACTGGATGACTGGATTTTGGCCACCCAGGATACAGGGACACACACAGCTCAAGCCTCTCTGCTGGCCTCAGCCATGGCAGTTACATAAACCAGGACTAAGGAGGCTTGCAGACAGCTAGTCAGAGATTGCAAAAAATGTGCACCTTTTCTCCCCATTGGCCCTTTACAACCTGCTGGAGTGAATCCCTGAGGGTTAACATATAATGCTTTATGGCAAATGGATGTCACTCATTATGTACTTTTGAAAATGTAAAATATACTTGTATAATCATTGATATCTATCTAGGTTGTGTAATGGCCACAGCCTCCACAGGAGAAATAAAAAGGGGTCATCACCCATGTACTTCAATGTTTTGGAATCACAAATGTTCCCATTTCTATTAAAGCTGACAATGGGCCAGCCTGTACTAGCAAGGCATTTTAGGCAGTTTGCAGTGATTGGCATATAGAACACTTAACGGGGATCCCCACAACACTTAGGCTCAAGGCATCATAGAAAGAACACACAAGGAATTAAAGATCATGCTACAAAACAGAGGGAGAAGCTATACCAAGTCCCCTCATGATGTCTTGAAAAGAATCTTACTTGCTTCAAATTTTCTTTCAATGTGTAAAACTTCTACAGACACAGCAGCCTATAAACATGCCCCCCCCATGAGGCCCTCCCTCTACCTATGATCTCATGGAGGGATCCGATAACAAGTGCATGGGATGGTCTGGGGTCCCTTCTAACCACGGGTGGAGGGTTTGCATATGTTAACAGAACCCTTACCCCAGCTAGGTGCTTGCTAAAAAGTCAAGCCCTGGACCCCCAGAACCACCAACCAAGGAGATGAAGGAACTAACTCTGGAGGGAAAACCTCACAGGCAAAGACCTCAACAACACAAGCAGACCTCACGTAAAGTAACTGTGGTGACCTTAAATGACTTGTTGACCAAGCCACCCGATTGGCCTCTTTGCCTGGTGCAACCCCATCCCTTGGCCTATGGTGGTGGTCCTACTGTGTGCAATGCTCCCTGCTAACAGTGAAGCCTCCCATCAGGTAAATTGGGCCCTGACCACTAGACAACCCCTTCTGGTTATTGCTAATTGGGACAGGCTTTACCCAAGCTCTTTTCCAATAATTCCAACCTTATTGATCCTGATTTATCCATCCAGGAGGTAACCGTACCCTAGAATACCAGCATTTCTATACCTGCTCTGCCTATATTTTCTTCTGTGGTAGATAATGAAGCCTATAATCCAGAGAGTCCCCCATGTTTTGCTCTTGCCAATGAAACTATTGTAGATAACTATAATAAGTCATATGTTGGACTGTCTCTCTCTGACCTTAGAAGTATTGTTAATACTACCTATAGCCACAGACTCCCCCATGGTAATGCACAAAATCCTTGCTGCCAACATGCCCAACAACACTTTTTGGAAAGCCCCCCCTCAGATAATGATATCATCCCATGGAATAAAATGTCACTGCCATATCTTATCTCCTTGATAAGAAGAATTTCTCTGGGAAAGAATAACACCTATGTGTCTAGGTGGCTGCAGCTCCCTGGA
Source organism: Spermophilus citellus (assembly GCF_964194105.1). Classification (NCBI taxonomy): domain Eukaryota; kingdom Metazoa; phylum Chordata; class Mammalia; order Rodentia; family Sciuridae; genus Spermophilus; species Spermophilus citellus. Next base: position 228,058,498 of record NC_138185.1, on the reverse strand, counting down.
ATGTAACTGATGTACCCAAAAATCATATGGCCCACTGAGTACCTGCTACACAGGACGAGCCATTACCAACCAGTATGGAGGAAATCAGTATGGATGATGGATATCACGCCAATATTGCTGGCTGATAGGCCCATCAAATGGGCAGCTGCTGGCTGGATGAATGGGTCGATATTGAGTCCAGACTCTGAATATGGATTTGCCCTTGACCCAAATTATGCCCATATCCACTATGCACAAGCTTATGTTACGCCACCCTTTGCTATGTTAATAATCAATGATACTGATGGCATAAATAGCATTCATACAGAGGTCCCTTGTGCAGTCAATGCACCATGCTGACTCACAAATTGTCTAACCCTTGCTATAAAAGGTAAATGTATTTTTTACCCTTAAACTGCCCCCCAGTAATCTATCTTCCAGTGAACTTGTCGAGAGTGGAAGAGACCTTGGGACAGGGAGATGAAGAGTCTTCTGAATTACATCTTGCATCAGACAAGGTGTGCAATTAGCCTCATCATTGCTGGAATTATCGACCTGGTAGCCACCATCACCACCACAGCCACTGCCACTGCTTCACTCACTAAGAGTATCCAGACTGCTCAGACTGTGACAATGTGTCTACTGCCACAGCAAAAGCCTTTGTAACTCAAAATGACTTAAGTGAAATGTTCTGAGGTGCTATTTTAGTAATTCAGCAAGAAACAGACCTCCACCAGGAACAACTAGATATTCTGTTTATGTTGCAAGGCTCACTGTGACCCTGAGTTTCATGGTATTTGTGTCACCCAATATGCTGTATCGTAAAATGTAACCTCACACTTCTCCAGTTTTTCTCAGTATATTAAGGGCACTTGGGATGCTAACTGTGTTATTGCTATGCAAAACCTTACTAAGACATTGTCAAAATCAGTGAGACTAAGGTGTCTATTTTGATAACCTCTTCTTTCTTCCAGGGATTAACTGAACATTGGAAAAACCTGATCGCCAAATAACTAATCCTTATAATGCTATTACCCTGGCCCTACTGTTTATAATAGTGATAATTTTTTCTTGTGTTTTGAAATGTTTATGTAACTGTGTAAGAGTAACCAAATGAAAAACATAAATGCTGGCTGAAGTCCTGGTGGCACAGCCAGAGGGGGGAGATGTGGGTACAGGTGCATGGAGTACTGCATACATGGCATATGTTAAGGGTATCTGAGTAGCAGGCTACTCCCCTTGTGCTAGGCATGTGAGCAGCAGGCTGCTTATCCCATAGGCACGGCCCAGGGTTTGAGACCATGTGCGCAGTCCCTGTGCTGGTTCCATGGCTCACTCTTCAATTGGTCACTTCAAGGACAGTTAGCAGAAACTGCATTGGTGGCTGTCTGCAATCTGCTTAGCTACTGCCTGAGTATATATACACATTAACTGCACAATAAAATCAGACTTCTTCATGCTTGGTGTCCTGAGGTCTTAATTAGGGACTCCGCAGACACACTCTTCTCTACCCCTATCCATGGACCTCCTGGCTGAAGAAAGAAAGCCCACACAATCAGACACACAGCTGTCCATTCCAGCTGTATTTTCACTCTTACACTGAAACCTAGCCCTAGTGAGGCAGAGAACAGCACCCTGACACAGGGGTGCCAGGTGCCATGATGGGTCCCAGGCTGTGCAGACCCAGCTGTCCATCACCTGCCCCTCCTGGGTGTGGGGAGCCACCAGCTGCTCTGCCCCAGTCACTGTGAAGCACAGCCTGGCTGTGGGCCACAGGTGCCCTGTGAGCTGCAGAGCCCCAGGACAAGGCCCTCTCTGCACGTGGCCCTCACCACCCACCCTCACCCTCACCCTCCCTGCACCTTCCCATCTCCAGGGCCACTGTCCTCTCTCTTTCCAGGACCTGATGCAGCAGCTTCCCCACCTGAGTGATGGTGTGGTGATGGTCTCCCTCTGCCTGACCCATTTCAGCTAGGTCCATGTGCTCCAGGGCCATGCCCAGGGCCAACAGGGCAGGATGCCATTCTTTTTAGCAAATTACCTTCTTTCTCTGTGGACAGCATATTATCTACATCTCCATTAAGGGACACATGGTGATCATGAAAAGTGCTTCAACACTCATGGGACTGGAGTTATGGACAGGCCTCTTGGACACATGTCCCACCTGATGTGCACACTGGACAGAGGTCCTCTCCTTAAGCCATAGACTGTCCCACCCCATGTCTCTGCTGACCTCAGGTGGGGTCTCCTGTCAGGTGCTGGGGCCTTTGTGGTCGTGCTCCCAGGGTCCACTACCCATGGCATAAGGACACTCTGTAGGGGCCACATTCTGACCATGTGCTGCCTGAGTTGAGGCCTACCCAGAGGATCCTCTGTAATGCATCCTCTAGAGGAAGAGCCACCCCCACACTCTGGCACCCTGTGTGCCTGCAGAGTCAACACCATGGGTGCTGCCAGTTCAACTCTTGGGTGACTCTTCCAGCTCCTGGATCAGAGCTGGCACAGAAACACCCTTTACCCAGTCCCAGGGCTGTGTCCACCTCTTTAGATGCTCACTATGACCACCTCAGGCCCCAGCACCAGTGTGGATGAGTCCAGTCTGAGCTGCTCTGAGCAGCTCCTGAGGCTGAGGGTTCACAAGGAGACAGCTGTGCTGCAGCAGGTTCTGGAGACCAGGGTGCAAACACCCAGGTGCTTCTCCTGACCAGGGCTCCTGAGGGTGCAGCACCACATGGCAGGAGGCCGGAGGCAGAGAGAGGAGATGAGGCTGGACCCCTGAGTGGTGCTGGGGTCATCCTGAGGGCTCAGCCTGCCATAAATGGCCTCTACCTGCCCTTGGAGAATCCAGGTGGACAGGCCCAGGGTGTCAGTTGTTCTGTCCATTCTGGGGTCATGTGGGCATGAAAAGTGTGGTGAGCTATTTTGCTGTGCTGCCTTGTGTGGGCGTGAGCCTAATTCTTGGGCTGAGACCCAGTTCTTTGTTTTCAGCCACTCCCTAGAATGGAATGTATCAATTGTCCAGCTCCTGGAACAAACTGTTTTCAAGAAGTGCTTGTTGTTTTGCACAAGCTGGAACTGGGTGTCTCTTGCCTTGTGTGCAAGTGCTGGGTCTATCATTCTATTGGCTGCTGCTGTGTTGCTATGCGCTCTTTGTCCAATGGTGTACGAGCAGGGCTGCAGTTGAAGTATATAAGGGGTGGTTTTTTCAGGCTCGGGGTCTTTCCTCTCATCTATACCTAATGGATGCTCCCAATAAAGCGTGTTAAAGAAGAATCCTGTTGTTGTCGTCATTCCTGCTGGTGGGTAGACGCGACAAGTGGTGCCGAAATCCCGGGAATTGTCATCTGTCGGCTACGAGGGGACCCCCGATATTTTGCGGGAGGATTCAGAACTTTACACGCGGAGCGGTGGCGCCGGTAAGTAATCCCCTGATCCGGTGGCTCTGGCTTAGTATAGTGCTCTATCATGGGTCAATATCAGTCTGTTTTCCTGAAACCACTAAAAGGGGACAGGAGATTTTGGTGGAGCATCAGGATACTGGGTCAGAGTCAGAGGAATCTAAGCAAGAAAGACATGAAACAAAACAAAAAAGGGGATCTAATGCAAAGTTAAGTGAAAGTGCACTCAAGGAACAAAAGGACGTGACTCCAGCGTTAGGAGCACGCCCGAAACTCTATCCAGATTTATCTGCCTTCCGTAAATTAAAGATAGTTGATTCAGATGAGTCTGAGTCGGAAGGTGAGTCAGAAGGCTTTACCCCAGAAGAAGAACAAAGCTTAGAGAAAATGGTGGCTGAATATGAGCATGGCCGCTATGACGCGGCAATGGCCGCCGCCCTTCTTCCTCCGAAGCCTCCGGCGTATTCTGTAGCTAAACAACTGTTGCCACGTAAAGGGTCTCCACCCACTGCTCCAGGCGGAGCTTGTGGCTTCATAAAACGCAGTACTTGGAGGAAGCTGGAGGAGGAGGGGGCTTATCCTGTTGGTGCATATCCTGTCTTTGAGGATGCACAGGGACAGAGATATTTTGAGCCCATTCCTTATAAATTAGTTAAAGACATAGCTGAATCTGTCAGGACTAATGGTGTCACAGCATCTTTTACAATTGCATTGCTTGAACGCTTATATCTTAATGCTATGGCACCAATGGATTGGTATCATTTAGCAAAGGCCTGTCTCTCCATGGGACAATATCTTGATTTTAAATCATTATACTTGGATGCCGCTATACAACAGGCTCATGCGAATGCGGCTGATGGTCAACAAGCCTGGGATGTGGAGATGCTGACCGGGACAGGTCAGTGGGCCCAAAATCAAAATGTTTATCCATTAGTAGTATATCAACAAATTAATATTTTGGCCTTACGTGCCTGGAAGGCTCTCCCCAATAGAGGTGAAACAACAGGGAATCTTACAAAAGTCATACAGGGCCCAGCTGAGCCATTTTCAGATTTTGTCGCCCGAATGCTTCAAGCAGCTTCAAAAATTTTTGGGGATACGGAGCAGGCGATGCCCCTAGTGAAGCAGTTAGTGTATGAACAATGTGTTAATCATACTGACAATTCTACTATAGTTAATTGTACTGTAAAAGAGTGTTATTTAACCCAGTGTTGGAATACTTCCTTGTCATTGGCTTTGGTGGTAAATGTTCCGACCTTTGTGCCCATGCCAGTTGAGGCCGATCCTAGTTCTTTTCCCCTGGTACAGTTGGTCAGGGAAAGGAGAGATTTCGGCATTACAGCTGCTATAGTTACAGCTATTGTGGCGTCTGCCGCAGCAGCTACCACTGCAGCCATAGCTATGGCCTCTCAGGTACAAACAGCTCAAGTCATTAATAGTGTAGTAGATCACACAGCTAAAGCCTTAACTACGGTGGAAGAAATCAATAGACATCTTACTGCTGGTATTTACTTGCTTAATCAAAGAGTAGATATAATACAAGAACAAGTAGAGGAAGTTTATAAAATTACTCAGTTAGGATGTGTATCTCATTATAAGTATGTGTGTGTTACTCCTTTATATTACAATATGACTGCTTCCGTGGAACAGAGTAATAGATTGTCTAGATTTTTACAGGGAAACTGGACCCAGGAAGGAGAGCGACTCACTCAAGAACTGCTGTCTCAGATTGCCAACTTAAATGGAACACGCGTGGAACCTCTTTCTGTTGCCGACTTCGCCTCCTGGGCTTCTTCTATATTTTCCTACTTTAAAGAGTGGGTAGGGGTTGGGTTATTTAGTGCTATGCTTCTTTGTGGCCTTGTCTTATGCCTTTGGATGATTTGTCGTATGCGACGCACGCAGCAGAGTGATAGAGTCAAGGTAGTTCAGGCGCTTGCTGCACTGGAACCTGGGGCCTCCCCACAAATTTGGCTAGCCAGCTTGGCAAAATCCTAAAACCCCTGTTTTGATGTGGATGGCCTTTGCACACCAAGTGACCTTGTTGTCATTGCACCTTGGAAGGCTTCCATGTCTTAGGAAGACAGCCTTTGCACTCTGAAGGGTAAATGTTGCCCATTGCACTCAGAAAGGTGACTTCCTTGTTTGGCCTTTGAATGCCACCCTTGATCGGAGGGGTCATCATGAGGACACTTCCTGGATCGGGAGAATTTCAAATGGCTCGAACAAAACAAAAAAGGGGGAACTGTGGTGAGCTATTTTGCTGTGCTGCCTTGTGTGGGCGTGAGCCTAATTCTTGGGCTGAGACCCAGTTCTTTGTTTTCAGCCACTCCCTAGAATGGAATGTATCAATTGTCCAGCTCCTGGAACAAACTGTTTTCAAGAAGTGCTTGTTGTTTTGCACAAGCTGGAACTGGGTGTCTCTTGCCTTGTGTGCAAGTGCTGGGTCTATCATTCTATTGGCTGCTGCTGTGTTGCTATGCGCTCTTTGTCCAATGGTGTACGAGCAGGGCTGCAGTTGAAGTATATAAGGGGTGGTTTTTTTGGGCTCGGGGTCTTTCCTCTCATCTATACCTAATGGATGCTCCCAATAAAGCGTGTTAAAGAAGAATCCTGTAGTTGTCGTCATTCCTGCTGGCGGGTAGACGCGACAGAAAAGAGCAACAGGGAAGCAGCATTCAGGGCATATGGCTGTGTCTAAGGAGGACCCCAGACACTTGTTCCAGACAGAGGCCCTTCTTCCCCCAGGTCTGACTGCACACAAGGAGGACGGGAGGCCTACATCACAGATGACAGATTAGATAGATAGATGGATAGATAGATAGATAGATAGATAGATAGATAGATAGATAGATAGAGAGATAGGTAGGTAGATAGATAGATAGATAGATAGATAGATAGATAGATAGATAGATAGATAGACAGATGGATAGATAGACAGATAGGTAGACAGATAGAGAGAGAGAGAGAGAGAGAGAGAGAGAGAGAGAGAGAGAAACACTCATAAATACTGAAATAGAATAAGCCAATCCTGACCCTCAACAAAACTACAAATCCATGAAGACACTGGCTGCTCCTTCACAGGCCCCTCACTAGATGGGGCTACTCCTGGCCCTATGGACTCAGCCCATGACAACTGAAAGTGAGGACAGAGCCTGGGTTTCTCCCTGCCCACACTAGGGCCCTGTGCCCACCACAGATGGCAGCAGCATGTGGACCTGAGGGCTCTGTGCCAACTGGATGCTCCTGAGCTGAAGGAGGCCCTCACAGGGAGGCACAGCCTTCCCCCTGCAGGGAGCCTCTGAGGCCCTCAGCTGGACGCCTCCCTGGAGAGCAGGTGGCAGCAGAGGGGAGAAGACACACAGCACATTTCCAATGCAGGACGGTTCTGAGGACCTCACCAGTGTGTGCACCTGGGAGCTGGAGGAGGGTCAGGGCAGCAGTCATGTCCAGGGTGAGAGCAAAGACCAGGTAACCAGTCACTCTTTCTACACATGAGCAGTTGGACACAGTGAACCAGCACTCAGGCTTCTGTGTGATTTCACATCTGCACCAGGGAGTTAGCACAGACACCTCCACCATATGATCTATTTATTATTATTAAATAAATTAAAATAAGAGAAAATAAAATCAAAATAAAAGAAATTCTCCCCTCGTGAACGCTCCTCTGTCCATCATGGTGCCCATGACACTCCCGTCTGCCCTCAGAGCTGCTCTAACTGGGCCTCCACCCAGGGCTGCTATATAGCAGGAGGACATGCAAATAGGGCCTCCCTCTGCCCATGAAAACCAGCCCACCTGACCCTGCAGCTCTGCACAGGAGCCCAGCCCTGGACTCCCAGCTCAGCCCACTCAGTGATCAGGACTGAACACAGCTGCTCACCATGGAGACTGTGCTCAGCTGGGTTTTCCTGGTGGCTGTTTTCAAAGGTAATGAATGGAGAACCAGAGATCCTGAGTGTGTGAGTGGACAGGAGTGAGAGGAAGAGTGGACGAGTGACAGTGTCCTGACCAGGCTGCCTCTGTGTTTGCAGGTGTCCAGTGTGAGGTGCAGCTGGTGGAGTCTGGGGGAGGCCTGGTGCAGCCCGGGGGTTCCCTGCGACTCTCCTGTGTAGCCTCTGGATTCACCTTCAGTGATTACTACATGGACTGGGTCGGCCAGGCTCCAGGGAAGGGGCTGAAGTGGGTTGCTAGTATAAGAAACAAAGCTAATAGTTACACCACGGAATATGCTGCATCTGTAAAAGACCGATTCACCATCTCCAGAGAGGATGCCAAGAACACCCTGTACCTGCAAATGAGCAGTCTGAGAACTGAGGACACAGCCACCTATTACTGTGCCAGAGACACAGTGAGGGGACCTCAGTGTGAGCCCAGACACAAACCTCCTGCAAGGTGCCCAGGTCCAGCAGGGGGCGCTCAGCACACAGGGAGCTCAGGGTCACCCAGGAGCAGGTGCAGAGGGGTGGGGCTGACTTCCTCCATCTGGGGCCCTCTCTTCTCTATGTACCTGCTTTCTAAGAGAGCTCTCTGGACATATTTTTCTTGCTAATCTCTTATATCTCTGAAAAGAACAATTTGGGTTTTTAATTTGTACTTTCTTTTTTCATTGTTGCACCATAATTATAAATAATATTGTATTTCAATTGGACGCAGCTACACAGTCATGGGATATAATCTCTCCACTTCTGTCCCCTGCCATCTCGCTTGCCCTCCCTCCTCTCTACCCCTCCCCCTGACCCTTTTTCCCTTTCTTTTCTCGACAGATCTTTTCTATAATTTGGTTTCATTAGTGCCTCTTAGAGCACATAAAGGGGGCATCCACTGTGCCATCCTCACACAGTACACAGGAATGCTTCTTCAGTGTCATTCCACTGCTTGTCCCATTTCTGTCCCCATACCTCACCCTTGATCCCCTTCCTCTCCTCCTGCTCCCTCTTCTGTTTCCAGGGGATTATTTCCTGTACTTTCTACCTTTTGTGATCTGCAATTTGCATTTGAGATTAAACACTTGACATTTCTCCTTCTGAATCTGGCTGAATAAACTTGATACTCTCCAGTTCCATCCATTGACCAGGAAATGCCATATTACCACTCTTCCCTGTGGCTGAGTGAAACACTGTCCTGTGTATACACCACCTTCCCTTTATCCACTCATCTGTTGATGGACACCTGGCAAAGTTATGTAATATGGCTGTTTTCAGGCCCACTGGTATAAACACTGATGTGGCTGGATAGCTGTGCTGTGCTGATTTGGGGTCTTTTGGATAAATACCGAGGAGGGTAGCTGGGTCACATCGTGGCTCCATTCCTGGTCTTCATGAAATGTCCATTCTGCTTTCTAGAATGGCAGCACTAATTTTCAGTCTCAGCAATAACACATCTGTACATCTCTTTCCCACATTTTTGCTGACAATTTTTATTATTTGTGTTCATGATGGTCGCCTTCTGATTGGTCTGAGATGAATTTTCAATGCAGTTTCAATTTGCATTTCCTGATTTCTAGGACTATTGAGGATGTTTTCCTATATTTGTTGGCCACGTAGATTTCCGCTCTTGAGGAATGTCCCTTTAGCTCTTTCCCATGTATTTATTGGGTTGTTTGGTCTGGTCATTAAGTGTTTGGGGTTCTCTATATATTCTGGGTATTAGTGCCCTATCTGGGGGGCAGGTGACAATCATGCCCCAAGCCTCTCTCCCACACTCTTGCTTGATCCCATTGCTGTGCTGAAGGTTTTAATTTGATACTGTCCCACTTACTGATTCCTGATATTGACCCTTGCACTTTGGTGACCTGGTTGAGGAAGTCAGTGTTTTAATGTTAATCTTCTCCTCATGCTCCTCCTCCCTGTTCAGTTCTTAGTTGCTCTCTTTATATCAAAGAAGACATTTGGCATTTGTTTTTTAAGGATTGAATAGCTTCACTTAGCATAATCTGCTCTAATGCCATCCATTTCCCTTCAAATTCTATGATTTTGTCATTTTTTATTGCTGCGTAGTACTCCATTGTGTATAGATGCCACATTTTTTTTATCCATTCATCTATTGAAGGGCATCTAGGTTGGTTCCACAGTCTAGCTATTGTGAATTGTGCCGCTATAATCATTGATGCAGCCGTATCCCTATAGTACGCTCTTTTAAGATCCTCAGGGAATAGTCCGAGGAGGGCGATAGCTGGGTAAAATGGTGGATCCATTCCCTGATTTCCCAGGTATCTCCATACTGCTTTCCAAATTGGCCTTACCAATTTGCAGTCCCACCAGCAGTGTACAAGTGTACCCTTTTCCCCACATCCTCGCCAGCACTTGTTGTTGTTTGACTTCATAATGGCTGCCAATCTTACTGGAGTGAGATGATATCTTAGGGTGGTTTTGATTTGCATTTCTCTGACTGCTAGCAATGGTGAGCATTTTTTCATGTACTTGTTAATTGATTGTATGTCCTCCTCTGAGAAGTGTCTGTTCAGATCCTTGGCCCATTTGTCGATTGGGTTATTTGTTATCTTATTGTTTAATTTTTTGAGTTCTTTGTATATTCTGGATATTAGGGCTCAATCTGAAGTGTGAGGGGTAAAAATTTGTTCCCAGGATGTAGGCTCTCTATTTACCTCTCTTATTGTTTCTCTTGCTGAGAAAAAAAACTTTTTAGTTTAAGTAAGTCCCATTTGTTGATTCTTGTTATTAACTCTTGGGCTATGGGTGTCCTATTAAGGAATTTGGAGCCCGACCCCACAATATGTAGATCGGAGCCAACTTTTTCTTCTATCAGACGCAGAGTCTCTGATTTGATATCTAGCTCCTTGATCCATTTTGAGTTAACTTTTGTGCATGGCGAGAGAAGGGGATTCAGTTTCATTTTGTTGCATATGTATTTCCAATTTTCCCAGCACCATTTGTTGAAGATGCTATCCTTCCTCCATTACATGCTTTTAGCCCCTTTATCAAATATAAGATAGATGTAACTTTGTGGATTAGTCTCTGTGTCCTCTATTCTGTACCATTGGGCCACCCACCTGTTTTGGTACCAGTACCATGCTGGTTTTGTTACTATTGCTTTGTAGTACACTTTGAAATCTGGTATCGCTATACCGCCTGATTCACACTTCCTGCTTAGAATTGCTTTTGCTATTCTTGGTCTTTTATTTTTCCATATGAATTTCATGATTGCTTTATCTATTTCTACAAGAAATGCCATTGGGATTTTATTTGGCATCGCATTAAACCTGTAGAGAACTTTGCGTAATATCTCCATTTTGATAATGTTAGTTCTGCCTATCCATGAACAGGGTACATTTTTCCATCTTCTAAGATCTTCTTCTGTCTCTCTCTTTAGGGTTCTGTAGTTTTCATTGTATAAATCTTTCACCTCTTTTGTTAGGTTGATTCCCAAGTATTTTATTTTCTTTGAGAATATTGTGAATGGAGTGGTTTTCCTCATTTCCATTTCAGAAGTTTTGTTGCTGATATACAGGAATGCCTTTGATTTATGCGTGTTGATTTTATATCCTGCCACTTTGCTTACTTCATTTATTAACTCTAGCAGTTTCTTTGTAGACCCTTTTGGGTCTGTTAAATATATTATCATGTCATCCACAAATATCAATAATTTAAGTTCTTCTTTTCCTATTTTTTTATTGTTTGTTCAAAACATTACAAAGCTCTTGACATATATATTTCATACATTAGATTCAAGTGGGTTATGAACTCCCATTTTTACCCCAAATACAGATTGCAGAATCACATCAGTTACACATCCACATTTTTACATACTGCCATATTAGCAACTGTTGTATTCTGCTACCTTTCCTATCCTCTACTATCCCCCCTCCCCTCCCCTCCCATCTTCTCTCTCTACCCCATCTACTGTAATTCATTTCTCTCCTTGTTTTTTTTTCCCATTCCCCCCACAACCTCTTATATGTAATTTTGTATAACAATTAGGGTCTCCCTCCATTTCCATGCAATTTCCCTTTTCTCTCTCTTTCCCTCCCATCTCATGTCTCTGTTTAATGTTAATCTTTTTCTCCTGCTCTTCCTCCCTTCTCTATTCTTAGTTGTTCTCATTATATCAAAGAAGACATTTCACATTTGTTTTTTAGGGATTGGCTAGCTTCACTTAGCGTAATCAGCTCTAGTGCCATCCATTTCCCTGCAAATTCCACGATTTTATCATTTTTTAGTGCTGCATAATACTCCATGGTGTATAAATGCCACATTTTTTTAATCCATTCATCTATTGAAGGGCATCTGGGTTGGTTCCACAGTCTAGCTATTGTGAATTGTGCTGCTATGAACATCGATGTGGCAGTATCCCTGTAGTGCGCTCTTTTAAAGTCTTCAGGGATTTGACCCAGCTATTGCCCTTCTTTTCCTATTTTTATGCCTTTAATTTATTTTGTCTGTCTAATTGCTCTGGCTAGTATTTCAAGAACTAAATTGAATAGAAGTGGTGATAGAGGGCATGCCTGTCTTGTTCCAGATTTTAGAGGGAATGCCTTCAGTTTTTCTCCATTTAGGATGGTGCTAGCCTGAAATTTAGCATATATAGCTTTTACAATGTTGAGGTAAGTTCCTGTTATCCCTACTTTTTCTAGTGTTTTGAACATAAAGGGATGCTGTACTTTGTCAAATGCTTTTTTCTGCATCTATCAAGATGATCATATGGTTCTTGTCTTTAAGTCTATTTATGTGGTGAATAGTATTTATTGATTCCCATATATTGAACCAGCCTTGCATCCCAGGGATGAATCATACTTGATCATGGTCCACAATTTTTTTGATATGCTTTTGTATTCGATTCACCAGGATTTTATTGAGAATTTTTCCATCCAAGTTCATTAGAGATATTGGTCGGTAGTTTTCTTTCTTTGAGGTGTCTTTGTCTGGTTTCGGGATCAGGGTGATGATGGCCTCATAGAATGAATTTGGAAGAGCTCCTTCTTTTTCTATTTCTTGAAATAGCTTGAAAAGTATTGGTATTAATTCTTCTTTGAAGGTTTTGTAAAACTCTGCTGTATACCCATCCGGTCCAGGGCTTTTTTGGTTGCTAGTTTTTTGATGGTTTCTTCAATTTCTTCCTTTGTTATTGGTCTGTTTAAATTGTGTGTGTCTTCCTGACTCAATCTGGGCAGATCGTATGACTTAAGAAATTTATCAATATCTTCACTATCTTCTATTTTATTGGAATATAGAGTTTCAAAATACTTTCTAATTATCTTCTGTATTTCTGTAGTGTCTGTTGTGATATTGCCTTTTTCATCCCGTATGTTAGTAATTTGAGTTCTCTCTCTTATTTTTACAAAGAACCAACTTTTAGTTTTTTCAATTTTTCAATGCTTTTTTTGTTTCAGTTTCATTGATTTCTGCTCGAATTTTAATTATTTCTTGTCTTCTACTACATTTGCTCTTGTTTTGCTCTTCCTTTTCTAGGTTGTTGAGGTGCAGTGTGAGTTCATTTATTTGTTGTTTTTTTTCTTTTTTTGAGGAAAGAACTCAAAGAAATGAATTTCCCTCTTAAAACTGCTTTCATTGTGTCCCATAGATTCCGGTATGTTGTGTCTGTATTGTCATTTGTCTCTATGAATTTTTTATCTCCTCCTTTATGTCTTCTGTAACCCATTGATCATTCAGTAACATATTGTTCATTTTCCATGCGATGTAGGATTTTTCCTTCCTTCTTTTATCATTGATTTCCAGTTTCATTCCATTATGATCAGATATGGTGAATGGTATATCTCCATGCCTTTATATTTACTAAGAGTTGCCCTATGGCATAATATATGGTCTATCTCTGAGTAGGATCCATGTGCTACTAAGAACGTGTATCCACTTGATGATGGTTGATATATTCTATATATGTCAGTTAAGTCCAGGTTATTGATTGTGCTATTGAGTTCAATAGTTTCTTTATTTAGCTTTTGTCTAGAGGATCTGTCTAATGGGAGAGCGGTGTGTTGAAGTCACCCATAATTATTGTGTTGTAGTCTATTTGACTCTTGAACTTGAGGAGAGTTTGTTTTATGAACGTTGCAGCTCCATTGTTTGGTGCATACAAATTGATAATTGTTATGTCTTGTTGGTAGATGGTTCCTTTTAACAGTATATAGTGTCCTTCTTTATCCTTCTTGATTAACTTAGGTTTGAAGTTGATTTTATTCGATATGAGTATGGCCACTCCTGCTTGCTTCCGAGGGCCATGTGAGTGGTATGATTTTCCCCAACCTTTTACCTTCAGCCTGTGTATGTCTATTCCTAGCATATGAGTCTCCTGAAGGCAGCATATTGTTGGATTTCTTTTTTTGTTCCAGGTTACTTGCCTATGTCTCTTGATTGGTGAGTTTAGGCCATTAACATTTAAGGTTACAATTGAAATATGATTTGTACTTCCAGTCATGTTTATTTATTTATTAATTTTAGTTTGGTTAGTTTTTACTTTTTGGTTATTTTCCTCCCCCTTTACTGAGATAACTCCTGCTGTTAGTTTTGGGCACTATTTTTCAATTCCTCTTCTTGTAGTATTTTGCTCAAAATGCTTTGCAGTGCTGGTTTTCTGGCTGTGAATTCTCTTAGCTTTTGTTTATTGTGAAAGATTTTAATTTAATTGTCAAATCTGAAGCTTAATTTTGCTGGATACAGTATTCTTGGCTGGAACCCATTATTTTTCAGCGTTTGGAATACATTGTTCCAGGATCTTTTCACTTTCAAAGTCTGATGAAAAATCAGTCGTTAACCTAATTAGTTTACCCCTGAATGTAATCTGCCTCCTTTCTCTTGTAGCTTTTAATATTCTCTCCTTGTTCTGTATGTTTTCTATCTTCATTATTATATGTCTTGGAGTTGGTCTATTACAGTTTTGAATGTTTGGGGTCCTGTAGGCTTCCAGGATTTGGCAATCCATTCCATCTTTCATCTCTGGGAAGTTTTCTAGAATTATTTAATTTAATAGGCTGTCCATTTCTTTGGTTTGATTCTCTATGCCTTCTTCTATCCCGATGACTCTCAAATTTGTTTTTTTTAATGACATCCCATATCTCTTGATTAGATTGCTCGTGGGATTTAACCATCTTTTCTGTGTTGACTATATTCTTTTCAAGTTGATAAACTTTGTCTTCATTATCTGATGTTCTGACTTCTACTTGATCTAGTATATTTGTAATATTCTCATTTGAGTTTTTAATTTGGTTTATACTTTCCTGCATTTCTAGGATTACTGTTTGATTTTTTTTAAGATCTCTATCTCTTGGTAAAGCTCATTCTTTGCCATTTGAATTTGTTTGTTTAATTCATTTTCAAAATATACTTTTATTGCTTGGACTTGCTGTCTCATGTCTTCTCTAATATTCCTTTCCATCTGAGTTAGGTATGCTTTGAGTTCTTTCCCTATCCCTGTTTCTGATGCTTCTAGGTCCTCCTGTATATTTACGTTGTCCTGCATTGTTTGTACTCCTTTTTACCCTTGTTTTTTCATGATGTTCACGCTAGTTTCCAGCTCTATTTGATTGCTGTGTTTCTGCTCTCTTCTATAAATTTGTTTTGGTTTTTTATATCTCTGTTGTCTCTCCTTTGTGTTGTTAGACTGTGCTTGCTAAAGTGGATTCCGCTGGGAAGGAATTCCGATGGCCAAGCTCCAGTGACGTCACATCTCTGCTATCGCAGGTCCCAGGCTTCCTACTGGGTGTCCGAATGGAGGGCTGGGACTGGACTGTCTCTGGTTTGTTTCAGCTCCCGGACACCTGCTGCCAGACAGTCTCCAGCCGCCCAGTTACGCTGGCAGCCGGTGGGTGGTCCTTCGCCAGCGGGCGGGCGGACTCCAGCTGCCCAGTCGCTCGGACAGCGGGTGGGCTGTCACTGGCGTGTGGGTGATCTCTAGCCACCCAGTCACGGGGCGGTCGCCAGCGGGCATGCGGTCTCTAGCCACCGCCCAGTCACAGTGGCAACAGGCTGGCTGGTGCTGGTGGGCAGGCGGTCTCCAGCTGCCCAGTCACGTGGGCAGCCAGCGAGTGATCGGTTGCCTGTGGGCGTGCGGTCTTCAGCCGCCTTGTTGCACGGGCAGTGGGCTGCCTGTCGCCTGCGGGCGGGCAATCTCTAGCCACCCAGTTGCAGGGGCAATGGGCCGGCTGTCGCAGGCGGGCGTGCGTTCTCCAGCCACCCAGTCACAAGGGCCTGGCCTCTAGTCCCCTGGTTTCTCCTGCCAGTCCTGTTTTCTCCTGCTATACCAGATTTCCCCTGAGTGATGCCTCTCGGCAGTTCAAACTGTACTCTGGGGCTGCCGTTTTTTGGGCGTGGAGGGTGGCTATTGAGAACCCCCGACACTCTATTGTTTTGATTTTTTCCGCTTGCCCCTCCCCCCGCGCTGGCAATACGGGTTTAGTTTTCCCTGCTGATGGGAGGGGGAGTTGAAGGTCGGGATTCTCTAGTTTTCCCCGCATCTTTATGCAGGCTTGCTCTGATAATCCCACCCCCAGAGAGCCTAGGAGAGATTTTATGGGAATTCCCCGATGTATGGGAGATGAGCTGAGTTACACGCACCTGTTTTATTTTTGCACTTTGTCGGAGAGTGGCAGTGGTTACTTCAGCTCTCCAAGATGGTGGCTGCTGGTTTCCTTGGTGGAGTTTCCATTGTGGGGGATAGAAC
Source organism: Spermophilus citellus (assembly GCF_964194105.1). NCBI lineage: Eukaryota > Metazoa > Chordata > Mammalia > Rodentia > Sciuridae > Spermophilus > Spermophilus citellus. The sequence continues at coordinate 228,042,488 of NC_138185.1, read as the reverse complement.
TGTCCCGCTTCCTTCCCCGTCTGAAATCCCGAACTCAGCCCAGGGCTCTATGAGTGCTCAGGCGGTAGGATTCCACAGAATCTGCAGCAATCTCCCTGCTTGCTGGTCGCTTCTCAGCAGCTCCTCGCCATCTGTAGCTGCGGGGCAGGCCGTGTGGATCAGTCAGCCGGGATCTCCGCTCACACAGTTGGCTCCTGTATGAGACTCAATTACCGGACCTCGGTGCAGGAAATCCTTCCTCTAGGTTTCGGTGCACCCCCATTTTGCTGTAAGTTCCTAACAAGATAGTTTTTTGTCATTCTAACTCATTATTCACCCGCTCAGTGGCGTGGTACATGGGGTGTGATGCATTCTATTTGTGGCCATCTTGGACCCCAAAAATCTTGTGAGAAAAATTTTGAGTCATCACATCGGGGCTGGGGGAGTTGGAAACAGGTACCTGATCAGCCGCAGAACTGTGCTGGTAGCCACGCCCACCAATTGATGGCGAGTAACGTTTTCCAAGATGGATTCCATCTGTTTCCCACATAGGGTGTTTGGTGAGGTGGGGGGTGCTGGGGAGACCTTGTGCTTTGTCCAGAGCTCAGTCTAATGACCCTCAAGCAAAGGCTCTTCATTCTATGACAAATTCCTTCTGCCAAGATCAGATATTTTCATAACTTCTGGTTCAATCTTTCTGCTTAGAATTACATTGGTTATTTTGTGTTTTTAATTTCTCCACACAAATATCAGGATTCTTTTTTTGGTTGTTTGAAGAATGTCTTTGGTATTTTTTGGAGATTTCATTGAATCTCTGTGACATTTTTGGTAGTTTGGCCATTTGATAATAATCATTCTGACAATAGCAGAAACAGGCAGTTCTTTCCATCTCTAAGGTCTTCAGTTTTTCCCTGTGTTGTTACTCACTGTTTCCATTGTAGAGATTGTTCAGCTCCTTGGTTGATTTCTTTCCAACTACTTTTTAAGTTATTTAGAATGGGAACATTTTCCCGATTTCTTTCTCAGCAGACCTCTTTTGGAAGTATTTGAAAGTGGTTTATTTATGTATTCATGTTGTACTTACCTACATTGCTAAAGGTTTTTATCAGATCTAGAAGTGTTCTGATGGAGATATTGGTTCTTCTACACATTAGATCACACCACCTGCAAGCAGCATATTAAGACTTAGTCTTTACTCTGTAACCCTTTAATTTCCTTCTCTGGCCTGATTGCTCTGACTAGAGATTGTAGGGACTGTGTACACAATGCACACTATCAAAGACACAAGGACATGGTTCCTATAAAACATATAAAAATATAGAAGCCCTTGGCACACTATAAAAATAAAAAAAAGAAGCCAAAAATGAACAAAGTTAGATGCAAAAGAAGATATGCCTACAGGCTCTTCTGAAATCCAGAAAATTATTGCAAACTGCTTTTTAAAAAATATCCTTCAGGGGCTGAGATTGTGGCTCAGAGGTAGAGCGCTCCCCTGTAACACACGAGGCACTGGGTTCGATACTCAGCACCACATAAAAAATAAAATAAAATAAAGATATGTGTCTACCTATATCTAAAAAGAATATTTAAAAAATCCTCCAGTAAATGAGAAAAACTTGAAGAGATTTAAAAATTTCTAAACACAATGAAACTGGCTGAAATTGAAGCAAAGGAATGTAAAAATTTAAATAGAAAAATGTCAAGCAATGAATTTGAAAAGCCATTAAAGACTTTCCAAGACAGAAAATCCCAGAAGCAGATTAATTCCCAGTTGACTATAAGAGAACTTTAAAGAAGGAATAAGAATAGATATGCCACGTCCTTATATTATTTCTTGAAATGTAAAAAGAGAAAACACTGAATCAATCATTCTGTGAAGGCAGTTACTCCCTGACCCAAAGCCAAATAAAACACATTCAGGAAAGGAGATTCCAGACCAATAACACTGATGAACACAGATGTGAGGTTCCTGGACACAGGAATATGGACACAGAGCCTTGAAGGACACATGAGAAGGTGGTACCCTGATCAGGTGGGTTTCTCCACAGGGTGGGAGGTTGGCTCAACATATGCAGATTAATAATATCAACATGGGATTCACCACATAAACAGAAGTGAGGACAAGGGTCACACCATCACATCAACAGGTACAGGAAAAGCATTTGAGGAGGCCAGCACCCCTCATGTTTAAAGGACTGGAGAAGCTAGACATCCAAGGGACTGACCTCAACCTCGTAAAGGCTGCATGTGAAAACCCAAGGCCACCACCATACTGAAGTGAGACATCCTGGAAACAGTTCCTCTCAGCGCAGGACAGGACAAGGATGTCCTCTCTCCCACTCTGATGCCCCGGGGTCCCTGCACTGCACACTTGGATGCAGGAGCATTTTCACATGAACCAAATGCAGAGCAGCATCATTGAGGCTGAAGTGACTGCTCTGTGGTCACCAGGGCCAGAGGCTGAGGAAGCTCAGAGGACACAGGTGAGTCTTTTCCCATCAACTCAGAGAAGGGACATCACTGGGCTCTCCTGATTAGGGCTGTCCTTGGGATTCTCAGTACAGCAAACAGGAAGCCAGTCCAGGTTGGGTGACAAGGGCACGTGATGAACCTTGGGCTCATGGTCCTCCTGGCTCCCAAGGAGTCCCTGAGACTCAGCACTGGTCCTCGGGCACTTTTGCTGCTTGTAAATGGAAGGTGAGAGGCTGAGGATCAGGTGAGGTTCCTGCAGGGGGACAGGCAGCCAGGCTGGGTCACCACAGCAGCCGAGTAATAGTGAGTGGCAGGGGGACATCTGACCAGACACGCAGCAAGTCCTGTCCTCACCAAGGTCTGCCCACTCCAGACCTGGCACCTGAGAACAGGAGCCTGACTACCCAGGTCCAGATTGAGACTCCAGGTGGCCCTGCACATGAATTGTCCACATCAGTCCTCAGAGGGGCAGAGGGTAACTTGATGGGCATCCAGGTAGGGACGCTGATGACCCTTGTGCCAGGAGCTGCTGAGAGGGTGACTCAGATGTCCTCCATCACTGCCCTGCTGGACTCTGGCCAAAAAAACAGCCACCACCATGACCAGCACAGCCAAGAGCTCTCTGCTGTGGAAGCCCTCACCAGGGCAATCAGGACACAGTCTAGGGGACTCCAGACCCCAGGGGCCATTAGAGTCAGTCAAGTCCTCTCCTTGGTCCTGTGGCCATAGTCTCCCTCCTAATCAATCCTCCTGAACCAATATGCTGTTGCTGTTTGTACAAATCCCAGGGAAGTGAACAGGACCTACCTGCTTCCACACTCAAGTGGAGGCCAGACGTAGGGCACACATGGCCCCATCCACGTCAATACATCAGAAGGACAGAGGGTAACAGGTCCCGCAAGTAGAGCCAGCAGGGACCCCACCACTTGTCCATGTTGACGAGGGTCATCCTCCTCCTGGTCATCCTCCTCCTGGTCATCCTCCTTCCTGGTCATCCTCCTTCCTGGTCATCCTCCTTCCTGGTCACCCTCCTTCCTGGTCATCCTCCCTTCTGGTCATCCTCCTCCTGGTCATCCTCCTTCCTGGTCATCCTCCTTCCTGGTCACCCTCCTTCCTGGTCTTCCTCCCTTCTGGTCATCCTCCTCCTGGTCATCCTCCTTCCTGGTCATCCTCCTTCCTGGTCATCCTCCTTCCTGGTCATCCTCCTTCCTGGTCACCCTCCTTCCTGGTCTTCCTCCCTTCTGGTCATCCTCCTCCTGGTCATCCTCCTTCCTGGTCATCCTCCCTTCTGGTCATCCTCCTCCTGGTCATCCTCCTTCCTGGTCATCCTCCTTCCTGGTCACCCTCCTTCCTGGTCTTCCTCCCTTCTGGTCATCCTCCTCCTGGTCATCCTCCTTCCTGGTCATCCTCCTTCCTGGTCATCCTCCCTCCTGGTCACCCTCCTTCCTGGTCATCCTCCTTCCTGGTCATCCTCCTTCCTGGTCATCCTCCCTTCTGGTCATCCTCCTTCCTGGTCATCCTCAGCACTTGGAAGAGGCCCAGGCCCTCACCATGACCTCTGGCCCATGAAGCAGGAGCAGGGCTGCTGGCCCACAGCTGTGGCTGTGTCCCCTGACTCTCTCCTGTGGTATTGATAACTGTGGGTGCATTGTGTGGAAACAGAGCACTGGAGTTGGTTTCCATAGTGATTCAGACCTGGATCAGGACCCCCATTTCTGTGAGCAGCCTTCCCCTTCCTGCCCTTCTCCCTCCCTGCTCCCCTCCTGGGCTCTGCTGGTCTTTCTTCTATGTGTCACACATGTCTGAGTTGGAGGTTCATGGATGTTCATGAAGGTGGCGTTCACTGTGCTCCTTCACATCAGCTCACAGCATAGATGGTGAGTTACCTTCTGCTCTCCTCCCTTCACCCCTCTGCCCACCCGCAGGCCCTGCCTGGACCCACTGACCTCCTTCTCTGTCCACATCACCCTCCTCTCCTCTCACTCTTCTCCAGCTTCCTCAATTGGGAGAGAAGATGGGCCCTTGGCTTCTGCATCTGGCCTCCTTCATCAGCTTGATGGTCCCAGTTCCACCTGTTCCCCAGCAAATGCTGTCACTCCATTGTCTTCCTGGCTGAAGACCCACTGTGCGCAGACTCCAAGCTTTCTTCATCTACCCCAGTCCCTGTAGGGTGCAGCCCGTCAGAGCTTCTGCTGGAAAGTTGACCATTTCCTCTTCTTCATGAAGAGCCAGTGTTGCTTCTCTCCTGGAAAATCCTTCAGGACCTTGTTTTCCCATGAGATCTTGGGCCCAGGAGATGCCAGCCCTGGCAGATGTCCACAGACCTTCCCTGGACAAGGGCATCACCACTTGGATACTGTAAGGATGGATCAGGGGATTCCTAGACAACTGTCTAATCCCTGCAATTTACTCCATCCCCATGTTGAACCAGTCCCCAGGGGATTATATCTGACCTGTTCCTCCATCCCCATGGTGGACAAGACCCAGGGAAGAACACCTGATCTGTTATTTCACCCCATGTCCTGTCCCCAGTGGACAATATCCCCCCAAATCCTATATAGCATGTTGGCCATGTCCTTAGAGGCCACCATTCAACCTTTTACCCCACCCCATACTTACTGCATTCCCAGTGGATAATATCTAACATGTCATTACATCCAGATGATAATCCTGCCCACAGGGGATGATATCTGATCTCTTACACCATCCCAACACTGGCCTGTCCACAGAGGATAATATCAGACATGTCACCACATCCCCATGCTCACTGTCCCAGTGGACAACATGTGACCTGTTATTCCATCCTAATACTGTCCCTGTCCCTGTGGATAATATCTGACCTGTTACTCCATTCTGATGGTTGACTGTCCCCAGTGGATAATATCAGAACAGTTACTCCATCCCCATGGTGGTCAGTCCACAGTAGGTAATATCTGACCTGTGCCCAGTGGATATTATCAGAAATATTACTCCATCCTCACTCTTACTACATTACCTAGGGTGTGTCTCCTTGGTCCTGGCTACAGACAAGGCTTTTCCTGGAGTCCTGAGCTTCAGGACTTGGTGACATTCTCCATCAGACTCAGATGTTCACCTCACAGGTCAGTATGGCTGGGCACAGTGTGCATGGCACTGACCACTGTTCATGGGAGACCATCACCTACCACAGGACCTTGACATTGCATTTTTCTTGCAACAGATAAAAAGTTTTATTATGCAATAACAGAAGATGTGGCTGAGTGTGTCCAGGGGCAGTGTGGTCCTCAGTGGGTGTCCCTCCAGAGAGCCAGTGCATGCATACTGATAGTGACCCTGTGCTACTCACAGTGACAGGCACAGAGACCAAGACCCATGGGGCATGGCAGCATGACAGAGTCCTCAAAGGAAACCCAGAAATCTCCAAGCACAGGTCAAGCAGTCCTGCAGAGGGGAGTCCCTGCAGGAGGCCTGCAGGAGGTCTTTCTCAACAGGACTGAGGCCCCAGGGACAGTGCAGTGTCCCCAGGAGGAGTGCAGAGGGGGGCAGTGAGGAGGCCCTTCCCACACTCCACCCTGCAGAGCCACCAGCACACAGAGCCAGGCTGCAGGAGCTGAAGGGAGGACATCACAGGCTGGAGGGACCTCCTTGGCTGCCTCAGAAAGGCACAGGGTGGGGCGGCTGGAGACTGCACCCTGCACCTGCCCAGTGAGGAAGGGTGGCCAGTGTCACATCAGCAGGGCCTTCTGGGGCCCTGAGGTTGATGCTGGTCCAGCTGCCATTGGACGGCCTGGTCCAATCTCCATGGTGGTAATAGAGGGTGACCCTGTTCCAGGTCCAGCACGGTGTCTGCAGCACATGATGTGTGTGATTCCCAGCTCCAACCTGAGGAGCATGACCCCAGGGGCACCCACACCTGACCACATGGGGGATAGGTGACACTGTGGACCCAGACTCCAAACTTGGAGCTGGAGTGAGTGAAGACCCTGTGGCCCTGGGGAGGACTTGGAGCATTTAGCACATTGGGATGGGTGTTCCTGGAATCCACGGGGCTTGATGGCAGGGACCTCTTCTCCTTCATGTGCTGGCACTTGAACCCCCTGGTACCACTAAGAGCTGCTCACCTGGGTCAGACTGTACCCGGGATGGCTGTCACCCCTGCATAGGATGAGGGCCACAGTGAGGGCCTTGAGGGAAGGACATGGACATTGCCTTTGCCATCTCAGGAATCCATGGCCATCTTCTGTCCTGGGAGCTTGCAGCCACCGAGCACTGTGGGCAGTGGGAGCTGGCCCTTGGCACACAGCTCACCTGCCCAGGGGCTCAGCCTGCTCACCTCAGAGACTGAGAACAACAGGGGACATGAGCATCTGCCCACTCTGGGGGTTTGTGCTACAGGCAAGAGAGGACTGAGACTCTGACCTGTGACCACTCATCCAGATCCTGCTGCTTCAGGACTCTGGGTGTCTGCTCATACCCTGAGTCAGCTTAGGTCACTGTCATGAACAGACCTGACAGAAAAACTTGAGCACAAACCTTCTGTGCTTCTCCTTCCTTTAGCTGGAGGCTCCCATGTGAGGTCTCAGGGACTCAGGGAGGAAGACCTGGGGCAGCTGCATCTGAGTTCAAGACTCACTCTGCTTCTCTGTCCCCAGGGCCCTCTCCAAGGTGCAGCTGAAAGAGTCAGGGCCTGGGTGATGAAGCACCTATCCCCAGTCTCCCTGGAGGAATCTGGCCCTGGGCTCGAGGACCCACCATGATCACAGGCTGACCTGCTCCTTCTCTGGGTCCTCACTGGGCTCTACTAATAGGGGAGTGGGCTCGGTGTGTCACTCAGGGAAGGCCCTGCAGTGGCTGCACAGTGTTTGGTCCACCTAAGCCTGAGGATCTGGCTCACAAACTCCTAGGACCCCTGCAACAACCAGGAGGTCTTCACCATGACCAGCCTGGACCCTGAAGACGCAGCCCCCATGACTGTGACCACCCTGGACCCTGCAGACGCAGCCCCCATGACTGTGACCACCCTGGACCCTGCAGACGCAGCCCCCATGACTGTGACCAGCCTGGACCCTGAAGACGCAGCCCCCATGACTGTGACCACCCTGGACCCTGCAGACGCAGCCCCCATGACTGTGACCACCCTGGACCCTGCAGACGCAGCCCCCATGACTGTGACCACCCTGGACCCTGCAGACGCAGCCCCCATGACTGTGACCAGCCTGGACCCTGCAGACGCAGCCCCCATGACTGTGACCAGCCTGGACCCTGCAGATGCAGCCCCCTGACTGTGACCAGCTTGGACCCTGCAGATGCAGCCCCCATGACTGTGACCACCCTGGACCCTGCAGATGCAGCCCCCATTACTGTGACCAGCCTGGACCCTGCAGACGCAGCCCCCATGACTGTGGCCAGCCTGGACCCTGCAGACGCTGCCCCCATGACTGTGACCAGCCTGGACCCTGCAGACGCAGCCCCCATGACTGTGACCACCCTGGACCCTGCAGACGCAGCCCCCATGACTGTGACCAGCCTGGACCCTGCAGATGCAGCCCCCATGACTGTGACCAGCCTGGACCCTGCAGACGCAGCCCCCATGACTGTGACCAGCCTGGACCCTGCAGACGCAGCCCCCATGACTGTGACCCGCCTGGACCCTGCAGATGCAGCCCCCATGACTGTGCTCAGGTTGCAAAGGCACAGCCTGGGGCTTCTTGCACAGGGCTAAGTTGGCCTCAGCTCTGATGTGCCCCTCTTCCTATGGGGACAGTGTGGAGAAAGGGCCTTCCTGCCAGCCTCCGTGGCACCATCTCCACCCAGAGCCTCAGAGCCCTGGAATCCTGTTCCTCCTCTAATTCTCTGGCCACGTCCCTTGGACTGCACAAGCAGGTGCCCTGTTGTGCTCTGCTTCATGATGGCAGCATGCAGGGTGCCTGGCCCCTGGTCACACAGATGCACAGGCCACCTGCTACAGGGGCTCCAATCCCACCCAGTGGCAGAACACCACTGAGCACAGCTGTGCCTTTATTAACTGCTGTGTAGGAGCTGCACTGGCATTGGGGGTCAGAGCCCATGCAAGAAGGCAGGACAGACACCACTTCCTGCAGTGAAGAAGAGACATGTGTCCCTAGGGGCACTGAGGACACAACCCATGAGGCGGTGGCAGGTCCAATTTCTCCCCACTGTGCAGGCCTGGTGCAGGCACTGTGCAAACCCAACTCCAGGGATTTCTGGGATCTGTTTCTCATGAGGCTCATGGCCAGGAGAGAAGTGGGTGCTCAGAGAAGGGGACAGCCCGAGAGCTGAAGCAGAATGTGTGTGCTCCATGTCAGATGCCCATCTAACCAGCCACATTAGCAAGTTATAAAGAACTTAATAAAACAGAAACTGAAACACTAGCTAATTATCAAAGAATAAATTCCTCCAGTTGTGGCTCAGTGGTAGAGTGCTTGCATAGCATGTTGGAGGCCCTGGGTTTGATCCTCAGCACCCCATGAAAATAAATGAATAAAATAAAGATGTTGTGTCCAACTACAACTAAAAAATTATATTTACATTAAAAATTAATGAAGCAGGAATATGGAAACACATTTACAAGAATCTCCAAGTTGAAATTTAAGCATGAAAATAGAATTGCCCATGACTTTAGGAGAACCTTCCTGCCATTCCACAGTGGGCTGGGTTCAGAGAGTGACCAGGTCAGCATGAGGAGGGACCAGGTAAATCAAGGTGTGTATGTGGATTGCAGCACCAGGAAATTATTACCAGGAAACAGAGGTTATCAAAAGGGAATTTGTGGTCAGGAGAAGAGAGGATCCTTGTTGTCCACCAAGTTGAAAACCACCTCACCCCACGTGGCTGTGAAGAAGTCAGACTCTGGAAACATCTGCATCACATACCAACAGCCGATGCAGGGCAGGGGTAGGGCCTCACCACTGAGCAGCAGAAGAGGTTCACACCTGCACATGCTGGGGGACAGTGCCCGAGAGGACACTGCAGCTCCTGTATCTCTCACAGTCTGCCACCTGCAAAGCCAGCATGGTGTGGCTGAGGACAAGGTCACCCTCAGCAGGGAGCAGGTCCTGGCCTCCCTTGAACCAGGGCTGGGAACCTCTGAGCCCCTTGCTGGCTGAACAGGGGAAACCATGCCCTGGGCAGTCCTGGGTCAGGAGCCCAGAGCTCTCTCCCACAGGCCCTGCCCCGGATTGTCTTTCAGGTCTTCATCTCTGCCTCTGAGCTGGGGAAGCTGGGCCTTGTTGAACCCTGGGATCCTGAAACCACCCTCCATCCTCTGGGTGCAAAGCCCTGGGCAGCTCCCAGTGGAGCTGCTGGCCTCACCCTCCTGGCCACAGCTCCTGGGCAGCACCACAAGTGTGCTGATCTCCTGGCCAAAGTGCAAAGCACCAGCTTTGCCTGCACTGCCCCTCTCTGCCCCTCCCTGTCTTGCACATGGCCTGACATCAGTCAGGGGGTCACACGCCAGGGCCTTACCTGTGCCCTTGACATTATCCAGCCCACAATCTGCTCCACCCTGAGTGAGCCCAGCTCCCACCAAGTGTTGGATCTTCCATGGAATGGAACTCAGAGGACCTCACTACATTTATCCACCATGGGGCAGTCATGTTCATGGTGAGAGCAAAGCCCAAATACTCATCTTGCTCTTGCCAGATATGATCTGCTGGACACATTGAACAAACACACCTTCTTCTGTGTGTAATTTTACATTCAGACCATTGAATTGACAGTGAAACTTCCATTATATAATTGTTTTTTGTATTTAGTAAATAAATTAAGATAATGAAAACCAAGAACAAATTGAAGAAACAGTACCTTCCTAAATGCTCCTCTGTCCACCACACTGCCCGTGACACACCCATCTGCTCTTAGACCTGCCCTACCTGGCCGTCCACCCAGATCCGCTATATAGCAGGAGGACATGCAAATAGGGCCTCCCTCTGCTCATGAAATCCAGCCCACCTGACCCTGCAAATCTGCACAGGAGCCAACCCTGGACTCCCAGCTCAGCCCACTCAGTGATCAGGACTGAACACAGCTGCTCACCATGGAGAGTGTGCTCAGCTGGGTTTTCCTGGTGGCTGTTTTCAAAGGTAATGAAGGGAGAACCAGAGATCCTGAGTGTGTGAGTGGACAGGAGTGAGAGGAAGAGTGGATGAGTGCCAGTGTCCTGACCAGGCTGCCTCTGTGTTTGCAGGTGTCCAGTGTGAGGTGCAGCTGGTGGAGTCTGGGGGAGGCCTGGTGCAGCCTGGGGGTTCCCTGCGACTCTCCAGTGCAGCCTCTAGATTCAACTTCAGTAGCTACTGGGTCTTCCAGGCTGCAGGGAATGGGCTGGAGTGGGTCTGTACATTAGCAGGGGTAGTGGTACCATAAACTATACCAAAACCTTGAGGGGTCGACTCACCATCTCCAGAGAGAATGCCAAGAACACGCTGTACCTGCAAATGAGCAGTACCAGATCTGAGAACACGTCCACCTATTACTATGCTACAGACAGTGTGGGGACCTCAGTGTGAGCCCAGACACAGATCTCCCTGCAGGGTGCCCACGGCCAGCAGGGGGCGCTCAGCACACAGGGAGCTCAGTTCAGCCAGGAGCAGGTACAGAGAGGAGCTGAGGCTGGTTTCCTGTTGGATATTGAGGCTTTTTCTCTATCCCCCTGGGTCATAGGCAAGTAATACATTTTAATTCAGTTTGTATATTTTTCTGATGTCTTTGATGGAAGTGTTTGTTCCTTGGTTTTTTAGGGCGTCTGAAACACCAGGGCCATTCAGAGCCCCATGTCACAGGGTCCAGGTTAAACACTTGCAGAGGGAGGTTCAGATGGATTCCTGCTATGCACGGGGGCTTCCGCTCCATTCAGAGATTCTCTGTGGATCCTTTCCAGACTTAGGACCCGGGGCCTCTGCTCGCAATTCTACAATCAATAGTCACCACTGCACGGGAGCAGAGATTCACCAGGCACAAGCACAGGGTGAGGCCACCTGCTCCTGTGATTGACCTCAAAGTGGGCCATATGGCTCCTTTGCCCTCTGCAGAACTGGGGATAGAACATGCTGAGACCCATCATCAGTCACCCACTGAGGGAGAAGGGCCTGATCCCTAATCACATGCCTGATGTCAACTGTTCATCAGAAAACCTGCTGTCCTCAGGTCACAGAGACTCAGGACAGTTCCACAGTCCAGCACAGGGCAGTGTGGCCCTCATCATAAGTGTGCACAGGCAGAGCTCATGGAGCATGATCCCTCCAGAGAGAAGAGCCCTTTAGCAGCCAGAGGAGGAGGAGAAGGTCCCCAGGGGTGTAGGGGCTGTGTGTTAGGACCTTCCTGCAGAACCAGGAGGGACATATTCATGACAGTCCACTGTGATGTCCAGGTGGGGACCTTCTACACGTCCAGAGAAATGGAGGGTCACATTGAGTCCCCAACAGTCATTCCCAGGAGAGCTGGGTGGGTGCAGCAGGACTCAGCTGTCCTGGGGAGCAGGGGAGAGAGCTGAGCCCCCACAGTATCAGGGATCTGCAGAGAAAGTTCCACCTGGATGTTTAAGGTTAACCAGCACCAGAGGAAGAGGGACCCAGGGGCTTTCTCAGCACTGTGACCAGATGTGGGGCCAGAGGGGATGGGGGAGTCCCCAGTCATAATGTCTAGGTGACGATGGCTATATAAAATGAATTAAAATAATTAGTGAATGTGTCATTTGCTGTCTTCAAATATTTGGTACAATTCTCCTGTGAAGCATCTGCCATTGACCTTGTCTTTCTGGGTTTTGACACATAATGTGACCTCTGTGACTGGCACTGCTCTGCTCAGGCTGCTTACTGCCTCTAGGCTCAGCTGCGAAAGGTGCACAGTTCTGGAAATTCATGCATCTGCTTCTGCATGTCCCACTGTGGTCAGGGATTATGTCCAGGAGGCCTCATGATCACTTGTATTTCTAAATCCTCAGAAATACCTTGTTGAGCAGGTGTTATAACTTTGCATTCTGCTCCCACTTCTGTGTCACCCATAACATAAATAATTCTTTGCTAAATGGTGGCTGAAGAGTCCCACAGGCTCCTTGTTCTTTCCACCTGAGGAGTGCATTCAATGCACCTTGGTCAGGTGTTCCTGGGGCAGCTGGGCCTCACAGTCCTGGGGCTGCATGGTGCTGGGGCCACTCTGGCAGCCTGGACAGCTGAGGGGCTGCTGGCAGAGCAGCAGAGGTACAGTGCCCATCTGTTCCCAAGGGCTGCCTGGGGTGGCCCTCCAGCAGGCCCAGGTCAGCAGTGCAGCAGGCCCCATGAGTGGAGAGGTGGCTGTCAGATTAGAGGACAGCACAGGGCAGAGAACACCTGGGGATAAGGGCGAGATGCTCTCAGCATCCAGGGCTGGCTTTGCACCTCCACAGGGACTCTGTGCAGTGGCTGCTCAGGGCCTGCTCAGCTGTCCTGGGGACCTTGTTAGGGATTACATGTTCCTGCAATGCCACCTGGGGTCCTGGGAAAGGTGTGTGGCCCTTACAGCTGGCCCTGCTCTCAGCATGCCCTGCCACTCAGGGAGGGCCCAGGGCTCTTTCCTCCTTTGTACAAGTGTGGGCTTATGGCCAGCTGTGTCCTGTATCTGCAGGTGGATGTCAGGTCCTCCCTGACACAGAACTAAGCTGGGTAGGGAGTCTGAAGCCACCCAGCTGCTTCCCAGGACCCTGGGTGGGGTCCCTGCATGTCTCTGTGCAGTGGAGCCTGGTGTGGGGCCCAGGCTGGCTCTGCTCTGTCCTCACCACTGCTGGGGTCTGTTTCCTGAAGTTCCCAAACTGTGCTGAGGGTTGGGGGCTCAGTGGCTTCTGCAGCACAGGTGCCCCCTGTCAGGGGTGAAGGATGATTGACAGCTGCGTGTGTGGCAGGGGCAGAGGCAGCACCTGCACAAGGAGCCCCACCTGAGGGTGGCTTCAGCAGAGGTCCTGCCTGTCACCCATGTGCTCTGTGTGGTGGGGCAGGATGCGCACTCCCTCCCTCCACAGTGCTCTGTCCTGCACCAGTGGCCACAGACTGACCCAGGCCTATGGGCAGGGAGAAGAGCAGGGCCACTGCAGCTCGCTCATCCAATATGTCAGCATCCCAAGAAACTGGTCACGTAAACAGAAATGCAAATTTCACATGTGCTAAAGTGTCTCGGTGTTTTAAGTTCAAAACCAAACAAAAATCATCCTTTCTAAAAATCTTAATTGTAACTGCATTACGGATTTACATTTGAAGTAGGAGCCCACATTTTTTCCAAAGAGAAGAGGATAAATTTTAATGTCTCGTTCAGGTACTGAGTTTTATATATAACTCAAGAATCCAAAGCATGAAATAAAAATTTACCAAGCAACAACTTGCAACCCTCCAAGGTGAAGAAGTCTGGAGAATTCGAGTTTTCCCAGGAGGCACTGAGTGCTCAAGTCTTGGCCTTTCAATGATTTCTGTGCTTCTGCAAAGAGCTGCTGACTACACTCCTGGACTTTTTCCCTGTCATGCTTCTTATTATTTTTCTGTACACTTTACCACTTCCTAGGAAAGTTGTTTAAGGTTATGATTGTGGGATAGCACAGTTAACAATGAAATTAAAAGAATTATAATGATTGACTTTAGTGGATTGAAATGTGTTAATGTCATAATAGTGAATTCCATTGTCCCAAAATGAATTTCCAAACAATAATATCTTTGGGTCTAATGTTCCTAAAATTAAAATTCTAAAAGTCCACTAACTTACCACATAATTTTCTAGCATTTATTTAAAGTCAGTAAAAGTACAAATAATTACATTACTATCAAGAGGTAAATTGAGGGATCTCACAAACACACAGAGCATTTCTGGGTTCCTTGCACAGCAACACACACTCAGACCCACAAACTCAACCGCAAGCCCACACTCTCACCTTAGTTTACCCAGAGGAGCAGATGAGAAAACTCGTAAAGGGAGAGGTCAAGAGCTCGCTGCATGAATGTGACACCTTTGGTTTTCCCAGCGTCCCCAGCTCCGTAGCTCTGCTCCTCTGAAGTCCTGTCAGGGACCTGGACCTAAAGTGACGCCCTAGGACTGCAGGGTGACCTCGCTGACCTCAAGCTGCCCACACTGTGAAGGTCAGGAGCAGCTCTATGGAGACCATGCACAGGTACAAACTGACATCTCCTCATTCACTGGAAGGTTCCAAAATCCCTGTGTGTGCCCAGAGGCAAAGGGCCTGTGCACTTCTCAGGAAGCAGAGCTGCAGCCAATGCAGACACATGGGAACGGAAACCTCTGCACTGTCTCTACCTCAGGCCTCATCAGAGCTGCAGGGAGGAACACAGGGCACGGGGATTGTAAATAGAGGGAATTTAAATATGGGAGACACACACCTCCCACCTCCTGAGGTCAGGGGTGGTCAGGTCCAGCTCCCCAGGAGCTGGCCCAGGAGATGTGGCTGCTGTGGCTGTTGCTGGCTCCTTTCTGCAGGGAGCTTCCAGGAGGAACACCTGCTGCCTTTCCCTCAGGCCTGGCCTTCCCTGGAGGACACGTCCACATTCTCTGTCCACAGTCACTCCCTGTTCCTGGGTAATTCTTCTCTCATCCAACACATCAACATGGTCCTCCCTTCGACGTCTTCCCATCCTCTGTGCCCTGCGTCTGTGTGGACACAGGAGGTACATTCTGCACACTCCACATGAGACCACAGGCTTGGCAGACACGGTGCTGGTGATGGACAGCAAGAGCCTGGATACGCCTCTCCCCTCCCTGCACATGAGCCTCTCACACAGTCGGTTATTTCCCTGGGATCATTATGTCAATATGAAATGGGGAGATTAAATCCCCTGGAAATTGACCAGGTGGAGGGATTACCAGCATCAGGAATTTGCTGTCATGGTTCACATATGAGGTGGCCCACAAGCTCACATGTGAGACAAAGGAGAGAGGACTAGATTACCAGAGCTCAACCTAAAGTGGATTAATCCACTAACATGGGTTGACTTGCATCAACTGTAGGCAGGTGGGATGTGGCTGGAATACTTGGGTCATTGAGGTGTGACTTTGGGGGACACTCTGTGTCCCTGTTGGATGGAGCTCACCTGCTTCCTGGTGGCTATGTCCTGAGCTGCTTTCCTCCTCCACGCCCTTCTGCCATGGTGTTCTCCCTCCCTGGCCAGAGCTAAGAACTTGCCACCTTGCACTCCAGCCTCCTAAGTCATGACCCAAGGGAAGCTTTTCCTCCTCTGTGTTCTCAGAATTTTGGTCAGGTGACAAAACACTGTCAAATATTGATATATTTTTAGGAGGTATTCTTATGTCCACATCATACATCCACTAAGTTTCTCTTGTTTTCATGAACACTTTGTGCTGAATGGTGAAAGCAAACTGAAGCCCTGGAACAGGTGAGGTGTTGAAGACCCCATACCTGGCACAGGTGAGGTGGGGAAGACTGTCACATGGAGAACTCCAGGATATCCAGGCCAGGAACTGGGATCATCTGATGATGTCTCCCCTTGGTTCTGCCTGGAAGAACAGCTTTCTAATCAGATGATATGTTAGGACTTGGAAACTTCACCCAGGGGCACACATGGATTTTCAGGTGGTGAAGACATGGAGACCAGCATGTGGGGGGCCGTCACACTGAATAACTAGCATTGTTCTTTCCATAGTTAGAAGAGGCCCTGTCATTCACTTTCATAGTGGCCTGGAAACTACCCAGATCCTCAAGTAGCAGAATGTGTCTTCATGCATAGACATGCCTTCCCCCAGCCCCAGGGGTCGAATTACCTTACCTGTCCTTGTAACCCTGCCCCTCTTGACCTTTTTTGGATGGAAGTTTCTAAAGACTGAGGGTCTCCCCAATAAAAGCTCATTTTCAAATATTCTAGCTCTCCCTCGCCAGCCCCTTGGGACTGTCCTCACTGTATCATTTGGGGAGCTTGAAACCAAGAGCGAAGGAGCCATCCTGAAGTTTGATTTAAAGGTAAAGTGTGTGTCTGTGCTTTATTTGATATCACAGGAAATTCCCACGAGTGACCTTAAGTTTACCTGCCCACACGGGTCAAGTGCGGCACCAGCAGGTCTCACCTTAGCCACCCCAGGTCCAGGAGGTGGGGGCTGCAGGATCAGTTTTGCAGGGAGTTCATGGTCAACACCACAGGGAACAAGGAGAGGAGCCACATGTCTTATTAGTGTGCTGTGCTCACTCAGTTAGGCAGGAGGTCAATTCCTGAACCTCATCAGGAGGTCAGCAACTACACCTGCCCTCTCAGTGACCCCACCTCACTAAAGACAGTGTCCACTGTTCTCTCCAAATGCTGAGATGTGGGCAAGGCAGGTCTCACTGCAGTGATGCTGCACAGGGAAGGGGACTGGGCCTCCTCCCTCACCCAGCCTGCCCTGCATGCCGTCCTGTCTGCTGTCAGCCTGGCTCTGCTGCTCTGGGGACTCAGGGGCTCTCAGCCTCAGGCTGCAGCTGAGAGCTGCCTCTGCTCCCAGGACTCTCACCTGGCCCAGCACCTCCATCCTGTCCTCTCCTGGTGGAGACCAGAGGGCAGGACAGGTGAGGGGAAGAGCTCAGGGCAGATTCCCACCCACTGCTGTCCACAGGCATTGGCTGGACAGTCAGGAGGACAAGCAGGGCAGAGGGTGGGGAGGGCAGTGGGCACACAGCAGGAAGCCCCTGTCCTCCTGAGACCCTGCTCCCTCCTCTCCTGCTCAGTCTGTAGCCCCCAAATCTCACAGAGATGAAAGAGAAGAACTAGTGCTGAGAACAAAGTGGAGCTCTTCTCCTGGATGTGGGGAACCCCATCCTCAGCCCTGGGCTCTGTTCAGTCATCACTGAGGGCTTCTCCTCAGGGCTGGGAGGTGAACCTGGGCCTCTTGCATGCTGGGCACATTCCTGCCACTCTGAGACCCTCCCAGGTGCAGGGAGGAAGGGCTTGGAGGAGGCAGGGCTGGGCTCAGGAGGGTTTGCTCCCCCTCTGACAGCCTTCCAGAACCCCTGAAACCACCTGCTCTCCTCTCACAGGTAAAGCTCCACCTGGGTTCAAGACAGGGACACATCTCAGGGGCACAGAGGACCTGGGCAGCCTGACCTCAGCCTCTCCAGATATCAGAAGAGCCTCACCCACATGCAAATTCCTCCTCCTGCTCTGGGTTCAAAGGCCTCTGGGCTGTGGGAGCTCCCAGCTCTCTGCTCAGACAGGGCTGAGGTCTCTGGGAAGGCAGGTGTGGTCTAGAAGATGAGGCTGCTGGGTCTTGTCCTGTGCCTGGTCACAGCTCCCCAAGGTGAGTGTCCCTAGTGTCAGACCTGGGTCGATGGGGAGGTTGTGACTGCAGGTGACTGACAGAGTGTGACTATCCTTGTCCCCAGGTGTCCTGTGCCAGGTGCAGCTGCAGGAGTCAGGACCTGGCCTGGTGAAGCCCTCGCAGACCCTGTCCCTCACCTGTGCTGTCTCTGGATTCTCTATCACGACCAGTGGTTATTGCTGGAACTGGATCCGTCAGTCCCCAGGGAAGGGGCTGGAGTACATAGGGCGCATTTGTTATAATGGTAACACTTACTACAGCCCATCCCTCAAGAGCCGAGTGTCCATCTCCAGAGACACGTCCAAGAACCAGTTCTCCCTGCAGCTGAGCTCCCTGACCACTGAGGACACAGGCACCTATTACTGTGCCAGAGCCACAGTGAGGGGACCTCAGTGTGAGCCCAGACACAAACCTCCTGCAGGGCGTCCAGGGCCAGCAGGGGGCGCTCAGCACACAGGAGCTCAGGTGCCCCCTTCAGAGCAGCAGAGGAGAGTGGATGGTTTCTCTCCAGGTGATCAGCGTCTCCCTGGATCCCATCATGGTGAACCTGGAGGTCTCTTCTGCCTCAGATCATCCCATGCTCTTCTCTTATGGAGTCAGGAGTGTCTCTCTCCACCTGTCTCAGGTCAGGGTGCACAGTACACTTGTGAGTCTGTGTGTCCATGTGTGTATATATATGTGTCTGTGTGTGTGTGTGTGTGCAGGAGTGTTGTGTGTCTGTGTGACACTCTGTGGGTGAGACCCCTGGAAGGCAGACTCTGCTACCTTGTCACATGGCTGTCCCTGAGCTCCAGGCCTGCCCCCTGCTCCAGCAGCCAGTCCCTGGGCAGCTGCAGAGGACTCACATGGGGAAGGCTCAGCAGGGTCTCAGACACCTCCACCCATCACAGCCAGGACCCTGACCCTGCCAGGTGCTCTTTACACACTGACCTGGTCACCCTCCCCAGGGCAGGCAGCTGTCAGTTCACACCAAGGCTGCAGCCTCCTCTTCCAGACCAGAGCACGGGATCCCAGAGTCCTCAGCACACGTGCACACACACACACACACACACACACACTCACATACACACACACACACTCACTGACTCACACACACACTCACACACATTAACACACACTGACACACACTCACACACACACACTCACACACATTAATACACTGTCTCACACACTCACGCTCACAAATACACACAGAGTCATACACACACACACACACTCACACTCACACCTCCTGCAGGGTGACCAGGGCCAGCAGGTTGCGCTCAGCACACAGGAGCTCAGGTTAGCCAGGAGCATGTGCTGAGGGCTGTTTGGGGTGGTTTTCTGTGTCTGGGTCCTCTCATATGCTCACGTCCCAGGGGAGCCTCTGTATTTGTGGCCTACATTAACTTTGATGGCTTTGAAAATGATTATTTTTAATTCTATTTTTCCTTTCAAAATAGGACGTCATAGATATCCTTGTTATTCACTGTGACCTGGTCATGCACAATCATTGACTTTAATGTCTCTTTCTCTCACTGTGTCTCCTCATTCTTTTCCTCTGTTCCCCAATGGTTTTGCCCTACTTATCTTTCTTCCTCTTCTTTAGACTTTTCATTAAATCAACACTGTATGTACTGTGTGTCTATATGTACACTGTTTTTTATATTATATAGTGAAACTCTATGCTGCACTGTACATGTGCAGGATCCATGGGACTGGCCCTTCACAACTGCCCCATTCTCTCCTGGCTCCCCCTTTCTCTGTCCCTCCTCCCTCATCTTGGTCACCTTCCTCTTTCACTGATCTGTTCTATTATCTTGGGATTCCTGCTGCCTTTATTTTTCTTATTTTCTCTATCTTCCGCTCATGAGAGGAAACTCTCAATCCCGATGCTCTGAGCTTTCCTATGCCCCTTGTGCTAATGTTCTCCAGCCCCATCCAATTACCGTACCTTCACTCTTCCTAATGGCTGAAGAGAGCAGCATTATTGGTATATAATCCACGTTGTCTTCATTCATTCATTATCGATGGAGCAGGTGCAGAGGGGGTGGGGCTGGATGCCTGCATCTGGGGCCTCTCATGAACCAGCTTCCCAAGAAAGCGCTACGTACATATTTTATGTACTGATCTGTGACTTATATAAAAGAAACAATTTGGATTTTTAAATTTTTACTTCTGTTTTTATTACCACATCAAAATTATAAATAGATTGCATTTCAATTTACCATAATAAAAAATCATGGGACATAATTTACTTTTTTCAGCAACCTAACATTTCCCTTTCCCTCCCCTCCTCTCTACCCCTCTTTCCTGACCCTCTTCCTTTTCCTTTTCCTAACACATCTTTTTAGTGATCTGTTTACATTAGTGCTTCTTAGAGCACATAAGGGGAAATCCACTGTGGTGTCCTCATGCAGCTGCACAGGTGGTTGGTCAATTTCCTTCCTCCTCCCCTCCCATCTCTGTCCCTCTTTCCTCTCCCTTGATCCCCTTCCTCTCCTCCCTCCTCCCTCTTCTATCTCCTTGGGATTCCTCCCAGCCCTTTTTTCTCTGTTTTGTCTGGAATTTGTATTTCAGATTAAACACTTGACATTTCACACTGTGAATCTGGTTAATTGAAATTAACATGATATTCTCCAGTTCCTTCCATTGACCAGATAATGCCCTATTTTCCCTCTTCCCTGTGGCTGGGTGAAACCCTGTTCTGCACAGACACCAGCTCCCTTTATCCAGTCATCTGTGATGGGCGTCTGGGAACGCTCTGTAGTAGAGCTGTTGTGAGAAGCCCTGGTACAGACATCGAGGTGCTGTATAGCTGTGGTTTGCTGAATTTACTTTTTAGGGATAAATACCAAGGAGTAGGAGAGCTGGGTCACATTGTGGCTGTATTCCTGGTCTTTCGAGAAATGTGCATTCTGACTTTCTAGAATGGCTGCACTAAGTAGAAGTCTCACCAACAACACTTCCCTGGATCTCTTCCCACATCTTTGCCAACACGTTATTATTTGTGTTCTTGATGATGGCCCTCTAATTGGTGTGAGATGAATTCTTATTGTAGTCTCAATTTGCATTTTCTGATTGCCAAGATTTTTTAGCATGATTTTCTATATTTTTTGGCTACTATTATTTTCTATTTTGGGAAGTCTGATGCGTTCTTTGCCATTTACTTATTGGGTTATATTTATTGCATCATAAAGTGCTTTGGGTTGTTCACATGGACTGGATATTAGTCCCCTGTCTGGGGAGCAGGTGACAATGATCTCCCTTTATGAAGCATCTCTCCCACACTCTTGCTTATTTCCATTGCTGTGCTGAAGGTTTTAATCTGATACTGTCCTACTTACTGATTCTAGGTTTTGATCCTTGCACTTTAGTAACCTGATTGAGGAAGTTGGTGTCTATGTCAGTACACAGGACGGTTGGTGAATTATTTGATTCTAGCTCTTGCAGAGTGTCTAGTCTAATTCTTTGATTTCTGGCCAACTTTGAGTTGGGTTTTGTAGGGTGGGAGACAGTGACCTATTATAATCTTTCACATATTGATATTCAGTTTTCCCATCTCTATCTATTGATTAGGCTGTCATTTCTCCAACATGATTTTGGAAACATTTTCAAGTGCCATGCAACTGCACTTATGTTGGTTTGTCTCTGTGTCTTCTACTCTGTCCCATTGTTCTCATGTCTGCTTTGATGCCAGCTCCATGCTGGATTTGATGCAGTACCTCTGTCAAATAACTTTTTATTTTATATTTTTTATCTGTAGTTGGACAAAATACCCTTTCTTATTTATTTTTATGTGGTGTTGAGGATCAAACCAAGGGCCTTGCACGTGCTACACAAGTGCTCTACCGCCAAGCCACAACCCCAGCTGCTCTCAAATAATTTGAGGTCTGATGTCGTCATATCCCCATGTTTGGTCTTCCTACATAGGATTGCTTTGGCTCTTGTGTGTTTGTAATTTCTCCACAGAAATATTAGGACTCTTTTTTCTCTTAGGAATGTTTTTGGTGTTTGTTGGAGATTTTGTGGTATCTGTGTGACACTTGGGTCAGTTTGGCCATTTGATATTATTAACTCTGACTGTTCAAGAACATGGTAGGTCTTCCCATATCAAAGTTCCACAATGTACCCCTGTGGTGTTCACTGTTTCCATTATACAGATTTTTCACTTCCTTTATTGTATTTTTCAAAATATTTTAAAGATTATTTTAAATTGATTTTATTTTTTAAGTATAAGACAGAGGAATGTATTCCAATTCTTATTGTACATATAGAGCACAATTTTTCATATCTTTGTATATAAAGTATGTTTACACCAATTCATGTCTTTATACATGTAATTTAGTTATTTCTTACCTTCCACTGCTTTTGCTGATGATTTGTTCTTCTTTTCTAGGGCTTTGAGATGTAGTGTGAGGTCATTTATCTGTTGACTTTTACTTCTTTTAAGGAATGAACTCCATGCAATAAACTTTTCTCTTACTACTGATTTCATAGTGTCTCAGAGATTTTGATATTTTGTGTCTATATTCTTATTTATCTCTAAGAATTTTTAAATTTCCTCCTTAATGTCTTCTGCAACGCATTGTTAATTCAGTAGCATATTGTCTAGTCTCCAGGTAATGGAGAAATTTTTATTTTATTTTATTTTTGTTGTTGATTTTCAATTTCACTCCATTATGATCTGATAAAATGCATGGTAGTATCTCTGCTTTTTTTATTTGCTAAGAGTTGCTTGATGCAGGTTGAATATTCTATATGTGTCAGTAAGTCTAAGTTATTGATTGTGTTATTGAGATCTATAGTTTCTTTATTCAACTTTTGTTTGGAAAATCTGTCCAGTGGTGAGACAGGTGTGTTAAAGTCACCCAGGATTATTGTGTTGTGGTCAATTTGACTCTTGAACTTTGGAAGAGTTTGTTTGATGAACATAGCTGCACCATTGTTTGGGGCATATATATTAATGACTGTTATGTCTTGTTGGTGTATGGTTCCCTTGAGCAGTATATAATGTCCATCATTTTTTTTTAGTGACTGTTTTTTTTTTTAATTTCAAAAAGACACTTGTCTATATCCAGTATCAAAACAGTTTCACTGTTGTTTGTCTTTCTCCCAACTGGCCCCAAGGAGACCACAATAAAGGAGAATACATTTTAAGCCAATCAGCTGCAGGATGTACAGACTTCACAGATACCTCACCTAAAGTGGGGGTTGGGCTGGAAAAGAAACTTTGAAGCATCAGCACACTGCCAGCCCACACTGCAGGACCCTCACAGCCAGATGAGTAGGCCAGGTAGCCCAACCCCAAAGATGCACTTCCTAAATAATATAGAATTTTAAAAGTTTTGTACATAAGCTATTCAAGATTCTCCATCACTGACTGATACAAAAAGCATAATGAGATGGTGCTTTTAGATACAGCAGCTTCAGACCCAGAAAAGGTTGGTGAGATGAGTTTCATATGGCTAAATCAGTGGCCAAAACATAATTCTCTTTCTTTCTTTCTTTCTTTCTTTCTTTCTTTCTTTCTTTCTTTCTTTCTTTCTTCTCAAGCAGGCAAGAGAGCAATTAAGTGGTCACCACAAGATTAAGGGGCTCATGATCCATTCTTTGACCACTTGGGAAGTAGGTAGAGATGGGAGAAAAATATGGTTTCAGGGCTCAGACTATAGCTCAGTGGTAGAGCATTTGCCAAACATTCACAAGGCCCTGGGTTCAATCCCCAACACCAGAAAAACAAAATCTCAGAGGTCTCACCATGTTAATTTGGTCATTTCTGATGAAAAAGAAATTAAAAAAGAATAACGTTGTCTAAAGATACATTAAAGCTAAAACCAAAACAAAACCTGAATGGCAAGGTTTTCATTTTTTGGTGAACTCCTCTTGGAATCACCTTTCTGGTTTGGCAGGTACTTTGCACAGAGCAATGAGGTTTTCTGTAGTAGAGTCTTTCCCTGGGCTCTTTTTGGCCCTCAGTAAGGGAGGCCCATTCCTCTTTTCCTCCTCTATGGAGAGAGCAATAGGTTTTAGGCTGGAAAGTTACCTTCCAAATTGAGAAGGGAATTAGAGTGCTGCTTCAGAGCTATGAAATTATTTGCAATGTTTACAAATTGTTACTGTAACAACAAAAAAGTAATTACAAAGTGTCTACATCACAATGTGCTTTTAGAGACACTTTGTGTTCTGCTCACATTCCCTTAAATTCTGTTCCCAAAGGTGCTCAGCCTCCAGCCCAGCTGGAATCTCTGGGAAGAAGCAGAGACAGTTTGGTGAAAGGACAGGGGGTGGGGGTAGCAGGGGTGTTGAAAGGAGAAAGCAGCCTTCCATTTAAAGACCAGCCTCAGTTTCAAGGCCAGCTTCAGGCTGGCTGGCCTCAGATGGAGTCAGCATCAGAGGGAGGAGGAGCTGCAGGCAGGACTGGGGAGTCTGCATCTCATTCAGGTCAAGCAGAGTCTGGTCCAGCATCCTTATGTACAAAGTGCTCCTCATTGATGCATTTCAGCTTATCTTCCAAATCATCAGTTGTCTTTTCCAGTTTGGCTACCAATCTCTCGGCAAACACAGCATGGGTCTCTGCCTCCTTGAGTTTATCAGTGAGGATCTTTATTTTTTCCTCGTATTTGTCTTCTTTTTGAGAGTACTGCACTTCAGCAGCTTTCAGACACTCGGGTTCTGGTCCATCAGTCTTATCTGCTCATCCATCTCTCAGCAACAGGACTCTGCCAGCTCAGCTCGTTCCTCTGTGCATTCCAAGTCTCATTCAGTGATGACTAACTTACGAGCCACCTCTTCATACGCCTGCCTAATTCTTGTGCAATGTGCTTAGCTTCCTTGAGTTGGATTTCCTGGAGATCCGTCTTTTCTTCATTTTTTAGGGCCCAGATTTCAGTAACCTTCAAACCTCTCTCACTTTCATCCACAGCTTTTCTGCTTCCTTCAGCTTTTGCAGGGCAGTAATGAGGCACTCCTGAGCACAGCCCAGGTCAGTAGTTAGGCGCTCCTGAGCATGGTCCAGGGCAGTAGTGAGGCACTCCTGAGCATGGTCCAGCTCCTCTTCAGCCAGTTGGATCCTGCGGTTCAAGGAGGCTACCTCAGCCTGTTCCCAGGTCATCTTTCTCCATCATCTTCCCGCTGGAGGCGCCCAGCCCTCTCCTGGGCATCATCCACTTGCTGCTGCAGAACCTGGATCTTACACTTCACCACCTCGACAGTGGTGATCCTACCATGGTGCTCACCCAGCCACTTCTGATATCTGCCTCCTCTGCTCAGCACTGCAGCAGCTTCTCACTTGTAATGTCCATCTTTATCCCTTTTGATTAACCTTGGCTTGAAGTCTACTTTATTGGATATGAGAATGGAAACCCCTGCTTGCTTCCGCAGCCCAAGTGAGTGATAAGATTTTTTCCAACCTTTCACCTTCAGTCTGTATATAGCCTTTCCTACCAGATGAGTTTCAAATGAGTCTCCTGGAGGCAGCGTATTGTTGGGTACTTTTTAATCCAATCTGCTAGCCTATGTCTTGTGATTGGTGAGTTAAGCCAATGATATTTAGGGTTATTATTGAGACATGGTTTGTATTTCAAGCAATATTTGTTTATTTTTGTTATTTAACTTGACTTGTTTTCCTCTTTGATTAGTTTTTTTCCTTTAGGGTACTACCTCCCTCTGCTGATTTTCATTGTCATTTTTCATTTCCTCTTCATGGAATATCTTTTGTAATGCCAGTTTTCTAGCTATAAATTCTTCTAACTTTTGTTTATCATGGAAGGTTTTCATTTCATCTTCAAACCTGAAGCTTAATTTTGCTGGATACAAGATTCTTGGTTGGCACCATTTTCTTTCAGAGCCTGATATATGGTGTGGCAGGATCTTCTAGCTTTCAGGGTCTGTGTTGAAAAGTCTGCTATTATCCTAATTGGTTTTCCACTATATGTAATCTGATGCCTTTCTCTTGTGCTTTTAATATTCTCTTCTTATTCTGTATGTTGGGCATCTTCATTTTTATGTGCTTTGATGTGGATCTGTTGTGATTTTGTACATTTGGCATCCTGTAGGCTTCTTGAATTGGGATTTCCAATTCATTCTTCACGTTTGAAAAGTATTCTGATATTATTTCATTGAATAATTTTTCATTCCTTTGGTTTGAACCTCTATGCCTTCCTCTATCCCAATAACTCTTAAATTTGGTCTTTTTTATGCTATCCCGTATTTCTTGAATGTTCTGCTCATGGTTTCTTATGATTTTCACTGTGTGGTCTATGGTCTATTCAAGATGATTTATTTTATCTTCATGTCTAATGTCCTGTCTTCCAAGTGGTCTACTCTGTTGATGCTTCAATTTGAGTTTTTAATTTGGTTTATTATTTCTTTCATTTCAAGGATTTCTGATTTTTTAAGAACCTCTATCTCCCTGTTGAGATGATCTTTTCTTTCTTGGATTTCTTTATGTAGCTCATTGTTGAAGTCAACTTTCACTGCGTGTATTTGTTCTATTATGTCTTCTTTTGAGTTTCCAGAACATTTTAATCATGTATATCCTGAAATCTTTCTCTGTCCTTTTTCTGCTCTAGCTGCCAATGATTCTAATGAAGTGTTGTCTTGACTTGTTTGTGGAACTTTCTTCCCTTGTCTTTTCATGTTGCTCATGTGTCTTCCTTTCAACCTCTGTGGGTCTGGGGTGTTTGTTTTTTACCCTACAGATTTGTAGTGCTCTTGTAGGGTTCCAAGGGCCCCCTTTTTGGGGAAGAATGATGTTAATAGATCCCAATATCAACAACATTTCACCTATGAACAATTTGTTGTTATTAAGACATTTACAGCTTAGTTTCAATGTCCAGAAATGTTGGATTCAATTATTATTTAAAATATAATCAGTAGTTTCATAAAAAAAGGTTTACAGTTTCTGGCTGTGGACAGTGAACTGGGGGTCAGGTTTAGGATAATATGCTGCTCAGATGGAGATTTGATCTGAGAACCACACCCTCCAAAAATGGTGAGAAAGCTTTTCCAAGTTGGTGTTGTTCTGCTTCCAGTGCCGGGATGTCTGTTGAGGTGCGGGAGCTGGGCAATGGCCTTGTGCTGTGGATACGTAGCAGCCAGGTAACCAGTGTAGGAGCCAAGTGCAGTCTGGAGTTCTGCAAAGGTGTTGATAGGTGGTTCTGCTAAGCCACTTGAGTGTTGTGCATGGGCTAGAACTGCTGGCTTTTGGCCTGGAGTCCAGAGTCCGACTCGAGCACAGAGGCTCTAATTTCTGTATGGGAAGTCACAGTACTGGTGATTTCTGTGAAAATCCACTGTTTAAAGGTCCTCTCACACTCTCTGAGATGTTGCATTCTGAGACCTGGGTCATGGAGTGTCACAGAATGGTGACTCTTTCTGGCCCAACATCTTGAAGTCTGTCTTAAGATTATTTTGAAGGGGACCATTTTCCTGATTTTTTTCTCAGCAGACCTACTTTAATAATGAAAGAAAGTGGCTTACTTCTGTATGTGTGATGTATTTAACTACATTGCTAAAGTTGTTTACCAGATCTGGAAGCATCTGATTAAGACATTGGTTCTTCTATGTATCGGATCCCCTGCAAGCAGCATAGTCAGACTTCTGTCTTTCCTCTGTAACCCTTTAATTTCCTTCTCTTGCTTAATTGCTATGGTTAAGAGTTTTTAGAAACTGTGTTCACAATGCAAACAATCAAAGAAACAAAGAGATGGTTCCTAGAAAACATAAAGAAGATTGAAAAATCATGAAGGAACTAAAGTTAATAAAAAAAAGAAGACAGAAATAAAAAATAAAGATAAAAGACAAGATATGGCTACTCTGATATCCATAAGATTATTAGAGACTGTGTTGAAAAATATCCTCCAATACACTAGAAAAACTGAAGAGATTGAGGAAATCCTAAACACATGTGACCCACACAAATTGCAGCACAAAAATATAAAAATCTACAACAGAAAAATATCAAGCAATGAAAATGAAAAACCATTAAAATTATTCCAAGAGAGAAAAGCTTAGAAGAAGATTCTTAGTTAATTCTAAGAGAACTTTAAAGAGAGATAAGGCCAACCTCCTCCTAATATTCTGTGAAATGGAAAAGGAGAAACACTAAAGAAGTCATCCTAAAAAGCCAGTAACACCCTGATTCCAAAACCAAACAAAGACACATCCAGAAAAGAAGACTTCAGACAAATAGCATTGATCAACATAGATGTGCAGTTCCTTAATAAAATAATGACAGAATACATTCAAAAACATATAAGAAGGTGATGACCATGAGTAGGTGGTCACCACCACAGGGTTGGGAGTTTGGCTCAACATAGACAGTCCATAATGTCATATCCATCTGTGATTCACCACATAAATAGAGGTGAGGACAAGAGCACACCATCACATCAATAGGTACAGAAAAGGCATCGGACATACTTCAGCACCCCATCATGGTTAAAGCACTGGAGAAGCTAGAGGTATGAGGGCCTCATCTTGACCTTCTAAAAACTACATATGACAAACCCAAGGCCACCACCATTCTGAATGAAAAAAAAAGAGTTCCTCTTAGCTCAGGACAGGGACAAGGATGTACACTCTCCCACTCTGATTCTGCTGCGTCCCTGCACTGCACACTCTGATACAGGAGCAGTTTCACATGAACAACACGCAGAACAGCATTATTGAAGTGGAAG
Organism: Spermophilus citellus; assembly: GCF_964194105.1. Classification (NCBI taxonomy): domain Eukaryota; kingdom Metazoa; phylum Chordata; class Mammalia; order Rodentia; family Sciuridae; genus Spermophilus; species Spermophilus citellus. The sequence continues at coordinate 228,014,109 of NC_138185.1, read as the reverse complement.
TGACTGCACTGTGGTCACCAGGGACAGATGCTGAGGAAGCTCAGAGGACGCTGGGGAGTCTTTTCCATGGAAGAGTCTTACATGAGATTCCCTGACCAGGGCTGTCCTTGGGATTCTCTGTACAGTAAACAGGGAGCTAAGCCAACCCCAAAGAGGATTGGTGACCTGGACACTTGGTGCACCTCAGTCTCATGGTCCTCCTGGATCCCAAGGAGTCCCTGAGACTCAGCACTGGATTCAGACAATTTTGCTGCTTGTAGATGGAAGGGAAGGGGCTGAGGATCAGGCTAGGTTCCTGCAGTGGGACAGGCAGCTAGGCTGGGTCATCACAGCAGCTGAGGCCTAGTGAGTGGCAGGGGGAGCTCTGACCAGCCAACTCAGTAAACCCTTTTCTTGACAAAGTCTGCCCACCCCAGACCTGGCACCTGAGAATAGGATCCTGACTGCCCAGGTGCTGCCTGAGACAATAGGTGGCCCTGAACCTGAATTGTCCACACAGTACTGGAAAAGGCAGAGGGGAGGCCTGATAGACATCCAGGGAGGGAGTGTGATGACCCCTGTGCTAGGAGCTGCTGAGACAGTAACTCAGATGTTCTCTATCACTGCCCTGCTGGACTCTGACCCAGAAAACAGCCACCACCATGACCAGTACAGCAAGAGCTCTCTGCTGTGGAAGCCCTCACCAGGGCAATCAGGACACAGCCTAAGGGACTCCAGACCCCAGGGGCCATTAGGGTCAATCAAGTTCTCTCCTTGGCCCTGTGGCCATAGTCTCTGTCCTAATCAATCCTCTTGAGCCAATTTGCTGTTGCTCTTTCTACAACTCCCAGGGAAGTGAACAGGACCCACCTGCTTGCACACTCAAGTGGAGGCCAGACGTAGGGCACATATGGCCCCATCTATATGAACATATAAGAAGGACTGGGGGGATAACAGGCCCCCCAAGGCAGAGCCAGAATGGACTCCCATCACTTGCCCATGTTTAGAAGGATCTGCCTCCTTCGTGGGTCATTCTGTGCACTTGGAAGTAACCCAAGGCCCTCACCATGACCTCTGGCTCATGAATGCAGGAGCAGGGCTGCTGGCCCTGCAGCTGGGGCTGTGTCCTCCACACTTTCTTCTGTAATGGTCCTAAGTTTTACTTCCTTAGAGTTAAACATAACATTAGGTTTTCTTTACACATAATTATTCATATTTGGAAGATAATTTGTTGTGTTTTAGTCCCGGTACTCCTTCCACAGTCACACAGGATTTGGGGGACACTTTGAGTCCCCCACAGGGACTCCCAGGGAGAGCTGGGCTGGTGCAGCAGTGAAGCCAGAATCAGGCAGATAGGCAAAGGTGGGATCCAGAAATTGGAAGGATTGGAATCCCAGTGCCTTCAGAGCCCTTTCCCACCCTAATCAAGATAACCTGGTCCTGCTCCAACCTGTTGCTAAGGTAACCTGCCCCAGGGATTTTCCTACAGGGAGTCACCAGCCAATCTGCTTCTCACCTTTTGGTCATCCCACTGAGCATCTCCAGGGTCTAGTCACTTATAGAGGAAGGAGAGAGAAAGGAAGGGAAGAGAGCAGGGGAACAAAAGAAGCCTAAGACCTAAGAAAAAGGAGGAGCAGGCTCACATCCAGGGAACCAGGTTACCAGTGATGGGGATGCCCCCAGTTATGGTGACGATTCTGCTTCCTCACCTGTTGGAGTATGAACTAGAGAAGCACACCGACACAGGCCTGATTAAAGCAGGGCTTATTTAAAAGGGTGACATAGACTTCTCCTGGAGGGAGAAGGGGCCATAGCTGGTTTCCTGGTATCCCCAGAATAAAAGGGGTTCTGCCACTTTTATATGTCTTTTCTCCCCTGCCCTCTTCCCCTTGTCTCTCACTGAGCCCAGAAGTGGGGCCAGAGGGGCAGGGGAGAGACTAGGCAGGCTCTGTGGACCTGGTGACAATGGCCTCACCCAGTGCATCTGGAGGTCTACCATCCACAGTTTAGATATGAGGTTCCCAGGGGCTCATCTGTGAGACAAAGCAAGAGCATTTGAGGGGGAAAGGTTGGGTAGGAGAGCCTCAACCTAACCAGAGCCTTACACCAGTCCCCCCATAAGGGATTAGCTGGGTGGTGACTGTGGGTGGGAGGGCTGTGGCTGGACGAGGGGGTCATTGGGATGAGCCTGTGGGGGTTGTATTTCATCTGTGATAGGGGAGGGTCTATGTCCTTCCATGTTGGTGTCCAGGGCTGCTTTCCTCCCCCAGTGCTCTGCCCTGATCCTGCATCATCTTGGGCCTGGGGAATGGGATAGACTGTCCATGGACTGAGACCTTGGAGTCTCCAGGTAGCAGCATCACAGAGAGGGATGCCCTGGGCTCTGGACAGGCTCCTGCTGTGACAGCCCCTGCCTGTGAGGGGTCTGGTGAGACTTGCCTCAAGGAAGAGAAGCTGCTGTCCTCATCCACAGCCTCTGGCTTTTCCTTCATGGGCACCTGCTCAAGGTCACCATGAGGGTGTCTGGCCCTGGGCTGGAGGACCCTCCATGACCACAGGCTGACCTGCTCCTTCTCTAGGTCCTCACTTGTCTCTAGTAAAAGGGGACTGGACTGGTTGAGTCACCCAGGGAAGGCCCTGGAGGAACTGGCAAGTGTTTGGTCCATCCAGCCCTGAGGAGCAGTCTCACAAACTCCTAGGACCCCTGAAAAAACCAGGAGGCCTTCACCATGACAAGACTGGACCCTACAGACGCAGCCCCCATGACTGTGACCACCCTGGACCCTGCAGACGCAGCCCCCAAGACTGTGACCAGCCTGGACCCTGCAGACACAGCCCCCATGACTGTTACCAGTCTGGACCCTGCAGACGCAGCCCCCATGACTGTGTCCACCCTGGACCCTGTAGACGCAGCCCCCATGACTGTGACCAGCCTGGACCCTGCAGACACAGCCCCCATGACTGTGATCACCCTGGACCCTGCAGACGCAGCCCCCATGACTGTGTCCACCCTGGACCCTGTAGATGCAGCCCCCATGACTGTGACCACCCTGGACCCTGCAGACACAGCCCCCGTGACTGTGACCACCCTGGACCCTGCAGATGCAGCCCCCATGACTATGCTCTGGGTGCAAAGGCACAGCCTGGGGCTTCCTGCACAAGGTCTTAGGCTGGCCTCAGCTCTGACCTGCTCCTCTGCCTATGGGGACAGTGTGGAGAAAGTGCCTTCCTGCCAGCCTCTGTGGCTCCCTCTCCACCCAGAGCCTCAGAGCCCTGGAATCCTGTTCCTCCTCTAATTCTCTGGCAACATCCCTTGGACTGCACAAGCAGGTGCCCTGTTGTGCTCTGCTTCATGATGGCAGCATGCAGGGTGCCTGGCCCCTGGACACACGGATGCACAGGCCACTTGCTACAGGGCTGCAATCCCACCCAGTGGCAGAACACCACTGAGCACAGCTGGGCCTTCATTAACTGCTGTGTAGGAGCTTCACTGGCATTGGGGGTGAGAACCCATGCAAGAAGGCAGGACAGACACCACTTCCTGCAGAAGAAGAAGACATGTGTCCCTAGGGGCACTGAGGACATAACCCATGAGGTGGTGGCAGGTCCAAGGTCTCCCCACTGTGCAGGCCTGGTGCAGGCTCTGTGCAATCCTGACTCCAGGGATCCCCAGGATCTGCTTCTGATGGGGCTCGTGGCCAGGAGAGAAGTGGGTGCTCAGAGAAGGGGACAGCCTGAGAGCTGAAGCAGAATGTGTGTGCTCCATGTCAGACTCCCATCTAACCAGCCACATTAGCAAGTTATAAAGAACTTAATAAAACAGAAACTGAAACACTGTCTAATTATCAAAGATTTACTAAAGCAGAAATGTGGAAACACATTATGAGAATCTCTATGTTGAGATTTAAGCATGAAAATAGAATTGGCCACAACTTTAGGAGAACCTTCCTGCAATTCCACAGTGGGCTGGGTTCAGAGAGTGACCAGGTCAGCATGAGGAGGGACCAGGTAAATCAAGGTGTGTATGTGGATTGCAGCACCAGGAAATTATTACCAGGAGGCAGAGGTCATCAAAAGGGACCTTCTGGTCAGGAGGAGAGAGGATCCCTGTGGTCCACCAAGTTGAAAACCACTTCACCCCACGAGGCTGTGAAGAAGTCAGACTCTGGAAACATCTGCATCACACACCAACAGCCCGTGCAGGGCAGGGGCAGGGCCTCACCACTGAGCAGCTGAAGAGGTTCACACCTGCACATGCTGGGGGAGAGTGCCCGAGAGGACACTGCAGCTCCTGAGCAGAAGCTCTCCTTCATCTGCCCCCAGGACAGTCCAAATCCAAGCCCATGAGATTCCTCCCAGGGTGGGATTGCTCAGAGCACCAGGAAAACCTGACAGAGAGGTGCTGGTGGAGGCAGGGCCTGGTGCTGGGAGGAGCTATGGGATTGCAGAGTGGACTGCACCTCTCCTCCAAGGGTGACCTTCACTCAGGCCTGGGAGCTGCCCTCCTGGGCACTTTCTGTGGAGGAGGGAGACCCCAGGCTCACAGGACATCCTGCGGATGGCAGCCACCTGTGTGTCCTAAGAAGAAGCAGCCCACAGCCCTCCACTGTGGAAAGGACAGGTGGACTTGGAAATCCCATGGAGGAGCACATGTCATCAAGAAAACCCACCAGGACACCTGACTTGTAGGGACCCCAGGGCCCTGGGATATCCCAGCTCCATGCCACAGGCCTTCACCTGGGCCTCACACTTACTCTGGTGACAGAACCTGAACTGGCGCTGGCTCTCCAGACAGGCCCAGGTGAGAAGCTCCACCACATAAAGACAGAAGGTCCTCTGCTCAGCAGTGCTCTCCTGAGGGACCTGGGCCCAGCTGGACCCCAGGGGAAGCTCAATGAGGGGGTCTGACACCTGCCACCACCTGGAGTTTGTCCTTCAGGCCCAGCATCTTCTCCTAACAAAGTACCTAAAACTCTGCTCCTCATCTTTGCATCCCTGAAGCAGGTATCTGAGACCATCCACATATAAACAGGATCTTTATTATGGATCAAGACATTAAAGCTCCAGTCCATGTTCAGCTGAGTCCTTTGCATTTCCACCTTTCCTGGAAGTGCCAGGGGCAATGCAGAGAGCCCCCTGTGGGGAAGTCACTCTCCATGTTGCTAGGAATCAAAGGGAGGGAGGAAGAGAGGGGGTCTGGCAATCCCCTTGCATGGCATGTCCATGGTGATTGACATAAATTCCACTAGTCCATATGTCCTAAGGAATCCATAATTGTGACACCCCAAGGGCTGCAGAACAACCTTATCACATGGAATTTGGGGAGGATAATTATCCACATCCAATTATCCTATCCCTGGACACAAAGATTTCACGTCCATCTCATAATACAGAACACTTTCAGTCCTTAAGGTTGAGATCCTAAAGGCATAAATACTTCAGCTGAATTCAGAAATCCAGTGCAAAGATACAAAAGATTCAGGGAAAACTTGACTCTGTGCCATAAAATAAAAGAGGGGTCACACACTCCTAAGCTCTATGGCAGGAGTGAATATTCCCATTTCAAAAGGAAAAGACAGAGACATTGAAGGGGACTGAAGCCCAGCAGGACTGACATTAAACCCACTGCTCCAATTCTGTCCTCAAGGTCACCGTAGGGGGAGAGGGGTGCTGGATCTGGGCAGGCCCAGCCCAGAGCCCACCTGGACGCAGTCCCCTGTCCTCATTCTCAGTGAGTTTCACCTACAGCCTGCAGCCTCCTGGGCAAGTGCTACTGACTGTTGCCTTCTCTGCTCCTAAGGTCTCCACACCACCCCTGGCCTCATACTACAGCCCCATGCATAACCTTTCAGGGCTTCCAGCAGGGACTCTGACACTGACCCCCCATCTGACCTCCCAGCCCTTCCTTTCAAGTATTCATGTAAGCCTCCCTGACCCTGTAGCTCTCACAGTCTGCCACCTGCAAAGCCAGCATGGTGTGGCTGAGGACAAGGTCACCCTCAGCAGGGAGCAGGTCCTGGCCTCCCTTGAACCAGGGCTGGGAACCTCTGAGCCCCTTGCTGGCTGAACAGGGGAAACCATGCCCTGGGCAGTCCTGGGTCAGGAGCCCAGAGCTCTCTCCCACAGGCCCTGCCCTGGAGGGTCTTTCAGATCCTCATCTCTGCCTCTGAGCTGGGGAAGCTGGGCCTTGTTGATCCCTGGGATCCTGAAACACCCTCCATCCTCTGGGTGCAAAGCCCTGGCTGCTCCCAGTGGAGCTGCTGGCCACACACTCCCAGCTCAGCCCACTCAGGGATCAGGACTGAACACAGCTGCTCTCCATGGAGAGTGTGCTCAGCTGGGTTTTCCTGGTGGCTGTTTTCAAAGGTAATGAATGGAGAACCAGAGATCCTGAGTGTGTGAGTGGACAGGAGTGAGAGGGACAGTGGATGAGTGACAGTGTCCTGACCAGGCTGCCTCTGTGTATGCAGGTGTCCAGTGTGAGGTGCAGCTGGTGGAGTCTGGGGGAGGCCTGGTGCAGCCTGGGGGTTCCCTGAGACTCTCCTGTGCAGCCTCTGTATTCACCTTCAGTAGCTATGGGATGAGCTGGGTATGCCAGGCTTCAGGGAAGGGGCTGGAGGGATCTCATTTGTTAGTACTGATGGCATTAATACTTACTATTCCAAATCTCTGAAGGGCTGATTCACCATCTCCAGAGACAACTCCAAGAACACACTGTACCTGCAACTGAGAAGTCTCAGAGTCTAGGACACAGCCACCTATTACTGTGCCAAACACATGGTGAAAAGACCTCAGTGTGAGGCCAGACACAAACCTCTCTGCAGGGTGCCCAGGGTCAGAAGGGGGCGCTCAGCACGCAGAGAGCCCAGCATCAGCCCAGGTGCAGGTGCAGAGGGAGGTTGAGAGCTAGTTTTCTATATCTGGGTTCCTCTCCATAAACCAGCTTCCCAGGGAGCCACCTGGACTTGTTGTCTGTGCTAAACTTTGCTTCTCTGAAAATATGAAACCTGGCTTTTGTGATGTATTTTTCCTTGTTAATATTCATGCATGATAGTTATCCTTATTATTGCTTTTCCATTAACCTAGGGATAGACATCCATTGAGTATCAAAGCAGTTTCTTCCTGTGGTCACTGTGCCATGTGCAGGACTGAGGTCCAGTCCTGACTCCACCATGAAGGTGACTCTCAGAACTTGACAGTTGAGTCAGGTCCCACCCAGGGCCTCTCTGCAGCATGGACGTCCTGGTGTGGAACAGGGGGCCCCACTGGCAGAGACCTCTGTCCACTCACTGCCCTCTCAGGGCCTGTTCAGGCTGTGACGTTTGGGCAGCTGAGTCAGAGCAGAGCAGTGGTTAGAGTCTTCTCCACACTCACTGTTCTCTCAATGCCTGTGAGCTCCGTCCTCTCCAGGTTGTGAAAAGGTGGTGGGTGTGGTGAAGGACTTCCCAGATATGAAGCATCTGGATGTTTCTCTCCTGTGGACTCTGCTGCTGGATGAAGGTCAGTGCTGGCTGAGGGGTTTCCCACATCACTGCACTCACAGGCCTCTCTCCACCATGGAGCCTGTGGTGCTGAGCAGGTGTGGGATTTGCTGAAACCCTGCCCACATTCACTGCATGGGAAAGGCTGGTCTCCAGTGTGAACGCTTAGGTGTGCAATGTGATTGGCATTTCTGCTGAAGACTTTCCACATTCACTACACCTGGGTGTCCTGTCCAGTGGGCTCTATCTGGAGTGTGAAAGGCTGGACTGATGGTGAGCAGCTGCCAACATGCTCCATTCCTGGGGCCTTTCCCCTGTGAGAGGCCCCTGCACTCTCAGTGCTCCCTGGAGGCTGCCCTCTGGTGAGTCCCCTGGTCCCTGAACACACTTGAGCTGGCTGAATGTCCTTCCCACCTCCCTGCTGTCCAGACCTCTCCCACAGGTGGTTCTGCAGCTGCTCAAAGCTGGGACCCCGTCCTCCTCTTTTAAGTGTTGCTCCCCAGGGCACAGCATGGGGTGCTGAGGGTTCCCACTTAGCTCTCCTCCTGGGGTGCCCTCTGCCCAGATGGAGCCTCCACAGCCTCTGCTCTGTGCCAGCAGCCCTTCACCATCCACAGGGGGTTCTGCAGCCTCAGGAGCCCAGGCCAGGTCCTGCCCCACAGCTGATGACCTCAGAGTCTCTCCCTGCTGGTGCTGTCACAGCAGCCACCACAGGCATCTGGTCTCTGCATGGGCACAAAGTCCTGCTCAGTGGTGCCCTCCTGCCCTGGCCACCTCAGCAGAGTCAGCTCTCCCCTGGTCACTCTTAGAAGACTCTAAAATCCCTGATTTCCATGTTACCCCTGACTGACCAGATGAGGACATTAAGTAACTCCTGTTGTGTTAAGTGCTCTGGGAGAGAGGGAGAGAGACTGGGGGAGAGAAAGGTAGGAGGTGACCCCAGGTCCAGACTCTCTGTGGAACAGCTGTGCAGACACAGACACAGGCAGGCCTCAGACGTCCTCTGAGAACTTGAGAATCTCAGGGATCCCAGGGGTGTGAGCAGCTTCATCACGAGGGGTTTATTTTTTAATTGTTTTTATTTTTTAAATACATGACAACAGAATGCATCACAATTCTTATTACACACATAGAACACAATTATTCCTATCTCTGGTTGTGTATAATGTATGCTCAACAATTTGTGTCTTCATACATGAAATTTGGATAATGATGCCCATCACATTCCACCATCATTGCAAACCCCCTGCCCCCTCCCTCCTTCCCCTCCCACCCCGCTGCCCTATCTAGAGTTTGTCTATTCCTCCCATACTCCCTGTCCCTACCCCACTATGGGTCAGTCACCTTACATCAGATAAAACATTTGGCATTTTTTTGGGGGGATTGGCTATTGCCATGATTTCATTCTCTTGAATTGCTAAGTAATAATCCATTGGGTATATATGTTACATTTTCTAATCCATTCAAATACTGAAGGGGCATCTAGGTTTGTTCCACTGTTTAGCTATTGTGAATTGTGCTGCTATAAACATTGATGTGGCTGTGTCCCTGTAGTATGCTCTTTTTAAGTCCTTTGGGTATAGCCTGAGGAGAAAGATAGCTGGTCAAATGGTGGTTCCATTCCCAGCTTTCCAAGGAATCTCCATACTGCTTTCCATATTGGCTGCACCAATTTGCAGTCCCACCAGCAATATATGAGTGTGCCTTTTCCCCACATTCTATCACGAGGGGGTTTAAGCAGGAGTGCTGCATAACACAGTGTCCCCACTGACCCTGGGGAACAAGGATATGAGCTGTCCCTTGTACATGCTGTCCCCAGCACCAACAAGAGCCCCACAACCACCCATCCAGAACCTTCCTGTGGATGAAAGAGCAGAGCAAAGGCCCTCAAGAGGCCATCCCCCGTGTCCTCCCTCTGCATGGCTGTGCAACCCTGCAGAGAACACCCCTGTGTGTGGTGCTGCCACCCCTGACCACTGGGCCTCCCATTCCTGGATGACTGGCAGGAAGACGACCAGCAGGAAGGAGCCCCGTGTTCCTACCACCCCAGCCCCCAGTGCCTCTGAGCAGCAGGAGACAAACACCTCTCTAGGAAGGATGGGGTCCTTCCCTGTGTCCCCCACTTTAACCTCATCTTCAGTCTCAGGCTGAAAGCCCAGCCCTGACTGAGCAGCCCTGTCTCCTCCTCATGGGGCCTTCATTGTAGCCTTGAGGTCCTGACACTGCTCCTCGGCCTGGTGACAGCACCCTGTGTGAATGTCCAGGGATTCCAGGAGCAGGGTGTGGGCATGCAGTTCTGGTGTGATTGACTGAAAGTGAGGCTGCTCTCCCCCTCATGTCCCCACCCAGGTGTAGGTCCAGAAGGTGGGGCCAGGCCTGGTGAAGCCCCTGCCCACCCTGTCCCTCACCTGTGCTGACTCTGATTCTCTCTACCCAGCCTTGGTGTGAGCTGGACCCACCAGGCTTCAGGGAGGGGCCTGGAGTGGGTTAGAGGGATGGATGGTGGTGGAACAGATCCCATTCCACACGTGGTCCTGAGTTCCTGCTGGTCCTCAGTGCTCCTTGATGGAGTTTAGCACATGCTGGTCCTTTCCCCCAGGTGTCCTTGGCCTACTGCAGCTGCAGGGGTTGGGACCTGCCTGGTAGATAGTCAGATTCACCAGGGACACTTCCAAGACCCAGGTTTCATTAAGCACTCAACAGGTGATACCTGAGGATAAGGCTGTGTATCCAGTGGGGGACACCCAGTGAGGGAACTCAGTGTGAGCCCAGTCACTCACCTGCCTGCAGGGGGCGCTGAGGACCAGCAGGGAGCTGAGGACCAGCAGGTGGCGCTGAGGACCAGCAGGGAGCTGAGAAGCAACTGGGAGCTGAGGACCAGAAGGGGAAGCTAAGGACCAGCAGGGGGTGCTGAGGACCAGCAGGGAGCTGAGGTCCTGCAGGAAGAGCTCAAGACCAGTAGATGAATAAGAACCACCAGGGCCCCTTAGGGTCTGGAGGGAGCTCAGGCTCAGCACATAGAGTGAGGACCAGCAGAGACATTTAGGATCAGCAGGGGAAGCCCAGGACCACCAGCTTCACATCTCAGCCCCAGGAGAAGATAGAGCAGTGTCCTGGGTGGGATTGTTTTATGTATTGCAGTTTCCCTATAAAACTCAGCAATTCTTCCAGCATTCAAATTCCACTTCTTAACTTTTTTAATTATATATTCAGTAAATAATATTCTGTTTTCCCACTCTAGATTCAAATTCTTGTGATTCTTAACATATTCCTGAATACTGACCTTAAGTCCTGAGCCATGATGACTACTCCAATAAGGCTGAGGAATTTAAATACTGTGTGACTCCTTCTCCTTATTTACTGTGCACACAGAGGAGGAGCCACACCTGAGTGTTTGAAGCAGCATCACAGGGACATGGAACAGAACCTGAAATTTGTCCTGCTCCAGACATGTACAGCCAGTGTCCCAGCTCTGGAGGCCACGTCAGACCTCCTAGGCCCTGGGAGCCACATCAAATGCAAATCCGTGGCTGTTGTTTTTTGCAGTTGTCCTTGGACAGGAGCTTCCTGGGAAGGCAATTCCCACCCAGGGCCTCAATCCCAGGAGGTTCCCTATGACTAGTCCCCTTGTTTCTGTCTCATGCTGTTTAACAAATGTTCTTCTGACCAGCAATGGAGGACCATGTTCCCTGTAATGTCTGTGCATTGTAATTTTATTGTTTCCAATGGTCCCAAGAATTCTGCTCTAGAATCCCTGGGGTTCAGATGAGAAAGAACACTGGAATGTGCCTTACACAGAAAGCATGTGGGGAACAGGAAATTTTATCAATTGTGAGTCAGAAATCTTGGTCATGGCTCCAGTGTGTATAGGACAGAAATGTTAATCTTCCATAAGAGGGAGGAGGAGAAATCACATGACCTGAGCATGAGGACACTCAGGAAAGTTCCAAAGCAACATGGGTTATGGGAGAGGAAGTCATGGAGGAGCCTAGAGAGACCAAGATGATGAATCCATGAAATCTTGATCATAGCAGTAATGCAGGACACAACTTCAAGTGAAGACAATGTCAAAAGAGTGGATGGACATGTGACCTCAAGAAAAAATAGGTGCCAGAGCCCACTGGCTCACACCAAATGAGGAGTCCAGGTTCACAGTTTGATGGTCTACAAAGAAGAACAGCTTTTGAAATCAGAGAATTTGCGAGGACTTGGAAGCTTCAACCAGGGACTCACTTGGATTTGCAGGTGGTGAAACCATGGAGACCAGAGGTCTTACCTGAGCCACCCCAGGACCAGGAGGTGGATGCTGCAGGCTCAGTGTTTGCAGGGAGTGCATGGTCAACACCACAGGGAACAAGGAGAGGAGCCCACATGTCTTATTAGTGTGCTGTGCTCACTCAGTTAGGCAGGAGGTCAATTCCTGAACCTCATCAGGAGGTCAGCAACCACACCTGCCCTCTCAGTGACCCCACCTCACTAAAGACAGTGTCCACTGTTCTCTCCAAATGCTGGGCTGTGGGCAAGGCAGGTCTCACTGCAGTGATGCTGCACAGGGAAGGGACCTGGGCCTCCTCCCTCACCCAGCCTGCCCTGAATGCCATCCTGTCTGCTGTCAGCCTGGCTCTGCTGCTCTGGGGACTCAGGGGCTCTCAGCCTCAGGCTGCAGCTGAGAGCTGCCTCTGATCCCAGGACTCTCACCTGGCCCAGCACCTCCCTCCTGTCCTCTCCTGGTGGAGACCACAGGACAGGACAGGTGAGGGGAAGAGCTCAGGGCAGATTCCCACCCACTGCTGTCCACAGGCATTAGCTGGACAGTCAGGAGGACAAGCAGGGCAGAGGGTGGGGAGGGCAGTGGGCACACAGCAGGAAACCCCTCCCCTCCTGAGTCCCTGCTCCCCCAACTCCTGCTCAGTCTGTAGCCCCCAAATCTCACAGAGATTAAGGAGAGGAACTAGTCCTGAGAACAAAGGGGGGCTCTTCTCCTGGATGTGGGGAACCCCATCCTCAGCCCTGGGCTCTGTTCAGTCATCACTGAGGGCTTCTCCTCAGGGCTGGGAGGTGAACCTGGGCCTCTTGCATGCTGGGCACGTTCCTGCCACTCTGAGACCCTCCCATGTGCAGGGAGGAAGGGCTTGGAGGAGGCAGGGCTGGGCTCAGGAGGGTGGGCTCCCCCTCTGACAGCCTTCCAGCACCCCTGAACCACCTGCTCTCCTCTCACAGGTAAAGCTCCACTTGGGTTCAAGACAGGGACACATCTCAGGAGCACAGAGGACCTGGGCAGCCTGACCCCAGCCTCTCCAGATATCAGAAGAGCCTCACCCACATGCAAATTCCTCCTTCTGCTCTGGGTTCAAATGCCCTCTGGTCTGTGGGAGCTCCCAGCTCTCTGCTCAGACAGGGCTGAGGTCTCTGGGAAGGCAGGTGTTGTCTAGAAGATGAGGCTGCTGGGTCTTGTCCTGTGCCTGGTCACAGCTCCCCAAGGTGAGTGTCCCCAGTGTCAGACCTGGGTCCCTGGGGAGGTTGTGACTGCAGGTGACTGACAGGGTGTGACTGTCCTTGTCCCCAGGTGTCTTGTGCCAGGTGCAGCTGCAGGAGTCAGGACCTGGCCTGGTGAAGCCCTCGCAGACCCTGTCCCTCACCTGTGCTGTCTCTGGATTCTCCATCACAATCAGTGGTTATGGCTGGAGCTGGATCCATCAGCCCCCAGGGAAGGGTCTGTAGTACATAGGGTACATATGGAGAGATGGTGACACTTACTACAGCCCATCCCTCAAGAACCGAGTGTCCATCTCGAGAGACACATCTAAGAACCAGGTCTCCCTGCAGCTGAAACCCGTGACCACCCAGGACACACCCACCTATTACTGTGCCAGAGCCACAGTGAGGGGACCTCAGTATGAGCCCAGACACAAACCTCCCTGCATGGCGCCCAGGGCCAGCAGGGGGCGCTCAGCACACAGGAGCTCAGGTGCCCCCTTCAGAGCAGCAAAGGAGAGTGGATGGTTTCTCTCCAGGAGATCAGCGTCTCCCTGGATCCCATCATGGTGAACCTGGAGGTCTCTTCTGCCTCAGATCATCCCATGCTCTTCTCTTATGGAGTCAGGAGTGTATCTCTCCACCTGTCTCAGGTCAGGGTGCACAGTACACGTGTGAGTCTGTGTGTCCATGTTTGTAAATATGTGTGTGTGTTTGTGTGTGTGTGCAGGAGTGTTGTGTGTGTGTGTGTGTGTGTGTCTCTGTGAGACACTGTATGGGGAAAGTAGGCACTTCTGTGACAGAATTATGGTCTCCTCAGCTCCCACCATAAGTCCCTCCCCCTATCAAACTCACACACAGTGGTCTGACACTTTTCCAGTGAGTGTTTATAAATCTTTCTATAATCTTCCACAAACACCAAAAAGCTCCAAAAGCTTCTGAACCACACAACCAGGTTAGTGGCAAAGTCACCTCTATGGATCCCTGTTCCTATTTTAGTCAATATTTGCACTGCTGAGGTCAAAATACCTGTCAGAAACATGGTGTGGGACAAAAGGTTCAGTCCACCACCATCTGACTGCATTGGTCAGGACACAGTTAATGCAGAACATCATGTCAGAGGTGTTTGGAGAAGGAAAGCTGAACAGGACAGTGAGAGAGAGAGAGAGAGAGAGAGAGAGAGAGAGAGAGAGAGAGAGAGAGAGAGAGAGAGAGAGACCACTGATTCAGTCACAAAAATAAACCCCAAAATACAAACCTCTCCAGGGACCTGTATCCTACAGACATACCCTAACTGTCTACATTTACCAAACCCACTCACTCCCTGTTGGTGCATTAATCCACTCATTTTGTCCCAACCTTCAGAATCTGACCCTGTCACCTCTGCAAATTCTTCCAATGTCTCACACAAGAGGGTTGGAGCACCTCACATCTAAACTAAAGCTGATACTCAGCTTCCAACATGGCTCTTTAAAAGAAGTGACAGGAAGGGGATCTTCAGAGAATCCTGGACCTACATCAGTAGATGCATGTGAGAGGGCACAGGCTGGGGTTCTGTGACCTGCCCAAATGACAGCTGTGACATGTCAGGGCAACAGTATAGCAGGTGACCTTGTGGGCTCCATGATGGGGGTCAAAGGGACAATTTAAGTGTCCAAAAGAGAATCATGGCACTAAAAGTAGATGACAATATTGATTCCTAAGGCCCTTGCTATAGAGTTCACACACAGAGTTCCTGCTACAATCCCCAATGTGTGTCTTTCCAGACTGGAGGTCACATGTGCAGTCCACCTCCGCAGGGTCTCATGGTGAGGAGGGCTGAGCTGGACTCTGTGTGCCACCACCACTCTCAGGAGATGTCACCACAGACCAGGACTCAGTGACACGTGGCCATGGAGGGCAAGTCACAGGGTGTTGTTTACAGAGACCTGAGTCTGGGCACAGGTAGCCCCTCGGCCACATGAACTTGAGGGGCCATTTTCAGACACCTGCCATGACACCAGTAGCCTCCTGGGTCCAGGTGAGCTTATTTCTTCTGAGAAGCTTTGGCTGTGCAGATGGACTGAGCCACCAGGAAGTCCTCTCTCCAACATGGTGGGGACACTGCAGTGAAGGAGAAAGACAGAGACAGAGAACAAGTCTGCCCCTCCTGGGGAGCTGGGAGGGCTCCTGCAGGACACTGAGCCCACATCCCTGAGCTGAGGGCCTCTCACCAGATGCTTCTGCTTCCCTCCTGAGAAGGCCCTTGCTCCTCACTGCTCTCCACCAAGGGCAGAATCCACAGGACCAGCTGCCCCTGCAGGGCCTCGTCTCTCCACAGGAAAAGGCAAGAACCAGGCCTGAGTCCTCTGCCAACAGTGCTAGCAGTGGACCCAGGTGAGCAGGGTCTACACCACACTGAATCACAGTGTGTGCAGCTTGTGAGCACCTATCCTCCCAGGGACGTCCTTGTCACTACACAGTCCAGAGAAATGTGCATGGAGAAATGTGGAGCTCAGTCATGAGTAACCCAAAGTCTTCCAGCACCTGATGAGCTTTGGGTTTAAGGGAATCTGCTCTGAATGACATAGATTGCAACATTCAGATGTTCCATCAAACTCTGGAACCCCAAAGCTGAACATAAGCTTATGGTGACTGCACATGTATTAAATCATAATTCTGTAACTTAGGATGAGATATGCATTTCTGTGATCTGTTCATACATGCGTGCGCGCGCGCGCGCACACACACACACACACACACACACACACACACACACACAACCATTAGCCTGGACTGGACTCAGGGAAGCATCCAAGATCTTCAGCACTAGGAGGCCTTGCTCAGGGAAGGGGGTGGGCAGCAGCATCCCTCTTCTTAGCTCTCCTCTGCTGGACTTGTGGAGTTTCCTCTTAGAATTTGTTCAGGTAATCCCCTGGGACATAGTAACTGACTGATTCTTGGTGTCTGAGTGGAAACTGCTTGGGACGTTCTCCCTGTCCTGGTGCACCTGATACTCACTGTGCCCCTCTGGTGCTTCCCTGTGCTGCATTTCTGTTGGCTTCTGTCTCTCAGTTTCCGTCTCCAGCTTCTGCTAAATTCCTGATTCTGGGACATGGGGACAATTTCCTTGCAGATTTCAACATTATAATGAAATTAATTTATGATCTTTGTGATCCCCTGTGGAGCCCATGGCCCTATGCAAGGTGGAGCCTGCTCTCCTGTGGCCACACCCCAGGGCTGTCATTTCAGTTTGTGAAAACCATCTGCACATCTTGGGGAGGCAGGAGCAGAGGTCCAGGTGCCTGAGCATGGCCTGTTGGTCCACCCATCACCCAACACTCTCCCTCCTGGGAGGAGAGCCCTCCTGATCCCTCCTGCTGGCTCTGCTGGGTCTGCAGGGTGAGCATGCTGCCCACAGCCACCCTCTGGGTGAGGACAGACAAGTGCTCCTGTGTCAGCCAGGGCCACGTGCCTCTTGTCTCAGCCCCTCCCTCTCCTGACCTTGCTCACCACCACAGCCACTGTCCAGCTCTGCCCTGTGAGGCCAGCTTCTTACATGGACAGGAGAATGAGGCCAGGAAGAGGCTGTCCTTCAGGCCTGGCCTTTTCTCCTAGCACTGTAACCTAAATAGGGTCCTCAGCTGTGCACCCCTGTGGCAAATGCCTGAGGCCATCAACACATGAAGAGGAGCTTTCCTTTGGCTCCTGACTTCCAGTGCTCTAGTCCATGAAGAGAGGAGTCCTCTGCATTCACACCTTTCCTGGGTGTGCCAGGGGCAATGCAGAGAGCCCACTGTGGGGACAGCCACTCACCTAGTTTGAAGGACTCCAAAGGGAGGGAAGAAGTTGTGGGGTCTGAGAATCACCTTGCAGGGCATGTCCACAGTGATTGACAGATATTCCATGGTGTCCCCAGGTCCTAAGGGCTCCCCACTCCCTCACAGCCCAAGGGCTTGAAGAGCAACCTTAGCACATGGAAGTTTGAGAAGACAATATGCACACTAATCATTCTATCCCTGGACACAAAGCTCTAATGTCCATCTCATAATGCAGGACACATTCCGACCTCATCCTTGAGTCCCTAAAGATACAGATACTTCATCTTAGCTCAGAACTCCTGTGCAAAGACTCCAAAAGATTCAGGGAAACCCTAATGTGGGCCTGAAAATGAATGAGGGCTTCCATACTCCCATGTATTATGGGAGGGCTCTTGGCAGCAGGGACTCTGACCTCTGACCCCCATCTGACCTCCCAGCCCTTCCTTTCAAGTATTCATGTAACCCTCCCTGACCCTGTAACTCTCACAGTCTGCCACCTGCAAAGCCAGCATGGTGTGCCTGAGGACAAGGTCACCCTCAGCAGGGAGCAGGTCCTGGCCTCCCTTGAACCAGGGCTGGGAACCTCTGAGCCCCTTGCTGGCTGAACAGGGGAAACCATGCCCTGGGCAGTCCTGGGTCAGGAGCCCAGAGCTCTCTCCCACAGGCCCTGCCCTGGAGGGTCTTTCAGATCTTCATCTCTGCCTCTGAGCTGGGGAAGCTGGGCCTTGTTGATCCCTGGGATCCTGAAACACCCTCCATCCTCTGGGTGCAAAGCCCTGGGCTGCTCCCAGTGGAGCTGCTGGCCTCACCCTCCTGGCCACAGCTCCTGGGCAGCACCACAAGGGTGCTGCTCTCCTGGCCAAAGTGCAAAGCCCCAGCTCTGCCTGCACTGCCCCTCTCTGCCCCTCCCTGTCCTGCACATGGCCTGACATCAGTCAGGGGGTCACACACCAGGGCCTCACCTGAGCCCTTGAGATTGTCCAGCCCACAGTCTGCTCCAGCCTGAGTGAGTCCAGCTCCCACCGAGTGTGAGGTCACCCACAAAATGGGGCTCTGAGGTTGTCACCAGGTGTGTCTGCTGGGAGTTGGAGGAAGGTCTCTGGGGCAGTGATGCCCAAGGTGAGAGCAAAGCACAAACACTCCTCTCACTCTTGCCAGATACGTGCTGTTGGACACAGTGACCACGACTCATGCTGCTGTGTGTGATTTTACATTTGCACCATGGAGTTGACACTGTCCTGGATCATGATTTTGAACATGTGTAAAAGAAATTAATGGGTGATAAATGCCAACAGAAAAATCGGCAAAAGTAATCGTATTCTTTTAACCCTACTATCTACACCGTTCTAACCCATGACACTCCCATCTGCTCTCAGAGCTGCTCTACCTGGGCCTCCACCCAGAGCTGCTATATAGCAGGAGAACATGCAAATAGGGCCTCCCTCTGCTCATGAAAACCAGCCCACCTGACCCTGCAGCTCTGCACAGGAGCCCAGCCCTGGACCCCCAGCTCAGCCCACTCAGGGATCAGGACTGAACACAGCTGCTCACCATGGAGACTGTGCTCATCTGGGTTTTCCTGGTGGCTGTTTTCAAAGGTAATGAATGGAGAACAGAGATCCTGAGTGTGTGAGTGGACAGGAGTGAGAGAAAGAGTGGATGAGTGATAGTGTCCTGACCAGGCTGCCTCTGTGTTTGCAGGTGTCCAGTGTGAGGTGCAGCTGGTGGAGTCTGGGGGAGGCCTGGTGCAGCCTGGGGGTTCCCTGCGACTCTCCTGTGCAGCCTCTGGATTCACCTTCATTGACTACTGGATGAGGTGGGTCCACCAGGCTCCAGGGAAGGGGCTGAAGTGGATCTCATGTATTAGTTATGGTAGTAATTCCAAATACTATGTCGACGCTGTGAAGGGCCGATTCACCATCTCCAGAGACAACTCCAAGAACACCCTGTACCTGCAAATGAGCAGTCTGAGAACCGAGGACACAGCCACCTATTACTGTGCCAGAGACACAGTGAGGGCACCTCAGTGTGAGCCCAGACACAAACCTCCTGCAGGGCGCCCAGGGCCAGCAGGGGGCGCTCAGCACACAGGGAGCTTAGGGTCAGCCAGGAGCAGGTGCAGAGGGAGGAGGGAGCAGCTCAGCTCAGGCCCTGAGGTCCCTGCCCACCCAGCACCTCCTGACTCCACCTTGCCTGCAGATTCTCGAGGTCCCTCCTCTGCCAGACCCTCTGTGAGGTGATTCTTCTCTAGGTCTTCCTTGTCTGGAATTCTCTCAGCACAGATCAGGCAATTTTGCAGATGGAGGTTACTTTTCAGGGACGTTTCCTGAACAGCGCCTTTCAAGTGAAGTTTACAGATTTTTATTTTCCTCATTGGGGGTTGAATCCAGGGTGCTCCACCCTTGATGTTCATTCTAGGCTTATTTGTGTCTTATTTTGAGACAGGTTCTCCCTAAGATGCCCAGGCTGACCTTGAAATTATGATTGTCCTGCCTCAGACTTCAGTATCCTGGGGACTACAGGTGACCTCCCCACACCTGTGAACTTTACACACTCCTGACGCCATGTCTCACTCCCTGTCTGTTCAGGTGATTCCCAGGCCCTTCCCATGACTCCTTCCCTTTCCCCCTCCACCCAGTGACCTTCCTGTGCTGGATCAGGTCACAGAACACAGTTCTCCCTGGAGCCCACCTACTGCCAGGACTTTCCACCCCTGGGGACCATTTGCAATGTCTGGAGGGAGTTGTTTTCACATGTAAAGGAGGGATTGTTCTGGCATCTAGATTTTAGAGACTAATGAGGCTGCCACACCTCCAACCATCACAGAACATCACCCACAGCAAGGAATTAACTGACATGAATCTGCACTGAGCACATGAGGTCTGGTTTCCCTTGATGGCACCTGACCTCACAGGGGAGCCAACAGAGGGCAGCACCTGGGGCTCAGGAGAGGACAGGACCCAGGTGGGTACCCACCTTCAGGAGGACCCTACTCAGGCAGCACACTGAGATCTGCCCAGGAACGGGCTGGGCACCAGGAGCATGGCTCATGCTGCTCAGGAAAGGACCCCACCCGTACCATGGAGATGTGCAGAGATAAGGCAAGGACTGGGCACTGCGGCTGGTCAGACGTTTCCTTACTCCAAAGAGCAGGGACTTCTCCTAAGCCCACTGCTGAGAGGGACCCTCGGTTTTGTTGGCAGCATTTTGACTGCTCAGCTGTGCACCCCATCTTCCCCGGGTAAGGAGTGTCCCCAACATTACCTCCACCCTCCCTCCTGAGGATGATGGAGAATGGGCACTGCTCCTGGGACCAGAGCAGGGCTGGCCCCTGGGTGTGCAGACACATTTCCAAGTGAGGCATGTGGGGAGGATGGGGCTGGAATCTGACAGGCAGGTGGTGCCATTGCTGAGGGTTCAGAAAGCAGCATCCTGGGCCTGGGCTGCTCTACATTGCCACCCCCGTCCAGCACAGGCAGCTGAACTGAAGTCACTGTGTGAATTTGGGGTGACACAAGGTACCACACAGACACAGAATACCTTTTATAAGCTTCATGGTGGCTTTCTCCATCTCCCAGCCTCAGGCTCCCCAAAAGGGGGACAAGAGAAGGTCAGAGAGGCTGACAGGAGAGAGGGGGCACGTTAAGAAGTGGGGTTTCATTTTGGGTGATGCTGTTTCTTAGAATTTTCTATCAGAAAAACGCAGAAGAGGTAGGATTACAAAGGAACAGGAGAGTGTGACTCAACCCCAGCAGGTGACACCTACTCCTGGAGCCACACCCTGTTGTCCCAGCTGGGGGAGCACCCAAGTTACTGGACCTGGCACTACCCTGCCCGACTGAACGCAATAACTGTTCAGACCCTGGAGCATCAGGACTTAAGGAGGTTCATGGAGGGCGACTTCCCTCACTAATGGCTCTCCTCACCTGGGACCTACACTGAGCTGATCCCTTGGAATTCAGGGAAACCTCTGCAGATGAAGAGGGAGCTGGACATAGAGAGGAAGTCACATGTCAGTGCACAGCTCCTCTGGGGACAGCCACTTAGACAGTCTGTCTCCTCCTCTTCCCAAATGGTCTCCATCACGTGTTGCATCCAGTCTCCCTGCTGGTGCTGATGTGTCCTGGATTACAGGACGTTTAGAAGATGAGGAAGGATGTAATTATGTCACACAACCAACATGACAGTGTCACAAGTTCTCCAGGAGCAGAAGGACCATGTCACAGTAGCAGACAGTGGGAGAGAAAGCAGTGTGCTGGACTCAGAACTGAGCATGCAGCACCCAGAGCCTGAGTGGTGTGAGGGGTGAGACTGGGCACCAGGAAGGGAGCAGGGTCCTGAGGAAGGGGCTGGGCTCAGGAGGGTGGGCTCCCCCTCTGACAGCCTTCCAGCTCCCCTGAAACCACCTGCTCTCCTCTCACAGGTAAAGCTCAACCTGGGTTCAAGACAGGGACACATCTCAGGGGCACAGAGGACCTGGGTAGCCTGACCTCAGCCTCTCCAGATATCAGAAGAGCCTCACCCACATGCAAATCCCTCCTCCTGCTCTGGGTTCAAAGGCCCTCTGGGCTGTGGGAGCTCCCAGCTCTCTGCTCAGACAGGGCTGAGGTCTCTGGGAAGGCAGGTGTGGTCTAGAAGATGAGGCTGCTGGGTCTTGTCCTGTGCCTGGTCACAGCTCCCCAAGGTGAGTGTCCCCCGTGTCAGACCTGGGTCCATGGGGAGGTTGTGACTGCAGGTGACTGACACGGTGTGACTGTCCTTGTCCCCAGGTGTTCTGTGCCAGGTTCAGCTGCAGGAGTCAGGACCTGGCCTGGTGAAGCCCTCGCAGACCCTGTCCCTCACCTGTGCTGTCTCTGGATTCTCCATCACCAGTGGTTATGACTGGAGCTGGATCCGTCAGTCCCCAGGGAAGGGGCTGGAGTGGATAGGGTACATATATAGTGATGGTAGCACCAACTACAGCCCATCCCTCAAGAGCCGAGTGTCCATCTCCAGAGACACGTCCAAGAACCAGTTCTCCCTGCAGCTGAGCTCCCTGACCACTGAGGACACGGCCACCTATTACTGTGCCAGAGACACAGTGAGGGGACCTCAGTGTGAGCCCAGACACAAACCTCCTGCAGGGTGCCCAGGGCCAGCAGGGGGCGCTCAGCACACAGGAGTCAGGTCAGCCCAGGAGCAGGTGCAGAGGAGGAGAGAACTTGACCCCAGTCCTGAGCCTCCTCACCAAGCAGCTCTTCCTGAGAGCCCCAGCTCTGGGGGTCCTGGAGAAGCCTCCTCCCCTTGGACACCCTCATTTCTCTCCAGGTGAGGAGTGTCAGGAGTGCTCCTCTTCAGCAGCGGCTGCACAGTCTCCTCTCTAGCTGAGGCTTTCTGTGCAATGACAGGCACTGCTCAGGGCCGTCACGTGAGCTGTGGGGACACTTCATGGCGTGGGGAGCTCCCTCCACTCTCAGAAGTGCCTGGATGTTCTCCTGCCCAGTGTCCCTCCCAATCCAGTGTTCCCTGTGACCTTCCTGTGACTGCTCTGTGCACTTGGCACATGTAGAGGTCACAGCCCACATTGTTCCTGAGCCCTCCAGCCACCGGGGACCTTTGACAATGACAAGGCACAGTCTGTCTTGTCACAGGTTAATGAACAGACAGTCATGCCACCATGTAGGTGATAGAGACCATGGATGCAGCTGACAGTCTAAAGCCACCGTCATCAGGCACAACAAGGTGTCCTCTGTCCCCAAACAAAAGCAGGACTGAGCTGAGGGATGCCGACAGGAAGCCCTAAACCTGGTCTAAATGCACAGAACGTGTGTATTCAGAGTGAACTTTGGTGTACGTGAGCTCTAACCTCATGACGAGGCTCTGTGACACCAAAACCCAACCCTTGTCCCCAAAGGGCAGAGGTGCCCACTCCTCATGCAGCTGTGTGGCCTGTGGACAGGGGTGACCTGAGGAAGGTCTTGGAGGGAAAGGGTCTCCCTTGGCACAGACTCAGATGGGAGGGTGGTCAGATCTGCATGGACTGTGGCAGCTGCAGGTTGGCTCTGCCACTGGCCTCAGGACCCCGAGACATGCTGTGCCCAGGACCACTCTGACCCCAACTTGGTTGGGAGCTGACCCTGAGCTGAGAATCCCCAGGACACCTGGCTGCTGGGGGGAAGGCAACCTGGAGCCTGCCTGGGTTTCCAGCCCCTGTGGCTAGACTGCAGGTCATAGACAGGGACACCCTAGACCCTGTTCCTGCTCACGTCAGTGCCCACCCTGTTCTAGAGCCCAGCTCCAGTCTGGGTGAGGATGAGCATGGGCAATGTTTACATCCCAGATTGTCCTAAGCTTGTCCTGGAACATGCCATTAAGTAGAATCACTTTATGAATTTTCAAATTATGTTTTGAGAGCTACAGCACTGATTTTGTGTAAAACGTCTATAATTTCCTAAGTTAAAGTTTTATGTTCTGTATCACTGTAAGCCTCTTATGTTTTCATTAATAATAAATCCAAGTTTTAACCACTTTTAATATTTTATTTGAGATCATAATCATAGAAAAATGGGTGCTTCATTATCACATGTTGATGGAGGATAAACAGATGGTGAAGAGGAAATGCTTCTGTGTTCTGTGTGTCTGACATTTCTGTGTGGGGATTACTCCTTTCAATTTATTATCTTTCTTTACACAAAATATAAAAACAATGATTTGCCTTTGTTCTAGGTCCTGTATAGCCTTACAATTAACTCACTATAATCATAATTCTACACTTTTTTTGTTTTTTAGCAAACAAAAATACTATTGCATTTTAATTAAGAGAGAATTTCCACAGTGGTGTAGTTTCTGAGTCTCAGGAGGGGCTCTGGGGGAACACCAGGCTTCTCCCTGAGCCCTGGTAGTTGCTGGGAGCACTTTTAACATACATGACACCCCTCACTAGCAAAGATTCTGTATTTAATTGCTTAAGCCTGTTTTTATGAGTATAATATATTCACTTAGATACATAAACTAGACTTATATATTTGACATTGGAATATGTTTTTATTTTATTTATTTATTTATTTTTTTTTAATTTTATTGTTGGTTGTTCAAAACATTACATAGTTCTTAATATACCATATTTCACAGATTGATTCAAGTGGGTTATGAACTCCCATTTTTACCCCGTATACAGATTGCTGTGTCACATCAGTTACATTTCCATTGATTTACAAATTGCCTTTCTAGTGACTGATGCATTCTGTTGTCTATCCCATTCTCCACTATCCCCCCTCCCCTCCCCTCCCCTCCCCTCCCCTTCTCTCTCTCCACCCCCTCTACTATAAATCGTTTCTTCCACTTATATAATTTTTCTCCTACTCCTCCTTTCCTCTTATATGTAATTGTGTATAACCCTTAGGCTCACCTTCCAATTCCATGCAATTTCCCTTAACTCTCCCTTTCCCTCCCATCTATCATCCCTGTTTAATGTTAATCTTCTTCTCCAGCTCTTCGTCTCTACCCTGTCCTTGGTTACTCCCCTTATATCAAAGAAGACATTTGGCATTTGTTTTTTAAGGATTGGCTAGCTTCACTTAGCATAATCTGCTCTAATGCCATCCATTTCCCTCCAAATTCTATGATTTTGTCATTTCTTAATGCAGAGTAATACTCCATTGTGTATAAATGCCACATTTTTTTAATCCATTCATCTATTGAAGGGCTTCTAGGTTGGTTCCACAATCTTGCTATCGTGAATTGTGCTGCTATAAACATTGATGTAGCAGTGTCCCTGTAGCATGCTCTTGTTAGGTCTTTAGGGAATAGACCGAGAAGGGGAATAGCTGGGTCAAATGGTGGTTCCATTCCCAGCTTTCCAAGAAATCTCCATACTGCTTTCCAAATTGGCTGCACCATTTTGCAGTCCCACCAACAATGAACAAGTGTACCCATTTCCCCGCATCCTCGCCAGCACTTGTTGTTGTTGGACTTCATAATGGCTGCCAATCTTACTGGAGTGAGATGGTATCTTAGGGTGGTTTTGATTTGCATTTCTCTGACTGCTAGCGATGTTGAGCATTTTTTCATGTATTTGTTGATTGATTGTATGTCCTCCTCTGAGAAGTGTCTGTTCAGGTCCTTGGCCCATTTGTTGATTGGGTTGTTATCTTATTATCTAATTTTTTGAGTTCTTTGTATACTCTGGATATTAGGGCTCTATCTGAAGTGTGTGGGGTAAAGATTTGTTCCCAGGATGTAGGCTCCCTGTTTATCTCTCTTATTGTTTCTTTTGTTGAGAGAAAACTTTTTAGTTTGAGTAAGTCCCATTGGTTGATTCTGGATGTTAACTCTTGCGCTATGGGTGTCCTATTGAGGAATTTGGAGCCTGACCCCACAGTATGTAGATCATAGCCGACTTTTTCTTCTATCAGACGCCGTGTCTCTGATTTAATATCGAGCTCCTTGATCCATTTTGAGTTAACTTTTGTGCATGACGAGAGAAAGGGATTCAGTTTCATTTTGATGCAAATGGATTTCCAGTTTTCCCAGCACCATTTGTTGAAGATGCTATCCTTCCTCCATTGCATGCTTTTAGCCCCTTTATCAAATATAAGATAGTTGTAGTTTTGTGGATTGGTTACTGTGTCTTCTATTCTGTACCATTGGTCCACTCGCCTGTTTTGGTACCAGTACCATGCTGTTTTTGTTACTATTGCTCTGTAGTATAGTTTGAAGTCTGGTATCGCTATACCGCCTGATTCACACTTCCTGCTTAGCATTGTTTTTGCTATTCTGGGTCTTTTATTATTCCATATGAATTTCCTGATTGTTTTATCTATTTCTACAAGAAATGCTGTTGGGATTTTGATTGGGATAGCATTGAACTTATAGAGAACTTTTGGTAATATCGCCATGTTGATGATGTTAGTTCTGCCTATCCATGAACAGGGTATATTTTTCCATCTTCTGAGGTCTTCTTCTATGTCTCTTTTAGGGTTCTGTAGTTTTCATTTTATAGGTCTTTCACCTCTTTTGTTAGGTTGATTCCCAGGTATTTTATTTTTTGGGGGGATATTGTGAATGGAGTAGTTGTCCTCATTTCCGTTTCAGAGGATTTGTCGCTGATGTACAGGAATGCATTTGATTTATGCGTGTTGATTTTATATCCAGCCACTTTGCTGAATTCATTTATTAACTCTAATAGTTTCTTTGTAGACCCTTTTGGGTCTGTTAGGTATAGAATCATATCGTCTGCAAATAGTGATAATTTAAGTTCTTCTTTTCCTATTTTTATGCCTTTAATTTCTTTCGTCTGTCTAATTGCTCTGGCCAGTGTTTCGAGGACTATGTTGAACAGAAGTGGTGAGAGAGGGCATCCCTGTCTTGTACCAGATCTTAGAGGGAATGCCTTCAATTTTTCTCCATTCAGAATGATGCTGGCCTGTGGCTTATCATAGATTGCTTTAACAATGTTGAGGTATGATCCTGTTATCCCTAATTTTTCTAGAGTTTTGAACATAAAGGGATGCTGTATTTTGTCGAATGCTTTTTCTGCATCTATCGAGATGATCATATGGTTCTTATTTTTAAGTCTATTGATGTGGTGAATAACATTTATTGATTTCCGTATATTGAACCAGCCTTGCATCCCAGGTATGAATCCTACTTGATCATGGTGTATAATTTTTTTGATACGATTTTGAATCCGATTCGCCAGAATTTTATTGAGGATTTTTGCATCTAGGTTTATTAGAGATATTGGTCTGCAGTTTTCTTTCTTTGAAGTGTCTCTGTCTGGTTTAGGTATCAGGGTGATGTTGGCCTCGTAGAATGTCTTTGGAAGTTCTCCCTCTTTTTCTATTTCCTGAAATAGCTTGAAAAGTATTGGTGTTAGTTCCTCTTTAAAGGTTTTGTGAAACTCTGCTGTATACCCGTCCGGTCCTGGGCTTTTCTTAGTTGGTAGTCTTTTGATGGTTTCTTCTATTTCCTCTATTGTTATTGGTCTGTTTAGGCTGTCTATATCTTCCTGACTCAATCTGGGCAGATCATATGACTTAAGAAATTTATTGATGCCTTCACTATCTTCTATTTTATTGGAGTATAAGGATTCAAAGTAATTTCTGATTATCTTCTGTATTTCTGAAGTGTCTGTTGTGATATTGCCTTTTTCATCCCGTATGCTAGTAATTTGTGTTCTCTCTCTTCTTCTCTTCCTTAGCATGGCTAAGGGTCTGTCGATTTTATTTATTTTTTCAAAGAACCAACTTTTGGTTTTGTCAATTTTTTCAATTGTTTCTTTTGTTTCGATTTCATTAATTTCAGCTCTGATTTTAATTATTTCTTGCCTTCTACTTCTTTTGCTGTTGTTTTGCTCTTCTTTTTCTAGGATTTTGAGATGATATATGAGATCGTTTATTTGTTGGTTTTTTTCTTTTTTTAAGGAATGCGCTCCAAGCAATGAATTTTCCTCTTAAAACTGCTTTCAATGTGTCCCATAGATTCCGATATGCTGTGTCTGTGATTTCATTTAACTCTAAGAAGTTTTTAATTTCCGCCTTAATGTCTTCTATAACCCATTGATCATTCAGTAACCTATTGTTCATTCTCCAAGTGATGCATGATTTTTCCTTCCTTCTTTTATCGTTGATTTTCAGTTTCATTCCATTATGATCAGATAAGATGCATGGTATTATTTCTACTCCTTTATATTGTCTAAGAGTTGCCCTGTGACATAATATATGATCTATTTTTGTGAAGGATCCATGTGCTGCTGAGAAAAAAGTATAACTACTTGATGTTGGGTGGTATATTCTATATATGTCAATTAAGTCTAGGTTGTTAATTGTGTTGTTGAGTTCTATAGTTTCCTTATTTAACTTTTGTTTGGAAGATCTGTCCAGTGGTGAGAGAGGTGTGTTGAAGTCTCCCATGATTATTGTATGGTGGTCTATTAGACTCTTGTACTTGAGAAGAGTTTGCTTGATGAACGTAGCTGCACCATTGTTTGGGGCATATACATTTATGATTGTTAAGTCTTGTTGGTGTATGGTTCCCTTGAGCAGTATGTAGTGTCCCTCTTTATCCTTTTTGATTAACTTTGGCTTGAAATCTATTTTGTTTGATATGAGTATGGACACTCCTGCTTGTTTCCGCAGTCCATATGAGTGGAATGATTTTTCCCAGCCTTTCACCTTCAGTCTATGTATATCTTTTCCTATCAAATGCGTCTCCTGTAGGCAACATATTGTTGGATCTTGTTTTGTGATCCATTTGACTAGCCTGTGTCTCTTAATTGGTGAGTTTAAGCCATTAACATTTAGGGTTATTATTGAGATTTGGTTTGTTCCTCCAGTCATATTTGTTTATTTATGTTACTAAACCTGATTAGTTTTCTTCTTTGATTACTTTCCCCCCTTTACTGTCCTACCTCCCACTGATGGTTTTCAATGTTATTTTCAGTTTCCTCTTCCTGTAATGTCTTGCCAAGGATTTTTTGAAGAGATGGTTTTCTAGCTGCGAATTCTTTTAACTTTTGTTTATCGTGAAAGGTTTTAATTTCATCTTCCATCCTGAAGCTTAATTTCGCCGGATACACGATTCTTGGTTGGAGCCCATTTTCTTTCAGTGTTTGAAAAATGTTATTCCAGGATGTTCTAGCTTTCAGAGTCTGTGTTGAGAGATCAGCTGTTATCCTGATTGGTTTGCCCCTAAATGTAATCTGCTTTCTTTCTCTTGTAGCTTTTAAAATTCTCTCCTTATTCTGTATGTTGGGCATCTTCATTATAATGTGTCTAGGTGTGGATCTCTTATGATTTTGCACTTTCAGCGTCCTGTAGGCTTCTAGGATATGGGATTCTCTTTCATTCTTCAAGTCTGGGAAGTTTTCTCATATTATTTCATTGAATAGATTGTTCATTCCTCTGGTTGGAGCTCTGTGCCCTCTTGTATCCCAATGACTCTTAAGTTTGGTCTTTTAATGTTATCCCATAATTCTTGGGTGTTCTGCTCATGGTTTCTTAGCAGTCTTGCTGAACTGTCTGTGTTCTTCTCAAGTTGAAATACTTTGTCTTCATTGTCTGATGTTCTATCTTCTAAGTGATCTGTTCTGCTGGTAGTATTGTCAATTGAGGTTTTAAGTTGGCTTATTGCTTCCTGCATTTCTAGGATTTCTATTTGTTTGTTTTTTATTACTTCTAACTCCCTGTGAAATTGATCTTTTACTTCCTGGATTTGTTTCTGTAGTTCCTTGTCAATGTGATCTTTCATTGTCTGATTTTGCTGTCTCATATCTTCCTTGAGAGTCCAGATCATCTGAAGCATGTATATCCTGAACTCTTTATCTGACATTCCATCTGTTGCAGCTATTACCTCTTCTAGAGTTGAGTTGACCTGCATTGCTTGTGGTCCTTTCTTTCCTTGTCTTTTCATATTGCTTGCGTTTCTTTCTGCTTGGTGAAACTGTTGTGTTTTTGAAATTTTTCCCCCTGTTTATTTATATTGTTCTTGTATAGTTGGGATATCTCTCTTGTAGGGTGGGTAGTGGCTGTGCTCCTCCTCTAATCAGGGTGATCTATCCACTACGCTGGTTGGTCGTAGGTCTGCCCAGCCTGCGGGCACAGGTGGCTGCTCTACTCTGCCCCCACTCCAATTGTGGTGACGTTCCTACCACGTCCTCGGATCGTTGGTCCTGATCCAGGATGTGGGCGGCAGCTCTTCTCCACCCCTACTCCAATTGATGTGACGTGTCTACCACGCTGGTCGGCCTCCAAGCCTGTTCCGCCGGTGGGTCTCAGATCTGCCCACCCTGCGGGCCTGGGTGGCAGTTCTGCTCAACCCCCACTCCCAGTGGGGGTACCTAACTGCCTCTCCAACGGGTCTCTGGGCTCCTTCCGGACGCTGGCGGCGGCTCTGTTCAACCCCCACTCCAACCAGTGTGACGTGCCTGCCTTGATGCTACTCGTCCACCACACTGGCAGGCTGCCGATCCTGTCCTGCCAGTGGGGCGCAGGACTGCCTACCTTGCAGGATCAGACGGCGGCTCTTCACAGCCTCCACTCCAAGTGGGTTGACTTGGCTACCCTGCCGTCGGGTCGCTGGTCCTGTTCCAGGCGTGGGCGGCTACTCTCCTCGGCCCCAGCTGCAGTTGGGGTGTCGCGATACCACACCGGCGGGACCCTTAGTCTGCTCTGGGCGCAGGAGGCAGCTCCACTCTGCCCCCCAGGCCCCCGCAGCACCCAGCAGGACCCGGACCAAGAAGCAGTCCCTGTAGGATCCCCAACCCTGAGCCAGAGCCGTTTCGGGAGCCAGGAGCCGGTCTCTCCGATCCCCGCCGCGTTCTGCTAGGAGCAGGCTCCTCAGAGCAACCGCCGCGGGTTCCCCAATCCCAGGCCAAAGCCACCCCGGGAGCCCAAGCCTGGCCGCACCAGACTCTCCCTGCTCGGTGCCCAAGCCTGGCCGCACCAGACTCTCCCTGCTCGGTGCACGTTCCGCTGGGAGCAGAGTCTAAGACGCACTTCCCGCGGGCTCCCCAGCTCCGGGCCAAAACTGTTCAGGATACAGAGTCCCGCTGCCACTCGTCACAAGTTTCACTTGTGGCTGGCCTCAGCTCGCGGTCCCCGCAGGCTCCGCGGCCCTGGGCTCAAGCGGCCACGGGAGCCAGAACCCAGCCTCTCGGATCCCTGCTACACTCTGCTATGAGCAGGCTCCACAGAGGTACCCCAGCCTCAGGCCCAAGCAGCCCCGGGAGCCCGAGCCTGGCAGCTCCAACCTCTCCCAGCTCAGTGTACGCTCAGCCAGGGGCAGGGTCAAAGATGCAGTCCCTGCGGGTTCCCTAGCCCCGGGCCAAAACTGTACCGGGAGTTAGAGCTAAGCCGCCCCTCAGCGCACAATCCACTTGTACCTGGCCTCCGCCCCGGAGTCCCCGAAGGATCTCCCGCCCTGGGCCAAAGCAACCCAGGGAACTAGAATCTGGCCGCTCAAAGTCCGGCGCCCGCCTTGCCAGGGGTGAGGCCTGAAGAGTATTCTCCTCAGGTTTTCCAATCCCGAGCCTGAGCGATCTGTCTGCACGACACCGGCAAATACCAGCCTGGAATCACCTGTTCCATAGTTGAATGGGCTGAGATCAGTAGAAAACAGGGATGATTGCATCAGCTCTCCATGATGGCGGCTGCTGTCCTCCTCCGTATTCCGACCGGTGTCGGGAATCGAACTGGACCGGTTCTCTCCTCTGTTTCAAAGCTGGAACTCAGCACTCAGCGTGGCCAGTGCGCCACTGGCAGCAGCCTCCAGAATCCGCTTCGCTGTAATCCCGCTCTGGTACCTCGCCGCCGCTAATTAACTAGGGCGCGTCCCAGACTCCCTCCACGGGGCGGTCCACCTACCAGGTACTGCTTCCCTCCGTGCGGAGAAATCGCCCGTGACCAAGCCCCTGCAGCCGAATCCCGCGCGCTGGAAATCTGTCCTCTAGATTCTGGAGCACCTCAATTTCACTGGGGATTCCCACCAAGGTAGCCTTCAGCCGTTTCACCTCGTCTTTATCCCGCACAGTGGCGCAGCGCACTGGGGAGCTGCACTCCCTTCGCCGCCATCTTCTCTTCTCCCGGAATATGTTTTTAAAAACATGAATAAGCAATGAGGCGTTCTATGCTGTTGATTTCTCATGTGAGGGTGCTTGATCACCAACATCACTAAGAATGTCGGCATCTCTCTCCACCAGACAACAGCTGGCCATTCCAGCTGTATTTTCACACTTACACTAACCTAGCCCTAGTGAGGAGAGGACAGCACCCTGACAGAGGGGTGCCAGTTGCCATGATGGGTCCCAGGCTGTGCACACACAACTGTCCAGGTCCTCTGTGCTCCTGAGATGTGACCCTGTCTTGAACCGAAGTGGAGCTTTACCTGTGAGAGGATAGCAGGTGGTTTCAGGGGGCTGGAAGGCTGTCAGAGGGGGAGCCCACCCTCCTGAGCCCAGCCCTGCCTCCTCCAAGCCCTTCCTCCCTGCACCTGGGAGGGTCTCAGAGTGGCAGGAACATGCCCAGCATGCAAGAGGCCCAGGTTAACCTCCCAGCCCTGAAGGAGAAGCCCTCAGTGATGACTGAACAGAGCCCAGGGCGGAGGATGGGGTTCCCCACATCCAGAAGAAGAGCCCCCTTTTGTTCTCAGGACTAGTTCTTCTTCGTCGCTGCAGAGTGTCCCTGCAGGGAGCTAGAACAGGCCCTCAGATCCCGCTGAAGCCTGTGCTCCCAGCACCACACGAGTGCCCAGCAACCCCCCACGGAGAGTCCCAGAAGAGGATCCTGAAGGCCCTTAGGGAGACCTTGGTTCTTCCAGATGCTGGATCACCCCACCAGCAAGCAGCGGGTTCAGCTCTTCCTCTCCCATGGAGCCCTTTCATTTCCTTGTCCTGCTCGAGTTCTCTGGCTAGAGTTTTAGGACCATGGGCACCTCACAAATGATCAAAGGAATAAAGAGGTGACTCCTAAAAAACAGAAAGAAGATTGAAAACCCTCGACAAACTAAAGGAAATAAAAACAGAAGACTCTAGTCAACAAAATTAGACAAAACAGTGATATTGGTACAGGCACTTCTGAAATCCACAAGATTATTAGAAACTATTTTCAGGAATTATCGTCCAGTGAACCAGAAAAACTTGAAGAGACAGAAAACTCTGAACACGTGTGTCCTACACAAATTGAAGCACAAGAATCTAAATATATGGGACGGAAAAATATTGAGGAATGGAGTTGAAGAGCCATTAAAATCCTTCAAAGAGAGAAAAGCCCAGAGGCAGATTGATTCTCAGCTGATTCTAAGAGAATGTTAAAGAAGAGATGAGGCCAACCTCCCCACATTATTCCATGAAATGGAAAAGGAGAAAAAAATGAAAAAAACATCCTGTAAAGCCATCAACACCCTGGTACCAAACCAGACCTAGACACATCCTGAAAGAAGAGTTCAGACCAGTATTGATGAGCATAGACGTCAGATTCCTTAATAAAATATTGGCCCAGTGCATTCTGGGACACATAAGGAGGTGGGGCCCATGATCTAGTGGGTCTCACCACAGGGCTCGGAAGTCGGCTCAGGATACACGGATCAGTAATGGAGGGTCCACATGTGATTCCTCACATTAATAGAGGACAAGAGTCACACCATCGCATCAACCAAAGCAGAAAAAGCATTTGACAAGTCCAGCCTCAATCATGAGTAAGGACTGGAGAAACAAGCAGCATGGGGGACAGACCTGAACCTCATAAAGGTGACATGGGACAAACCCAAGGCCACCACCATCCTGAATGGAAATAATCTGAAAACAGTTCCTCCAACCTCAGGACAGGACAAGGGTGTCCACTCTCCCACTCTGATTCCCCGGGGTCCCTGCACTGCACACTTTGACACAGGAGCATTTTCATATGAACAACATGCACAGCAGCTTTATTGAGGCTGAAGTGACTGCTCTGGGGTCACCAGGGACATAGTCTTAGGAAGCTCAGAGGACCCTGGTGAGTGTTTTCTATCAACTCAGATGAGGGTCTTCAGTGGGATTCCCTGATTAGGACCACCCTTGGGATTCTCAGTACAGCAGACAGGGAGGTAGCTCAGGGTTGGTGCCCTGGACAACTCAGGTTCATGGTCCTCCTGGATTTCAAGGAGTCCCTGAGACTCAGCACTGGATTCTGGTACTTATTCTCCTTGTAAATGGAAGATGTGGGAACAGCTTGGAGAAAGTGCCTTCCTGCCAGCCTCCGTGGCTCTCTCTCCATCCAGTGCCTCAGAGCCCTGGAATCCTGTTTCTCCTCTAATTCTCTGGCTATGTCCTTGGGCTGCAAAAGCAGGTGCCCTGTTGTGCTCTGCTTCATGATGACAGCATGCAGGGTGCCTGGCCCCTGGCCACACAGATGCACAGGCCACCTGCTCCAGGGACTCCAATCCCACCCAGTGGCAGAACACCACTGAGCACAGCTGGGCCTTCATTAACTGCTGTGTAGGGGCTGCACTGGCATTAGGGGTCAGAGCCCATGCAAGAAGGCAGGACAGACACCACTTCCTGCAGTGAAGAAGAGACATGTGTCCCTAGGGGCACTGAGGACATAACCCATGAGGTGGTGGCAGGTCCAAGGTCTCCCCACTGTGCAGGCCTGGTGCAGGCTCTGTGCAAACCCAATCCCAGGGATCCCCCGGATCTGCTCCTGATGGGGCCCGTGGCCAGGGGAGAAGTGGGTGCTCAGAGAAGGGGACAGCCCGAGAGCTGAAGCAGAATGTGTGTGTTCCATGTCAGATGCCCATCTAACCAGCCACATTAGCAAGTTATAAAGAACTTAATAAAAGAGAAACTGAAACACTAGCTAATTATCAAAGAGTTACTAAAGCAGAAATGTGGAAACACATTATGAGAATCTCTATGTTGAGATTTAAGCATGAAAACAGAAGGAGTACCTTCCTGCCATTCCAAGGTGGGCTGGGTTCAGAGAGTGACCAGGTCAGCATGAGGAGGGACCAGGTAAATGAAGGTGTGTATGTGGATTGCAGCACCAGGAAATCATTACCAGGAGGCAGAGTTCATCAAAAGGGACATTTTGGTCAGGAGAAGAGAGGATCCCTGTGGTCCACCAAGTTGAAAACCACCTCACCCCACGTGGCTGTGAAGACGTCAGACTCTGGAAACATCTGCATCACACACCAACAGCCCGTGCAGGGCAGGGGTAGGGCCTCACCACTGAGCAGCAGAAGAGGTTCACACCTGCACATGCTGGGGGAGAGTGCCCAAGAGGACACTGCAGCTCCTGAGCAGAAGCTCTCCTTCATCTGCCCCCAGGACAGTCCAAATCCACGCCCATGAGATTCCTCCCAGGGTGGGATTGCTCAGAGCACCAGGAAAACCTGACAGAGAGGTGCTGGTGGAGGCAGGGCCTGGAGCTGTGGGAGGGCAGAGGGGACTGCACCTCTCCTCCAAGGGTGACCTTCACTCAGGCCTGGGAGCTGCCCTCCTGGGCACTTGATATGGAGGAGGGAGACCCCAGGCTCACAGGACATCCTGCAGGTGGCAGCCTCCAGTGTGTCATAAGAAGTAGCAGCCCACAGCCCTCAACTGTGGAAAGGACAGGTGGACTTGGAAATCCCATGGAGGAGCACATGTCAGCAAGAAAACCCACCAGGGACACCTGACTGTAGGGACCCCAGGGCCCTGGGAGTTCCCAGCTCCATGCCACAGGCCCTCACCTGGGCCTCACACTCACTCTGGTGACAGGACCTGAACTGGCGCTGGCTCTCCAGACAGGCCCAGGTGAGAAGCTCCACCACATAAAGACAGAAGGTCCTCTGCTCAGCAGTGCTCTCCTGAGGGACTGGGCCCAGCTGGACCCCAGGGGAAACTCACTGAGGGGGTCTGACACCTGCCACCACCTGAATTTGTCCTTCAGGCCCAGCCTCTTCTCCTAAGATAGTACCTAAGACTCTTCTCCTCAGCTTTGCATCCCTGAAGCAGGTACCTGAGCCATCAGCACACAAACAGGATCTTTATTATGGATGAAGACATTAAAGCTCCAGTCCATGCTCAGCTGAGTCCTTTGCATTTACACCTTTCCTGGATGTGCCAGGGGCAATGCAGAGAGCCCCCTGTGGGGAAACCACTCTCCATGTGGCTAGGAATCAAAGGGAGGGAGGAAGAGAGGGGGTCTGGCAATACCCTTGCATGGCATGTCCTCAGAGATTGACATAAATTCCCTGAGTCCACAGGTCCTAAGGGATCCATAATTCCTGACACCCCAAGGGCTCCCGAACAACCTTATTACATGGAATTTTGTGAGGACAATGATTCACACTAATCATTCTCTTCCTGGACACAAAGCTTTCATGTCCATCTCATAATGCAGAGCACATTTATTCCTCACTCTTGAGAACCTAAAGGAATAAATGCTTCAGCAGAGCTCAGAAGTACTGTGCAAAGACTCCAAAAGATTCAGGGAAATCAACTCTGTGCCTTTAAATCAAAGAGGGTTTCCATACTCCAAAGCTCTATGGAAGGAGTGAGTATTCCCATGTCAAAAGGACAAAAGCACAGTCATGTTGAGGGACTTCAGCAGGACTGCTGAAGCTCAGAATTGGACTGCTCCAATTCTTTTCTCAGGGTCACTGTACTGAGAGAGAGGTGAGGGCTCTGGTCAGGCCCAGCACACAGCCCAGGTGAACACAGTTTCCTGGTC
Organism: Spermophilus citellus; assembly: GCF_964194105.1. Classification (NCBI taxonomy): domain Eukaryota; kingdom Metazoa; phylum Chordata; class Mammalia; order Rodentia; family Sciuridae; genus Spermophilus; species Spermophilus citellus. The sequence goes on along the minus strand of NC_138185.1, from coordinate 227,978,208 downwards.
TCCCTCTCAGTGAGCTTGGCCTACAGCCTGAAGCCTCCTGGGAAAGGGCTGCTCACTGCTGGTTCCTCTGCTCCTGGGGTCTCCTCAGCAGCCCTGGCCTCATCTCACAGCCCCACGCATCACCTGTCAGGGCTGCCAGCAGGGACTCTGACCCTGGCCCCATCTGACCTCCCAGCTCTTCCTTTCAAGTATTCATATAAGCCTCCCTGACCCTGTAGCTCTCACAGTCTGCCACCTGCAAAGTCAGCATGGTGTGGCTGAGGACAAGGTCACCCTCAGCAGGGAGCAGGTCCTGGCTGCCCTTGAACCAAGGCTGGGAACCTCTGGGCCCCTTGCTGGCTGAACAGAAGAAACCATGCCCTGGGCAGTCCTGGGTCAGGAGCCCAGAACTCTCTCCCACAGGCCCTGCCCTGGAGGGTCTTTCAGATCTTCATCTCTGCCTCTGAGCTGGGGAAGCTGGGCCTTGTTGATTCCTGGGGTCCTGAAACACCCTCCATCCTCTGGGTGCAAAGCCCTGGGCTGCTCCCAGTGGAGCTGCTGGCCTCACCCTCCTGGCCACAGCTCCTGGGCAGCACCACAAGGGTGCTGCTTTCCTGGCCAAAGTGCAAAGCACCAGCTCTGCCTGCACTGCCCCTCTCTGCCCCTCCCTGTCCTGCACATGGCCTGACATCAGTCAGGGGGTCATACGCCAGGGCCTCCCCTGTGCCCTTGAGATTGTCCAGCCCCCAGTCTGCTCCAGCCTGAGTGAGACCAGCTCCCACCAAGTTTGGGATCATCTACAAAACGAGTTCTGATAAAGTAACTTATTGTGTCCACCTTTGAGTTGTAGGAGTTTCAGGGGACCACACCTGTCCAGGATAAGAGCAGAAGCCTAAATACTCAACTTACTCTTGCCAGATATGGGCTATAGGGCACAGTGGATCGCCAGTCTAGCTTCTGTGTGATTTCAGGACTGCATCATGGAATTGACCCTGATCCCTCTGTCATGATTATGTAGATGTGGAAAACACATTAATGGATGATGTGGGCAAAACAGAAAAATACACAAAAGCAGTTTTACGTTCCAAAATGCTGCTGTGTGTCCTAACTGCACCTGCTGCTCACCTCTACTCTAAATGCTCCTCCAGGAGCCCTCCACCCAGAGCTGCTATATAGCAGGAGGACATGCAAATAGGGCCCCCCTCTGCTCATGAAAACCAGCCCACCTGACCCTGAGCTCTGCACAGGAGCCCAGCCCTGGACTCCCAGCTCAGCCCACTCAGGGATCAGGACTGAACACAGCTGCTCACCATGGAGAGTGTGCTCAGCTGGGTTTTCCTGGTGGCTGTTTTCAAAGGTAATGAATGGAGAACCAGAGATCCTGAGTGTGTGAGTGGACAGGAGGGAGAGGAAGAGTGGATGAGTGACAGTGTCCTGACCATGCTGCCTCTGTGTTTGCAGGTGTCCAGTGTGAGGTGCAGCTGGTGGAGTCTGGGGGAGGCCTGGTGCAGCCTGGGGGTTCCCTGCGACTCTCCTGTGCAGCCTCTGGATTCACCTTCAGTGACTACAGAATGCACTGGGTCCGCCAGGCCCCAGGGAAGGGGCTGGAGTGGGTTGGTCGTATAAGAACCAAAGCTAATAGTTACAGCACATCATACGCTGCATCTGTAAAAGACCGATTCACCATCTCCAGAGAGGATGCCAAGAACACACTGTACCTGCAAATGAGCAGTCTGAGAACCGAGGACACAGCCACCTATTACTGTACCAGAGACACAGTGAGGGGACCTCAGTGTGAGGCCAGACACAAACCTCCCTGCATGGCACCCTGGGCCAGCAGGGGGTGCTCGGCACATGGAGCTGAGGGTCACTCAGGAGCAGGTGCAGATGGAGTAGGGGCAGACTTCCTCCCTCTGGGGGCCATTATTCTCCATGATACAGTTTTCTAGGAGAGTTCTCTGGACATATTGTTCCTTCTAATCTTTTACGTCTCTGTGGAAAACAATTTGATTTTTAAATTTCACACTTACTTTTTTCATTGTTGCACCATAATTATAAATAATACTGCATTTCACTTGGACACAGCTACACAATTATGGGATACAATCTCTCCACTTCTGTCCCCTGCCATCTCACTTGCCCTCCCTCCTCTCTACCCCTCCTCCTGACCCTTTTCCCTTTCTTTACTCGACAGGTCTTTTCTATAATTTGGTTTCATTAGTGCCTCTTAGAGCACATAAAGGGGACATCCACTGTGCCATCCTCACACAGGACACAGGAGTGCTTCGTCAGTGTCATTCCACTGCTTGTCCCATTTCTGTCCCCCTACCTCAGCCTTGATCCCCTTCCTCTCCTTCTGCTCCCTCTACTGTTTCCAGGTGACTCCTCCCAGGATTTTCCCCTTTTGTGATCTGCAATTTGCATTTGAGATTAAACACTTGACATTTCTCCCTCTGATTCTGGCTTAATACACTTGATATTCTCCAGTTCCATCCATTGACCAGGAAATGCCATATTACCACTCTTCCCTGTGGCTGAGTGAAACCCTGTCCTGTGTATACACCACCTTCCCTTTATCCACTCATCTGTTGATGGACATCTGGGAAAGTTATGTAATATGGCTGTTTTCAGGCCCACTGGTATTAACACTGAGGTGGCTAGAGAGCTGTGCTGTGCTGATTTGGGGTCTTTTGGATAAACACCGAGGAGGGTAGCTGGGTCACACCGTGGCTCCATTCCTGGTCTTCATGAAATGTCCATTCTGCTTTCTAGAATGGCAGCACTAATTTGAAGTCCCAGCAATAACACATCCGTACACCTGTTTCCCACATCTTTGCTGACATTTGTTATTATCTGTGTTCTTCATCATCACCTTCTGATTGGACTGAGGTGAATTCTAAACATAATTTCAATTTTCATTTCCTGATTGCTAGAAGTATTGGGTATCTTTTCCTATATTTGTTGGCCACTTAGATTTCCTCTCTTGAAGAATGTCCCTTTAGCTCTTTCCCATTTATTTATTGGGTTATTTGGTCTGGTTATTAAGTGTTTGGGGTTCTCTATATATTCTGGGTATTAGTGCCCTATCTGGGGGGCAGGTGACAATGATGTCCCATTCCCCAGGCTCTCGCCTCACACTGTGGCTGGATTCCATTGCTGTGCTGAAGGTTTTAATTTGATACTGTCCTGCTTACTGATTCCTGGTTTTGACTCTTACACTTTAGTGACCTTTTTGAGGAAATCTGTGTCTGTGTAGGTACAGAGGAGGGTTGGTGCAGTATTTGATTATAGCCCTTGCAGAGTTGATATTTTACAGGGTGAGGGATAGTGACCTAGTATATTCTTTTACATATCTCTTGAAAAGGCTATAATTTCTGCAACATGATTTTGGAAACTCTGTCAAGCACCAGATCAGTGCACTTAGGTTGGTCTGTCTCTGTACCTCCTACTCTGTCCCCTTGGTCCCCATGTCTGCTTTGGTGACAGTGCCATGCTGGTTCAGTTACTGCAGCTCTGTCAAGTAATTTGAGGTCACATGTTGTCATATCTCCAGAAATCAAATATCAGAAGACTCAATCAACAAAATTAGAGAGAAAACAGAAGATATTGCTGCTGAAATTCAGATATTATAAACTATTTTTACAAATATCCTTCAGTAACCTAGAAAAAAAGTAAAGAGATTGACAAAAGTCTAAATGCAGGTCATCTAGACAAATTGTAGCACAAGAATCTACAAATGTAAAAAAAATATATTAAGCAATGAAACTGAACAGCCATTAAAGACCTTCCACAAGAGCAGAGCCCAGAAGGAAGGTTTGCAGTTGGTTCTAAAAGAGAAGTTTCTAAGAGAACTTTATCAAAGAGATACAGCCAACCAGTCATGTCCATAGTGAGAGCAAAGCCCCAAAACTTAACTTGCTCTTTAAGATGTGATCTGTTGGACAAATTGATGCACCACACCTGCTGCTGTGTGTAATTTCCCATTTAGACCACTGAATTCACACTGATCCTTCCATCATGATTTTTCTTATATATTACATAAAAAAGATAATGGAAAACAAGAGCAAATAGAAGAAATTCTCCCCTCCTGTATGTTCTTCTGCCCACCATGCTGCCCATGACACTCCCACCTGCTCTCAGAGCTGCTCTACCTGGGCCTCCACCCAGAGCTGCAATATAGCAGGAGGACATGCAAATAGGGCCTCCCTCTGCTCATGAAAACCAGCCCACCTGACCCTGCAGCTCTGCACAGGAGCCCAGCCCTGGACTCCCAGCTCAGCCCACTCAGGGATCAGGACTGAACACAGCTGCTCACCATGGAGAGTGTGCTCAGCTGGGTTTTCCTGGTGGCTGTTTTCAAAGGTAATGAATGGAGAACAGAGATCCTGAGTGTGTGAGGGGACAGGAGGGAGATGGAGAGTGGATGAGTGACAGTGTCCTGACCAGGCTGCCTCTGTGTTTGCAGGTGTCCAGTGTGAGGTGCAGCTGGTGGAGTCTGGGGGAGGCCTGGTGCAGCCTGGGGGTTCCCTGCGACTCTCCTGTGCAGCCTCTGGATTCACCTTCAGTGACTACTGGATGAGCTGGGTCCGCCAGGCTCCAGGGAAGGGGCTGGAGTGGGTCTCATCCATTAGTATGGTGGCAGTAATACTTATTATGCTGACTCGGTGAAGAGCCGATTCACCATCTCCAGGGACAACTCCAAGAACACTCTGTACCTGCAAATGAGCAGTCTGAGAACCGAGGGCACAGCCACCTATTACTGTGCTAGTGACACAGTAAGGGGACCTCAGTGTGAGCCCAGACAGAAATCTCCCTGCAGGGTGCCCAGGACCAGCAGGGGGCGCTCAGCACACAGGGAGCTCAGGGTCAGCCAGGAGCAGGTGCAGAGTGGGTTTGAGGACTGGTTTCCTGCATCTGGGGGCCTATCCCTCTGCCTGCTTTCCAGGGGAGCTCTGTGGCCTTGTGGTCTATGCTTACTTTTTATTTGTCTGAAGGTCATTATTCTGTTTTTGTGATGTAGATTTTTTTAAAAAATAGTGCATCTTACATATATTGTATGGAATACATTTTGACATCATCACATTCATTCATTGAATATAAAAGCCCTTGGTCTGTCCCAGTACCTCCTCTGTCCTTCCTCTCTTACTCCTCAGTTACTGTACCCCACTGATTTTTATTCCATGTTTTTATGCTCTTTTAATTAAATTAACACTGTGTGTATGCATATCTACATGAGAAACTCACCGTGGAACATGCTGCATGTGCAGGACTCACACATGTGCAAAACTGGCCATTCACATCTGTTCACTTCACTCCTGGCTCCTCCCTTTTCCTGTCCCTCCTCCCTCACCCTTAGTGACCTCTGTCTTGTCCACAGATCTCTTCTATTTCCTTGGATTCTACCTGCCTTTATATTCCTTATTTGTTCTAGATTCTATATAAGGGAGAAAACACTCAACCCTGACTTCCTGACTTTTTCATATTTCTCTTGCCCTAATGTTCTCCAGCTCCACCCATTCACCATCATCTCACTCATCCTCATGTCTGAGTAGCTCACTGTTATATACAACCCACATTCCCACCCTAATGTCCATGGACCCAGCTGAGACGCTCTGAAGGAAAGCCCTAAACCTGACCACAATGTGAAGACATACACCACTCAGAGTGAACCTTGCTGCATGTGAGCTGTCTCCCTCATGATGAGGTCTGTGACAGCCACACCCCACTGCCAGGCCCCCAAAGTCAGAGGTGCCAAGTTGTCCTGCTGCTGTGCATGGCCTGTGCACAGGGGGGACCTGAGCAACATATTGGGGAGAAAGGGGCTTCCTTGTCAAGGACCCAGAAGGAAGCATGTTCAGCTCTGCATGGACTGTGGGAGCTGCAGGTCTGCTCTGCCACTGGCCTCAGGACCTGAAGACACACTGTGTCCAGGAACATTGTGACCCCATCCTGCTGAGTGCTGACTGTGAGACTGAGATGCCCCAGGTCGCCTGGCTTCTGAATTTGCAGCATGGAGCCTGCGTGGGTTTCCAGCCACTGTGGCTGCATTGCAGGGTCACAGACAGGGTCGCCCTGGGCTCTGTTCCTGCTCACATCAGTGCCCACCCTGTCCTGAGAGTCCAGCTCCAGTCTGCGTGAGCATGAGTACTGACAATTTTTATATCCTAGATTATCCTAAGCTACTCCATGTTCATTCCAAAAAGTTACATACTTTTTGCATTTTCAAAAAGATATTGGGCTGGGGATGTGGCTCAAGTGGTAATGTGCTCACCTGGCATGCACGGGGCACTGGGTTCGATCCACAGTACCACATAAAAATAAAAATAAAGATGTTGTGCCCACTGAAAACTGAAAAATAAATATTAAAAAAATCTCTTTTTTAAAAAAAGATGTTGATTGAGAGTTATGACACTGTTATAAGAATATCACATTCTTATATACTAAGAATGTCAGCATCTCTCTCCATCAGACAACAGCTGGCCATTCCAGCTGTATTTTCACACTTACACTGAAACCTAGCCCTAGTGAGGCAGAGGACAGCACCCTGACACAGGGGTGCCAGGCACCATAATGGATCCCAGGCTGTGCACACCCAGCTGTCCATCACCTGTCCCTCCTGGGTGTGGGGAGCCCACCAGCTGCTCTGCCCCAGTCACTGTGAAGCACAGCCTGGTTGTGGGCCACAGATGCCCTGTGAGCTGCAGAGCCCCAGGACAAGGCCCTCTCTGCATGTGGCTCTCACCACCCACCCTCACCCCCACCCTCCCTGCACCTTCCCATCTCCAGGGCCACTGTCCTCTCTCTTTCCAGGACCTGATGCAGTAGCTTCCCCACATGAGGGAAGGAGTGGTGATGGTCTCCCTCTGCTTGACCCATTTCAGCTACGTCCATGTGCTCCAGGACTATGCCCAGCGCCAGGAGGGACAGGACTCCATTCTTTTTTTTTAATATTTATTTTTTAGTTGTAGTTGGACACAATACCTTTATTTCACTTATTTATTTTTATATGGTGCTGAGGATAGAACTCAGGGTCTCACGTGCGTGTGAGGCGAGCGCTCTACCGCTGAGCCACAATCCCAGTCCCATCTTTTTTGCTAAATTGCATTCTTCTCCTCTATGGACAGCGTATTTTTGAAATATTCACTAAGGGACACCTGGATGATGAAAACTGCTTTGACACTCATGGGACTGGAGTTAAGGACAGGCCTCTTGGATCCTATATCTCAAGTATTGGGCACATTGGGCAGAAGTCCTGTCCCCAAGCCTTGGGCTGTCCCTCCCCATATCTCTGCTGGCCTCAGGCCATGCTGCACAGGGTGGGGTCTCCTGCCTGTTGCCCTCCAAGCTGGCCTTGTTCCTGGTGGACCTATAGTGCTAGGGTCTTAGAAGGACTTACTCTCAGGCTCCACTAGCCATTGCCCTAGGGGGCCTCCTTGTAGGGGACACACCTGGGACAAAGCTCTGCCTGAGCCCAGGGCTACCCAGGACATCCTCTGCAATCCAGGTGGAGGAAGACCTACCTCCACACTCTGGCACCCTGTGTGCCTGCAGAGTTACCCCATGGGTGCTGCCAGGTTAGCTGCTGAGTGACTATCCAGCTCCCAGATAAGAGCACATACCAACCCTCAACCAGTCCCAGGGCTGTGTCCACCTCTTTAGATGTTCACTGTGACCACCTCAGGCCCCAGCACCAGTGTGGCTCAGTCCAGTCTGTGCTGCTCTGAGCAGCTCCTGAGGCTGAGGGTGCACAAGAACCTGCTGCAGCAGGTTCTGGAGACCAGGGTGCAAACACCCAGGTGCTGCTCCTGACCAGGGCTCCTGAGGCTGCAGCACCACATGGCAGGAGGCAGGAGGCCAAGAGAGGCAGATGGGGCTGGACCCCTGAGTGGTGCTGGGATCCCACTGGGGCTCAGGGTGCCAGGAAGGCTCTACCAGCCCTGGGGGAATCCAGGTGACCTGGCTTAGGGTGTCAGCTGTCCTCTCCATTCTGTCCACAATCATGGACATGCTGAGGGGGACAGTGCAGCTGCCTTGATGGCAGGTGGCTGTGCTCCCTGAAAGATGCCAAGGAAGTTATTCGAGACAGAGAGACCCTGATTCCCCCAAGCCTACAGTGCCCAGGGGGCAGGGAAATGGAGGCTGAGACCACAGAAGACAGATGGATAGATAGATGGATAGATAGATAGATAGATAGATAGATAGATAGATAAACTGTTAATAGATCTTATATAGATAGGTGGGAGATGGTAGTTTTTGGAGGATGATAGACAGATACATAGATAGAACCTGAGAGTGAAAGAGGATCAATAAAGCCTGAGATTTGACACAGCACCAAGTCCATGGGGATGTGGCCCCTCACAACAGGGGGCACCCTCATATGTGGCCACCTGTGGACTCAGACATGACACCTGAAAATGAGGACAGAGCCTGGGTATCTCCCTGCCCCCACTTGTGCCCTGTGCCCACCACAGATGGCAGCAGCATGTGGACCTGAGGGCTCTGTGCCAACTGGATGCTCCTGAGCTGAAGGAGGCCCTCACAGGGAGGCACAGCCTTGCCACTGCAGGGAGCCTCTGAGGCCCTCAGCTGGACGCCTCCCTGGAGAGCAGGTGGCAGCAGAGGGGAGAAGACACACAGCACATTTCCAATGCAGGACGGTTCTGAGGACCTCACCAGTGTGTGCACCTGGGAGCTGGAGGAGGGTCAGGGCAGCAGTCATGTCCAGGGTGAGAGCAAAGACCAGGTAACCAGTCACTCTTGCCACACAGGAGCTGTTGGACAGTGAACCAGCACTCATGCTTCTGGGTGATTTCAATTGTACACTCATGATTCTGTGTGTGATTTTATATTTGTACCATGGAGTGAGCACTGACAACTCCATCATGAGTTTTTTGCATGAAAAGAATAAATTCTTACTGGACAGTAGGTGCAAAATACATATAACCACAAAGTTAATTCTCCCTTCCTGAAAGCTCCTCTGTCCCCCATGCTGCCCATGACACTCCCATCTGCTCTCAGAGCTGCTCTACCTGGGCCTCCACCCAGGGCTGCTATATAGCAGGAGGACATGCAAATAGGGCCTCCCTCTGCTCATGAAAACCAGCCCACCTGACCCTGCAGCTCTGCACAGGAGCCCAGCCCTGGACGCCCAGCTCAGCCCACTCAGGGATCAGGACTGAACACAGCTGCTCACCATGGAGAGTGTGCTCAGCTGGGTTTTCCTGGTGGCTGTTTTCAAAGGTAATGAATGGAGAACAGAGATCCTGAGTGTGTGAGTGGACAGGAGTGAGAGGAAGAGTGGATGAGTGACAGTGTCCTGACCAGGCTGCCTCTGTGTTTGCAGGTGTCCAGTGTGAGGTGCAGCTGGTGGAGTCTGGGGGAGACCTGGTGCAGCCTGGGGGTTCCCTGCGACTCTCCTGTGTAGCCTCTGGATTCACCTTCGGTGACTACTGGATGAGCTGGGTCCACAAGGCTCCAGGGAAGGGGCTGGAGTGGGTTGGTCTTATAAGAACCAAAGCTAATAGTTACAGCACAACATACGCTGCATCTGTAAAAGACCGATTCACCATCTCCAGAGACGACACCAAGAACACCCTGTACCTGCAAATGAGCAGTCTGAGAACCGAGGGCACAGCCACCTATTACTGTACCAGAGACACAGTGAGGGGACCTCAATGTCAGCCCAGACACAAACCTCCTGCAGGGTGCCCAGGTCCAGCAGGGGGCGCTCAGCACACAGGGAACTCAGGGTCAGCCAGGAGCAGGTGCAGAGGGGTGGGGCTGATTTCCTTCATCTGGGGCCCCTTCTCTTCCTGTACCCGCTTTCTAGGAGAGCTCTCTGGACATATTTTTCCTACTAATCTCTTATGCCTCTGAAGAGAAAAATTTGGGTTTATAATTTACACTTGCTTTTTTCATGTTGCACCATAATTATAAATGATATTGCATTTCAATTGGACACAGTTACACAATCATGGGATATAATCTCTTTACTTCTGTCCCCTGCCATCTCCCTTTCCCTCCCTCCTCTCTACCCCTCCTCCTGACCCTTTTCCCTTTCTTTTCTCGACAGGTCTTTTCTATAATTTGGTTTCATTAGTGCCTCTTAGAGCACATAAAGGGGACATCCACTGTGCCATCCTCACACCAGGACACAGGAGTGCTTCGTCAGTGTCATTCCACTGCTTGTCCCATTTCTGTCCCCTACCTCAGCCTTGATCCCCTTCCTCTCCTCCTGCTCCCTCTTCTGTTTCCAGGTGACTCCTCCCAGGATTTTCCCCTTTTGTGATCTGCAATTTGCATTTGAGATTAAACACTTGACATTTCTCCCTCTGATTCTGGCTTAATACACTTGATATTCTCCAGTTCCATCCATTGACCAGGAAATGCCATATTACCACTCTTCCCTGTGGCTGAGTGAAACCCTGTCCTGTGTATACACCACCTTCCCTTTATCCACTCATCTGTTGATGGGCATCTGGGAAAGTTATGTAATATGGCTGTTTTCAGGCCCACTGGTGTAAACACTGATGTGGCTGGATAGCTGTGCTGTGCTGATTTGGGGTCTTTTGGATAAACACCGAGGAGGGTAGCTGGGTCACACCGTGGCTCCCTTCCTGGTCTTCATGAAATGTCCATTCTGCTTTCTAGAGTGGCAGCACTAATTTGAGTCCCATCAATAACACATCCGTACATCTCTTTCCCACATCTTTGCTGACAATTTTTATTATGTGTGTTCTTGATTTTTGCCTTCTGATTGGACTGAGATGAATTCTCAAGGCAGTTTCAATTTGCATTTCCTGATTTCTAGGACTATTGAGGATGTTCTCCTATATTTGTTGGCCACTTAGATTTACTCTCTTGAGGAATGTCCCTTTAGGTCTTTCTCATTTATTTATTGGGCTATTTGGTCTGGTCATTAAGTGTTTGGGGTTCTTTATATATTCTGTGTATTTGTGCCCTATCTGGGGGGCAGGTGACAATCATGTCCCATTCCCCAGGCTCTCGCCTCACACTGTGGCTGGATTCCATTGCTGTGCTGAAGGCTTTAATTTGATACTGTCCTGCTTACTAATTTCTGGTTTTGATCCTTGCACTTTAGTGACCTGGTTGAGGAAGTCGGTGTCTGTGTCAGTACAGAGGAGGGTTGGTTCAATATTTGATTCTAGTTCTTGCAGAGTGTCTAGTCTAATTCTTCAATTTCTGATAAACTTTGAGTTGACTTTTGTAGGGTGAAAGATAGTAATCTATTGAATCTTTTTTTCATATTGGGATATTCAATTTTATCAGCTCTGTTGGTTGAAAACACTGTCATGTCTCCCACAGGATTTTGGAAACTCTTTCAAGTGCCAAATATCTGCACTTATGTTGGCTTGTCTCTGTACCTTCTATTCTGTTGGTCTTCATGTCTGCTTTGGAATCAGTGCCTGCTGGGTTTTTTTTACTGCAGCTCTGTCAAATCATTTGAGGTCAGATATTTTCACAACTTCATGTTCAATCTTCCTGCTTAGAGTTACTTTGGTTATTTTGGGTTTTTAATTTCTCCACGCAAATATCAGGATTCTTTTTTTCTGGTTGTTTGAAGAATGTCTTTGGTATTTGTTGGAGATTTCATTGAATCTCTGTGACATTTTTGGTAGTTTGGCCATTTGATAATAATCATTCTGACAATAGCAGAAACAGGCAGTTCTTTCCATCTCTAAGGTCTTCAGTTTTTCCCTGTGTTGTTACTCACTGTTTCCATTGTAGAGATTGTTCAGCTCCTTGGTTGATTTCTTTACAACTACTTTTTGAAGTTATTTAGAATGGGAACATTTTCTTGATTTCTCTCTCAGCAGACCTGTTTTAGAAGTATTCGAAAGTGGTTTATTTATGGATGCATGATGTATTTACCTACATTGATAAAGTTTTTTTTATCAGATCTAGAAGCATTCTGATGGAGACATTGGTTCTTCTAGACATTGGGTCACACCTGTCGCGTCTACCCGCCAGCAGGAATGATGACAACAAACAGGATTCTTCTTTAGCACACTTTATTGGGAGCATCCATTATGGTTCGATGAGAGAAAGGACCCTGAGCCCGAAAAGACCACCCCTAATATACTAGAGCCGCGGCCTAAGTCTCATGTGATTGGACAAATGCGCATAGCAACACAGCAGCAACCAATAAGGCAAGGAATTCAGCACTGGCGCCCAGAGCCAGGAAGTACAGGTCAACTGGTTCTTACCAGCTTTTACTGGTTCTTAGAACACTCAGTACATTATCATATTGGCTCGCTCCGGAACTGGCCGACCACAAAGAACTGAGTCATTGTCCAAGAACTAAGCCAACACCCACATAAGGCAGCGCAGCAAAATGGCTCACCACAGTTCCCCCTTTTTTACTTTGTTTGAACCATTTAAAATTCACCCGATCTAGAAAGTGTCCTCATGATGACCCCTCCAATCAAGGGTGGCATCTAAAGGCCAAACAAGGAAGTCACCTTTCTGAGTGCAATGGGCAACATTTACCCTTCAGAGTGCAAAGGCTGTCTTCCTAAGACATGGAAGCCTTCCAAGGTGCAATGACAACAAGGTCACTTGGTGTGCAAAGGCCATCCACATCAAAACAGGGGTTTTAGGATTTTGCCAAGCTGGCGAGCCAAATTTGTGGGGAGGCCCCAGCTTCCAATGCAGCGAGTGCCTGAACCACCTTGACCCTATCACTTTGCTGCGTGCGTCGCATATGACAAATCATCCAAAGGCATAAGACAAGGCCAAAAAGAAGCATAAAACCGAATAACCCAACTCCTACCCACTCTTTAAAGTAGGAAAATATAGAAGAAGCCCAAGAGGCAAAGTCTGCAACAGAAAGGGGCTCCACACGTGTTCCATTCAAGTTAGCAATCTGAGACAGCAATTCTTGAGTGAGCCGTTCTCCTTCCTGAGTCCAGTTTCCCTGTAAAAATCTAGACAATCTGTTACTTTGTTCCACAGAAGCAGTCATATTATAACGTAAAGGAGTAACACACACATACTTATAATGAGATACACATCCTAACTGAGGAATTTTATAAACTTCTTCTATTTGTTCTTGTACTATGTCTACTCTTTGATTAAGTAAATGAATACCAGCAGTAAGATGCCTATTAATTTCTTCTATTGTAGTTAAAGCTTTAGCTGTTTGATCTACCACACTATTAATAACTTTAGCTGTTTGTACTTGAGAAGCCATAGCTATGGCTGCAGTAGTAGCTGCCGCAGCAGATGCCACAATAGCGGTAACTATAGCAGCTGTAATGCCAAAATCTCTTCTCTCCCTGACCAACTGTACCAGGGGAAAAGAACTAGGATCGGCCTCAACTGGCATGGGCACAAAGGTTGGAACCTTTACCACCAAAGCCAATGACAAGGAAGTATTCCAACACTGGGTTAAATAACACTCTTTGACAGTGCAATTAACTATAGCATAATTGTCAGTATGATTAACAAGTAAGAACATGAATGGTGGCTGAACGCGTATTTCAGCAGCAGGAAAGGAGGTATTATGATATTCTTCATTGATAGTAATATTTGATAAGTATTTTTTTGGTTCCAGACTGACATGTATTTCCAGAAACATTCTTAATCCAATGAACTCCCCCATTTAAATAGGCTACAGTGGAGAAATCTGTTCCCGCCCCCATCTCATTATATAATATCCAAGAGTACCAAGGCCATCCTGCCAAATTTGTCTTAGTAGAATTTCCACTAATATTAAAAGAAAATCCCTTAAGGGGAGGGGATAATTGAAATCCCGGGGCAACTTGTTTTTCTGGAACCAGAGGACTCTGGCAAGGAGTAAACTCTGGCGGAAAGGAATAATCGGGTGAGCACCGTGGCCCAGGTCTCATTTTGGTAGCATTTGGTGTCCCCTGATATGTTGGAACGGTTACATAACTAACCATAAGTACGGTGGTAACTCCAACACATCCTCTATTAGAAGAAATTCCAGAGCCAGACTGTTGGCCACTGACAACCTGCGAGAGGACTGTCTACAAGACCCTTGGTGAATCCTTGGCGGACTCTGTGGGGTCATTCCAAGCACTGATATTTTTTCTGCGCAGGACGATACACGGAGGGGCACCAGATCGGGAGCCCCAAAACAGGCACAAGGTTTTTGTTAGGTTAAAGGAAGTAACATTATATCTTCCTTGCTCAGATGTAGTTTTGGGTGCACAAGGCACCTCTCCCTGACAATTAGTAGAAAAAAATGCAGGCAGCACTGGGGAGTCAGAATGTACAGGAACAGGTACCAGCCATGCTCTACTAATGGCCCAATAATACTCTTTAATTCCCTGCGCCTGGAAATTCAGGTACAGGAGGACAGTTCCCACCAGGAGGCCTTCTGATTCGCCTTCCGATTCAGACTCATCTGAATCAACTATCTTTAATTTGCGGAAGGCAGATAAATCTGGATAAAGTTTTGGGCGTGCTCCTAATGCTGGAGTCACGTCCTTTTGTTCCTTGAGTGCACTTTCACTTAACTTTGCATTAGATCCCCTTTTTTGTTTTGTTTCATGTCTTTTTTTTTAAAGATTTTTTTAAGAGAGAGTGAGAGAGGAGAGAGAGTGAGAGAGAGAATTTTTAATATTTATTTATTTATTTTTTTTAGTTCTCGGCGGACACAACATCTTTGTTGGTATGTGGTGCTGAGGATCAAACCCGGGCCGCACGCATGCCAGGCGAGCGCGCTACCGCTTGAGCCACATCCCCAGCCCTGTTTCATGTCTTTCTTGCTTAGATTCCTCTGACTCTGACCTACTATCCTGATGCTCCATCAAAATCTCCTGTCCCCTTTTTACAACATCAGCACAACGAACGTCCTCCAAACATGCCTTAATTAAACGCCACACCGGCTTTGTGCCAGGGCGCAACTTTCTCTGTTTTTCTAAAAGGTCTATATCCTTGCCCAATTTGTTCCAGCAAGGGACCGTTAGGCTACCTGTGGATTCAAACCAAGGGGCAGCGTCTTCCACCTCCTTTAAAAAACTTTTAATAACAGAATCTGAGACGCGTAATTCACGCTGATGTAAAAGTTCATGTAGTGGTTTCAGGAAAACAGACTGATGTTGACCCATGATAGAGCACTATACTAAGCCAGAGCCACCGGATCAGGGGATTACTTACCGGCGCCACCGCTCCGCGTGTAAAGTTCTGAATCCTCCCGAAAAATATCGGGGGTCCCCTCGTAGCCGACAGATGACAATTCCCGGGATTTCGGCACCACTTGTCGCGTCTACCCGCCAGCAGGAATGACGACAACAAACAGGATTCTTCTTTAGCACGCTTTATTGGGAGCATCCATTATGGTTCGATGAGAGAAAGGACCCTGAGCCCGAAAAGACCACCCCTAATATACTAGAGCCGCGGCCTAAGTCTCATGTGATTGGACAAATGCGCATAGCAACACAGCAGCAACCAATAAGGCAAGGAATTCAGCACTGGCGCCCAGAGCCAGGAAGTACAGGTCAACTGGTTCTTACCAGCTTTTACTGGTTCTTAGAACACTCAGTACATTATCATATTGGCTCGCTCCGGAACTGGCCGACCACAAAGAACTGAGTCATTGTCCAAGAACTAAGCCAACACCCACATAAGGCAGCGCAGCAAAATGGCTCACCACACACACCACCTAAAAGCAGCATATTCAGACTTTGGTCTTTCCTCTGTAACCCTTTAATTTCCTTCTCTGGCCTGATTGGTCTGACTGGAGATTGTAGGGACTGTGTACACAATGCACACTATCAAAGACACAAAGACATGGTTCCTATAAAACATATAGAAGATGGAGAAGCCCTTGGCACATTATAGAAAATAAAATACAAAAGCTAAAAATTAACAAAGTTAGATGCAACAGAAGATATGCCTTCAGGCTCTTCTGAAATCCAGAAAATTATTGCAAACTGTTTTTTAAAAATATCCTCCAGGGGCTGGGATTGTGGCTCAGAGGTAGAGCGCTCCCCTGTAACACACGAGGCACTGGGTTCGATACTCAACACCACATAAAAAATAAAATAAAATAAAGATATGTGTCCACCTATATCTAAAAAGAATCTTTAAAAAATCCTCCAGTAAATGAGAAAAACTTGAAGAGATTTAAAAATTTCTATACACAATGAAACTGGCTGAAATTGAAGCAAAAGAATGTAAAAATTTAAATAGAAAAATGTCAAGCAATGAAGTTGAAAAGCCTTTAGAGACATTCCAAGACAGAAAGCCCAGAAACAGATTAATTCCCAGTTGACTCTAAGAGAACTTTAAAGAAGCGATAAGAAGAGATGAGACACCTCCTTATATTATTTCTTGAAATGTAAAAAGAGAAAACACTGAATCAATCATTCTGTGAAGTCAGTTACTCCCTGACCCAAAGCCAAATAAAACACAATCAGGAAAGAAGATTCCAGACCAATAACACTGATGAACACAGATGTGAGGTTCCTGGACACAGAGCTTTGAAGGACACATGAGAAGGTGATACCCTGATCAGGTGGGTTTCTCCACAGGGTGGGAGGTTGGCTCAACATATACAGATTAATAATATCAACATGGGATTTGGGATTCAGAACGTGGATTTTTCAGAGAACGTGATTTTCCCCAGAACGTGTTTGTAGAGGGCAGGTGTGAGTTCGGGAATAAAGAGTTGCTGTTTGAATCTACAAGGTGTGTGGTGGCTCGTGATTTTGTGCCCAGCCAGACTGCGGCAAATGGGAACAAAATCCTCTTCTGTGTTGCCCTCTTGTTCTGGTCACTCTTAGAATTGTCTTTAAAATATACGATTTTTCAACTCTACCCCTGACTAAACAAATGAGGACATTAAGTATCTCCTGTTTTGTTATGGGCTCTATAAGAAGAGGACAGACTGGAAGAGAGAAATGTAGGAGGCTGACCTTCAGGCCCAGAGTCCTCATGGTGGTGCAGCTGTGCAGGCACAGATACAGGCAGGCCTCAGACGTCCTCTGAGAACTTGAGAATCTCAGGCATCACAGGGGTATGAGCAGCTTCATCAAGAGGGGTTTAAACAGGAGTGCTGCAGAGTACAGTGACCCCACTGATCCTGGGGAACAAGGACGGGAGCTGACCCTTGACCATGCTGCCCTTGCACCTGCAAGAGCCCCACAAGCACACCACACCACCCATCCAGAACCTTTGTGTGTGGCTGCATCTCACCTCTGCATGGCTGTGCACTCCTGCAGGAAACATCCCCTATTGGTGTGATGCTAGCCTCCCCATTTCTGGATGGCTGGCAGGAGGAGGACCAGCAGGAAGCAGGAAAGAACTCCCCAGCTTCACTCCCAGTGCCTCTGAGCAGCATAAGACAAACACTCTTCCTGGAAAAGATGGTGGCACTGCCGTCTGCTCCCTACTTGTACCCTAGGCCTCCCTCATGCAAAGCAGCTCCCAATCTCAAGCTGAAAGCCCAGGCTTGGCTGAGCAGCCCCCGCCTCCTTCTCATTAGTTCTTCATTGCAGCCTGGAGGTTCTGGTGCTGCTCCTCTGCCTGGTGACACCTCACTTTGAGAATGTACAAGGATTTCCTGAGAAGGTTGTGGTTATGCAGGAGCTACTGTGATTAACAAGAGGTGATGTTTCTTGTACCCAGGTGTCAAGTCCCAAGTGCAGCCCAGGAGTTGTGACCTGGCCTGGGGAAGCTCTTGCACACCCTGTCCCTCACCTCTGCTATCACTGGATTCTTACTTCCCACCTATGGTCTGAGTTGGATCTGCCAAGATCCTGGGAAGGGCCTGGAGTATGCTAGAAGAACATATAGTGGTGGAAGCAGATACCATTACACACCTGTTCCTGAGCCCCCTGCTGGTCCTGAGGACTCCCTGATGGACCTGAGCATATGCTGGTTCTTTTCCCCAGATGTCCTTCCCAGTTGCACCTGCAGGGGTTGAAATCAATACTGCTAAGAGTCAACATCACCAGGGACATTTCCAAGAGCCAGGTATCGTTAGAACTCAACAGCTTAAAACCTGAGGATATGGCTGTGTATTCCAGTGGGAGACACCCAGTGAGGGAACTCAGTGTGAGCCCAGTCACTCACCTGCCTGCAGGGGGCACTGAGGAACAGCAGGGAGCTGAGGACCACCAGGTGGAGCTGAGGAGCAGCAGGGGGAGCTGAGGACCAGCAGGGGGAGGTGAGGACCACCCGGTAGAGCTGAGGACCAGCAGGGGGAGCTGAGGACCAGCAGGGGAAGCTGAGGACCAACAGGGGGAACTGAGGACCAGCAGGGGGAGCTGAGGACCAACAGGGGGAACTGAGGACCAGCAGGGGAACTGAGGACCAGCAGGGGGATCTCAGAATCAGCAGGGGACTCAGGGGATTCAGGGAGCTCAGGACAAGGAGGGGGAGCTCAGGGCTATCAAGGGTAGCTCTGCCCCTGGATAAGGTAAAGAACTGTCCAGAGGAGTGTTTGTATTAAGATATTTTGTCTAATTATACAAATCCCAATTTCTCTGTCTGATTGCAGTTTAAATGTTAAATGTTATTATCAGTAAGTAATATTCTGTTTTCCTACTCTGGGCCCATGTACTTGTGAGGTTCAACATATTCATGAATTTCAACATTAAATCCTCAGCATTGATAACTATACCAATAAGGCTAAAGAATTTTAAATATTGTGTGATTCCTTCTCCTTATTTGCTGTGCACACAGAGAAAGAGGCACACCTGAGGATTTGAAGCAGCATCATAGGAACATGAGAACATGAGGCTTGCCTTGCTCCAGACTTCTAAAGCAAGAGTGTTTCCACTTTGGAGGCCAAGTCAGACTTGCTCGTCCCTAGGAGCCAGGTCAAACTCACATTCGAAGCTGTTGTAGTTTTGCAGTTTTCCATAACATGAGCTGCCTGAGAAAGCATTTCCCACCCACACCCAAATTCCAGGAGGATCCTTCAGTGTATCCTGTTTTACTGTCTTCTGTTAAGAACAACATTTCTTCTGACCACATTGGAGGGCCACATTCCCTGCAATGTCTGTGAATTTTGATTTGGTTGTTTGCATTCATCATAAAGAATTTCCCAGGGGCAAGAAGGATGAAATAAGCTGACAGAAAGCAAGTGAGTTACAGGAAATTTTTCTCCAGCTATAACTCACAGTGTTCTTGGCAATGGATCCTGTCTTATTTAGTCAGCACTCTCAACATTCACAAAGTAGAGTAGAATCATCTGAGCTGAAAAGGAGGCCACTCAGAAAAGTTCCAAAGCAACATGAGTCCTGGCTGCAGAACTCATGGAGGAGAATTGAGAGACAAGATATTGAATCCATGAACCTTGATCATAACAAAAATGCAGAGCTCAGCCTAAGTGAGACTGGATGGAAATGTTACCTCAAGCAGGGCCATATGAAGCCCTGGCAGGATGGAGTCTACTGTCTCACACCTGGCACAGGTGAAGTGGGAATGATAATCCTAAAGAAGAGTCCAGATTCCCCAGGTCAGGGCTAAGATCATCTGAAGATGTCTCCCCTTTGGTACGCCTGGAAGAATAGCTTTTTAAGTTAGAAGATTTTCTAGGATATGGGCACTTCACCAGATGGCACTCATGAATTTAGGTGGTAAAATCATGGAGATGAGCAAGGTCTTACCTGAGTCACCTCAGGACCAGGGGTCAGTGTTTTCAGTGAATTTATGATTTACACCAGAGTGAGTAGGTAGAGGAGCCTATATGTCTTACTAATATGTTATGTTCACTCAGGAAGGAGATAAAGTATTGAATCCTCATCAAGAGATCAGCAACTATACCTGCCCTCTCAGTGACCACACCTCACTAAAGACAGTGTCCACTATTTTCTCAAAATGCTGGGCTGTGGGCAAGGCAGGTCTCACTGCAGTGATGCTGCATAGGGAAGGGGACCTGGGGCTCCCTCCCTCACCCCAGACTTCCCTGCATGCCTGCTCTGTCTGATGCCAAGCTGTGCTGCTTGAGTGAACTCAGTGGTTCTTAGCCTCAAGCTACAGCTGAGGGCTGCTTCTGCTCCCAGGACTCTCACCTGGCCCAGCACCTCCATCCTGTCCTCTCCTGGTGGAGACCAGAGGGCAGGACAGGTGAGGGGAAGAGCTCAGGGCAGATTCCCACCCACTGCTGTGCACAGGCATTGGCTGGACAGTGAGGAGGACAAGCAGGGCAGAGGGTGGGGAGGGAAGTGGGCACACAGCAGGAAGCCCCTCCCCTCCTGAGACCCTGCTCCCTCCTCTCCTGCTCAGTCTGTAGCCCCCAAATCTCACAGAGATGAAAGAGAGGAACTCGTCCTGAGAACAAAGTGGAGCTCTTCTCCTGGATGTGGGGAACCCCATCCTCAGCCCTGGGCTCTGTTCAGTCATCACTGAGGGCTTCTCCTTCAGGGCTGGGAGGTGAACCTGGGCCTCTTGCATGCTGGGCACGTTCCTGCCACTCTGAGACGCTCCCAGGTACAGGGAGGAAGGGCTTGGAGGAGGCAGTGCTGGGCTCAGGAGGGTGGGCTCCCCCTCTGACAGCCTTCCAGCTCCCCTGAAACCACCTGCTCTCCTCTCACAGGTAAAGCTCCACCTGGGTTCAAGACAGGGACACATCTCAGGAGCACAGAGGACCTGGGCAGCCTGACCTCAGCCTCTCCAGATATCAGAAGAGCCTCACCCACATGCAAATTCCTCCTCCTGCTCTGGGTTCAAAGGCCCTCTGGGCTGTGGGAGCTCCCAGCTCTCTGCTCAGACAGGGCTGAGGTCTCTGGGAAGGCAGGTGTGGTCTAGAAGATGAGGCTGCTGGGTCTTGTCCTGTGCCTGGTCACAGCTGTGCAAGGTGAGTGTCCCCAGGGTCACACCTGGGTCCATGGGGAGGTTGTGACTGCAGGTGACTGACAGGGTGTGACTGTCTTTGTTCCCAGGTGTCCTGTGCCAGGTGCAGCTGCAGGAGTCAGGACCTGGCCTGGTGAAGCCCTCGCAGACCCTGTCCCTCACCTGTGCTGTCTCTGGTTACTTCATCACCAGTGGTTACTGGAGCTGGATCTGTCAGCCCCCAGGGAAGGGGCTGGAGTGGATAGGGAACATACATAGTGATGGTGATACTAACTACAGCCCATCCCTCACGAGACGAGTGTCCATCTCCATAGACACGTCCAAGAACCAGTTCTCCCTGCAGCTGAGCTCCCTGACCACCGAGGACAGGGCCACCTATTACTGTGCCAGAGACACAGTGAGGGGACCTCAGTGTGAGCCCAGACACAAACCTCCTGCTGGGTGCCCAGGGCCAGCAGGGGGCGCTGTGCACACAGGAGTCAGGTCAGCCCAGGAGCAGGTGCAGAGGGAGGAGAGAGCTGTCACCTCAGACCCTGAGGTACCTACCCAATTAGCACCTGCCCTGAGTCCACCTTGCATGGAGATTCTCTAGATCTTTCTTTTCTCAGAATCTCAGAGCCTTTTCCTTCTCTAGATCAGGCTTGTCTGAAATTCCCTTACTCAGCACAGGCTGCTCTCCAATCTTTCCTGAAGAACATTAATTTTTAATGGTAATTGCTGCCTGGTATTTGTAATGTGAACCTTATCTGTTCATTACGAGGGAGGGATACGAGGGCGCCCTACCCCTGAGCTCCATCCCAGGCCTCTTTGAGTCTTAATTTAAGACAGAGTCTCCCTAAGAAGTTCAGGCTGGCCTTGAACGAGTTGTCCTCCTACCTCAGCATCCTGAGTACTGGAGGTTACAGGTGAGCTCCACTCGCCCAGGTGAACTCTGTAAACATTTGATACCATATCTCATCCCCTCCATGCTCACTGGGGTCCTGGTTCCTCTTCCTATGACTCCTTCCCATTCCCAATCTGCTCAGCGTGCTTCCTGTCAAGCCTCAGGTCATAGAACACACTAGACAATGGAGCCCACATAGTGCCCAGAACCTTCCACCCCTGGAGACCTTTTACAATATCTGGAGTCATTTTTATTTTCTCTTATGTTAGCAAAGGAATTTTGCAAGGCAGCCAGTTGTTAGACACCATTGTAGCTGCCAAACCTCCAGCCATCATACAACACCACCCATAGCAAGGAATTATCTGAACCAAATGTCTACAGACTGAACTGAGAAGCAGTGACAGAAAGCCCTGAACCTGGACAAAATGCACAGAAATGTGCATATTCAGAGTGAACTTTGGTGTATGTGAGCTGTCTGTCTCTCATGATGAGGCTCTGTGACATCCACACCCCACACTCATGGCTGCAAGATGTGTGTGGCTGTAAATGGGGGAAGAAGGTCTTGGAGAGAAAGGGGCTCCCTGGCAAAGACCCAGGAGGAAGGGTGGTCAGCTCTGCATGGGCTGTGGGAGCTTCAGGTCTGCTCTGCCACTGGCCTCAGGCCCCAGAAGAAATACTGTGCCCAGGACCTCTCTGACCCCAGCTCTTTGAGGTGACCTTGAGGCTGAGAAGCCCCAGGACAGCTGGCTGCTGGGGAGAGGGAGCTTGGAGCCTGCCTGGGTTTCTGGCCACTGTGGCTGGGTTTCAGGATCACAGACAGGGTCACCTGGGCTCATTTCCCGCTCACATCAGTGCCCACCCTGGGCTGAGAGTCCAGCTCCAGTCTGGGTGAGGAAGAGCAGCAGCAATTTTCCTATCGCAGATCGTCTAAGATACTCCTGGTTCATTCCAGAAGGTTACATCCCTTTTTGTAATTTCTAAAAGATGGTGATTGAGCATTATAACACTGATTTTGTATATGAACCTCATAAGTCACTAAGTTAGAGTTTTATATTTTATATCAATGCAGGCCACTATTGTTTCAATCTATAATACTTTCATATTTTAAATTATTTTTAATATTTCATTCAAGTGGTTTAAGTAGACATAATTATGTTATTTTGGAATATTATTTTGGAATATTTATAGATGCATAAACAAAATGTATTGATCAGTCATTTCTTCCTGCCTCTATTTTCTATAAGAAATGTCTCTACCTGTCATCATCTTCTGAAATTATCATCTATTTTTCTTCATACCAAGTACAAATACAATGATTTTCCTTTGCTTTATGTCTCTGATGACCTTATATACACCTAACTAATCATCATATTTTATCCAATACTTTCTCACTAGTGAACAAAGGTGATATTTAATGTGATACACATAGACTTTTTCCCATGGCTCATTTTCCCAGTGGGTTAGTTTCTGTCTCCTGTGCCTCACTGAACCCTCAGCACTTGCTCTGGGGGCCTCCCTCAGCTCCTTCCCTGGTGGAAGCTGGGATCACTTTCCCTGAACATGGTGCCCCTCATTTTTGCATTTCTAAAGGAAACACTTGAGACCACCAACATCTAAAGAGGCAGATTTATTTTGGCTTCTGACTTCAAAATCTTCAGACCTACCACGCGGCCTGTGCAGTGGTTTCATTAATGAGGTTCTAGGCATAAAGTTAGTTAGAAGAGATCGAAATAAAACACACAGACTCAGTTACCTTATTTCTATTGCTAGGTCTGAGACGGCTCACCTCTCTGGTTCCCACCTCTAGCCGCCCAGCAGGGCAGCGAGGATTACTCAGGGCTAGCAGGAGAGAGAGAGAGCGAACATGCCTGGGAGTAGCCCTTTATTGGGGAACAAGAGATTCAGGGGAGAATTCCATCCAATGAAGGTTGAGGGGGGCCTGCACTCCAAGGTCAGGGTCAGTGACTGGGTCCCCGGGGTCAGCGGTCAGGCACACCCCCACACGGATGGGCTCTCTCATCAGGAAAGGGTCGGGAAAGCTTCGACACAGCCAAAGCGCCTCAGGCCCTTAACGGGAGTCACCCAATCACGTGTCAGAATGGCTTCCCACAATAAACCACTGAAGGCAAAGACAAATCCATAGGATGTTAGACTAATGAAGGGCCTTAGAAAGTAAACTGCAGCCCCTTGTTGTACAGGTGAGGAAACCAACTTGTAAGGTATGTGCTCAGAGTTACTTGGTGGCCTGCAGAGCTGGGACAAGGGCCCCAGGATGCCAATTTTTAATTTTGGAGATCTTCTGGTGAGGGGTCTGGGTTTCTAGGTATGTGATCATGCCATTAGCAAATGCACAGAGGATGACTTCTTCTGCTATCTATAACTCCTGGCTTATTTCTCTTGCCACATTGCTCATATTAGAATCTTGAGAACTATACTGCCTGGGAATGGTGAGAGTGGCTATTCTGGCCTTTGTCTTGATTCTAGAGGAAATGCTTCTGTCTTTCTCCATTCCCTGTGGGGTTGGCCTTGTCATGTGAAGTATTCTGATATTGTGATACTGAAGCCAGAATTAGACAGGCAGACAGGCAAGGGTCACATCCAGAGAATGGGGGAAGTGAAATGCTAATTCCTTCAGAGCCTTTCTTCACCCTTATCAGGATAACCTGCCCTGCTTCACTGGGTGCTAAGGCAACCTGTCCCAGAAATTGTCCCTCCCTACAGGGAGTTGTGAAAGGTGTTAGTTAATGCATCCTGGGCCCCCTCCATGCTGGATCCCTCCACCTTGGCCCTATGGCCCATCTGCTAAACACCTTTTGGTCATCCACCTTAGCATCTACTGGGCCTAGTCATGTATGCAGGAAGGAGAGAGATAAGGGGAAGAGAGCAGGAGACAAAGGAAGCCTAGGACACATAAACATGTAAGAACTCTCCCTTCCTGAGATAGCAGGATACCAGCTGTGGCCACTTCTCTGTCCCTGAAGAAGTCTATGTCACCCTGTTTTAAATAAACCCTGCTTTATATGCTTCCTGGGTGTGCTTCTCTAATGGTTCACCATGTGGGGGTGGGGGAGAAGTGGTCAATGGAAACTGACAGTTTCACTAATAAGAATTTTCATAGAAAAAAATTCATAGTGATAAATACCTACATAATAAAAGAAAAAGATCCCAAAGAAGCAATCTACTACTTTATCTCAGGATCATGCAAAGCAGGAAAAAAACGAATTTCCAAACCAATAGAAGAAAAGAAAGAGTTAACTTCAGAGAAATATTGGATGAAATAAGAAATGAAAATTTCAGTGATTCAATGTAACAAAGGATTTGTTCTTTGAAAATATAGACAAGGTTGATCACTCCTCAAACTAAACAAACTAGAAGAATGCAGAATGTAATGAATAAAACTAGAGAAGAAAAAGGAGGTATCCTCACAAATATCTCTGAAATCCAGACAATAATCCAGTTCATTCACAATTTTTATAGATGAGCATTAAAGACTGGGCTTTGGGGACATAAATATGATAAACTCCCAGAAGCAGTTTCCCATCTCCCAGACTTAAATCATACTGTATATTCTCCTTCAGACCCAATTTCCCTAGCTCCACTAATTATCAATCATTAAATCTGGTTTCAGAGTTAACATAGGTATGTGCATCATATGATTTTATGCATGTATAAAATGAATAAATTAATGGACAATGAGATCACAACAGAAGAAGCTCTATCTGTCTGAATGCTCCTCTGTCCACCATGCTTCCCCATGACACTCTCATCTGCCCTCAGTGCTGCTCTACCTGCTGCTCTATATAGCAGGAGGACATGCAAATAGGGCCTCCCTCTGCTCATGAAAACCAGCCCACCTGACCCTGCAGCTCTGCACAGGAGCTCAGCCCTGGACTTCCAGCTCAGCCCACTCAGTGACCAGGACTGAGCACAGCTGCTCACCATGGAGACTGTGCTCAGCTGGGTTTTCCTGGTGGCTGCTTTCAAAGGTAATGAATGGAGAACCAGAGATCCTGAGTGTGTGAGTGGACAGGAGTGAGAGGAAGAGTGGATGAGTGCCAGTGTCCTGACCAGGCTGCCTCTGTGTTTGCAGGTGTCCAGTGTGAGGTGCAGCTGGTGGAGTCTGGGGGAGGCCTGGTGCTGCCTGGGGGTTCACTGCGACTCTCCTGTGCAGCCTCTGGATTCACCTTCAGTAGCTATGGGATGAGCTGGGTCCGCCAGTCTCCAGGGAAAGGGCTGGAGTGGATCTCATACATTAGTTATAACAGTGCTACCATAAAGTATGCCAACTCCATGAAGGGCTGAATCACCATCTCCAGAGACAACTCCAAGAACACCCTGTACCTGCAAATGAGCAGTCTGAGAGCCGAAGACACAGCCACCTATTACTGTACCACACACAGTGAGGGGACCTCAGTGTGAGCCCAGACACAAACCTGCAGGATGCCCAGGGCCAGCAGGGAGCGCTCAGCACAAAGGGAGCTCAGGTCAGCCAGGTGCAGGAGGAGAACAGGGGCAAGGGCTGGATTGCTACACCTGGGGCCTCTCATGATCCAGTTTCCCCAGGGATCTCTGTGGTCCTGTGCTCTGTATTAATCCGTGTTGTCTCTGAAGATACAAATTCTCTTTTCATGGTTTTCCTGCTTTGATTCCTGCCTGGTACTTACACATAATATTGTGGTTCATTTTGACATAATCCACAATCATACAGTGCAATTTTCTCCAATTTGTCTGCAGTACTTCCCCTTGCCCTTCCCTCTGCCTCCATGTGTTCCTTCCTCTATTAGCTGATCTTCCTTCTATTTGTTTACACTTTTCTTTACTTTAGTGACAGGTATTTACATGGAATTTGCTCTGGTGTATTTATATCTGCAAATGGTTCCTTCTATTTGTTTATACTTTTCTTTACTTTAGTGACAGGTATTTACATGGAATTTGCTCTGGTGTATTTATATCTGCAAATGGGAATTTTGTTCAATTTCTATCCATCTTTTTTCCCCTCTCTCCTTCTTCACCCTCCATTCCCTTCCTCTACTCCCCTGCTCTGCATTCTACTTAAATGTTACTCTGTCCCCTTAGTTTGCTGTTCCTTCCACATCTGAGAGAAAACCTCAGCCCTTGATTTTCTGAGCCTGACTTATTTCACTTCCTATGATGTTCTCTGCATGGTCTCTCTCTCGTCCAATGAAGAGGTCCACAGAACAGGGTAGAGGAGAGTGTGGCTGCGGAGTTGCTAATCACCACCCCCAGAGACCAAGGAGGAAATGGGTCTGATTCTATTGTGCAATTACCATGTATATATACTCAAGCAGCAGCTAAGCAGAGTACAAACAGCCACCAATACAGTTTCCGGTCAATTTTCCCTGCAGTGACCAATTGAGGAGTGGGCCATGGAGTTAGTGCAGGGACTACAACACTCAGCCTCACACCCAGGGCTGTGCCTACAGGGTAAGCAGTTTGCCACTCACATGCCTAGCATGGGGGAGGGGTTTGCCACTCAGATGTCCTTGACTTATGCCATGTATGCAGTACTCTATGCACTTGTCCCCACAATTCTCCAATTTCATCAAATTACCAGAAACACTCTCATTTAATTCCTCTTTATGGTGAGTAAAACCCCACTCTGTACACACCCCACATTTTCTTTACCCATCCATCTGGTGACAGGCATCTAGGCTGGGTCCATCCCTTGGGTGCTGTGAGTTTCTGCTATAAACACTTGTGTGGCTGTGTCACTACAGAATGCTTAGTTTATATCCTTAGGACTGTGACAAAACGTGGAACACCTGGTCATGTGGTGGTGTCTTAGCGTTTCTGCTGCTGTGACTGAAAGGTCTGACCAGAACCACTTAGAGGAGGAAAGGTTGATTCGAGGGCTCACAGTGTCAGAGGTCTCAGTCCATGGGCAGCAGGCTCCATCCCTCAGATCTCAAGGTGAGGATGGACATCATGGTGGAAGACTGTGGAGGATGGGAGCTGCTCACATGATGATCAGGAAGCAGAGAGAGACCCTCACCAGATACAAATATATACCCCAAAGCCAACCCCCATGCCCCACCTCCTCCAGCCTCACCTGCCCACCTTCAGTCACCACCCAGTTAATCCCTTACAGGGGATTAATTCACTGATGACTTAAGATTCTCTTACCCAATCATTTCCACTCTAACCCTTGTTGCATTCATACATGGGCTTTTGGGGGGACACCTCACATCCAAAACATAACACTCCACCCTTGGCCCCTAGAAGATCATGACTACTTCACAATTCAAAATACATTTAGTCCATTTCCAAGATTCCCCATAGTCCCAATAGTTCAAGCCCTGCCCCAAAGTTCAGGTCCAAAGTCTCCTCTGAGCCTCAGGGCAAACCAGCATTGTGAGCTCTAAAGATCAAAGCCATTTATAAGAATCCACTATATAAAGGTGTTATAGTTAAAACATAGTCCTGGGGTTTCATACACTGACTTTCAGACCACTCACATATAATCAAATCAAGCCTTTATTGAAGGACACCAGTGGCAACTGACCAGAACATAAAGCTGTTCCCCTGATCAGCCCCAAACAATTGCAAGGGCACCCCTTATAAGCCTGAAAACCACAAAACGGATGTTTGGGGGTCTAGCCAATGCAAGCAAGACAGTTTACAGAAGCAGGAGAGTGCAGGCAGGTGGAGGGACGCTTAGCCAATCACAGTTAGCCCAGTCACCACAGTTACAGAAACAGAGCCCCATTAGCCTAGTTACAGATACAATGTCCCATGAGATAGTTCCATGTTCTTAAAGCTTTCTATAGCAAATGAAAAAATAACATCTTACCCAGTCATGACCCTTGTACTTGGCATGGTTGATTTACAAACTGGAGTCACAAAACAAAATGGAGTCACTCTTGCTTTTACTAACACAAAGGTATAGAGTAAACATCTCCATTCAGAAAAATAGGGGCACAGAAGGAAGGGCAGGGATCAAAGCAAGACTGAAATTTAGCTGAGCAAGCAAGTCCTGGAGCTCCATGTACAGGATCTGGGCACAAGGCATGGTGACGTTCTCTCCAAAGTGCTGCTGAAAGCTCAGTCCTTGTCCCAGATGCCAATCCAATAAGAGGACATAGATATGAGAAAAAGGAAAAATAGGGTTTATTGCTTTTCAGAAAAAAAAGGGGCACTCTTGTCCCAAAGGTGTGATTCTGCCTGAAAGGACACCTGTAGAGTCTACAAAAGTCCCATCAGTGTTTCCAAACATTCATTGGTAAGTTTTCAGGGGCCTTCTGTGTCCATCAACAGACTTTCCAGATCACTGGCAAATATGTCATATGACCCCTCATGACGCTGTATTTCTGTGCATGGGTCACAATGTCTCCCTTTATATCTCCCTTTTTCTCTGATTTTATTTATTTGCATTTTCTGTCCTGTTTTCTTGATTAGTCTCACCAGAGATCAGTCCATTTTATTTATCTTTAAAATTGAAAGCTCTTTTCATTGATATTCTGTAGATTTTATTCTGTTTCATTTATGTCCACTTTAGCTTTGCTTTTCCTTCCATCCTGGTACCTGGAGCTTGGTTCCTTCTTGCCTTCTAGCTGGGTGAGCTGGGGCAGCTGTCTGTCCTGAGTCTCTGTGTCCTGAGTGGAGGCCCCGACCACTCTGACCTTCCTGGTGCTCTTTGCTCTTTCCTGCAGGTGTTTCTAGGCTGAGCTTCCACTGTGGTCTGCCCAAGCACTTTTACAGTTCTTGCTCTTTCCTCATTATGGCTTGGATGTTCCAGTCATGTGCACACTCCCCTACAGAGGTGAACACCCCCTACAGAGGTGCACACTCCTCTACATAGGTGCACACTCCCATACAGAGGTGCACACTCCCATACAGAGGTGCACACTCCCCTACAGAGGTGCACACCCCCCTACAGAAGTGCACAGTGCCCTACTGAGGTGCACACTGCCCTACAGAGATGCACACCCCCTACAGAGGTTCACACTCCCTACAGAGGTGCACACTCCCCTACAGAGGTTCACACTCTCTAAAGAGGTGCACACTCCCCTACAGAGGTTCACACTCTCTAAAGAGGTGCACACTCCCCTACAGAGGTTCACACTCCCTACAGAGGTTCACACCCCCCTACAGAGGTGCACACTCCCCTACAGAGGTTCACACTCCCTACAGAGGTGCACACTCTCCTACAGAGGTTCACACTCCCTACAGAGGTGCACACTCTCCTACAGAGGTTCACACTCCCTACAGAGGTGCACACTCCCCTACAGAGGTTCACACTCCCTACAGAGGTGCACACTCCCCTACAGAGGTGCACACTCCCCTACAGAGGTTCACACTCCCTACAGAGGTGCACACTCCCCTACAGAGGTGCACACTCCCCTACAGAGGTTCACACTCCCTACAGAGGTGCACACTCCCCTACAGAGGTTCACACTCCCTACAGAGGTGCACACTCCCCTACAGAGGTTCACACCCCCCTACAGAGGTGCACACTCCTTTACAGAGGTGAACACTTCCTACAGAGGTGCACACTCCCCTACAGAGGTTCACACTCCCTACAGAGGTGCACACTCCCCTACAGAGGTGCACACTCCCTACAGAGGTGCACACTCCCCTACAGAGGTTCACACTCCCTACAGAGGTGCACACTCCTTTACAGAGGTGCACACTCCTCTCCTGAGGTGCACACTCCTCTATAGAGGTACACACTCCCCTACAGAGGTTCACACTCCCTACAGAGGTGCACACTCCCCTACAGAGGTTCACACTCCCTACAGAGGTGCACACTCCTTTACAGAGGTGCACACTCCTCTCCTGAGGTGCACACTCCTCTATAGAGGTGCACACTCCCCTACAGAGGTTCACACTCCCTACAGAGGTGCACACTCCCCTACAGAGGTTCACACTCCCTACAGAGGTGCACACTCCTTTACAGAGGTGCACACTCCTCTCCTGAGGTGCACACTCCTCTATAGAGGTACACACTCCCCTACAGAGGTGCACACTCCTTTACAGAGGTGCACACTCCTCTCCTGAGGTGCACACTCCTCTATAGAGGTGCACACTCCCCTACAGAGGTTCACACTCCCTACAGAGGTGCACACTCCCCTACAGAGGTTCACACTCCCTACAGAGGTGCACACTCCTTTACAGAGGTGCACACTCCTCTCCTGAGGTGCACACTCCTCTATAGAGGTACACACTCCCCTACAGAGGTGCACACTCCCCTACAGAGGTGCACACTCCTCTACAGAGGTGCACACTCCCCTACTGAAGTGCACACTCCCCTACTGAAGTGCATCATGTAGACCCCTCCTGGTTTTGTATACAATTCACAGTTTCCAACCCAAATGTCCAAGACCTATCTCAGAAATGCTGAAAAAGCCCTAAACCTGCTCATAATGTAGATAAATATATGAATTAGAGTGCACTTTGTGTATGTGAGCTGTCTGTCCCTCACAGTGAGGCTCTGTGACACACACACACCCCACACCCAGGTCTCCTAAAACCAGAGAGAAAGGGGCTCCCTTGGCAACAACCCAGGAGGGAGGGTGGGCAGCCTTGCACTGATTGTGGGAGCTTCAGGTCAGCTCTGCCACTGGCCTCAAGACCATGACAACACCCAGTGCCCAGAACCACTCTGACCCCATCTTGATGTGAGGTGACCCTGAGCCTGAGAAGCTCCAGGACACCTGGTTGCTTGTGGGAGGCAGCTTGGAGCCTGCCTGGGTTTCCAGCCACTGTGGCTGCATTGCAGGGTCACAGACAGGGACACCTGGGCTCTGTCCCTGCTCATGTCAGTGCCCACCCTGTCCTGAGGGTCTAGCCTCAGTCTGGGTGAGGATGAGCAGGGGCAATTTTTATATCCAGATAGTCTTAAATATCCTGGTTCATTCCAGAATGTTAAATCCTGATTTGTCTTTACAAAAGATGTTCATTGTCAGTTATAATACTGATTTTTGTATATGAAACTTATAAGTCCCTCATTCAGTATTTTATATTTTGTATCAATGCAAGACATTTCTGCACCAATCAACAGTACTATTTTTAATATTTTACTTGAGCAGTGTAATTATATATAATTATGTGGTTTGCATTGAATCTATATAGTGCTTTTGGAAACATGGTCATTTTGATAATATTAATTCTGCCTATCCAAGAGCAAGATAGATCTTTTCATATTCTAAGGTATTCTTTGATTTCTCTCTTTAGGGTGCTGTAGTTTTTATTGAATGGATCTTTCAGTGCTTTCAGTAAGTTGATTCCCAAGTATTTTATGTTTTTGAGGCTATTGTAAATGGCATAATTTTCCTTATTTCCTTCTCAGAGGATGTGTCACTGATATACAGAAATGCCTTTGATGTATGGGTGTTGATTTTATAACCTGCTCCTTTGCTGAATTTGTTTACTAGTTCTAGAAGTTTTCTGGTGGAGATTTTTGGGTCTTCTGGGTATAGAATCATATCATCAGCAAATAGTGTTAATTTAAGTTCTTATTTTTCTATACATATCTATTTAATTTCTCTCATCTGTCTAATTTCTCTGGCCAGTGTTTCAAGGACTATGTTAAATAGAAATGGTGAGAGAAGGCTTCCCTGTCTTGTTCCAGTTTTTGGAGGGAATGACTTCAATTTTCCTTCATTTAGAATGATGCTGGCCTGGGGCTTAGCATAGATAGCCTTTACGATGTTTAGTTATTTTCCTGTTATCCCTAGTTTTTATAGTGTTTTGAACATAGAGTGCTGTATTTTGTCAAATGCTTTTTCTGCATCTATTGAGATGATAATATGATTCTTATATTTAAATCTATTGATGTCATAAATTATATTTGTTGATTTCCATATGTTGAACCAACCTTGCAACCCTGGAATGAATGCCACATGATTATGTTGCATGATCTTTTTGATATGTTTTTGTATTTGATTTGCCAGAATTTTATTGAGAATTTTTGCATCTATGTTCAGTAGAGATATTGGTTTGAAGTTTTCTTTCTTTGATGTGACTTTGCCTGGTTTTGGAATCAGGGTGATATTGGCCTCATAGAATGAGTTTGGCAGTACTTCTTCTTTTTTATTTCCTGAAATAAATTCAAGAGTGTTGGTATTAGTTCTTCTTTAAAGGTCTTGTAGAACTTGGCTGTGTAACCATCCAGTTCTGGGCTTTTCTTTGTTGGTACTCTTTTTATGGGATCTTCTTTTTCATCACTTGATATTGGTCTGTTTAAATTGTGTGTATCTTCATGTGTGTATGTAATGTCCATCATTATGATTAACTTTGGCTTGAAGTCAATCTGGGCAAGTTGTATGACTTAAGAAATTCATTGATACCTTCACTATCTTCTATTTTATTGGAGTATAAGTTTTCAAAATAATTTCTAATTATCCCCTGTATTTCTGTAGTGTCTGTTGTGATATTAACTTTTTCATAATTTATGCTGATAATTTGAGTTTTCTCTCTCCTTCTCTTCATTAGCATAGCTAAGGGTCTTTCAATTTGACTTATTTTTTTAAAAAACCAACTTTTTGTTTTGTCAATTTTTTCAATTGTTTGTTATGTTTTGATTTCATGATTTCAGCTCTAATTTTAGTTATTCCTTGCCTTCTACTGCTTTTGCTGTAGATTTGTTCTTCGTTTTCTAGGGCTTTGAGATGTAGCGTGAGGTCATTTATTTGTTGGCTTTTTCTTCTTTTAAGGAATGAACTCCATGCAATGAATTTTCCTATTAGTACTGCTTTTATAGTGTCCAGATATTTTGATATGTTGTGTCTATGTTCTCATTCACCTCTAAGAATTTTTTAATATTCTCCTTGATGTAACCTCTGTAACCCAGTGTTCATTCAGTAGCATATTGTTTAGTCTCCAGGTAATGGAGAAAATGTTATTATTTTTTATTGTTTATTTTCAGTTTCACTCCATTATGATCTGATAAAGTGCATGGTAGTATCTCTACTTTTTTGTATTTGCTAAGAGTTGCTTTGTGGCATAATATATGGTCTATTTTAGAGAAGAATCCATGTGCTGCTGAGAAGAAAGTGTATCCACTTGATGCAGGTTGAAAAATTCTATATATGTCAGTTAAGTCTAAGTTATTGATTGTATTATTGAGTTCTATAGATTCTTTATTCAGCTTTTGTTTTGAAGATCTATCCAGTGGTGAGAGAAGTGTGTTAAAGTCACCCAAGATCATTTTGTTGTGGTCAATTTGACTCTTGATCTTGAGAAGAAATTGTTTGATGAACAGCTGCTTCAATGTTTGGGGCATATATATTGATGATTATTTTGTCTTGTTGGTGTATGGTTTCCTTGAGCAGTACGTAATGTCCATTGTTATGATTAACTTTGGCTTGAAGTCTACTTTATTTGATATGAGGATGGAAACCCCTGCTTGCTTCCTCAGTCCTTGTGAGTGGTATGATTTTTCCCAACCTTTCAGCTTCAGTCTGTGTATGTCTTTTCCAATCAGATGAATCTCCTATAGGCAGCATACAGGTGGGTGTTTTTTTAATCCAGTCTGCTAACCTGTGTCTTTTGATTGGTGAGTTTAAGCCATTAACATTCAGGGTTATTATTGAGACATGATTTGTATTTCCAGCATATTTATTTATTATTGTTATTTAACTTGACTTGATTTTCTTTTTTGATTCGTTTTTCCTTTAGGGTACTACCTTCCTCTGCTGATTTTCATTGTTGTATTACATTTCCTCTTGAAGGAATATTTTGTCAAAGATGTTTTGTAGTGCCAATTTTCTAGCTATAAATTATTTTGACTTTTGTTTATTGTGGAAGGTTTTTATTTCATCTTCAAATCTAAACCTTAATTTTGCTGGATATAAGATTCTTGGTTGCCACTCATTTTATTTCAGAGCTTGATATATGTTGTTCCAGGATCTTCTAACTTTCAGGGTCTGTGTTGAAAAATCAGCTGTTATCCTAATTTGTTTTCCCCTATATGTAATCTGATTTATTTCTCTAGTTACTTTTACAATTCTCTCCTTATTCTGTATGTTGGGCATTTTTATCATAATGTGTCTTGGTGTGGATCTGTTGGGATTTTGTACATTTGGCTTCTTGAATTTGAATTTCCAATTCTTTCTTTAAGTTTCATTGAATAGATTGTTCATTCCTTTGTTTTGGACCTCTATGCCTTCCTCTATCTCAATACATCCTAACTTTGGTCTCTTTATGGTATCCCATATTTCTTGAATGCTCTGCTCTGGTTTCTTATCATTATCTCTGTGTGGTCTATGTTCTTTTCAAGATTACATATTTTATCTTCATTATCTGATGTCCTATCTTCTAAGTGGTCTACTCTGTTTGTGATGCTTTTATTTGAGATTTTAATTTGGTTTATTTTTTTTTATTTCAAGGACTTCTGTTTTTTCTTTTTCTTTTTCTTTTTTTTAGAACCTCTATCTCCTTGTTGA
Source organism: Spermophilus citellus (assembly GCF_964194105.1). Taxonomy (NCBI): domain Eukaryota; kingdom Metazoa; phylum Chordata; class Mammalia; order Rodentia; family Sciuridae; genus Spermophilus; species Spermophilus citellus. Next base: position 227,943,147 of record NC_138185.1, on the reverse strand, counting down.
TGTTATCTTTTGCTTCTTGGATTTGTTTATGTAGCTCCTTGTCAAAGTGATCTTTCGCTGCTTGTATTTGCTCTCTTATATCTTCTTTGAGTTCACAGAATATTTAAACCATGTATATCCTGAACTCTTTTTTGTCATTTTTTCTTCTGTGGCTGCCAATGATTCTAATGATGTGGTGTCTTGATTTGTTTGTGTTATTTCTTCCCTTATCTTTCATGTTGCTCATGTGTCTTCCTTTCCAGCTCTGCAAGTCTGGGGTGTTATTACTCTATAGGTTTGTAGTGCTCTTATAGGGTTTCAAGATACCTCTTTTGTGGGGAAGGACAATATTAACTATTCCCAATATCCACAATATATCACTATGTACAATTTGTTGTTATTAAGAAATTTACAGTTTAGTCTCAATGTACAGAAATTTTGGATTCAATTATTATCTAAAATATAATGAGTAGTTTCATAAAAAGGATTATAGTTTCTGACATTGGACAATGAACTGGGGGTGAGGAGTAGGACAATATGCTGAGGAGAAAGGATGTGAGGATATAGAGTTAATATATCTTAGGAAGTGTGAAAGAGAAATCTAATGAAGAGGGTTAGTAGCAAGAAAATAGACAGGAAGTAATTTAGGGTAGAAAACTATGTGGGATGAGAGTAGAATACATAAAAAACCACATATATGTATTTAGAGAAATACAGGGTGTTACAATAGTAAAATTTAGAGATAAGGAAAAATTAAAAAAAGAAAAAATGACATATTCAACACCTCTATATTACATTATTCAGATGACTCAGTCCTCGAGTTCATATTTCATGTGAAGTTCTTGGTTTCACATGTGTTGGGAGTGTGAGGGCTGGAGGATAGAGGGGTAAAAGAGAGAAGCAAAAAATACTCAAAAGAAGAAACCAGTGTTGTTGCTAGTTTTAGAGATCCACAACTTTCCTGCTTCTCTTCTTATGAAATAGATGGGGCTGTGTGTTTTAAGCTGGTGTCTCTTCCCTCAGGATTGTGTAGGTAACCAGGGTGGCAGGACTGATCCTGGTTTAGGGCATCTGGAAGAGGTGAGTGTCTCCAGTCTCTTCAGGGAGGGTGCACCTCACAGGTCTCTCTTTGGGACTGCTCCTCTGACATTGCACCTGGTTTTGTCTCTCTCTCTTGACTGGAGCTTTCCCAGCTCCTGGTCTCTCTGTTAGGCTCCAAACTTTGGTCCCATTTCCCTCTCACTTAGCAGTTTCCACGTGCAGGACCTCTCACAGCCAGGCTCACATCAGGTGAGTGGTGCCCTGGTCGCACTGCACACCTGCCCAACTGGGAGCTGCTTTTGTGTTGAGTGTTCATTGTACCGAGTTATTGCCACTTGGGAGGGGGTGGATAACAGGTACCTGGCCAGATGGAGATCTGATCTGAAAGCTGCTCCCACCCAATATAGTAAGAAAAGTTATCAAAGATGGAGTCAGTCTCTGTCCAGCACTGGGGAGTCTAGTAGGATGGGGGGAGCCAGGCGATGGCATTGTCCTCTGGATAGCTAGTTGCCAAGTGACCTGTAAGGGAGCAGTACCAGAGAACATTCTGGAATTCTGCAGAGTTGCTGATAGGTGATTCTGCAAGGCCACTTGAGAGCCAAACATGAGTTAAAACTGCGAGCTTTGGGTTTGAGCACGAATGGTCCAGAGCCCTGCTTGAATGCTGAGGCTCTGAGCCTTGCGTGGGGGTCACAGTGGTGGTGATTTCTGAGGAATTCAGCTGTATATGGGTCTCTCACACTCTCTGAGATGCAGTATTCTTACTAGATGAGACCTGAGTCACAGAGTGGCTCAGGAATCTGGCAGCCTCTGGCCCACCATCTCGAGATCCCACACAGAATTGCAATGAAAATCTGTGTCTGCTCCTCAGCCTACCACACAGTAACCTTAGTGTCATCATAGAAACATCCTTTGACACAGTGGTTCTCCTGGTGACAGCACAGCTGCCCTCCACCCTTGGTCACATCTCCTCCTCATCTCCCTGGTGAGCTCTCCCACCCTGGTTCATGGGTTGCCTGAGCCTTTCCCTGGGCAGGTGGCGTCCTGCATGAGGATGTGGTGTCCACGGGTCCTGCTGCTGGGGTCAGTCTGGGTGTCTGCAGGGCAGTGGGCCTCTCCTGGCCCTGGATGGTAGAGAGCTGCCTGCTGCCTCCCACCTCACAATCTCAGAGCCCAAATGCCAGCTCTACCAGGCTCAGGGACCCTGTGCCCACCTTAAGCCTCATCTCAGTTCACCCCACAAAGTGACTTGGCTGTGACACACTGACCTGGACACCCTCAGATCACCTTGTCTCACTGTGCACAGAGGGTAATGGGTCCACTCCTCACCCCTGTGTCCCTGAAGTGTGGGGTGAGTGACCTGAGTGTGCACCTAGGAAAGAGCAGGGTGCCCACAGCAGACACAGGTGCAGGACAGGACAAGGCTACTCACCTGTGGGAACTGGAGCCCACTCTGCCCATCCTGAGGTCCTTGAAGATGAGGCTGGGCCAGACCTGGCCTGTGTCCACCCAGCTGGGCACTGATGGGAGCCTTGGAGCCTGGGGTTTCAGGACCTGGGAACATTATAACTGTGATTCCCTCTCATGTGTTGCAGGACCATCCCGAGGTCCCCTGCCCTGGCTCTGCTCCTTCATTCATTGTTACTCACCATCAGTCCATCCTGCCATGTCTCTGTGCCTGCTGTTTACTTCTCCCAGGTGCAGTCCTGGCAGACCTGGTGGGACCTGGGGCATCCCCCATCCTGCAGTTGGCTGTGATATCATGGCTGTGGGCAGAGGGGCAGAAGGGAAGCCATGGGCAGGGTGAGCTCTCTGGGGAAAGGCAGGTGAGGACGTGGACTGGACCTGAGTGGTGCTGGGCAGGCTGTCTGCATGGCCACCCTGACACACTCAGGCAAGAGTGGGCGCTGGTCCTCAGGATTGTGTCCTCTGCAGTTCTCCTCTGACTGCAGCTGCCCAGCCAGGCCGTGCCCCTGAGCCCCATCACAGCCCTGAAAACTTCTTATTTTGAGGCAGCTTCTCCCTAAGAAGCCCAGTGTCACCCTGAACTAGTTGTCCTCCTGCTTCAGCCTCCTCAGGGCCTGGGGATATAGGTGAGCCCCACCACGCCCAGCTGGACTTCATGAACTCTGAGGCCACGTCTCATCCCCTCATGTTCAGATAGGTCCCCTCTCCCCTTCCCGTGACTCCTTCCCATTCCCAGTCCCTCCAGTGCCCTTCCAGTTATGGATCAGGTCACATTCACAACTTAATACTGACGCCCACATAATATCAGAACTGTCCACCCCTGGGCACCCTTGGCAATGACTGGAGGCAGTTCTTGTTCTCCTATGATAAGGGGGGATTGTCCTAGGCAACCAGTTGTTGGAGACCATTGAGGCTGCCAAACCTCTAGCCATCACAGCACAGCACCACAGTGACATATTGTCTCACCCACGTGCCCATGGACTGAGCTCAGAAATGCTGAGAGAAGTCCCAACCTTGTCAGAATCCACAGAGCTCTGTGTAGTCAGAGTGAGCTTTGGTGGATGTGAGCTGTCTACCCCTCATGATGAGGCTGTGTGAGAGCCACACCACACTCCCAGGGCTCCAATGGCAGAGGTGTCCACTCCTCATGCAGCTCTGTGTGGCTTGTGGGCAGGGGTGGCCTGGGCAAGGTCTTGGAGGGAGAGGGGCTCCCTTGGCAAAGACCAGGAGGGAGGGTGGTCAGCTCTGCATGCACTGTGGGAGCTGCAGGTCAGCTCTGCCACTGGTCTAAGGGCCCTGAAGACACAAGATGTCCAGGACCACTCTGACCCCATCTTGCTGTGAGGTGACCATGACCCTGGAAGCCCCAGGACACCTGGCTGCTGGGGAGAGGCAGATCAGAGCCTGCCTGGGTTTCAGCCCCTGAGGCTGGACTGCAGGGTCACAGACAGGGACACCTGGGCTCTGTCCCTGCTCCTGTCCTGAGAGTCCAGCTCCAGCGGGGTGACCATGAGTGTAGGCAATGTTTATACCCAGATTGTCCTAAGGTACTTCTGGCCCATTCCATGGGATCAGATCATTTGTGTATTTTCAAAGGACGTGTTTAGAGCTGTAGTGTAGATTGTTGTGCGTGATCAATTTGTAAGTTTCAAGTAAGAGTGTCATGTTGTCTAACAACTGTGTCCCCTTACATTTCTGTCAGTAATCCTTCCAGGTTTGTCCACAGTTTAGTATGTTATTTGTGAATATAATTGTGCAAAATGTGTGGTTCATTTGATATATTTATAGATACATGAGCAATATTTTATAGATTTTAATATTTGTTTCTTTTTGCCCATATTTCTACTTGAATTTCCTTGTCTGTTATCATCTCTGCATTTACTATGTATTTTTTTTCATATTAAATACAATACCTTGGGCTGGGGTTGTGGCTTAGTGGTAGAGTGCACGTCTAGCATGCGCAAGGCCGTGGGTTCAATCCACAGCACCACATAAATGTAAATAACTAAAGTAAAGGAATTGTGTCCAACTACTTCTAAAAACAATGTTAATAAAATAATAAATAAATATAGTACCTTGATGTTCTTTTGATGTATACCTCTGGTAGCCTGAGACATACCTGAATGATAATTTGGCACTGTAAATTTTATTGTAATTTCATGAACAATAAGGATATTTCATCTAAATAAAGACGCAATTTTCCCCATATCCATCTTCCTCAGTGTCTAGTTTCTGTCTGCTTCTCCTCATTGAGACCTCAGGACTTGCTCTGGGGGCCTCGCTCAGCTTATAACCAAGCCTGGTGGGTGCTGGGGTCACCTCCCATAAACATGACGCCCCTCACTTGCAGAGACTGTGTTTGCTGAAGGTCACATTTCTGACTATAACAATGGTACACAGTTAAGTAAATTAGATTTAGGTATTCACAGTTGAATATATTTTGAAAAACATGATTATGAATTGATGTGTTCTACACAGTTGTCTTTCTCACGGGAGGGTGCTTGATCATCCACATCACTAAGAATGTCAGCATCTCTCTCCATCAGACACAGCTGGCCATTCCTGCTGTATTTTCACACTTACACTGAAACCTAGCCCTAGTGAGGCAGAGGACAGCACCCTGACACAGGGGTGCCAGGCGCCATGATGGGTCCCAGGCTGTGCACACCCAGCTGTCCATCACCTGTCCCTCCTGGGTGTGGGGAGCCACCAGCTTCTCTGCCCCTGTCACTGTGAAGCACAGCCTGGCTGTGGGCCACAGGTGCCCTGTGAGCTGCAGAGCCCCAGGACAAGGCCCTCTCTGCACGTGGCCCTCACCACCCACCCTCACCCTCACCCTCCCTGCACCTTCCCATCTCCAGGGCCACTGTCCTCTCTCTTTCCAGGACCTGATGCAGTAGCTTCCCCACATGAGGGATGGTGTGGGATGGTCTCCCTCTGCCTGACTCATTTCAGCTGGGTCCATGTGCTCCTTGGCCATGCCCAGGGCCAGCAGGGACAGGATGCCATTCTTGTTCGCTTACGTTATTCTTCCCCTGTGGACAGCATATTACTCACATCTCCTTTAAAGGACAACGTGGTGATTGTGAAAAGGTCCTCAACACTCATGGAACTTTAGTTAAGGACAGGCCTCATGAACTCCACTTCCCACCTGATGTGCACACTGGGCAGAGGTCCTGTCCCCAAGCCTCAGGCTGTCCCACACCATGTCTCTGCTGGCCTCAGGCCACACTGCACAGGGTGGGCAGCCTGACTGCTGCTCTCCACACTGGCCCTGCAACTGGCAGACCAACACTGCTGGGCCTTAAAGGTCATGCTCCCAGACTCCACTAGCATGGCATATGGGGACTGTAGGGGCCACACCTACAAAGCTCTGCCTGAGCCGAGGCCTACCCAGGGCACCCCTGTAAGGCAGGTGGAGATGACCCCCCTCCACACTCTGGCACCTGTGTGCCTGCTGAGTGAGCTTCCTGGGTGCTGCCAGGTTGGCTCCTTGTGACTAATCCAGCTCCCAAATGAGAGTTGGCACAGACCAACACTTTACGCAGTCCCACCACTGTGTCCACCTCTTTAGATGCTCACTATGACCACCTCAGGCCCCAGCACCAGTGTGGCTGAGTCCAGTCTGTGCTGCTCTGAGCAGCTCCTGAGGCTGAGGGTTCACAAGGAGAGAGCTGTGCTGCAGCAGGTTATGGAGACCAGGGTGCAAACACCCAGGTGCTGCTCCTGACCAGGGCTCCTGAGGCTGCAGCACCACATGGGAGGAGGCGGGAGGCCAAGAGAGGCAGATGGGGCTGGACTCCTGAGTGGTGTTGGGGTCCCACTTGGGCTCAGGGTGCCAGGAAGGCTCTACCAGCCCTGGGGGAATCCAGGTGACCAGGACCAGGGTGTCAGGTGTCTTCTACATTCTGGGACCATGTGGACATGTGAAGACTGACAGGGCAGCAGTGCTGAGGGCATGTGGCTGTGCCTCCAGGATTCCAATACACTTGATCCACACAGAGAGTCCCTGCTTCCCCCAGGTCTTCAGGGCACAGGAGAGGATGGGAGGTCTAGATAACAGGTGATAGATTAGATAGATTAATAGATAGATACCACATAAATATTGAAACAGAATAAATTAGTCTGACCTTTGACACAGCATCAAGCCCATGAGGATGAGGACTGGTCCTTCTCCCAGGCCCCTTACAAAAGGTGGATACATGTGGCCCCCTGTGGACTCAACTCATCCAAGTGAAAGTGAGGACAGAGCCTGGGTTTCTCCTTGCCCACACTTGTGCCCTTGCCCACCACAGATGGAGCAGCATGTGCACCTGAGGGCTCTGTGCCAACTGGATGCTCCTGAGCTGAAGGAGGCCCTCACAGGGAGGCACAGCCTTGCCACTGCAGGGAGCCTCTGAGGCCCTCAGCTGGACGCCTCCCTGGAGAGCAGGTGGCAGCAGAGGGGAGAAGACACACAGCACATTTCCAATGCAGGACGGTTCTGAGGACCTCACCAGTGTGTGCACCTGGGAGCTGGAGGAGGGTCAGGGCAGCAGTCATGTCCAGGGTGAGAGCAAAGACCAGGTAACCAGTCACTCTTGCCACACAGGAGCTGTTGGACAGTGAACCAGCACTCATGCTTCTAAGTGTGATTTTTATGTCTGCAGCAGGGAGTTAGCACAGACACCTCCACCATATGATTATGTGTTTATATTAAATAAACTAAATAGTGGACTCTAAAATCAAATTAGAAAAATTCTCCCCTCCTGAATGCTCCTCTGTCCCCCATGCTGCCCATGACACTCCCGTCTGCTCTCAGAGCTGCTCTACCAGGGCCTCCACCCAGAGCTGCTATATAGCAGGAGGACATGCAAATAGGGCCTCCCTCTGCTCATGAAAACCAGCCCACCTGACCCTGCAGCTCTGCACAGGAGCCCAGCCCTGGACTCCCAGCTCAGCCCACTCAGTGACCAGGACTGAACACAGCTGCTCACCATGGAGAGTGTGCTCAGCTGGGTTTTCCTGGTGGCTGTTTTCAAAGGTAATAAATGGAGAACCAGAGATCCTGAATGTGTGAGTGGACAGGAGTGAGAGGAAGAGTGGGTGTCAGTGTCCTGACCAGGCTGCCTCTGTGTTTGCAGGTGTCCAGTGTGAGGTGCAGCTGGTGGAGCCTGGGGGAGGCCTGGTTCAGCCTGGAGGTTCCCTGAGACTCTCCTGTGCAGCCTCGGATTCACCTTCAGTAGCTATGGGATGAGCTGTGTCCACCAGGCTCCAGGGAAGGGGCTGGAGTGGATCTCACGCATTATTGATGGTAGTAGTTACAAATACTATGCCGACTCTGTGAAGAGCCAATTCACCATCTCCAGAGACAACTCCAAGAACACTCTGTACCTGCAAATGAGCAGTGAGAGATTCAAGGACACAGCCACCTATTACTGTGCTAGAGACACAGTGAGGGGACCTCAGTGTGAGCCCAGACACAAACCTCCTTCAGGGTGCTCATAGCCAGCAGGGGGTGCTCAGCACACAGGAGCTCAGGGTCACCCAGGAGCAGGTGCAGAGGGAGGAGAGAGCAGCTCAGCTCAGGCCCTGAGGTCCCTGCCCACCCAGCACCTCCTGACTCCACCCTGCCTGCAGATTCTCGAGGTCCCTCCTCTGCCAGACCCTCTGTGAGGTGATTCTTCTCTAGGTCTTGCTTGTCTGGAATTCTCTCAGCACAGACCAGGCAATTTTGCAGATGGAGAATAAATTTCAGGGACGTTTCCTGAACAGCACCTTTAAAGTGAACTGTATGGATCTTTCTTTTCCTCATTGAATCCAGGGTGCTTCACCTTGACGTCCATTCCTGGCTTACTTGCGTCTTATTTGGAGACAGGTTCTCCCAAAGATGCCCAGGCTGACCTTGAAGTTATGATTCTCCTGCCTCAACCTGCAGTGTCCCTGGGTCTACAGGTGAGCTCCCTACACCTGTGAACTTTACACACTCCTGACGCCATGTCTCACGCCCTGCCTGTTCAGGTGATTCTCAGTCCCCTTCCCATGACTCCTTCCCTTTCCCTCTCCACCCAGTGACCTTCCTGTGCTGGATCAGGTCACAGAACACAGTTCTCCCTGGAGCCCACCTACTGCCAGAACTTTCCACCACTGGGGACCATTTGCAAAGTCTTGAGGGAGTTGTTTTCACCTGTGAAGGAGGGATTCTCCTGGCTTCTAGTTTTTATTGACAAATGAGGCTGCCACACCTCCAACCATCACAGGACAGCACCCACAGTGAGGAATTATCTGACATGAATATCTATGGACTAAACAGAAAGAGGGTGACAGAAAACCATAAACTTTATTGAAATGCACAGAAATGTGTGTATTCAGAGTGAACCTTGGTGTGTGTGAGCTGTCTGTCCCTCATGATGAGGCTCTGTGACACCCACACCTCAAACCCAGGGCTCCATATGGTGGACACACCCACTCCTCATGCAGCTGTGCAGGGTCTGTGGACAGGGGTGACCTAAGCAAGGTCTTCAAGAGATAGGGGCTCCCTGGGCAAGGAGCCAGTGGGAAGGATGGTCAGCTATTCAGGTTAGCTCAGCCACTGGCCTCAGGCCCCAGAGGAAATACTGTGCCCAGAACCACACTGACCCCATCTCACTATGAGCTGACCCTGAGCTTGAGATGCCCCAGGACACCTGGCTGCTGGGGAGAGGCAGCATGGAGCCTGCCTGGGTTTCCGGCCACTGTGGCTGCATTGCAGGGTCACAGACAAAGACACCTGGGCTCTGTCCCTGTTCACAAGAGTGCCCACCCTGTCCTGAGTGTCTGCTCCAGTCTGGGTGAGGATGAGCAGTGGCAACGTTTACATCCCAGATGGTCCTAAGCACACAGCAGCTGTGGGAAGACATGAAACCACCAGTCTCCTCTGACTTCAGCACTGACACCATCAGTCAGCACACTGCTGTTTTACTTTCATTTTGATACACTTTTGGCTGTTGGTGGGCACAATGCCTTATTTTACTGCTTTGTCTCTCGGGTGCTGAGGATCAGACCAGGCCTCCCACAAGGGCTCTGCACTGGGCCTCAACCCAGCCCCACACACTCCTACTGCTGTGGTGATACATTGGTTTTTCTGGACACTCCCTGGGTCTCTTCCTGATGACTCCCAGTGCCAATGGTCACAGGGGACAGTGGGGCTCCTCTGACATGGTCACAGCAGGTGGGACATGGTGGCTGCACGCTGTCCCCAGTGATTCCTCCTTCCTCCCCCCTCCCCTCGCCTACCCCTCCCTCTTCTCTCCTAGTTTTCTGGTATTTATTTATTTATCTTCTCTATTTATTGCCACTCAGGTTCTGAGTTGGTCCACACACAGCTGGATCCCCTTGTCTGACCACCTGTCCTGGAGGGTGGGGACCTGCCTTTCTCCTTCACAGGGCTCTCCTGCAACAGGTGAGACTGTGGGTCTGTGAGGGCAACTGACCACCACCTGCACCTGTGTCCTGTGTAGAGATGTGGCTTGAACCCCCTCTTTCTGGGGGTCCCTGTCCCTGTGCTGTGCTTTGGGGCCGAGTGCTGGGACATCACTCCCTCCAATCCTCCTGAGACCCAGTCCCCAGACCTGTCCATCACACTCTGTCTCCCACAGGGCAGTCTGTCCATTCAGATGGAAGTTCCCTTGATCTCATCCACACATAGACCTCCAGCCAGCACCCAGTGCCTCTCCTACTCCCAGAAAGGGGCTGGGGCTGGGCTCCGAGGACCCAGTGAAGAGGGCACCTAAGTGGCTGTCCAGTCTGGACACTCAAAAGCACGTCCTCCTGTGCAGGAGAAATAATGAGAAGGGGAGAGTGGAGGGGATTCTGAAGTGACGTGTGTGAGCAGAGGTGCCCTGGAGGGTGTCCACGCCTGCCCACTGAGTCCCTTCAACTCCAGCCCCTCCCAGCTCTGGCACCTCTGCTGGGAAGGTCAAGTCCTGCATGGGGGTTGCAGACCCTCTCCAGCCAGGACCCTGGGCTTTCCCTGGTCAGCACAGCCCAGCTCCCCTGAGGTCACTGTCTGCTGGGCTGAGGTCTGATACTTACCCTGCTTCTCCAGGCCTGGTGGGAAGGTGCCCTCCTCCTCTGAGGGAGGGCTTGTCCTCCCCGCGGTCCATGCACCCCAGACCAGCTGCAGTCTGTCTCCTGAACCAACCTTCTTTACTCTGGGAGCCAGTGCGTTCAGCTTTCTCTGAACATCAGCTCACCGAGATGCCACCTGCCTTTCCTGTGGCCCTGCCTCAGTTCCTGCTGCTCAACTGCTGAGCTCCTTCTCCCCTGGGACCTGCTGCAGCACCGTGGGATGCCCTCAGCTGCCTTCCCCATTCCTGATACCTCATTTTCAAGTCCAACTTATTTTCTGGGAAAGACTTAGTTCCCTGTTCTCTGTGTTTGCATTTTACAGAGGAGCTGTCCATATGATTAACTGACCATGTTCTCATCAAGTGCTTCACATTAAAACATGGTGATTGACACCTACATAAGAAGGCCCTGGGAATTCCAAATTGTGTGCAAACCCCTTCCTTTGCTTTACACGTGCAAGAAGAGTGCATAGCCACCATGGATTAGTGCAACTGTGCAAAGGTAACATGAAGTCTAAATACCAGTTTCAGATTTCTAATGCAATAGTGCCCAACCCTGGGGGCAGTAGTTCCTGATGCCACAGATTCGTTATTTGAAATTTCCATTCTGGCTCAGTGTGGTGAGGAGAATGTAACACTGACTCAATAGTTCACATATGAATGACGGGTGGACTTGCTGATGCTCTTGGCACACCCTGGGGAGGCTTGAGGCCCGGAGTGTGCACAGCGAGCTGAGGTCACCCACTCCTCTCTCAGCTTTCTTCCTGCCCTTCACGGGCAATTTAGTGTAGGAATTCCACATTTTTCTACATTGGCAAGTTGGCACATTAGATCCAGGGATGTTGGTATAGTGCCCTTTGTCCTTCCTCAGTGTTAGAAGGAGGGAAGATTCTAAGAGGGTAAATAAGTGAGTAAAAGTGATTTTCTGGTATTGCATGTTGGCCATGAGCTCAGGGTGAATGAATCACAAATTTGATGTTACAGAAAGAGGCAGAGAAATCAGCTGATCTGAGGGTGCTCTGGGAACTGGTCCCTGACCCTAACTGGGCATGTGACCCTGGTGACATCTGGACTGACAAGATTATTGGGTTCCTCCAGTGAAAATACAGAAGTGCCACCAATGGTGTCTCTTGGAGTTGAGGCTGAAGTGTGCACGGCCAGGCTGCTCAGGGTGAGGAGATGAGAAACCTTCCCTGGATGGAGCTGCTGGTCTCACACATGCCAGGAGGTGAGACAGGTGTGAAGGCTGAGCCTGGGGTGGAGAACTTTCTGGGGACAGGAGAATGTGGCAGGATTTTCTCTAATGTCTTGCAAGTGCTGCATAGGAGGAGGTAGGTGACGGAGCAGGTTGTGAGTTTACATGGAACTGACTAGTTTACAAGGACCAACATGACCCAAGTTGTGGCTTCAGGGGATGAACGTGTGACCAGAGGCCAGCAGGAACCAGGCCTGTGTGTCCCTGGGAGCAGCAGGTCAGCACCCAGTAACTGAATGTCTGCAGTGGCCTGGAGGATTGGAAGTCCCCACATAAGGGGTTGGACTGCACAGTGTTGTGGGTGTTACATTCACACAAGAGGCAGAAACCATCTCTGTCTTCCTTCATTTCACCATGAAATACACACAGAAGTTTATTGATCTCTCTCAGAACTCATGTGTCCCCATCCTGCTGATGGACAGCTCAGTGGTTTTCTCTGAAGGACACTTTCCTGGTGCCTGGGTGGACAGCTCAGGATGCGTCCTCTCCTGCACACATCTGTGGATGCACTAGTCAGGTGGACAGGCCACATCAGAGAGGGGAGGGAGGGGAGTGTGCACAGAGCAGGCAGCTGTGTCCTCCTGAGGCCCCTGGACTCTCCTCTCTGCTGTGTCATCCCAGGGCTTGCTCTGACCCCGACTCTCAGCAAGGTGAGCACCTGAGCTGTGCTTGAGAAACCATCAGTACTCACTGGTCCAGGATGTGATGGACAAGGGCCTCAGCTCTGCCACCTGGTTCCATCATTGGGAGGAGCAATCCTGACCTCCACCCCATGCTGAGGGCACCACTCTTCACCACAGCAGGATACAGCACCCACCTGTGCCCTCAGCAGGAGCAGCGGAGCCTGAGTAATCATGGAATACTACTCAGACAGGAACAATGGAGGGCTCTCATTTGGGACAACACAGGTGACCGAGGACACTGCACTCATTGACATAAGCCAGGCACAGAAAGACAGGAACCACTGCCTCACTTACAGCTCTGAACTAAAGTTTCCCAGAGGTGCACAGAGGAGAAGAAGGCTAGCAGGGCCTGGGCAGTAGACCTGGGAGAGGCTGGTCAGAGTGGGGTCACTTCTGATAAGCAGGAGGAGGACCACCAAGACAGCTGCTCTGCAGGAGGCTCTGGTGAGTCACCACCTACTGTGCACCTGCAGCAGTGCTGAGAGAGCAGGCTTTGATTTCTCACCATGGAATGGTGGAAGTCAGAGCTGCAGCACCTGCTAATACCTGGATCAGGCTTCCCACCACGGGTGCCCATCAGGAACCTTCATCCTAGGTAAAGGGTCTCCAGGGGCCCTACCCTGCTCTCTGTGGGCTTTATTAGAATTACATTTAAACAGTGATGGCAGCAGACACTGAGACCCAGAGGTTTAGTGCCCTCCTTGTTTGCAGTGTTCTCTTTGGAGCTTGGTGAATGCGTTAACTCAGAGAACACAGCCTCAGGTCAGAAGATTGAGCTTCATAAGTTTGTGGAGTTAATAGTTGAGAGAAGGAGGCACATGAGGTCCATTAGCATGATGGGCTTCTCCCACCTGTCAAGTGGAGCACTGAAGTGTCCCTGCTGCTGTGCAGACAGTGTGGGCACAGAGGGCCTGGGCTAAGGAGCTGTCCAGGCCACCCCTCCACAGGGCTCTGACCTGCCCCTCAAGGTCATGACCCACAGTGTCCTAGTAATACAACCAGGAAGCACTGAGGTGGGGCCTAGGTTGTGGGGCGCTGCGGGAACTGACGACGGGAACAGGCACAGCACCTCGGGGCCTGGCTCAGTCTCTGCACTGAGCAAATGAGGTCTGGTTTCCCTTGATGGCCCCTGACCTCACAGGGGAGCCAGCAGAGGGCAGCACCTGGGGCTCAGGAGAGGACAGGCCCCGGGTGGGTGCCCACCTGCAGGAGGACCCTCCTCAGGCAGCACACTGAGCTCTGCCCAGGAACGGGCTGGAAACCAGGAGCATGGCTCATGCTGCTCAGGAAAGGACCCCATAGGGACCATGGAGATGTGCAGAGATAAGGCAAGGACTGGGCACTGTGGCTGGTCAGACGTTCCCTTACTCCAAAGAGCAGGGTCTTCTCCTAAGCCCACTGCTGAGAGGGACCCTTGGTTTTGTTGGCAGCATTTTGACTGCTCAGCTGTGCACCCCATCTTCCCCGGGGCAGGAGTGTCCCCAACAATCCCCCCTCCCCCCTGAGGATGATGGAGAATGGGCACAGCTCCTGGGACCAGAGCAGGGTTGGCCCCTGGGTCTGCAGACACATTTCCCAGTGAGACGTGTGGGGAGGATGGGGCTGGAACCTGACAGGCAGGTGGTGTCACTGCTGAGGGTTCAGACAGCAGCATCCTGGGCCTGGGCTGCTGTACATTGCCAGCCCCATCCAGCACAGGCAGCTGAACTGAAGTCACTGTGTGAATTTGGGGAGACACAAAGTACCACAGACACAGAATACCTTTTATAAGCTTCATGATGGCTTTCTCCATCTCCCAGCCTCAGGAACCCAAAAGGGGGACAAGAGAAGGTCACAAGAGGCTGACAGGAGAGAGGGGGCATGTTCAGAAGTGGGGTTTCATTTTGGGTAATGCTGTTTCTTAGAATTTTCTATCTGAAAAAGGCAGAAGACGTAGGATTACAAAGGAACAGGAGAGTGTGACTCAACCCCAGTGGGTGACACCTACTCCTGGAGCCACACCCTGTTGTCCCAGCTGGGGGAGCACCCAAGTTACTGGACCTGGCACTACCCTGCCTGACTGAATGCAATAACTGTTCAGAACCCGGAGCATCAGGACTTAAGGAGGTTCATTCAGGGCGACTTCCCTCACTAATGGCTCTCCTCACCTGGGACATAAGCTGAGCTGATCCCTTGGAATCCAGGGAAACCTCTGCAGATGAAGAGGGAGCTGGACATAGAGAGGAAGTCACATGTCAGTGCTCAGCTCCTCTGGGGACAGCCACTTAGACAGTCTGTCTCCTCCTCTTCCCAAATGGTCTCCATCACATGTTGCATCTAGTCTCCCTGCTGGTGCTGATGTGTCCTGGATTACAGGACGTTTAGAAGATGAGAAAGGCTACACCTATGTCACACAACCAACATGACAGTGTCACAAGTTCTCCAGGAGCAGAAGGACCATGTCAAAGTAGCAGAGAGTGGGAGAGAAAACAGTGTGCTGGACTGAGAACTGAGCACTCACCACCCAGAGCCTGAGTGAGTGTAGAGAGTGACACTGGGCACCAGGAAGGGAGCAGGGTCCTGAGGAAGGGGCTGGGCTCAGGAGGGTGGGATCCCCCTCTGACAGCCTTCCAGCATCCCTGAAACCACCTGCTCTCCTCTCACAGGTAAAGCTCCACCTGGGTTCAAGACAGGGACACATCTCAGGAGCACAGAGGACCTGGGCAGCCTGACCTCAGCCTCTCCAGATATCAGAAGAGCCTCACCCACATGCAAATCCCTCCTCCTGCTCTGGGTTCAAAGGCCCTCTGGGCTGTGGGAGCTCCCAGCTCTCTGCTCAGACAGGGCTGAGGTCTCTGGGAAGGCAGGTGTGGTCTAGAAGATGAAGCTGCTGGGTCTTGTCTTGTGCCTGGTCACAGCTCCCCAAGGTCAGTGTCCCCAGCGTCAGACCTGGGTCCATGGGGAGGTTGTGACTGCAGGTGACTGACAGAGTGTGACTGTCTTTGTCCCCAGGTGTCCTGTGCCAGGTGCAGCTGCAGGAGTCAGGACCTGGCCTGGGGAAGCCCTCGCAGACCCTGTCCCTCACCTGTGCTGTCTCTGGATTCTCCATCACAACCAGTGGTTACTGCTGGGAGTGGATCCATCAGCCCCCAGGGAAGGGGCTGGAGTGGATAGGGGAGCATATGTTATAGTGGTAATACTTACTACAGCCCATCCCTCAAGAGCCGAGTGTCCATCTCCAGAGACACGTCCAAGAACCAGTTCTCCCTGCAGCTGAGCTCCCTGACCACTGAGGACAGGGCCACCTATTACTGTGCCAGAGCCACAGTGAGGGGACCTCAGTGTGAGCCCAGACACAAACCTCCTGCAGGGTGCCCAGGGCCAGCAGGGGGCGCTCAACACACAGGAGTCAGGTCACCCAGGAGCAGGTGCAGAGGAGGAGAGAACTTGACCCCAGTCCTGAGCCTCCTCACCAAGCAGCTCCTCTGAGAGCCCCAGCTCTGGGGGTCCTGGAGAAGCCTCCTCCCCTTGGACACCCTCATTTCTCTCCAGGTGAGGTGTGTCAGGAGTGCTCCTCTTCAGCAGCGGCTGCACAGTCTCCTCTCTAGCTGAGGCTTTCTGTGCAATGACAGGCACTGCTCAGGGCCGTCACGTGAGCTGTGGGGACACTTCATGGCTTGGGGAACTCCCTCCACTCTCTGAAGGGCCTGGATGTTCTCCTGCCAGTTCCCTCCCAATCCAGTGTTCCCTGTGACCTTCCTGTGACTGCTCTGTGCACTTGGCACATGTAGAGGTCACAGCCCACATTGTTCCTGAGCCCTCCAGCCACAGGAGACCTTTGACAATGACAAGGCACAGTCTGTCTTGTCACAGGTTAATGAACAGACAGTCGTGCCACCATGTAGGTGATAGAGACCATGGATGCAGCTGATAGTGTAAAGCCACCGTCATCAGGCACAAGAAGGTGTCCTCTGTCCCCAAACATAAGCAGGACTGAGCTGAGGGATGCCGACAGGAAGCCCTAAACCTGGTCTAAATGCACAGAACGTGTGTATTCAGAGTGAACTTTGGTGTACGTGAGCTCTAACCTCATGATGAGGCTCTGTGACACCAAAACCCAACCCATGGCCCCAAAGGGCAGAGGTGCCCACTCCTCATGCAGCTGTGTGGCCTGTGGACAGGGGTGACCTGAGGAAGGTCTTGGAGGGAAAGGGGCTCCCTTGGCACAGACTCAGATGGGAGGTGGTCAGCTCTGCATGGACTGTGGCAGCGGCAGGTTGGCTCTGCCACTGGCCTCAGGACCATGAGACATGCTGTGCCCAGGACCACTCTGACCCCAACTTGGTTGGGAGCTGACCCTGAGCTGAGAATCCCCAGGACATCTGGCTGCTGTGAGAAGGTAGTTTGGAGTCTGCCTGGGTTTCCAGCCACTGTGACTGGACTGCAGGTCACAGACAGGGACACCCTGGACCCCGTTCCTGCTCATGTCAGTGCCCACCCTGTCCTAGAGCCCAGCTCCAGTCTGGGTGAGGATGAGCATGGGCAATGTTTACATCCCAGATTGTCCTAAGCCTGTCCTGGAACATGCCATGAAATAGAATCACTTTATGTATTTTCAAATATGCTTTTGAGAGCTACAGCACTGATTTTATGTAAAACATCTATAATTTCCTAAGTTAAACTTTTATTTTCTGTATCACCATAAGCCTCTTATGTTTTTATTATTAATGAATCCAAGTTTTGATCACTTTTCATATTCTATTTGAGCATTATAATCATAGAAAAATGGGTGCTTCATTATCACACATTGATAGAGGATAAACAGATAGTGAAGAGGAAATGCTTCTGTGTATTCTGTGTGTCTGATGTTTCTCTATGGGGCTTACTCCTTTCAATTTATTATCTATCTTTACACAACATATAAATGCAATGATTTGCCTTTGTTTTTAACTCCTTTGTAGCCTTACAATAAACTGACTATAATCATAATTTTACACTTTTTTTAGCAAACAGAATAATATTGCATTTTAATTAAGAGAGACTTTGAACAGTGGTGTAGTTTCTGTCTCTCAGGATGGGCTCTGGGGAATCACTGGGCTTCTCCCTGAGCCCTGATAGTTGCTGGGAGCACTTTTAATCTACAAGACACCCCTCAATAGCAAAGATTCTGTATTTGATTGCTTAAGCCTGTTTTTATGAGTATAATATATATTCACTTAGATACATAAATTAGACTTATGGATTTGACATTGGAATACATTTTGAAAAACATGAATAATCGATGAGGTGGTGTATGTTGTGGTCTTTCTCAAGTGAGGGTGTTTCATCACCAACATCACTAAGAATGTCAGCATCTCTCTCCATCAGACAGAGTGGTGAATCCAGCTGTATTTTCAGACTCTGCACCTAAGGTCTCCTCCGCAGCCCTGGCCTCATCTCACAGCCCCATGCATCACCATCCAGGGGTGCCAGCTGGGACTCTGACCCCTGACCCCCATCTGACCTCCCAGCCCTTCCTTTCAAGTATTCATGTAACCATCCCTGACCCTGTAGCTCTCACAGTCTGCCACCTGCAAAGCCAGCATGGTGTGGCTGAGGACAAGTTCACCCTCAGCAGGGAGCAGGTCCCGGCCTCCCTTGAACCAAGGCTAGTAACCTCTGGGCCCCTTGCTGGCTGAACAGGGGAAACCATGCCCTGGGCAGTCCTGGGTCAGGAGCCCAGAGCTCTCTCCCACAGGCCCTGCCCTGGAGGGTCTTTCAGATCTTCATCTCTGCCTCTGAGCTGGGGAAGCTGGGCCTTGTTGATCCCTGGGATCCTGAAACACCCTCCATCCTCTGGGTGCAAAGCCCTGGGCTGCTCCCAGTGGAGCTGCTGGCCTCACCCTCCTGGCCACAGCTCCTGGGCAGCACCACAAGGGTGCTGCTCTCCTGGCCAAAGTGCAAAGCCCCAGCTCTGCCTGCACTGCCCCTCTCTGCCCCTCCCTGTCCTGCACATGTCCTGACATCAGTCGGGGGGTTACATGCCAGGGCCTCACCTGTGCCCTTGAGATTGTCCAGCCCACAGTCTGCTCCTGCCTGAGTGAGCCCAGCTCCCACTAAGTGTTGTGTCGTTTACAAAAGAGGTTCTGAGGATGGTACCCGGTTTGTGCACCTGGGAGCTGGACGAGAAACAGGGCAGCAGTCATGTTCATGGTGAGAGCAAAGCCCAAATATGCAACTCACTCTTGCCAAATATGATCCATTGTACACCTTGAGCCACCACACCTGCTTCTGTGTGATTATAGAATTGCATCATAGATTTAACTCTGATCCCTCTGTTATGGTTATGTGCATGTGCAAAACAAGTTAATGGATGATAAATGCAAAACAGAAAAAATAAGTAAAAAAAATTTTACTTTTCTGAGTGCTATTGGTACACTTATGTGAACTCCACCCAAAGCTGCTATATAGCAGGAGGACATGCAAATAGGGCCTCCCTCTGCTCATGAAAACCAGCCCACCTGACCCTGCAGCTCTGCACAGGAGCCCAGCCCTGGACTCCCAGCTCAGCCCACTCAGGGATCAGGACTGAACACAGCTGCTCACCATGGAGACTGTGCTCAGCTGGGTTTTCCTGGTGGCTGTTTTCAAAGGTAATGAATGGAGAACCAGAGATCCTGAGTGTGTGAGTGGACAGGAGTGAGAGGGAGAGTGGATGAGAGACAGTGTCCTGACCAGGCTGCCTCTGTGTTTGCAGGTGTCCAGTGTGAGGTGCAGCTGGTGGAGTCTGGGAGAGGCCTGGTGCAGCCTGGGGGTTCCCTGGAGTCTCCGTTCAGCTTTTATGTTCACCTTTACTGACTACTGGATGCACTGTGTCACCAGCTCTAGGAAGGGGCTGGAGAGGATCTCAAATGTTACTAGTAGTAGTGGTGGCAGCACCTATTACCCAGATGCCATAAAGGGCAGACTCACCATCTCCAGAGACAATGCCATTTGCTGTACCTGCAAAGGAGCAGTCTTAGAGCAGAGGACATGGCCACCTGTTTTTTTTAATATTTATTTTTTTAGTTGTAGTTGAACACAATATCTTTATTTTATTTATTTCTTTTTATGTGGTGCTGAGGATCAAACCTGGGCTGCGCACATGGTAGGCGAGTGCTCTACCACTGAGCCACAACCTCAGCCTATGGCCACCTCTTAATGAGCCAGAGACCTTTGTGGAGACCTCAATGTGAGCAAGACACAAACCTCTCTGAAAAGGCACCATGAGCCAGCAGGGGGCACCCAGCACACAGTGAGCTCTGGGTCAGCCCAGGAGCAGGTGCAGAGGGACCTTGAGGACTGCTCCCCTGTTGGTTGTGGAGGTTCCTCTATCCCAGGGTCCTAGGCAGCAAATTTCTCTAGTTCATGGTTCAGTTTTATATCTGAAGATTCTGAATAAGATTTTCACTTTGTTATTTTGCAAAGTGACAGGACATAGGGCTGTTCAGAGCCCCAAACCACAGGCTTCATTTAAAAGCAGGTGCAGAAAGAGGTTGAAGCTGGTTCTGTCCACACTGCTGGAGCTTTGTCTTCACCCATAGATCCCCAGTGATCCTTTCCAGATAGAGATTCCTGGTCCTCTGCTCCACTTTTAAATTGGTACATAACCACTGCAACAGAGCCAAGATTCACCCTGTACAAGCTCAGGGTGAGGCCACACCTGCTCCTGTGAGTGATGTCACAGTAAGCCACATGGTCTCCTGAGCCTTCTTCAGAGTTGAGGACAACACCTGCTGGGACACATAATCAGTTCCAGAGTGACTTGCTCCTCTGGACTCAGAGTCAGACAATATGGACAGTGGGTTGGGACACAGCTGACTCTAGGACACACAGAGTTCACAGTCCAGGTACATCACCAGTGGCCACCAAGGGAGGGACGTATTCCATATCCTGTCCCTGGGGCCAACCTGTAATCAGAATTTCTTCCATCATCAGGTCATAGAGACTCAGGACAGCTCCACAGTCCAGCACAGGGCAGTGTGGCCCCCATCACAAGTGTGCACAGGCAGAGCTCATGGAGCATGATCCCTCCAGAGAGAAGAGCCCTTTAGCAGAAAGAGCAAGAGAAGAAGGTCCCCAGAGGTATGGGGGCTCATGTGCCCTGTCCTGCCCTAAGCCTTGTGTTAAGACCTTCCTTAAAAATCAGGAGGGACTTCTCATGACATTCCACTGTGACGTCCAGTCTGTGGACCATCCACAGACACAGAAAATTTGAGGGACCCTTTGAGTCCCCCCAGTGATGTGCACAGAGATGTGGGTGGGTGCAGCAGAAGTCAGCTGACCTGGGGGAGCAGGGGAGAGAGCTGAGTCAGTGTCAGGGCTCAGCAGGGAAAGCTCCACCTGGATGCTTAACATTAGCCAGCACCAGAGGAAGAGGCACCCAGGGGCTTTCTCAGCACTGTGCTAAGAAGTGGGGCCAGAGGAGGTGGGCTAGGGGTGTGGGCTTAGCAACAAGTCCCAGGTCATAAATGCCCAGGTGATGATGGCTGAATAAAATTAATACAAACTAATTAGTGAATGTGGCATTGGCTGTCCTCCAATAATTGGTACAGTCTTCCTGTGCATCATTGAACTTGGTCTTGTCTTTCTAGGGATTTGACACATGATGTGACCTGTGTCTGTCACTGCTCTGCTAAGGCTGCCTGCCGCTCCTAGGCTCAGCTGGGCAGGGTGCACATTTCAGGAAAAGGATCAGCTCCTGCATGTCCTCCTGTGGCTGGGGAAATACATACAGGTGGCCTCATGACCAGTTGTATTCCTAAGGGCTCAGAAACACCTGGTTGTGCAGGTATTATGTCTTTCATTCTCTCCTCTCTGTATCATCCATAACATAAATAATTCTTTCCTAAATGGTGGCTGAAGAGTCTCACGGGCTCCTTGTTCTTTCCACCTGAGGAGTGCATTCACTGCACCTTGGTCAGGTGTTCCTGGAGCAGCTGGGCCTCACAGTCCTGGGGGCTGCATGGTGCTGGGGCCACTCTGGCAGCCTGGACAGCTGAGGGGCTGCTGGCAGAGCAGCAGAGGTGCAGCCCATCTGTCCCCAAGGGCTGCCTGGGGTGGCCCTCCAGCAGACCCAGGTCAGCAGTGCAGCAGGCCCCATGAGTGGAGAGGTGGCTGTCAGATTAGAGGACACAGTACAGGGCAGGAAGCACGTGGGGACAAGGATGAGATGCTCTCAGCCCCAGGGCTGGCTTTGCACCTCCACAGGGACTCTGTGCAGTGGCTGCTCAGGGCCTGCTCAGCTGCCCTGGGGACCTTGTTAGGGGTTACAGGTTCCTGCAATGCCACCTGGGGTCCTGGGAAAGGTGTGTGGCCCTTACTGCTGGCCCTGCTCTCAGCATGCCCTGCCACTCAGGGAGGGCCCAAGGCTCTTCCCTCCTTTGTACAAGTGTGGACTTATGGCCAGCTGCGTCCTGTGTCTGCAGTTGGATGGACAGTTCCTCCCTGACCAGCACACTGCTGGGTAGGTAGCCACAGACTCCCCCATGGACAATGCAGAACCCCTTGCTGCCAACATGCCCAACAATGCTTTTTAGAAAGCCCCCCTCAGATAATGATATCATCCCATGGAGTAATGTGTCACTGCCATACCTTATTCTCTGGGGAAGAATAACACCTATGTGTCTAGGTGGCTGCAGCTCCCTGGAATGTAACTGATGTGCCCCCAAACCACATGGCCCACTGCAGTGCCTGCTACACAGGACAAGCCATTACCAACCGGTATGCAGGAAATCAGTATGGATGATGGATATCACGCCAATATTGCTGGCTGATAGGCCCATCAAATGAGCAGCAGCTGGCTGGATGAATGGGTTGATATTGAGTCCAGACCCTGACCATGGATTTGCCCTTTTGCCCATACCCACTAGGCACAAGCTTGTGTTATGCCACACTTTGCCATGCAAAAGTAATAATCAATGATACTGATGGCATAAGTAGCACTCATACAGAGGTCCCTTGTGCAGTCACCACATCCTGCTGACTCACAAATTGTCTAACCCCTGATATGAAAGCTAAATGTATTTTTTACCCTTAAACTGCCCCCAGCAATCTGGCTTCCAGTGATCCTGTCCAGAGAGTGGAAGAGACCTTGGGACAGGGAGATGAAGAGTCTTGTGAATTACATCTTGCATCAGACAAGGTGTGCAATTAGCCTCATCATTGCTGGAATTATCGACCTGGTAGCCACCATCACCACCACAGCCACTGCCACTGCTTCACTCACTAAGAGTATCCAGACTGCTCAGACTGTGAACAATGTGTCTACTGCCACAGCAGAAGCCTTTGTAACTCAAAATGACTTAAGTGAAATGTTCTGAGATGCTATTTTAGTAATTCAGGCAGAAACAGACCTCCAGCAGGAACAACTAGATATTCTGTTTATGTTGCAAGGCTCACTGTGACCCTGAGGTTCATGGTATTTGTGTCACCCAATATGCTGTATCGTAAAATGTAACCTCACACTTCTCCAGTTTTTCTCAGTATATTAAGGGCACTTGGGATGCTAACTGTGTTATTGCTATGCAAAAACCTTACTAAGACATTATCAAAATCAGTGAGACTAAGGTGTCTATTTTGATAACCTCTTCTTTCTTCCAGGGATTAACTGAACATTGGAAAACCTGATCACAAAATAACTAATCCTTATAATGCTATTACCCTGGCCCTACTGTTTATAATAGTGATAATTTTTTCTTCTGTTTTGAGATGTTTATGTAACCATGTAAGGGCAACCAAATGAAAAACATCAATGCTGGCTGAGGTCCTTGTAGCACAGTCAGAGGGGGGAGATGTGGGGACAGGAGCATAGACTACTGCATACATGGCATATGTTAAGTGTGTCTGAGTGGCAGGCCACTCCTCTTGCTAGGCATGTGGGTGGCAGGCTGCTTACCCCATAGGCAGAGCCCTAGGCTTGAGAACATGTGTGCAGTCCTTGTGCTTGCTCCATAGCCCTCTCCTCGATTGGTCGCTGCAAGGACAGTTAGCAGAACCTGCATTGGTGGCTGCCTGTAATCTGCTAAGGTACTGCCTGAGTATATACACACAGTAACTGCACAATAAAATCAGCCCTGCTTCCTGCTTGGTGTACTGAGGTCTTCTTTAGTGACTCTGTGGACACACTCTCCTCTACCCTGGCCCGTGGACCTCCTCGCTGGATGAGAGAGCCCACACAATCAGACACACAGCTGGCCATTCCAGCTATACTTCCATACTTTCAGTGAAATGTAGATGTTCTGAGGCAGAGGACAGCAACCTGACACAGGGGTGCCAGGTGCCATGATGGATCCCAGGCTGTGCACACCCAGCTGTCCACCTGTCCCTCCTGGGTGTGGGGAGCCCACCAGCTGCTCTGCCCCAGTCACTGTGAAGCACAGCCTGGCTGTGGGCCACAGGTGCCCTGTGAGCTGCAGAGCCCCAGGACAAGACCCTCTCTGCACATGGCCCTCACCACCCACCCTCACCCTCACCACCCACCCTCACCCTCACCCTCCCTGCACCTTCCCATCTCCAGGGGCCACTGTCCTCTCTCTTTCCAGGACCTGATGCAGCAGCTTCCCCACATGAGGGATGGTGTGGTGATGGTCTCCCTCTGCCTGACTCATTCCCGCTAGGTCCATGTGCTCCAGGGCCATTCCTCGTTGAACAGCATATTTTCCAAATACACACGTACACAAGGAACAAAAGGGATCATGAAAAGTGCTTCAACAACCATGTTAATGAGTTAATGACAGGATGCTTAGACTCCATGTCCCAAATGCTGTGCACAATGAAGAGAGGTTCTGTGTCCAAACCTCAGGCTGTCCCACCCCATGTCTTTGCTGGCCTCAGTACATGCTGCACAGGGTGAGCTCTATTGCCTGCTGACCTCCAAGATGGCGCTGAAGTGGGTAGACCTACAGTGCTGAGATCTTAGAGGACATTGTTCCCAGACTGCACCAGCTATGATCTTAGGGAGACTCTGTGTAGATGCCACACCTGGGACAAAGCTCGGCCTGTGCCCGAGGGCACTTCCAGAAGTAGAATCAGGGTGGGGAAGACCCACCTCCACAATTGGGCACCCTGTGTGCCTGCAGAGTTAGCCCCATGGGAGCTGCCAGGTTGGCAGTTGGGTGTTGATCTCCACAAAAGAGCTGGCACAGACCAACACTTACTCATTCCCAAGGCTGGATCCACATCCTTGGAAGTTTAGTGTGTCCACCTCAGGCTCCAGCCTGGTGTGTGCTGAGTCCAGTCTGTGCTGCCAGAGCCGCTCCTCCTCAGCTCTCCTCTGCTGCACTTGTGGAGTTTTCTCTTGGAATTTGTTCAGGTAACGCCCAGGGACACGATCACTGACTGATTCTTGGTGGCTGAGTGGAAACTGCTTGGGACCTGCTCCCTGTCTTGGTGCAATTGATACTCACTGTGCCCCTCCAGTGCTTCCCTGTGCTGCATCTGTTGCTTCTGTCTCTCAGTTTCCATCTCCAGCTTCTGCTAACTTCCTCATCCTGGGACCTGAGGATATTTTCCTTACAGATTTCAATATCATAATCAAAGGACATTATGATCTTTGTGATCCCCTGTGGATACCAGGGCCCTGTGCAAGGTGGACCCTGCTCTATCTGTGGCCATAACCCAGGGCTGTCATTTCAGTTTGTGAAACCCAGCTGCACATCTTGGGGAGGCAGGAGCAGAGGTATGGGTGCCTGAGCATGGCCTGTGGTCAGCTCAGGACACATGGTCCACTCATCACCCCACACTCTCCCTCCTGGGAGGAGAGCCCTCCTGGTCCCTCCTGCTGGCTCTGCTGGGTCTGCAGAGTGAGCGTGCTGCCCACAGCCACCCTCTGGGTGAGGACAGACAAGTGCTCCTGTGTCAGCCATGGCCATGTGCCTCTTGTCTCAGCCCCTCCCTCTCCTGACCTTGCTCACCACCACAGCCACTGTCCAGCTCTGCCCCTGTGAGGCCAGCTTCTTACATTGACAGCAGAATGAGGCCAGGAAGAGGCTGTCCTTCAGGCCTGGCCTTTTCTCCTAGCACTGTAACCTAAATTGGGTCCCTCAGCTGTGCACCCCTGTGGCAAGTGCCTGAGGCCATCGACACATGAAGAGGAGCTTTCCTTTGGCTCATGAATTCCAGTGCTCTAGTCCATGAAGAGAGGAGTCCACTGCACTCACACCTTCCCTGGGTGTGCCAGGGGCAATGCAGAGAGCCCACTGTGGGGACAGCCACTCACCTAGTTTGAAGGACTCCAAAGGGAGGGAAGCAGACAGGGGGTCTGACAGTCCCCTGATAGGGCATATCCACAGTGATAGACAGATATTCCATGGTGTCCCCAGGTCCTAATGTATCTACTACTTCCCCACAGTCCAAGCATCTACAGAACCATCTTAGAACATGGAATTATGAAGGACAGTTATGCACACTAATCATTCTATCTCTGGATACAAAGCTTTTACATCCATCTCATAATGCAGACATGTTCAGTCCTCATCCTTGAGTTCCTAAAGGCACAAATACTTTAGCTGAGCTCAGAAGTCCAGTGCAAAGACTTTAAAACATTCAGGGAAATCCTACTGTGGGTCTTAAAAATCAAAGAGGGCTTCCATATTTTCACGTTTTATGGGAAGGCTCTTGGCAGCAGGGACTCTGACCCCTGACCCCCATCTGACCTCCCAGCCCTTCCTTTCAAGTATTCATGTAACCATCCCTGACCCTGTAGCTCTCACAGTCTGCCACCTGCAAAGCCAGCATGGTGTGGCTGAGGACAAGGTCACCCTCAGCAGGGAGCAGGTCCTGGCCTCCCTTGAACCAGGGCTGGGAACCTCTGAGCCCCTTGCTGGCTGAACAGGGGAAACCATGCTCTGGGCAGTCCTGGGTCAGGAGCCCAGAGCTCTCTCCCACAGGCCCTGCCCTGGAGGGTCTTTCAGATCTTCATCTCTGCCTCTGAGCTGGGGGAGCTGGGCCTTGTTGATTCCTGGGGTCCTGAAACCACCCTCCATCCTCTGGGTGCAAAGCCCTGGGCTGCTCCCAGTGGAGCTGCTGGCCTCACCCTCCTGGCCACAGCTCCTGGGCAGCACCACAAGTGTACTGCTCTCCTGGCCAAAGTGCAAAGCCCCAGCTCTGCCTGCATTGCCCCTCTCTGCCACACCCTGTCCTGCACATGGCCTGACATCAGTCAGGGGGTCACACGCCAGGGCCTCACCTGTGCCATTGAGATTGTCCAGCCCACAGTCTGCTCCAGCCTGAGCGGGTTCAGCTCCCACCAAGTGTGGGAACATCCACAAAATGGGGCTCTGAGGTTGTCACCACGTGTGTATTCCTGGGAGTTGCAGGAAGGTCTGTGGGGCAGTCATGTCCAAGGTGAGAGCAACAGCACAAACACTCCTCTAACTCTTGCCAGATACGTGCTGTTGGACACAGTGACCACCACTCATGCTGCAGTGTGTGATTTTACATTTGCACCATGGAGTTAATACTGTCCTGGATCATGATTTTGTACATGTGTTAATGAAATTAATGGTTGATAAATGCCAAGCAGAAAAATAGGCAAAAGTAATCATATTCTCTTAACCCTACTATCTACACCATCCTAACCCATGACACTCCCACCTGCTCTCAGAGCTGTTCTACCTGGGCCTCCACCCAGAGCTGCTATATAGCAGGAGGACATGCAAATAGGGCCTCCCTCTGCTCATGAAAACCAGGCCACCTGACCCTGCAGCTCTGCACAGGAGCCCAGCCCTGGACGCCCAGCTCAGCCCACTCAGGGATCAGGACTGAACACAGCTGCTCACCATGGAGAGTGTGCTCAGCTGGGTTTTCCTGGTGGCTGTTTTCAAAGGTAATTAATGGAGAACCAGAGATCCTGAGTGTGTGAGGGGACAGGAGTGATAAGGAGAGTGGATGAGTGACAGTGTCCTGACCAGGCTGCCTCTGTGTTTGCAGGTGTCCAGTGTGAGGTGCAGCTGGTGGAGTCTGGGGGAGGCCTGGTGCAGCCTGGGGGTTCCCTGCGACTCTCCTGTGCAGCCTCTGGATTCACCTTCAGTAGCTATGGGATGAACTGGGTCCGCCAGGCTCCAGGGAAGGGGCTGGAGTGGGTTAGCCAAATTTACCCGAGTAGTGGTGTCAACTACTACGCAGACTCTGTGAAGGGCCGATTCACCATCTCCACTGACAACTCCAGGAACACGCTGTACCTGCAAATGAGCAGTCTGAGAGTCGAGGACACAGCCATCTATTTCTGTGCCAGAGACACAGTGAGGGGACCTCAGTGTGAGCCCTGACACAAACTTCCCTGCAGGGCACCCAGCCCCAGCAGGGGGCGCTCAGCACATAGGAGCTCAGGTCAGCCAGGAGCAGGTGCAGAGGGGGTGGGGCTGGACTTCTGCATCTGGGGCCTCTCATGAACCAGCTTCCCAGGGGAGCTCTGTGTACATATTTTCTGTACTGAAGTGTGACTTCTCTGAAAGTAATACTTTGGATTTTTAATTATTACTTCCATTTTTATTAGCACATAATATTATAAGTAATACTGCATTTCAATTTGACATAATTTAATAATTGTGCAATAAAATTTCTTTCCCTTCACAACCTAACATTTCTCTCTCCCTCCCCTCCTCTTTACCCCCCCCTCCTTACCCTCTTCCTCTTCCTTTTCTTAACACATCTTTTTAGTGATTTGTTACATTAGTTCTTCCTAGAGCACATAAGGGGAAATCCACTGTGGTGTCCACACACAGAGGCATAGGTGGTTGGTCAATTTCCTTCCACCTCCCCTCCCTTCTCTGTCCCTCTTTCCTCACCCTTGATCCCCTACCTCTCCTCCCTCCTCCCTCCTCCCTCTTCTGTTTTCTTGGGATTCCTCCTAGCACATTTTTTTTTGGTCTGGAATTTGCATTTCAAAGTAAACAGTTGACATTTCACCCTCTGAATCTGGCTTAATAAACATGATATTCTCCAGTTCCATACATTGACCAAAAAATGCCCTAATTTCCCTCTTCCTGTGGCTGAGTGAAACCCTCTTCTGTGTATTCAC
Source organism: Spermophilus citellus (assembly GCF_964194105.1). NCBI lineage: Eukaryota > Metazoa > Chordata > Mammalia > Rodentia > Sciuridae > Spermophilus > Spermophilus citellus. Next base: position 227,914,617 of record NC_138185.1, on the reverse strand, counting down.
CACCTTCTCTTTATCCATTCATCTGTGATGGGCATCTGGGACATTACGTATATAGCTGTTTTCAGCCCCTCTGGTGCAAGCACTGATGTGGCTGTACAGCTGAGCTGTGCTGGATTTAGTTCTTTGGGACAAACACTGAGGAGAGGAGAGCTGGGTCACATCATGGCTCCATTCCTGGTCTTTCCTGAAACGTCCATTCTGATTTCTAGAATGGCAGCATTAATTCAAATTCTCACCAACATTAAATCCATGGACCTCTTTCCCACATCTTTGCCAACATTTGCTGTTATTTGTGTTCTTGATGATTGGCTTCTAATTGGTGTGAGATGGATTTTAAATGTAATTTGATTTGCATTCCCTGATTACTAATATTATTGAGCATGATTTCCTATATTTGTTGGCTACTATTACATCCTATCCTGAGTATTCTATTCAGTTCTGTTTCACTTGTTTATTGGGTTATCTGTGTCTCATCGTTAGTGCCCTGGGTTCTTTATATATACTGCATATTAGTGCCCTAACTGGGGAGCAGGTGGCAAAGATCTCCCATTCTGAAAGCCCTCTCTCACACTCCTGTTTCCATTGCTGTGCTGAAGGTTTTCACTTGATGCTGTCCCACTTACTGATTCTTGATTTTGACCCTTGCACTTCAGCAACCTGGTAAAGGATGTTGGTGCCTGTGTCATACAGAGGAGGGTTGGTGCAATATTGGATTCTACATCTTGCAGACTTTCTAGTCTAATTCTTTGGTTTCTTATCAACTTTGAGTTAAGTTTTGTGGGGTGAGAGACAGGGACCTATTATATTCTTTCACAAATTGTTATTCAGTTTTCCCAGCTCTATCTGTGGAAAATTCTAAACACCTGTGACATACACAAATTGAAGCAGAAATTGAAAACATTGTCAAGTGTCAAAAAAACTGCATTTATATTTATTTGTCTCTGTATCTTCTCCTCTATCCCACTGGTCTTCACGTCTGCTTTGGTGACAATACCATCCTGGATTTAATACAATAGGTTTGTCAAGTAATTTGAGGTCAGATGTTGTCATACCCAGGTTCACTCTTCCTTCTTAAATTCGCCCAGAAACAGGTTGATTTTCAACTGATTCAAAGAGAACTTTAAAGAAGAGATAAGGGCAACCTCCTCATATTATTTCATGGAATTGAAAAGGAGAAAACACTGAAACAAATTATTCTAAAATTCCAGTAACACACTGGTACCAAAACGTAACACAGGCACATCCAGGAAAGAAGGCTTCAGACCAACACCACTTCAGACCACTATAAATGCAAGATTCCTTAATAAAACATTGGCACACTGCATTCAAGGGCAGATAAGAAGGTACTGCACCATGATCAAGTGGGTTTCCTCACAGGTTTGGGAGACCAATAATGTAATTTTCATATGTGACTCACCACATAAATAGATCTGAGGACAAGGATCACACCATCCATCAAAGGATGCAGAAAAGGCATTGGACAAAGTCCAGCGCTCAATCATGTGTAAGGACTGGAGAATCCAGGGGCATGGGAACCTGACCTAAGCCTCATTAAGACTACAAGTGACAAACCCAAGGCCACCACCATCCTGAATGGAGATAACAATTCCTCTCAGCTCAGGACAGAACAACACTGTCCACTCTCCCACTCTGATTCCCCGGGGTCCCTGCACTGCACACTTTGACACAGGAGCATTTTCACATGAACAACATGCAGAGCAACACTATTGAGGCTGAAGAGACTGTTCTCGGGTCACCAGGAACAGAGGCTGAGGAAGCTCAGAGGACCCTCGTGAGTCTTTTCCATCATCTCAGGGGACGGTCTGCAGTGGGATTCCCTGATTAGGGTCATCCTTGAGATTGTCTGTATAGCAAAGGGAGTCAGGCTGGGTTGCTTCCCTGGACACTGGGTGAACCTCAGGCTCATGGTCCTCCTGGATCCCAAGGAGTCCCTGAGACTCAGTACTGGTCCTCTGGCACCTCAGTGTGGGGCTGAGGATCAGGTGATGTTCCTGCAGAGGGACAGGCATCCATGCTGGGTCACCACAGCAGCTGAGTACTAGTGAGTGGCAGGGGGCCTCTGACCAGCCCACTCAGTAAGCCCTGTTCTAACCAAGGTCTGCCCACCCCAGACCTGGCATCTGAGAACAGGAGTCTGACTGCCCAAGTCCTGCCTGAGATTGCAGATGGCTCTACACCTGAATTGTCCACCGCAGTCCTGAGAGTGGCAGGGGGGACACCTGATGGACATCCAGGGAGGGAGTGTGATGAGACTGTGCCAGGAGCTGCTGAGAGGGTGACTCAGATGTCTTCCACTGCTATCTGGTTGGCTCTGTCCCAGAAAACAGCCACCACCATGGCCAGCACAGCCAAGAGCTCTCTGCTGTGGAAGCTCTCACCAGGGCAATCAGGACACAGTCTAGGCGACCCCAGACCCCAGGGGCCATTAGAGTCAGAGTCAAGTCCTCTCTTTGGTCCTGTGGCCATATTCTCCCTCCTCATCAATATTCCTGAATGAATTTGCTGTTGCTATTTCTAAAACTGCCAGGGAAGTGAACAGGACCTACCTGCTTCCACAATCAAGTGGAGGGCCAGACGTAGGGGACACATTCATATGGATATATGAATACATCAAAATGACAGAGGGTAATGTGTCCCCAAGGCACAGCCAGTAGGGACTCCCATCACTTGTCCATGTTGGGAAGGGTCTACCTCCTTCCTGGTCATCCTGGGCACTAGGAAGTGGCCCAAGGCCCTCACCCATGACCTCTTTCTCTTGGGTGCAGGAGCGCGGCTGCTGGCCCACAGCTGTGTCTGTGTCCTCCAGAGTTTCTTGTGTAATGCTCATCATTTTTAATGCTTTAGAGTTAATCAAAACATGAGGGTTTGTGTTCACATAATTATTCAAATCTGGAATATAATTCTGTCCTTTTCATTCCCAGCACTCCTTCCACAGAACCAGAGGACTTCAGGGGCACTTAGAGTCCCCCACAGGGACTCCCAGTGAGAGTGGGGTGGGTGCAGCTGGACTCATCTCACTGGGGGAAGCAGCAGAGAGAGCTGAGCCCCAGAGTGAATGTGAAGCTCGTCCTGCTCCAGACTTCATGGCAAGAGTGTCCAGCTCTGGAGGCCAGGTCACACCTCCTCAGCCCTGGGAGCCAGGCCAAACTCACATTCACAGCTGTTGCATTTTTGCACTTGACCATGGAAAGAGCTGCCTGGGAAGGAATTCTCCCCCAGGGCCCCATTCCCAGGAGGCTCCTTTCAGTTGTCATGAGCAGTGTGGTGGCACTAGGCTAGAGCCAGGTGGGCTTCCAGTGCAGTTATAGTGAACACACCCTGAACACACACAAAACAGTACTATCTCCATTCTACCACTTACTTACCCAGCAAGTCCCTCAGATGTTACAGCCATGCTCTGCTGATAGTGTGATGTCTCTGGGCCCACAAGGTGGTCTCTGGACGGTCTCTGATAGTGTGATGTCTCTGGCCCACAAGGTGCTCTCTGGATGGTCTCTGATAGTGTGATGTCTCTGTCCCACAAGGTGGTCTCTTAATGGTCTCTGTAAGTGTGGTGTCTCTGGCCCACAAGGTGGTCTCTGGATGGTCTCTGATAGTGTGGTGTCTCTGTCCCACAAGGTGGTCTCTTAATGGTCTCTGTAAGTGTGGTGTCTCTGGCCCACAAGGTGGTCTCTGGATGGTCTCTGATAGTGTGGTGTCTCTGGGCCCACAAGGTGGTCTCTGGATGGTCTCTGATAGTGTGGGGTCTCTGGGCCCACAAGGTGGTCTCTGGATGGTCTCTGATAGTGTGGTGTCTCTGTCCCACAAGGTGGTCTCTTAATGGTCTCTGTAAGTGTGGTGTCTCTGGCCCACAAGGTGGTCTCTGGATGGTCTCTGATAGTGTGGTGTCTCTGTCCCACAAGGTGGTCTCTTAATGGTCTCTGTAAGTGTGGTGTCTCTGGCCCACAAGGTGGTCTCTGGATGGTCTCTGATAGTGTGGTGTCTGGGCCCACAAGGCGGTCTCTGGATGGTCTCTGATAGTGTGGTGTCTCTGACCCACAAGGTGGTCTCTGGATGGTCTCTGATAGTGTGGTGCCTCTGTCCCACAAGGTGGTCTCTGGATGGTCTCTGATAGTGTGGTGTCTGGGCCCACAAGGTGGTCTCTGGATGGTCTCTGATAGTGTGGTGTCTCTGACCCACAAGGTGGTCTCTGGATGGTCTCTGATAGTGTGGTGTCTCTGGGCCCACAAGGTGGTCTCTGGATGGTCTCTGATAGTGTGGTGTCTCTGGGCCCACAAGGTGGTCTCTGGATGGTCTCTGATAGTGTGGTGTCTCTGGGCCCACAAGGTGGTCTCTGGATGGTCTCTGATAGTGTGGTGTCTCTGGGCCCACAAGGTGGTCTCTGGATGGTCTCTGATAGTGTGGTGTCTCTGGCCCACAAGGTGGTCTCTGGATGGTCTCTGATAGTGTGGTGTCTCTGGGCCCACAAGGTGGTCTCTGGATGGTCTCTGATAGTGTGGTGTCTCTGGGCCCACAAGGTGGTCTCTGGATGGTCTCTGATAGTGTGGTGTCTCTGGGCCCACAAGGTGGTCTCTGGATGGTCTCTGATAGTGTGGTGTCTCTGGGCCCACAAGGTGGTCTCTGGATGGTCTCTGATAGTGTGGTGTCTCTGTCCCACAAGGTGGTCTCTTAATGGTCTCTGTAAGTGTGGTGTCTCTGGCCCACAAGGTGGTCTCTGGATGGTCTCTGATAGTGTGGTGTCTCTGTCCCACAAGGTGGTCTCTTAATGGTCTCTGTAAGTGTGGTGTCTCTGGCCCACAAGGTGGTCTCTGGATGGTCTCTGATAGTGTGGTGTCTGGGCCCACAAGGTGGTCTCTGGATGTTCTCTGATAGTGTGGTGTCTCTGGGCCCACAAGGTGGTCTCTGGATGGTCTCTGATAGTGTGGGGTCTCTAGGCCCACAAGGTGGTCTCTGGATGGTCTCTGATAGTGTGGTGTCTCTGGGCCCACAAGGTGGTCTCTGGATGGTCTCTGATAGTGTGGTGTCTCTGTCCCACAAGGTGGTCTCTTAATGGTCTCTGTAAGTGTGGTGTCTCTGGCCCACAAGGTGGTCTCTGGATGGTCTCTGATAGTGTGGTGTCTGGGCCCACAAGGCGGTCTCTGGATGGTCTCTGATAGTGTGGTGTCTCTGACCCACAAGGTGGTCTCTGGATGGTCTCTGATAGTGTGGTGCCTCTGTCCCACAAGGTGGTCTCTGGATGGTCTCTGATAGTGTGGTGTCTCTGGACCCACAAGGTGGTCTCTTGATGGTCTCTGATAGTGTGATGTCTCTGGACCCACAAGGTGGTCTCTGGATGGTCTCTGATAGTGTGGTGTCTCTGGGCCCACAAGGTGGTCTCTGGATGGTCTCTGATAGTGTGGTGTCTGGGCCCACAAGGTGGTCTCTGGATGGTCTCTGATAGTGTGGTGTCTCTGGGCCCACAAGGTGGTCTCTGGATGGTCTCTGATAGTGTGGTGTCTCTGGGCCCACAAGGTGGTCTCTGGATGGTCTCTGATAGTGTGGTGTCTCTGGGCCCACAAGGTGGTCTCTGGATGGTCTCTGATAGTGTGGTGTCTCTGGGCCCACAAGGTGGTCTCTGGATGGTCTCTGTAAGTGTGGTGTCTCTGGGCCCACAAGGTGGTCTCTGGATGGTCTCTGATAGTGTGGTGTCTCTGGGCCCACAAGGTGGTCTCTGGATGGTCTCTGATAGTGTGGTGTCTCTGGGCCCACAAGGTGGTCTCTGGATGGTCTCTGATAGTGTGGTGTCTCTGGCCCACAAGGTGGTCTCTGGATGGTCTCTGATAGTGTGGTGTCTCTGGGCCCACAAGGTGGTCTCTGGATGGTCTCTGATAGTGTGGTGTCTCTGGGCCCACAAGGTGGTCTCTGGATGGTCTCTGATAGTGTGGTGTCTCTGGGCCCACAAGGTGGTCTCTGGATGGTCTCTGATAGTGTGGTGTCTCTGGGCCCACAATGTGGTCTCTGGATGGTCTCTGATAGTGTGGTGTCTCTGGCCCACAAGGTGGTCTCTGGATGGTCTCTGTAAGTGTGGTGTCTCTGTCCCACAAGGTGGTCTCTTAATGGTCTCTGTAAGTGTGGTGTCTCTGGGCCCACAAGGTGGTCTCTGGATGGTCTCTGATAGTGTGGTGTCTCTGGGCCCACAAGGTGGTCTCTTAATGGTCTCTGTAAGTGTGGTGTCTCTGGGCCCACAAGGTGGTCTCTGGATGGTCTCTGATAGTGTGGTGTCTCTGGGCCCACAAGGTGGTCTCTGGATGGTCTCTGATAGTGTGGTGTCTCTGACCCACAAGGTGGTCTCTGGATGGTCTCTGATAGTGTGGTGTCTGGGCCCACAAGGTGGTCTCTGGATGGTCTCTGATAGTGTGGTGTCTCTGACCCACAAGGTGCTCTCTGGATGGTCTCTGATAGTGTGGTGTCTCTGGCCCACAAGGTGGTCTCTGGATGGTCTCTGTAAGTGTGGTGTCTCTGTCCCACAAGGTGGTCTCTTAATGGTCTCTGTAAGTGTGGTGTCTCTGGGCCCACAAGGTGGTCTCTTAATGGTCTCTGTAAGTGTGGTGTCTCTGGGCCCACAAGGTGGTCTCTGGATGGTCTCTGATAGTGTGGTGTCTCTGGGCCCACAAGGTGGTCTCTGGATGGTCTCTGATAGTGTGGTGTCTCTGACCCACAAGGTGGTCTCTTAATGGTCTCTGTAAGTGTGGTGTCTCTGGGCCCACAAGGTGGTCTCTGGATGGTCTCTGATAGTGTGGTGTCTCTGGGCCCACAAGGTGGTCTCTGGATGGTCTCTGATAGTGTGGTGTCTCTGACCCACAAGGCGGTCTCTGGATGGTCTCTGATAGTGTGGTGTCTCTGGGCCCACAAGGTGGTCTCTGGATGGTCTCTGATAGTGTGGTGTCTCTGTCCCACAAGGTGCTCTCTGGATGGTCTCTGATAGTGTGATGTCTCTGGCCCACAAGGTGGTCTCTTAATGGTCTCTGTAAGTGTGGTGTCTCTGGCCCACAAGGTGGTCTCTGGATGGTCTCTGATAGTGTGGTGTCTGGGCCCACAAGGCGGTCTCTGGATGGTCTCTGATAGTGTGATGTCTCTGGGCCCACAAGGTGGTCTCTGGATGGTCTCTGATAGTGTGGTGTCTCTGGGCCCACAAGGTGGTCTCTTAATGGTCTCTGTAAGTGTGGTGTCTCTGGCCCACAAGGTGGTCTCTGGATGGTCTCTGATAGTGTGGTGTCTGGGCCCACAAGGTGGTCTCTGGATGGTCTCTGATAGTGTGGTGTCTCTGGCCCACAAGGTGGTCTCTGGATGGTCTCTGATAGCGTGGTGTCTCTGGGCCCACAGGGTGGTCTCTGGATGGTCTCTGATAGTGTGGTGTCTCTGGCCCACAAGGTGGTCTCTGGATGGTCTCTGATAGTGTGGTGTCTCTGACCCACAAGGTGCTCTCTGGATGGTCTCTGATAGTGTGGTGTCTCTGGGCCCACAAGGTGGTCTCTGGATGGTCTCTGATAGTGCGGTGTCTCTGACCCACAAGGTGGTCTCTGGATGGTCTCTGATAGTGTGATGTCTCTGGCCCACAAGGTGGTCTCTGTATGGTCTCTGATAGTGTGGTGTCTCTGGCCCACAAGGTGGTCTCTGGATGGTCTCTGATAGTGCGGTGTCTCTGACCCACAAGGTGGTCTCTGGATGGTCTCTGATAGTGTGGTGTCTCTGGCCCACAAGGTGGTCTCTGGATGGTCTCTGATAGTGTGGTGTCTCTGGGCCCACAAGGTGGTCTCTGGATGGTCTCTGATAGTGTGGTGTCTCTGGGCCCACAGGTTGGTCTCTGGATGGTCTCTGATAGTGTGGTGTCTCTGGGCCCACAAGGTGGTCTCTGGATGGTCTCTGATAGTGTGGTGTCTCTGGGCCCACAAGGTGGTCTCTGGATGGTCTCTGATAGTGTGGTGTCTCTGGGCCCACAGGTTGGTCTCTGGATGGTCTCTGATAGTGTGGTGTCTCTGGGCCCACAAGGTGGTCTCTGGATGGTCTCTGTAAGTGTGGTGTCTCTGGGCCCACAAGGTGGTCTCTGGATGGTCTCTGATAGTGTGGTGTCTCTGGGCCCACAAGGTGGTCTCTGGATGGTCTCTGATAGTGTGGTGTCTCTGGGCCCACAAGGTGGTCTCTGGATGGTCTCTGATAGTGTGGTGTCTCTGGGCCCACAAGGTGGTCTCTGGATGGTCTCTGTAAGTGTGGTGTCTCTGGGCCCACAGGGTGGTCTCTGGATGGTCTGATGCAGGTAGCTAAACTAGAGTGGTAATGGGTTTGGCAATAACAGGGAGGAGCATGGATGCTGTTGCTGGGAGAGTGTGTCTGCAGTGGCCTCCCTGAGTGCTTCCTCCCTTCTGATGGGTTGAGTGGACAGTGTCAGGAGAGGGCTCTGTTACTAGGCCAGCTCCTGGGCAGCACCACTGGGGGAGGGTGCTCCTGTGATGGCAGCAGGCCTCACGGAGTCTCTGGGTGTTCATCTCCCTGAGAGTCTCTCTCTGGGGAGCTGTGCTTTCTGTGGGCTTATATAGGCCCCCCTCAGTCTGCGTGACCTCACTGTCACCTTTATCACCAGGCAGCTTCTGCTACTTGCAGAAGGACAGAAGGAAAAGGCAGCAAGTTGTTCCTCCCATGTCCAAGGTAACTGTCAGCTTGTGCTGTCAGGTATTGCTCTTAGAGTGCTCCTCACACCAGTCCTCTTCCTTCTGTCTCATGCTGTGAACAAATGTCCTTCTGTCCAGCATGTTCCCTGCAAGGCCTGTGCATTGTGCTGTGCTGTTTGCATTGGTCCCAAGAGTTGTGCTTACTGCTCTCTGGTTTCCCATGTGGAAGTCTGGAGTAGGCCACAGAGAGAAAGCAGATGAGTTAAGGATTTTTTATTCAAATGGAACTCACAGAAATCTTGGCCATGGCTCCAGTGTTAGTTGGTCAGAAATGTCAGTCTTCCATGAATTGCAGGAGGAGTCATCTGAACCAAGCATGAGGCCATTCCATAGCAAAATGGGTCACTGGAGAGGAAGACATGAAGGAGACTGGGGAGACCACGATGTGGGATCCATGAAACCAGGCTCACACCTGGCACAGGTGACCGGGGAAAGATTGTCACACAGAGGGCTCCAGCTCTCTATATACTGCTCCTCTCTGCCACTCACTGTCCTGCACCTGCCATGAAATCAGTCAGAAGGTCACACACCAGGGCATTCCTTGTGCCCTGGAGATTGTCCCAAGCCACCATCTGCTCCAGCATGAGAAAGCTCAGTTCCCTCCAAGTGTCAGGCCATAGACAAAATGGAGCTCTGAGGACCCTGAAGCCAGAATTAGACAGGCAGTCTGTATAAATCAAGTCAGGTCAGATCTAGGAGGCCAATTTAAGTGAGTCTGGGAAGTTGGAGTTGCTCCCTGAGGGACTGAAATGGCTGCAGAGGCCTTTTTCCTCCCTATCAAGACACCCTGCTGCTGCTCCCACATGTTGCTAAGGTAACCTGTTCCAGGAACCGCCCCTCCCTACAGGGACGTACAGAGTTGTTAAGTATGTGTCCTGGGCTACTCCATCTGGCCTTCTGCATCCATGGCTTCTCTCCTTTTGGCCATCTCACCCAGCATCCCCCTGGCCTAATCCCATAAGTAGGAAGGAGAGAAATAAGGGAAACAGGGCAGGAGAACAAGGGAGGCCTAGTGTTGAACCATGACACAAAGAAAAGACCACCTACTCCAATTTTAAACCAAATTAAAGCAAGTTTATATCATGCACACAAGAGAGCTGATCAGTGACTACCTGTCCAAAAAAACAGGGCCAGAGGGACAGTATCTGAAATAAGTGCAGGGAGGTTTTCAAAGCACAAAAAGTTACAAAGGTGGGGTTGTTGGAACTTACACCTAATGTCAGGTCAATGAAGGTGACGTGACTGAGGAACAAAGAAGCAAGCAGTCCACATACTGGAAAGAAACACTGATCAGGCACTGACGGAACTGCCTGTCAATCAGTGGGGTCTCCTGGACAATATGGATCTTAGTCAGCTACCCCTGACCAACCCCTGTAGGACAAGGGACTCTAAAGATCCCTTTTCCTGTCCCAAGCCCTCCCTTCCTGCTTTTGGACCACTTCACATGCTACCATATCCCCTACCTTAAAAAGGCTCCTATTCCAAATGTCCAATCCTGGACTTCCACCATACTGCAGCCCACCAAACTCACCAACCCTCTTATTCTTTTACTAAGAACTTCTATTCCAACCCATAGATGGCACTTCTAAATCCAAGCAAAATGGCAGCAGGATGGCACCACCCACTCTCAGCTTATGGATTCTTGAGGTTTTGCCAAGCACCCCTCAGCCTCTATCAGAATATGGAAAACTTACAAGTGTTTCCTCAAATTCACAGACCATCCAGGATCAAGAGAAAGAACTCAACACTAGCTGGATGTAGTTGCCCTTCCAAAAGCTGACCCTTACTCATGGATGGCCCTAATATGTCAGGGCCTTCAGCTTCTCAATTATTCTAAGTTAATTACATTTCAGACTGTCCCCTCTGTACAGGTTTTGACTGTACTCCATTAACTGTGATTCCCATTGATCTTCCTCCCAGTACCTCAACCATACCCCAAGGCATCCCCTCTCCAGTCTTTGAGGAAGTATGTCTTTTTTTAACTCATCGGGGAATTTTCCACAGCTGCTACACTTCCTCTGGTTCAGCACCCTGTGTCCAGATTGTTCAAATTTCTTCCCCAGTCTTTGCTGTGCTGGGGATCTTTTTCTGGTGCAGTAGTACCCTAACAAAAAATGTAAGCCTCAACTTGCCCTTTGCTTTTTGTGTTCCTTCCACCTTGGTCCCTCAATTAACTGTACAGTGAGGCTGAATTAACATGGCTTGTTACTCCTCCCTTTCCAGGACAAGATGGGCCATCCTCCTACCAGTAGTAGTTGAACTCTCCCTGGCCTCCTCACCTGCTGCCTCTGGACTCGGGGAAGGAGGACTTGGATATGCAGTAACCCCTACTCAGAAGCTTTAACAACAACTTCAGGAAGTGGTAGAGGCATCAGCCTCCTCTCTTGCTTCCTTACAAAGGCAAATAACATCTATTATCCAAGTTTTATTACAGAATCATCAGGCCCTAGATCTCCTGTTGGAAGACAAAAGAGGAACCTGTCTATTCCTGAAAGAAGAATTCTGCTACTGTATCAATGAAACTGGATTGGTCAAAAAGAATGTCGATGCCCTTTGTTGTCTGGATGAAAAGCTTAAAAAGTAACAATCACCTGACCCTGGCCAAGCTGGCTAAACTCAACCCTCATTATGTGGCTGACTCCCATTCTCACTCCTGCATTAGTAATAGGACTTCTATTAATGATTGCTCCCTGCCTCCTCAGGTTCACCTGAAAGCACATGGGAAATTCCAAGAGTGACCTACAACCAGATGCTCCTACACCCCTATGGTCACCTCCCCACTGAACCAACAACCGAGCCATCTCCTTCCCCCCAGTGCCCCTAGCCAGCAAGAAGTAGGCAGATAAAATTCACACCCTAAATCATAAAAAAGGCCTGAATGTCAGGTCAGTGAAGGTGACTGAGGAACAAAGCACCAAGCAGCCCATGCGCACTAAGGAAACATTGATCAGGCACTGATGGAGCAGCCTGTCAATCAGTGGGTCTCGTGGCCAAATCTGGAACTTAGCCAGTTACCCCTGACCAACCCCAGCAGCACAAGGGACTCTAAAAACCCCTTTTCCTTTTCCAAGCCCTCCATTCCTGCCTAAGCCCAGTAAAAATTTCAGTCCTGTCAACACCCCTCCCTCCCAGCCTCACGCTTCTCCTCAGACCCTCTTCTTACCCACTCTGTTGGTCTGAGGGTTACTCCTGGGAGCAAAATTTCAATAAAGCCTCATTCATCATCCTTTTAAATCTGCCTCATTTTGGTCACTGCTGGCTGACCTTACAGCTAACAGGGATCTGGCCAGAGTAATACTAGAGCAGATAGCAGGCTAATGATCTACACAGGTTAATTTTTCAAGGTAGGGAGTAAATTCAGACTTCAACATCAGAATTTCTGAGGTGCCACTGAGGTTTCAGGGAGGGTTGTTATCTGGTCAAGGAGAGCCAGGCACGGCTGAGTTCAGAGCATGGTCAGGAATTCCAAACTAGTTTAAACGTCATAGTAAAGCCAGCATTAGACAGTCAGTGTAGATAGGTAAATTGAGTCAGGTTGGATCAAAGAGGCTGATTTGAGTGAGTCTGAGAAGTCGGAGCATGTCCTCTGAGGGACTGAAATGTTAATTTCTTCAGAGCCCTTCCTCCACCCTTATCAGGAACGTGCCCCTGCTCCAAACTGTTGCAAGGTAACCTGACCCAGGAATTGCCCCTTGATATAGGTCATTAATGTGTCCTTGGCTACTCTACCCTGCTCTTCCCCCTTCAGCCCACCTGTTTCCCACCTTTGGGCCTCCCACCATGCATTCCTGGGCCTAGTCCTGGGCCTAGTCAGGTGCCCAGGAAGGAGAAGGTAAGGGGGAAAGACAGGAGAACAAAGGAAGCCTAGGACTAAAACAAGGGCAGAACACCTTGCTTCTTGAGATACCCGGATACCAGCTATGGCCCCTTCTCCCTCCCAGGAGAAGTCTAGGTCACCCTTTCTAAACAAACCCTGCTTTGTATGCTTGCCTCAGCATGTTTCTGTAATGTTCAAACCTCAACATGTGGGGAAGCAGGACTCCTCACCAATAATGAGCAGAATCATATTTGGAAGTCACGCCGAGATCTACAGTGAGGTAAGTTCTCCTTCATGCACCCCACATTGAGGTGCATCTTCCTGTCTCTGTCATTTTGTAGGATGATGGGCACTCATTGGCTATTTAAATGCAGTTAATGCAGCCACTACTCTTCGAGACTCAGGTGAAAGTTTTCCCAGCCTAGGTAGCTCTCAATCACCTGTTCAATACAGAGCAGGCATGTTGGGTTGTGCCTAAGTCACTTCTTACTCTTCTGTCCAGGCCTGGAGAGCAATGGCATGAGTACACAGTGTCCTAATTCTGATCTGCCTTGGATGCATGGAGGTGGAGGAAGGAGTATGGAACAACTGCGGAATTTCTGGCTTGGGCTACACTCAGGTGAAAATCCTAAGGTTTCTTCTCTTAAACCTTCTCCCAGCCACCCTAAGGGGTATCTAGGGTGACTGGTAGATGAATGGCACTGAGGGATAGCCCCAATTACATTTGCCTATGTGTGGGCCACACAGCACTCCTGACCTGTATCTATTCCCTCCTGGATGCTCCCTTCCTTCGCCAGTCAGAAACGATAGAAATTCAGGTTGTAGGACTGAGAGAAAGACATGGGAAGATTAGTAAGAAGGTGACCAGGTTCACCTTAAAATGTGCTTAAAATGTGCTGTGTTCTCTTTAAGCTGCTAGAGGGAGGCATTCTTTTAACCAACCCCTCTCATAAACTCCTCAGGAAAAGAGTGTTTCTTTAACAACCAATAGATGTTCCTTTACCTTCAGGAGATGCCTTTAATCTACAGGACAGCAGTTAGGCACAAAAGGTCAACACACATACAATTATCCTCTTTTTATACTCAGGAGTTATAGTTGCAGGGAGGAAAGCAGTAATGCACTTAAGTTCGAATCCTCCCAGGGTCTCTGACATAGGAGAAACTGGGACCCTAGTATTTTGTCAAATGAGGCCAAAAATAACTTTGGCAAAGCCAGGTGATGAGAGATGGGTTTTCAGGACCACAATGAAGCTCAAGTTTAGGTATATGTCCCTAATATATTGAAGGGCTCTGGGCAGCTCCAGTACCCAGTCCAGCTGGATGCAAACCCCTGGCCTCACACTTAGCCTCACTCTGCTGTTCTTCCTCTGAGTAACTTGCTGGTGGCTTTCATCATGGAAAGTGCTGGATTTCGCCCAGTGGTATACTCTAGGTTAGTTGAGATGCTCTTGGGACATTGGCCTCTGCTGTCCTGAGGAGGGAACCACAGTGGGCTGCTCCTTTAGCTGTCCCTGCACCCCAGGCAGGTGGCCCCTGTCAAGGTGTGGCTCTCTCACTGTGCCCTGCCCTTCAGCTCCAGCCTGCCAGGACTTCTCTGCAGAGTTCCAGCCCCTAGTTCATCATGGCTGTTGGACTGCAGTTGGCCTCACTGTGGTCATCTGGGTTTTGGACCAACCTTTGTCTGGCCTCCTAAGGTGGTTTCCCATCAGTTCTCCTCTCATGTGTTGCAGGACCATCCCGAGGTCCCCTGCCCTGGCTCTGCTCCTTCATTCATTGTTAGTCACCATCAGTCCCTCCTGCCATGTCTCTGTGCCTGCTGTTTACTTCTCCCAGGTGCAGTCTTGGCAGACCTGGTGGAATCTGGGCCATCCCCAAGTCCTAAAGCTTCAACAATGCCCAACAGCAGCTGCCTTTAGTCATTCACAAGAACTTTGGATTATGAGTAAAGGATTCTCATACAAGATGGCACCATTGCCAGCTGCTGTGCTGAGTAGGAATTAAAAGGAAATTCTAGTGAGTTCCAAGCATGGTCTTGGAGACACAGATATGCACAGACTACCAGGGTGAACAGAGCCACTCTGTCCTCTGCCAGGACTGTTTCCACAGTTCCCAGGACATGACAGGTGACGACATCACATCCTGGGCCATGGGTTCTGCTCTATTGAAGGGTCTCCCAGAGGATCTTCTATATAGTGAGATTGTGGCTCACAGATTTTACCATAAACCACTGAAGGCAAAGATGAATCCATAGGATGTTAGACTAATGAAGGGCCTTAGAAAGTAAACTGCAGCCTCTTGTTGTACAGGTGAGGAAACTGAATTGTAAGGTATTTCCTCAGAGTTATTTGGCTTCACGCAGAGCTGGGATGAGGACTCCTGGATTCTAATTTTCAATTCTGAAAGTCTTCTGCTGAGGGTTCTGGGTTTCTAGATATGTGATCATGCCATTAGCACCACACCAAATTTGGCTTCTTCTTTTCTTATCTGTAAATCTTAGTTTATTTCTCTTGCGTTATATCTCTTGTTAGAATTTCAAGAACTCCATGCCTAGGAATGGAGAGGTTGGCTTTCCTTGTCTTGTTCTTGATTCTAGAGGAAACACTGTCTGTTTTTCTCCATTCACTGTGAAGTTGCTTTGTTATGTGAAGTATTCTGATATTGGAAACATTCCTTCTACCCATTTCTCCAACTGTCTAAACATGAATGGGTGCTGGGTTTTCCCAAAGGTTTCACTTCATCTATGCAGATAATTATGATTCTTGTCCTTAATTCTATTTTAATGATAAACCACACTTATTGATTTATATATTTTCAGTCAATACTTCATCCTTGGCATGAAACAAAATTGATAATAGTGCACAGTCCTCTTAACTCCATTTTGATCATTAGTTGCTATTTTATTGAGAATTTCTACACTTATGTTCACTGGGGTTATTGGTCTGCAATTTTTGTTAATTTGTGTGTATTTTCCTGGATTCAGTGTAAGGAAGGGGGTGGTATTTGCTTTATGAATAAATTTTGGAGTTTTCTCTCCAGTTCTATTTCCAATGAACAATTTCAGAGGATTGGCTTTAGGTATTGTTTGAGTTTCTGGTAAAAAAAACTCAGCTGAAAATCCAACTGGTCCAGGGATCTTCTTTGCTAGAAGCCTGTTACTTGAGCTTCAGTGTGTTGATTGACATTTTGTGTTACATTTTACACACCCTCTTGGTTCAAACTGGGTGGATCATATGTGACATGTCATTTTTCATTGAATTCTAGATTTTCCAACTTATTGGGATATAAGATTCAAAGTCATCCTGGATTATCATCTGG
This sequence comes from Spermophilus citellus, assembly GCF_964194105.1. Classification (NCBI taxonomy): domain Eukaryota; kingdom Metazoa; phylum Chordata; class Mammalia; order Rodentia; family Sciuridae; genus Spermophilus; species Spermophilus citellus. The sequence goes on along the minus strand of NC_138185.1, from coordinate 227,898,759 downwards.
ATTTCAGAGATTTCTGTGATGATATCTCCTTTTTATTCTCTAATTTTGTTCTTTTTAGTCTACTTTCTTTTACTTTTAATTAGTTTGACTATGGAGTGATCACCCTTCTCTATTTTTTCATGAACTGCTTCTTTGAATCACTGAATTTTTTTCTTATTTCATTCAATTTTTTCTAATATTATCTATTTCCTATCTTCCACTTTTTTGGAAATTACTTTGTTACTGCTTTGCAAGGTCCTTAGATAAAATATTAGATTGTTTCTTGGGTTTTTTTTCTTTTGTTATGCACTCATTTATCTCTGTGCATTGTTTTTTATGACAATTATTGTTAGTGTTCGAAAGATAATGGTATGCTGTCTATATATATATATATATATATATATATATATATATATATATATTCTCCTTTCTACTATTACTCAATCCACATTCTAGAGTATTGTTTAGTTAATCTCCATATATAAATTAGTTGTCTTTGAATGTTGCTGTTGATTCCTAATTTCTTTGCATTGTGATACCATATAATGCAAGGAATTCACTGTGCAGGCAACACTGCATGGCCATGTAAATCTAAAAAGAATGATAAAAAGTCCTATACTGGAAGGGATGACATTAATAATTTTTGTTTTTGCTAAGACTTGGGTTATGACCTAAAATAACATCTATTATAAACATACTTCCATGAACAGCTCAGAAGAAAAGAAATGCAAATATTCTCATATGAAATACTCTATGGATACTTGTAAGATCCGTGTGATATACATGATCGTTTTGCTCAAAAGAGTCTTCATTATTTTGCATCTGGGTGTTAAGTCTGTTGGTGAAGCACATGTTTTGAAATTACTCATTAATATGTATTGTATTCTGAGTATCACTTCAGTAAATGCTTCATTCATGTAATTAGGTGCATCAATACTTGGAGTATAAATTATTACTAATTATATATCTTGGTCTTGGACTGCTCCATTTGCTGGTAGGTAGGGACATTCCTTGGTTATTCTGCTTTATTTGTATTGGATGTCATTGGTGGGTGGGAACATAGCTACTCTTGCTTCTGTTTTGACTTCATTTGTAGGAACCTAGTTTTTCCTTTTTTACTATAGCCTGTAGATCTCTCCTTATGATCCTCTCACAGACAGCATAGGGTTGGTCTTCTGTTTAAGTCCCTGCCAGTCTGTGTCCTCTCACAGGAGAGCTCAGAGCATTGACATCCAGAGTTGTCACAGAGAGGTGTTCCTTAGGATATTCTGACATTTTGAATTGTTTCATGTGTTTAATTTGCTCTTAATTTCCCAGTGGTTTGTTCCAGTTGGCATCTCTGGGGTTTGCAATCCTTCTGTGTGTGGAGTCCTTGCAGTGTTTTTTTATGCACTGGCCATAAATTATTTTACTTTGTGCTTATCTTGGAAAGTTTTTATTTCCAGATTGATTCTGAATCATGGCTCTCCTGGGTATAGCAATCATGGTGGAAATTGCTTTCTTTCAGAATTTGGCTTATCCCTTCCAAGCCTGCTGGATGACAGAGTCTCAGCTGAAGACAGAAGTTGGCCTTCCTTGTTTACCTCTCAGTATGTCTTGGGATATTTCTCCTGTGGCTATAAATATTCTGTCCCTTTTCCTTGGGCATTTTGATTGTGATGTGATCTGGATGGGCTCTTTTGGATCTTCTTTATTTGGGGTTTTGTCTTCCTCCTAAATGTGGGTGTGCATCTCCTTCTGAACATCTGTAAATTGTTCTATATTATGTCAATGAAAGGATTCTGACTGCATTTGCCCTGTACCTGATTCCTTTTCAATTCCACTGAGTAGGTTGCTCTCTTCAGAGTCAGTGGAGGTGAAAAAGGAATGGAGGTTCAGGGCAACTGTGAAGGGGGTTGTTTCAGAGTTCTAGTGTACACTGGTCATGGTCTTTTTCTTCCTTACTGCTCACTAAATCTTCAAGTCATATATCCTGTCTTCAATGCCTGACATTCAGCTTTGTGTAATTGAAATTGTTTCTGACAGTTTCAATTGCACTCAACATGAGGTATGGCATCTTTCTTTTCCAAAGTTCTCAGGGGTTTTCTCCCAGAATCCCTAGCTCAGTTCTGAAGAAGATTTTATCTACTGTATGTTAGTAGTGCATTCCTCAGATCTTCTTTCACTCCACTAATCATCTTGGTAATCAAATTTATAAGTCATTCCCTGGAATTTTGTTCCTTTTACTATACATGTTTTCTTTGTTGAGGGATTGTAGATTTGGGGGGAACTTGTTTGTCTGTTTCCTTATGTTTTCACAGGTCTTCAATTTGTGTCTCTGCTAGTTGGATTCCTTTTTCTCTTTGTGAAGGGACCTTTTAGTCACTTTATCTGTCACTTTATCTTAGCATCATGACATGGCTTAGCCAAATCCGACTGTTAACCTCAATCTCCAGGCTTTTTAGAAAAGAATGTGCTGCAAGTAACAGTGTTTGTTAGAGGTAAGGCAGACACCAGTAAGTACTGTCAGTGGGCTACTCCTCGTCTAATTCTATGAGCCCAGGCTCAGTGTGGGTGAGGAGAAGGCAATACCAACTCAATAGTTCACACAGGAATGATCAGAACTCACTTTAACCAAAACATGCAATAAAGTGTGGGGAAGGTGAGGGGTGGGTGATGATGGGAAGACTGAAGTCGGGGCAAAGACAGGGTGGGTGGGCTGGATGTGTGTTTGAGAGACACCTGATTAGCAAATGCCATTTGGATAATGAACAAATTTTCCCTCAGAGGTTCAGATTAATTTGTGCTAGCAGGGCCTGGGCAGTAGCCCTGGGAGAGGCTGGTCAGAGTGGAGCTCACTTCTGATAATCAGGAGGAGGACCTACAAGATGGCAGGAAGCTCTGGTGAGTCACCACCTACTATGCACCTGCAGCAGTGCTGAGAGAGCAGGCTTTGATTTCTCACCATGAAATGGTGGAAGTCAGAGCTGCAGCACCTGCTAATACCTGGATCAGACTTTCCACCACGGGTGCCCATCAGGAACCTTCATCCAAGGTAAAGGGTCTCCAGGGGCCCTGCTCTGCCCTCTGTGGGATTTATTAGAATCACATTTAAATAGTGATGGCAGCAGACACTGAGACCCAGAGGTTTGGTGCCCTCCTTGTTTGCAGTGTTCTCTTTGGAGCATGGTGAATGTGTTAACTCAGAGAACACGGCCATGACCTCAGGTCAGAAGACTGAGCTTCATAAGATTGTGGAGTTAAGAGTTGACAGAAGGAGGCACATGAGGTCCATTAGCATGATGGGCTTCTCCCACCTGTCAAGTGGAGCACTGAAGTGTCCCTGCTGCTGTGCAGACAGTGTGGGCACAGAGGGCCTGGGCTAAGGAGCTGTCCAGGCCACCCCTCCACAGGGCTCTGACCTGGCCCATAAGGTCATGACTCACAGTGTCCTAGTAATACAACCAGGAAGCACTGAGGGGGGGCCTGGGTTGTGGGGCGCTGCAGGAACTGACGAGGGGAACAGGCACAGCACCTCGGGGCCTGGCTCAGTCTCTGCACTGAGCACATGAGGTCTGGTTTCCCTTGATGCCCCTGACCGCACAGGGGAGCCAGCAGAGGGCAGCACCTGGGGCTCAGGAGAGGACAGGCCCCAGGTGGGTGCCCACCTGCAGGAGGACCCTCCTGAGGCAGCACACTGAGCTCTGCCCAGGAACGGGCTGGGCACCAGGAGCATGGCTCATGCTGCTCAGGAAAGGACCCCACAGGGACCATGGAGATGTGCAGAGATAAGGCAAGGACTGGGCACTGCGGCTGGTCAGACGTTCCCTACTCCAAAGAGCAGGGTCTTCTCCTAAGCCCACTGCTGAGAGGGACCCTCGGTTTTGTTGGCAGCATTTTGACTGCTCAGCTGTGCACCCCATCTTCCCTGGGCAGGAGTGTCCCCAAGATTACCTCCCCCCTCCCCCCTGAGGATGATGGAGAATGGGCACTGCTCCTGGGACCAGAGCAGGGCTGGCCCCTGGGTCTGCAGACACATTTCCCAGTGTGACTCGTGGGGAGGATGGGGCTGGAACCTGACAGGCAGGTGGTGTCACTGCTGAGGGTTCAGACAGCAGCATCCTGGGCCTGGGCTGCTCTACATTGCCACCCCCGTCCAGCACAGGCAGCTGAACTGAAGTCACTGTGTGAATTTGGGGTGACACAAAGTACCACACAGACACAGAATACCTTTTATAAGTTTCATGATGGCTTTCTCCATCTCCCAGCCTCAGAGTCTCCAAAAGGGGAACAAGAGAAGGTCAGAGAGGATGACAGGAGAGAGGGGGCACGTTAAGAAGTGGGCTTTTATTTTGGGTGATGCGGTTTCTTAGAATTTTCTATCTGAAAAAGGCAGAAGAGGTAGGATTACAAAGGAACAGGTGAGTGTGACTCAACCCAAGCAGGTAACACCACTTCGGGAGCCACACCCTGTTGTCCCAGCTGGGGGAGCACCCGAGTTACTGGACCTGGCACCCTGCCTGACTGAATGCAGTAACTGTTCAGAACCTGGAGCATCAGGACTTAAGGAGGTTCATGGAGGGCGGCTTCCCTCACTAATGGCTCTCCTCACCTGGGACCTGTGCTGAGCTGATCCCTTGGAATCCAGGGAAACCTCTGCAGATGAAGAGGGAGCTGGACATAGAGAGGAAGTCACATGTCAGTGCACAGCTCCTCTGGGGACAGCCACTTAGACAGTCTGTCTCCTCCTCTTCCCAAATGTTCTCCATCACGTGTTGCATCCAGTCTCCCTGCTGGTGCTGATGTGTCCTGGATTACAGGACGTTTAGAAGATGAGGAAGGCTGTAATTATGTCACACAACCAACATGACAGTGTCATAAGTTCTCCAGGAACAGAAGGACCAAGTCACAGTAGCAGAGAGTCGGAGAGGAAGCAGTGTGCTGGACTGAGAACTGAGCACTCAGCACCCAGAGCCTGAGAGTGTGTGGTGAGTGACACTGGACACCAGGAAGGGAGCAGGGTCCTGAGGAAGGGGCTGGGCTCAGGAGGGTGCGCTCCCCCTCTGACAGCCTTCCAGCTCCCTGAAACCACCTGCTCTCCTCTCACAGGTAAAGCTCCACTTGGGTTCAAGACAGGGTCACATCTCAGGAGCACAGAGGACCTGGGCAGCCTGACCTCAACCTCTCCAGATATCAGAAGAGCCTCACCCACATGCAAATCCCTCCTCCTGCTCTGGGTTCAAAGGCCCTCTGGGCTGTGGGACCTCCCAGCTCTCTGCTCAGACAGGGCTGAGGTCTCTGGGAAGGCAGGTGTGGTCTAGAAGATGAGGCTGCTGGGTCTTGTCCTGTGGCTGGTCACAGCTCCCCAAGGTGAGTGTCCCCAGTGTCAGACCTGGGTCCATGGGGAGGTTGTGGCTGCAGGTGACTGACAGGGTGTGACTGTCCTTGTCCCCAGGTGTTCTGTGCCAGGTGCAGCTGCAGGAGTCAGGACCTGGCCTGGTGAAGCCCTCGCAGACCCTGTCCCTCACCTGTGCTGTCTCTGGTTACTCCATCACCAGTGGTTATGACTGGAATTGGATTCGTCAGCCCCCAGGGAAGGGGCTGGAGTACATAGGGTACATATATAGTAATGGTAACACTTACTACAGCCCATCCCTCAAGAGCCGAGTGTCCATCTCCAGAGACACGTCCAAGAACCAGTTCTCCCTGCAGCTGAGCTCCCTGACCACTGAGGACACAGCCACCTATTACTGTGCCAGAGACACAGTGAGGGGACCTCAGTGTGAGCCCAGACACAAACCTCCTGCAGGGCACCCAGGACCAGCAGGGGGCGCTCTGCACACAGGAGTCAGGTCAGCCCAGAAGCAGGTGCAGATGTGAGTTGGGGCAGGTTTCCTCCATCTGGAGGCCTGTCCATGTACAAGCTTCCCAGGGTACCTCTGAGGCCTTGTGGTCTCTACTTATCGCTGATGTGTCTGAAGATAATCATTCTGTTTTTGTCATGTTCTTTTTCTTCTGAAATAGTGCATCTGACATATATTTATTATAGGTTTTCACTTTGACATAGTCACATATATTCATTGTCTATAAAACCTCTGTTGCTCTCACAGCTCCTCCTTTTAAATTTTCCTCCTTCTCCCCATTATTTAACTGATCTTTCTTCCACAAGTTTCTAATTTTCTTTAAATTTACACTATTTGTGTGTGTGTGTGTGTGTGTGTGTGTGTGTGTGTGTAACCCACAGTGGTTCACTCCCACAGGTGCAGGACTCCCACGTGGGCAGAATTGACCAATAATATCTGCTCAGCTCACTCCTGGCCCCTCCCTTCTCCTGTCCCTCCTCCCTCTCCCTTAGTCACTTCCTGGTCCCCTCTGATCTATACTCTTGGGGTTCCCCTTCCTTTATCTCCCTTATTTGTGGCAGCTCCCACAGAGGACAGCCAACACTCACCTGACTCCCTGAGCCTCTCTCATTCCTCTTCCCTAATGTCCTCCAGCTCCGTCCACTCACCATCATCTCACCCCTCCTATTGGCTGAGCAGAGCTGCAGTGTTGGTGCATGACCCACATTTCCTTTATCCATCCACTAGTGATGGGCACCTGGGCTGGTTGCATAACCTGGTCTTGGGAATTGCACTGTATAAACCCTGCAGTGGCCATGTCCCTGCACTGTGCTGACTTGGGTCTTTGGGGTAAATACCAGCAGCAGTAGAGCTGGGTCCCACGGTGGCTTCCTCCCTGTTGTTCTGAGGGGTCTCCACCTGCTCTCCTCAGGGTGGTTCTCATCTGCTGTCCCACCAGCAAGGTGTGAGGGTCCTCTCCCCAGGTTTTCTCCAGCACCTTTTATTACTTCTATTCTTCATAACTGCCATTCTCTGGTCATGGGATGCCATGCGCACACAGGATAACCAATACTCGGTCACCTTCCTGGAGAGTGTCAGCTGACCTGGTTGACTCAGCACCCTGACCAGGACAGGTAGGACACATGAAGAGATGGCAGACCTTGCTGGAAGGTGGACCACAGAATAAAGCTTGAACATTGAGCACACCCTGCAGAACACAACAGGCATTTTCACCAAGATACAAATGAGCTCTCTGGAGCTCACCCTGACCTAAATACATGATTTAGCAAATACCAGGGTGGACAGCCCTCTGCAGCCCAGGAGAATGACAAGCAGTTTCCACAGACTCTCCTTGACTGCACTCCCTTGATGGGTCCTGCACTTAGGAACCTCCTTCTCGGGAGCTCCATAGAGAGGGGAGCAGAGTAGCAAGAGGTGCAGAGTCCTGCCACACCCCTCCATAGCAGGTGATGAAGAGGACGGGGTAAATCTCCTCAGTGAAGGGCATTCCAGAATGTTCCCTGATGAGCTGCGAATGAGACTCCTGTGAACTCCCTCCCCACCTCAGTCTCCCCATGAGGACAGCATCAGACAAGCCCAGGAGGAGACTCACTCAGCATAATGTCTGAAAAACCCTCCTCCCTCCTGGGATCTCCAGAGAGGAGCAGAGGAGCAGTTCTGACATGGTGACGGGCACCCATCAGACCCCACATGGGAGGTCTGTCTCCATCAGTTAGGGCGTCTCCTCCACTGTCACCTGAGACCTCAGGCCATCCAGACATGCTCCAGGGACCCACACAAGAGGTCCCTTGTGCTGGGGAGCAGGATGGACACCCAGCAGCCCAGCCTGGACACACTCACTGTGCACTCCTGCAGGAGGGGCCCTCACATGGCCACACCTCAGACCCACTGTGCAAGGTGGTCATGGCAAGTGGGCAGGGCAGCCAGAGATGGACAAGTGGAGGACACAGGTCTTCTCCTTGTCCACACAGCAAGCCCAGGAGCCCTGGACCTTCACCAGTGCAGTAGGTGGGCCCAGACCACCCAGCAGGGCTGGCAGGACCACACAGACCTGAGCGTCCCTCAGCATCCCCAGGTGCTGTCCAGTGTGGCCAGGGTCACGCTTGGCTCTGGGTGTTCTTGTGCCTGCTCTGCTGGTGAAGGATGAAGAGGCTCCCTGGGTTCCCAGCAGACCTGACCTTCAACAGTGGCCATCACGTGCAGAGAGGGACTGTCCATGCTGTGTCTCGTGTCCCCCTTCCAGACCCCAGAAGGGTTTTCTGGTTTACTTTAATTATCACCTAATTTTGCCTTAATCACTGATTTTCAGTCCTGATTATAAGTTATAATTTTTTAGAAGAATTTTTTTACAGTAAATGAAATACTTATTTAGGGAAATCTCACATTCAGTGTGAAGAGCAAGAGTCAGTCTTCCTTAACCATGACCACTGGGCTCCTGCCTGACTCCAGCTCCCCTGGATAGAGTTGTCCCTAGTGTGTCCCCGGACATGGGCTTCCCCTCCTGGAGCCCAGGCACAGGGCCACCTTCTTGGGAGGAGGGGGGCAGCAGCATTTCCACCCTGTGGTCATTGTGCCATGTGCAGGACTGAGGTCCAGTCCTGGCTCCACCATGAAGGCGACTCTCAGAACTTGACAGTTGAGTCAGGTCCCACCTCGGGCCTCTCTGCAGCATGGACGTCCTGGTGTGGAACAGGGGGCCCCACTGGCTGAGGCCTCTGTCCACTCACTGCCCTCCCAGGGCCTGTTCAGGCTGTGACGTTTGTGCAGCTGAGTCAGAGCAGAGCAGTGGTTAGTGTCTTCTCCACACTCACAGCTCTCTCAATGCCTGTGAGCTCCCGTCCTCTCCAGGTTGTGAAAAGGTGGTGGGTGTGGTGAAGGACTTCCCAGATATGAAGCATCTGGACGATTCTCTCCTGTGGACTCTGCTGCTGGATGAAGGTCAGTGCTGGCTGAGGGACCTAAGCACATGCTGGACCTTGTTCCCCTGTGTCCTTGGACAATTGCTGATGCTAGTGTTGGGATCTTCACTGGGAGAGAGTCAACATCTCCAGGGACACCTCCAAGGGCCACGATTCATTAGCACTCAACAGGGTGACCCCTGAGGATATGGCTGTGTATTCCGGGGGGGACACAGTGAGGGAACTCAGTGTGAGCCCAGTCACGCACCTGCCTGCAGGGGGCGCTGATGACCAGCAGGGAGCTCAGGACCAGCAGGGAATGAGGACCAGCAGGGGGCGCTGAGGACCAGCAGGGGGAGGTGAGGACCAGCAGGGAGTGAGGACCAGCAGGGGGCGCTGAGGATCAGCAGGGAGTGAGGACCAGCAGGGGGCACTGAGGACCAGCAGGGAGAGGTGAGGACCAGCAGGGAGCTGAGGTCCAGCAGGGAGCTGAGGTCCAGCAGGGGGAGCTGAGGTCCAGCAGGGGGAGGTGAGGAGCAGCAGGGGGAGGTGAGGACCAGCAGGGGGCACTGAGGACCTGCAGGGGGAGCTGAGGACCAGCAGGGAGCTGAGGACCAGCAGGGAGCTGAGGTCCAGCAGGGGGAGCTGAGGAGCAGCAGACACCTGAGGACCAGCAAGAGGATCACAAAACATTGGGATCTCAATGCCTAAAGGAGACTCAGGACCCACAGGGAGTCAGGACAAGTAAGGGGAGCTCAGAACCAGGGGGAGCACAGGCCCACCTGAAGCTCAGGGCCTCCTGGAAACTCAAGGTCAGTGGAGAGCTCAGGAGCAGCAGGGATCTCAGGGCCATCAAGGTTGCTCTTCCCCAGAAGAAGGTGAAGAAAGGTCCTGGAGACGTGTGTTTAGGAGGATGTGGTAAATTTTCAAGTCAGGAATTACTTCTCTCTGCTTGTGCTACTAAATTTTCAAAGTCTATTGTCAGTAAACAATACACAGTTTTACTACTCTGAGTCCATGTTCCTGGAAGGACTAATGTATTCTTGAGTTTCCACACTAACTTCTGAGCCTTGATGACTATCCCAATAAGGTGAGGAATTTAAATTCTCTGTGACTCCTTGTCCTTATTTGCTGGAACACACAGGAGGAGCCACACCTGTGCGTTTGAAGCAGCATCACAGGAACGTGAAAAGGAACATGAACTTTGTCCTGCTCCACACTTGTAAAGCAAGAGTGTCCCAGCTCTGGAGGCCACATCAGATCTCCTCATCCCTGGAGAGGATCAAACTCAAGTTCAAAGCTGGTGTATTTTTCCAGTTGACCATGGACATGAGCTGCCTGGGAAGAAAATTCCCCCCAGGGACCCATTCCCAGAAGGTTCCTGACACCGCATCCTCTTGTTTCTGACTCATGCTGTGAACAAATGTTCTTCTGACCAGCAATGAAGGCCATATTTCCTGCAATGTCTGTGCATTGTGACTGTGCTGTTTGCATTGGCACCAAGAGCTCTGCTCCACTGCTCTCTGGGTTTCCCATGTGGGAGATTGGAATAGGCCTTAGTGAGAAAGAAGATGACTTAAAGAATTTTTTTCAAGTGGAACTCACAACAAAGAGTCTGCATTTGATGGCCTAACCTTGATATTTTTTATTACAACATTTGCATGTAGTTATGCAATTTCAATTTATTAATTTAAAACTTAAATACATTTTTTTGAGAGAGAGAGAGAATTTTTTTAATATTATTTTTTTAGTTATCGGCGGACACAACATCTTTGTATGTGGTGCTGAGGATCGAACCCGGGCCACACGCATGCCAGGCGAGCGCGCTACCGCTTGTGCAACATCCCCAGCCCTTAAATACATTTTAAGTAAATTTACAATGAGTTGTTGTATTTTGTGGTCTTTCTCATGTGAGGGTGTCTCATCATCCACATCACTAACAATGTCAGCATCTCTCCATCAGACAACATCTGGCCATTCCAGCTGTATTTTCACACTTACACTAACCTAGCCCTAGTGAGGAGAGGACAGCACCCTGACACAGGGGTGCCAGGCGCCATGATGGGTGCCAGGCTGTGCACACCCAGCTGTCCATCACCTGTCCCTCCTGGGTGTGGGGAGCCCACCAGCTGCTCTGCCCCAGTCACTGTGAAGCACAGCCTGGCTGTGGGCCACAGGTGCCCTGTGAGCTGCAGAGCCCCAGGACAAGGCCCTCTCTGCACGTGGCCCTCACCACCCACCCTCACCCTCGCCCTCCCTGCACCTTCCCATCTCCAGGGGCCACTGTCCTCTCTCTTTCCAGGACCTGATGCAGCAGCTTCCCCACATGAGGGATGGTGTGGGGATGGTCTCCCTCTGCCTGACCCATTTCAGCTGGGTCCATGTGCTCCAGGGCCATGCCCAGGGCCAGCAGGGCAGGATGCCATTCTTGTTGGCAAATCACATTCTTCCTCTGTGGATAGTATATTTACCACATCTCCATTAAGGGACACATGGTGATCATGAAAAGTGCTTCAACACTCATGGGACTGGAGTTAAGGACAGGCCTCTTGGACACATGTCCCACCTGACGTGCATATTGCTTAGAAGTCCTGTCTGTAAGCCCTAGGATGTCCCATCCAACGTCTCTGCTGACCTCAGGTGATACCGCACAGGGTGGGGTCTCCTGCATGCTACCCTCCAAACTGTTCCTGTAGCTGGTGGACCTACAATGCATAAGGGGACTCTGTAGGAGCCACACCTCTGACAAACGCTGCCTGAGCCCAAAGCCTACTCAGGGAATCCTCTGTAATGCATCCTTGTGGGAGGCCATCCTCACACATGATTTGCTTTACCTCCCTGGCTGGGTGAGAGGCACTTAGTCACAGCTGTGTCAGAGCTTTCCCCACCCTTTTCCAGGTCCCAGGGCTTGTCCATGCAGAGATGTGTCTGACCACTTCCCCAAAGAGCCAATCATCACCCCTGACCTTGGAATGCTGCCCCCCCTTAACCTTCATTGAATGGGATTTTCCCTGGAATTTTTTGTTCCCCAATAAAAGTCCACTCCCTGGTGTATTCTCTCTCTCTCTCTCTCTCTCTCTTGCTAGTCTCTTCTGTAAACCTCGCCATGGCATTAGGTGGCTGGAGGTGGGAGCTAGGAGGAGCCGTCCCGGAGCTGGTATTAAAGGTAATTAGAGTCTTGTCTCTTTAATTTAAAATGCCCTAGAATTTACTCATGAATTGAACCTTCTTTAATGAAGCCAGCACTGGTCGCGTGGCAGACATCCTCTAGAGGAAGAGCCACCCCGACACTCTGGCACCCTGTGTGCCTGCAGAGTGAGCATCATGGATGCTTCCAGGTTGGCTCCTTGGTGGCTATTTCAGCTCCCAGATCAGAGCTCATACAAACCAACCCTTTACCCAGTCCCAGGGCTGTGTCCACACCTTTAGATGCTCACTATGACCACCTCAGGCCCCAGCACCAGTGTGGCTGAGTCCAGTCTGTGCTGCTCTGAGCAGCTCCTGAGGCTGAGGGTTCACAAGGAGAGAGCTGTGCTGCAGCAGGTTCTGGAGACCAGGGTGCAAGCACCCAGGTGCTTCTCCTGACCAGGGCCCTGAGGCTGCAGCACCACATGGCAGGAGGCAGGAGGCAAAGAGAGGCAGATGGGGCTGGACCTTTAAGTGGTGCTGGGGTCCCACTGGGGCTCAGAGTGCCAGGAAGGCTCTACCAGCCCTGGAGGAATCCAGGTGACCAAGACCAGGGTGTCAGCTGTCCTCTACATTCTGGGACCAGGTGGACATGTGAAGAGGGACAGGGCACCAGTACTGAGGACATGTGGCTGTGCCTCCAGGAGGATTGCAAGACACTTGTTCCAGACAGAGGCCCTTCTTCCCCCAGGTCTGACTGCACACAAGGAGGAAGAAGGCCTGGTTCACACCTGCCTGAACTTTATGAAATCCTGACGCCCCGACTTACATCCTCCCTGTTCAGGGGGATCCCGTCCTCTTCCCATGACTTCTTCCCACTTCCAGGCCACCCAGTGTCCTTCCTGGGATGCAGCAGCTCACAGTGCACACTTCTCCCTGGAGCCCACAGTGCCACATCTTCCCCCTGGGGACCTTTGGCAGTGACTGGAGGCAGCTGTTGTTCTCACATGTTAAGGAGGGCTTGTCCTGGAATCCAGCTTTTAGAGACCAACGAGGCTGCCAAACCTCCAGCCATCACAGGACAGTACTGACAGCAAAGAATTATCTGACCCAAACATTCACAGGGTGAACTGAGGAACAGTGACAGAAATCCTGAACCTTTTAAAAATGAAGATTAACATGTATGCTCAGAGTGGACTTTGGTGTATTGAGGTGTCTCCCCTCCTGATGAGGCTCTGTGACACCTACACCCCACACCCAGGGCTCCAAGGGCAGACACACACCCCCCTAATGCAGCACTATGTGGTCTGTGGACAGGTGTGACCTGAGCAGGGTTTTGGAGAGACAGGGGATCCTTTCTCAAACCTCCTGGAATGGTCAGCTCTGCATGGACGGTGGTTTCTGCAGGTCAGGACCCTGAGGACACCCTGCCCAGAACCACTCTGACCCCATCTTGCTGTGAGCTGACCTTGAGCCTGAGAAGCCCCAGGACAGCTGGCTGCTGGGGAGAGGTAGCGTGGTGCCTGCCTGGGTTTCCAGCCCCTGTGGCTGCATTGCAGGGTCACAGACAGGGACACCTGGGTCTGTCCCTGGTCACATCAGTGCCCACCCTGTCCTGAGGGTCTGCTCCAGTCTGGGTGAGGAGGAGCAGTGGCAATGTTTATATCCCAGATGGTCCTAAGCACACAGCAGCCGTGGGAAGACATGAAACCACCAGTCTCCTCTGACTTCAGCACTCACACCATCAGTCAGCACACTGCTGTTTTACTTTCATTTTGATACACTTTTGGCTGTCGGTGGGCACAATGCCTTATTTTACTGGTTTGTCTCCCGGGTGCTGAGGATCAGACCAGGCCTCCCACAAGGGCTCTGCACTGGGCCTCAACCCAGCCCCACACACTCCTACTGCTGTGGTGATACATTGGTTTCTCTGGACACTCCCTGGGTCTCTTCCTGATGACTCCCAGTGCCAATGGTCACACAGGACACTGGGGCTCCTCTGACATGGTCCCAGCAGGTGGGACGTGGTGGCTGCACTCTGTCCCCAGGGCTTCCTCCTTCCTCCCCCCTCCCCTCGCCTACCCCTCCCTCTTCTCTCCTCGTTTTCTGGTATTTATTTATTTATCTTCTCTATTTAGTGCCACTCAGCTTCTGAGTTGGTCCACACACAGCTGGATCCCCTGTCTGACCACCTGTCCTGGAGGGTGGGGACCTGCCTTTCTCCTTCACAGTGGCTCTGCTGCACCAGGTGAGACTGTGGGTCAGCGAGGACAACTGACCACCACCTGCACCTGTGTCCTGTGTAGAGATGTGGCTTGAACCCCCTCTTTCTGGGGGTCCCTGTCCCTGTGCTGTGCTTTGGGGCCGAGTGCTGGGACATCACTCCCTCCAGTTCTCCTGAGACCCAGCCCCAGCCCTGTCCATCACACTCTGTCTCCCACAGGGCAGTCTGTCCATTCAGATGGAAGTGCCCTTGATCTCATCCACACGTAGACCTCCAGCCAGGACCCAGTGCCTCTCCTACTCCCAGAAAGGGGCTGGGGCTGGGCTCCGAGGACCCAGTGAAGAGGGCACCTAAGTGGCTGTCCAGTCTGGACACTCAAAAGCACGTCCTCCTGTGCAGGAGGAATAATGAGAAGGGGAGAGTGGAGGGGATTCTGAAGTGACGTGTGTGAGCAGAGGTGCCCTGGAGGGTGTCCACGCCTGCCCACTGAGTCCCTTCAACTCCAGTCCCTCCCAGCTCTGGCACCTCTGCTGGGAAGGTCAAGTCCTGCATGGGGGTTGCAGGCCCTCTCCAGCCAGGGCCCTGGGCTTTCCCTGGTCAGCACAGCCCAGCTCCCCTGAGGTCCATGTCTGCTGGGCTGAGGTCTGTTACTGACCCTGCTTCTCCAGGCCTGGTGGGAAGGTGCCCTCCTCCTCTGAGGGAGGGCTTGTCCTCCCTGTGGTCCATGCACCCGAGACCAGCTGCAGTCTGTCTCCTGAACCAACCTTCTTTACTCTGGGAGCCAACACTTTCAGCTTTCTCTGAACATCAGCTCACCAAGATGCCACCTGCCTTTCCTGTGGCCCTGCCTCAGTTCCTGCTGCTCAACTGCTGAGCTCCTTCTCTCCTGGGACCTGCTGCAGCACCGTGGGATCCCCTCAGCTGCCTTCTCCATTCCTGCTACCTCATTTTCAAGTCCAACTTATTGTCTGGGAAACACTTAGTTCCCTGTTCTCTGTGTTTGCATTTTACAGAGGAGCTGTCCATATGATTAACTGACCATGTTCTCATCAAGTGCTTCACACTAAAACATGGTGATTGACACCTACATAAGAAGGCCCTGGGAATTCCAAATTGTGTGCAGACCCCTCCCTTTGTTTACACATGCAAGGAGAGCGCACAGCCTCCATGGATTAGTGCAACTGTGCAAAGGTAACATGAAGTCTAAGTACCAGTTTCAGATTTCTAATGCAATAGTGCCCAACCCTGGGTGCAGTAGTTCCTGATGCCACAGATTCGGGATTTGAAATTTCCATTCTGGCTCAGTGTGGTGAGGAGAATGTAACACTGACTCCATAGTTCACATATGAATGATGGGTGAACTTGCTGATGCTCTTGGCATGCACACCCTGGGGAGGCTTGAGGCCTGGAGTGTGCACAGCGAGCTGAGGTCACCCACTCCTCTCTCAGATTTCTTCCTGCCCTTCAGGGGCAATTTAGTGTAGGAATTCCACATTTTTTCTACGTTGGCAAGTTGACACATTAGATCCAGGGATGTTGGTATAGTGCCCTTTGTCCTTCATCAGTGTTAGAAGGAGGGAAGATTCTAAGAGGGTAAGTAGGTGAGTAAAGGTGATTTTCTGGTATTGCATGTTGGCCATGAGCTCAGGGTGAATGAATCACAAATTTGATGTTACAGAAAGAGGCAGAGAAATCAGCTGATCTGAGGGTGCTCTGGGAACTGGTCCCTGACCCTAACTGGGCATGTGACCCTGGTGACATCTAGACTGACCAGATTATTGGATTCCTCCAGTGAAAATACAGAAGTGCCACCAACGGTGTCTCTTGGAGTTGAGGCTGGAGTGTGCACGGCCAGGCTGCTCAGGGTGAGGAGATGAGAAACCTCCCCTGGATGGAGCTGCTGGTCTCACACATGCCAGGAGGTGAGGCAGGTACAAAGGCTGAGCCTGGGGTTGAGCACCTTCTGGGGACAGCAGAATGTGGCAGGATTTTCTCTAATGTCTTGCAAGTGCTGCCTAAGAGGTGGTAGGTGATGGAGCAGGTTGTGAGTTTGCATGGAACTGACTAGTTTAAAAGGACCCCTATGACACAAGGTGTGGCTTCAGGGGATGAACGTATGACAAGAGGTCAGCAGGAACCAGGCCTGTGTGTCCCTGGGAGCAGCAGGTTGGCACCCAGTAACTGAATGTCTGCAGTGGCCTTGAGGATTGGAAGTCCCCACATAAGGGGGTGGACTGCACAGTGTTGTGGGTGTTACATTCACACAAGAGGCAGAAACCATCTCTGTCTTCCCTTCATTTTACCATGAAATACACACAGAAGTTTATGGATCTCTCTCAGAACTCATGTGTCCCCATCCTGCTGATGGACAGCTCAGTGGTTTTCTCTGAAGGACACTTTCCTGGTGCCTGGGTGGACAGCTCAGGATGTGTCCTCTCCTGCACACATCTGAGGATGCACTAGTCAGGTGGACAGGCGACATGAGAGAGTGGAGGGAGGGGAGTGTGCACAGAGCAGGCAGCTCTGTCCTCCTGAGGCCCCTGACTCTCTGCTGTGTCATCCCAGGGCTTGCTCTGACCCCGACTCTCAGCAAGGTGAGCACCTGAGCTGTGCTTGAGAAACCATCAGTACTCACTGGTCCAGGAAGTGATGGACAAGGGCCTCAGCTCTGCCACCTGGTTCCATCATTGGGAGGAGCAATCTCGACCTCCACCCCATGCTGAGGGCACCACTCTTCACCACAGCAGGATACAGCACCCACCTGTGCCCTCAGCAGGAGCAGGGGAGCCTGAGTTATCATGGAATACTACTCAGACAGGAACAATGGAGGGCTCTCATTTGGGACAACACAGGTGACCGAGGACACTGCACTCATTGACATAAGTCAGGCACAGAAAGACAGGAACCACTGCCTCACTTACAGCTCTGATCTAAAGTTTCCCAGAGGTGCACAGAGGAGAAGGAGGCTAGCAGGGCCTGGGCAGTAGCCCTGGGAGAGGCTGGTCAGAGTGGGGTCACTTCTGATAAGCAGGAGGAGAATCTGCAAGACATCTGCTCTGCAGGAGGCTCTGGTGAGTCACCACCTACTGTGCACCTGCAGCAGTGCTGAGAGAGCAGGCTTTGATTTCTCACCATGGAATGGTGGAAGTCAGAGCTGCAGCACCTGCTAATACCTGGATCAGACTTTCCACCACGGGTGCCCATCAGGAACCTTCATCCAAGGTAAAGGGTCTCCAGGGGCCCTGCTCTGCCCTCTGTGGGATTTATTAGAATCACATTTAAATAGTGATGGCAGCAGACACTGAGACCCAGAAGGTTTAGTGCACTCCTTGTTTGCAGTGTTCTCTTTGGAGCTTGGTGAATGCGTTAACTCAGAGAACATGGCCATGACCTCAGGTCAGAAGACTGAGCTTCATAAGATTGTGGAGTTAATAGTTGACAGAAGGAGGCACATGAGGTCCATTAGCATGATGGGCTTCTCCCACCTGTCAAGTGGAGCACTGAAGTGTCCCTGCTGCTGTGCAGACAGAGTGGGCACAGAGGGCCTGGGCTAAGGAGCTGTCCAGGCCACCCCTCCACAGGGCTCTGACCTGCCCCTCAAGGTCATGACTCACAGTGTCCTAGTAATACAACCAGGAAGCACTGAGGTGGGGCCTGGGTTGTGGGGCGCTGCGGGAACTGACGAGGGGAACAGACACAGCACCTCGGGGCCTGGCTCAGTCTCTGCACTGAGCACATGAGGCCTGGTTTACCTTGATGGCCCCTGACCTCACAGGGGAGCCAGCAGAGGGCAGCACCTGGGGCTCAGGAGAGGACAGGCCCCAGGTGGGTGCCCACCTGCAGGAGGACCCTCCTCAGGCAGCACACTGAGCTCTGCCCAGGAACGGGCTGGGCACCAGGAGCATGGCTCATGCTGCTCAGGAAAAGACCCCACAGGGACCATGGAGATGTGCAGAGATAAGGCAAGGACTGGGCACTGCGGCTGGTCAGACGTTCCCTACTCCAAAGAGCAGGGTCTTCTCCTAAGCCCACTGCTGAGAGGGACCCTCGGTTTTGTTGGCAGCATTTTGACTGCTCAGCTGTGCACCCCATCTTCCCTGAGCAGGAGTGTCCCCAAGATTACCTCCTCCCCCCTCCCCGAGGATGATGGAGAATGGGCACAGCTCCTGGGACCAGAGCAGGGCTGGCCCCTGGGTCTACAGACACATTTCCAAGTGAGACGTGTGGGGAGAATGGGGCAGGAACCTGACAGGCAGGCGGTGTCACTGCTGAGGGTTCAGACAGCAGCATCCTGGGCCTGGGCTGCTCTACATTGCCACCCCCGTCCAGCACAGGCAGCTGAACTGAAGTCACTGTGTGAATTTGGGGTGACACAAAGTACCACACAGACACAGAATACCTTTTATAAGCTTCATGATGGCTTTCTCCATCCCCCAGCCTCAGAGTCTCCAAAAGGGGAACAAGAGAAGGTCAGAGAGGCTGACAGGAGAGAGGGGGCACGTTCAGAAGTGGGCTTTCATTTTGGGTGATGCTATTTCCTAGAATTTTCTATCTGAAAAAGGCAGAAGAGGTAGGATTACAAAGGAACAGGTGAGTGTGACTCAACCCCAGTGGGTGACACCTACTCCTGGAGCCACACCCTGTTGTCCCAGCTGGGGGAGCGCCCAAGTTACTGGACCTGGCACCCTGCCTGACTGAATGCAGTAACTGTTCAGAACCTGGAGCATCAGGACTTAAGGAGGTTCATCAGGGCGGCTTCCCTCACTAATGGCTCTCCTCACCTGGGACCTGTGCTGAGATGATCCCTTGGAATCCAGGGAAACGTCTGCAGATGAAGAGGGAGCTGGACATAGAGAGGAAGTCACATGTCAGCTCCTCTGGGGACAGCCACTTAGACAGTCTGTCTCCTCCTCTTCCCAAATGTTCTCCATCACGTGTTGCATCCAGTCTCCCTGCTGGTGCTGATGTGTCCTGGATTACAGGACGTTTAGAAGATGAGGAAGGCTCTAATTATGTCACACAACCAACATGACAGTGTCACATGTTCTCCAGGAACAGAAGGACCATGACACAGTAGCAGAGAGTGGGAGAGAAAGCAGTGTGCTGGACTCAGAACTGAGCACTCAGCACCCAGAGCCTGAGAGGGTGTGGTGAGTGATACTGGACACCAGGAAGGGAACAGGGTCCTGAGGAAGGGGCTGGGCTCAGGAGGGTGGGCTCCCCCTCTGACAGCCTTCCAGCTCCCCTGAAACCACCTGCTCTCCTCTCACAGGTAAAGCTCCACTTGGGTTCAAGACAGGGACACATCTCAGGAGCACAGAGGACCTGGGCAGCCTGACCTCAGCCTCTCCAGATATCAGAAGAGCCTCACCCACATGCAAATCCCTCCTCCTGCTCTGGGTTCAAAGGCCCTCTGGGCTGTGGGAGCTCCCAGCTCTCTGCTCAGACAGGGCTGAGGTCTCTGGGAAGGCAGGTGTGGTCTAGAAGATGAGGCTGCTGGGTCTTGTCCTGTGCCTGGTCACAGCTCCCCAAGGTGAGTGTCCCCAGTGTCAGACCTGGGTCCATGGGGAGGTTGTGACTGCAAGTAACTGACAGACTGTGACTGTCCTTGTCCCCAGGTGTCCTGTGCCAGGTGCAGCTGCAGGAGTCAGGACCTGGCCTGGTGAAGCCCTCGCAGACCCTGTCCCTCACCTGTGCTGTCTCTGGTTACTCCATCACAACCAGTGGTTACCGCTGGAGCTGGATCCGTCAGCCCCCAGGGAAGGGGCTGGAGTACATAGGGCTCATAACTAATGGTGGTAGCACTTACTACAGCCCATCCCTCAAGAGCCTAGTGTCCATCTCCATAGACACGTCCAAGAACCAGTTCTCCCTGCAGCTGAGCTCCCTGACCACTGAGGACACGGCCACCTATTACTGTGCCAGAGCCACAGTGAGGGGACCTCAGTGTGAGCCCAGACACAAACCTCTTGCCGGGTGCCCAGGACCAGCAGGGGGCGCTCCGCACACAGGATCTCAAGTCTCCCTTCAGAGCAGCAGAGGAGAGTGGAGGGTTTCTCTCCAGGTGATCAGCGACTCCCTGGATCCCATCATGGAGAACCTGGAGGTCTCTTCTGCCTCAGATCATCCCATGCTGCTCTCTTATGGAGTCAGGAGAGTCTCTCTCCACCTGTCTCAGGTCAGAATTTTAAAAGATTTCCTGGCTTCCTTCCTGATGAGGTCTTGTCATCAGAGGTGACAAGAGTTAAGGGAACTAAGACAAAGGCCGGGGACTTATTTCTCCCTGAAGGAACTTCCTCAATAGGCAGAATCTCCTCTCAGGAGAGCCCCGTCAGGTCGGAGTCCCATTCTAAACTGTTTTTTTCTGGTCTCTTCATAGGGCCACAAAATTCTTAGCCAGACATTTTGAAACACATTTAGCAGCTGGACTGTCACAGTTAAAAAAAACTTTGGGTCACCTCCAATAGTTGGAAGTGATTCTAAACCCTTTAAGTTTTTGGAGGTTTTTGTTGTTCCTGCTGTTAGTATCTGGGGCTGAGAGACAAAAGCCAAGTTTCCTAGACAAACGGATTTTTTACATATCTTAGAAATGATAATCCTAAAAACTCTCTAGTTCTAAGCTGCCCTCTGTAGGAACTGACTGTCTATTCTGCTGGCCACCTGGCCCAGTTCCTAAATGAAGGCAATCTCCACATGCTTTATGACCTTTGGCTTTTACTTTTAACATCTCTTGGCAGCCCTTTCAATGCAAGCCTTGGTCAGCCCAGTTGAAAACCTTTTTAACCATTGCTTTTTAGATAGGTGTTAGGCCAGGTGGGATTAGGTTTCCCATAAGGAAGCTAACAGTCAAAACAATGGGCAGAAATAAAAGGAAGATGAGAGACAAGAATTTAACCAGGCAGTGAGTGTGACTGTGTCCAAAGGTGGTGGGTCACCAGTCCCTTTCTTGTCTCACTAAGTTGGGGAAAAAAAGTTACAAGCAAACTGAAATGGAGATTAACCTAAACAGACAACATGGGAACAAACCATAGTAAACAACAAATAGGACAAGACAAAAACACAAGTCAGTCACTCTCCTCCATATAATCCCAGCCTCCAGAGCCTCCTCAGGATCCACTTAATGGGAGCTCTGTTGGGTCTGGACCAAGGCCTCTTCAGGCTCAAGGTCACTTTATATACCTTTGGGCCTTACAATCACGCACCTGAAACACTTACACAGATTTACAATCAAATTCTGAAACACCCCCCAGAGGAACCCCTGACACACTTCAAAAGATTTACTATCAGGCACTTGGAACCTCTAAGGCTTTACAGTTAAGTCACAGATAGAGCCAATGAGGGACCTCCCAACACATGCACTTCTGTTGAAGCCAGAATTAAAAAGGCAGTCAGTGTAGACAGTAAATCAAGTCAGGTCAGATCTAGGAGGCCGATTTTGAGTGAGTCTGGGAGATGGAGACTGTCCCCTGAGGATCTTTTTTATTATTATTATTTTATATTTATTTTTTAGTTTTCGGTGGACACAACATCTTTATTTTATTTGTTTGTTGTGCTGAGGATGGAACCCAGAGCCGTGCCCATGACAGGCAAGCCTGCTACTGCTTGAGCCACATCCCCAGCCCCCCCTGAGGGATCTTATGTAGAACCTGCCCCTGCTTCATCCTGTTGCCTGGGTAATCTATCCCAGGAATCGCCCCTCCCTCCAGGGAGCTCTAAGGTTGTTAATGTGTCCTTGTCTACTCCACTTTCCCTTCCTCTTCAGCCCACCTGGTTCTCACCTTTTGTCCCTCCCACCCAGCACTCCTGGGCCTACTCATGTCCACAGAAAGGAGAAAGATAAGGGGGAAAAGGCAGGGGAACAAAGGAATCCTGGGACATATAAAAAGTGCAGAACATCTGGCTTCTTGGGATACCATGATACCAGCTAGGTCCCCTTCTCCCTCCCAGGAGAAGTCTAGGTCACCCCTTTCTAAACAAACACTGCTTTATATGCATGCTTCAGCGTGTTTCTCTAATGATCAAACCTCAACATGTGTGGAAGCAGGACTCCTCACCAATAATCAGCAGAATTATATTTGGAGGTTACACCCACCGAGATCTACAGTGAGTTAAGCTCCTCTCCATGCACCCCACATCTGTTTGAGTTGCATATTTCTGTCTCTTTCATTTTGGAGGATGGTGGGCACTCATTGGCTGTTTCAATGCAGTTAATGCAGCCACTACTCTCCAAGACTCAGGTGAAAGGTTTTCCAGCCTAGGCAGCTCTCAATCACCTGTTCAATACAAAGCAGGCATGTTGGGTTGTGCCAAATCTGCTTCCTACTCTTCTGTCCAGGCCCAGAGAGCAATTGGCATGAGTACACAGTGTCCCTAGTTCTGACCTGCCTTGGATGCGTGAAGGTGGAGGAAGGAGTTTGGGACAACTGCAGAATACCAGTCTGGGCTACACTCGGATGTATTCCTAAGGTTCCTTTCTTTTGAACCCCCTCCCAACAGCCCTAAGTGGTATCTAGGGAGATCCATAGATGAATGGCACTGAGGGAAAGCCCCAATTACATTTGCCTTCTGCGGGGCATGCAACACTCCCAACCCTGCAACCATTCCCTCCTGCATGCTCCCTTCCTTTGCCAATCAGAAATACTAGCAATTAAGATTATAGAACTGAAAGAAAGACATGGGATGATTAGTAAGAAAACATCCAGGTCCCCTTTGTTCCCTTATTCAGCCTTCACAAGCCAGTTCAAAATCTCCCATTTCTGTTCCTTTGCTCAGATGTACTTAATGTATTTTAAAAAAAAGTCAAAAGAGGGAGGCACTCTATTTTAACCAACTCCTCCCATAAATTCCTCCAGAAAATGGTGTTGATTATGTGCTTAACAACCAATAGATGTTCCCCTTACCTCCTATAGTTAGGCATAAGAGGTTAACACACATACAATTATCCTCTTTTTTCATAATCAGGAGTTATAGTGGCAGGGAGGAAAGCAGTAATGCTCTTAAGTCTGAATCCTCCCAGGGTCTCTGACATATGGGAAACTATGACCCTAGCACTTTGTCAAAGGAGGCCAGAAATAACTTTGGCAAAGCCAAGTGATGAGAGACGGGTTTTCTGGACCATAATGAGGCTCAAGTTTAGGGATATTTCCCTAATGTGTCAGATAAAAAGCTTTCTCTGATTAGGGAGAAAACTTAAAATTTCCATCGCTCAGGTGGGAGCTTCTCTCTCAAGTCAGTGTGCAGATTGACCACTAGTTGACATCCTGGGAAATTATAAATGATCAGGAAAGTGCCACATTTTCATGTGTTGTCAGCCTAACCTCAATGTCTATCAGGAGAGAAGTCCTTAAAGAATCACCTCCTGAGGAAGAGAATCCAAGAGGACCCATCCGCAACTTAAAACAAATAAGAACAAATTTTCGGCGGATTTAAATAAATATATTGAGATGTTTCTAAACTTTGCCAGGTGTTTGACCTCACCTGGAAAGATATTATATTATTACTTAGCAAACTTTAGCCTCCAATAAGAATGAGGCTGAAAAACCAGCCTCTACCTCAGAGCAAAGCCTATCCAAGGAAAGGGGCGTGACCCTTGTCCTTAGAAAGACCCACAGAGCACTCCTAGGCACATACCCACTCTTCATTGTTGTTTATCTACAAATAACAGGAGAGATCTGCTGCACCAGGTGTCCTTGACTCAGTCAGGCTAGAGAGGGACCCATAGCAAGCCCCTAGTAGCCACCAATCAGCATGAGACAGGGAAAATACCTAGATGTCAGATGACCCTCCCAGTAGTTTATGGTGGTTGCTGGGAAAACCATGTAGTTCAGCATGTACACCCCTCATGGCCTAAACCAATCAGTTCAAACAAATACCCCTCCTGTACTAGCCAATCACCCCTACCCAACTTGTTCCTGCCAGTGAATGTGCTAATCATATGTAAGAGTTGTTTTATGATTTTCCCATGGTGGGTGATGATTTGCTAAGAGATGCTATGATGTATGTTAAGTCCCTGCCTTTCCCAAATAGTGTATAAAACTTCTGCAAACCCTGGGCTAGGGGCCTCTCAATGTCACCAGTTGCTGTGTGTACACGGAGGGCTGAGCTAGCTCACAATAAACACCTATTTGCTGCTTATATTTATCTTGGTCTCTGGTGGTCTTTGGGGGGTCCCAAATTCGAGCATAACAGAGGCCACCCTAAAGCAAGTAGCTAAAGAATTTTGGGATGGATCTACATCTTGCCCATTCCCCAGTATCAAAATCTAGAAACAAATCTAATTATTCATCTAGAGCACAGGTGATTCCCAGAAACAACTCTGACTGGGACCCAAATGATGAACAGAATGCTTAGAGGATTACACCTTTCCAAGTGTTGGTCCTTGAAGCCCTCAGGAAGATCAAGCAAAAGCCCATTAACTATTCCAAGGTCTCTGAAATTACTCAGGCTCCCCTGGAAAGACCTGCTATTTTCATGAGAAACTCAAGGAGACAATAGAAACACCCCCCTAAATCCTGAATCTATAAAGGGCTACCTACTTTTAAAGGATAAATTTACCAAAAAAGTTCACTCTCCCTCTGAGTTATGAACAGGTTTTGAAACCTTTAAGACATTAAAATGGGCCTTATTTTGAGCCCCTGTGATCAATCTACCTATGGAGCAAAATTTGACCTGTTTGTCGCTGAGGCCCTAGGAATGGTCACACAAAATGATGGACCTGCTCGGTAAGGCACTTAACATCATAGCTTTGTTCTCAACATTAATAAAATATAAGGTATCATAATTTTCAACATCCAAACCTGTCCAATTACCAACAAGAAAAATAAATGGTTAAAAGTTTTCAGCCTTTTTAAATTCATGTTTTAAATGTGATATCATACTGTGTTAGCCAATATTCATATGACCTCAAACAACAATTTATGTAAACTTTGTAAAATGATATTTAAGAAGCAAAGATCAGCTTCAGAACTAGAACACTTAAGATTTATGAAGACCCCCACCTTACCTGAGATACAGTTATGTCCCATCTCACTACATGTTGGAATGACTCCACAGTAGGCAAGATTTTATTTCATTTAAAGTTGTGTTCAAAAGTTGGTTTTTGTCAAGATTACTAGGATCTCAAACAGGAGATATAATGTATAACTCAGCCAAAAATCAAGGTAGCTATTACATGAACTAAAAATGTTCTTGCTCTTGTTAATCTTATTTTGTATTTTCCTTATAAATGGTCTAAAGAGTGATTGCCTGTTAATGTTTTGCTGAGGTATTGCTTTAAGAACACACAACCTGGATTAATCTAAGATAATAAGCCATCACCTACTTAAGTAAAGTCCAGTACTTTTAATTTAAGACTGGTGTGACTGAGTTACTAGATGTTTAAGATCAAGACATAAAAATTAAAATTAAAAGGGCCAAGAAAATCAATATTGGCTCTTGCCCTTTAAGTCAGTCTGAATTCAGAGAATAGGGGACTTCTGAAGAGCTTTGCATCTCTAGGCCACATAAACCTCCTGATCAGGGAGATTAATGAGACTCCTAGAGAACAGAAAGCCAATCAGGGCTTTCCTATGAAGGGGAGGGTCACCAGAGAAGGGAAACATCCCTGATGCTTCCAAGGGAAGTCACATAGTCAAATAAGACTTGGACCCAGCCTAGCACAAATGGCACTAGCAGAACTGAGAAGCTGCTCTAAAGTTCCCCCAGAAGTGACTCCCATGGAAACTTAGCTGATGTTAACAATAGATAGAAACAAAAGTCAGTTTCAGTGTTTCATCTTACACACCTAGCAAAACAGTTAGAACCAAAACACAGCCATTCCTGGGCATTTTAAATAATAATAATAATAATAATAATAATAATAATAATAATAATAAAAACGTTAAGGTATACACCTGTGTTAGCTCCCAAGAATAAGTAAGACTGGAGGCTACAGAAGAGATTCTTAGGCAGGAATGCCTGTTGACTATCAAAAGAAAATATCAAGAGGAACTGCCACAGTAGTTTTTAGTTTAAGGCCTACAGATATTCCTGCCTACACAGGGAGGCTTGATGTTTGCTAGTATGATTATCCAGCTCTAAGTAACAGAATTAAAGGGGTCTCTACCAGACACAGAGGTCATACTAATAAAAGGATTTTGCAAAATCAGATGACATTTAAAAATGTTATGTTTACATTCCTGATAACTCTGGGGATGTTAAAGATCTACATTCCCCAAATAAAGGCCTTGTCCTCTCCAACCTTGTTATGGGGATGACCTCTCAACCCTCACACCTGCTGGTGAGAGAACTTCTATGATACAGTGACATGTTCCAGCTGCTGCAACATTTATTCACTACTCATGGTTTTTGTTTTTCTCCTAGAAGCACCCATCCCCAGATGACTTACAACCTGTTCTTCCCCAAACAGACTTCAAACAGACCTGACTTCTAAAAGGGAACTCCAGTGCTGCTTGCCCACTCACCTCTTCCCCTCTCAGATTTGAAGTGAAAAACCAGCCTCTACCTCAGAGCAAAGCCTTTCCAAGGAAGGGACATCACCTTTGTCCTTGGAAAAACCCACAGAGCACTCCTAGGCACATTCCCACCCTGCTAAGTTGTTTATCTACAAATAACAGGAGAGATCTTCTGTGCCAGGTGTCCCTGACTCAGTCAGGCTAGGTGGGGATCCATAGCAACCCCCTAGAAGCCACCAATCAGCATGAGACAGGGAAATACCTGGGATGCCAGATGACCCTCCCAGTAGTTTATGGTGGTTGATAACATATTGGGAAACCATGTAGTTCAGCACGAACACCCCTCTTGGCTTAAACCAATCAGTTCAAATGAATACCCCTTTTGTACTGACCAATCACCCCAACCCAGTGAATGTGCTAATCATGATTTAGAGTTGTTATTTGATTTTCCCGAGGTGTGTGATGATTTGCTAAGAGATGCTATGATGTATGTGAAGTCCCTGCCTTCTCCAAAGAATGTATAAAACTGCTGCAAACCCTGGGCTCAGGGCCTCTCAGCATCACCAGTTGCTGTGTGTGCACGCGGAGGACCAAGCTAGCTCGCAACAAACACTTCTTTGCTGCTTACATCGATCTTGGGTCTCTGGTGGTCTTTGGGGGTCCCGAATTCAAGCATAACATATGGGGGCTCGTCCAGAATTTCCCTAATAAGCCTACCCAGACACCCTAATCGAGAGGTGGTAAAAACCCAGCTGGTAAGTAAAGGCATTGCCCATGTGTAAGATTCCGTACTCTGCTTGCATCCAGGTTCTGGTTCCTTGTTGTATGGTCGGCAAAAGGTCCAGGTGGACGCACTGAAGGGCAGCCGATGGGGTTTGTGGGAGACGTCCCAGCCCCTTTCTGTGTTCTGAGTGGATTGCCTATAGTAAAGTATTTGGTGAAGTATTTGGTGAAGTATTTTGTAGCTGACGGATCCACGGTCCGCCCATGCCTTTAGTTTCTGGGTAGCAATCCACGTCGCGCTGCGAATTCTGTGGCCACGCTGTGAATTTTCTGTTATGTGTGTTTGTTTCTATTGTCCTGTCTGTCTCCACCCCAACACCCTGGCAAGAAAACTAATCTCCCAATCTGGGGTCATCAGACCCAATCTGAGGGGGATGGTCCCCCAATCCGTTTGTCTGAAGGGAAGGCCCCAGTTGGCTTGGGGCCAGCACTCACTTTCGGTTTTTTTGACAATCTGAAAAGGGAATCTATGTCTTTGTGAGTCCTTTTTTCTGTGTCTCTGTTAAGTGTGATGGCATTGTTTTACTTCGGGCAGATGCAGAGTCCCAAGTTCCAATCTGTTTTAGATGTGTGGAGGTAACTTTAGCTACATTTTAGCCTAAAAATGTCCCTAGTATGCTTCTCCTGTAAGGGACCAAAAGTCAATAGAACTGCCAGCTTTTCTGTTCTCACCTTTTACACCCCTTTTAGCTGTGTTTTAAAGAACTTTGATAAACCTTACTCCTCTTTGTTAAGCGAGAATAGGGAAGAAATGTTTTCTTTTATTTTCTTCCTGTAGTTGGCTTGAGTGCACCCACTGCAGAGGGAAATGCCTGCTGGGGATCTAAGAACTTTGATACCTCGCTTTTTCTTTTTCTCAGAACCCTGTCATCATTATTAAATTGGCATTAATTGGCTTCAAGAACAGGAACCGAATTTTCAGTTACAAATTTTGACACCCCAGGAGGAGCCTCCCCTCTGCTTTCTTGGGGAACCTAGCACTCTGAACAACTGCATGCCGAAGATGTACGATGAACTTTTTGGGAGCTGACTACTGAAAAGTTAGGAGATATGGAGAGTGCCTGGTGCCTGGGGTCAGACCAAACCAGAGAAACTAATCCTGTAAGTAAAAGGAGGGACTGAGGGACTCCCAGCAGCTGCCAAAGCCATTTTGCTTTGGGTAATTCCCTCTTCCTTACCTGCACTGTAAGGATTACTCCACCTCTGTCTACTTTAAAAAAAGGGACAATGAATGCAGTAATGTGTTGATATTATAGATTGTTTCTTGGGGATGATCTTGGCTGAATGTATATCTAAAAAATGATTTTTTTATTGTAACAATCTGGTATCTGAATGGGTTTTTGAAGCATTGCACAATCTTGAAGTTAAAAGTTGGGTTTAGGTAATTGTTTAGTTTATGATTTCAGATAATTCATGCCAGAGAACTTAAATACTTAGGATAGAAAATTAAAGAATTCTACTTCCAAGTTGGCAAGTAACTCCCAATCATTTAGTTTTATTTTTTCATCAATTTCTGAATTGGGTAGCCTGGGAAGATTTCACTAGGTGTACCAGTGCATTAATTTGTGCAAGGATAATAAATTATGACATGGTATCTGTTCCCCTCAATGTGTAGGATTTAGGAAAGCAAAAGTGTTGGATTGGGACATTGGTCTGGCTTATTGAAATGCATTGAATAGCAACAGTCTTGGAAATTTTCAAAACTTAATTTTGGATATACATGGTAGTGTGTGATTCTCTTTTAATTTTTTTTCAGGTGATTTAATGTAACTTAATACTACTTTAGGAACTTCAGAACAAATGATGTGGCTTAATGATCCTGAAGGAATTTCTTCTGATGGTAGCTTTTATATTATAAAGTAAGATCCTATTTTCAGTTTTGTGTGAGCAAGTTTTTCTAGTGTAGGAAGATGTAAAGGTATGAAATTTTGAGAATTGTATCTTAAACTTGTATCATAATTTTCAACATCCAAACCTGAAAATTGTGACTTATGGTTAAAATGCCTTAGGCATGAGGCTTCTCCTTAGAATTCCAGTTTTTCTTGCTCCTTCCAGACCTCCACCAGGACTTTAGTTGAAATGCAATAGAAGTAGCCTGTGAGCTCAGTAGGAGACTTCTGAGGCCCAAGGGAAAAAAAAGTAAAGGTGTCTTTTACCTGAACTCAAACTAGATTAAACCAAAAAGTAAATTATGTGGTATTTACTAATAATTGGCGAGTCATTTTTTTCTAGGACTTTTGCTTTTTCTTAATTCTGTATTTTCTGAGCTCATGATTTTGATCCTACAGACCTAAGTTTTCTAATCGGTTCTATTTTTTATCAACTGTGGAATTTTTTAAACATTGCAATGGAGATTTCACCTGAGAAAAGCTACAAGGCCTTTACTATTGTGTTATGTGTTACACTTGTGTTATGTGTTGTATGTCTGTATGTCTGTATGTGTGTATGTCCATATATCTGGCAGATATATGAGGAGCGCTCATGAAAAATTTAAAAAATGGGTCCAAATATCTTTGATTCATGTGATTCAAATGGTTCAATTTAAATTGTGTAAACAGATAAAAGTAAAGATGTCTTTAAAATTAAGCTTATAAATTTTTCTAGGTGTTCAAAAATAAAACCTAATAAAACGTTGATGTCTATGAAATAATCTGCCTAAATTCAGAAATTTACAAGTATTGTTTCAAAATGTGAACAGAAAATGAGGTTAACAGATGGAAAAGAGAAACTAGAAGGTTCTAGGTATGGATTTAATAGAGGGAAAATGTGTTTCTAATAAGAGAGTCTATGTGATTAAGTTAATAAAAGGGTTTAAGTAAGTGATAAAGAAGGTCTGTGTAAATTGGTTACATACATAAGTTTTTTTTTGATCAAGTAATCTTAAAGAAATTAAAAATTATACAACTATGGTTAAACAACAACTGTTATTATTCAATATTGTATTATGTTATTTCTTTAAAAACTAAACTTGGTTAATATAAAATCATCAATGTAATTGTGGTGCTATTAATGTGTTCATATCTTCCAGGTATACAAGTCTATAAGATAGAAGCTTTAAAAGAGCATTATATCAAGCTGGTGTTCTAAATTTGAATGGTAATTTTAGGCTTAAAAGAAAAACATGTTGGAGATTTATTTATATCATTTGTGTTCTATAACTGGACTTGTTATCAATAAGATATGTAAAGTTCTATGTTACTTTTTACACTGAGATACAATTTAAATGTATTTTTAAGCTAATGAGAGCCTAATCTGTGTAAAGGTTGATATTGTAAAACACAAAAGTACTTTGGTACTTTTCTACAAAAGGTTAAATGCATTCAGCATTTCTTTAATTCATGTTTTAGATGTGATATTATATTGTGTTAGCTAATATTCATGTGAACTTGAGCAACAATTTATGTAGGCTTTGTAAAATGATGTTTAAAAAGCAAAGATCGGCTTCAGAACTATAGTACTTAAGATTTATGAAGAGCCCCAGCTTACCTGAGATAAGGCTCTGTGTCCCATCTCACTACATGTGAAAGTGACTATGAAAGAAGTAGGCCAGATGTCAGTACATTTAAAGTTGTGTCCAAAAGTTGGTTTTTGTCACAATTACTAGGATCTCAAACAGGGGATTATAATATATAACTCTACCAAAATTCAAGGTAGTTATTACATGAACTAAATATGTTTTTATTCTTGTTAATTTTATTTTGTAATTTTCTTATAAATGGTCTAAAGATTGCCTATTAATATTTTGCAGAAGTACTGCTTTAAGAACCTACAACCTGGGTTAATTTAAGATAATGAGTTATCATCTACAGGATAGAGAGATAGACATTAAAGCCCAGTACTCTTAATATAAGGCTGTTGAAATTTATTTGCTGGATGTTTAAGATTAAGTTTTAAAATTAAAGTTAAATTAAAAGGGCCAAGAAAACCAATGTTTGGCTCTTGCCCTCTGAGTCAGTCTGAATCCAGGGAACAGGGGACTTCTTCAAAGACATTTGCAACTCTGGGCCACATAACCTCCCAATCAGGGAGATTAATGAGACCACTGGAGAACAGAAAGCCAATCAGTGAATTTGCTGTGAAGACAAGGGTCATCAGAGAGGGGAGACATCCCTGATGCTTCTAAGGGAAGCCACATGGTCAAGCAAGGCCTGGACCCATCCTAGCACAAATGGCACTAGTGGAACTGAGAAGCTGCTGTAAAGTTCCCCCAGGACTCCCAGGGAAACTCAGCTGACTGTTAACAATAGATAGAAACAAGTCAGTTTGACTACTTCATCTTAAACACCTAGCAAAGACAGTTAAAACCAAAACACAGGTATTCCTGGGCATTTTAAATAATAGTTAAATGTAACTTCCAAGAATAAGTAAACTGAAGGCTACAGAAGAGATTCTTAGGCAGGAATGCCTGATAACTATCAAAAGGAACTGCCAGAGTAGTTTTTAGTTTAAAGCCTACAGCTATTTCTAACCTACACAGGTAGGCTTAGTGTTTGCTACTATGATTATCCAGCCCTAAGTACATAATTAAACGTTTCTCTATTAGACACAGAGGTCATACTAGTAAAAGGATTTTGCAAGATCAGATGACATTAAATTATTAAACTGTATCTTAAGGGGAAGGACATCTGTAACCCTAAAAGTTAAATTTATGTTTATAGTCCTGATAACTGGGGATGTTAAAGCCTAGTGAGGGAACTTCTTATACAGTGATATGTTCCAGCTGCTGCAACATTTATTCAGTACTCATGGTTTTTGTTTCTCTCACAGAAGCACCCATCCCCAGATGACAACCTGTTTTTCCCCAACCAGACTTCAAATAGAACTGACTTCTAAAAGGGAACTCATGTCCCCCATGTCTTCGTCCCCCATGTCGTTGTCCCCCCATGTCATCGAGCCCCCTCATGTTCGACACCCCTTTTCAGCTCTGAAGCAGCCAGAACGAGCAGTCGCCCCTTCTCCTTACAGCAATAACGTTTATAAAATTAGAGGAGAATAAAGCCAGAAATGGATAGGCAGTGTAGATAGGTAAATCGAGTCAGATTGGATCTAGGAGGCCAATTTTGAGTGAGTCTGGGAAGTTGAAGACTGTCCCCTGAGGATTACTGTTTATGAAGATGTAGAGCCTGCCCCAATAGGCCTCCAACTGAGGAAACCATGATTTGTTCCCAAGTTTCCAGACAAAGGGGGGAATGAAAAACCAGCCTCTACCTCAGAGTAAAGCCTGTCCAAGGAAGGGACATCACCTTTGTCCTTGGAAAAACCCACAGAGCACTCCTAGGCACATTCCCACCCTGCTTAGTTGTTTATCTACAAATAACAGGAGAGATCTGCTGTGCCAGGTATCCCTGACTCAGTCAGGCTAGGTGAGGATCCATAGCAACCCCCTAGCAGCCACCAATCAGCATGAGACAGGGAAATACCTGGAATTCCAGATGACCCTCCCAGTAGTTTATGGTGGTTGATAACATATTGGGAAACCATGTAGTTCAGGACGTACACCCCTCTTGGCTTAAACCAATCAGTTCAAATGAATACCCCTTTTGTACTGACCAATCACCCCAACCCAATTTGTTCCCACCAGTGAATGTGCTAATCATGTTTTAGAGTTGTTATTTGATTTTTCTGCAGTGTGTGATGATTTGCTAAGAGATGCTATGACGTATGTGAAGTCCCTGCCTTCTCCAAAGAATGTATAAAACTGCTGCAAACCCTGGGCTCGGGGCCTCTCAGCATCACCAGTTGCTGTGTGTGTGCCCAGAGGACTGAGCTAGCTCGCAATAAACACCTCTTTGCTGCTTACATCGATCTTGGGTCTCTGGTGGTCTTTTGGGGTCCCAAATTCGAGCATTACAGAAGCAGCCAGAATGAACCATCGCCCCTTCTCCTTACGGCAGTAGGAGTTCCTAAAGTTGGGGGGGGGGAGAAAGCCATAATTAGACAGGTAGTCAGTGTAGACAGTAAATCGAGTCAGGTCCGTCAAGGAGGCCAATTTTGAGCAAGTCTGAGAAGTTGGAGACTGTCCACTGAGGGATCTTATCAAGAACCTGCCCCTGCTCCAACCTGTTGCCAGGGTAACCTGTCCCAGGAATTGCCCCTCCCTTCAGGGAGCTCTAAGGTTGAATGTGTCCTTGTCTACTCCACCTGCCCTTCCCCCTTCAGTCCACCTGGTTTCCACCTTTTGGCCCTCCCACCCAGCACTCCTGGGCCTAGTCATGTCCACAGGAAGGAGAGAGATAAGGGGAAAAGGCAGAAGAACAAAGGATTCCTAGGACATATAATAAGGACAGAACACCTCGCTTCTTGGGATACCAGGATACCAGCTAGGGCCCCTTCTCCCCTGCGGGAGAAGTCTAGGTCACCCCTTTCTAAACAAGCCCTGCTTCACATGCTTGCCTCCCTGTGCTTCTCTAATGTTCAAACTTCAACATGTGGGAGAGCAGGACTCCTCACAGATAACCGGCAGTATTGAAAGAATTCCCCATGCAAAGACTCTTCGCCGGGAGAATTCCAATTTTATTGCAAAAAGCTGTGTGCTTATATAGAACTAAAGGGGAGATGGTAGGGCTTAGATAAATGGCAGGCCACCCGTTTATTGGCAAGTTCTTCCAGATATCAGCTCCCGCGCCCAGGAATTAGTTCTCATTGGGGCTGAGGTTCCCCACCAATGAGATTTGAAATTGGCGCCAGCGGGAGAATTCACAAGGGTGGGAAATTTTCGCGCCACTGCAGAGAAGAAGAAGGTAGGAAGAAGAAGTCCTTAGGCGCCATGTTGGGGTTTTTTCTCTGGGGTACAGCTGCCGTTTATACTTTTCCCAACATTCCTCCCTTTTTGTTTTCTTAGGAATTGGGGCGTCGTTAGTCAGATCCGGCTGCTTCCTGCTGTGTGGGGGTGCCATAGGGCCTAGAAAGGGAAGTGGAGGAATGTTCGGGGGGCAGGTCTGGGGATATCATGGCAGCCAGAAATAAAACCCAGTGGCTATAGATAGCTACTTCCTTAGGGGTGAAGTCTATGAAAGTTCCCTGAAGCCACAAGTCGTCGATGGCATCGAACCAGTCCTGGATGGAGGAGATTGTTGGTATCAGCCACTGGTCCTGTAACAGAGACTCTAGGAAATACTGGAAGCATTGCCTGGACATGGCATCACCAGCACCTGAAGAAGATCAAAGTGAATAAAAACAGAATGAAGATAAAAATTAAAGCAAAGGTCAATTTTTGGCAGAAGTTCCATGTTGGGGGACTGACAGAGAAGAGGCCAAGGGCCATGAGGAGGCTTAAAAGGACATAAAGACTCATGAATCAAGGATGGCAGATTAAGAGGTTCTCCAAGCTCATTGTCTCCCGCTGTCTGATGTCCGTTGCATTCCATCGTGCCTGGTAGGGAGCTTCAGCATTGAGTGAACTGTTCTCTTGGAGATGTTGGGGGTTCATCGGTCATCAGAGGCTGTAGTGCCTAAGCAGAAGCTGGTTGAAAGTTTGATTAGAAATTTTCTGCAATTGGGTTTGAAGGAACTTCATTATGCAGGGCAAGAGAGCAGAAAAAAGGAGCATCCCAATAAGGGGCCCCAGATAGGTAGTAAGTACGTGGCAAGAGAGGATTGGAAGAGCCCCGTTATGGGATTAGAGGAGGTGGGTTTGAGCAATTGGGTCGATAATTCCTGCAATTTAACAACATTTTTTTCTATTAGCCCAGACTCATTAACATAGTAGCAACATTCCTCTCTGAGGAACAGGCATGTACCCCCTTTTTCTGCAGTGAGAAGATCAATCGCTCTTCAGTTCTGTAAAGCCACTTGTGCCAATGAAGTAACCTGCCGCTGCAAGGAGACCAGAGACTCAGCAGTGGTATCGAGTGCTTCCTGCAGTTTTTGTTGCAGGTCATTGGATGCCCATAGAGCATGACCTATATCTCCACCAGAGAGTCCGAGACTCGCCACTGAGGTTGTTAAAGTGAGGCCTACCAGAACCGGCAGAAAGACTGCCCTACGTGTGCGGGAAGGTAGGGCCAACTGTCGGAATTCAGTGGGAGTATACAAAGACAGCTGAGGGACTACAGTAACCAAGAAACAGGTGCCAGAGACATTAATTGTTGAGGTACTTAAAGACCTGTTACACCAGAGGAAATGTCCAGGTTGCATAAATGCAGGGCTCGATGGGGTGCTATAGCTCAAGGAACAAATGGGTAAAGGATTCATTGTTGGCAGGTGGAAACAGATGAAAGGAAATGAAGTATTGGTGGAATAACTTTCCCATAGTGGGATACGTGTCACGTGTAGGGGTTGTCCTTTCTTAGAGAAATTGTAGGTTTTTGCTGAAATATTTCCTGCTGCTAATGGGACCGCTGCTAGAAGTGGACGACTAAGTGAAGCACAGAGAAAGCACTGAGAAGTAGGCACAGAAAGATGGGTGGAGTTTAATAATCGAAGAGTTTGGTGTAGCAAATTGAGCCATGTGGGAGGGAGGCCCAAGGGAGTTGAAGGCTCTGAATCCTCTTTGGATGGGCTATGGATAAGATCTTGAAGTTTTGATTCTGACTCCTTGATGTGCTCGACTACCTGAATGGTTGCCTTAGGTGGCGTAATCAGGGTGCGGCCAACAGTCATCCACCCTGTGGGTCTGGCTGAGGTTGTCCGAGCATAGACAGCAAACTCAACATAGTCCCAACGTTTGGCCTTGGGGTCAGGTATATCTAAAGTATACCATCCATGGTTATTGGATGAAGAGCCTTTATGCCATTTTAGGTAACTAGAAGTCCATCCTACAGGGTAAACAAGTGAGTGGTAAGAATAGCTACCACGTTCATCATGGAACCTGCATGACCAATAGGGGCACCCATTATATATCTCAGGCCACCAATGGCAATAGCCTTTGGTTTGATCAAAAAGGAAGCAAATGAAAGGCCAGTTCCAGCTACCAGGGACGAAGGTCCTGGAAGGTGACAATTTTAGGGAAATAGAGGTGCAGTTGTGGATGAAGCAAGTAGTTGCATCCACTTCGCGGACCTTCAGCATGCCATGTTCTGAGTATTGTTCCCGAAGAGTGAATAGATACATGGTAGGAGAGGAGGGTAAAGACCGGTCCTGACAGAGCACAGAAAAGAAGCAGAGCACAAAAAACAAGCAGAGAGAGAAGACTGAAGTGTTGGGAAAGCTCATTGTGCCTTCTTTAAGAGGAATTGGGCTGCGAGGAACACCGTGTGAGCCGCAACTTAAAGGGGTGAGATGGGTGTGGAGAGCAGGAGTAAAGGGGAGGTTCAGGAGGTGATTCTTGGAGTTCCTCTGGGGTGGTCCTGTCGTCAGCAGGTGGGGCCTCCTGGTGATATTGCTTCAACCTAGAAATGTGAATCCAGGGAGTGAGACAGTTGTCTGGTAAGGAGAGTTTGGCGGTGGTGGGGGTACAGAGAATGACAGGATAGGGGCCTTCCCATTTTGGGGTAAGAGGCCCTTTCTCCTCTGGGGTATTATAGTAGACTAGACTTCCAGGTGTTAAGGGAGGAGTGTTTGGAGAGGAGACTGGGTCCGGAAGAAGCCAGTCCTGATATTTCCAGAGTTCCAAGCGGAGATGAAACAAGAGAGGCAAAGACAAATCTCGGGTGAGAGGTCCTTGTGAAACGACCAACCCAGGGGGTATAAGAGGTTTTCCATACATTATCTCAAAGGTAGACAGTAAAGCTGGTTTCTTAGGGAGAGGTCTGATTCGAAGCAAAGCCAAGGGAAGGAGTTTGACCCAGTCTAAGTTTAATTCCATTGTCAATTTGGTAAGGACTTCCTTTAGAGTCCGATTTACCCTTTCCACTTTCCCTGAAGCCTGGGGGCAATATGGACAGTGGAAATGCCACTTGAAGGAGAGGGCTTGAGAGACCTTTTGTGTGATCTTAGAAATAAACTCAGGACCATTGTCAGATTGTAAGGAAGTGGGCATACCAAACCTAGGGATGATGTCTGTCAGTAAGATTGAAGCTACAGTGGAAGCCTTTTTATTGGAAGTGGGAAATGCCTCAACCCAACCAGAGAAGGTGTCCACAAAGACAAGGAGGTATTTAGTGCGCCATACTGTGGGCATGTTGGTGAAATCTACCTGCCAGTCAGCAGCAGGAGTGTGTCCCCGAGCTTGGTGGGAGGGGAAAGGTTTAGGCCTTAAAGGAGTATGAGGGTTGGTCCGCTGACAGATCTGACAATTAGAGGCTATATTCTGTAGCATGGCTTTGTCAGAGGGGGTGAGGGAAAAGAAGCTCTGTAAAAAGAGGGTCAAAGACTGAGAGTTGGAATGGAATAGAGTATGAAGGAACTCGAAAATATCCTTGTTCTTACTGGAAGAAGTAGGGGCTTCAGATGAGCTGTCTAAAGTGGCCATTTTATGTCCCCCAGGGGGGCCATAATTGGAAGTGGTAGCAGCCATTCGTGCCACCTGGTCAGCCTTGGCATTGCCCTCAGTGATAAGAGAGCCGTCATTGTGATGGGACCTACAATGGACAACTCCCAACTGGATGGGTAAGTGGGAGGCCTCTATCAGATTGGTTATAAGAGCCGAATTAGTGATTGCATTACCTCTGGTGGTAAGTAGGCCTCGCTCCTTCCATATTGCAGCATGGGATAATAGAATATGGAAGACATATTTTGAGTCAGTATAAAGGGTGAGGGATTTGCCTTGAGCTAGAAGGCAGGCATGAGTGGCTGCTATGAGTTCAGCCTGCTGGTTGGTAGTTCCCAAAGGCAGAGCTTTGGCCTCTATAATCTCAGTGGCTGAAACTACAGCGTATCCAGAGTAATGAGTGCCATTCTGCCTAAAGGAACTGCCGTCAGTGAACCAGATAAGGTCAGGCTTGGTGAGTGGTCCCTCAGAAATGGAAGGATGACAGGGGAGGAAATAATGTAAGGTTTCCAAGCAATTATGAGTTGGTGTGTCAGACGTGGGAGTCGTTGGGAGCAGTGAGGCAGGGTTCAGTGCAGAGCAGGAGAGGAACGTAATATTAGGGTTTTCCAGAAAGGAAGTGAGGAGTGACAGAACTCTGGATGGAGGAAGGGTTTGAAGGCCCTTATAAGCTAAAAGATCCTTCAAGTGATGTGGGGAGTGGATAGTTAAAGGGGCCCCAAAAGTCAGCTTAGAGGCTTCTTTGTGTAAAATTTGTCCAGCAGCCAGAGCTCTTAAGCAAGGGGCCCACCCACGGATGGTAGGGTCTAGTTGCTTGGACAAATATGCCACAGGTGCAAATGTAGGCCCATAGTTTTGACCTAAGACCCCAAGTGCCTGCCCCCTTTTTTCATGGACATATAGATAAAATGGTCTTGAAAGATCAGGAAGGTGAAGGGCAGGTGCCTTTAAGAGGAGTTGCTGAAGCCTGCGGAAGTGGTAGTTGGGGGAGGAGGCAAGAGATTCACTAGGGGGTCCCTTTGCTAGGTCATACAGGGGTTTGGCTAGAAGAGAATAATTTGGGATCCAGGCCCTAAAATAACCTGCTAGTCCTAGGAATGATAGTATTTCGGGTTTCGTATGGGGCACTGGAAGATTAGAGAGGAGTTGCCTCCTATCCAGTGTTATTTCCTTTTTCCCGGGTGTAAGGCGAAAACCAAGATAGGTAACAGAAGACTGGGAAACCTGGGCCTTGTGGGGAGACACCCTATATCCCTTGTCTGCTAGGAAATTAAGAAGCTGGGTGGTGTGGGATTGAGAGTGTTCCCAAGAGGGACTACATAGAAGAAGGTCATCGACATATTGAAGGAGAGTAGAGTCAGGACAGGTGGGGTGAAAGGATGTGAGGTCCTGGGCAAGAACTTGGCCAAAGAGATGGGGGCTATCCCTGAATCCCTGTGGGAGGACAGTCCAGGTAAGCTGACGAGAATGGCGGGTGTGAGGGTCAGTCCATGTAAAAGCAAAGATATCCTGAGTTTCTGAGGACAAGGGAATAGAAAAGAATGCATCTTTCAAATCTAGGACAGAGAAGTGGGTAGTAGTGGCAGGGATCTGAGAGAGGAGGGTGTAAAGTTTGGGCACTAGCGGGTGGATGGGGACCACAGAGGAGCTGACAAGGCGAAGGTCTTGAACCAGCCTGTAGGACCCGTTAGGTTTTCTAACTGCCAGAATGGGGGTGTTGAAAGGAGAGTGTGTAGGCCTAAGATATCCCTTTTGTAATAAATCTTGGATTATGGGTTCTAATCCGAGGAGGGCTGTGGTTGTGAGTGGATATTGTGGTTGACTAATATATCTTGAAGGGTCCCATAAGACAATATGAATAGGACTGCATTTGGCCATAGAGGGCGTAGTTGTGTCCCAAACCTCAGGGTTAACTGGTTTAGATAGTTGTGGAAGAGTGTGTGAAGGAGGTGTATCTGCCCCTAGGAACATCATGAGGAAATGAGAGGTAGGAGAGATGTGGGGTGATATGTGAATGGTGACTTTCAATAGTGAGAGTATGTCCCTTCCCAGAAGGGGAGTGGGGCAATGGCTCATAATGAGAAAGGAGTGTGTGAAGGACAAAAGTGATCCCTGCATATAACATGATAAGGGGGGGGGGGGTTCGAGGGAAAATCTGTTTACCTCCTACCCCAACAATAGGAGTTTTTGAGGGTGTGGTAGGACCCCAATACTCCCTCAAGACCGAAAAAGCAGCACCAGTATCTAAGAGGAAGGTAATGAAGCATCCATCCACCAGGAAGGTGACCCTAGGCTCTTGCTTTTTGATGGTAATAGTCGGGAGGGAAGGCCCAGGGCTCCGTCAATCCTCCTCTGCCAAGTCCAGGAGAGGCTGGGGTTGCCGGGCTGCTGACCAACCTCCCTTCCTGGTTGTTGGGCAGTCCACCCCCCAGTGTCCCCTTTGGTGACATTTTGGGCAGGGGGTGGAGGGTGTCCTCGGCTAAGGACAATCCTTGGCCCAATGTCCCTCCTTACCACATTTGAAGCAAGCTCCAGGGGGTGTCTTATTAGGACGGTGTGGTGATGACCTTCTCTGAATGACCTGGGCCAACATTTGGAACTTGGCATTTTCAGCTCTCTGCCTAAGGCGTTCGCTTTCATCCTCTCTACCATGAAAAACCTTGAAAGCGACAGTGAGGATTTCGGTCTGAGGAGTAGCAGGGCCCTGTTCAAGCTTTTTAAGCTTGGCTTTAATGTCAGGGTAGCTTTGGGCCAGAAAATATGTCATTAAGACATGACAGCCATCAGGGGTTTCTGGGTTGAGGTTTGTGTACTGTTGAAGGGCCTTGGTTAGTCTATCCAAGAATTCTGAAGGTGTTTCTTCCTTTCTTTGAATGACCTCCTGCACCTTTTGAAAGTTAACAGCCTTGCGGGTGGCCTTTATCAGGCCCGCCAAGAGGCAGGATGTAAAAAGGTCACGAGACTGCAAGCCTTCAGGGGTGTTGTAATCCCACAGGGGATCCTGCTCTGGGACAGCATGAGGGCCCGTGGGGTGGTTGGGATTGGTCCTATGATTTTCATCAGCATGGGCTTGGGCTAGCTCCCAGACCTGTCGCCTTTCCTCGGGGAGAAGTGTATTGGCCAAGAGCATGTAGATGTCATGATGAGTGAGGCTATATGCTTGCAAGACCCATTGAAACTCCCAAATGTAAGTGGTGGGGTCAGTGGTGAATGAGCCTAGCTTCCTCTCTAGCTGAGTAATGTCCGACATGGAGAAGGGCACGTGGACTCTGATGACACCCTCGGGACCAGCTACCTCACGAAGGGGTGCGATTGTCTTGGGGGTGGGAAGGAGTCCCTTAGACCTGGTAACAGGAGGACTGAAAGAGGCAGGCGGCAGACAGGAAGGAGAGGGAGGGGAAGGGGGTGTCTCTGTGGAGGAGGAGGTGGAGCAGGCAGAAGAGGGCGGAGGGGAGGGGGATGAAACGGAAGGCTGAGGATCCGTGGAACAAGGCGGAGGAAGAGGAGGGTATAGCGGGAGAGAAGGAGCAGATGGGGCTGGAGGATAATGTGGGGGTTCATCTGCTGGGTCAAATGAGGAAGAATCTGCGAAGTCAGGAGTAGAAGTAGGGGAAGGGAGGGGTTTGCAAGCAAGGAGGACTTGAGAAGGAGAGCAGGAGGAGCAGAGAGCAGGGTGCTGTGCAAGAAGGCTAAAACCTTCAACGCAGGGAATCTCCCTCCACTTTTTCAGACGCTGGCACTAGTTAAAAAGGTCTCGAAGGAGGTTTGGATCTAAGGAGCTTTCTGGAGGCCAGTGATTGCCATTATCCAGTGGATATGTAGGCCAATCTTGGGTACAGAATTTGATTAAAAGTTTGGGCTTGATGTCTGGTGTGAGGGACAGTGTGGCCAGATTTTTTATTAAACATTTGAGAGGTGAGGCTTCAGGTACAGACAAAGAGGTGCCCATAGTCACAGGGAGAGATGGAAGAGAGAAAGAGAGAAAGAGAGAATAAGCGTAAGCGAGAGAGACAAAGGGAAAACCCGGGCTGGAACGGCTTCCAGGAAGCCCAGGGCAAACGGAGGTCAGGTGGGCGTCCCCAAAATGACCAGCCATCACCAGGAACTACAGAGGGCACTACCCGGTCGTCACCAGTGAAGTGCGATCTGTGAGACCCAATGGGGTCGGAGCCACGGGCAACCTGATGTCAGGAAAGTTTTCGACCGCAGCGGAAAAAGTCAGTAATGAAAACAGAACTCTGGCTGCGGCGGAATGCAGTTCCAGGCCGGGAGTTCAGTTTTCCCCGAGTAGAAAGGCAGCTTTAGCTGGACACAGCAGCCCCGCAGGAAACAGCAACTCTAGCCAGCAGCAGCAGCAGTGGCAGCTGCAGCAGAGGAGGAAAAAAAAAAACATAGAACCTCTCGTGTAAACTCAGAAGCCTCATGCCCCAAAGGGAAACGGATCACCAGAGGGTCCACTGCGACCAGTAAAGGTCTTAGTGGTGTGAATTCCCTCCCCCCACCGGGCGTCTGGAGTGTGCCGGACAATCATGGTCACAGCTCCAGCTCTAGCCTGAAGGGAGTTGGCGAGCTGGGGTCAAGGGAACCTTGCCTACGGTCAGATCAATGGTGAGTGCAGGAAAGCTGGCATCTGAAAAGAGCAGACCAGGGCGGAGTGTCTTCGGCGGAGCAGGGGATGGGGCTCTTGTTGGAAAGAGCTCACCCGTTTCCTCACTCGGGGCACCAGAATGAAAGAATTCCCCACGCAAAGACACTTCGCCGGGAGAATTCCAATTTTATTGCAAAAAGCTGTGTGCTTATATAGAACTAAAGGGGAGATGGTAGGGCTTAGATAAATGGCAGGCCACCCGTTTATTGGCAAGTTCTTCCAGATATCAGCTCCCGTGCCCAGGAATTAGTTCTCATTGGGGCTAAGGTTCCCGCCAGTGAGATTTGAAATTGGCGCCAGCAGGAGAATTCACAAGGGCAGGAAATTTTCGCGCCACTGCAGAGAAGAAGAAGGTAGGAAGAAGAAGTCCTTAGGCGCCATGTTGGGGTTTTTTCTCTGGGGTACGGCTGTCGTTTATACTTTTCCCAACAAGTATCACTATCCTCCTTCAAAGGCTCTGGATTTACAGATGTGCATCACACCAGAGCTTTCACAGGAAGACTCAAATCAGTCACCACAAACTGTCCAGCACTTTGCAGAGAGCTCCAAAACTAGATGTGGGGTTACCTCTCTCTGCTTCAGAGGATCCAGGATTCCCATGTGGCCCAGAGCCACAGCCTTGACTCCAGGAATCATCTCACTGGGGCCTTCAAAATGTTCAAGTCAGATTGCAATAAATCTCTGAGTTTATCTTAAAGTGGGAAATGGAACATTTGTTCACCATTTGGAGGTTCATATCCACCAGTTGGTGGGCCAAGGGGTAGGTTGCAAGTCTACACTCTTTGACCCCATCCTGGGGTTTGAGTTCACCTTTTATAGTCCAAAACCACATTAAAGCATAAGGGGTTGTTGCTGTAATTCAAAACCATAAATAAACATCATGAGATCTAAAATCATAGGCAGAAAAGAGAGTGGGTCAAAACGTCCCCAGTTGGGCACAAGTTAAAGAATGGTTACCAATGTCTATACAATCAATCTCTGACAGGGAACATGTCCAAGAAAAACAGGAACCAAAGGAAGAACATTTTTATTATTGTATAAGACTTGTCATTGTGTGCTGCGAAAC
This sequence comes from Spermophilus citellus, assembly GCF_964194105.1. Lineage (NCBI taxonomy): Eukaryota > Metazoa > Chordata > Mammalia > Rodentia > Sciuridae > Spermophilus > Spermophilus citellus. Next base: position 227,855,372 of record NC_138185.1, on the reverse strand, counting down.
ATGCTAAGCAACTGTTGATGGGAACAGAGGTGGGGCTTTCCCTGGGAGAAGCATGTGTTACATGATGTGGTGTCTCAGGGCAAAATGGAGTCTGCTTGGTCATTGCCCATATAGCCTGGCCATAACAATACAATGTGCAATTTTTTTTAGTATTTTAGGGAATGAAAATTATATTTCCAGACTTTTGCCACAGATCCTTTGACTAATCTAAATCATTTCTAAAGGGAAACCCAATGTGCTTGCCCTGATAGACCCAACCTGATCTTTTCTTAAAATTGGGAGCCATCTTGCCACAAAGCCATGAAAAGATAATTTTGGCTTTACTATAAATTACTGCAAATTCTGAACCTGCTTGGAATGCCTGCCCGTGCCTTGAACTCACCCATGCCTGGCTCTCTGACCAGATAGCAGCCCTCTCTGAAACTTTAGTGATGCCTCACAAATCTTGGCCTTCCCTAGCCAGATAACGACCCTCTCTGAGGCTCTAATGACCTTCATAAATTCTGATGTCGGGGCCAACAAAAATGTAATCCACCATTTGTGTAATGCTCCTCAGAGTTCTGTTATCTGTAACCCCCCTTTGTGTAACTTTCTGGGCTATAAAGCTGGGCTGCAGGAAAGCTGCTGTAAGGGTCTGGCGAAGCGTCGGAGAAAGAGACCACACGAGACTAGCTCCATGCAATGGCAAGAAGGATTTATTGGGAATCCGTTCCAGCGCGCTGGGGCTCCGTGCTCACTCAAGAAGGGAGAGCAGCCCAGAGCCCAGAGCAGAGGTCGAGCAGAGCTTAAGTACACTTTTTGGAGAGGGCGGGGGGCTTTGCATACATCAGAACAAATCATCATGAGGCGCGGGGAAATTGAACAACAATTCTGATACATGATTAGTCCATTCATTGGCGGGAACAGGTTGGGTAGGGGTGATTGGTCACTTCTAAGTGGGGTACACATTTAAACTGATTGGTTCTGGGGCCTATATGCTTACGTGCCATGCTACCTGGAGCCCTTAGCTATTAAACAACCAGGGAATCAATGGAGATATTTACTGGGCAGTTCCCGCATTGTCCTAACAACTTTACAGAGATTACAGGTTCCAGGGATGGCAGAGGAATTGTAACAATAGACTTTTACCTTGTAGCCCAGGCCTTGTAATCTAGAAGCTTTACAATGCCCTAGTCTTTTACACTTTAACTCAGACTTTTGCAGCTTAGAATCAGCTTAGAAATTTTACCTTTACAATGCTGCTGCTGTCTTGTTCCCGCAGTTTTGGGTGGGAGAGGCAGCCCGGCAGGTCGAAATACTAAGCTTGCTTTAATTTGATTTTAATTGGAGTCAGTGTCTTTTCTTGCGGCCTGGTCTAACAGCCCCACATGGTCCCCTGTCACCCAGAATCAGCCAAGGCAGTCTCCCATTTCCCCTTACAGCAGTCAGGGTTCCATTTTCAGAGGGAGACTGATGTCAGGTGGGGGTGGCAACAGGTCCTTCAGTGTAGGTGACGAGTGACTGGGTCAGCAAGATGGGGGCTGACTCTGCAGAAGATAAAATGCTAACACCTCCAGGGCACCTCCCCGCTCCAAGCTGCTGCCAAGGTTCCCTGCCTCCAGGTACCTGCTCCTCCCTGCTAGGAGGTGTGAGTGAGTAGCCCTGGGCAGCTCACTTCCTGCTGCACCCCTGGGGAGCTCCTTTCCCACCCTGGATCCCTCCACCTTTTGTGTCACAGGGCCAGGTTGAGAGGAGGAGGGGATGAGAACAAAGGAAATCTAAACTCTATATAAGGGCAGGACCCCCACTCCCTCAGGCACCAACTTGGACCCCTCCTCTGCAGAGAACTCTAAGTCCCTCACTCTCTGTTCTATTTTTTTTAATAAAACATTTTGCTCTTGGAAAACAGCATCTACTGCATGTGCATCCACAGGGCATTTTCTGAGTGCCTCAATTTCCACAATGATCTACTTCCTGTGTCCTCTGCCTCATCAAAACCTCAGGACTGGCTCAGGGGGATCACTCAGCAGTTTCCTGAGTCCTGGTGGATACTTGGGTCACTTTCCTTAAACATAATGCCCTTCATCTGCAGAGAGACTGTATTTGAGTTTTAAGCCTGCTTTTCAGAGTATAATATTTGAATGTATTTATGTAAATTAGATTTCAGGAATTTGTAGGTTGAAAAGTTTTTTTTCTTTCATATCCAATTAATTTTATCTAAACAAATTACCCATTGCACTATTAAGTTCCAAATATGAACATAAATATAAAACACATAGGCTCATATATAATTCAACAAATACATGTTCTTTAAAAATTTTAAATATTGCTTTCCTGAATGGAAGTCAACAGTTTTAAATATCTCAGCATTTGGGATTAAAGAAAGTAGACAGACTACTCATAAATATTTTGCCAGCAAACACAGTTTAATTTAGTATCAATTTTAAGCAAATTTCAATAGTAAATAAGTATTTGATGGTTGCAAACTTCCTAAAATCTCACAACAAACAAAAGTGCAGAATTTAATAATTAGAAATCAATGAGGAAAATTATTTTAAAATTTTTTATAAACAGAAGAATTTTTTTGGGGGGGATGAATTTTTATTTGGGCTTCTCACAGTGGTTAGAGCCACTCTGTCTTCAGAACAATCACAGCACAGTAAATGCGTCACTGAGACTGCCTAGAAAAATCTGACCAGCTGAATATTATTGCTTAAAATACACATATTCACAATAACTGACAAATGGTGATGTGCCTCACACAAGAATGTGTTAGCATTTGCAAATCTTCTGACTGTAGCACCAAACCTTCCACCAATCCTTTCCTTCTCATTCATCTGGAAAACCAGACTCAACTTAGTCTCTCTGACCCCCTGACTATTCCTTCAGTTCCCTATCTCCTTCTCTGAGCAGGAAGCCTCCAGCAGCCTTGGCCAATATAAGAGCACATTAGTTGTTATGTACATGATTTTCTTTATATTCAGGTAATTATGATGACATAGCAAAAGAAATTGAAGATAAGTGTGGTGAGATGCTTTTAAAGCTTTAGCTTCTCAGAGTTGCATATTCATTATATACAAATTCAAGCTGAGATAAACCAGTTTGGGTACTTACATGGCCAAATAGTGGATTTGACAAATTTTGCCTTGGTCTGGGCTACAGATTGGTTCACAGCCATACATGGAATAATAGTCCACTTCATTTGTTTTTGTTTTATGCTATGTTGATCTCATCAGCAGTTTAGTGGATTCTATTACCCAAATTTCTCCTATGCACTATTAAATATGAATCCCAGGAAAACAGTGCTTCTGCATCTTGAAACCTAAAGCCATGGAAATAATAAAAAATGCCTTCTTCAACTATCTTGAATAGCAGAATGAGCAATTATATGTTATATTTTTCTGTCTTTCACATGTAATGATATCTCATCATCAACATCACTAAGAATGTCAGCATCTCTCTCCATCAGACAACAACTGGCCATTCCTGCTGTATTTTCACACTTACACTGAAACCTAGCCCTAGTGAGGCAGAGGACAGCACCCTGACACAGGGGTCCCAGGCGCCATGAAGAATCCCAGGCTGGGCACACCCAGCTGTCCATCACCTGTCCCTCCTGGGTGTGGGGAGCCCACCAGCTGCTCTGCCCCAGTCACTGTGAAGCACAGCCTGGCTGTGGGCCACAGGTGCCCTGTGAGCTGCAGAGCCCCAGGACAAGGCCCTCTCTGCAGGGGCCCTCACCACCCAAACTCACCCCCGCCCTCCCTGCACCTTCCCATCTCCAGGGGCCACTGTCCTCTCTCTTTCCAGGACCTGATGCAGTTACTTCCCCACATGAGGGATGGTGTGGTGATGGTCTCCCTCTGCCTGCCCCATTTCAGCTAGGTCCATGTGCTCCAGGGCCATGTCCAGGGCCAGGAGGAACAGGATGCCATTCTTGTTGGCTAAGTCTTGTCCTTCCTCTATGGAGAGCACTTGGAATTTGTTCAGGTAAGCCCAGACATGGTCACTGACTGATTCTTTGTGGCTGTGTGGAAACTGCTGGGGACCTGCTCCCTGTCCTGGTGCACCTGATACTCACAGTGCCCCTCTGGTGCTTCCTTGTGCTGCATTTCTGTTGGCTTCTGTCTCTCAGTTTCCATCTTGAGCTTCTGCTAACTTCCTGATCCTGGGACCTGGGAAAAATTTCCTTGCAGATTTCAGCCTAAAAATCAAATCATTTTATAATCATTGGAGGCACAAGGGGGACACCAGTGCCCTGTGCTAGCTGGGGCCTGTTCTACCTGTGGTCACTCTGCAGGGCTGTCATTTTAGATGGTGAAAATCAGCTGCACATCTTGGAGAGGCAGGAGCAGTTGTCCGGGTGCCTGAGCATGACCTGTTGGTCAGCTCAGGACACGTGGTCCACCCATCACCCCACACTCTCCCTTCTGGGAGGAGAGCCCTCCTGATCCCTCCTGCTGGCTCTGCTGGGTCTGCAGGGTGAGCGTGCTGCCCACAGCCACCCTCTGGGTGAGGACAGACAAGTGCTCCTGTGTCAGCCATGGCTATGTGACTCTTGTCTCAGCCCCTCCCTCTCCTGACCTTGCCCACCACAACAGCCACTGTCCAGCTCTGCCTTGTGAGGCCAGCTTCTTACATTGACAGGAGACTGAGGCCAGGAAGAGGCTGTCCTTCACGCCTGGCCTTTTCTCCTAGCACTGTAACCTAAATTGGGTCCTCAGCTATGCACCCCTGTGGCAAGTGCCTGAGGCCATCAACACACGAAGAGGAGCTTTCCTTTGGCTCCTGACTTCCAGTGCTCTAGTCCATGAAGAGAGGAGTCCAGTGCATTCACACCTTTCCTGGGTGTGCCAGGGCAATGCAGAGAGCCCACTGTGGGGACAGCCACTCACCTAGTTTGAAGGAGTCCAAAGGGAGGGAAGCGGAGATCGGGTCTGACAGTCCCCTTGCAGGGCCTGTCCACAGTGATTGACATAAATTCCATGAGTCCCCAAGTCCTAAGGGGTCCTCACTCCCCCAGAACCCAAGGGGCTGCAGAACAACCTTAGCACATGTAATTTTGCAGGACAATAATGCACACTAATCATTCTATCCCTGGAAATAAAGCTCTCACGTCTTTCTCATAATGCAGGCACATTCAGTCCTCATCCTCAAATTCCTCAAGGCACAAATACTGTAGCAGAACACAGAAGTCCAGTGCAAAGACTCTAAAAGATTCAGGAAAACCCTACAGTGGGCCTTAAGATCAAAGAGGGCTTTCATTCTCCCAAGTTTTATGGAGGGCTCTCAGCAATCCCACCAAACATCCCAGCTGGACATACCCTCTGGACTCCCACTTAGTGAGCCTGGCCTGCAACCTCCTGGGCAAGGGCTGCTCACTGCTGGCTCCTCTGCTCCTGGGGTCTCCTCAGCAACACGGGCTCCATCTCACAGCCCCATGCATCACCTTCCAGGGCTGCCAGCAGGGACTCTGACCCGTGACCCGCATCTGACTTCCAAGCCGTTCCTTTCAAGTATCCATGTAAGCCTCCCTGACCCTGGAGCTCTCACAGTCTGCCACCTGCAAAGCCAGCATGGTGTGGCTGAGGACAAGGTCACCCTCAGCAGGGAGCAGGTCCTGGCCTCCCTTGAACCAGGGCTGGGAACCTCTGAGCCCCTTGCTGGCTGAACAGGGGAAACCATGCCCTGGGCAGTCCTGGGTCAGGAGCCCAGAGCTCTCTCCCACAGGCCCTGCCCTGGAGGGTCTTTCAGACCTTCATCTCTGCCTCTAATCTGGGGAAGCTGGGCCTTGTTGATTCCTGGGCTCTGAAACACCCTCCATCTTCTGGGTGCAAAGACCTGGGCTGCTCCCAGTGGAGCTGCTGGCCTCCCCCTCCTGGCCACAGCTCCTGGGCAGCACCACAAGGGTGCTGCTCTCCTGGCCAAAGTGCAAAGCACCAGCTCTGCCTGCACTGCCCCTCTCTGCCCCTCCCTGTGTCCAGGCCACAGTCTGCTCCAGCCTGAGTGAGCCCAGCTCCCACCAAGTGTGGGATCATCCACAAAACAGGTTCTGAGGATGTCACGATGTGTGTCCACCTGTGAGTTGTAGGAGGTTCAGGGGACTACACCTGTCCAGGGTAAGAGCAGAAGCCTAAATACTCAACTTCCTCTTGCCAGATATGGGCTGTTGGGCACACTGCATCACCACTCAGGCTTCTGTGTGATTTAAGAACTGCATCATGGAATTGACCCTGATCCCTCTGTCATGATTATGTAGATGTGGAAAACACATTAATAGATGATGTAGGCAGAACAGAAAAATACACAAAAGCAGTTTTACTTTCCAAAATGCTGCTGTGTGCTCCTAACTGCACCTGATGCTCACCTCTACTCTAAATGCTCTTCTAGGTGGCCTACACCCAAAGCTGCTATATAGCAGGAGCACATGCAAATAGGGCCTCCCTCTGCTCTTGAAATCCAGCCCACCTGACCCTGCAGCTCTGCACAGGAGCCCAGCCCTGGACTCCCAGCTCAGCCCACTCAGGGATCAGGACTGAACACAGCTGCTCACCATGGAGAGTGTGCTCAGCTGGGTTTTCCTGGTGGCTGTTTTCAAAGGTAATGAATGGAGAACAGAGATCCTGAGAGTGTGAGTGGACAGGAGTGAGAGGAAGAGTGGGTGAGTGACAGTGTCATGACCAGGCTGCCTCTGTGTTTGCAGGTGTCCAGTGTGAGGTGCAGCTGGTGGAGTCTGGGGGAGGCCTGGTGCAGCCTGGGGGTTCTCTGCGACTCTCCTGTGCAGCCTCTGGATTCACCTTTAGTAGCTACTAGGTTTTCCAGGCTGCAGGGAAGGGGCTGTAGTGGGTCTCATACTTTATCGGGGTAGTGGTACTTTAAAGTATGCCAACTCCATGAAGGGCCGAATACACCATCTCCAGAGAAAATGCCAAGAACACACTGTACCTGCAAATGAGCAGTACTAGATCTGAGGACACGGCCACCTATTACTGTGCTACAGACAGTGTGGGGACCTCAGTGTGAGCCCAGACACAGACCTCCCTGCAGGGTGCCCACTGCCAGCAGGGGGTGCTCAGCACACAGGGAGCTCAGGTCAGCCCAGGAGCAGGTGCAGAGAGGAGCTGAGGCTGGTTTCCTGTTGGATATTGAGGCTTTTTCTCTATCTCCCTGGGTCCTGGGCAAGTAATACTTTTTAATTCAGTTTGTATGTTTCCCTGATGTCTTTGATGGAAGTGTTTGTTCCTTGGTTTTTCAGGGCGTCTGAAACACCAGGGCCATTCAGAGCCCCATGTCACAGGCCCCAGGTTAAACACTTGCAGAGGGAGGTTCAGATGGATTCCTGCTATGCACGGGGGCTTCCGCTCCATTCAGAGATTCTCTGTGGATCCTTTCCAGACTTAGGACCCGGGGCCTCTGCTCGCAATTCTACAATCAATAGTCACCACTGCAAGGGAGCAGAGATTCACCAGGCACAAGCACAGGGTGAGGCCACCTGCTCCTGTGATTGACCTCAAAGTGGGCCACATGGCTCCTTAGCCCTCTGCAGAACTGGGGATAGAACATGCTGAGACCCAACATCAGTCACCAGGTAGACATGCTCCTCAGGACTCAGACAAAAAGACAGTGGACTCAGGACACAGATGATTCTAGGCAGTCATGCCACCAAGGGCCCCTGAGGGAGAGGGCTTGATCCCTTATCACATGTCTGATGTCAACTGTTCATCAGAAAATCTGCTGTCATCAGGTCACAGACTCAGGACAGCTCCACAGTCCAGCACAGGGCAGTGTGGCCCTCATCACAAGTGTGCACAGGCAGAGCTCATGGAGCATGATCCCTCCAGAGAGAAGAGCCCTTTAGCAGCCAGAGGAGGAGGAGAAGGTCCCCAGGGGTGTGGGGGCTCTGTGTTAGGACCTTCCTGCAGAACCAGGAGGGACATATTCATGACAGTCCACTGTGATATCCAGGATGGGGACCTTCTACACATCCAGAGAAATGGAGGGTCACATTGAGTCCCCAACAGGAGAGCTGGGTGGGCGCAGCAGGACTCTGCTGGCCTGGGGAGCAGGGGAGAGATCTGAGCCTCCATAGTGTCAGGGATCTGCAGAGAAAGTTCCACCTGGATGTTTAAGGGTAACCAGCACCAGAGGAAGAGGGACCCAGGGGCTTTCTCAGCACTGTGACCAGATGTGGGGCCAGAGGGGATGGGGAAGTCCCCAGTCATAATGTCTAGGTGAAGATGGCTGTATAAAATTAATTAAAATAATTAGTGAATATGGCATTGGCTGTCTTTAAATATTTGGTACAATTCTCCTGTGAAGCATCTGCCCTTGACCTTGTCTCTCCTGGGTTTTGACTCATACTGTGACCTCTGTGACTGTCACTGCTCTGCTCAGGCTGCTTGCTGCTCCTAGGCTCAGCTGGGAAAGGTGCACAGTTCTGGAAATTCATGCATCTGCTTCTGCATGTCCCACTGTGGTCAGGGATTATGTCCAGTAGGCCTCATGATCACTTGTATTTCTAAATACTCAGAAACACCTTTTTGAGCAGGTGTTATAACTTTGCATTCTGCTCCCACTACTGTGTCACCTAAAGCAAATAATTATTTCCTAAATGGTGGCTGAAGAGTCCCACAGGCTCCTTGTTCTTTTCCACCTGAGGAGTGTATTCACTGCACCTTGGTCAGGTGTTCCTGGAGCAGCTGGGCCTCACAGTGCCGGGGGCTGCATGGTGCTGGGGCCACTCTGGCAGCCTGGACAGCTGAGGGGCTGCTGGCAGAGCAGCAGAGGTGCAGCACATCTGTCCCCAAGGGCTGCCTGGGGTGGGCCTCCAGCAGGCCCAGGTCAGCAGGGCAGCAGGCCCCATGAGTGGAGAGATGGCTGTCAGATTAGAGGACAGCACCGGGCAGACAGCACCTGGGGACAAGGGCGAGATGCTCCCAGCACCCAGGGCTGGCTTTGCACCTCCACAGGGACTCTGTGCAGTGGCTGCTCAGCTGCCCTGGGGACCTTGTTAGGGGTTACAGGTTCGTGCAATTCCACCTGGGGTCCTGGGAAAGGTGTGTGGCCCTTACTGCTGGCCCTGCTCTCAGCATGCCCTGCAACTCAGGGAGGGCCCAAGGCTCTTCCCTCCTTTGTACAAGTGTGGACTTATGGCCAGCTGTGTCCTGTGTCTGCAGGTGGATGGACAGTTCCTCCCTGACCAGCACACATCTTGGGAGGGAGGCTGAAGGGAGCAGCCAGCCAGCTTCTTCCCAGGACCCTGGTAGGGTCCCTGCATGGCTCTGTGCAGTGGAGCCTGGTGTGGGGCCCAGGCTGGCTCTGCTCTGTCCCCACCACTGCTGGGGCCTGTTTCCCAGAAGGTCCCAAACTGTGCTGAGGGCTGGGGGGCTCAGTGGCTGTCAGGGGTGAAGGATGATTGACAGCTCCTTTTGTGGCTGGGGCAGAGGCAGCACCTGCACAAGGGGCCCCACTGAGGGTGGCTTCAGCAGAGGTCCTGCCTGTCACCCATGTGCTCTGTGTGGTGGGGGCAGGACGAGCTCTCCCTCCTTCCACAGTGCTCTGTCCTGCATCAATGGCCATAGACTGACCCAGGCCTATGGGCAGGGAGAAGAGCAGGGGCCTCTGCAGCTCCCTCATCCACTAAGGCAGCCTCCAGGGACCTGGCCATGAAAACTAAAGTGCAAATTTCACATGTGCTAAGTGTGTGGACGTTTTTGGTTCAAGAACACGCAAACACACAGTAAGCATCCTTTGTAAACTTCTAGAAAGTAACTGGATTACAGGTTTACATTTGAAGCACAAGTCCACAGCTTTTCAGATAAAAACAATAAATTTTTTATTACTCAGTCTGACAGCAAACTTTCAGGTGTACGTCAAGATACAGAGGATGGGTCCCTGAAATTAATGTCTAACCCCTGTGGGCCACTCAGAGGTGAGGGAGAACGTGGATGCCCTGATTCTCCCAGGGGCACTGGGTGCTCAGGTCGTGGCCTGTCCTCAGCTCTGTGCTTCATAACACCAAGGTGAGCCCAGCCAGTGTGCCTGCTCCCCTGCCATAGAGCTTATCCCCTTGTTCTGGCCACAGGCAAGGCTTCTCCTGCAGTCCTGAGCTTTAGGACTTGGAGAGGTTCTTCTGCAGACTCGGATGTTCACCTCACAGGGCAGTATGACTGGGCACAGTGTGCATGACACCAACCACTGCCATGGGAGACCCTCACCTACCACAGGACCACAGTGTTGGCTCTTACTTGCCACAGATGACTAGTTTTATTATGTAGTCACAGCAGCTGTGGCTCAGTGTGTCCAGGGGCAGTGGGGGCCTCTGTGGCTGCCCCTACAGAGGTCCAGTGCATGCATAGTGATGGTGTCCATGTGCTTCTCATAGTGACAGGGACAGAGTCCCAGATCTGTGGGGCATGGCAGCATGACACAGTCCTCAGAAAACACAGAAACCCCAAGGACAGGAAAGGAGCCCTGCAGGAGGGAGTCCCTGCAGAGGCCTCCACAAGGTCATCCTCAAAGGACTGAGGCCCTAGGGACACTGCAGTGCCCCCAAGGAGGAGTGCAGAATGCAGCCAAGGACATGGCCAACTCCTACTGTGCAGAGTCACTCAGGACCTCAGTGTGAGCCAGACTCAAACCTCCCTCAGTAGGCACCTGTGGCCAGCAGAGGGCGCTCAGGAGCAAGGAGTTGCTGATTCAGTAGTGGATTTTTTCCAGTTGTGGCTTTCATTTTTCTGTAAACCTGACACACTTCCTGAGAAAGGCCTCCACAGTTATGCCTCTGGGCCTTCAATAGATGTTTTCAATTTAAAAAATAATGATTAACTGGGATGGATTGAAAAGGGTTGATGGCGTAACCTTGAATTCCTTAGTCCTCAAATGAATGTTCAGAGAGCAAAATCTTCATGTCTCATGTACATAAATTCTAAATTTATAAAGGTACCTGAACATGCAATATACTTCCTCAAAGAGTAATTTGAAATCATTAAAGTTTCAATTATTGGCATTTCTAGCCAGAGATTAATTGATGGCCCAGAACATCTGGGCCACTTTGCACAACCACACAGAGACCCACAGTTTCATGTGCAAGCTCTGACTCTCAGGCTCCAGCACCCCAGGAGCTGGCCCAGGAGATGTGGCTGCTGTGGCTGTTGCTGGCTCTATTCTGCAGGGAGCTTCCAGGAGGAACACCTGCTGCCTTTCCCTCAGGCCTGGCCTTCCCTGGAGGACACGTCCACACTCTCTGTCCACAGTCACTCCCTGTTCCTGGGTAATTCTTCTCCCATCCAACACATCAACATGGTCCTGGCTGTGACTTCTTCCCATCCTCTGTGCCCTGCCTCTGTGTGGACACAGGACGTGCATTCTGCAGGCTCCACATGCAGACCACAGGCTTGGCAGACACGGTGCTGGTGATGGACAGCAACAGCCTGGACACGCCTCGCCCCAACCTGCACATGAGCCTCTCACACAGTCGGTTATTTCCCTGGGATCTTTATGTCAATATGAAATGAGGAGATTAAATCCCTGGAAACTGACCAGGTGGAAGGATTACCAGGACCAGGAATTTGCTGTCATGGTTCACATATGAGGTGGCCCACAAGCTCACGTGTGAGACAAAGGAGAGAGGACTCGATTACCAGAGCTCAAACCCAAAGTGGATTAATCCACTAACATGGATTGACTTGCAGCCACTGTAGGCATTTGGGGTGTGGCTGGAATACTTGGATCACTGGGGTGTGCCTTTGGGGGACACTCTGTGCAGCTCACCTGCTTCCTGGTGGCCATGTCCTGAGCTGCTTTCCTCCTCCATCCCCTTCTGCCGTGGTGTTCTCCCTCCCTGACCAGAGCTAAGGACTTTTCACCATGCACTCCATCCTCCTAAGTCATGACCCAAGGGAAGCTTTTCTTCCTCTGTGTTCTCAGAATTTTGGTCAAGTGACAAAACAATGTCAAATATTGATATATTTTAGGAGGTTTTCTTATGTCCACATCATACATCCACTAAGTTTCTCTGATTTTCACGAACACTTTGTGCTGAATGGTGAAAGCAAACTGAAGCCCTGGAACAGGTGAGTTGTTGAAGACCTCATACCTGGCACAGGTGAGGTGGGGAAGATTCATACATGGCACAGATGAGGTGGGGAAGACTATCACATGGAGGGCTTGGGATCCCCAGGTCAGGAGGTGGGGTCACCTTAGGATGCCTCCTACTTAGATGTCTGGAAGAACAGCTTTCTAATCAGATGATTTGATAGGACTTGGAAACTTCACTCAGGGGCTCACCTGGATTTGCAGGTGGTGAAAACATGGAGACCAGCAGGTCTCACCTGAGCCACCCCAGGACCAGGAGGTGGGTGCTGCAGGTCAGTGTTTGCAGTGAGTTCATGGTCAACACCACAGGGAACAAGGAGAGGAGCCCACATGTCTTATTAGTGTGCTGTGCTCACTCAGGCAGGAGGTCAATTCCTGAACCTCATCAGGAGGTCAGCAACTACACCTGCCCTCTCAGTGACCCCACCTCACTAAAGACAGTGTCCACTGTTCTCTCCAAATGCTGGGCTGTGGGCAAGGCAGGTCTCACTGCAGGGATGCTGCACAGGGAAGGGACCTGGGCCTCCTCCCTCACCCAGCCTGCCCTGCATGCCGTCCTGTCTGCTGTCAGCCTGGCTCTGCTGCTCTGGGGACTCAGGGGCTCTCAGCCTCAGGCTGCAGGTGAGAGCTGCCTCTGCTCCCAGGACTCTCACCTGGCCCAGCACCTCCATCCTGTCCTCTCCTGGACAGGTGAGGGGAAGAGCTCAGGGCAGATTCCCACCCACTGCTGTCCACAGGCATTGGCTGGACAGTCAGGAGGACAAGCAGGGCAGAGGGAAGGGAGGCAGTGGGAACACAGCAGGAAGCCCCTCCCCTCCTGAGACCCTGCTCCCTCCTCTCCTGCTCAGTCTGTAGCCCCCAAATCTCACAGAGATGAAAGAGAAGAACTAGTCCTGAGAACAAAGGGGGGCTCTTTGTTTTGCTCTCCTCTCACAGGTAAAGCTCCACCTGGGTTCAAGACAGGGACACATCTCAGGAGCACAGAGGACCTGGGCAGCCTGACCTCAGCCTCTCCAGATATCAGAAGAGCCTCCCCCACATGCAAATCCCTCCTCCTGCTCTGGGTTCAAAGGCCCTCTGGGCTGTGGGAGCTCCCAGCTCTCTGCTCAGACAGGGCTGAGGTCTCTGGGAAGGCAGGTGTGGTCTAGAAGATGAGGCTGCTGGGTCTTGTCCTGTGCCTGGTCACAGCTCCCCAAGGTGAGTGTCCCCAGTGTCAGACCTGAGTCCATGGGGAGGTTGTGAATGAAGGTGACTAACAGGGTGTGACTGTCCTTGTCCCCAGGTGTCCGGTGCTAGGTGCAGCTGCAGGAGTCGGGACCTGGCCTGGTGAAGCCCTCTCAGACCCTGTCCCTCACCTGTGCTGTCTCTGGATTCTCCATCACAACCAGTGGTTACCGCTGGAGCTGGATCCGTCAGCCCCCAGGGAAGGGGCTGGAGTGGATAGGGCACATAAGTTATGGTGGTAACACTAACTACAACCCATCCCTCAAGAGCCGAGTGTCCATCTCCAGAGACACGTCCAAGAACCAGTTCTCCCTGCAGCTGAGCTCGCTGACCACTCAGGACACAGCCACCTATTACTGTGCCAGAGACACAGTGAGGGGACCTCAGTGTGAGCCCAGACACAAACCTCCTGCAGGGCGACCAGGGCCAGCAGGGGGCGCCCAGCACACAGGAGTCAGGTGCCACCTTCAGAGCAGCAGATGGGAGTGGATGGTTTCTCTCCAGGTGATCAGTGTCTCCCTGGATCCCATCATGGAGAATCTGGAGGTCTCTTCTGCCTCAGATCATCCCATGCTCTTCTCTTATGGAGTCAGGAGTGTTTCTCTCCACCTGTCTCAGGTCAGGGTGCACAGTACATGTGTGAGTCTGTGTGTCCCTGTGTGTATATATATGTGTGTGTTATGTGTGTGTGTGTGTGTGTGTGCAGGAGTGTTGTGTGTGTGTCTGAGACTGTATGGGTGAGACTCCTGGAAGGAAGACTCTGCTACCTTGTCACATTGCTGTCCCTGAGCTCAAGGCCTGCCCCGTGCTCCAGCAGCCAGTCCCTGGGCAGCTGCAGAGGACTCACATGGGGAAGGCTCAGCAGGCTCTCAGACACCTCCACCCATCACAGCCAGGACCCTGACCCTGCCAGATGCTCTTTACACACTGACCTGGGCTCCCTCCCCAGGGCAGGCAGCTGTCAGTTCACACCAAGGCTTCAGCCTCCTCTTCGAGACCAGAGCACGGGATCCCAGAGTCCTCAGCCCACGTGTACACACACACACTCACACACACACACACAATCACATACACACTCACACTCACACACACTCACACACATTAACACACACTGACACACACTCACATACACACACTCACACACACACTCACACACACACTCACACACACACACACACACATAGACACTCACACTACTCAGCCTACCACACAGTGTCCTTCGCTGTCATCATAGAAACGTCCTTTGACACAGTGGTTCTCCTGGTGACTGCACAGCTGCCCTCCACCCTTGGCCACATCTCCTCTTCATCTCTCCCTGGTGACCTCTCCCACCCTGGTTCATGGGTTGCCTGAGCCTTTTCCTGGGCAGGTGGCGTCCTGCATGTGGATGTGGTGTCCACGGGTCCTGCTGCTGCTGGGCTCCACCCCAGGGACCATGGCAGTGTCTGGGGTCAGTCTGGGTGTCTGAGGGCAGTGGGCCTCTCCTGGCCCTGGGTGGTAGAGAGCTGCCTGCTGCCTCCCACCTCACAATCCCAGAGCCCAAATGCCAGCTCTGCCAGGCTCAGGAACCTGTGCCCACCTTGAGCCTCATCTCAGTTCACCCCACAAAGTGACTTGGCTGTGACTCACTGACCTGGACACCCTCAGCTCACCTGGTCTCAGTGTGCACAGAGGGCACTGGCTCCATGGACCTAGGGAGGAGCTGCTGTCAGAATTTCCCATGAAGCCCGACTTACACCTGGAAGACGTCTTCATCTGCGTCCTCAGACTGCTCCACATTATCTCCTACAACCAGTTCTAAGGCCTTGGGATCTCATGGAGAAGGTTGTCACAGACAGACCCCTCTCTTGGTGCTAACTGCTGTGACAGTCCTCTTTCCCTCCCTGTGAGAACGGCCCTGACAAGACCCATGTAGAGGAGGTGAACGTTGTTTTGGCTCCGGGTTGTACAAGTTCAGTCAATGGTTGGCCCACTCCATGGCTCTGGGCCTGAGGGGAGGCAGAGCATCATGGAGGAAGGACACCAATGGAAAGAAGGGGCTCACCTCGTGGAGGCCACGACACACAGGGGAAATGACAGTTTACAGTGGACACACCCCGGGACTCCCCTCCTCCAGCCAAGCCCCACCTGCATGATTCATCCCCATCTAGTCCATCAGACTAGGGTGGATGCACATATCAGGTTAAGATCTCATCATCTAACCATTCACCTCTGACTCCTCCTGCCCAAACACAGGAGCTTGGGGGACAGTCCACCTCCCACCTGCTACAGAAAGATGAGCAGAGCAGAGGAAGGGAACAGGAGGAGGGAGGGGAGGGACCGTGGAAGGGCTGGGGACTGAAATGGAACCAGTTACAGTCCAGGGTTTTATAATAACATCAAAACATGCCGTGCACAGTGGTGCATGTCTGTAATCAATGCAACCAGGGAGCCTGAGGCAGGAGGATCATGAGTTCAAAGCCAGCCTCAGCAAAAGCAAGTCACTAAGCAACTCAGTGAGACCCTGTCTGTAAATAAAATACAAAACAGGGCTGGGGATGTAGCTCAGTGGTCAAATGAGTTGAGTTCAATCCCTAGTACCAAAAAAAAAATATGAGTATTTATGATGAATTAATAAAAAATAAAATTTTAAAAACTGATTTAAATATTCAGGTTCTCTTTCTATTCAAAATATGTTGTAAAATAATTTTTTCTTCTTCTGTATCAAAGGCTGTTGAGGTTTTAATAGGAAGTGCACTGAAACCATAGATCTATTTAGGAACTAAAACATGTTCATGATTTTTGTATTTCTACTCCTGGGACACTGGGTTACCTTCAATTTCCTTCTTTTTTTTCTAGAATATTTCATAAATTTCAACATCTCTCTTTAAACAGATTAATTATACACCTAAGTGCTTTGCACATTTATATATTTTTGATTCACTAATAATGTGGTTAGTCCTGTTCTTTTTCATGACACCACCTCATGCTGCACCCTCATGGCAGGAAGGCCCTGGTCAGTGACAGGCTCCCCTGGTTCTCAGGGAGGGGTCTGCCCTTCCCCTCCCTGACCCCCAGCATCCCTCCCCTCTTCTCAGGTCCTAAGAGGATGGTGCACAGTCACACTGTCCTTCTGTCTCATTCTGCTGCTTCTCATCCTACCATGTCCTGGAGGAAGGCAGCCTGATTGTTATTTAAATCTCTCTTTAAATAGTGCTGGGTAGTGTTTGGGTCACCTTTTGCATTGCTGTCACCAATAGGTATGCCAAGGGCCATGTAAAGAGGAAACATTTATTCAGACTCACAGTTTCAGAGGTCTCAGTGCACAGTCAGCTGACTCCACAGCTCTGGTCCTAGGTGAGGGAGACCATCATGGCAGAAGGGTAACCAGCTCAGGATATGGTAACAAGGAAGCTTAGAGAGAGCTCTGCTCAGCAGGGATTCAATTACAACTCCAAAAGCACACCCCCAGTGACATACCTCCACCAACACAGCCTTCCTACATTGGGTTACCACCCAGGTGATCCACATCAGTGCATGAGTCCACTTATTAGGATCCAATGCTCATGATCTAATCTTTCTACCTCTACAAATCATTGCATTGCCACACACGATCTCTTGGGGACACTCCATTTCTAAACCTTAGTGTTCTTCCCCAGGCCCTCAAAGTTCATGCCCATCTCACATTTCAAAACTCACTGAGCCCACCTTCAAGAGTCAGCACTGTCCTAACAGTCCCAGGGTCACCCAAAGTCCAGGTAAAAAGCTCCTCTGAGGCTCAAGGGAAACTCCTCACTGTGGGAGTAAAGTTCAAAACCAAGTTACAGGTGTCTGATATATAAAGGTGCAGAGTCAACATCTCCAGTTTGAAGTTAGAAATGAGGCATAGAATAAAGGGATGGGAGCAAAGTGAGACCAAAGTCCAGCTGGACAAGCAGGTCCTGTAGCTCCTTGTCCAGCACCTGGGGCACATGGCATCCTCTGCTTTACCCACAGGGCTGTGCCGCTCAGCTCCAGCGACCTTGCTGGGTGCAGCCTCATGGCCTCTCTCGGGGCTGGTCTCTGCTGGACTCATGCAGTTTCCTTGGCATAAGTTCCATGCTGCTGGCATCTCTTATTGGGGACTGTGCCCCTGGAGTTTCACCTTTCTCCTCAAGTCTCCATGCACTGTCCTCTCATGGGCAGACCACATGGACTGTGACCCTCCAATCTCTGGCCTTCCCCACCTTCCTTGGAGTCTTGTTGGAAGACCTGTCCCTACCTCCAGTGTCCAGCAATCCTGCAGAACCTGCACCATGTGGTTGGCTCCCAGGTCTGCCACCATCTCCAGCAGTGACCTGGCCTCCTGGGACCATGGATACAGTGACCTCTACCTGCCTGGGTGGCTGAGAATGGTGAAATGACTTTCTACCCGCCCTGTGCAAGCAGGGTGTCCCCATGGTGTCTTCTCACCTTGAGCTTAAGATGAGGGTGGTCCTGCCAGTTCCTGAGGTGCTGCAAAGCCATCTTTTATCCTGTTTCCAGGGAGAGTATTTAGCATTTCCCTAGTGACAGTGTTGTCGTGAACAATCCCAGTTTCTTTAGCCTCAGTTACACTCACACATTTCTAACTGTACTGCAGGATTTCCACACCTTTCTGCTCTGCTCCTCCTCCTCATTATCACACTAAATGGCTAAAACCAGGCAGCCTTATCCATGCCTCTGCCTGAAGGCTGTGCTGTCCTGAAAGTCCCTCTGCTATTTTAACAAGTCCATCACCTTTAATCCAGCTTCACAAGAGGAATCAGGACATGGGGGGAAGTAGGCAATTCTGGGACAGAGTTATGGTCTCCTCAGCTCCCACCATGAGCCCCTCCCCCTATCAAACTCACATACAGTGGTCTGACACTTTTCCAGTGTGTGTTTGTAAATCTTTCTATAATCTTCCACAAACACCAAAAAGCTCCAAAAGCTTCTGAACTACACAATAATGTTAGTGGCAAAGTCACCTCTATGGATCCCTGTTCCTATTTTAGTCAGTATTTGCACTGCTGAGGTCAAAATACCTGTCAAGAACATGGTGTGGGACACAAGGTTCAGTCCCCCACCATCTGACTCCATTGGTCAGGACACAGTTAATGCAGAACATCATGTCAGAGGTGTTTGGAGAAGGAAAGCTGCACAGGACAGTGTCATGAGGAATGAGAGAGAGAGAGAGAGAGAGAGAGGGAGGGAGAAGCACTCCTCACATCAAAATAACACTCCACTCATCAAAAATAAGCCCCTAAATATAAACACCTCCAGGAACCTGTATCCTACAGACTCACCCTTCAGAATCTGACCCTGTCACCTCTGCAAATTCTTCCAATGTCTCAAACAAGAGAGTTTGGAGCTCCTCACGTCGAAACTAAAGCTGATACTCACCTTCCAACATGGCTCTTTGAAAGAGGTGATGGGAAGGGGATCTTCAGAGAATCCTGGACCTAGAGGCATGTGACATGGGACAGGCTGGGGTTCTGTGCCCAAATGACAGCTGTGGCATGTCAGGGCAACAGTATAGCAGGTGACTTTGTGGGCTCCATGATGGGGGTCAAGGAGACAATTTAAGTGTCCAAAAGAGAATCATGGCACTAAAAGTAGATGACAATATTGATTCCTAAGGCCCCTGCTATAGAGATCACACACAGAGTTCCTGCTACAATCCCCAATGTGTGCCTTTCCAGACTGGAGGTCACATGTGCAGTCCACCTCCGCAGGGTCTCATGGTGAGGAGGGCTGGGCTGGGCTGTGTGTGCCACACCACTCTCAGGAGATCTCACCACAGTCCAGGACTCAGTGACACGTGGCCATGGAGGCAAGTCACAGAGTGACTCCCCACCAAGGGCAGAATCCACAGGACCAGCTGCTCCTGCAGGACCTCGTCTCTCCACAGGAAAAGGCAAGGACCAGGCCTGAGTGCTCTGCCAACAGTGCTAGGAGTGGACCCAGGTGAGCAGGGTCTACACCCCACTGAATCACAGTGTGTGCAGCTTGTGAGCACCTATCCTCCCAGGGACGTCCTTGTCACCACACAGTCCAGAGCAAGGTACATGGAGAAACATGGATCACAGTCATGAGTCACCCAAAGTCCTCCAGCACCTGATGAGCTTTGGGTCTAAGGGAATCTTCTCTGAATGACATAGATTGCAACATTCAGATGTTTCATCAAACTCTGGAACCCCAAAGCTGAACATGAGCTTATGGTGACCACACATGTATTAGAATCATGATTCTGTAACTTAGGGTAAGATATAAGTGTGTATATCCTGCACTTCTGTGATCTGTTCACACACACACACACACACACACAGCCATTAGCCCTATGTCCTCTGGGAGGTGAGCCTGGTTACCAGTTTCCAAAGCCCTCTGTCATGTGTGGATACATCCTGCTCCCTGGAAAGTCCCACCACATATCGCTTTGGAATGAGGGCTCCCTGGACCTGGTGACATGCACCCCAGGCAGGGGGTGGACCTTCCTGGGGCACAGCCAGCAGCCTCCCGCAGAGAAAGGTGTCTGCCCCTCCCTCCACATCCTGGATACAGCCTCCCCACAGCAGATGCACAATGAGGCCCCAGGTTGAACCACAGACCTGCTCACTCACATTCAGGGTCTTCTCCAGCTGGAAGGGGTTTTCTAGGATGGGAACCTGCTCTGCGGAATGTGGAGACATCCTGGTCCTTCTTCCTTTTCCTGGAGTTTCCCAGATGTGAGGTCTCAGGGATTCAGGGAGGAAGACGTGGAGCAACTGCATCTGAGTTCATGACTCACTCTGGTTCTCTGTCCCTAGCATCCTCTCCCAGGTGCAGCCTCAGGAGTCAGGACCCAGGTGGTGAGCTCTCCAAGACATTGTCCCTAACCTGGATGTCTGTGGATTCTCCATCACCAGTGTTTACTGCTGGAGGTTCATCCATCAGCCTCCTGGGGTGGGGCTGCAGTGAATGGGGCTCACTGATGGTAATGGAGGCACAACTTATAACCCCTCCCTGAAGAGTGGAGTCTCCATGTGCAGAGACCATGTAAGGACCAGTTCTCCCTACAGTTGAGATCTGTGACCAACAAGGATGTGGCTGTGTATGACTGTGCAGGACAACAGTGAGGGTGTTGTAGGGACAAATGAGGCAAGGCACCGAAGATAGCAGGAAACAGTTTTATTTGGCTGCAGCCAGGCTCAGAGGGCACAGTTTTTGGTGTAATCAATCAATCCCCTGAATCCTGAGTTCAGGCAGTTTCAGTTTTATACCCAGCATGTAAGGGGAGGGGCTCAGAAGTTCACAGTTTGCAAAAGTTCACATAAAAGCAGCTTTTTCCCCCCTGTTCTGGGCAAGTTAACTCTTCAAGGACCACACCTGAGAAGGGGGGAGCTTCTTCTCCCCTTTTTATTCTCCACCAGCCAGCTGTTACCATGGAGCCCAGTTGATAACTTCTCTTATCTTAAAAATGTAGACATCTCTGTGAAGCTCAGCTCAAGGCCAGAGGCCTTGTTTGCACATTTCTTCAAAGTACTATAGTGGATATGTGTGTGAAAAACAAGTAAGAGGTATCCAGCACCTCGAGTGCTGATATCTTCTCGGCTAGTGGCCAAGTAAACAGGGAGACACAAAAATAGGAAGTTTATCTACATGGAACTCTTTTGCAGAGACTCTTTTGCTGACAGTCCTAAAATCAGTCTAGGTGAAGATTTCTGGAGAGGCCCGGTTAAGACTTTTCAGTGGAGAAAGGGGGTACCACTTCAAGGGTACTTCAGGGTGACCCTGCTTGGTAGTCAAGAACAAACAGGGACATTAGGACCAGCTGGTAGCTCAGGACCAGCAGGGGATCAGAATCAGTAGCAGAAAGTCAGGACCAACAAGGGAAGCTCAGACCAGGGCTGGGGCTCAGAACAAGCAGGTGCACTATGGAACCATGAGGGACAGGAAGGGACCAAGGAGCAGGTGCAGAGAGGAATCTGGGAGTGAGGGGCTTCCTGTAGGCCTGTGGGGTTTCCTCCCCTTCTCTACTTTATAGAACCTCAGAGACCCTGCAATGCACCTGCTGTAGAGGACCTGGGAATGTCCAAGCCCCTGGCATGGAGCAGACTCTTTGTTAAATTTTCCTGCTTTCATAGGTACCTGTTTTCTTCATCGCATTCTTATGAAGCTCTCTGAGAGGCAAACACCTTGTACACAACTGAAAGTAGACTGCAGTCTGCACAACTCAAGGGCCTTTGGAGAATGGAAGCATCAGAGTCATTACCCTCATCTAAAGGTCAGTCTGCTGTGTTGTCATCAAGAGGGACAGCTGCATGCAGGACTCTGTGTCTCTGATTAAGAATGAGGGCTTCCTCCTGTCCTCATGGTCTGAGGACTTCCAATCCTTCTGCTGCACCACCAGCAGTCCTAGGGAGGGAGGAGCAGAGGTCCAGGTGCCCGAGCATGGCCGGTTGGTCAGCTCAGGACACGTGGTCCACCCATCACCCCACACTCTCCCTCCTGGGAGGAGAGCCCTCCTGGTCCCTCCTGCTGGCTCTGCTGGGTCTGCAGGGTGAGTGTGCTGCCCACAGCCACCCTCTGGGTGAGGACAGACAAGTGCTCCTGTGTCAGCCATGGCCATGTGCCTCTTGTCTCAGCCCCTCCCTCTCCTGACCTTGCTCACCACCACAGCCACTGTCCAGCTCTGCCCCTGTGAGGCCAGCTTCTTACATGGACAGGAGACTGAGGCCAGGAAGAGGCTGTCCTTCAGGCCTGGCCTTTTCTCCTAGCACTGTAACCTAAATTGGGCTCCTCAGCTGTGCACCCCTGTGGCAAGTGCCTGAGGCCACCAACACAAGAAGAGGAGCTGTCCTTTGGCTCCTGACTTCCAATGCTCTAGTACATGAAGAGAGGAGTCCACTGCATTCACACCTTTCCTGGCTGTGCCAGGGCAATGCAGAGAGCCCACTGTGGGGACAGCCACTCACCTAGTTTGAAGGACTCCAAAGAGAGGGAAGCAGAGATGGGGTCTGACAGTCCCCTTGCAGGGCCAGTCCACAATGATTGACAGATATTCCATGAGTCCCCAAGTCCTAAGGGATCCCCACTCCCCCAAAGCTCAAGGGGCTGAAGAACATCCTTAGCACATGGAATTTTGAGAGGACAATTATGCACACTAATCATTCTATCCCTGGACACAAAGCTCTCATGTCCATCTCATAATGCAGACACATTCCATCCTCATCCTTGAGTCCCTAAAGATACAGATACTTCATCTTAGCTCAGATGACCAGTGCAAAGACTCCAAAAGATTCAGGGAAACCTTACTGTGTGCCTTAAAATCAAAGAGGGCTTTTATACTCCCAAGTTTTATGGAGGGCTCTCAGCAGCCCCACCACACAGCCCAGCTGGACATAGCCCCCTGGCCTCCTGCTTACTAAGCCTGTCCTGCAGCTTCCTGAGTAAGCGCTGCTCACTGCTGGCTCCTCTGCTCCTGGGGTCTCCTCCGCAGCCCTGGCTTCATCTCACAGCCCCATGCATCACCTGCCAGGGCTGCCAGCAGGGACTCTGACCCCTGACCCCCATCTGACCTCCCAGCCCTTCCTTTCAAGTATTCATGTAACCCTCCCTGACCCTGTAGCTCTCACCATCTGCCACCTGCAAAGCCAGCATGGTGTGGCTGAGGACAAGGTCACCCTCAGCAGGGAGCAGGTCCTGGCCTCCCTTGAACCAGGGCTGGGAACCTCTGAGCCCCTTGCTGGCTGAACAGGGGAAACCATGCCCTGGGCAGTCCTGGGTCAGGAGCCCAGAGCTCTCTCCCACAGGCCCTGCCCTGGGGGGTCTTTCAGATCCTCATCTCTGCCTCTGAGCTGGGGAAGCTGGGCCTTGTTTATCCCTGGGATCCTGAAACCACCCTCCATCCTCTGGGTGCAAAGCCCTGGGCTGCTCCCAGTGGAGCTGCTGGCCTCACCCTCCTGGCCACAGCTCCTGGGCAGCACCACAAGTGTGCTGCTCTCCTGGCCAAAGTGCAAAGCCCCAGCTCTGCCTGCACTGCCCCTCTCTGCCCCTCCCTGTCCTGCACATGGCCTGACATCAGTCAGGGGGTCACACGCCAGGGCCTCCCCTGTGCCCTTGAGATTGTCCAAGATACGTGCTGTTGGACACAGTGACCACGACTCATGCTGCTGTGTGTGATTTTACATTTGCACCATGGAGTTAACACTGTCTTGGATCATGATTTTGTACATGTGTAAAAGAAATTAATGGGTGATAAATGCCAACAGAAAAATCGACAAAAGTAATCATATTCTCTTAACCCTACTATCTACACCGTTCTAACCCATGACACTCCCATCTGCTCTCAGAGTTGCTCTACCTGGGCCTCCACCCAGAGCTGCTATATAGCAGGAGGACATGCAAATAGGGCTTCCCTCTGCTCATGAATACCAGCCCACCTGACCCTGCAGCTCTGCACAGGAGCCCAGCCCTGGACTCCCAGCTCAGCCCACTCAGGGATCAGGACTGAACACAGCTGCTCACCATGGAGACTGTGCTCAGCTGGGTTTTCCTGGTGGCTGTTTTCAAAGGTAATGAATGGAGAACCAGAGATCCTGAGTGTGTGCGTGGACAGGAGTGAGAGGAAGAGTGGATGTGTGCCAGTGTCCTGACCAGGCTGCCTCTGTGTTTGCAGGTGTCCAGTGTGAGGTGCAGCTGGTGGAGTCTGGGGGAGGCCTGGTGCAGCCTGGGGGTTCCCTGCGACTCTCCTGTGCAGCCTCTGGATTCACCTTCAGTAGCTATGATATGCATTGGGTCCGCCAGGCTCCAGGGAAGGGGCTGGAGTGGATTGCAGTTATATGGTATGATGCAAGTCAGAAATACTATGCTGACTCTGTGAAGGGCCGATTCACCATCTCCAGAGACAACTCCAAGAACATGCTGTTTCTACAAATGAGCAGTCTGAGAGCCGAGGACACGGCCACCTATTACTGTGCTAGAGACACAGTGAGGGGACCTCCATGTGAGCCCAGACACAAACCTCCTGCAGGGCACCCAGGACCAGAAGGGGGCGCGCAAAACACAGGGAGCTCAGGTCACCCAGGATCAGGTGCAGAGCAGGGGCAAGGGCTGGATTCCTGCACCTGGGGTCCTCTCATGTTCCAGCTTCCCCAGGGATCTCTGTGGACCTGTGCTCTGTACTAATCCGTGATGTCTCTGAAGATATGAATTTTTTTCATGGTGTATTTTCCTTTTTCATTCCTGCCTGGTACTTACACTAACATTGTGGTTCATTTTGACATAATCCACAATCATACAGTGTAATTTTCTCCACTTTGTCTGTAGTACTTCCCCTTGCCCTTCCCTCTCCCTCCATGTGTTCCTTCCTCTATTAGCTGATCTTTCTTCTATTAGTTTACACTTTTTCTTTACTTTAGTGAAAGGTATTTACATGGAATTTACTCTGGTGTGTTCATATCTGCAAATGGGGCCTTTGGTCAGTTTCCCTCCACCTTCCCCCTTTCCCTCCTCCTCCTTCACTCTCCATTCCCTTCCTCCACTGGTCTACTATCCACTCTATTTTGATGTCCCTCTGTCCCCTTATTTTACTGTACCTTCCACTTCTGAGAGAAAGCCTCAGCCCTTGACTCTCTGAGCCTGAATTATTTCACTTCCCCTGGTGTTCTGCAATTCTACCAATTTACCAGAAACACTCTCATTTAATTCCTCTTTATGGTGAGTAAAACCCCACTCTCTACATGCCCCACATTTTCTTTACCCATCTATCTGGTGACAGGCTTCTAGGCTGGGTCCATCCCTTGGATGCTGTGAGTTTCTGCTATAAACACTTGTGTGGCTGTGTCACTACAGAATGCTCAGTTTACGTCCTTAGGACTGTAACAAAACGTGCAATACCTGGTCATGCGGTGGTGTCTTAGTCAGCTTTTCTGCTGCTGTGACTGAAAGGTCTGACCAGAACCACTTAGAGGAGGAAAGGTTGATTTGAGGTCTCACAGTGTCAGAGTTCCATGGACAGCAGGCTCCATTCCTCAGATCTCAAGGTGAGGATGGACATCATGGTGGAAGACTGTGGAGGAGGGCAGCTGCTCACGTGATGATCAGGAAGCAGAGAGAGACCCTCACCAGATACAAGTATATACCCCAAAGCCAACCCCCATGCCCCACCTCCTCCAGCCTCACCTGCCCACCTTCAGTCACCTCCCAGTTAATCCCTTACAGGGGATTAATTCACTGATGGGTTAAGTTCTCTGACCCAATCATTTCCACTCTAACCCTTGTTGCAGTCATACATGGGCTTTTGGGGGGACACCTCACATCCAAACCATAACACTCCACCCTTGGCCCCTAGAAGATCATGACTACTTCACAATTCAAAATACATTTAGTCCATTTCCAAGACTCCCATAGTCTCAATAGTCAAGCACTGCCCCAAAGTTCAGGTCCAAATTCTCCTCTGAGACCCAAGGCAAATATTTTCAGCTCTAAAAATCAAAAGCAATTTACAAGAATCCACCATATAAACATAGAGAGTAATCATCTACATTCAGAAAAATAGGGGCACAGAAGGAAGGGCTGGGGCCAATGCAAGACTGAAATCCAGCTGGGCAGCAAGTCCTGGAGCTCCATGTCCAGGATCTGGGCACAAGGCATGGTGACGTTCTCTCCAAAGTGCTGCTGAAAGCCCAGTCCTTGTCCCAGATGCCAATGCAATAAGAGGACACGGATTTTAGAAAAAGGAAAAAGAAAGTTTATTGCTTTGCTAGCAAAGGAGAAACACAGTGGAATCCTGTCCCAAGCTGTGACTTTGCCTGAAAGGACATGTGCAAAGTCCACACAAACTTCAAGGACTAGGCCACACACCAGAAGGTCACACAAGAGATTTATGGAGAGTAACAGGAGGCATAGCAACAAGGCTGTCCCTCCAGGAGAGCAGCAGCCTGTGGCACTTAGAGAGCAGCTTACAGCCCTCAAGAGGGATCTCCTGAGCTGCTTAGGAGTTTAGCTGGGTGGGGGTGAACTTAGGGTACTTAGGAGTTTAGCTGGGTGGGGGTGAACTTAGGGTACTTAGGAGTTTAGCTGGGGTGGGGGGATCCTAGGGTACTTAGGAGTTTAAGCTGAGGTGGGGGTGATCTTAGGGTACTTAGGAGTTTAGCTGGGGTGAGGGTGATCTTAGGGTACTAAGGAGTTTAAGCTGAGGTGGGGGTGATCTTAGGGTACTTAGGAGTGTAAGTTGGTTTGGGGGGATCTTAGGATACTTAGGAGTTTATGCTGAAATGGTGGTGATCTCAGGGTACTTAGGAGTTTAAGCTGGGTGGGTTGATCTCAGGGTACTTAGGAGTTTAAGTTGGGGTGGGGGTGATCTTAGGGTACTTATGAGTTTAAGCTGGGTGGGTTGATCTCAGGGTACTTAGGAGTTTAAGTAGGGGTGGGGGTGATCTTAAGGTACTTAGGAGTTTAAGCTGGGGTGGGGGATCTTAGGGTACTTAGGAGTTTAAGCTGGGATGTTGTTGATCTTAGGGTACTTAGGAGTTTAAGCTGGGATGTTGTTGATCTTAGGGTACTTAGGAGTTTAAGCTGGGGTGGGGAATCTTAGGGTACTTAGGAGTTTAAGCTGGGGTGGGGTGATCTTAGGGTACTTAGGAGTTTAAGCTGGGGTGGGGGTGATCTTAGGGTACTTAGGAGTTTGGGGTGGGGTGATCTTAGGGTACTTAAGAGTTTAAGCTGGGGTTTGGGGATCTCTGGTTACTTAGGAGTTTAAACTGGGGTGGGGGTGATCTTAGGGTACTTAGGAGTTTAAGCTGGGGTGGGGGGTTCTTAGGGTACTTAGGAGTTTAAGCTGGGGTGGGGGGTTCTTATGTACTTAATGAAGCCAGATTTAAGGATAGGTAGTTAGTGTAGTTAGATAAATCCTGTCTAATATCAAGTAAAATCAAGATTGAAGGCCATACTGAGAATGGAAAAGGGGGATTGAAAAAGTCCCCAAGGCTGGGAGCCCATCCCAAGGAAATGTTAATGAAGCAGCTCTCAGCAAACATGGAGATGCTAATCCAAAAGCCCTTCCTGCCCAGGTTACTCCTAAACCCATCTGCCCCTCACCTTTTGGGCCCTCCCACCTGCATTTTATCACTGCAAGGTAACAGAATCAAGGACAGGCATGGAACAGGAATGCAGGAAAGCTGAAAGAGAACCTTAGCCATAAAAGGGGGAAGATCTTGCCCTTCCATGGTTCCACCTCTTGGGTCCCCTTCTTCATCCGGGAGAAGTCTTTTCTGCTGTCCTTTAATAAAGCTTCAACTTTCCACTCTAAACTTGCCTTGGCGTGCTTCTCTGGTGTTGTACTTCAGCCTTGGGGAAGCAAGGACTCCTCACCAGTCAACAGCGGTAACATTAGGAGTTTAATCTGAGGTGGGGGTGATCTTAGGGTACTTAGGAGTTTAAGCTGAGGTGGGGGGATCTTAGGGTACTTAGGAGTTTAAGCTGGGTGGGGTGATCTTAGGGTACTTAGGAGTTTAAGCTGGGTGGGGGTGATCTTAGGGTACTTAGGAGTTTAAGCTGGGTGGGGTGATCTTAGGGTACTTAGGAGTTTAAGCTGGGTGGGGTGATCTTAGGGTATTTAGGAGTTTAAGCTGGGTGGGGTGATCTTAGGGTATTTAGGAGTTTAAGCTGAGGTGGGGTGATCTTAGGGTACTTAGGAGTTTAATCTGAGGTGGGGTAATCCTTCAGCAGGCACATGTTCTTAGGGAAAGTTAAGCAGCACCTGCCTCAGAATCCAAACTCTGGAACTTTTGATAAAATAACTCCTGACCTGAAATGGTGACCGAGGCCAATATTGATCTGATGCCAATATTGCCCATCAGCAGGAGCAGGGGCTGTTAAAGAGGTGCCTCCAAGGCCACATTCCACCTCTTCTCTGCTGCAGTTGTGACTCACCTGTTCACTTAGGAGAGAGTCCTTTCTGTGGTCTTTGGTGCCATCCCCAAAGTCTGGAGTTCTTCTTCCTGTGGTGGGTGTGTGCTCAAGGACAGATAGCTCTGCCTAAGATGGGGAAGAGAGGTAATCCTGTTTCCCCTGAGATTAGGGAGGGGGAGACTGGGGAGAGCAGGGAGAGAGGAAGAGAAGGAAACGTGTCCATTTCAACATGAGTGCAGTGTCACAGCAGCAAGGGGTGTACTCACAGAGTACGGTGGCCACTGTCACCCTTGTGCTAATTTGCAGTTCTAACAACAATTAATGAGTGTAATCCCCCAAATACTCACCAGAATTTATTACCATTTGTGTTTTTGGAAATTGCCCTTCTGCCTACAGTGAGAGGAAATCTTGTTGCAAAGGCAATACATTCCAATCCCAAGGCCAAGTTCATACTGAATGGAAAAGCTAAAACATTTCCTCAGATATAGGAACAAGACATAGATGGCCCCTCTCACCACTCCTACTGAACATAGACCCAGGGATGTGCATTTTAACTCAGGTGCATTTACACAGGAACACAGAGCAGCATTATTGAGGCTGAAA
Organism: Spermophilus citellus; assembly: GCF_964194105.1. Taxonomy (NCBI): domain Eukaryota; kingdom Metazoa; phylum Chordata; class Mammalia; order Rodentia; family Sciuridae; genus Spermophilus; species Spermophilus citellus. Next base: position 227,826,599 of record NC_138185.1, on the reverse strand, counting down.
TGACGGCTCTGGGGTCCCCAGGGTGAGACCCTGAGGAATCTCAGAAGAGTCTTTTCCATCAACTAAGGGGAGGGTCTTCAGTGGGATTCCATGAAGGGCTGTCCTTGGGACTCTGTACATCAAACAGTGAGCTAGCCCAGGATTGTGTTTTGCTTGAATTCAGGACCCCTAAAAGACCACCAGAAACCCAGATCGATGTAAGCAGCAAAGAGGTGTTTATTGCGAGCTAGCTCAGTCCTCCTCGTGCCCACAGCAACTGGTGACACTGAGAGGCTCCACACCCCGGGTTTGCAGCAGTTTTACACACTCTTTGGGGAAGACAGGGACCCCACATACATCATAGCATCTCTTAGCAAATCACCACACACCGCGGGGAAATCAAATAACAACTCTAAAACGTGATTAGCACATTCACTGGCAGGAACAAGTTGGGTAGGGGTGATTGGTTACTATAGAGGGGGATTCCTTTGAACTGAGGGGAGTTCGTGCTGAACTACATGGTTTCCCAACATGTTATCAACCACCATAAACTACTGGGAGGGTCATCTGGCATCCCAGGTATTTCCCTGTCTCATGCTGATTGGTGGCTGCTGGGGAGTTGCTATGGGTCCCCACCTAGCCTGACTGAGTCACGGACACCTGGCCCAGCAGATCTCTCCTGTAATTTGTAGATAAACAACTCAGCAGGGTGGGTAAGTGCCTAGGAGTGCTCTGTGGGTTTTTCCCAAGGACAGGGGTCACGCCCCCTTCCTGGGACAGGCTTTGCTCTGAGGTAGAGGCTGGCTTTTCAGACATGAGAAACACCCAGGGCCTGGTCTTCCCAGGAGAGCAAGTGTGAGGACCTCTGTGCCTGCAGCTCTGAGTGGGTGACACAGAAGTCTCCCATCCTGCAGAAGCTGAGCTCTGGCCCAGGAAGCAGCTACCACTGTGCCCAGCCCACTCTCTGCTGTGGAAGCCCTCACCAGGGCAATCAGGACACAGTCTAGGGGACTCCAACCCCAGGGGCCATTAGTGTCAGTCAAGTCCTCTCCCTGTGCCCACAGTCTCCCTCCTAATCAATCCTCCTGAACCACTTTGACATTACTATTTCTAGAACTTCCCAGGAAGTGAACAGGACCTACCTGCTCCCACACTCAAGTGGAGGCCAGACTAGGACACATGGCCCCCTCCATGTCAATACATCAGGAATTTACCACTCCCCCAGCCACAGCCAGCAGGGACTCCCATCACTTGTCCATGCTAGGGAGGTCTGCCTCCTACCGCAGTGATCATGGCCACTTGAACATGGCCAGGCCCTGCAGTGGGTGGGTTGGATCATGGGTGGTAGCACCACATACTCTAGCCCCATCCTTGAATCAAAGGTCAGGGTCACCACAGACACACCCAAAGTGGTCTTTCATCAGCGTCACTGTCTAAAAGCTGAGGGCATGTTCAGTCTCACTGGGAGACACCTGGGGATGTGTGTGGTCAAGACACAATGTCCCAGCAGGGAGGTCACCTCCCACAGGGAGATCAGGTCCTGCAGGATCTCAGGTCCAGCAGGTGCTCAAGGCCTGTGGAGGGAGCTCAGGACCAGCAGGGGGAGCACAGGATCCATGGGGGCACTGAGACCATCAGGAGGCTCAGGACCTGCAGGGTGCCCCAGATCAGCAGAGGGAGCTACAGTCCAGCAGGGGAAGATCAACACCAGCAGAGAGGGCTCAGGAGCTGCAGGTGGCTTAGGGACAGTCGGGGCATCAAGACCAGCAGAAAGCTCTGGACCAGCAGGGGGAGCAGAGGACCAGCAAGTGGAGATGAGGACCACCAGATGCTCAGGAGAAGCAGGAGGCTCAGGAACATTAGGGGCATCAAGACCAGAAGAGAGCTCAGGGACAGCAGGGGTCTCAGCACCAGCAGGGGGAGCCCAGGACAAGGACATGAAGCCCAGGACAAGGGCAGGGAGCTCAGGACCTGCAGGGGAAACTGAGTGCAGGGCCAGAACCAGGGGCAGGTGCACAGGCAGTCCGGGCTGGTGCTCAGGGTTCACAGTCTCCTCTCTAGAGAGGAGTCCCCAGGGAGCAACCCTAGCCCTGTGACAGTGCTCCAGAATAGCACAGTTCCGAGGAAACAGGAGCTCATTCTCACAGGAACAGAGGCAGAGCTTCAAACATGGGGGCAGAAGTGCCTCTGCCCTAGTCTCTGCGTCAGGTCTGAGAAGTTCAGGGGAACCTGGTTGGTCTTCTCCCACCAGACAAGCAGCAGACTCCTGGATTCTCATCAGGACGGTCTCTGGGGGCTGGGAGGAAGCCAAGAGCATCCAAGCTCTGTAACCCTTGAATGCAACAGGTTTCAAGTCTTCCCTCCTCCACCTGCAGACCTGCCCACAACAGACTCAGAACTGAACAAATTGTCTTTTTAACCAACTCATATTCATTCTTCACGTCTCCCTTTCCCTGTCACCCAGAGAGTGCAGGCTCTTGTCTGGGGTCACAGGGCTCAGGCACTTAGCTGGAGGCAGGTGTGGTGAGCCTTGGCCACTGCAGGCCCCTGGGTAAGGCAGAGGGAATTTCTTAGCCACCACTGCCCAGACCCTCCTGGTGTCCCCTGGAAGGACAGTTTTCGAAAGTACAAGTGACCAGGGAAAATGTGGTCTGGTTGTGGAAGGGACCTTGCTCTGCTCAAACTTTCCTGAAGTCACTGCCACCACCTGGGCTTCAGGGTGACTTGCAGGACACCCCCGTGGGCTGTGAGCTCTGGGGGACAGTGTGCAGGTCTTGCTCAGCCGTGTCCTTGTGGCTGCAGCATGAGGCCAAACCCTGGAAGCCGCAGGCTGCTCCATGAATGTCCTTCCCTGCTGACCTCTGTGTCCTGGTCCCCCCTGCCACGGATTTCCCTCCTTCCACACGGAAGAAAGGGATCCCTGCCTCTCCCCTCAATCTGTCAGGAAGAAACAGTCTCACTTACTGGACAAGGATCTGTTTTCAGCCACATGGGCTTTGGGAGAGCATCTTACAGAACTCACTTGTTCCATCCGGGGAGACTCTGGTGCAGAAAGGAAGCAGACCATCCGTCTCAGTAAGAGTTTCCCTGTTTTCTCAATGTTCCTTTAATCTGACTTCTGTCAAACTACTGTCAATATAAATTTAGTTTCTATAAAGTCATGGGAAAACGAGGGAGTTTGCCAGAGGAAACCAGAAATGGTCTTGCTCTTATTGCTTTGTATTTAAGGGCCTTGAACATGACACGAGCCCTGTGCTCTCAGAGCCCGTGGGAAAGGCGTCTGTGTCTTGTTAGACTACCTAGCACAGCACCCTCCATGACCAGGCAAGCTGGCCCAGGGCACGTGGACTGGGGCTGGCCAAGCCCCCATGCAGGCTGTGATTGCTGAAGGGGGAATGAGAGGAGGGTGGAGAGGAGTGTGCCCTCAGGGGTCCCTGAGCCTTGATACCTGCCCCGAACTCTGAGGGCAATGACTCCTTGGAGCGAAGTGGAGGAAGTTTGGAGTTTTTGTAGTTCTGAAGGAGCACACACTCTCCCCTTGGGAATTTCCCACCACAACCTTAATTCTCTGCTTTTTTCTGGTTTGTGGAAACTGTCTCCATGGCAACACTACTCTAAATTGTCCAATTTCCTCCTCAGAAACCTGGGCTTTATGTGCCTATCGGACTTCCACCTGTCCCCATGTCCCTGCCGTCCTTACACAGAGCTCAGAGCAGCAGGACAAGGCTCTTGCAGTGCACAGACCTAACTGGGCACTTGCACCGAGTAGGATGTAAACAACGTCCTTGTCTGTAATCAGGAGGATGAGGAGGTGCCCTCATTTCCACCAATGTGGCCAGGAATCATTCATGTCCAGCGACAGAGGGAAAGGAAACAGAGGGTTTGTGCAGGAGTGCAAGGGAGACGGACGCACCAACCTGCAGAATGTGTGCGGTGGTGACCTGATGGGTCCACTGGACAGCGTTAGAAAGTGGACAGAGCGTTTCAGCGCAGTAGAGTGCTGAAGCAGGAGCTGTGCTTCCTCACCAGCAGGAAGCTGCAGCCACAAGTCACTCCCAGGAACCATGAAGGACGCTCCCTGGGGACAGGCGTGATGCGTGAAGGAATGCACATATTTTTACTACAGCATGAATACATTTTGTTGTTCTATCCAGAAGAAAGAATTATGCAAGATGGCCACCAAGTCGGGAAACCAGGAGAGTCTTTAACAAAGAATTTGTCGTGGGTGACAGAATATTACTATCTCTAGTTCTCAACTAAATGGCCACCCCACAGACTGCATCTTTGAAACAGGGCAAAAAAAAAAAAAAAAAAAAAAAGATGGATTCATCAAAAAAGATGAATGCTGGGTAGCTTTAACAGCTTCTCACCACTAGATGCATCTTCTAAACAAAAACTAAAGACTCTTTAGAAATAAAGATATATAATTAAGATTTAACAAACATATACAATATTTCATTCATGAATGACTGAATACACTTTCTTCTCAGCAGCACATGGATCCTTTTCTAAAATATACCACATCTCATGCCACAAAGCAACTCTTACCAAACAACAAAAACATAGCGATAATATCTTGTGTTCTTCAGATCATTATAGAAGAAAATTAAAAATCAATGATAAGATAAAAAATGGAAAGGTCTTTAACACAGAGACTAAATGATGTGCTATTAAATGATGAATGGAGAGCAGAAGACATGAGGGCTGAAACTGAAAAACACTTAGAGGTACTGTTGTAGGGACAAACGAGGCGAGGCACCAAAGAGAGCAGGAAACAGTTTTATTTGGCTGCAGCCAGGTTCAGAGGGCACAGCTTTTGCTGGAATCAATCAATCCCCTGAACCCCGAGTTCAGGGAGTTTCAGAGTTCTATACCCAGCTCCTAAGGGGAGGGGCTCAGAAGTTCACAGTCTGCAGAAGTTCACATAAAAGCAGCTTTTTCTTTCACTGTTCTGGGCAAGTTAACCCTTCAAGGACCACACCTGAGAAGGGGGGAGCTTCTTCTCCCCTTTCTTTCCTCCCTGTTACCATGGAGCCCACTTTGTAACGTATCTTAAAAATGTAGACATCTCTGTGAAGCCCAGCTCAAGGCCAGAGGCCTGGTTTGCACATTTCTACAAAGTACTATACTGGATACAATTGTGAAAAACTAGTAAGGGGTGTCCAGCACCTGGAGTGCTGGTATCTTCCCTGCCAGTGGCCAAGTAAACAGGTTGACACGAAAATAGGAAGTTTATCTGCATTGGACTCTTTCGCAGAGACTCTTTTGTTGACAGTCCCCAAATCAGCCATGGTGAAGAGGGCTTTTCTGTGGAGAAAGGGGGTGCCACTTCAGTACCTGAGAATACTGATGTAACATATCAAAATTTCTGGGTCACTAGGAAGCAGTTCTAAGAGGAAAGTATGTAGTGTTACCTGTGTTGAGAATCAGGAAAAACTAGGGAAAAAGAAACATACGTCAATATTGTAAAAGCTATGTAGAAAAACCCAGGCCAACATCATGGAGAAAAACTGAAAGCATTCCCTCTAAAACCTGGAAAAAGACTAGGAAGCCCCCTTTCACCACTTCTACTCCACATAGTCCTTGAAGTTCTTTCTAGTTATTGCAATTTAAAAAAAAAACACATTAAAGGGATGTGAATAGGAAATGAAGAGCTCAAACTATCTCTGTTAGCTGACAGCACAGTCCTATGTATAGAAGACCCTCACCCCAAAAAAACATTAGAAAACATCTGGAACACATACCTGAATTTAGAAGAGTAGCAGGACAAACTTAACATCCATAAATTGATTGCGTCCTATACACCAAAGTTGAATCAGCAAAAAGAAAAGTGAGGAAAACTATCCCATTCACAACAGCCTCAAAAACAACAACAACAACGAATTACTTGGGAACCGATCTAATAAAAGAGGTGAAAGACCTGTGACAATGAAATATAGAGAGCACTAAAGGAAGAAACTGAAGGAATCCTCAGAAGATGGAAAGTCTCCCTTGCTCCTAAGGCTTAAGACTTTTGAACTTAGCATGCAGAGGGAACGTCCGTCATTGGCCTGTCATGATTCAGTGTGTCTTGCAGTGCGTGGAATCGATCTAGAATTGTTCGCTGTGAATTGATAATGTCTACGCAGTGCCCAGCATTAAGGAGTAAGATTGTGTTGAGTAATCTGAGTGAATAAAGCATGGAAAGGGGCAGAAGCGCGTGGACATCCTTTACTTCTGCCCTCGACTGTGTATGTCGCAATTTTGCCCCCTGAGGACAGTCACCCAGCGTGTGGAGGGTCCAATCTGCAGGAGGGAGACTCATCTCTTCCTGGTCACGTTCACATGACACCCAGGTCCCCACTGGATGTCCTCCAAGTGAGGTTCCCCCATTTCCTGGGGCTCTAGAAAGATCAGGGTCTGGGTAGGACAGCGTGGCGGGTCCCGGAGGAACCTGTCTCCTCAGGAGCTGTGCGGGTCCAGCCAGGGAGACCCAGGCCCCTCTCACGGCCTCCTCCACTGTGGTGGAGCTCCTTCCATCTGCAGACTTGAGGCCCCTCATCCAGGGTCACACTTTCCATCTCTGTGACAAGTACCTGAGGACGACTTGCAGGAGGAGAGGTCCCTGTGGCTCCTGGTGAAGCCGGAATCAGACAGGCAGACGACTTAGGTGGGTAATCAGGTCAGGTCGGTCCAGGAGGCTGATGTTCCCAGAGTCCAGGAAGTTGGAGACTGTCCCCTGAGGGACTGAAATGTGCATTCCTTCAGAGCCTTCCTCCACCCTAATGGGGAACTGGCCCAGGAATTGCCCTCCCTCCAGGGAGCTCTAGGGTTGTTAATTAATGTGTCCTGGGCTGCTCCACCTGCCCTTCCCCCTTCAGTCCACCTGGTTCCCACCTGTTGGCCCTCCCACCCAGCACTCCTGGGCCTAGTCCACAGGAAGGAGAGAGATAAGGGAAAAGGCAGAGAACAAAGGAATCCTAGGACATATAATAAGGGCAGAACACCTCGATTCTTGGGAGACCAGGACACCAACTAGGGCCCCTTCTCCCCCGCGGGAGAAGTCTAGGTCACCCCTTTCTAAACAAGCCCTGCTTCACATGCTGGCCTCCCTGTGCTTCTCTAACGTTCAGACTTCAACCTGTGGGGAGCAGACTCCTCACCCATAACGGCCGTGTCGAGGGTTCCAGTGCGTGTTGGGCTGGCTCCATTGCTCTGGCCCATCTTACAGCAGAACGTCCAGGTGGAAGGCTGCTCCACTCACAGCAGCCGGGAGGCAGAGAGAGAAAGAGGGCAGAGGCAGGAAATTCCCCTCCAGCTCACCCCCTCACCTGCTTTGTCCACCTATGCCCAGTGCTGTGGTTTCCAACATCTCCCTGTGTCCACCCAGCTGCTGAAGGGCTGACCCAGTGATTCCGAGCCCTCGTGTTCCAGTCACCTCCTCAGAGCCCACTTGCAAACACTGCTGCAGATCAAGCCTCCAGCATGTGGGCCTGCAGAGGGACTCCACGTCCACACCTGATGGCAGGCACCTACTAAGCACAGAAGGACAGCTCTGCCACCCCGAGGAGCACAGCGCTGGCCTCCCCAGGACACCCCAGCTCGAGGGGCTGCTCCACCCCACACTCCTGCTCTGGGCCACTTTCCCAAAGGAGAGTCCCCATGCATATCCCTGGGGACGGGGGAGTGTCCAGCTTCCTGCTGTCCATGGGAAGGCCCCTTCTCTTTACCGTACCTGCTCTCCTAAGCTTCCCCTGGCCTCTTGGTGTGTCCAGTTAGAACATCTTTCCAGGAAGAAGACACAGATGAGGTCACTCTATTATATGATATCAGGACAGGGCTCCTCCATTATCCTCTTTGGCAGGTAGAGATAGGAAGGGACATTTTCCAGAACTCCACGTCTTATCTGAGGTGGACTGCCATCAGCCAAGGAAGGCATGTGACCCCAGAGACTGGATGTCCACCCCCACACCATGTGGCTGGAGGCCTTTCTGGATATTAAAATCGCAACCCACATTGAGACAGCCAGACGGTCGTACGCACAGAGAACGGACACTGCATTTAAACTGAGATTGTGGTTGAAAGAGCAGATCTCGTCTTCCGCAGGGTCCCAAGGCGAGTGTGGCAGAGTGGCTGCTTCTTGTGCTGATGCTGTCGGCCACAGGCCACGAAGCCCTGCTTCCGTCCTGACTGCTGCGCATGCAGCAGTGGTCCCAGAGGGTCACGGGCCACTCGGGTCGTGTGGGTACACTCTGCGGTGCTGGAGCCTTGACAAGCCACCTGCCGAGGCGGTCTTGCAGACCCCCCTGCGGCTGAGCAGTGCTGCCGTGTTCCAGCCCACAGAACTCGGTCCCTTCAGGACGCGTGCATTCTTTGTGACAATAACATCTCCATAGAGGGGTTTCAAAAAGATGGAGTAAAAGCCTACAAAGCTTTCCAGTGTTTAGCGAGTGAGGAGCAAGGCATCTGAAGTCTGCTTTGTGAGCTGTGTTAAGCCTGGAGTTGTACTGCTGCCAGGCAGACCCCAGCCTCACACTCTCCAAATACCAGGCGGACTTTCACTGGGGACCCACACCGAGGTACTGGTGGCCTCTTACCGCTGGGTGGACGGACTGGAGGCACCCGGCCTTCAGGAGCCCCAGGGCACAGAGGGGCCCATGGGCTGCTGCCCAGTAGGGCAGGGAGGTATGTTGGGCCTCCTCACTGTGAGTGCACTGAGCAGACTGTGCCCCTGGTGACCTCAGTGCCGCACAGGGGGTCTGCACCCCGATCTGTAAGAGCAAGTCTAGGCTTTGAGGACGTGCAACTGTTCTCCAAACTGCACCTCACATCTCTGAAGACAGGAAACCTCATCCATGTCAGACGGCTTCTCATTTGTGCCTTCAGTCTGACCCCTGACCTGCTTGTGATCTTGAGGTCATGGGGACCCAAGGGTCCAGATGAGGGTGCTTGTGTCTCCAATCTCCTCAGATGGGCCTTGCAGACCCCAGGGCTGACAGTCCTCAAAGACCATGCCCTTGCTGGGCACAGGGGCACCATCCCAGCTGCTGGGAGGCTGAGGCAGGAGGAGCCCAAGTTCAAGGTCAGCCTGGGCAACTCAGCGAGAGCCTGTGCCAATATAAAGTAAAAAGGGCTGGGTGTAGAGCCTGGCGGTGGACGACTCACCTACCACACACAGGACCTAAAAAGAAATGAGCAAAGAGCACCCCATGCCCTCGCCTCTGGCCCTGTGCAGCTCCACATCCTCTAGGGTCCTTCTACCCCCAAAGATTTTCAAGACCCCTCAGGTGCCATAGCTCCAAGGCCCCTGAAAGGCCTCTGCCACCTAAAACCAGTCCCAAAGGACTGTGTCCACTCCAGGGTGGGAAGTGGACTGACCTGGAGAGGGGCATGCCTCTGGCGCTGTGAGTGGACCCTGTCCTGGCCTGTACCCTTCACACTCTCTCCCACACACCTGTAGGCAAGGACTGTCATCGCCCAGAGGAGGAGGGGCACAAGGTTCCCAACACTTAGGCCCAGCTGGGCTGCAGGAAGCGCAAGGTTGGGGAATCCCAGTGCAGGGGTGCGAGGGGTCCTGCCTCCTGCCCAGAGTGGGGTCTGCAACATCACCCACCTTCCCTGGACTCCAGCCAGGTCGGAAGCTCTCAGGCAGGATCAGATTTGCCTTGAACCATCCCTGCCTTCAGCAACAAACTGAAAACATCCACCACCAAGATGGCGGCAAGGTGGACGCTGTCTGAAACGGCCCCTCCCCGGGATCCCACACAGTCCAGAGCGGCGGACTCATCCATTTCTGTCTTCAGCGTCACTCAGTGAACACCTTATCCAGGCTCACTCTCCCTGCCCTCTCAGCAACCAGTCCTGGGCCCAGTACTGAGAGCGCCCTGCCTTGGCTCTTGGGACCTGCTCTCCTGGCAGCAGTGGGGCCCCTGTCCCCCAGAAGGACAGATTTGGCCTCTGCCCCTTGCCAATTGGACTCTCAGAGTCCTTACAGCTGCTCCTAGAAGAACCAGAGACCCTGCAGAAGGACCAGGAGTGAGAAGACTGCCCGGTGTTATGGAGAGATTGTAATAAATCACCGAGTCGATCTTAAAGCAGGAGACAGAACCTCTGTTGGCCAGCTGGGGGTCTGCATGCACCAGCTGGCAGGCCAAGGGAGGGCTGCCAGTCTACGCCCTTCACCCTCCTCCCGGGGTTAGAGGACACCTTTATAGTCCAAAATCACATGAATCATAAGTAGCTGCTGCTATGATTCAAAACCATAAGCAAACATCATGAGATCTAAAATCATAAGCAGAAGGGGGAGTGGGCCAAAACGTCCCTAGTTTAGCACAAGTTAAAGAATGGTTACCAACGTCTAGACAATTAAACTCCGACAGGGTCTATTGCTCAAGAACAATGGGAACCAAAGAGAGAACAATTTCACATTGTATAAGAATTGCCATTTTATGTCACCAAACATGCTGTGCTAAGCCACTGTAGATGGGTACACAGGGTGGTGTTCCCATGGGAGAAGAACCTCTTACATGACGTGGAGCCTCAGGGTAAAATGGAGTTTGGTCACTGTCCATATAGCCTGGCCCGTAACAGCAGGAGGAGGGCTCTGCTGGATTTATTAATCCAAATCACCTGGGCAGAAACAGACTCTGTGTGTGTGTTGCTGAATGAGGTCATCTGACAAAATCCCTGGGTAAGTTCCTGGTGTCATGTTGGAATTGGATGGAAGACTGGAGCCTACTTCCACCCTCCCCACGTCATCTCTGAAGATCTGGCTGGTCAAAGAAGGTGGCCCTGACAGATGGAGAGAGATTCTTCTGTAGGATTCGCTGGGCCTGAGCTCTCTTTGTGGGCTTGCTGGAGCTGCAGGTACCTGGAACACTGAATGTGTGATGACATTTACTATTAAAAAAGGGTCCAAGTCTGCAAAGTTGGGCCGTCTGCACTGCATAGCCTGTTCTGTGCCCCTTATCAGTTTTATGCAAAGTTGTTTCTTTCTTTTTCCATTTCTGAGAAAAGCAAAGCCTGGTGTGAAGTGGAGAGAATACTGGAATGAAGCAACAATGTCAGGGAGGTCAGGGAGAAGGAAAGCCATGGAGTTCCAGACTGGCTTTGCTGATGAAGCTGTCTGGGCAGGCAAATTGTCTGCACCTCTCAGAATGTGTGATGCAGAGCTCAGGAGGCAGCGTGGGGATGCAGGGGTGGAGGCCGTGGCCCTTTTGACTCAGCACACCCTCCTGCCCCACAGGGCAGAGGCCAGGCAGCAGTCCAGCAAGCAACAGACACTGGACAAGCGTCTCCAGGTTTGCAAGAACGCACCCAAGTCCTGGCTGTCCTGATGCATCTTAATGTCTGCTACTTTCCCCAAAAAAGTGCAAAAGGGGATTTGGGGGATAGCAAATTGTGCCCAGAGCAGAAGAAGGCCAGGTGGGGAGTTAACACTGCCCACTGCACAACCTCCTCAGAGGACCCCTCCCAGCCCCCGTGTGTCACCCTTCCATGGCTGTTTCCAATGCTGGGCTTGCTGCTCAGGTGCAGCCGATGACTGCTGTGCCTCCATCAGGCTGGAGGAACTCTGCTCTTGCTGCAGCGTTTGAGGAAAAGTATCCATCCACACGGTTGCCCAAGGGAGACCCTGCACACCGACTTACACATGTGTGTTTGGGGAAAGGAAGGTCCTAACATGAGTTCCTCACCTTGGGGTCCAATTAGATGAAGTGGACTCATGGCCTCCCAAGGGATGAGACCACAGACACAGGTCCCTAGAAGACTGTGCCCCGAGGTTAAAGAGATGAGACCAGGAGAGAGATCACAGGCCCCGGAGCCAGCCTGGATCGAGCTCAGGCCCTGCAGGCAGCAAGGGTCTGGGACTCCATCCTGACCTCGGGGGCTGGTGTGCAAGAATTCCCCCCTGCAGGAGCAGCACCTCACAAGGAGCTCCACATTGAGGGCCTCCTGTTCTTCAGTGATGAAGCCCCATCATGCCAGGGTCAGGATGCCATGATCGCCCCCACGGAGAGAGCTGAGGGGAACAGGCCAGGGCAGCAGAGCCACTGCCAACAGGTCTCAGTCTGTCAAACTCTAGGAGAGAAATGAAGTCACCCGGGACGCCGACCTCGCTGAAATAGTACCTGCTGGGACTTCAGGAGTGGAGCTGGGAACAGCTGCAGCCACAGGAGGTCAGGCCAAGTGCAGCAGGTGGTGGTCCACTGCTGGGCGGCCTCAGCTGCCCTCCCCAGGGCTGCAGAATCTCCTGAGGGGCACGAACACAGCACAGAGCCACAGGCGCTGGGGCGCGACCCCATGACAGGGCAGGCCTCCGATGGGCAATGCCCTGGGATGATGGAAGTGTGTCTTTGACACTCCACCTGGGACCTGGAGCGGCTCTTCATCTCAGCCTGGTGGCCCTGACTCCAGTCTGTGGCTGCTAGACCCACTTTGGATAAAGCAGGCACTGCCGTGACATTCACCCAGGATTCAGTTGTTAAGCCCAAACCACCTGCCATCCCTTCAACCAAACCCCATAGCTGCCTTCCCTGTTCCTCCCTGTCTCCTCACGGCCCTGTGTGTGCCAGGTGAGGGAGGAGGGACACAGTGGCGGAGGCCATGACCACAGGTGGGACCTGCTATGTGCCCGGGGCAGGCTCCAGGGTGCAGCTGGGCAGTGACCTGGAGAGAGGGGACTCAGCCCCCACAGGGAGCACGTCCTGGCTCTGCTCAGGACTGCTTTGAGGATAACGGAGGGGAGACGAGGAAGCATGGAGCGGCTGGAGCTCCCAGGCCCAAACACCACAGCCCGTGGACAGGCAGCCATGGGCATTTGACAGCTGAGCTCCGCTCAACCTTCCCCTTTATCTTCACTAATGAAGCCATCATAGGTACAGGGAGAGGCACAGAGCTGGGCAGGGAGGGGTGCACTTGGGAGAAAGCTCAGGGCAGCGCATCCAGATGTGTTGGAGAAAGGAGGAAGTCCTTCACCAACACCCGAGGGAGCAGGGTGGTTGAAAGGTGCCCTTCACCGGGGCCTGGAACTCGTCTTCCCTGGGAGGTGCAGAGGCCTCATTTCTGAGGTCTGTGGGTGGGGCGGGGATCGGCACCTACATTGCAGGGGAGATTCTGCGCTGTGCGTTTTCACTTTCTCTCTTTATTTAAAGGGTGCTGACACAGAGAGCTTCGGATGCCCTCCACACCAGCCTGCTCTCCCAGGAGCCAGGCCCTGCTGCTCCCAGGCTCTTGGTTACCTCCACCCTGAGTTCAAGGGGATGTGGACACAGCATGGAGAGGAGGAGTGAGGTTTGGTCAGTGCCCCACGAGGGCCAGAGGCTTGCTGCTCCCCTCCACTGGCCTTTCTGGTTGATTTCTGGGGAAGGCAGTGTCCACCCAGAGCTCCATCTTCCACCAAGCGCAATCTGCACTCAGCTTGGGCCTGGTGGGCATTGGAGGCTACTTCCCTGGCTGCCTCAGCTCCCCGCCCCCCCCCCCCCACTGCCGCTGTGGAACAGGCCGCTTCGGCTGGAGGCAGGCCTCAATTCCCTGAGCTCCCTTTGGGTCTAGAGGAGAGGTCACCTAGAGAGTCGGGGCTCAGCACCCTGAGAAAGAGAGGAAGTGTTGAAATACCGTGGACATGACAACTCCCACTGGGCCCAGGGCCGCAGCCTCGGGTCTCCTGCAGCCAGAGGCTCAGGCTCAGCTTGGAGACCTAACCAGCACCCAAAGATGTGGAAGACACTCACGTGTGGTGTGGAAATGTTTATTTCAGAGTGCTGATCGGTGATCTCTCAAGGTCAACTTGTGCCAGGAGGAGGAGGACTGTGTGTCTCTCTCTCTGCCTCTTCTTCATGGATGTCACTTTGGGTGCTCTGTATTCCACAGGGGTCAGGAGGCTGGCTGGCTGGATGTTATTAAGCTTCTTCTCCTGCTGCTTCTTCTCCTGCTGCTGCTTCTTCCTCTTTGACAGTCTTGATAGTCTTTGCATTCAATGCATATGCAATGAGCAGTGCCGCGATGAAGACATAGAAACGGCCATACAGCAGTCTCAAGTAGATGATCAGTTCTGGGTTCCGGTCTACCGTCCGCACTCTCTTTGGAAGCTGCCCACTCTCCACACTCCCACCATGACCTAATTTGTCACAATTAGGAGGCTCCCAGCCTACGTGACAGTGGCAGTGCTTGTGATTGTTGCAGACCCCTTTATAATTGCACTTCTCAGGGAGACAGTCATAATCCAGTGCACTTATCGGTGTGTTACATGAGCTGCCAATGCACATCTTCCCGCTGCCACACGGGGTTCCTGTCCTCACTTTTCCAGCATCAGTGGTCCCTGATGAACGGTGTTCGTCCAGTCCAAAGCAGTAGGCCCCGTCGATGTAAGACTGGTGGAACGAAACGTGCTCCTGTAATATGGGCAGGCGGGTGACGTTATTACACTGCAGCCTTCCGCACATCTTGTCAGCTCCGGTACAGGGAGTGTACACCATCTCATTCTCTGATCTCCCACAGTGTCCAAATCGGTGCGATGCCAAGTTTATAGAGTAACAAGCATCCTCAGCGTTCATAGCAGATTCACCAAAGATCTCCTTGCAGTGCATGGTGCGGTCGGTACAGTTGCCGTTGTAACAGTAGCCGTCTTGACTGCATGGAGTTCCATCTTGCAGGTAAGTATCTTCAGGGCAGTTGCTGTCACTTCCAGAGCAGTGCTCTGGGAGATCACACACGTTTTGGACAGTTCTGCAAAGTGTCATCATGGGGCTGTGGGTGCAGTTGGCACAGCAGGCTCCTCGATCACAAGAGCTTCCCTCTGTAAATGTACACTCGGTGTTGCAACAGCCACTGGTGTAACACTCCTTCAGGGGCCCACAGTCACACTGTTCCTGGCCTTCCACTACGTAATTCCCACAGCGGTTCATTGTTATGCTGCTATTATGAAGAACCCGCTCAGAGCTGAAATAGCACGTATTAAGTGAAGGATTACTAACTATATGCTGTATATGTGTGAAGGAACAATTACTGAATGCATCTGTTACCCCAGGCCACCTGAACATAATACATGTGTCCCTTCTCTGGCAAACACAGTTGCTTCCATCATACAGCATACCAATCATTCTCCCCTGCTGGTTGGCAGCAATGATAGCTAACAATATCGCAGGCCTGTATAGTGCAGCGACAAAGGTGATGGATCCTTTGTTGCACATACTATATGGAGCTGGCTCAAATGCAGATTCATGTGGTTTTTCTTTAAGTACTAGTGTGCAGGAGGCAGGTCGAAATGGCCAGTAGAATATATCCTCGTAATGTCTGTGTATATCCATCCCTGACGGATACCATTCACCACTAGGAAATGAAACAGGATCACTCTCCGAATATACCACCACCATAGAAATGTAGAACCTGAACTCAATGCCCCTCATAAGGGTGTCGACTATGTTAAACATGTGTATTAGGAACTCAGAACACTGGCTGACATTGTTGTATCTGCTATACATGGAGCGGGAACACTGCACGATCCCCTTCAGGGCAGCCTCATGGCCACTATACATCATGCTTGAAATCCGAGGCTCTGCACTGTAGTTCACTCCAGGGCTCAGGGGGCTTGGGACGTCCTTGTGGTCCAGACCGTACATTGGTCCCATGGCATTTTTATCAGCCACCAACTGTGAAACGATGTGCTCAAACCTGTTTGAATCCCTGAGAGGTGAGATTTCATACGTGAGGTCATCCAACATCATGACACCTTCCATGCCTCCAGAGCACGTCTCAACGGTGACCGTGGACAGAGGAATGTCCTCCAGGTAGCCGAGGAAGTAGCAGTCTTCAGGGAAGTAGGGGTAATCCATCTGCAGGGTTCCTTGGTCATCCTGAGTGGCCAACACCATGTGTCTGGGCCACAGAAGGCGTTTTCTCCAAAGATGGATGACATGTCTCTGGCCCCCGAAACGCAGGCTGTAGGAAATGTGTCCTGGAAAATGAATACTCCTGCCACTTTGCACCTCCTTCTTAGGAACCACCACCTCGGAGGAGCTGTAGCGCCATGAGGGATGGCCTGGAAAACACAGGCCTGGAGCCCAGAGTGCCCAGATCCCCAGCAGCAAGAAGGCAGCCCTGAGAGGGACTGGTCCCTCGACTGGCCACATGCCCCAGCCCCTGGATATCTAGGGAAAGTGTCCTCAGTGAAGCCAGGTCTGGACCCTTTGCTGGGTGCTTCCCTCCTGAGGAGACAGGAGGGAGGACAATGGGCCCCCCGGAGGTTACCTGGACAACCCGAGGGGCTAGGTGAGAGTCACAGGGTGTGGTAGGGCCTGCACATGACGTCAGCTGGGAGGGCAGAGGCCTGTGCAGGATGCTCACTGGCAGGAAGAGGCAGATTCAGCAGAGCTGCCCGGTTTTCTCTGGATCTATATACCCGCCTCAGGTCCATGACTGCTGCAAGCACTGCCACTGTACTCTGTTCAGCTACGATGGGTCAAGGTTTTCTTGAGTCTGGGCCACATTTCAGTTATTTGGCAGCTGGAGTGAGACATCGTATCATCCTAAAAGGTCTCAAAATGTTTTTTCTATTCTTTTACACACAAATGTCTTGTTTTAGTTTGTGGTTAAGGTCATTTTGGACAAGTTGATACTTTGGTTTTGGTGGGAACTTTGCTTGCTGTCTCCAAATCAACAGCTGATAGTTAGTTTTTCCCCAATACTGTGTAAAAACTCCTCTCAGAACTCTGTCTGAAGAGCCCTGAATTATGGTTTTTTTTTTTTTTCTCCTGCTTTTGGTAACCAAATCAAGTCCCAACTCGACCTGAGCTCCAGCTGTGGTTCCTGCGGATCCTGGTGTGCTCCTTTCCAGGCCCTGGGGTCCTGTCCTTGGGTGCACCTGCAGATCAGTTCAGAGCAGAGGACACTAGGCGGTTCTGTTGGTGAGTGTCGCAGGACAAACACTTCATCCCTGGTCACTTGGCGGGTCACAACTCCAAACAAAGATGTCCTTGTCTTCCAGACTGAACATTCTGTTTGCAAACACACTCTGCCCTTGCAGCCAGCCTGTTCCGACCCAGTGCCAGGCCCGCTGGGTCGGCTCCCTTGGGGTCTTTATGCTTCTGCCTTATGAGCAAACAGCTTGTGCTGGGACTCGCACCTCCTGGCTGCTTCCAAGGACCGTATTGTGGGTTTCTTCCAAGGAGCCCACTCTGGAGGGCAGACTGAAGTGCACTAGACACCTTCTTCTCCTCTGAGAACGCAGGACTCCCTCAGACACACACACACTGTGGACATGGCCCAGATGCCTCTCCACCTCCCCTCTGCTCTGTGTCAGAAGGCGGAAAGCCTGCTGCCTCCTGGCAGCCCGCGGGGCAGGAGGGGGCCTGAGGAGGCCTGGCTGGGCCTGGACAGAAGAGCCGCATCCTGGAGAGCCAGGCACCATAGTGGGAACCAGGTGCCAGTCAACTTGGGGGCAGCTTTCTGGTGCCTTGGTTGTGACCCAGATGCCCTCCGGCCACCTTCTCAGCACTCCCCCACAGCAACAGATTCTCTTTTTTTTTTTTTTTAAGAGAGAGTGAGAGAGGAGAGAGAGAGAGAGAGAGAGAGAGAGAGAGAATTTTTAATATTTATTTTATTTTTTTAATTCTCGGCGGACACAACATCTTTGTTGGTATGTGGTGCTGAGGATTGAACCCGGGCCGCAGGCATGCCAGAAGAGCGCGCTATGGCTTGAGCCACATCCCCAGCCCCAGCAACAGATTCTCTTAAAGGCAAAGACTTGCTACTCAAGAGGAGGCTTCCAAGAGAAATTGAGGCAGGCACTGCTCAGCCTCGCCTCCTGGTTTGTTTGTTTTTTCAGTTATGCATAATGTTCATTCTGAATAGAGCAGGGAGTGTCCCTGCGCGGACTCCCCTCTCTCTCCCTCTTTCTCTCTCTCCCTCTCTCTGCCCTTTCTCTACCCCTCTTTCCCTCCCTCTCTCCCTCCCTTCCCTCCCTCCCTCTCTCTCCTCCTTCCTCTCTCCCCCTCCCTCTCTCCCTTTCTCTTCCCCCTCCCTCTCCTTCCCTCCCTCCCTCTCCCTCCCTCCATCCTTCTCCCTCCCTGTCTCTCTCCCTCTCTCCCCTCTCCCTCTCTCCTTCTCTCTCCCTCTCTCCTCTCTCCCTCTCTATCCCCCCTCCCTCCCTCTCTCCCTCTTTCTTCTGCATCTCTCTCCTTCCTTCCCTCCTTCTCTCTCCCTCTCTCTCTCTCTCTCCCCCTCCCTCCCTCTCTCTCCCTCTCTCTCCTCCCACCCTCTCCTCCTCCCTCTCTCTCCCTCCCTCTCTGTCTCTCCCCTTTCCTCTCCCTCCCTCCCTCTCCCTCCCTCTCTCCTTCTCTCTCCAGCTCTCTCCCCTCTCCCTCTCTCTCTCCCTCTCCCCCACTTTCCCTCCCTCCCTCTCCCTCCCTCCCTCCCTCTCTCTCTCTTCTCCTCTTCTTATTTCAGACTGGCTTCTGCATCTCAGAGAAGACATTTGATCTCTGACTTTCTGGCTCTGGCTCATGTCCTTGGCATGTTACTCTCCAGTTCCATCTGCTGACCGGCCCTTGCCATGTGTCGACCTTCTCTGTGGTGGGCTGGAGGGGGGCTGCACCCTTTGTGGCACTGTGACCTGGGATTCAAGCAGTGGGAGTGCTGTGTCTCTGACTTATTAGAAGGACCTTGACAACTGTGCCAAGCAGGGCCCCTGGCCAACACGCCCACACAGGACCCCAGGCCATCACTCTTGTGAGGACCCTCATCTACTCAGGTGGGGCTCCCCTAGTCACCTCCATCTTGGGACACTTCAACCGCTGTCATAGTCCCCACCACATTGAAGCCTGCACCTGGGGACACAAGACAGGGTCTGGAGACAGCCAACTGCCACAGCATTGCATGCCAGAGAGCTACTCTCCAAACACGCTGCCCAACACCGCCCAGTCTGCCCCAAAGCCCCATCTCTGAAGTGGCCACCTCCATCTTGGGACACCTTTGTTGCCATCGTGGGTCGTCCTCGCTACCACCGTCACCATCTTTAGTTGGATGTGCAGGCCCCAGAGCTCAGCCCACAGGACCTCCGGAAAGAGAGGTTCCTGACGGAGAAGCAGAAACAGAGGGGTGACAGAAATACAGTTTAGAGACCAAATTAGAGACCAGGAATTGTGGGGTCTACAGGTGACAAACAGGGATAAGACCAGGTGCCACATCACACAAGTGGGCCCCAAAGGAGATGCTTGGAGGACGGCAAGTGCTATGCCCCACCTCCAGGAGGTCTGCGCCCAAGGCCGACCCTCCCACCCTAATAACCAGCACCATCCTGAGGGTGGGGGCACCAGCCAGCAGCAAGGACCCCACCTCCTGGATGGGAAGGGAAGCGGGGAAGAGGCTGGACTGCAGCAGGAATCACCCTTTAATTGTCCATCAGGATTTTTTTTTCTTTTCTTGTATTCCTCTCTCTTCTCCCGCCCTCAATCCCCAACATTTGTGAAACCAAGTGCTCTTCATGCCTTAGGCTACTGAGGACTGGGATGTCTGAACACTACATTGCAGTTGTGTTGTGGACACTTTGATCTTTTATTTTTCCATGTTTTCTTTTTCTTAATAATTTTGTGTGTTGTACTCTCTCCACATTCTTCCCACTCACCTGTCTCCTTAAAGTTTTTCTCTCTCTCTTCTCCTGCTACCAGCCAACTTCTTTTGATTCCTCTTTCACGCTTCCTAAGATCTAATAACTCTGTTTCCTCACCCCCTACCTCCTTAACATCTCACCCTATATACCCCACTCCTGGTTCTCTTTGTCCACCATCAAACACAGTGGACCCCTTTGGGGCTGGGGTTGTGCTCAGTGGTAGGTACAGTGCTCTCAGCGCATGCATGAGGCACTGGGTTCGAGTCTCAGAACCACATAAATGTAAAATAAAGACATTGTATCCACCTAAAACTAAAACTGTTAAATTAAAGTAAATTTAAAAAGAAACTGTAGACCCCTTTGCAAATCTACTGTTAATGTTGTAGATAATAATCTAACTCACCATGCTGTCTGTTGCAACAAAACTGTTAACAATCTAATGGGAGCTATTTGGTTTAAGGCTACATATTGCTCACATTAGGATCTGTTGATATTGATCTCCCTCTTAAAGGAGATGTATTGTGTGGTTGTGATTGGCAGCTGCCCAATTCTTGGAGGATTCAAGGAGATTCTCCCAACGACCCATGTACCACACATTTTGCAAAGTTCTCAGGACATCAGCTTAGGCAATTCTGCATCTTATATAGGAAAGGAAAGACCTATTTTCCTCTGCATTATGGAAGAGAAGCAAGTTGAACTAGTGCATGTTCAGGTGGGTACATCATGCATGGTGCACAAATATACTGCATCTGCACACATACAGACATGCACAGAATGATATCAACCAAACATGTCCCCATCTCAGTTGTCTATATCTCTCCCTATACTTCCAAATTCTTCACCAGACAGAGGACTACAGAGACTGTTTCAGAAGAATGTGCAAAGCCTCCTGATATACCAGCAGTCATTGGGAAAAGAAAATCAAAATCACAATGCAATAACACCGCAGAAACTTCTGGGTGACTATCATCAAAACTTTAAGTTAACGAAGATTGGCTAAGATGCATATAGTTTGCAATCCTGTGCCTTATTGGTGGAATATGAAATAGTGCAGCCACTGTGGAAAAACAACTTGTGCTTCCTCAGAAAGTTGAACATATTATTGCAATATGGCTCCCAAACTTCATTCTAGTATGCACACAAACAAATTTGAAGCAGGCCAATTGCTCTCTCCAAGAGTAACTGAGACCACATACTGGGAAATAGCATGGTCTTATCAGCAAGTGGTGCTGGATCAAATGCAAACACACACACACAACAGGCACAGGCTCCACAAGCTCCTCCAGAATTAGCTCAAAATGCATCTTAGACCTAAATGCAAAATGCAAATCTATACAATTTGCAGAGAAAATGAATGAGGAAGAAAATCTAGGTTCCTCTTAGTCCTATGAGATTCAGATCTAACCACAATGGACAATTCACAAAGGAAAAACCTGATAAGTGGAACTTTTAAGAATTAAAATCTCCTGTGTATAAGACTGCTGTGGAAATGGAAAGACAAGAGGACTGTATTGGACAAAGCACCTGTGTCCAAATTTACAAATGACTCTTGGAAAATCCACATTAAGAAACTGAACAACCCAAATGAAATGTAGGAAGAATGTCCAAAGACGCACGCCAGAGAAGATATGTGGGGAGAGATGGCCTGCAATGCATGCTTCCCACCCTGCGTCACCTGGGAACAGAAAATTAAAGGACAACAAGAACCCACAACACACCGACTGAAAGGGCTCCAACCCCAAATCGCAAATGCCACACTGGCAGCGTGCCAACCAGAGCCAATGCTCCCTTGTGGCCAGTGGGACCCACACGGAAAAGCTGTTGGAGAGTTTCTTACAAAGCCAGCCCGAGCCACGAAGCACACCCAGCACACGGACTCTAGATGTGTGTCAAACAGATTTCCAAACGATGGGAAGGGGGGGACGGGAAAGGTCAGTCAGAGGGTAGCAGACGGAGCTGGAGAAAGGAGCAGGAGGCCCTGGCAGGGTGACTGTGGAGCGGGCACCATACTGTGTATTTCGAGCAGCTGGAGAAGGGACGTGGAATGTCCACCCAAGTGAAATAAGACTCTTTCCAGCACGTGGGTATGTTTACCATGAATCAGATCCTGTGCCATGCATATGTGTACAGGAAAATTGCATGGTACCCTATGGCTATGTGCAATTTTTAAGTGTCTAAGTATTCATTAAAAGTAGATTAAAAAACAAAATCGGGGGCTGGGGTTGTCGCTCAGCAGTAGAGCCCTTGCTTAGCATGTGTGAGGCTCCAGGTTTGATCCTCAGCACCACATAAAAATAAACAAACAAAATAAAGGTGTTGTGTCCATCTACAATTTAAAAAATTTTTTTTTTCTAAAGTCAAATAAAACAAAAAAGTGGGGCTGGGGTTGAGGATCAGTGGTGGAGCACTTGCTTAGCGTGTGTGAGGCACTGGGTTCAATTCCCAGCACTGCATATAAATAAATAAATAAATAGCCCATTGACCACTCAATGTACATATTATATATATAATATAAAAGAAAAAACAAAGTAACATGTACCAGCAAAATTCGGCATGAAATGTTGACACCACTGCATGCACAACCCACAACCCCACAAACAAGTGAAGGCCCCTTCATCTGTGAAGGAGCCATCAAGATGGTCCAGCCATGCAGGACAGCAGCCTTTCTCATCACTTCCTGTCCTTAAGAGAAAGAAAAGGGGTGTGTTCTGCTTTCTGATGTCTGGATGATGGACCTGGGTAGGTAAGCTTCACTCCCCTTCCCTGGGCTGTGGAAATGCCCGTGGAGCCATTCTTCCCAGCCCTGCCTTCTCTTCAACACCATGCTGCTCTTTCACGTGGAATGGCCAACATTTGTGCTTGGAGAAAATGAGGAGACAGGTTTACTCCTCTGGTCTCTGCTTCCTCCCACTTTCCTGTTCTTTGTTCTTGGTTGGTTTTGGAGCATCTCCCAGACCTGGTGATGGTGTGTTCACAGTGGGGAGCGAGGCCCAGGGCCCGGGGCAGGCTCTGCCTGAGGTCAGCACTTCAGCTGCGGACCTCCTGAAGGGAGCTGCCCACCGGACCCACTAGGCGGTGCAGTCCTGGCCTTTAATTCTCAGGCCGGTCTCTTGGAGTAGCCTCTATTTCCCATTTCTCACCAGCCCAGGGCTGGTCTGCACCTCTTGGGCTCTCTGTAGGGCAAGCAGAGTGGGAGCGGTACTGTCCTGGGTAGGGAGTCATGGTCACCCTCCTGCTCATGGGTGTCCTCTCAACCTTCAGCAGAACCTCATGAACACTAATCCCAGCCCAGTGCCACCACGTCCTCAGACCCTTCTCAGACATGACATGTCTGTGACCAAGCTCCTGCTAAGAAGTCCACGCGGGTAGGGTCATTTTCCTGTATCAATGCCAAGACACTATCCTCTTTTGTGGATGGACACACTGCCAGGGAAATCACTAAGAATCTTTCCCATGACCCATCTCTGATGAGCACAGAACATAACGTCCCATGCCTGTGGCCAAGGTCTGGAGTCTGCACCAGAGCCCTACACCCACCTGCACAGAGAGTATTTCCAGACATTAAATTTGCAGGCACAACCTGACAGCTTCACATAACACCCCGAGAGAAAACTCGGATTTTTTACGTACATGCCCACTGACCACAGCACCATTGCGTCCATAGTCAGAACAAAGAACAACTTGGCCAGGGCGGAGAGCCGGTTCACCAGGGCCAGGTGCAGCAGCTCCCACCCTGCAGCCCAGGTTACTAGGAAGCAGGGACAGTCACCTGGCTCAGCCTCTTCCACACCCAAGGGCACACACTAAAATTATGCTGGGCACTGACAGAAAAAGTCCCCATCCCAGGCCAGGCCACTGTAGAGACCTTCAACATGCACACACCAGGCAGATGCTGTGGACCCTCCTCTGCTGCTGGCTGCTGGCCTGGGTGTGGAAATCCTGGACCAACTTACCATGGCTCTCTGTTTCCTGTGTCCTGTCTGAGTTGACACTGCAGGAGCTGGGCCCAACTCTGGAAAAGCCCTCACAGATTTTGTGCCTCACTGACCCCGTGTCCAGAGCCTCACTCTCTAGCAGGAAGTACCAGAATTGGATCTGCCAACATCCTGAGAGAACACTGGAGTGGGTGGGGTGCCGGACAGGGGCCAAGAGGAAACCTGGCTTTCCAGGCCACGTCAGCATGGCTGCCCACACGTCCAGGAACCACTTCTCCCAGCACAGTGGAGCGCTATGCATCACTGTGTGACAGGCATCGCAAGGGCTGTGAATGGCACTGTGAGCCCAGACCGAGCCTCCCTGCAGGGCACCCAGGGCCAGCAGGGGCCCCCAGGCCAAGCAGCCAACACTCAGGACAGTGGGAGGTGCTCAGGAGCCCTCTACACTTAGGAACGTGGCCCCAGCCATGGTAGAGTGCGGCTGAGGGTGCCCTTTCAGGGACAGTGACTGTGCTCCCGTCCATCAGGCCTCCTCCTGCCCTGTGGTGGGGTTAGTCAGTTTGCACTGTTGTGACCCAAGGCTTAACAGGAATCTCCACTTTGACTCACAGTTGTAGAGGTCTGGTTCCACAGTCAGCCTGCTCCATTGCACTGGGCCTGCGATGAGAACAACAAGGGGCGAAGGTATGGCAGAGAGAGCTGTTCCGCTCACAACAGCCAGGTCGCAAAGAGAGAGAGAGAACTGGGAGGGTCAGGGACAGATATCATTCCCAGGGCATGTCCCCAGTGACCTGACTTCTCCAGCCAAACCCCACTGCCCAGAGCCATCACCTCACAGCCCATTCCATTTGTTAATCCATCTGAGGACTCGTGCCCTGGAATGTCACAGCCCGCACAACCTGTGTGTCCTAAAGCCCCACCTCTGAGATTTATTCATCTGTGGACCACTCGTCTGATCATGGACCATCGTGAGGGCATCCCAGATACAAGGCACGTGTTTTACCACTGGCCTACAAACTAAAGCACACGTCACAGTGTGAGATGTCGTCTCAACCTCCCAGAGAGTCCCCCAAAGTCTTAACCATCTCAGCATAGCTCAGAGTCCAGGCCCAGTCTCCTCCAAGACTCACGTCCTCACAGAACTCAAAGCAAGTTAGGTGCTTTCAAAAGACAATTGCATTACATTTGGACAAGACAGGATCAGGGAACAAAAAACATTAGTGGGGGGGTGTGGATTGCGGATCATATTTGTAGTGATTACCAATAGTTCTGTTTCTCTTCTTCTTCCAAACACAGGAAAGCATCCCTTCTTCATCCCATCAAATTAAGCATGGTGTTGTGACTTCTTTGGCCACTAAACTAAGAGCAGGAATGACCTGGCTTCCTTTTGGTTGGAAGCCCTTCAATACAGTCTGCCGTTTCCTCTATGTTTCCCCTTGGTTTGAAATGGTGATGTCATTCACAGTTAACTCTTTGTCCCCCTGTGGCCCTGAGTGACTAGATGGTCAGACCCTCATCCCAGCTGTTTCAGATGGGTAGTGAGAGTAAGAAGTAAACATGTGTCATTCTAGACCACTAAGATTTTGAACATGTTTGTTACTGCATCTGACTCAACCTAATGAAGCTAATTTGGTTGGGTTGGAAGCAGAGATGCCTGCTTATAATAGGGAGAGGTTGGAGCAAGGCCAGGTGGAGACCAGATCTGAACAACTGGAATTCTCAGACCCTGCACAATGGTCTGCACAGAGCGGGCCAGTGAAATGGAATCCAATGGAAATAAATAAATGTTCTTCCCGCCCCCCCCCATGGGAAAAAAAATAGACAATTGCCCAGAGAAAGCATTCCTGTTCCAATAGGGAAGAACAGGGCATAGAAATAAGAAATGCAACCAAACGAACCAAAACCCAACTGGGCTTACAAGAAGGCCTGTAGCTCCACGTCCAGCACCCTGGACTTGGGTTGCTCGGATACCAGCCAAAGGGCCTGGGTAGCCCGACCCCTGTGGCTTGGCCTGCTGTGGCCCACGTGGCCTGTCTCTGGTTGGCTGTGCTTGACTCCTGCAGCTGTTCTCAACAGATCTCCCACGTTCTTGGCTCTCTGCATCTCCACCAGCCATCTCGGCTTCGGAGGTTCCTTGAGCACTTCCCTTTTGAAGTCTGCCTACAACATGGTGACGCCTCTCCGGCCTGCACCTCCGGAATTTTCCAGACTCCTCCCCAAGCCAGTTCCAAAGACTCCTGAACCACTTGGTCAGGTGAGTCCCGGCAACGACCCACTTTGAACACTGATTTCTGTGTTGGTTAGCTTTGCATGGCTGGGACCAAAACACCTAGAAGTTCAGCTTGGAGAAGGAAAAGGTTCCTGAGGCTCGCAGTTTCACGGGTATCCATGGTCAGCAGACCCCATTTCTAGGTGCTTGAGGTGAGACAGAGCAAGCAGGTGGGAAGGGGTGGCAGACGAGGGCTGCTCAGCTCATGGCAGCCAGGTCACAGCGAGAAGAGCAGCAGGAAGGAGCCAGGGTGTGGTACCTCCACCATTCGCTGCTCAAGAAACAGATTCTCAAGGAACAGCTTCTCAGTGCCCCTGCACCCCCCTAGGTCTCAAGACAGAATGGAGGCAGAGCTGTCCCCCCAAGGGCTGTGCAGCGAGGTCCTCTGCCGTGCCTCTCCATCTTCCTGGAGCCACCTATCTCACTGGGCATGGGCTTCTCCCTGCCCCCGGAGGCCATCATTCCAATCTCTGCTCCTCGGCTCTGGATCTCCTTCCCACGTATACGGATGCTCAGGATTATATTGAGTCTGCTGAGAGGGTCCAGAAGAATATCCTGCCCTCTCAAGACAGTTGACTGAATCATGAGTCAGGTCCCTGTTGCCAGGGAAGGTCACAGAGACACAGCTCCTGGGGAGGAGCCCAGGGACACCTGGGAACCCATGAGCCCACAGCCCAGGTCCCGGCTCCACAGGCCTCACTCCTTCCTTCGTCATGACCAGGATGTGTGTGGAGCACAGTGTCATCGTCAGCCTCACCGGTGTGTGTGCACGCTCTCCTCCGCCTGTGCATTGAATCCCCTATTTTCCCCGTTTTTTGCTCTCAATGTGGAGTGAGTACCATTAAAACGTGATGTGTTTTTTTCCTAGAGCCCTTTGAATATCTGCTCAGTATTGTTACAGTTTGGATACGATGTGTCCCCCAAAGCTTCTGGTAATGTAGGAATGTTCAGAGGTGACATGGATCAGGCTAGGAGAACTGTGGCCTAATCGGTGGATTCATCTGTTGGGCGGATTAATAATTTGAAAGGGCTGCTGTGCTGGGTGGTGACTGTAGTGGGGCCTGGCCAGTGCAGGTGGTGCCCTGTGGCAGGTCTGGGTATCACCTATTTTGTCCCTTGACGCCCCCCTCCCTGGCAACCACTCATGGGCGCCTTTCCACCATAATGATCTGCCCTCCTCAGGGCTGGAGTGGTGGACCCTGGACTGAACCTCCACAGCCGTGAGCCAGAAATCAAGCTTTCCTCCTCTCTGTGGTTCTGGTGGGTGGCCAGGGGACACAGGCATTGCTCCCAGACCAAAAAGATAACATCAAACATCAGTGAAGAGTTGTTTTGCTGAAAAGATAGACAACGTTAACCAACTTTTAGCTAGAACAAGAAAAAAGAGGAAAGACCCAAGTAAATCAATCTGGATATGATAAAGGAGAGATGATACACGATCCCACAGAAACCCAGGGCCAGGGGACCGGGAGGGACACCGGAATGCCAACTAACTGGAAGCCTAGAAGCAGTGACGAACCCTGGACTCCCACCCACCACTGTCCAGCCACAGGGAAGGGGGAAGTGAGCAGAGCAGGGGCCAGCAGCAGGTGGAGTGGCGGCCCTGCCTGCCAGGAGAAGCCCAGGGCCGAGCCTCCACTGCGGAGGGCTCCTGACGCTCGGAGAGGACCGACACCCACTCTTCCCTAACTGCCCCCAGGAAAGGTGCCGAGGGCTGGTGTGCTTTGCCCACAGCGGTGCATGTCCCCAGTGTGACGGGGTGAGAAGTGGGGGAGCTTGGAGCCCAGACTACCTGATGTGACCCTATTTGGAGACAGGACCTTTCCAGAGGTCACCACGTTAAAATGAGGCCACCAGAGGGGCCCCACTCCGACGTGTGGAGGGTAAGTGTGTGTAGGAATGCTTTTCCTAAAGCAGCGAGGCCTTAGTGGGCGGTGCTGAGTCACTGAAAGCCACCCTCAAGAGAGGGGCCCAAGAGTCAGTCAGCTCCTGAAAGAGCGGGGCCCTTACCAGGACATGGCCGCTGGCCCGCTGGCCCACCCGCCCCGTGGCTGCCTTCCCTCCCCGCCCGGCTCCCCCCTCTTCAGGTGTGCGCCTGAGGCGATTCCTTCTTCCAGTCGGCCCTCTCGGAGCCTGAACAAAGGGGCCACCCACCAGACATGCAGCCTCCAGAACCTTGACTTAACTGAGCTCTCTTCATCAGGAGATACCCAGACGCCCGCGTTTTCTTATACCTGCAGAAAACAGACCAGCACAGGATGAAAGGCAGGGAAATCTCAGACGTCCATCCTACCAGGCCAGCATTACTCTGATTAAAAAAAAAATGAAGAATATAGATTCAAAAATTCTCAACAAAATGCCAGGGCACAGAATTCAGGGGCACACAGGGCTGCAGGGACCTCAGCCTCTCACAGCCGGGGACCCTCTGCCCTCCCTATTAGAATGGCCATCACCACAAAGGTGCCCAGCAGCAAATGCTGGAGCAGCTGCCAAGGAGCTGGGGCCGCACGCACTATCCCCAGGACTGCGTGTAAGTGCGGCAGTGCCAGAGGACAGCACGGGGTCACCTCGTAGAGCCACAGCAGGCCACAGCAGATTCAGAGAGGCCAGGCTGGAGAGATGGCCATGTTCGTCACCACTGGGCAATGGCCATGCTCATCACCACTGGGTGATGGCCACTCTTCTCACATCTCACCCAGAAGCGAGTCCCCGAGGGTCTATCACGTGTGTTGTCACACAGTGCACGCCTTTCATCAGTAAAGGTACAGAATCTTGACGTGTAGGATGGGAGCCCCAAAGCTGGTGCGCAGGCTGCCAAGAAGAGGGTCCCTGACCAACCTGAGGAACCACCTGCAATGCTTGGAGGCCTCACCTTGTGGAACTAGGTGAAGGGACCCGATGTTAGATTCAGCAGTAGATGTTTTAATCAGCTGTCTGCTTAACACACACCTTTAGGAGGGATCCCACTGATGTTAGATCCATTTGGCGCGTCTTGTCTGTAAAAACTTCACACAAATGAGACTCACCGTCTTGATCACAGAGGGTTGACTATCGACTCAACATTAGAGTCAGTTTAGACAGCTGAATTAGGAGGAGCTCTGAAATCCTTGGGGAGAGGTTCTAAGGTAGACGTGTATGAACAAGATGGTTCCCCATTCCCCTTCCTGTGATGTGGCACTGAGGGAGGAATTTGTGCAGAAGGCACGAAGGTAAGACCTTGTCCTGCCACTCTGATCCTCCAAATTTCATGGTCCACCCAAAAAAGCCTATGATGTGGGGCATCCCTCTGCTCTGTGGACTGAGGAATATGCGAAGGGTAAGGAGGACATCTAGTGGCCGATAGGTGTTTAACGGCCTTTTCTGGGAGGGGTTTATAGAAGCAATGAATTTCAAAGGCCTCCCTTGCAGCCAATGAAACTTGTGCAGCACAGAGGAGCACAGAAATGACAGGGGGAGGATGCAGGCAGGAGAACGGGAACAGAAAGAATGTGCACATAGAAGCAGGAGAACAGGAGGAAGGTGCAGAGGGGGAGCTCCGGAACAGGGGAGGATGAATGTGGAGGATGAAAACAAAGAGAGGGTACATGGGGATGATGAGGGAAAGCGGAGGATGCACGTGGAGCACAGGAACAAGGGAAGAATGCATGTGGAGCACGGGAACAAGTGGAGGATACACGTGGAGCACAGGAACAAGGGGAGGATGCACATGGAGCACGGGAACAAGCGGAGGATGCACCTGGAGCATGGGAACAAATGGAGGATGCAGATGGAGCTCAGGAACAAGGGAAGGATGCATGTGGAGCATGGGAACAAGTGGAGGATGCAAGTGGAGCACAGGAACAAGGGGAGATTGCATATGGAGCACAGAAACAAGGGGAGGATGCATGTGGAGCACTGGAACAAGGGGAGGATGCAGATGGAGCACGGGAACAAAAGGAGGATGCACGTGAAGCACAGAAACAAGGGGAGGATGCACGTGGAGCACAAGAACAAGGGCAGAATGCATGTGGAGCACAGGAACAAGAGGAGGATGCACATGGAGCACTGGAACAAGGGAACAGAGAACGTGCAGCACGGAAACAAAAGAACAGAGAACGTGGAGAATGGAAACAGTGGGATGATGCACATGGAGCACGGGAACAGGGGAGGATGCACGTGGAGCACGGAAACAAGGGGAGGATGCACATGGAACAGGGGAACAAAAAAAGGATGCACGTGGAGCACAGGAACAAGGAAAGGATGCACATAGAGCGCACGAACAAGGGGAGGATGCATGTGGAGTACATGAATAAGGGGAGGGTGCACATGGAGCACGGGAACAAGAAGAGGATGCATGTGGAGTACATGAACAAGGGGAGGGTGCACATGGAGCACGGGAACAAGGGGAGGATGCATGTGGAGCACGGGAACAAGGAAGGATGCACGTGGAGCACAGGAACAAGGGGAAGATGTATGTGGAGCAGTGGAACATGGGGAGGATGCACAGAGAGCACAGGAACAAGGGGAGGATGCATGTGGAGTACAGGAACAAGGGGAGGGTGCACATGGAGCACGAGAACAAGGGGAGGATGCATGAGGAGCACGGGAACAAGAAAGGATGCATGTGGAGCACAGGAACAAGGGGAGGATGCACATGGAGCAAGGAAACAAGGGGAGGATGCATGTGGAGCACAGGAACAAGGGGAGGATGCACGTGGAGCACAGGAACAAGGGGAGGATGCACGTGGAGCACAGGAACAAGGGGAGGATGCATGTGGAGCATGGGAACACGGAGAGAATTCACGTGGAGCACAGGAACAAGGAGAGTTTGCACGTGGAGCACAGGAACAAGGAGAGAATGCACGTGGAGCAGGGGAAAAGGGGGATGATGCATGTGGAGCATGGGAACATGGAAGAATTCATGTGGAGCACAGGAACAAGGGAAGGATGTATGTGGAGCAGGGGAACAAGGGGAGGATGTATGTGGAGTATTTGAACAAGGAGAGAATGCACGTGGAGCACAGTAGCAAGGAGAGGATGCACGTGGAGCACGGGAACATGGGGAAAATGCAGGTGGAGTATGAGAACAAGGGGAGGATGCATATGGAGCACAGGAATAAGGGGAGGATGCATGTGGAGCACAGGAACAAGGGGAGGATGCAGGTGGAGTATGGAAACAAGGGGAGGATGCATGTGGACCACAGGAAAAGGGGAGGATGATGTGGAGCACGGGAACTATGGGAGGATGCATGTGGAGCATGGGAACAAGAGGAGGATGCATGTGGACCATGGAAACAAGGGGAGGATGCACGTGGAGCACAGGAATAAGGGGAGGATGCATGTGGAGCACAGGAACAAGGGGAGGATGATGTGGAGCACGGGAACTATGGGAGGATGCATGTGGAGTATGGAAACAAGGGGAGGATGCATATGGACCACAGGAACAAGGGGAGGATGATGTGGAGCATGGGAACAAGAGGAGGATGCATGTGGAGCACAGGAACAAGGGGAGGATGCAGGTGGAGTACAGGAACAAAGGGAGGATGCACGTGGAGCAAGGGAACAAGCAGAGAATGCACCTGGAGCACGGGAACAAGGGGAGGATGCATGTGGAGCATGAGAACAAGGAGATGATGATGTGGAGCCTGCGAACAAGGAGAGAATGCATGTGGAGCATGGGAACAGGGGGTAGGATGATGTGAAGCACAGGAACTAGTGGAGGATGGACTTGGAGCATGGGATTAAGGGGAGGATGCATGTGGAGCACAGAAATAAGGGGAGGATGCACTTGGAGCACAGAAACAAGGGGAGGATGCATGTGGAGCACAGGAACAAGGGGAGATTGCATATGGAGCACAGGAAAAATGGGAGGATGCATGTGGAGCACTGGAACAAGGGGAGGATGCACATGGAGCACTGGAACACGGGGAGGATGAATGAGGAGCATGGGAACAAGTGGAGGATGCAGATGGAGCACGGGAACAAAAGGAGGATGCACGTGGAGCACAGGAACAAGGGGAGGGTGCATGCGGAAAATGGGAACAAGGGAAGGATGCACGTGGAGCATGGGAACAAGGGGAGGATGCACGTGGAGCACAGGAACAAGGGGAGGATGCATGTGGAGCATGGGAACAAAGGGAGGATGCATGTGGAGCACAAGAACAAGGGGAGGATGCATGTGGAGCACAGGAAAAAGGGTAGGATGCACATGGAGCACGGGAACAAGGGGAGGATGCAGGTGGAGTATGGAAACAAGGGGAGGATGATGTGGAGCATGGGAACTAGGGGAGGATGCACTTGGAGCACAGGAACAAGGAGAGAATGCACTTGGAGCATGGGAACAAGGGGAGGATACACGTGGAGCACGGGAACAAGGGGAGGATGCATGTGGAGCACGGGAACAAGGGGAGGGTGCATGTGGAGCACGGGAACAAGGGGAGGGTGCATGTGGAGCACGGGAACAAGGGGAGGATGCATGTGGAGCATGAGAACAAGGGGAGGATGCATGTGGAGCATGGGAACAAGGGGAGGATGTATGTGGAGCACGGGATCAAGGGGAGGATGCATGTGTAGCACAGGAACAAGGGGAGGATGCACGTGGAGCATGGGAACAAGGAGAGGGTTCACGTGCAACACGGGAACAAGGGGAGGATGCACGTGGAGCACAGGAACAAGGGGAGGATGCCCCCCTTCACCAGGAAGTCGAAGCAGAAAAGCCAACAAGTGCATTCCCTCTCCAGCCCTGCACAGCTCCAGTGGAGGGGCACAGACATGTGAATCTTGGGAACATGAGGTTAAGGGGATAACTCTACACAAGGGGCCCACGGTGCTCACCCCATATACTTCCTTCCAAGAAGCCTTTTCCCTGCAGCCCTCCTGGCCTGGGTAGACAGTATACGTCACATTCCTTATTGAACTACCTGTTAACTCAGGAGAAGTGCAGGCCCACCATTATGTAGGTAAGAGGAACCCAAGTTGATCTGGTGGAGACACTTCTGTGACCCTCTTCACAGACCAGGTCCCAGAACTCTGGGAGATGAGGTAGCTCCTCCTAACCATAAAGTCTGTTAAAATGTACGGTTAAGAATCCAGTTGGAACCGGCCAGCATGGGCCACAGTGACCTCCAGTGGCCATGGCAATGGGGACGTGAAATTGATATCAGCCTGCTGACAGTGGAAAGCTGTGCTTCTCTTTGAGAAGTGTCCCCTTTCCCTTTCCTTCCCTTCAGTAAACTCATTCCTGCTACTCTGAGTGACGTACCTGAAATATTTCTGACTGGCTCTCAACAATCAGGGATGGGGGGTCTTCACACTGCCTCAGTTTCCCAGAAGGCCCAGGTCTGTGACACAGCTGCCGAGTGGCTCCAGGGCCTTGGAGTGCTGGCCTGGGTGGAGGGTCCTTCTCCAGTCCAGCCGCAGCAGCACCACACCCCCTGCTTCAGCTTGTGGGTGGGGCTGCACACCCTGCTCAGCAGGGAAGACCAGAGCCAGCTGCCCCCTTGGGGAGCCACAGGTCCCCAGCAGTGTGTGCGAAGGGAGCCAGGGGAGCTGTTGGTGTTGGTGAGACATGACAAAGGAAGAAGGCCCCATCTGCTGGGCACGGGCAGAGAGTGACCAAGTACGAAGTCCAGGGCAGGCAGGTACATGGACAGGAGCAATGAAGGAACCCGCTCCTCCAAGGTGGGTGGGCTCGTGGGCAGCAGGAAGACCCCAGGGCTCC
Organism: Spermophilus citellus; assembly: GCF_964194105.1. NCBI lineage: Eukaryota > Metazoa > Chordata > Mammalia > Rodentia > Sciuridae > Spermophilus > Spermophilus citellus. The sequence goes on along the minus strand of NC_138185.1, from coordinate 227,793,135 downwards.
AGTTCAGCACTCTCTGAGGACGGGGTTCTGACCTCCCAGGAGGCAGCTGTCCAGGTCTCTAGAAGGAAGGTGGCCCCCTCAGAAAGAACACCCAGCAAAGGGCTGTGCAAGAGAGCTCCCCACCCTGTCCGGGGCCAGCACTTCCTGGGCGAACCCTGAGCCACTGACAGCGGCAATGTGAGATAACACTAGGGGTTCCCAGCCAGCGAGGGTGGACTTCTGTCTTGACAGGCTGGGACATCGGCTGGCACTAAAATGAGATAACCACGTCAGTGGGGGTACCCGGGGAAAAAGGTAGCATGAGTATCTCAGGGGACAGAGGATCCTGGACACACGAGGCAGCAGTCTGTGCTCCGTAGAAGGCGGATCCTTCACCCCAGCTCAGGTGCCACACACCCAAAGGGTGAATCGGGCACGGCAAGACCACACACGTGAGTGAGTAGGGCCAGAGTTCTGTCCTGCTCTGGAGCCCGAGGCCCAGGCCATCAGATGGAGAGGGCTTGTGAGGAACAATATCTTTAGAGCAGCCTCACCAGCCACAAGAGGACCTGAGAACTGCAGGAAGGACACCATCCAGAAACGGAGGACTGTAGGGAGGACACCACCCAGAACCTGAGCACTTTAGGAAGAACACCACCAGAACCTGAGCACTGGAGGAAGAACACCACCAGAACCTGAGCACTGTAGGGAGGACACCACCCAGAACCTGAGCACTGTAGGAAGGACAACACCAGAACCTGGGCAGTGTAGGAAGGACACCACCAGAACCTCAGCACTGTAGGAAGGACACCTCCAGAACCTGAGCACTGTAGGAAGGACACCACCAGAACCTGAGCACTGTAGGAAGGACACCTCCAGAACCTGAGCACTGTAGGAAGAACACCACCAGAACCGGAGCACTGTAGGAAGGACACCACAAGAACCTGAGCATTGGAGGAAGGACACCTCCAGAACCTGAGCACTGTAGGAAGGACACCACCAGAACCTGAGCCTGTAGGAAGGACACCACCCAGAACCTGAGCACTGTAGGAAGGACACCACCCAGAACCTGAGCACTTTAGGAAGAACACCACCAGAACCTGAGCAGTGTAAGAAGGACAACACCAGAACCTGAGAACTGTAGAAAGGACACCACCCAGAACCTGAGCCCTGTAGGAAGGACACCACCAGAACCTCAGCAGTGTAGGAAGGACACGACCAGAACCTGAGAACTGTAGGAAGTACACCACCCAGAAACTGAGCACTGTAGGAAGGACACCACCAGAAACTGAGCACTGTAGGAAGGAGACCTCCAGAACCTGAGGACTGTAGGAAAAAAGCCATCAGAACCTGAGAACTGTAGGAAGGACACCATCAGAACCTGAGCACTGTAGGAAGGACGCCACCAGAACCTGAGAACTGTAGAAAGGACACCACCCAGAACCTGAGCACTGTAGGAAGGACACCTCCAGAAGCTGAGTACTGTAGGAAAGACACCACAAGAACCTAGGCACTGTAGGAAGGACACCACGCAGAACCTGAGCACTGTAGATTGACACCACCCAGAACCTGAGCACTGTAGGAAGGACACCACCCAGAACCTGAGAACTGTAGGAAAGACACCACCAGAACCTGAGCACTATAGGAAGGACAACACCAGGACCTGAGCACTGTAGGAAGAACACCACCAGAACCTGAGCACTGTAGGAAGGAAACCAACAAAACCTGAGAACTGTAGGAAGGACAACACCAGAACCTGAGAACTGTAGGAAGGACACACCAGAACCTGAGAACTGTAGGAGGGAAAAAACCCAATAACTGAGAACTGTAGGAAGGACACCAGCAGAACCTGAGAACTGTAGGAAGGACAACACCAGAACCTGAGAACTGTAGGAAGGACACCACCGAGGACCAAAGCACTATAGGAAGAACACCACCAGAACCTTAGAAGTGTAGGAAGGATACCAACCAGAACCTGAGAACTGTAGGAAGGACACCACCAGAACCTGAGCACTGTAGGAAGGAAAACACCAGAACCTGAGCACTGTAGGAAGGACAACACCAGAACCTGAGCAATGTGGGAAGGACAACTCCAGAACATGAGCACTGAAGGAAGGACAACAACAGAACCTGAGCACTGTAGTCAGGACAAAACCAGAACCTGAGCACTGTAGGAAGGACACCTCCAGAACATGAGCACTGTAGGAAGAACACCATCAGAACCTGAGCACTGTAGGAAGGACACCACCACAGCTTGAGAACTGTAGGAGGGAAAAAAACCAAAACGTGAGAACTGTAGGAAGGAACCAGCAGAACCTGAGCACTGTAGGAAGGACAACACCCAGAAACTGAGCACTGTAGGAAGAACACCAGCAGAAACTGAGCATTGTAGGAAGGACACTACCCAGAACCTGAGAACTGTAGGAAGGACACCACCAAGGACCAGAGCACTGTAGGAAGAACACAACCAGAACCTGAGAAGTGTAGGAAGGATACCACCCAGAACCTGATAACTGTAGGAAGGACACCACCAGAACCTGAGCACTGTAGGAAAGACACCACCCAGAACCTGAGCAGTGTAGGAAGGACACCATCAGAACCTGAGCACTGTAGGAAGGACACCTCCAGAACCTGAGCACTGTAGGAAGGACACAACCCAGAACTTGAGCACTGTAGGAAGGACACCACAAGAACCTGAGAACTGTAGGAAGGACACAACCCAGAACTTGAGCACTGTAGGAAGGACACCACGCAGAACCTGATAACTATAGGAAGGACACCCCAGAACCTGAGCACTGTAGTAAGGACACCACTGAAACCTAGGAACTGTAGGAAGGACACCACCAAAACCTGAGCATTGTGGGAAGGACAACACCAGAACTTGAGCACTGTAGGAAGAACACCACCAGAACCTGAGCACTGTAGGAAGGACACTTCCAGAACCTGAGCACTTTAGGAAGAAAACCATCAGAACCTGAGCACTGTAGGAAGGACACCACCACAACCTGAGAACTGTAGGAGGGAAAAAACAAATACCTGAGAACTGTAGGAAAAACACCAGCAGAACCTGAGCACTGTAGGAAGGACAACACCAGAACCTGAGCACTGTAGGAAGAACACCACCAGAACCTGAGCACTGTAGGAAGGACAACACCAGAACCTGAGCACTGTAGGAAGAACACCACCAGAACCTGAGCACTGTAGGAAGGACAACACCAGAACCTGAGAACTGTAGGAAGGACACACCAGAACCTGTGCAATGTAGGAAGGACACATCCAGAACATGAGCACAGGAGGAATAATACCACCAGAACCTGAGCACTGTAGGAAGGACACCACCAGAACCTGAGAACTCTACGAAGGACAACAACAAGAACCTGAGAACTGTAGGAAAGACACCACCAGAACCTGAGCACTGTAGGAAGGAAAAACCCAGAATCTGAGAACTGTAGAAAGGACACGTCCAGAACCTGAGCACTGTAGGAAGGACAACACCAGAACCTGAGCACTGTAAAAAGAACACCACCAGAACCTGAGCACTCTAGGAAATACACCACCCAGAACAAGAGAACTTTAGGAAGGACACCACCCAGAACCTGAGAATTTTGGGAAGCACACCACCAGAACCTGAGCACTGTAGGAAGGAGAACACCAGAACCTGAGCACTGTAAAAAGGACACCACCAGAACCTGAGCACTGTAGGAAGGACAACACAAAAACCTGAGCACTGAAGGAAGGACAACACAAGAACCTGAGCACTGAAGGAAGGACACCACCAGAACCTGAACACTGTAGGAAGGACAACACCAGAACCTGAGCACTGTAAAAAGGACACCACCAGAACCTGAGCACTGTAGGAAGGACACCTCCAAAAACTGAGCACTATAGGAAGGACACCACCAGAACCTGAGCACTGTAGGAATGATACCACCAGAACCTGAGCACTGCAGGAAGGACACCACCCACAAACTGAGCACTGTGGAAACAACACACCAGAACCTGAGCACTGTAAAAACGACACAACCCAGAACATGAGCAGAGTAGGAAGGACACCACCAGAACCTGAGCAGTATAGGAAGGACACCTCCATAACCTGAGCACTGAATGAAGGACACCTCCAGAACCTGAGCACTGTAATAAGGACAACACCAGAACCTGAGCACTGTAGGAAGGACACCACCAGAACCTGAGCACTGTAGGACGGACACCTCCAGCAACTTAGCCCTGTAGGGAGGACACCACCAGAACCTGAGCACCGAAGGAAGGACACCACCAGAACCTGAGCACTGTAGGAATGACACCACCCCTAAACAGAGCACTGTAGGAAGAACACCACCCAGAACCTGAGAACTGTAGGAAGGACACCACTCAGAACCTGAGAAGAGTAGGGAGGACACCACTCAGAACCTGAGAACAGTAGGGAGGACACCACCAGAACCTGCGCACTGTAGGAAGGACACCACCCAGAACCTGAGCACTATAGGAAGGACACCATCAGAAACTGAGCACTATATGAAGAACACGACCAGACCCTGAGTACTGTAGGGAGGACACCACCAGAACCTGAGCACTGTAGGGAGGACACACCAGAACCTGTGCAATGTAGGAAGGACACCTCCAGAACATGAGCACAGGAGGAATAATACCACCAGAACCTGAGCACTGTAGGAAGGACACCACCAGAACCTGAGCACTGTAGGGAGGACACCACCAGAACCTGAGCACTGTAGGGAGGACACACCAGAACCTGAGTACTGTAGGAAAGACACCACCAGAACCTGAGCACTGTAGGGAGGACACACCAGAACCAGAGCACTGTAGAAAGGACACACCAGAACCTGAGCACTGTAGGAAGAACACCACCAGAACCTGAGCACTGTAGAAAGGACACCACCAGAACCTGAGCACTATAGGATGGACACAACCAGAACCTGAGCACTGTAGGAAGGACACCACCAGAACCTGAGCACTGTAGGAAGGGCACCATCAGAAGCTGAGCACTGTAGGAAGGACACCACCAGAACCTGAGCACTATACGATGGACACGACCAGAACCTGAGCACTGTAGGAAGGACACCACCAGAACCTGAGCACTGTAGGAAGGACACCACCAGAACCTGAGCACTGTAGGAAGGACACCACCCACAAACTGAGCTCTGTAGAAAGAGCACACCAGAAACTGAGCACCGTGGGAAGAACACAACCAGAACCTGAGCGCTGTAGGAACGACACAACCCAGAACATGAGCAGAGTAGTAAGGACACCACCAGAACCTGGGCACTGTAGGAAGGACACCACCAGAACCTAAGCACTAAAGGAAGGACACCTCCATAACCTGAGCACTGGAAGAAGGACACCTCCAGAACCTGAGCACTGTAATAAGGACAACACCAGAACCTGAGCACTGTAGGAACGACACCACCCAGAACCTGAGAAGAGTAGGAAGGACACCTCCAGGACCTGAGCACTGTAGGAAGGACACCACCAGAACCTGAGCACTGTTGAAGGACACCACCCAGAACCTGAGCGCTGTAGGAAGGACACCACACAGAACCTGAGCACTGTAGGAAGGACACCACAAGAACCTGAGCACTCTAGGAAGAACACCACCAGTAACTGAGCACTGTAGGAAGGACACCACAAGAACGTGAGCACTGAGTTAAGTATACCTCCCAGAACCTGAGCACTGTAGGGAGGACACCACCCAGAACCAGAGCACTGTAGGAAGGACACCACCCAGAACCAGAACACTGTAGGAAGGACATCACCCAGTACCTGAGCACTGAGGTAAGGACACCGCCTAGAACATGACCACTGTAGGAACGACACCTCCAAAACCTGAGCACTGTAGGAAGGATACCTCCAGAACCTGAGCACTGAGGTAAGGACACCGCCAAGAACCTGAGCACTGTAGGGAGGACACCACACAGAACCTGAGCACTGTAGGAAGGACACCACCCAGAACCTGAGCACTGTAGGAAGGACACCACCCAAAACCTGAGCACTGTAGGAAAGACAACACCCAGAACCTGAGCACTGTAGGAAGGACACCACCAGAACCTGAGCACTGTAGGAAGGACACCACCAGAACCTGAGCACTGTATGAAAGACACCACAAGAACCTGAGCACTGTAGGAAGGACACCACAAGAACCTGAGCACTCTAGGAGGAACACCACCAGTAACTGAGCACTGTAGGAAGGACACCACCCAGAACCTGAGCACTGAGGTAAGTATACCTCCCAGAACCTGAGCACTGTAGGGAGGACACCACCCAGAACCGGAGCACTGTAGGAAGGACACCACCCAGAACCAGAACACTGTAGGAAGGACATCACCCAGTACCTGAGCACTGAGTTAAGGACACCGCCTAGAACATGACCACTGTAGCAATGACACCTCCAAAACCTGAGCACTGTAGGAAGGATACCTCCAGAACCTGAGCACTGAGGTAAGGACACCGCCAAGAACCTGAGCACTGTAGGGAGGACACCACACAGAACCTGAGCACTGTAGGAAGGACACCACCCAGAACCTGAGCACTGTAGGAAGGACACCACCCAGAACCTGAGCACTGTAGGAAGGACACCACCCAGTACGTGAGCACTGAGGTAAGGACACCGCCAAAACCATGACCACTGTAGGAAGGACACCTCCAGAACCTGAGCACTGTGGGAAGGACACCACCCAGTACCTTAGCACTGTAGGAAGGACACCACCCAGAACGTGAGTACTGTAGGAAGGACACGACCCAGAACCTGAGCACTGTAGGAAGGACACCACCCAGAACCTGAGAACTGTAGGAGAGGCCCCATGAAGAATCTGAGGATTGTAGGAAGGACACCACCAGAACCTGAGCACTGTAGGAAGGACATGACCCAGAACCTCAGCACTGTAGGAAGGACATCACCCAGTACCTGAGCACTGAGGTAAGGACACTGCCTAGAACATGACCACTGTAGGAATGACACCTCCAAAACCTGAGTACTGTAGGAAGGATACCTCCAGAAACTGAGCACTGAGGTAAGGACACCGCCAAGAACCGGAGCACTGTAGGGAGGACACCACACAGAACCTGAGCACTGTAGGAAGGATACCACCCAGAACCTGAGAATTGTAGGAAGGACACCACCCAGAACCTGAGCACTGTAGGAAGGACACCACCCAGTACGTGAGCACTGAGGTAAGGACACCGCCAAAACCATGACCACTGTAGGAAGGACACCTCCAGAACCTGAGCACTGTGGGAAGGACACCACCCAGTACCTGAGCACTGTAGGAAGGACACCACCCAGAACCTGAGTACTGTAGGAAGGACACGACCCAGAACCTGAGCACTGTAGGAACGACACCTCCAAAACCTGAGCACGGTAGGAAGGATACCTCCAGAACCTGAGCACTGAGGTAAGGACACCGCCAAGAACCTGAGCACTGTAGGGAGGACACCACACAGAACCTGAGCACTGTAGGAAGGACACCACCCAGAACCTGAGCACTGTAGGAAGGACACCACCCAAAACCTGAGCACTGTAGGAAAGACAACACCCAGAACCTGAGCACGGTAGGAAGGACACCACAAGGAACCTGAGCACTGTAGGAAGGACACCACCAGAACCTGAGCACTGTAGGAAGGACACCACCAGAACCTGAGCAATGTAGGAAGGACACCACACAGAACCTGAGCACTGTATGAAAGACACCACAAGAACCTGAGCACTGTAGGAAGGACACCACAAGAACCTGAGCACTCTAGGAGGTACACCACCAGTAACTGAGCACTGTAGGAAGGACACCACCCAGAACCTGAGCACTGAGGTAAGTATACCTCCCAGAACCTGAGCACTGTAGGGAGGACACCACCCAGAACCGGAGCACTGTAGGAAGGACACCACCCAGAACCAGAACACTGTAGGAAGGACATCACCCAGTACCTGAGCACTGAGGTAAGGACACCGCCTAGAACATGACCACTGTAGGAATGACACCTCCAAAACCTGAGCACTGTAGGAAGGATACCTCCAGAACCTGAGCACTGAGGTAAGGACACCGCCAAGAACCTGAGCACTGTAGGGAGGACACCACACAGA